>NC_138872.1:51486281-52686281 GCF_965194805.1 Balaenoptera borealis | reverse complement strand
CCTCCTGTGTATATAAACCCATTCTTGGGAGTCAGCAGGGAGATGGGGCTCTTTCTTCACTGCCTCCTTGGACAGTCATCTTTTTTTTTTTCCTCTGGCTCCTCTCTGAGCCTGGCTTTCCTATCTGCGTGGGACTTCTAGATCCCTTTTGCCATCCCTTCCCTGATCTTGGTCTTTCTTAACAGCAGGGCTGTCAAGGAACCTCTGTTACTATGTCAAGGAACCTCTGTTACTAAGAGGAAGGGGGCCTGTTGCTCTTTCAGGAGCTGGTGGTCTTTGAGGATTTGAATGTATTTCACTCCCAAGAAGAATGTGTAAGCTTGGATCCTGTTCAGCAGCCCACCTCAGAGATTCAAGACAACAGTATTGGGGAGATGATGTTACTGGGTAAGAAATCAAGTCCCTTGTGTGTTCAGATTGAAGGCTATGGGAAAAGCATGTTCTATTTCATCTTAGACTTTTTTGAGACATTGTTCACACCAGCTAAGTACATGTTCGTGCACATTTAATTTTTGATTTATTCCATGTGGCAGAGCCTTCTCCAGCTGTGAGTGGCCATTTTCCCTGTATCTTGGGGGCAGTAAGGAGGGGACTTCTCTTGGTAAGCAAGACTTGAGGTTGATATACTCACACATCAAATATTTAAACAGATAGAAAATACAAGTATACTGTTTCTGAATCTCTGCATCCAGTGGTATTCTCCCCACAGATATATTTTACATCAGTGTATTTATTAGACATATGACTAATTCTTTTAAGTCTTTTTTTTTCCTTGATGTTCAATAATTGTGAAGCCTACTAGTGTAAGAGAAAATATATCCCACTTTTGATGGAAATAACATCTGGCACTTATTAAGTACTTGTGTGCCAATATGTGCTAGACATTTCTAACTACTTTGCATGCATTTATTATCTCATGTAATTCTTATGATAGTACTGTGGGGTATAGGAATCATTACTATTTCATAGATGATGGAACTGAAGCAGAGAAAAGTTAAGAAATTTGCTAAAGGTCACACAGCAGTAGGTAGTAGAGCAGGGATTTGGACTCAGGGAATCTAACATCAGAGCTTACAGTCTTGGCCCAGTACAGTACTGCCTCCTTGCTGCATTTCTCATAGTTTCACCAGTGAATTTCCTATATGGTTGGTGAATGAAGCCTTCTTCATTTTTACTCATTTCCCAGTAGTGGCTAACAAGTGCTACATAGAAACTCATCTGGCAGCAGCTTCTCTGTAAGCTGCTTAGAGATGCTTCAGTTTTTCCCTAGAAATATACTGCTACCCTAGAGCCAGGGTCCCTCAAAAATCATTTTGCTGAGTGCCTAATACTTTTTACCTTGCCTTCAAGACTGGTTCTGAGGCTGAAATGGAGCAAAGAGTGGGTTTTGTGAGTTGCCTAGGGTGACAGAAATGCATAATGATTACTCAACTCTGTAGTTGTCTTATCCTGTATGGTTGGGGTGGTGGTACATAATAGGCCTGGTTAATTTCCCATAGATTATTATATGTAATATTTTCTTTATTTTAGGAAACCGTATAAACAGATCAGATTTATTACACTGAGTTTTTCCTGAGTCTTAGGCAAAGCTAGCATTTATTTTGGGTGACTGACTGTTGGGCATGTTGCCAACTCCAGGAACACTTTGGCCCTGCACGTTGAGGCCCTGAGACCCAGTCCTCACCCTCTCCTTTCCTCTCCCTTGTCCATACTCTGAAGCTGATGATTTAAGCTTAGAGTCATTCACCACATTTAATAAATGCTGTTTTCCCCTCAGGCAGGGTTGGGTTTTGGAGTTGATATTCAAGGTTAAAAATATATATAATGCTCCATTTCTACCCTCTAAGAGCTTCTAAGTTACAGTTGTAAAGAGCTATGATAAGTCAAGGCAGGATTTGGACCCAGGAGCAGAGTTCGGAAGAACACGGATTTGATTTTAGATGAGATTCAGTCCATGGCAGGAAATAAAATGAGGTTATCCTCTGGGCACTTGGACATTGGGGATTGGAGGTCAGATGTAAGGATGTAGAGATTTGGGAGTCATCAGCATATAGCTGATAGTTGAAATAGTAACATTTGGTCGGTTTGCAAAGGGAAAAGTGTAAGGGAATGAACCTCGTGGGGACAGGAATCAAAAGGAAGGCCCTTGACGGAGGAAGACAGAATTTGTGTTTCAGTCCAAGTAAACCACATGAAAACAACCAGAAAGGTTGAGCACTTAAATTCTCAGTGAGATAGTTCTTATGGTTGTATCTGCCCTCTACTGTGGTAAGAGAATATACCTTTCCAAGATTGATACAAATTGACTACATACTATGCAACAAAAACACAATAGAGTCCAAAGAGTAGAAATTATACATTAGGATCTATCACAATACAACTAGAAATTAATAATGAAATCAGAGAAAACAATTTCTTTCTACCAGTAAAGTTTAAAACTATTAAGTAACTTTGGGTCAAAGGAGTAATACAAATTAAAATCGCATAATTTTTCTGCAAAACACTATGTATCAGAATCTATGGTATAATCTAAAGTGGTACTCATAAGAATATGCAGGGATGTAAAAACATGTATACTGGTTTACAGAAATTAATTAAGCCTCTGGCTCAAAGTTAGGAAAACAAGATAAGGGAAAACAGGAACAAAATATTAATAAATACAAACTTAGAAATCAATAAGTTAAAAATAGAAAAAATAGAGGAACTAATAAGTAGAAAGATTTACACACAAATAGATAAACCAATTTCCATACAGGAAACTGAAATTGTCAAAAAACTAGTCCCACACACAAGAAAAAGGACCAGCCTTAGTTTCACAGAAAATTCTTGTAAATCTTTAAAAATTTGACAGTTCAAATTCTATGAGAACTCAGAGTATAGAAAAAGAAGGAAAACTTCCAGGTTCTTTTTATGACATTAGTGTAACAAAGATATCACAACCTGATGAAAATTGCAATGACCAAATAAGATTTATTCCAGGAATACAAAAATGATTTAGTCATAGAAAGTCTATTTGTTATAAGTCTGTCCATCTGAAAATAAAAAGGAGAAATAGCCTATGATCATTTTCATAGTTATTGAAAAGATATTTGACAAAATACAAACCTCTTCTTCATAAGAACACTTAACAAACTAGTGACTAATGGATACTTCCTTAATGGGCTACATATCCTTTCAGCCAGCATCATCTTTAATGGGAAACACTGGGGGCATTCCCACTAGAATTAGGAATACAACAGTGAAGCCCACTACCACTACTACTATTTAATATTTTGTTTCAGGTATTAGCCAGTGCAGTTAAATGAGAAGGAAATTAGCCGTATTATAAGAACTTAAGAGAAAGATAAAACTACACCTATTTACATACAATTGTGTAGCTGGAAAACCCTAGAGAATGTCTGAAAACTTATTCCAAATAATAAGCATTTAGTAAGGCAATGAGATGTAAAATTATTATACCGAAATCATTCATGCAAACACAATCATTTAGAAGATATACAATAGGAACAAAAAAGATTAAACACCTAGGAATAAACTTAAGAAGTGTGCAAAAATTGTGAGGAAAACTTTAAAACACTTCTAAAGGACACAGAAGTAGATTTGAATGAATGGAAAGAAGTATCATGTTCTTGGTGGGGAAGATTTTAACATAAAAAAAGGTCAGTTCTCCCCAAATTGATTTATGAATTCAATGTAATCCCTTTAACAAAACCAATAGGATTCTTTTCCCCTGGAACTAGGCAGTCCGATCTCAAATTCAAATGGAAAAATAACTACAAGTAACGGGGAAAATTGAAAAGAAGAGCAGTGGCGCAGGAGGGTTCTAGCCCTATCAGGTATTAAAGCAGCCTCTAAAGCCTGTCATGAAAACAGTATATAGTATTGGCATGTGACTAGATAGACCAATGGGATGGAATAAGAAGTCCAGGGACCTCCCTGGTGGCGCAGTGGTTAAGAATCCACCTGCCAGTGCAGGGAACATGGGTTTGATCCCTGGTCGGGGAAGATCCCACATGCTGCAGAGCAACTAAGCCCATGCGCCACAACTAGTGAAGCCCGTGTGCCACAACTACTGAAGCCTGTGTGCCTAGAGCCTGTGCTCCACAACAAGAGAAGCCACCGCAATGAGAAGCCCGCAGACTGCAACGAAGAGTAGCCCCCGCTCTCTGCAACTAGAGAAAACCCCGCGCACAGCAACGAAGACCCAACGTAGCCAAAAATAAACTAATTAATAACAAAATTAATTAAGTAAAAAAAAAGTGCAGAAATAGCTTCAAGTACACATGAGGATTTAGTTTGTGATAAAGTTGGAATCTCCAATCAGCAAGGTAAAGAGGGACTTTTTGATAAAAGGTGTTGTGACAACTTAGTAGCCATTTGGTGAATCATACCTTACTTTGCACACCAAGAAAAACTCCCAGTGGATCAAAGGGTGAAATCCTTTATAACCGTGGGCTAGGAAGACTTTTCTAATTAAGACTCAAAAATCCAGAAGTCTTGAAAGAAAATATCAATAACATAAATACATAAAAATTTTAAAACTTCTGTATGACAAAATAAAAAACAAATATCTGAGCAAATAAAATGCAGTAAATTGGAGATAAATATTTGCAACTTATATCAGACAAAAGCCTAATCTTCCTAATTAAGAATTTCTAGAAATTGGGAAGAGAAAGATCAACAGATTTTCTCAGAAATACAAATTACTCTAAAATACATGAAAGAGGGCTTCCCTGGTGGCGCAGTGGTTAAGAAACCGCCTGCCAATGCAGGGAGCACGGGTTCGAGCCCTGGTCCAGGAAGATCCCACATGCTGCGGAGCAACTAAGCCCATGCGCCACAACTACTGAGCCTGTGCTCTAGAGCCTGTGAGCCACAACTACTGAAGCCCATGCGCCTAGAGCTCATGCTCCGCAACAAGAGAAGCCACTGCAACGAGAAACCTGCACACGGCAACAAAGAGTAGCCCCTGCTCATCGCAACTAGAGAAAGCCCACACACAGCAATGAAGACCCAACGCAGCCAAAAATAAATAAATCAATAAATCAATAAAAGAAATTTTAAAAATAAAATACATGAAAGATGTCCAGCCCTACTCATAATTAGAAATGCAGATAAAACCTTTACTGAGTTATCTTTTTTTAAAAAAAAAAATCTCAGATTTATAGAAATCAGAAACTTAACACATTGGTGGTGAGGTTGTTGGGAGATGGGTATATCGCTGGTGGGCATGCAGAATGGTACAGTTCCTGTTTATGAGAATCTGTAATTACCCATATTACAGACGCATTTACCTTTTGATCTAGCAGACCCACTTCAGGGAATCTGAATTACAGATAATAGCAGTAGCACACATTCAAAATAATGTACAAACAAGGTTTATTCATTGTGGTATTGTTTGTAAAAACACAAAGTTGAAAACAAGTGTTTCTGCAGGGGGCTGGTTGAATATGGTATGTTTCCACACATGATACCATGATAATCTCTGTGCACTGGAATATAGCGACTGAAGTAAGGCAAGCAGCAGAAATATACATAGTGTACTACCTTTTATGTAAGAAAGGGGGAGAAAAAGAAAACGTATTGCCTAAAGAAACAATGGGAAAACAAAAAGAAATTAATAAAAACTGCTACCTGTCTGGGGAATGAATAGAATGGATGGGGAGAGGGATGAGAGTAAGGCTCTCTGTGTATACTTTCTCCTGTTTTGATTTTTTGAGCCATATAAATATGTTAGCTACTAAAATTATTTTATTTTTAAAGTTAGTACAGTAAAGGAAGGTAAAATACAGTTTCCCATGAACAACACAGGGATGAGGGGTGCTGACCCTCCCAGCAGTCAAAAATCAATGCATAATTGATAGTCAGCCCCCCATACCCGCTGTTCCTCTATATCCTGGTTCTGCATCTGCAGATTCAACCAACCTTGGATTGCATAGTACTGTAGTACTTATTGTTGAAAACATTCTGCGTATAAGTGGACTTTCGCAGTTCAAACCTGTGTTGTTGAAGAGTCAACTGTATTTTCATTGACCCTTTCAGAAAAACAAGAAAAATCATATGAGTTTCAACTAATTGTTCTGAAAACAGATATTTAGCTCTTTAATATAACCTAATGTTCATAATCATTCATAAAATGCTGATGGTAATTCCTGAAAACTGAGAATAAAGAAACCTGCTATCACTATTAATATCATTAACTAATTTTCTAAAGCAAGAAGATAAGAAAAAGGGGTTGAGAAGAATGAATATTGGAAAGAGAGGGAACCAAAATATGATTTGTACTTAGAAAATCTAAAAGGATCAACTAAAACATTATTATATTTAATAGTTTTAAAGTAGGTTGATAGGAATAAATATTTAACAATCAATAAATAGCATTCTTTTTTTTTTTAATTTATTTTTGGCTGCTTTGGGTCTTCATTGCTGTGCGTGGGCTTTCTCTAGTTGTGGCGAGAGGGGGCTACTCTTCCTTATGGTGCATGGGCTTCTCATTGCAGTGGCTTCTCTTGTTGTGGAGCACAGGCTATAGGCTTGTGGCACGTGGGCTCAGTAGTTGTGGCTTGCGGGCTCTAGAGCGCAGCCTCAGTAGTTGTGGCGCACGGGCTTAGTTGCTCCGTGGCATGTGGGATCTTCCCGGACCAGGGCTTGAACCCGTGTCCCCTGCACTGGCAGGTGGATTCTTAACCACTGCGCCACCAGGGAAGCCCAATAAGTAGCATTCTTAAATAAACGCAAAATAATGAGAGCTCTCATTCAGAATGTAAGATAGGAGTAAACTAGAGAAATGTTTTATTGGTAAATAGAAAAGAAGATTCTTAAATATTGGAGAGAAACAGGTCTAAACTGAAAAACTAAAATCATGTAAAATAAAGATAGCAGTGCCCTCCAGATTTATTTATACTGTAAATACACTCAGTCAAATTTGTGAAAAGGTAGAAGTGGATGTTCTGACTGGTTTTACCAATATTAGACATGTTACAAACAACAAACAGTGTGATACTAAACTCCAAATGTATTAGGGTTAACTGTAAAAATAAGTCATAAAAGAATGGCTAGGAGACTTCCCTGGGTGCACAGTGGTTAAGAATCCACCTGGCAATGCAGGGGACACAGGTTCAATCCCTGGTCCAGGAAGATCCCACATGCCGCAGAGCGACTAAGCCTGTGCGCCTAGAGCCCCTGCTCCACAACAATGAGAAGCCACCACGAGAAGCCTGTGCACCGCAACGAAGGGTAGCCCCCGCTCGCCACAAAAAGAGAAAGCCTGCGCACAGCAACGAAGACCCAATGCAACCAAATAAATAAATAAAAATACCTTTTTAAAAAAAAGAAAGAATGGCCAGGAAACAATAGAAATTTATCAGATTTTAAGACTAATTTTTTTTTCTGGTTTTAAGTTGTGGAGTTATTATAGAGGGAGACTTCCATTAATATATCAGTAGTGATTGATAAAGAGATTAAGATTTGTAATATATAAAATTTATTTAAATTTATAAAAGTCTCAGCCCAATAGATAAATTACTAGTTTGCAGTAATCAAAGTGCAAAGTAAAGCTACAATGAGAAACCATTGTATACCTATTAAATATTTGAAAATTATATCTACTGCCAGCAAGATTAGGTAAAATTGATAACCACATGTTGATGATTGTATTGAAATTTGTACAGCTTGTTTGGAAAGCAGTATAACAGTTCATACCAAGAGCTGTGATAAAAATTGGCATGTGCTTTGACCCAGCATTTTCATTATCCTAAGGGAATCGCTAAAAGAAATAATTTAAAAGAAAAAATTCTATTGGTGTGAAACTGCTAAATCCAGCAGAGATGCATATTCTAGCTTCAGGTTCAGTCACATTATCTAAGTGGTTGATTTAATCCTTTACTTTAATCTCAGTAAGTTGCCTGGAGTCAGACAAGTCCCTTGTCACGTCACCTGTTCAGAGCATACTTTTTTTGTTTTTCACTTTGTTGCCTAGTCTTTATAACTTGTTATTTTACACAGACTTTTTTTGGGAAATACAAATGCAGAAAAGTCTACAAATCCTAAGTGTACAGCTCAGATTTTCACAAAATGTACACATTTGTCTAACCACACCCAAAACTGACTATTCCTAACAGCCCAGAAATCCCACTGTGCCCTCTTCTCAGTCACTACTCTCCTTCCTCCCCAAAAATGACAACTATTGACTTCTACCATAGTTTCATTTTATCAATTGTAGTAATCCTTTAATGTCCAAATAATAATCCATTGTGTGACTATGCTATACCTCCTTTAGTTGTGGTCATTTGAATTTTTCCAGTTTTTCACTATATCGGATATTATAATATTACCTAATACTATAATATTTTAATATTTAATGTAGTGAAAACCTGGAAGTAACTCATCTTACCATTCACTTACTAGCCTCCTAAAGATTACAAGTAGTACCCTTCAGTATTTATGTCCTTTATCCCCTGGTCCTTATTAGCTCAGTGCTCTACACAATATAAGGTCAGTATGAACTTGTTGAGTGAGTAGTTGGTGCTTATTCAGAAAACAAACAAATGAAATCTTTTAATGTAGTCCCACTCATTCCAATTTTTAAAGAAAAGTAAAAAGAGGACTGTGTGCTTGCATTATGGGGTATGGAAAGATTTATCAGTCATGTATCCCACCCTCATTAAGGGTGGAAAAGTGTTGATGGCAATTATCGGCCAGTCCTCAGACTTCTGACTTTCAAGGTTATTGTTTCATGAGAAATCTGACGTGTTTTTTCCTGCCTGGTGTCATAGCCCTCAAAAGTTATTAAATTCTCTCTCTGTTTCAACAGTCAGTGACAGTAATCCTGAGGGTGAAGATCTTCAGAAAGAACCTGTAGAGAATGAAGATCAGAGAGAAAAGTCTTCAGATTGTGATGAAATTGATTGCTCCGTGGTCTCTGAGCAACCTCCAGATTGCCAGAAAGAGGAAAGACTAAATACATCCATTCCAAAGGAAAGGAAAATGAGAAATCTTTTAGTTACCATCAAAAATGATACTCCACTAGAGGAACTCTCAAAATATGTGGATATCAGTGTTATTGCACTTACCAGAAATCGGAGAACAAGAAGATGGTATACTTGTCCACTGTGTGGGAAACAGTTTAATGAAAGTTCTTACCTTATTTCCCACCAGAGGACTCACACTGGAGAAAAGCCCTATGACTGTAGTCACTGTGGGAAAAGCTTCAATCATAAAACAAACCTTAATAAACATGAGCGAATCCATACAGGAGAGAAACCTTATTCATGTTCTCAATGTGGGAAAAACTTTCGTCAGAATTCTCATCGGAGTCGCCATGAAGGAATCCATATAAGGGAGAAGATATTTAAGTGTCCAGAATGTGGGAAAACCTTCCCAGGAAACAAAGAATTTGTGATTCATCTGCAGAGTCACGAGGCTAAGAGGCCATATGGTTGTACAAAGTGTGGGAGGAGGTTTGGTCGGCTGTCAAACTGTACCCGGCATGAAAAAACCCATTCAGCATGTAAGACCCGAAAACAGAAGTGGGATCGGGAAAGGTCTGATGGTCCTGCCTCAACCTGAAATACTCCTTAAGGAATTCTGAATTCCCAGGCTATCTGAAAAGATAGAGATAAGAAAACCTCATTATAGCCAAAATTGGATAAATACCCATGTTTGCTGAAACCTCAAGTTTTTAGAAAATTCACAGGGGGAAGAAAAAAAACAAAAACATCCTCAAGGGCTGTACCTCAGTTAGCAACCAGGCGTTTTGGACTAGAGTGAGCTTTTGTGAACTTGTATAACAATGTACAGGTCACAGAGCCCTTTCCTGAAAAATGCTTTGAAATATGAGTCTGGGGGCTGCTTACCTTCAAGGTGAAGAGTGGTGAGTGTCCTGAAAGTATATCCAGCTTTTCCCCCACATAGGAATTCACACTTGAGAAATAATGTAAAGGTCCTTATCTGGAACTCTGTTCCCCTAAAAGAACCAAACTACTGATTTGTTAAGTCAACAGCTTCTATTAGCAACTCATATAACCCTCTAAGGATACCCTTAAAGCCTGAGAGTTGAAAGGGATTGTTTACTTTGGAATTTAGGAAAATACAGCAATTGAATGTCAAGGACGTATTCTGTCATTTGTATGTGATCTAAACTAACGATGAATTTCAATAACATTTGCAGTTTGTGGTGAAAAGTGACTGTTTTACAGAAATCCTTTCACAGCGTAATTTAAAAGTGTCTACTGTTCTCACTGTATTTTGTTCTGCAATTAATTGCTCACACAGCTCTCTCATGCCTTTCCCTTGCCAAAAGAAGTTTGGGTCGCTCAGGCCTGGCCACCCAGCCCTGCTCCTGGAAAAGCTCTTTAGAATCTTGCCCCTCTGTTGAGTCGAGAAGAAAACCTGCTAGGAAGGAAACCCCAAGAGGAGGAGGAGGACGTTGGCTTGGATCCATGGCTGGTCAATAAACTTGCCATATGCGTATTTCCCATCAGACCTTTGGCAATGGGTGGTCACTACCTCACAAGCGAAGTGTTTTTTACTTTTAGAAATTATGTCTCCAATAGCTAGCTCACATTACCCCTCAGGAGACAGGGTTCCAGTGTCCTCACTGTAGTGGATATTTGTTCTCTTTGGCCTCCTGATACCCAGACTTTCCTGACTTGTCTGCCAGAGGCAAGGCCAGTGGTGCCTTCACGGGACCGATCCTGTGGTGCGTCATTTTAAGGATTCTTGATCAGTCTTGCTCTTCTTAGATTTCCTAAGGTTTTACATTGGTATTTTGATTGGAATAGGTTAAATCCTATATATCAGTACTATTGGGGGAAAATTACCTTTACAAATTTTGTTTCCTATCCAGAAGCATACCTTTCCATTGATTAGAGTATTCCTAAGTTTTTCTAATTTTCTTCATGTAAGTTCTACACAATTTTGTTACTGTAAATAGTTTTTTTCATTATATTTTTCTAGTTGGTTATTGCTTTTACATAGGAAAGTTATTTTTAATTATATATTTGCAAAACTAGCCACTTCTCTGAATGCAATGTTCAGTAATTTTGTAATTTCTCAGTTCTGTTAAAATTTGTGGTTAAAAATTATACCATCTACAAATAGTAGTTTTGTTTCTTCCTTTATGCCTATTGCTCTTTTTTTGTTGTTAAAATATGTGGTTCTAAGCTTTGTTGTGGTACAAAGCATGCTAAAAGGACATTTTATGATACAATTCAGTCCTGAGTCCTAATTAAAGATAGAAAAACAAACCCCAACATTTAAAACCACACTAAAACAGGCTTTATCAATGTTGTCTTTCAAGCCTACTGTATCCTTTAAAATAAGGGACAAAACTGGCTGCCAGCATTATTCTCTTACTCCTTTGCAAGTCTGGCCAGGGTCCACCCAGTTATTGTGCAGAGGGACCCACCTGTGCACCCAGAAAACTTAAAAGGCTAAATGGCTGCCGGGCAGTGACAGGAGAGGATGAGGTCCCATGGGCAAGATGGTCCTGTTCCCTGCCCAACAGTCGGGCCACAAGGTCCCCAAGATGTTTGGGTTGTTGATGCTCCCGTGACCCAAACCCCCTCCCTACACCCAGCAAGTGCCTTCCGTGCCCCACCAGTAAAGTGTGCAAGGTCAAGGTCCCTGGGAGGGCACCCCGAGAAGCTGTTAGACAACAAGTAAGTGCCTGATAAGGAGCCTGACAACAGCTAATGAGAAAAAGTAAACACAACAACGAATGGTTTTCCAGTAGAGCAGCAAAGTCCAGTTAGAAAATACGAAGGACCAAAGATCCTATTCCTACAGCAGCTATAAATCTAAAGCACACATCATCTAAAGCCTTGGCACCAGGCCCTGGGTTGTAACGGGGAGCAACAAACCCATGGAGTTTCCCAGGGTGTGGGGTGCCGGTGGGGGCAGAAATTCAGTAAATCTCAAAAAGAGGTATGCAGCTACACACAAGTGCTACGAAGGAAAGGCTGCTAGGAGTGATACTGGTGGGTTTTCTAGGGAGGACTTCTGGGGAAGTGACATTTAAACTGAGACCAGAAGGATGAGATGGGGGAGGAAGGGAGCAGCGAGGGGATGTTCCAGTAATAAGACATGAACATATAATCTTCAGATAAACATGAGTGGCTAAAAGAAATATATGAAAAAAAACGTTTGGCCTTAATAGTAATCTAAGAATTATATATTGAAAGAACAGGATACCATTTTAGGTGCGTTAAATGAGCAGGTTGTGTGTGTGTGTGTGTGTGTGTGTGTGTGTGTGTGTGTGTGTGTGTGTGTGTGTGTGTAAATGTTTGGCTTGGCAGAAGAGGGATGACAGCAGCATCCATTTACTGTGACAAGAATGTTAAAAGAAAACTATTACTCCTTGACCCAGCAATTCATCTTCTATGTACAAGGGGAAGTATCACAACATCATCATGCTGAAAAAATTAGAAACGACCTAAATGGTTGGATAAATAGGGTGGCATATTATAAAGCTAATAAAAATAATGCTTTTCATTAACCTTAGTCGTCAGGGTAAGTCTCATCCTCTCCACTCTCTCGAGCCCACTCCAGCTTCACCTTCAATTCCAACACTTCACTAAACATTTATAGAATATTTCACCCAACAACAGCAAAATACACATTCTTTTCAAACTCACATGAAGCATCACCAAGATAGACCACATCTGGGCCATGGAACACACCTCAGCAAATTTAAAAGAATAGAAATCATACAAAACGTGTTCTCAGATCACAATGAGATTAAACTAAACTAGAAGTTAATAACAAAGTTGGCTGAAAAATCCCAAAATATTTGGAGATTTAACAACACACATCTAAGTAACAAACAGGTCAAAGAAGAAGTCTCAAGAAAAATTTTTAAATATTTTAAACTAAATGAAAATGGAAATACAACTTATGAAAATTTTGGGATGCAGTGAAAGCAATGCTTAGAGGGAAATTTATAGCATCGGATACATATATTAGAAAAGAATAAATACCTAAAATCAATCATCTAAGTTTCTACCTTATGATCTACAAAAGAGGAAATTAAATCCAAACAGAAGAACAGATAAAAATTATAAAAGAAATCAAAGAAATTAAAAGTAGGAAATCAATAGAGAAAATCAACAAAATCAACAGAGAAAAATCAACAAAATCAAAAGGTGGTTCTTTGAAAAGATCAATACAATTGATAAACCCCTAGCCAGGCTAACTAACAAAAGAAGAGAGAAGGCACAAATTACTATTATCAGAAATGAAAAAAGGGGGCCATCACTATGAATCCTGTGGGCAAGAAAATGATAATAAAGGAATATTATGAATAACTCTATGCCTATAAATTTGATAACCTAGAGGAAATGGACCAATTCCTTGAAGGACACAATCTACCAAAACTCACTCAAGAAAAAATAATCAGAATAGGCCCATATTAAAGAAACTATGAATAATTAACAACCTTCCAAAACAGCACTGGGCACAGATGGTTTCACTATGAATGCTATAAAATGTTTAAGGAAGAAATTATGCCAATTCTCTACCATCTCTTCCAGAAAATATAAGCAAAAGGAACACTTCCTAACTCATTCTGTGAGTCCAGCATTACCCAAATACCAAAACCAGACAAAGCCATTACAAGAAAGGAAAACTACAGCTAATATCTCTCATGGATATTCACACCAAAATTCTCAACAAAATATTATCAACTTGAATCCAACAGTGTATAAAAAGAATTATCTATGATGATCAAATGAAATTTATTCCAGGTATGCAAGTCTGGTTCAACATTTCAAAAGCAATGAATGTTAAAAAAAAAAGAAGAAAAATCATATAATCAGATCAGCTGTAGAAAAAGCATTTGACAAAATCCAACACCTATTTGTGATAAAAACCCTCAGCAAACTAAAAATAGAGGGAAACTTCCTCAACTTGATAAAGAACATGTATAAAAACTTACAGCCAACATCATAATTAATGGTCAGAAACTAGACGCCTTCCCACTAAGATCAGGAATAAGAAACAAAGATCAGGAACAAGGATATCCCCTCTCACCACTCCCATTCAACACATACTGGAAGTTCTGGCTAATGCAATAGGACAAGGAAATAAGGACTTCCCTGGAGGTCCAGTGGTTAGGACTCCACGATTTCACTGCTGAGGACCCAGGTTCAATCCCTGGTTAGGGAAATAAGAGCCCACAAGCCGCACGTTGTGGCCAAAAAAACACAAAAAACAATTTCTTTGATCCTAAGACCAATGCCACATGTTTTAGGCTTTTGTTACAATACTCTCCACATCTCTGTACTGAATTAGTCAGTCATTGCTGCAGTGGTACTTAGGGAAGATATCCCAAAACTCAGTGGATTATAGTAAGCATTTGTTTTTCTCACTCCTGGGTCTACAGGTTGGTTCAGGTGGCTCTGCTTCACCCTAGACTTCAAGTTGGATTGAGGTCTGATTCTCGTGTCACGTTCTGAAACTTGGACTAAAGGGGCAGCAGCTACCTGGTGAAGTCCTTCTTGTGGTAATCATGGCAGTGCAAGAGCCAAACCAAACTGCACAAGCAGATTTAAGGTCTCATGTTTTGACTACTCACATTTTGCTAAGGAAAGTCACACAGCCAAGTTCAAAGTCGACAGAATAGGAAAGTATATGTTACCCCAAGGGGAAGTGAGTGGGGACTGAATATTTGACAAACAATAATCTATTACAGTGATCGAAAAGATAAAAATCCTTGTCCTCATGGAGATTACATTCTAGTAAAAAGGATAAACATAAACAACTCAGAAATGAAGATAGTGTGGTCAGATAGGATATTCTCACAAATGTAAGCAAAGTTACAGGCACAAGGATGTCTTACACAGCACATTTGTAATGATGAAACACTGGACAAGGGGCTTCTCTGGTGGCACAGTGGTTAAGAATCCACCTGCCAATGCAGGGGACATGGGTTCGAGCCCTGGTCCTGGAAGATCCCACATGCTGCAAAGCAACTAAGCCTGTGCACCACAACTACTGAGCCTGCCCTCTAGAGCCCGCAAGCCACAACTACTGAGCCCACATGCCACGACTACTGAAGCCCACGCACCTAGAGCCCATGCGCCACAACAAGAGAAGCCACTGCAATGAGAAGCCCGTGCACTGCAATGAAGAGTAGCCCCCGCTCACTGCAACTAGAGAAAGCCCATGTGCAGCACCGAAGACCCAAAGCAGCCAAAAATAAATTAAAAAAACAAAACTAAACTAAAACACACTGGATAACCTAAATGTTCATCAATCACAGCTGTTTAAATAAAATCATATGTCAACTAAATAGACTGGTGGGGAGGTTCTTTATTACTTGTTTTGATAAATTTGATATATGGTATACATTTCCTTTAAAAACAAGGTTAAGTCCATATGTATTAACATGAAAAGGTGGAACTGATGAAGAGTTTTGGGGTATCTCTCCTAAAATGTTTATGCCAATATAATCCTTTATTTTCATCTACACAAAAGAGATGTTTGTAAAACACTCCTTAAGTTATATCTTGGGAATTCTTTTTTTTTTTTAATTAATTAATTAATTTATTTATTTTTGGCTGTGTTGGGTCTTCGTTTCTGTGCGAGGGCTTTCTCCAGTTGCAGCAAGCAGGGGCCACTCTTCATCGCGGTGCGCTGGCCTCTCACTATCGCGGCCTCTCTTGTTGAGGAGCACAGGCTCCAGACGCGCAGGCTCAGTAGTTGTGGCTCACGGGCCCAGCTGCTCCGCAGCATGTGGGACCTTCCCAGACCAGGGCTCGAACCCATGTCCCCTGCATTGGCAGGCAGATTCTCAACCACTGTGCCACCAGGGAAGCCCTCTTGGGAATTCTTTGCACATCAGAACTTACAAATCTACTACATTCTTTGAGTGGCTGTACTGGATTCCATTATAAGGATGGATCATAATTTACTGAATTCCTCCCCTTTAGATGGACACTTGGGGTATTTCCAAGTGTTACGTCTACTTAGTTTTACAATAATAAACATTTCTATACCTGCATCTTGGCATAATTTTGCAAGAATAATCTACCAGATATTGCAAAGTATTATAAAATTTTAAAAAAGCCTCAAGCTAAAATAGCATGGTATTAGCCCAATAATAAAAGCTCATATCAGTGTATCAGAACAGAGAATCTAAAAATATATCTATATCTCTCTATACCTGTATTTATATATCTACATCTATTCATCTCTGTATGAATTTACAGAGACATTCAGAGAATGGACTTGGTCATGGAGCTGGACATGTCAGAAACCTGGTTCCACCATGTCCTAACTGTGGGACCTTGAGACAGTCACTTAATCTCCTCAAACCCAGGGATGGCCTTGAGTGGGGATGATAATGATACTTACCTCATGGCTGCAATATTAAAATAGATATGAAGAGAAAAGTCTCGGCCAACTGGCTAGCACATAATAAGTTCCCAATGCATATTAGATACAATGATCGCATTTTACAAATGATAAAAGTGGTGTTACAAACAGTGAAGTATGGAAAGGTTATTAAAAAGTAACTGGAGCAATTTTGTAAATATATGAAGAAATGAAATTAGAGCCATAAACACAATTTATTGATTTAAACTGCAAAACCCAAAAACAACTAGAAGAAAATATAGCTAAAGATTTAAGTAATGAAAGAATGGGGAAGAAAAGCCTAAGAGAGCTGGAAGAAAATGCAATGCTTTCTGGTTATAATTATATGAAATTAAAATACATAATATGTCCAAAACTTAGCAAAACTGAAAAGTATAAACTAGGGAAAGCTAGCTGTAGTATTTGTGAAAGGGTGTCTGACGTGCTCAAAAAATATGGTTCAACAATTTGCTATGAAGTCAACATTTAAAGAACTCTCACAAATAATAAAAAACAATTTAAGGCTTCCCTGGCTCAATGGTTAAGAATCCCCCTGCCAATGCAGGGGACACGGGTTCAAGCCCTGGTCCGGGAAGATCCCACATGCCGTGGAGCAACTAAGCGCGTGCACCACACCTACTGAGCCTGCGCTCTAGAGCCACAACTACTGAAGCCCGCGCACCTAGAGCCCGTGCTCTGCAACGAGAAGCCACCGCAATGAGAAGCCTGTGCCTCACAAGGAAGAGTAGCCCCCACTCACCGCAACTAGAGAAAGCCCGCGCACAGCAACAAAGACCCAACGCAGTCAAAAAAAAAAAAAAAATTTAAGTGAAAAATGCCCAGGAAGGAAAATGTAAATCAAAGATCCTATATCCAGCAAAGCTTTCAAAAACAAAGCAGAACTGCTCTACAAAAATTACTAAAGGAATTCCTTTAGGCTGAAAGCAAGTGACCCCAGGTGGCAATTAAAATCCACACAAAGAGTGCTGATAAAAGTAGGTAATTATAAAAGATAAGTGCGTTTTTTTCTCCTTTACTCTCTTAAGTGATTTTGAAAGCAACTGGATAAAATAATATGTAGGTAGTGTATTGTTGGGTCTATAGCACAAAGAAATGTAACATGTGTAATATATTTGCCAATAACAGCACAAAGGAGTTGGGTGTGAGTAGAGCTGTAATGGACTAAGGAAATGACCACAGATGGTAAGGTAATAATTTAAGAATGTATTGTGGAGTTTATAACATTGATATAATATGTGAACCGATAATACACAAATAATGCTTAAAATGGGGAAAGGGAATAGAGCTATATAGGAGAAGCTTTTCTTTCTTTATTTTTTAAATATTTACTTATTATTATTTTTTTATTTGGCTGCACCAGGTCTTAGTTGCAGCACGTGGGATCTTCACTGCAACATGCAGGATATTTTAGTGGCAGCATGAGGGATCTAGTTCCCTGACCAGGGATCGAACCCAGGCCCCCTGCACTGGGAACATGGAGTCTTAACCACTGGACCACCAGGGAAGTCCTGAGAAGCATTTCTTTATATCACGGGAATTAAGTTAGTATAAATCTGAAGCTGATGTTGATAAGTTAAAATGTATATGGTAAAACCTAGAGCAACCACTAAAAAAATCCAAAAAATATAGTGAAAAAAATAATTACTGGGGTTAAAATGCTATATTAGAAAATATACAATAAATGCAAAAGAGAACATTAAAGACACAAAAAAAGACACAAGACACATAGAAAACAGAAAGTTAAATGGCAGACATTAATATTAAAAGTGAATGGGTTAAACAATCCAACCAAAAGTCAGAGATCATCACACTGGATTAAAAAACATGATCAAAGTATATGTTATCTACAGGGTACACACTTTAGATTCAAAGACACATTAGATTGAAAGTAAAAGGATGGAAAGAGATGTGTCATGCAAACAGAAACCACAGGAGAGCTGGAGTAGCTATACTAATATCAGACAAAACAGACTTTAAAACAAAAAATGTTACTATAGATAAAGATGGATATCTTATAATGATAAAAGGATAAAACAAGATTATATAAAATTTATAAACACACATGTATCTAATAACATGTATCTAATACATAAAACAAAGGCTGGAGATATTTTTCAAACTTTCAAGGAACAGTTACTGTCCATCTTATCATAAAGAATTCTTGGAAATATAGACTAAAAACTGAAAATGCTACCATTTATTCCTTTAGACAAAAATATCAATACACAATTATGGCAAACATAAAAAAGAAAATCATATGAAACTCAGAAATGGCCTCTGATTCTGAATTTTGTCCATTTTCATACAAGATATCATCTTACCTATCTCTCTGAATTTAAGGGGAACTGCCCTGTTTTCCTCTTTGTTCCTCAAAATCCAGAGCATCCTGCTCAGTGATGTTTTAACCAGTTTCATCTATTTGTCAATATTTTATTCTCTGCAATCATTTTCAAAATAAATTTAAAGTCATACTTTCAAATAGTAGTAAATTTCCTTTATGTTTTAATTCAAGAACAGGATTACTAGTGAGTACATTTTGCTAGAACAACTTGAAGGAAATACTAGGGGCTGGAAAATAAAATTGTGGAGACTATCCAGCAATTTAGAAAGGCTTTATTACAAAATGTAAGTGGAAAATCAGGATATAAATAAGTATCTGTGTAAAATATCACAGTGCATTGACATAAATGGAACAGAAGGTGGAAAAAATGCAGTTGATTAACACGACTGGGCACTGAGAATTTTGGAGGATATTTTTTCCTTGTTTAACTTACCCATGTTCCTGTCATAATGTTGCATGATACATAAAGCTCAGATACAAAGATAAAAAATAACTAGCTTGACAGGGGTGGTGATGGTGGTGGTGGGATGAATTGGGAGATTGGGACTGACATATATACGCTAATATGTATAAACCAGATAACTAATAAGAACCTGCTGTATAAAAAAAATAAATAAAATAAAATTCAAAAAAAAAAATAACTAGCTTGAATGCGTGGCAGAATTAGGGCTTCCTGGAGCCCTTAAATGAACCCTCTCCTTCCTGCCCCAACACCAGTGCGACCCTCCCATCACAAGTGCCTGTATCTCTGTGTCTCTGTTGTGAGAAAGAGAAATCAGCCCTGATATCCAGGAACCAGCCTAGCACTCACAGCTAGGTCTTGGTACTTTCTTTTTTTTTTTTTTTTTTCTGTGCCATGCAGCACGTGGGATCTTAGTTCCCTGACCAGGGATTGAACCCATGCCCCCTGCACTGGAAGCACAGAGTCTTAACCACTGGACAGCCAGGGAAGTCCCTTGATGATTTCTTTTTCTTTTTTTTTTTTTTAACATCTTTATTGGAGTATAATTACTTTACAATGTTGTTTTAGTTTCTGCTGTATAACAAAGTGAATCAGCTATATGTATACATATATCCTCATATCCCTTCCCTCTTATGTCTCCCTCCCATCGTCCCTATCCCACCCCTCTAGGTGGACACAAAGCACCGAGCTGATCTCCCTGTGCTATGCAGCTGCTTCCCACTAGCTATCTATTTTACATTTGGTAGTGTATATATGTCCATGCCACTCTTTCACTTCATCCCAGCTTACCCTTACCCCTCCCCGTGTCCTCACGTCCATTCCCTACATCTGCGTCTTTATTCCTGTCCTGCCCCTAGGTTCTTCAGAACCTTTTTTTTTTTTTTTTAGATTCCATATATATGTGTTAGCATATGGTATTTGTTTTTCTCTTTCTGACTTAGTTCACTCTGTATGACAGACTCTAGGTCCATCCACCTCACTACAAATAACTCAATTTGTATGGCTGAGTAATATTCCATTGTATATATGTGCCACATCTTCTTTATCCATTCGTCTATTGATGGACGCTTAGGTTGCTTCCATGTCCTGGCTATTGTAAATAGAGCTGCAATGAACATTGTGGTACATGACTCTTTTTGAATTATGGTTTTCTCTGAGTATACGCCCAGTAGTGGGATTGCTGGGTCATATGGCAGTTCTATTTTTAGTTTTTTAAGGAACCTCCATACTGTTCTCCATAGTGGCTGTATCAATTTACATTCCCACCAACAGTGCAAGAGGGTTCCCTTTTCTCCACACCCTCTCCAGCATTTATTGTTTCTAGATTTTTTGATGATGGCCATTCTGACTGGAGTGAGGTGATACCTCATTGTAGTTTTGATTTGCATTTCTCTAATGATTAGTGATATTGAACATCCTTTCATGTGTTTGTTGGAAATCTGTATATCTTCTTTGGAGAAATGTCTGTTTAGGTCTTCTGCCCATTTTTGGGTTGGGTTGTTTGTTTTTTTGATATTGAGCTGCATGAACTGCTTATAAATTTTGGAGATTAATCCTTTGTCAGTTGCTTCATTTGCAAATATTTTCTCCCATTCTGAGGGTTGTCTTTTCATCTTGTTTATGTTTTCCTTTGCTGTGCAAAAGCTTTTAAGTTTCATTAGGTCCCATTTTTTAATTTTTGTTTTTATTTCCATTTCTCTAGGAGGTGGGTCAAAAAGGATCTTGCTGTGATTTATGTCATAGAGTGTTCTGCCTATGTTTTCCTCTAAGAGTTTTATAGTGTCTGGTCTTACATTTAGGTCTTTAATCCATTTTGAGTTTATTTTTGTGTATGGTGTTAGGGAGTGTTCTAATTTCATTCTTTTACATGTAGCTGTCCAGTGTTCCCAGCACCACTTACTGAAGAGGCTTTCTTTTCTCCATTGTATATTCTTGCCTCCTTTATCAAAAATAAGGTGACCATAGGTGCGTGGGTTTATCTCTGGGCTTTCTATCCTGTTCCATTGATCTATACTTCTGTTTTTGTGCCAGTACCATACTGTCTTGATTACTGTGGCTTTGTAGTATAGTCTGAAGTCAGGGAGCCTGATTCCTCCAGCTCTGTTTTTCTTTCTCAAGATTGCTTTGGCTATTCGGGGTCTTTGGTGTTTCCATACAAATTGTGAAATTTTTTGTTCTAGTTCTGTGAAAAATGCCATTGGTAGTTTGATAGGGATTGCATTGAATCTGTAGATTGCTTTGGGTAGTATAGTCATTTTCACAATGTCGATTCTTCCAATCCAAGAACATGGTATATCTCTCCATCTGTTTGTATCATCTTTAATTTCTTTCATCAGTGTCTTATAGTTTTCTGCATAGAGGTCTTTTGTCTCCTTAGGTAGGTTTATTCCTAGGTATTTTATTCTTTTTGTTGCAATGGTAAATGGGAGTGTTTCCTTAATTTCTCTTTCAGATTTTTCATCATTGGTGTATAGGAATGCAAGAGATTTCTGTGCATTAATTTTGTATCCTGCTACTTTGCTTGGTGCTTCCTTGATGAACACAGAGAGTTGCACAGAATATCAGTGTCACACAAGGCCATTCTGTGACTGTTACAAAGTAAGACAAAACAAGACCACTCTGTAAGCATGTGAACACTAAAACATGAACACTGTCCAAGCCACAAAAATGACCAAACTCCCCCTGTGCTGGTGGATATGAGTGACTGCTACTTCTTTTCCAATCACAGCTTTGACCTCAGTCTAGTTTTCCCTCCTTCTAGATGAAATATATTAAGATAGCGAACCAAAATTATCCTCACTTTGTGACATTTTTGAATCCAGAGCAAAGACCCAATCCTTACCAAAATCACCTCATACAAGCCCAAGTCTTTTAATAAGTCCTTTTGAGCACCTTCCTACTAAGATACCTCACTATTCCCCCCATGATGTGTGTAACTCCCTTGTTACAATGAGTAATAAACGCAACTTATTCAACAAGAGGTGTGCTCCTAATGGGTTTTGGCTGGAGGGCACTGACGGTTGGAATAGTCAAGTTATTTGGTACAAGGATCTCTCTTTCCATCTTTATCCTGAAGAGGCTGTATCAAGTTTTGTTCTCCCAAGATAGATAGTAGATGATTCTCTTACAAAAGACAAATGTTAACTTTTGCATAATCAAAAAACCAAAAACATGATTTTCTTATAAATTAGTTCCCTCCATGATTTTCTTAGCCTATTTCATTACTGAGTAGAAAAAATTCATAGCAACCACTTTTCCAAGAGCCTCTTTTATGACCTGGCTTCTCAGGCTGTAGATGAAGGGGTTCAGCATGGGAGTCACCACAGAGAACATCGCAGCAGCTGCTATGTCTATCTCAGCTGAGTGGGAGGATAAAGGGTTGAAATACAGAAATATGATGGTGCCATAGAAGAGGAAAACCATAGCCAGGTGGGAGCCACAGGTGGAGAAGGCTTTCCATCTTCCCTTTGTGGGCTGGATTCTGAGGACAGCACAGGTGATAAGGATACATGATACCAGGATGCAAACAAATGGGGTGCTCATTATTGGCCGTGCTTCAATTAGAATCATCACCTCACTGAGGTGTGTATCAGAGCAGGAGAGTTTCAGGAGGGTGGTCACATCACAGAAGAACTGGGGGATGGCATTGTCTGCATAGAATGAGAGTCAAGCCATCAGCAGGGTATGCAACAGCATATCCAGGTTGGCAATGACCCACGATCCAGTGACCAGCAGGGCACAGAGCTGGTGGCTCATCTTTGCTTAGTAGTGTAAGGGGTGGCATACAGCAACAAAGCGGTCATAGGCCATCACAGCCAAGAGGAAATTGTCCATGTCCATGAACGTGAAAACAAAATACATCTGCGTGAGACACCTAGAGAAGGGGATGGTCTGCTTCCTGAGTATGTGGTTGGCCAGCATCTTGGGGACAGTGGTGGAGGAGAAGCAGACATCCACAAAGGACAGGCTGCAGAGGAAGAAGGACATGGGGACGTGCAGGTGGGAATCCGGGCTGATGGCCAGGAGGATGAGCAGGTTTCCCAGGACCGTGGCCAGGTACCTGCTCAGGAAGAGCACGAAGAGGAGCTTCTGCCGCTGGGGCTGCCTGGAGAGCCCCAGGAGGAGGAACTCAGAGTTACTTGACTGGTTTGTCTCTCCCGTGGGGCTGGACTCAGATGCAGAGAAGAGAAGCAGAGGTCAGAAACCTAGAAGCAAAGGGTTTGGGTGCAATAACCCAAGCTCCAGCCATGGTCATGTTAATAAAACCTACATTAGAGTTGCTCAGTCAGAATCTGCCCCTACTCCCTACACCCTCAACTTCCGACCTCCAGTCCTAGATGATGCTGGTCCCACTGGACTAATTTTTTAAATTATATGAAATATAACATAAAAACAACACACAGGCACATACACAGCCCTTCCCTGACATTATGTGCATCTTTGTTAACATTCTCAGGCTTTTGCCCACTTAGTAGATCATAGAGAGAAGAGAAACAGCTCATTGGTACTGGGTTTATCACAAGCAACAGATGAGGGATTCAGGACTTTTACTACTACTCCCTGGATCTGGAAGATTTAACAAAGGAGGTTCTTCAGAGAACTTCACCGGGGACTTCCCTAGTGGCACAGTGGTTAAGAATCCACCTGCCAATGCAGGGGACATGGGTTCGAGCCCTGGTCCGGGAAGATCCCACATGCCTTAGAGCAGCTAAGCCCATGCACCACAACTACTGAGCCTGCGCTCTAGAGCCCGCGAGCCACAACTACTGAGCCCGCGCTCTAGAGCCCGTGAGCCACAACTACTGAAGCCCGCGTGCCTAGAGCCCGCGCTCCGCAACAAGGGAAGCCACTGCAATGATAAGCCTGCGCACCACAATGAAGAGTAGCCCCGGGGCTTCCCTGGTGGCACAGTGGTTGAGAATCTTCCTGCTAATGCAGGGGACACGGGTTTGAGCCCTGGTCTGGGAGGATCCCACATGCCGCGGAGCAACTAGGCCCATGAGCCACAGCTGCTGAGCCTGCGCATCTGGAGCCTGTGCTCCGCAACAAGAGAGGCCACGATAGTGTGAGGCCCGCGCACCGCGATGAAGAGTGGCTCCTGCTTGCTGCAACTGGAGGAAGCCCTCACGCAGAAATGAAGACCCAACACAGCCAAAAATAAATAAATAAATAATAATTAAAAGGTGCTAATAATTTAAAAAAAAAAAAGAGTAGCCCCTGCTCGCCGCAACTAGAGAAAGCCCGCGCGCAAAAAAAGAAGACCCAACGCAGCCTAAAATAAATAAATAAATAAATAAATAAATAAATAAAATTCACCCATTAGTAAAGAAATATTGACATCCCCACTGTTACAATCTTACCTGGGAGAAGTTCGTGCTGTTGCTATCAAGTGTTCTTCACCTTTGAGGAACTGGCCAGTGCTCCTCTTTATTATAAGGTTTGGAAAGTCTTGGAAATCTAGGTAGGTCCTGAGCAAATGAGGAGCGGAGATTCATGGCCTTAGCTCTCTGTGCAGGATGTTTGGGGGTATCAGAGATGGGTACTTACAGTAGCCTCCATGGCCACTGGGACCAGATTCCCTGAGAGCCTTATTAGAGACGAGCAGAAAGTAATTGTCCCACCTATTTCCTGGTCCCCATGAGCCCAACCATGATGAATGACAAAGCATATGATCTAACTCCTGGGTCAGAACTTGGAGATAAAGCAATCTGGGTGGAGAGAAGTCCCAGAGAAAACTCCCTGAGATTTCCAAATTCATCACCTTGCTGATCTGGGCTTATGTTTATGTATTTGAAAGTTCAGTTATTAAAAGATTTTTCTTCTCATTTTCTTAGCTCAGAAACTGGGGTTATTTCAGTGTTATCTGAGTCAATCTCTTTTTCTCTAATATCTATCCGGTCATTTACTGATTAGAGCTAGCGATGTATTTGCAGACAGGGATGCTGGGGTGGGGTGGGGGTGGCAGTACAGAATTGTGCTTAATCCTGTAAAGCATTTGATGTAAAGGATTAGCCTCGCGGGAGAGATGTATCAGAGAGCACAGCATACCAGGATTGAGAAACTCCAGGCTCCCAGAGTAGACTTCTTTGGAGATGTCTTCCCAGCTCACAATGGATCACCCTTTTCTGAGGATGGTCCCCAATCCACAGAGTCACAGGGGTGTGGGCTCCAGCAGCCCAATTTATAGTCCACCACCTCTGCCCAGTGAGGATTCACGATTGGATTTGGGAACCTGGCACTGAGGCTGCGGACCTGCAGGTCATTCTCAGTATGACTTGGCCTGGATGTGGAAACCCAGAAGATTGCAACTCTCTCCTGACTGCCCCATAGATGGAGAAGCAAAAGTCTATGCAGAAAGGCCAAAAATGCACACACACAGAGAGAAACAATGATAGATGGAAGGAGTACTAGTGGTGGCCCAGTTCAGGGTTCAAGTCCTTTTCTGATGATTGGTTACATTGTGGCAATTCTTAGACGAAAATAATAAAACTGAAGTCATGCTGATTAAGCAGAAAAGGATTTCTTGAAAACGATAGCTTATACTTCAAAACTACTGAGCAACTGGAGAAGCAGGCTCAGGAGGTCACTCGGCGCTATAATGGCCCAAATCATACCACAGCACAGGTTTGATTAGCATGTTCCTGCTGCCTCCAAGCATAAATCTTACAGTTCATGGCTCTGACACAGCTAGCCACTGGACATAGGGTGCCACCAGTAGCACTGTTACCTGGGGATCCATTTTGCTGCAATGGCTGCCACTGCTAGAAAAATTTCCTCCTTGTCTCCCTTTCTTTGTGTCAAAGGCTGAGTCAGGATATCTAATGGGTAGGCGCATGCCCACAGCTTAGCTGCTACAGGGGCTGTGAGATAATTTATCCAGGGTTTCCTGTGATACAGGAAGAAGTAGGCTTTTCTTCCCAACAAGAATGATGAGGTAGGGTATTACCTGAGCTTTGGAAGGGGTCACAGAAGTTGGGAAGCCAAAAAAAAAGATAAATGCCCACTAGAATCCACCCCTCCAGTTGTATAACATTAACACACATCCCTCTTACCAACTTACCCTTCAGTAGAATAGCAATTCTCTGGTCAAACATAATACAACTATCCTTCTCACAACAGGGGAACAACTCAAATCCCATCAGTTACTGTATCCAGGTCCCAAACCAAGATCTTCCTTGATCCAATCATGATCCCATCCTGACATTCTATAACTTCGGAATCAAACCTGAAAGCTAACCAATAACTACATATCCTATGTATATGTAAAACAGAGGGAGGAAGGGAAAGAAAAGAAGAAAGCTAGCTAGCTAAAATACATAAATATATACGTAACAAAGGAAGGAGGAAAATATGACTGATGATGTAATCTTCATTTCCACAGGTAGTCATGAACAATTAATTGATATTAATAATGTTCCTTAACTACAATCTAATTCATGTTCCCTTTATCTTTAGCCAGCATCTCAGCTACTCAAGGTTTTAAAAATCTGAATAGTGACTTTAATTCTCATGTCTGAGAGATCTGACATCCTTATGATCTTGCCCATATAAGATTGTCCTAGTCTTTCATTAACTGCCATCACTGGACATGGCAATTCCAGAATCCTCTCAAGGAGATCTTTTCATCCATTATCCTCTCTGCTACCACGGTGTAGCAGAAAAACTATTTTCTACTGATAGTCAAAGTTATAACAATATTAGAATCTCCTTTTGGTCAGTTTATCCAAGTAGCAAAAGGAGCCCAAATTGGCCAGCAAGAAGTCTCTTCAGAGCCCAGTGTTGCTGGGATAAAAAGCAAAATTTTGCAAGTAGATCATTAGGTATTACAAAAAGAGGTGCCCACTTTTACCTCTTGTTTCCTTGCCCCATAAATTCCTGGTTGGGAGAAAGTTCAGCATATTGTCCACTGGTACGAAACTTATACTGTATCCTGTAAAACAGCACCCTAACATTACAGGGTAACCTCAAAAATTGAGGTACCAAAATTGAGTCTTTACAAGACCATTTCTCTGTTCCATAAGGTCAACTGCTTCTGGTGATGGTGTAAAAGTAAATGCTCGGACTTTCCTGGTGGTCCAGCAGTTAAGATTACATGCTCTCAATGCAGGGGCCCCAGGTTTGACCCCTGGTCAGGGAACTAGATCCCACATGCTGCAACTAAAGATCCAGCACACCCCAACTAAAGATCCCGCACACGGCAACGAAGACCCTGCCTGCCACAATTAAGACCCCGCACAGCCAAATAAATAAAATAAATATTTTTTTAAATTTCCCCCCAAAGTCCTTTAAAAAAAAAGAAAGTAAATGCCAAAGAATCCCATGGACACTAGCCTTATCCCTTGTATTAGTTATCTATTGTCAAGTAACAAGTTACACCAAAAGTTTGCAACTTAAAACAGTAAACATTTATCTCACACATTTCCTATGGGTCAGGAATCTGGTAATGGTTTAGCTGAATGGTTCTGGATCAGGGCTTCTCATGAGACTGCAGTTAAGTTATCTGCAGGGGCTCAGTCATCTGAAAGTTTGACCATGGGTGGAGGATGAGTGTCCAAGATGGCTCCTTCACATTGCTATTGGCAGGAAGCCTCAGTTCCTCTCATGGACTTCTCCATAAAGCTAACTTGATAGGTCCTTGCAACAGAGTAGCTGGCCTCCCCCTGAGCAAGTGATTCAAGACAGCAAGATACAAGCCACAATATCTTTTATGAGGGAGCTCCAGAAGTTAAACAGCAACATTTCCACAACATCCTATAGCTCACACAGTGCTACGGATTGAATGTGTCCCCACAAAATTCATATGTTGAAATCCCAACCCACAGGGTGATGGTATTAGGAGTTGAACCCTTTGGGAAGTGATTAGGTCATGAGGGGAGAGCCCTCACCAACAGGATTAGTACCCTTATAAAAGAGGCCTGAGAAAGCTCCCTTGTCCCTTCCACCATGTGAGATGGAACCGCTATCTATGAACCAGGAAGTGGGCTCTCACCAGACACCAAATGTGCCAGCATCTTGATTTTGGACTTTGCAGCCTCCAGAACTGTGAAAAATAAATTTCTGTTATGTATAAACTACCTAGTCCATGGTTTTGTCTGTGTTGGGTCTTCGTTGCTGTGCAGGGATTTTCTCTAGTTGCGGTGAGTGGGGGCTACTCTTCATTGTGGTGCGCGGGCTTCTCATTGTCGTGGCTTCTCTTGTTGCAGAGCATGGGCTCTAGGCGCGCAGGCTTCAGTAGTTGTGGCATGTGGGCTCAGTAGTTGTGTCTTGCGGGCCCTAGAGCTCAGGCTCAGTAGTTGTGGCACATGGGCTTAGTTGCTCCGCGGCATGTGGGATCTTCCCAGGCCAGGGCTCGAACCCATGTCCCTTGAATTGGCAGGCAGATTCTTAACCACTGTGACACCAGGGAAGCCCCCAGTCCATGGTATTTTGTTACAGAAGCCCGAATGGATTAAGACACAAAGTCAGCCCAATTCAGGGTGTGAAGGGATTACACAAGACTAGGATCGCTGGGGACCATCTTGACGACTGGCTACCACATTCTTTTTATTATAAAGTGAGTTATTTGGTTAGAAACGATGTTGGTGGGATGCCAAGTTGATGAATAGATCCATTCATCCTTAACACACATCCCATTAGTCTTTCAACCTCAGGTTGTGTACATTTTCAACCTCAGGTTGTGTTCCTTGTGTACATTGGTTGGTTTTCCTTTCCTGAATGCTTCTGCACATTCCCAGATACTCATGCTCACCATAGGTTTTCTACCTATATCATCTTGATTAAGTAGTAAGTGATGCCTGGGATGTCATAAATATCCCGAGTCTGACTCACAAGACTCAAATCTTAACATCTCCTTTAGGTCTGCAGAACCAATTACATACATCAACATTACCTCCTAGACTAGAAATCTTGGGAAGTTTAAAACAACGATTCTCAAACATTAACGTGCACAGAAATCACCTGGAATGTTGTTAAAGTGAAGATTCTGACGCAGGAAGTCTGGAATGGAGCCTGAGATTACGCATTTCTAACAATCAGCCAGGCAATGATGCCTGGTCCTCGGATCACAGAGTAGTGGCAAAGGCTCAGCACTGGAGTAAAAGGAGCCCTTAATCTAAGAAGGGTACACCGGTTTTTGCGATACTGGCTTCCCAGCCAACCTCGCTTTTTGAAAGGATATCCGGATTGGAAGTCAGACCTTGACTTCCGACAGTCCCAGCCTGTGGAAGCAAGAGACAGGAATCTTGAACACCTCGTTACCCATCCTAACCGGGAAGGGCAGACAGAAGGGGCAGAGACCAAAAGGACCGGGACCAGGTGAAGTGTGGAAGGCTGATGGGACCCGCCAGTTGCCCAGGTTTGGCGGGCACCAACCCCTGAGTTTCTCTTTATACCATTTCGGGGTAAAGAGTCAGAGCCACTTACTGCAACGCAGAACACCCGCTCCTTACTGGAGCTCCCAGCCCGTGATACTTCCGGTAAAAGAGGCAGTTGCACTTTCCTAAAGAGACTGCGCAGAGCTGAGGCCCCGCCCCCTTCTTTCTAATTGGGCAGGAGCACGTGGGGTGCGGGGGGGGGGCGCTGGTCCGTTATTATTGGATAATTAAAGAAAGGTCTGCAAGGGGCGGGGCAAGGAGAGCCATACAACGCAGCCTCTGATTGGTCCCGGTCGAGGGCGTGTGCAGCGCTTCGGGAAAGGTCCGGCCGAGTCTGTGCCTCCCGCGCTGCGCCTGAGCGTGAGGGGCCAGAATTGGGAAGTCCTCTTACGTGCGAAAGACTCCTGACACTGAGTGGATGGGAATAGAGGTGCAAAGCTCCAGGGGTCCCCAAAAGCTTAATATTCAAGATAAATCATATTTCAATGCAGTGAGTTTAAAAGCAATATTAGTGCAAGAAATCTTTGAACAAAATATCAAAATTTTAAAGACAAGATCAGTAAGTTGGAAGTTAATTTAATAGTATTTAAGAGCTTCGGTTGATTGAGAGAAGTTGTCAAAAATGGTAGTTCTTTCTGTTGAGACCGAGTTGGGCAAAGAAGTAGATTTTTAAAATATTACTGATGTTTGATTCCACTAAAACTAGTGTCAAATATACACACCAGTCAGACATTAGTTAAAGAGGTGAAACCGATTTTATTCAGTAATTACAGTAGTTCCCCCATTTATCCTTGGTGGGGGTAGGGTCCAAGACTCTCAGTGGCTGCCTGAAACTATGGATCTACTGAGCCCTATGTATACTGTTTTTTCATACACATACATACCTATGGTAAAGTTTAATTTATTAATTAGGCATAATAAGAGATTAACAATAATAATAATAAAATAGAACAATTATAACAATATACTGTAATAAATGTTATCTGATATGGTTCTCTCTCAGAATAACTTATTGTACAAGTGTAATGCCTGTCCATCTTAACTAAGCACTCATTACACACTGTGACATATTTTTTATAAATGGCATATTCTTTTCTAATATGTATGTATATAAACTTATTTATTCATTTATTTTTGGCTGCGTTGGGTCTTTGTTAGTGGGCGCAGGCTTCCTCTAGTTGCAACGAGCGGGGGCTGCTCTTCATTGCGGTTGTGGGGGCTTCTCACTGTGGTGGCTTCTCTTGTTGCAGAGCAAGGGCTCTAGGCGCGTGGGCTTCAGTAGTTGTGGCACGTGGGCTCAGTAGTTGTGGCTCGCGGGCTCTAGAGTGCAAGCTCAGTAGCTGTGGTGCACAGGCTGCACAGCATGTGGGATCTTCCCGGACCAGGGCTCGAACCCTAGTCCCCTGTATTGGCAGGCGGATTCTTAACCACGGAGCCAGCAGGGAAGTTCCGTGGCTGTAACTTCTGCAATTTGGGGTGCAACAGCAAAACTAGTGGGAGGACCGAGCACCGCGGCGAGGAGTGGCCCCCACTTGCGGCAGCTGGAGATGGCCTGCGCTCAGCGGCCAAGACCCAACGCAGCCAGAAATGGAAGTGAATGAATGAATGGATTTATTAAAAATAAAATAAAATACATTAAAACATGCACATAGGATTCAATATGGCTTGAAAGGTGGCAGAGAGCTGAGACAAGCCCATCAACCCCTTCAGGAAACTTTCTCGTCTTCTTCTCCCCATATTGATTCAGTCATATAATCATTTACTCAGGCAAATAATAATTGTTGAGCAACCACTACATCCCAGGTACTGTTGAAAAAACTGGGTCCCTGCAGTCATAGAGATACAGCATAGTCGGGGTAGGGGGCATGAGGAAAAAAAACAAAAAACAAAATAATTCCTTCAGGGTATTGATTTCTGCTATTTACTCATTCTTCATGAAACATTATGCACTTCACGTGAACCAGACCCAGCGCCCAACACTGAGTGTACAAACGTGAATAATGACCCATTTCTTATCGCAAGGATGGAAGACCCAAGAATGAATGCAAACAACTGCAGGAGAAGATTGTATAGGAAAAGGCAAGCAATTCTATTGGGATAACATTTAATTTCCAAGGGCTGCCATAACAAAGTAGCACAAACTAGGGGCTTCCCTGGTGGCGCTGTGGTTAAGAATCTGCCTGCCAAAAAAAAAAAAAAAAAACAAGAATCTGCCTGCCAGTGCAGGGGACATGGGTTCGAGGCCGGGTCCAGGAAGATCCCACAGGCCGGGGAGCAACTAAGCCCATGCGCCACAACCACTGAGCCTGCACTCTGGAGCCTGCAAGCCACAACTACTGAAGACTGCACGCCTAGAGCCCGTGCTCCACAACAAAGAGAAGCCACCGCAAGGAGAAGCCTGTTCACCACAACAAAGAGTAGTCCCCGCTCGCTGCAACTAGAGAAAGCCCGCGTACGGCAACGAAGACCCAACGCAGCCAAAAATAAATAAATAAATAAATAATTTTAAATGCTACAAAGTACCACAAACTAGATGGCTATAAACAACAGAAATTTATCTCACAGTTCGGGAGGCTAGAAGTCCAAAATCAAGGTGTTGGCAGTGTTGATTCCTTCTGGAGGTTCTGAGGGAGAACCTTTTCTACCTTCTGTGGCTGCAGCAACACCTGGGATCATTTAAGGTTGCTTAGTGCCAGCAATCCAGGTGATGCTTGTAAATGCATGCATCACTCCAATCTCTTGTGTTTACAAGAACTTCACAACCACTGGGACCATATTCCCTGAGAGGCTCATTAGAGAAAAGGATAATTGTCTTGCCTACTTCTTGGTCCCTTTGTACCAAACAATGATGATAAAGAATATTGTTTAAGGTTTAGATGTAACTCTTGGGTCAAAACTTGAAGATATTACAAATGAAGCCAGCGCTATGGAGATAAATCCCAGACAAAATTCCCTGGGACCTCAAACCTGGGACCTGGCTGATCTGGGCCTGTGCACATAGATGGGTAAATTCAGTTATTAAATCCTAGTTCTCCTCACTTCCTTTGTTCACACCTGGGGCTATTCCTGAGTTTCCTGTGTAATTCTTGCTTTCTTATGTCTGGTTATATCCAGAGAAGATTACTGATGCCTAATCGTGTCCATTGGGCAGAGGGGAATATTGAAAACCCATTACAGCGCTGAGCTTAATTCATGATCACACCTGGGTTAAAGGACAACCTGATTCTAAGGGAAGTTGTCTCCAGGAGAACCCAGCATACTGTGATTTACAAACTCCAAGTCCCAAGGCAGATACCTTTTGGGATGTCTGTCCAGCTTACATTGTTTACCTTTTTTCTGAATGGAACCCCTAATTCACATAGTAGTGACCGTGGGGCCCCAGCAACCATATTTATACCACATCCCTCTCTTCATCATAGCTGGTTAGACCAGGGTATTTGGAACTAGGCTGAGGGAAAGCCAGTCCATATCACTATGTGGCTTGGCTGGAAAGTGTAAATCCAGCCCTCTTCTGCCTGCCCATTGCTATCCTATGGACTGAGGAGCAGAGAAGTGCTGAAGGAACAAACACAGAGAGAGGAGAAGATATTAGTTGGAGAAAACCCTCATGGTTTTCTAATTCTGGATTTGAGTCTTTACCTGATGACTGGCTACATTCCAAAATGTTTCACTCAGGGTTCTTAGTCATAAATAATAAAAACCGATATGGCTAATTTGAGCAGAAAATTTTAAAAATTAAAAAAATATTTTTTAAAAATATTGAGTCCATCAAAGGATGAATGGATAAGTAAATTGTAGCTGGGTGGAGGAATATATTGGGAGTTTGGGATTGACATGTACACACTACTATATTTAAAATAGGTAACCAACAAGGACCTACGGTATAGCATAGGGAACTCGGCTAAATATTCTCTAAAAACCTAAATGGGAAAAGAATTTGAAAAGAATGGATACTTGTATGGGTATAACGGAATCACTTTTCTGTACACCTGCAACTAACACATCATTGTTGATCAACTACACTCCAATATAAAATAAAAAATTTTTAAATTGTATAAATAAATAAATAAATTTTATTTATACAATGGGATATTATTCAGCCATAAAAAGGAATGAAGTCATGATACATATTACAACCTGTATGAACCTCAAAATCATTATGCTAAGTAAAAGAAGACAGACACAAAAGGTCACATACTGTATGATAGGACATCTGGGTGGAGGGGCCCAAGAGTCAGATGTTTTGGACCTGTGACTCAGGCAAGGGTCCAGCTTCACATGGTTCAGAAGTCATCAGTACATAAGTTTATCTGAGGCCATGGGAGTGAATGTGATTGTCCACGGAAAGGGAGTAACATGAGAAGGAAAAAAAATCCAAGAATAAAACCCATGAGGATAATAACATATAGTGAGGTGACAGAAATAGAGGCCAGCAAATGTGATCTGTAAAGGTAGAAATCAGGAAACAATCAGTGAACAAGAAGGAAGTGGTGTCTCGGAAGCCAAGAGCTAAGTTTCAAAAAAAAAAAAAAAACCGTATCAGTAATGTATTATCAAAATAATAGTATGTGACAAAACTCCCCAACCTCAATGGAAGAGAAAAGCAATAACCTCCTATTCATTGGTCTCAAGGTCAAATTCAGCTTCAGACTGTGGGCCATCTGGGTTTGGCACCGGGCTGTGGGACAGGCTCACGTCCTCTCTTCTTGTATCCTCCTGGGTCTCAGGCTGGAGGGGCAGCAGCAACCCAGAGCATGGTCTCCTGATGGAGCAATGGACTGTGGGTGGGCAAACCCAACCCCAAGCCCATTTGAAGCCTCTCCTTAGGTCACCTGCACTGACATCCCATTGGCCAAAACCCAAGTCAAGGGTCAGGGAAGGGCACTCCATCTGCCATGAGGCCATGGAAAGGGCATGGATATATAATGGTATTATAAGCAAGTGAAAGACTGAGATTCATAATTCATTCTACCATACAAACCTAGTGGTAAACAATGCCAATGAGACAGAGAAATTAAGCAAAGAAGTAGATGACATCAATTATATTTTGTAAAATTATTTTTTAAAGAAAACATTACATGATGTTTTCAAAGTATATTTTTATAATATGGTAAATGCAATCCAGCCTGGTAGTTAAGCATATGTGTTTTGGTCAGCCAACATGGCTTAGTTGTACTTATTGTTAGAATATCATTATAATTAAAATGTTAAATGAAAACGTGAGATAGAAAAATATTCAGAATGCAGGGTTTTTAGATAGTTTTCTTTCTTCTTGATAACTCTCTGCTTTTTCCAAAAAGTTTCTTTAATAGGCATTGTTGAGAACTGTGATGGGGTCTGAGATTTTACCCTATTAACTAATCTAGTCTTCCAGGTTCGTGGATGGTAGCAGAAGACACAAGACTGTTGGGTCAAAGACAAAGAACTTTAAGGCATAACTCAGAGATATTGCGGTTCAGTTCCAGACCACCAAAATAAGGCAAATATCAAAATAAAGCAAGTTGGGCTTCCCTGGTGGTGCAGTGGTTTAGAATCTGCCTGCTAATGCAGGGGACACGGGTTCAAGCCCTGGTCTGGGAAGATCCTACATGCCGCGGAGCAACTAGGTCCGTGAGCCACAACTACTGATCCTGCGCGTCTGGAGCCTGTGCTCCGCAACAAGAGAGGCCACGACAGTGAGAGGCCCACGCACCGCGATGAAGAGTGGCCCCCGCTTGCTGCAACTGGAGAAAACCCTCGCACAGAAACGAAGACCCAACACAGCCAAAAATAAATAAATAAATAAATAAATAAATTTAAATAAATAAATAAAGCAAGTCACATTAATATTTTGGTTTCTAGTGCTTATAAAAGTTATGTTTACACTGTGCTGTAGTCTACTGTGTGCACTAGTATTATGCCTTTAAAAAATGTACGTACCGAGCAGAAGCAAGAAGAACTACAATCCTGGGGACTTCCCTGGTGGCGCAGTGGTTAAGAATCCGCCTGCCAATGCGGGGGACATGGGTTCGAGCCCTGGTCTGGGAAGATCCCACATGCCACGGAGCAACTAAGCCCATGCACCACAATTACTGAGCCTGCGCTCTAGAGCCTGCAAGCCACAACTACTGAGCCCATGTGCCACAACTACTGAAGCCTGCGTGCCCTAGAGCCCATGCTCCACAACAAGAGAAGCCCGCGCACCGCAACGAAGAGTAGCCCCCGCTCCCCGCAACTAGAGAAAGCCCGCGTGCAGCAACAAAGACCCAACGCAGCCAAAAATAAATAAATAAATAAATTTATAAAAGAAGAACTACAGTCCTGCAGCCTGTGGAACAAAAACCACATTCACAGAAAGATAGACAAGATGAAAAGGCAGAGGGCTATGTACCAGATGAAGGAACAAGATAAAACCTCAGAAAAACAACTAAATGAAGTGGAGATAGACAACCTTCCAGAAAAAGAGCTCAGCATAATGAGAGTGAAGATGATCCAGGACCTCGGAAAAAGAATGAAGGCAAAGATCGAGAAGATGCAAGAAATGTTTAACAAAGACCTAGAAGAATTAAAGAACAAACAGAGATGAACAATACAATAACTGAAATGAAAACTACACTAGAAGGAATCAATAGCAGAATAACTGAGGCAGAAGAACGGATAGGTGATCTGGAAGACAGAATGGTGGAATTCACTGCTGCGGAACAGACTAAAGAAAAAATAATGAAAAGAAATGAAGACAGCCTAAGAGACCTCTGGGACAACATTAAACACAGCAACATTCGCATTATAGGGGTCCCAGAAGGAGAAGAGAGAGAGAAAGGACCAGAGAAAATATTTGAAGAGATTATAGTCGAAAACTTCCCTAACATGGGAAAGGAAATAGTCACCCAAGTCCAGGAAGCCCAGAGAGTCCCAGGCAGGATAAACCCAAGGAGAAACACGCCGAGACACATAGTAATCAAATTGGCAAAAATTAAAGACAAAGAAAAATTATTGAAAGCAGCAAGGGAAAAACGACAAGTAACATACAGCGGAACTCCCATAAGGTTAACAGCTGATTTCTCAGCAGAAACTCTACAAGCCAGAAGGCAGTGGCATGATATACTTAAAGTGATGAAAGGGAAGAACCTACAACAAAGATCACTCTACCTGGCAAGGATCTCATTCAGATTTGATGGAGAAATCAAAAGCTTTACAGACAAGCAAAAGCTAAGGGAATTCAGCACCACCAAACCAGCTCTACAACAAATGCTAAAGCAACTTCTCTAAGTGGGAAACACAAGAGAAGAAAAGGACTTACAAAAACAAACCCAAAATGGTCATAGGAACATACATATCGATAATTACCTTAAACGTGAATGGATTAAATGCTCCAACCAAAAGACACAGGCTTGCTGAATGGATACAAAAACAAGACCCATATATATGCTGTCTACAAGAGACCCACTTCAGACCCAGGGACACATACAGACTGAAAGTGAGGGGATGGAAAAAGATATTCCATGCAAATGGAAATCAAAAGAAAGCTGGAGTAGCAATACTCATATCAGATAAAATAGACTTTAAAATAAAGAATGTTACAAAAGACAAGGAAGGACACTACATAATGATCAAGGGATCAATCCAAGAAGAAGATATAACAATTATAAATATATATGCACCCAACATAGGAGCACCTCAACACATAAGGCAACTGCTAACAGCTATAAAAGAGGAACTCAACAGTAACACAATAATAGTGGGGGACTTTAACACCTCACTTACACCAATGGACAGATCATCCAGACAGAAAATTAATAAGGAAACACAAGCTTTAAATGACACAATAGACCAAATAGATTTAATTGATATTTATAGGACATTCCATCCAAAAACAGCAGGTTACACTTTCTTCTCAAGTGCGCATGGAACATGCTCCAGGATAGATCACATCTTGGGTCACAAATCAAGGCTCAGTAAATTTAAGAAAACTGAAATCATATCAAGCATCTTTTCTGACCACAACGCTCTGAGATTAGAAATGAATTACAAGGGAAAAAACGTAAAAAACACAAACACATGGAGGCTGAACAATACATTACTAAATAACCAAGAGATCACTGAAGAAATCAAAGAGGAAATCAAAAAATACCTAGAGACAAATGACAATGAAAACACGATGATCCAAAACCTATGGGATGCAGCAAAAGCAGTTCTAAGAGGGAAGTTTATAGCTATACAAGCCTACCTCAAGAAACAAGAAAAATCTCAAATAAACAATCTAACCTTACACCTAAAGGAACTAGAGAAAGGAGAACAAACAAAACCCAACAAACAAAACCCAAAGTTAGCAGAAGGAAAGAAATCATAAAGATCAGAGCAGAAATAAATGAAATAGAAACAAAGAAAGCAATAGCAAAGATCAATAAAACTAAAAGCTGGTTCTTTGAGAGGATAAACAAAATTGATAAACCATTAGCCAGACTCATCAAGAAAAAGAGGGAGAGGACTCAAATCAATAAAATTAGAAATGAAAAAGGAGAAGTTACAACAGACACTGCAGAAATACAAAGCATCCTAAGAGACTACTACAAGCAACTCTATGCCAATAAAATGGACAACCTGGAAGAAATGGACAAATTCTTAAAAGGTATAACCTTCCAAGACTGAACCAGGAAGAAACAGAAAATATGAACAGACCAATCACAAGTAATGAAATTGAAACTGTGATTAAAAATCTTCCAACAAACAAAAGTCCAGGACCAGATGGCTTCACAGGTGAATTCTATCAAACATTTAGAGAAGAGCTAACACCCATCCTTCTCAAACTCTTCCAAAAAATTGCAGAGGAAGGAACACTCCCTAACTCATTCTATGAGGCCACCATCACCCTGATACCAAAACCAGACAAAAATACTACCAAAAAAGAAAATTACAGACCAATATCACTGATGAATATAGATGCAAAAATCTTCAACAAAATACTAGCAAACAGAATGCAACAACACATTAAAAGGATCATACATCATGATCAAGTAGGATTTATCCCAGGGATGCAAGGATTGTTCAATATACGCACATCAATCAATGTGACACAGCATACTAACAAATTGAAGAATAAAAACCATATGATCACCTCAATAGATGCAGAAAAAGATTTTGACAAAATTCAACACCCATTTATGATAAAAACTCTCCAGAAAGTGGGCATAGAGGGAACCTACCTCAACATAATAAAGGCCATATACGACAAACCCACAGCAAACATCATTCTCAATGGTGAAAAACTGAAAGCATTTACTCTAAGATCAGGAACAAGACAAGGATGTCCACTCTCACCACTATTATTCAGCATAGTTTTGGAAGTCCTAGCCATGGCAATCAGAGAAGAAAAAGATAAAAGGAATACAAATTGGAAAAGAAGAAGTAAAACTGTCACTCTTTGCAGATGACATTATAGTATACATAGAGAATCCTAAAGATGCCACCAGAAAACTACTAGAGCTAATCAATGAATTTGGTAAAGTTTCAGGATACAAAATTAATGCACAGAAATCCCTTGCATTCCTATATACTAATGATGAAAAATCTGAAAGAGAAATTAAGAAAACACTCCCATTTACCCCTGCAACAAGAAGAATAAAATACCTAGGAGTAAACCTACCTAGGGAGATAACAGTCCTGTATGCAGAAAACTATAAGACACTTATGAAAGAAATTAAAGATGATACCAACAGATGGAGAGATATATCACGTTCTTGGATTGGAAGAATCAATAAAAAAAAAAAGTACGTACCTTACTTTAAAAATACGTTTTTGCTAATAAATGCTAACCTTATCTGAGCCTTCAGAGAGTCATAATATTTTTGCAATAGTAACATTAAAGATTACTGATCACAGGTCACTTAAAAAATATAATAATAATGAAAAAGTTTGAAATACTGCGAGAATTACCAAAATAGGACACAAAGTGAGTAAATGCTGTTGGGGAGATGGCACCAAGGGACTTGTTTGACACAGGGTTGCCACTAACTTTCAATCTGTAAAAAAGTGTAATAACTGTGAAGCACAATAAAACAGGGCATGCTTGTATTACTCACAGCAGTAGCAGGAGCCAGAGTACCAGCATTTACACCAGTTCCCTAAGCCCTGATTCTCACAGGATGATGTGAATAAGGCCAAGCAGCACCTGCATACACAAGGGATGTGTTATAGGAGCCTAAGCTTAGGAAATCAAATCTTTTGTCATTGAGAATAAGCCTGCCTGAACTTTGCCCCAGAAGGATACATTATATTTATTATACCGGACAGTGAAAAATCTGCCCTTTGCACTGGAAAGACACACCATTCTATCTTCCAATGCTGTTCATTATATAGACATCCTTGGAAAAATGGCCTAGAACAAAAAAGTGAATGTCTATGCTCACAGAATATGCAGAAAAGCAAGAGACACATGGAGAACTGTGTCTTACAAAGCATGTATTAATTCACTACTCATAAAGTTTCATTTGTTTTTAACAGTGAATGGGAGATGGAAGCATTCATTGTTGACTATTCTTTCTAGGTATAGAATTACACTCTCTTTTTATCTCATGTACTATAAGCTTTAAAAGAAAGATACTGACAATAGGGAAAGAACCCTTCATCAGGTCAACTATTTTATTTTATTTTTAAATTTTATTTATTTATTTTTGGCTGCATTGGGTCTTCGTTGCTGCGCGTGGGCTTTCTCTACTTGTGGCAAGCGGGGGCTACTCTTCTTTGGGGTGCGCGGGCTTCTCATTGTGGTGGCTTTTCTCGTTGTGGAGCACGGGCTCTAGGTGCACAGGCTTCAGTAGTTGTGGCTTGCAGGCTCTAGAGCGTGGGCTCAGTAGTTGTGGCGCATGGGCTTAGTTGCTCTCCAGCAAGTGGGATCTTCCCGGACCAGGCCTCAAACCCTTGTCCCCTGAATTAGCAGGTGGATTCTTAACCACTGCGCCACCAGGGAAGTCCCAAGTCAACTATTTTAGAGAGTCTGAGAGAATGAGTCAACACAAGCTGAAAGGAAGTAGAGATGTGATATTAATATTAATTAAAGTATGCTTTAAGATGAAAAAAGGATTAAAGAGGATGAAGATCTTTCAGTTACTAAAAGATACAATCCATAATGAACGTGTAGCATTCATGAACCTCTATTCCCTCCATAACCCAAAATCAAATCGAAAGGTAAAACTAGGCTTCTCTGGTGGCTCAGTGGTTAAGAATCCCCCTGCCAATGCAGGGAACCAGGTTCGGGAAGATCCTACATGCTGCGGAGCAACTAAGCCCGTGCGCCACAACTACTGAGCCTGTGCTCTAGAGCCTGCAAGCCACAACTACTGAGCCCGCGTGCCACAACTACTGAGCCTGTGCTCTAGAGCCTGCAAGCCACAACTACTGAGCCCGCGTGCCACAACTACTGAAGCCCGCATGCCTAGAGCCCGTGCTCCGCAAGAAAAGAAGCCACCGCAATGAGAAGCCCACGCACTGCAGCGAAGAGTAGCCCCCGCTCGCCGCAACTAGAGAAAGCCTGTGCACAGCAACAAAGACCCAACACAGCCAAAAATAAATAAATAAAATAAATAAAATTTTTTTAAAAGTAAAAGCTATTAATATACAGAAAGAACATAGCTGAAATGTTCATTACCTTACAGATCAATCAAAAAAACATTAAGTATTCAAATATTATAATCTTCATATATACTTATTTGAATTCTATTTCACAGATATAGCTATGATACAGAAGAAACCTGAAGTCCACTCCATATAAAAAAGACCTCAAGGATGCAGCAGGAATCTCAAAGGTAGGAGGGTAAATCTGAGCTGGGTGTTCATGGGCAGAGCTGGTTTGACACAGTGGAGCTAGAAGTCCCAGTGCGTGTAGCCACCATGGCACAGAGTCAGAATTTAATGGAGGATAAAGTAAACTTGAGCTCCGATAGCTGCGACCTGAGACCATAGGTGGGCCCGAAAAGGATGTGAGCCACGAGCATCAATTCTGCAGCAAAACAGGCCTCAAGAGATCAAACAAGACCAAGGTTCAGGAGCTACACTGGGTGCTAGCAACTCACACAATCATGCCAGTGGGCGGGTCCAACTTCTGGTTCTCTCTCTACACCTGGCAGCGGAAAGCGAGACGGGCTGACTCCTTGAATGAGCTTCTGGGATGCTTTGACACCAACAGAGTGATACTGGACCCCCTGCTAGTATTAACAGGTGGGGTGGGACGGAAACAATGAAGAAATAAAGGAATGATGACCTTAATTTTTACTCCAAGCTGGGGAAATAGGTCATGTAGGCTACCTATGACAGTAAGGAATACAAAGATTTATACACCAGGAAGTGTGCAGCAGCATTATTTATAGTACAGAAACACTTGAAATCATCCAGAGTCAAGGAATGGGTAAATTATATTGCACCCATGAATGGATAAAATATTATGCAGCCATTAAAATCACATTTCTAAGACCTTTATTGACATGGGAAGAAGGATGTGGAAAATCGGAACACAAAGTTATTTGGAAAAATTGCAGCCAACCTTTCTAAAACTATGTGTATTACCGTGGTTATCTTGGAGCAGCAAATTTACAGGTTGTTTTAATTTTCTCCTTTATGATTTTTATGTTCCATAATTAAGTATTACCTGTCAAATAACAAAAGTGATTTTTTTTTTAATGAGAAAGTTTTAAAAACCTCTTCTCAAGCAAGAATGTCCAAATTAGAAGTTAAGGCAATATTCATTCATCCATTTTTTCCTTTCAGCTAGATTTGAGTATTGCCTTTGGTCTAAGAGCAGTGCCAGACACTGGGGTACAAGGTGGATAGCATGTGAATATGGGTATGGAGGATCTTATAATATGTGGAAAACCCTTGTGGAGGGGAAGAATAAACCAAAGAAAAAATAGAGTTCGAGAACCAGAAGAGAGAATCAGGAGGCCTCATGGAGGAAGAGGTGGCACTTGACTTGGCTCTTGAATGTATGGGAGGGGGTTGCTAGCCAGAGAAGAAAGCAGGGAGAATTGGTCCCCAAAGAAGGAATAGCAAATGTTGATTTGTATCCTTGGTATCAAAACTTGCCCGACTGACCCCGCCCCCTAAGATCGGACAGCCAATCAGGATGCTCACAGAGGGTTTTCCCCCATTCTGCGCTGCTTCACCTCTTGATGCTCTGAGCCACAAGTCCACCTGGGCCTCTGAGTCTCACCTGAAATATTACTATCCACTTTAGTCCTCATATTTTACTCGGTTGTTCTTTTATCTGAGTCTCAAAACTAACCTTGTGAGCGTTTTTGTGACCCAGTCTTTATGACTGACCATGACAGAAAACACATAAGATGAAATAGACCAGTGACTCTCCATCCTGACTGCACAGTAGAATCATGAGATTTTAAAAATCTCAGTGTTGGGGCCCCACCTCCAGAGATTCTGATCTATTTGGTCAGGGTTGGGACCTGGACATCAGTGGATCATAGCTTGCAGGTGATTCTAATATTCAAAAATATGTGGAGCATGTATCCTTCTGAACATACCACTTAAAAAGGAAAAACTGGACGTGGGTGTAAAATAATTCCAAAGTTAGTCATTAAAAAGGTGTCTTGTTACTTGGTAGATGCAACGAGGTTACAGGTGAATTAGGTCCACAAATAAATAATGATTGTCTTCTAGCACAATATAAATATGTTTATTTCCAGACTGTCTTTGACAAAACAGCTCAGCTGATACTCAACTGATAAAAAATAAATTTGCATTGGATGAGACTCAGTTTTGATTCTCTCCTCAGACAGAAAACGTTTTTCTGCCAACCACTTTTCCAAGAGTCCTTTTCAAGTCCCTGTTCCTCACGCTGTAGATGAAAGGGTTCAGCATGGGGGTCACCACCGTGTACATCACAGTAGCTGTGGTGTCCTTCTCAGACGAGTGGGAGGATAAAGGGTTAAAATACACAGCAATGATGGTGCCATAGAAGAAGGAAACAACAGCCAGGTGGGAGCCACAGGTGGAGAAGGCTTTCCATCTTCCCTTCGTGGACGGGACTCTCAGGACAGCACAGGTGATATGGATATACGATACCACGATGCAAACAAATGGGGTGCTTATGATCAGGGCACCCTCAGTCAGAATCATCACCTCATTGAGGTGTGTGTCAGAGCAGAAAAGTTTCAGGAGGGGGGTCACATCACAGGAGAAGGGGGGGATGGCATTGCCTGCACAGAATGAGTTGAGCCATCAGCAGGGTATGCAACAGCATATCCAGGTTGGCAATGACCCAGTGACCAGCAGGGCACAGAGCTGGTGGGTCATGTTTGCTGAGTAGTGTAAGGGGTGGCATACAGCAACAAAGCTGTCATAGGCCATCACAGCCAGGAAGAAATTGTCCATGTCCACAAACATGAAAACAAAATACATCTGCATGAGACACCCAGAGAAGGAGATGGTCTGACTCCTGAATATATGGTTGGCCATCATCTTGGGGACAGTGGTGGAGGAGAAGCAGACATCCACGAAGGACAGGCTGCAGAGGAAGAAGGACATGGGGATGTGCAGGTGGGAATCCGGGCTGATGGCCAGGAGGATGAGCAGTTTTCCCAGGACTGTGGCCAGGTACCTGCTCAGGAAGAGCACGAAGAGGAGCTTCTGCCGCTGGGGCTGCCTGGAGAGCCCCAGGAGGAGGAACTCAGAGTTACTTGACTGGTTTGTCTCTCCCATGGGGCTGGGAACCTGGGTCCAGAGGCAGACAAAGCAGGAAAAATTCAAAAGCCTGGAAAATGATGGTCAAGATGGGGCAGTTAAGAAGATGGCAAGGAGAAAGGCCATGTGACAGAGGTGAGGCATTAGCATTTTGCTTCCTGTGTTTTGTGCCCCCTTTATTACCAAAATGAGGGCAGTTTCCTTATGCATGTGCAGTACCTCCAGAAGGACACTGAAAGAATGTGACAGTGGTTTTGTCCATAAATCCTTTATATGTCTAAACTTTCTACCATAACCATATATTTTTTAAAGTAAGTATCAAAAACACTATAGATAAAGGAATATTAATAGAGACTTTAATATTTATAATGAGTACCGGAGAACACATGTATAAATGGTTACCATAGAGACTGACGTACTAAGCATATACCCTAATACAGGGTACTGATGCCATTGATATCATTAGTGGTGTTGCCTTTGAGAATATTTTTTATTTCCCTTATCTCTAACCTGTAGCTGTTACACATTCCTAACATGTCTGCTCTGAGGATGATGTCAGTGATCAAACAAAAACTGCTCCCAGGGTGGTAATGATAGAATTGCTGCCGCTGATTCCTGCGCTCACATTTTCAGAGCACTTTACAGACCTCTGAGCCAGCCCTTCTTGGCTATGTCCACTGAGCTCCTTAAGACTAACTTGTAAATTAAAATGGAAGTGACCCAGAAGTATGGGCAGAAACCTGCCAATTTGTCTTCCCCACACTTCAGGGCCTCATAAACAGATAACACACACTGGTCATGCCTGGGCAATCTCAAGGAACTGCTGATGATCTCAGAACTGTTTCTATAGCGCCACTTAAACAGAAGATGTAGTTGCTTCCATGTCTTGGCTATTGTAAACAGTGCTACAATGAACACTGGGGTGCATGTATCCTTTCGGACCGTACAATACTCCAATATAAAATAAAAAGTTTAAAAAAAAAAAAAGGAAGATGTAGTGGGGAGTGCCCCCTTAAGGATTTACCCCTTAACAAGCGTTTATTGATGAGTCTCGCTGCTTCGGCTCTTACCCAAGAAGAATGGCAGTCTTCACGGTCCCCAGAATTCCCAGGTTTGCTTCACTTTTCTAGACCTGGCCAGAGATTATTTGTCTGAGGGAGAGGGACTTGTCTTTGAGTTTTTCAGGCTAAGTCTGCATGAACAAGGGGCTGGGGTGCACAGACTCAGCCCTCGGTGCTGGAAGGATGTTTGGGGTACCGTAGGGCCAGCTCTTTACAGGAGCCTCGATGGGCACTAAGGCTATATTCCCTGAGAGCCTCATTAGAGAAAGCAGAGAGTAATTGTCCCTTCTCCTCTGTGGGCTTTTTTTGGATCCAGCATTGATAATAAAGATCTGTCTTCAGAGTTATGTAATTGCTGCTTCAGGACTTGGCAACATTGGAAATGATGCAATCTTGGGGATAATCATTAGCCACAACCTTTCTGCTAGAGAGAACTCACAATTCTATATTTTATCCCCCACCCAATCTTGTTGGGAAATACACATGAAACTGGATAGGGGTGAAATTTTGGATTCACACAGATCTGTGCTGAATTCCAGACCCACATTATCAGTGGTATGACCTTGAGAAAGCTACCAATCTTCACAGAATTACAAAACTTCACCATCTGTAGAGAGGAGAAATAATCACCATGTAGAGTTGTGCAAATTAAATATGTAATTTATGTTAAACACCTCATGACCCCTATCCTCATCAATGCACTGGGCTAGGACCATGTCCACTAGGTGGAGGTTAAATGTGAGGGACTTTCCTCGTGGTCCAGTGGGTAAGACTCTGTGCTCCCAGTGCAGGGGGCCCGGGTTCCATCCCTGGTTGGGGAACTAGATCCTGCATGCATGTCACAACTAAAAGTTCGCATGCCATAACTAAAACATCCCGCATGCTGCAAGGAAGATCCTGTGTGCTGCAACTAAGACCCGACACAGCCTAAATGAATAAATATTTTCTTTAGAAAGGTATTAAGTGATATTTATATCCTTTGCTCTCTGCTCAATCATCTGTATTCTGCATAAATATAATTTGGAAATAGTGTCACATGTTTATCTTCATATGTCAATAGTCATTTTTATAAAGGACTAGTTGACAAGTCTTTTATTCTATATTTTAATTTGGGGGTAAATGAGGTAGAAATAGGAACCATTGCTGAGTTCAGTTATAAACTGGTAGAACATGGGTGCCAATGAGGAACTGAGAATTCCTGAGTCCAATAGGTATCACTCTAGTTGTTCTGAAGGCAAGATCTGGCTTTAAGGTGCCCATAAAGGTCTTGATCTTATGCATTGCGAAGTTTACTTTCCTGAGTTGATAATATTAAAGAGTTACTCATAAAAACCATACATCTGGGTCAGAAGTGGCAATTGAATTCCTAAAAAAAATATCCTCTGGAAACCAGAGTGTTCCTCTAGCTTCCACTTTGGGTTATTTATAAACAATATATTCCCCATGCTGACTATAGCATCTTAATTAATATCTTTAACCTGCTCCCAGTAACTCAAAATAAGAATCTCAGGGCTGTAATGAGCCTTCATGTCTCCATCAGACATGTGTTATGAGATCAAGTTCTCTCCATTCCATCTCCAAAAATAGGCCAACCGCCCCACACACAAAATTAATTATCAAAGATCTGGGGAGGAAGGGGAGAATAGTGACTGGATTAGTAAAGCCATTGTTTGCAAGTGATAGAAAACCAACTCATATCAGCTTAAGGAGAAATAGAATCTACTGGTTGATGTAATTACAAAGTCCAAAGTTCTTCATGCAAAGCCTGTGTGTTTCAGTCAGGGCTAGATTCAGGGACCCAAGTAATGACACCAGGACCAGTATTTCTCTGTCTCTCTACTCTGTTTGCTTCTGTTCGACTTCATTCTACAGACTGACTCTCCATGTGGCAAGAAGGCAGCCACCAGTATCTCTGAACTCACATCCTCCCAGACTAGCAATCACAGGGCACATAGAACTTCTCTCTACCACTGCTTATTGGCACTGTTGTAAGGCAAGACTGTGATCATCCCTTTTTGGATCATATACCCAAATTGGAACCAACAAACCTGATGGGAAAGTGGGGTATTCTGGTCATCCTGGGTCATAACCCCAGTCCATTCCATGTGGGAATTCAGTGATGGACATTTATCACCAGGACTAAATGGAGGAGGGGAGGAGTTTCCCAAACAGATCCAAAAAAAAATGGAAATGGGAAGGAATGCCCTGGAACAAAAAAAAAAAAAAAATCGAGTTATCGGACTTCCCTGGTGGCGTAGTGGTTAAGAATCTGCCTGCCAATGCAGGGGACACGGGTTCAAGCCCTGGTCCGAGAAGATCCCACATGCGGCGGATAGACTAAGCTCATGCGCCACAACTACTGAGCCTGTGCTCTAGAGCCAGCGAGCCACAACTACTGAAGCCCGCGAGCCTACAGCCCATGCTCCACAACAAGAGAAGCCACTGCAATGAGAAGCCTGCGCACCGCAACGAAGAGTAGCCCCCGCTCACCTCAACTAGAGAAAGTCTGCACACAGCGACGAAGACTCGATGCAGCCAAAAATTAATTAATTAATTAATTAATTTTTAAAAAATCGAGTTACCATGATCCACCAGAGTCACTCCATCAACTGACCTGAGTTGAGCAAAGGATTGGAGAAGGCACACTTAAGACACAAGAATAAATTAGTAAGCTATTTTAAAAGTTAAGGTGAACTAAACAAAAACAAAAACTGTAATTAATGACAACCCAGTATCATTGAGCACACCTAGTACCCAGATCTTTGTTTCTAAATGCCATTCCCTACTAAAAGGAAATTGGGTTCCTTAGAGAAAGGGCTGATTCCGGATCTGGGCAGAAAAAAACCAAGGTGAGTCTAGGACATTACGTGTGTGCCAGAAAATAAGGAAATGCTCAAAGTCCAATGTGAACATATATAAACTGCAAATGACTTTCAAATGTATCACCATATCCATATATGGTGTTTAAAGTACTATTCTTTCAACTTTTCTTCAGACTTGAAATTTTTCAAATTAAATATTTGTGAATAAACAGAGATTTTTAAAAAGGAACAAAGATGCTAGCTTGAAAGGGGTCTCCCACTGGCTAAATTTGGAATAATTTGAGCATCAAAGAGAATAATAGGGAATTCCCTGGTGGTCCAGTGATTAGGACTCCGTGCTTTCACTTCCAAGGGCGCAGGTTCAGTCCCTGGTTGGGGAAATAAGATCCCACAAGCTGCGTGGCATGGCCAAAAACAAAAACAAAACAAAACAAATCAAAAAAATAATAATAATTGTAAGTGATTATAAAATATTAAATGTATTACAATCTGTGAATCAATATTAATACTATCTTTAAAAGAGAGAATTTTCAAGGTAATTTGCCATAACTGAAGGTGAAAATTAACAATTAAGGGAATGAATTTAGCATTTACTCTGTCTTTTTAAAATTTTCTGAAGTTCATCATGTGTTCATGGAGAAAAATCTCTTCTTTACAGAATAATGTCAGTTAAGAAATATAGAAAAATTATACAACTAGGAAATACTAATTGCAGGCAGGAAAATATACCAATATAAGAAATGCTTTTATAAAGTCACTACCACCAACCATCTTTACCAGCAACAGAGCATTTACAAAGTTATCAGATAACATCACTAATACCTCCAATTCCACGCAACACCATAGGATTTATTGAAGCCCTCTCTCTTTCCAGCTCCACCAGTGAGAAATCTGGCTCGCATTAGCCTCAATATATTAACTTATTTGTGCAGTCCTCTGTACATAGGCTATTTCCTGACCCCACCAGGCTGCCTTCTGGGTTGGCCATCTCAGGATGAGTTCCCAGTTGGCCCTGATGCCTGGCCCTGTGCCAAGCCAGCCCTCCTGTCGGATCCCACACGTGAACTGTTTGCACCAATATTTATGCCCTCAATTCTCTAGACAAATGGTTCACAACCAGAAACAAATTTGCCTCCCAGAGGACTTTGGATGGTGTATGGAGACATTTTTGGTTGTCACAACTATGGGGAGGCTACTGACATCTAGCGGATAGAGGCCAAGGATGCTGTTAAACACCCTGCAGTGCACAGACAGCCCCCCACCAAAGAGAACCATCTGAATCAAGATTTCAAAAGTACTAAGGTTGAGACTATAATACACCTCATTGATAATTTGTAGATTATTACATGGGAAATCATAATAAACTGGTTAAAATAAAATATATTATTAAAATTAATTTCATTTTAAAAATTTAATGGGGCTACTAGAAATTTTTAAATTACAAATGTGACATTTGCTGCCTCTAGGATCCCCTCAGGAGGCACATTCTATCTGGTTGTCCTTTTGTATTCTTTTTTCTGTTATTGTTGTTTTCTTGGTTGTCCTTCTTTTTATTGATAGAGTATTATAAATATCATCTTTCTAAGTCTTGCTAAACTTAAAACCTTTCATTCAAAGACACCTACTGGGCATGTATTCAAGGGGAATCCTGGCTTTGTCACCCTTCCCTGCCGTCTACGGTGCGAAGGAAAAAAGGCACACGCCCAACGTGGAGCTCGAACCCACAGCCCCTTAGATTAAGGGTCTCATGCTTTACCAACTGAGCTACCCGGATACACCAGGGCGATGCATATTTTCAGAGAGGAGTATGTACATACTACTTGGCATGGCCCTGAGGATGAAGCGGGAGCACCATTGACAGCTCCTGTGGGAGGAGAAGCTCCCGGCAGCCCAGTGGGATTTACCCAGGCCTCCTGGTCAGCGGGTGGAGCCGGGACTCCGCGGTCCTGGGCCGACGAAACCCACCGGGCCGGGCTGCTCCTTCCAGCTGGGAGCGTGCGTCTTCCCGTAAGCTCTGGGCCCCAAGGGCGCCCCAACATACCAGAGACCACTCGCCTAATAGAGTCATCCATTCACTCAAGTGTTTATTGAGCGCCTAAGGTATACCAGGCACTAAGGGTACAGCAGTTAACAAATTGGATTTTTAAGAAAGAGGAAGAAAGGGGGCCAGATTCCGGATCAGATGAAGTTGCTGCTTTTCATTTTTGTTTCCTTCCTCACCAGGCTCGACGCCTGCAGTTTAACGGAGCAGACAAATATGAACTGCAGTAGGTGTCTTTTTAGGGGCGATTCTCTCTCCCTTCTACGGATACTTGCCCTGCCCTCTTTAGATATTAAGGAAGGAAGGAAGGAAAGAAGGAAGGAAGGAAGGAAGGAAAGAAGGAAGGAAGGAAAGAAAAGAAAAGAAAAGAAGCGTGATGTTTCCGAGGACACAGGGCCCTTTCTCACCCCGGAGGAACTATAAAAAGTCACAAAAGTAGCTATACTTTATAACAGAAATCCAGGCAGAAAATCACCCACAGTCCTAACCCAGGTAAAGTCAACGTTATCTTTGGCCCACGTTACTTCCAACTCTTCCGTAAGCGCCCATTCAATTCTTACATTCACATATCAAAGGTGCAACGTCTGCTCTCCACATATTCTGTTTACCTTTTGACCTGAATATTTGTGCATTTTTCTAGTCTCTTTTTTTTTCTCCCCTTCCCTCCTCGGCTCTTCCACACCAGATTCTTTCTTGGGCAGTCATGCAGGGACAGCTGCGGTTTGGGAGTTACCGTTTGTTTTATAAGAATTGGCTCATATACGGCTTTCATAGCGGGATCTTCCAAGTGAACCGGGATAGACTGAACGTTCTTTTCTGAGGTTGAACACTATTAATGAAGCAAAATGTATTCCATCTCTCTCCTACGGATGGTCATTCCCCTTTGCCTTTTATTTATTGTTTACCAAACTGCTGCAATAAAACTTCCTACATCGGTAGTTTTGTCTGTTACAGATTCACAGAAGTGGAATTAGAGGATCAAAGAGGTGTGTGTACCAGACTGCTTTCCAAAACACAGAGCGAAACCACACATTTTTTCCATTAAGATGTATGGGTATACGGTCTTTCTCCTTCCCCTCTTTCGAAGTAAAACATCTGTAAGTTTAACTCGCATTCCCTTAAGGTCAGTGGCGTATCTTCGAATTTCATAAAGACTCATATGTTCCTCTGTGTAACCCGAAGCTCGCCCCTCCATCTAGAGATAGAGTGCCCCCTCACACTACCCTAGGTGGGACTCGAACCCACAACCCCTGGCTTAGGAAGCTAGTGCCTTATCCATTAGGCCACTGGGGTAGCTGCCGCAAATTTTCCTGAGAATATGGGAAGAAGGAATAACTCGTCAGCACTGGCTAGAAAATACTCCAGGAATTGGCTTGAGTATCTACTCAAAACTTGGCTGAATCCCTGCAACGTCCCAACCTCTATCCAAATCTCCAGGAATGCAGTCGTGAACAAAACAGAAACTGCCGCTCCCGGCGGAGCTCCTGTGCAGACCGCGCACTCGCCGCTCGCCGCGCTCTCCTGCCTTCTTGTGGCTCCTCCAGCGCGGGCACCGCCGAGTCTGGCTTGTCGGGTTCCTCCAGAAGGAGTTCCAAGCTCCGGAACGCCCTGGATTCTCCTCCGGATGACAGATTCAGCGAGCAGTGAGGGACCCTGGCTGGATCAGTGGTGTGTTGGGCCGGACCACCGACTGCAGTGTGTGTGATAAATGTTCGGTCCTCCCGGGCCCCGGCTGGACAGAAGACCCGGGAGCGCGCAGGGCTGGAGGAAGATGATGCGGGACCAACACCGTGTGCAAGGGGAGGAGACCCCTCCACACCCTCCGAGGCTCACCCGCAGGCGGAAGTCAGAGCCTCCTCCGCAGCCTCCTGCGCTGGGCGCTGTCACTCAGGGCTTGGCCTACGTACAGGAGACTGGGGGCGCGCGGAATGTTCTACACCGGGCCTCGCTTTTCCAGGCCCAGAGCCAGAACAAACCCCTCCCCATGGAGCTATACAAAGCCGAAGTCCGGGGTAGCTGGACACACCCCTGCAATTTTCCTCGCAACCCATCCTTCTTTATTCACTAAGGCTTGTAATTTATCCAAATGTAAAAATTCAGGAGAATCCAGAGCCGCTCAAGATTTCCCGCCCCCCTCCTCCCAGGAGAGCTCCCGGTACCTCAGAGACTCCTCTCGCCACCTCCCCACCCCAAATGTATCTTTTATCATTGGAGCAACAAGATTATCTAACGCACAGTCCAAAAAAAAAATCCAGGACAGAATCAGAGAACACACTTTGATTCAGTCTTCTAATCTCCTTTGTCCGGCTGGTCCTGGCAGTCTGGCCACAGGCCCGGATGAAGCGGCGGGAGGGCGGCTGGAGCCGCCACCCCCGAGACTGCACAGGGACCAATTTGGAGGAACGCGGCCTTCACTGAGAGGAACTAGGACGCTGTGGACGCGGCCCCCTTGCTCCGGGGGTGTGCTTCGTCTTCTGGGTGCGCGAGGTCTCGGCACAGGCTCTCCTCTTAAATCGATTGCATTTTAGCAGAAGGCGGGAGGAGGAGCAGACCCCAGGCAACACGCTTTCCAGAAGCAGTTGGCCGCCCGTTGGGACGGGACGGGTGTGTTTCTGTACATACTCATCTTTGGGGGTGACAGACTCAAGGAGGAATCCAGGCACAGGTCCTAGGCTCTGCCTTGGTCTAGAAGCGGTCGCGTTTGCCGGGATTGACAAGTGTCCTTGGTTCGACCGCAGCTTTGGGGATCCAGCATCCCTCTGGTTTTCCACATCCGTTTAAACTGGGCCCGGAATTTCTTTACTTTCCCAAAAACAAGCTCTTCACTGCTTTGAGGTTTGTTTGTTTTTAATATCCAACATTTTCAGTTGTTTTAGCGGGAGGATTGGTCCCCCAAACCCCGCCCATTCGTGTTACTGGAAACCTCGACTCTCGCTGGAGTGTTTTTCTTTGTAACTTCCTTCAAGCTGTTAATAATTTTTTAACCAATAAATTAAAGTTTAAAAAAATGTTTTTATTTTATTCATTTTTGGTTGCGTTGGGTCTTCGTTGCTGCGCGCGGGCTTACTCTAGTTGCCTCGGGCAGGGGCTACTCTGCTTTGTGGTGCTCGGGCTTCTCATTGCGGTGGCTTCTCTTGTTGCGGAGCACGGGCTCTAGGCGCGCGGGCTTCAGTAGTTGTGGCACACAACTTAGTTGCTCCCCGGCATGGGGGATCTTCCCGGACCATGGATGGAAACCGTGTGCACTGAATTAGCAAGCGGATTCTTAACCACTGCGCTACCGGGGAAGTCCAGTTCCGCCCCACGCCCGGGAAATCTAATTCAAGAGTCAGCCTTGGAATTCTGAGGTAGACTCTGGAAGAAAGAGGAGATTTGGCCTGAGGGGTGACCCCGGCCCACGGTTGCCCCGAAAGCGGGGAACCTTCGCCCTTTACGGAAAGCAGCTCTCTGGGATTGGAACTCCTTAAGGGTCAAAGTCAAACCCCACCGGGACCCCCAGCCGCCAAAAAAGGGGACTATCACAGCCTGACGTCCAGAGCGGGGCACAGGATACCTGTCCTGATGGCGTGGACCCCAGGACTACCCTGCTCGGGCTCCGGGAACCCTTTCCCGATCTGGGGCAGCGGGACCAGGGCAGACCTGGGAGCGCCCAGGTGAGGGGTAACCAGCAAATGGAAAGAAGAGGAGGAGGAAGAAAAGGGAATAAAGAAAGGGGAGGAAGGCTTGGGGCGCCGTCTCTAAGTACCTCATCCATCCTCCCAGCTGGGTAGTCACAGCGGATACGTTACTGGACACTTAGCAGGGATGTTTGAGTCTCACTGGAGTAATTGCTGGACTTGAACCCTGAAAGCTATGTGACTCTGGGAGACTGTTGCCTCTCACGGATTTTCTCCCCTACCGGCCTTAACCTAATCGAAGCCCCAGGCGCAGCGCCCTGAACCGGGATGTCCGCACCACTGGACCCCCCAAGACTTCTACTAAAATTTTAAAAGCACCTGGAGACACATTGAGGCTTTGAAATACTTTCTCTAATTCTCTCTTGCAGTGTTGGGTTCGATGCCCAAGGTCTGGGGCCTCAGGTAGTTTCCAAATCTCTACAGAGGAACTGTTTTTGTGTAAAAAGAAGTGGGCTCGTCCGGGATTTGAACCCGGGACCTCTCGCACCCTAAGCGAGAATCATACCCCTAGACCAACGAGCCACACAAACCACAGCCTTTGGCTCTCTTCTAAGACTTCTTGGAGTCCCGGATGTGGAACAGGGAAGCCAGTGAAGTGGTGTGGGGAGGAGGTTCCAATGTCAGACCCGCCGGGAAGTGTTGAGCTCAAAGACCAGTGAGCGAGGCAAGGACCCCAGAGCTCCCCATGCCCACAAAGAGGGGAGCAGCCCCTGCACCCTACCCGCCGGCCCAAATCTGTTGGAGCCAGCGCTCAGACAACAATGAGCCCACAGGCCAGGAAGGGCCGGCGATCCGTGCGTCCCCGCCCGGCCCTTAGGTCACTTAGCAAACACTCCTTGCAGCCGGGAGCGCGCTTGTGGCCGCGCTGGGGTAAAAGCCAGCAAGGAACTCCGGGTGGGGCGGGGCAACGTTGAGTGCCTTTTTTTTTTTTTTTTTTAATTATTATTTTTTTTATCATTTAAATTTTATTTTATTTATTTTTTTATACAACAGGTTCTTATTAGTTATCTATTTTATACATATTAGTGTATATATGTCAATCCCAATCTCCCAATTCATCCCACCCCGGCCACTTTCTCCCCTTGGTGTCCATACGTTTGTTCTCTACATCTGTGTCTCTATTTCTGCCCTGCATTGAGTGCCTTTTGATGGCAGGTCACAGGAACGCCTTGCTTGGAAAAGCCGCTCCCCCAGGTGTGGTATCCTGGTTACTAGTCGCTACCTGCTGGGTTTCTCAGGACTCCAAACAACAGGTCCAAACCAGAAAAAGAACTCGCCCAACGTGGGGCTCGAACCCACGACCCTGAGATTAAGAGTCTCATGCTCTACCGACTGAGCTAGCCGGGCAACCGGTAGCCAACCCTATCGTTGTACATGTTGATGGGGGGTAACGTGAAGGTGATGGGACCTAGAATAGGTAATTACTTAGATGTGGGCAGCAGGGGCGGGTCAGCGGCCAAAGCTTCCTGGGCCTCACAGGGGGTTCCCCGCCACAGGTTCCACTCCCCACCGCCGCTCCCTGCTGCAACAAGGGTGTTTCTCGTCCAGGACTTCCCTCACCACCCAGTAGCTAGGGAACCCGGTCTGGCCCCTGTGCCCGCCCGGTCCACCTGACGTCGGGTGTAGGGAGAAGCAGCTGGGCGTAGGGGGACGGAGGGAGCGGCGCCAAGGGTGAAAACCTAGGGCGAGATGTACCACAGTTAGTTTAACGATTGACCCCTTGAGGGACCTCTGGATTATTTCCAGTTTTTTTGGCTGTTAAAGTAAACAGCTATAAACACTCGTGTACAGGTTTTTGTGTGAACATAGTCTTCATTTTTCTGAGATAAATACCCAAATTGCTGGGTCATATGGTAGTTACATGTTCAGGTTTTTTTTTTTTTTTTTTTTTTTTTTTGGCTGCATTGGGTATTCGTTACTGCGCACGGGCTTTCTCTAGCTGAGGAGAGCGGGGGCTACTCTTCGTTGCGGTGCGTGGCTTCTTATTGCGGTGGCTTCTCTTGTTGCAGAGCACAGGCTCTAGGCACTCAGGCTTCAGTAGTTGTGGCACGCAGGCTCAGTAGTTGTGGTGCACGGCTTAGTTGCTCCGCGGCATGTGGGATCTTCCCGGGCCAGGGTTCACACCCATGTCCCTTGCATTGGCAGGCTGATTCTTAACCACTGCGCCACCAGGGAAGCTCCACATGTGTGGTGACCCACTGTCTCCAATAAAATGTTCAATAGAAGTAGAGAGTGTCAGCATCCTTGTTGCATTTCTAACCTCAGAGAGAATGTTTTCAAGGTTTCACCACAAATATGAAATTTGCTGCAATATTTTGTAGATAATTTGAGAAGTTATGGGTATTACCTTCTTTGGCTAATTTACTAAGAATTTTAAAAATCATGAATGAAAGTTGGATTGTATCAGATACTTTCCCCTGAATTTATTGAATACATTTACCAATTTTCTCCTGTCAAATCAACCTTGCATTCCCTAGGATAAATTCAGCTCGGCCGTGGCATATTATTCTTTTTACATCTTGTAAGATTTGGTTGGCTAATATTTTAAGATTTTATATTTATTTTCATGAGCAGATTATGTGCTTTTAAATGTCTTTTTCATGCTGTCCATGGTTAGTTTGATATCAGAATAGCGCTAGCCTCATAAAATGTGTTCAGAGGTTCCCTCTTCTATGCAAGATTTTGTGTGAGACTAAAATTTTATTTCTTGAATGTTTGTTAGCGTGCTCCACTGATGCCATCTGGGTCAAGAATTTTCGTTGGAGGGTAATATTTGACTATTGATTCACTTTATTAGTTTTAAGATCATTTACATTTTTATTCCAGTTTGATTCCATTAAGGCATGTTTTATATTTCAAAAAATTATATATTTTTTCTAAATTTTACAAAGTTGTTTAGAATATGCTTTTATTATCTTCTTAAATTATGCAATAAGTGTAAAGTCATTCCTTGATACAGGTTATGTGTGTCTTCTGTCATTATTTCTTAACCAGTTTTTGCAGAGTTTTATCAATAACATTAGCTTTTTTCAAGACCTGCCTTCCAAGATTTGTCATTAATCTCTATTGTATGCCTGTTTTCAACTTCATTACGTTCATCTCTTCATCATTTCTTCCCTTGTTCTAATTTATCTGGGTTTATTTTTGCTGTACTTTTTCTAACTTCTTGTCATTAGCTTTCAACCTGTCTTCTCTATTATACACATCTAAGGTTATCAATTTCCCTCTAACTACTGCTTTAGCTATGTCTTAAAGGTTTTGGTATGTAGTATTTTCATCATCATTTATTTCTAAGTATTTTCTAAATCCCATTGTAATTTCTTCCTTAACCCATGGAATTTTTAGAAGTGTATTGCTTAATTTGTAATCATATTGGGATATTTTAAGGGTTTTTTTTGGTTTTTTATTATTTATTTTGACCTATTTTTAGTTTACCATTTCTCTCATCTTTTTAAGCCAACTGTTAATATATCTATTGAGTTTTGTTTCAATTTTTGCATATTTTTATTTTTAGAAAAATTTAGTCCTGTTTCATTCTTCTAAAGCATTTTACAGAGCTCCTGTTCTCAAATATATTTTCATTATTGTCTTTCATGTCTTTATACATGGTAGAGATAGTTGTGTTATAGTCTGTGTCTGATAATCTTAGCATCTGAAATCTTTCCAGTTTTATTTCCATTGTCTATTGTTCATTGGTTGTTGCTCATGGTGCCTCGTTTCCTTGTTATTTTTCATTGTGAGTAGCCCATTTTCCTTGTGTGGGGAATCCTGTGAGATCTAGAATAAAAGTGTATTTCTCTACAGAAAATTGTTTACTTCTGCTAGGGGCTCAAGGACTTACCAGTCATGGGTCACTTTAAACCAAATTTTCTACTTGATTTCCCCCCACCCCAGTTGGTCCTCAAGTTCCCAGCATTGGATTATTCATGATCCTTGGTTCATGGCACACAAACTCTCCATCCCAAACAAAAAGAAAGACCGACCCTCTGCCACCCATTTCTCTGCTTCCTCCTCTCCAGCGTAACCATCCTTAAGATCCTATGGGAGGCAAATGCTCTTGGCACCCCATGGCACTCTTCTTTCCAGCACAAGCTGAAGGCGTCGGCCAGCAAGCACTTGAGACCCCACGGTGGGGGGGGGGGTACTTTTCCTGGGCCAGTGTGCCCGGGGAAGTGGGAAAGGCTGGAGGAGTTAACCTCCCTCCCGATTTCCTCTCACTCCGGGGTACTTTGAGGAAAGGTGCCTTTCCACTGAGCAACTGTTTTGTAGGAATTTGGAGCCTGGAACCATCCCCACCTCAGGGTTCTGCACAACAGATGTCCACCCCTGTAGAGTTCTTGAACATGTTTTGTTAGGCTTACTCACAGGTCCGAGATATTCTCTGATCGTGGTAAGGTGTGTGTTGTCCTGAATCCGTTGCTTGAGGTTATTGAGCTGGCAGGACATGGGGTGGGGGTGTAACCACGTGGGATAATAGCCTCAGACCAACAACACACCCACTATTGTTCTTCAGATGCTTGAATTTTGAACTTTCCCATGATAGCAGGTCCCGGTGCTTGGTGTCTGGGCTCCTGGTGTCCACCTCTTGCGCCTCGCGAAGGCGGTCCCCTGAGCTGCAGAACAGGGCGGAGGGGACACGGTTCCTGGCGGGTGCTGGGATCCAGGGCCACGGTACGCCTACCGACCTCGGGCAGGGAAGGAGGAGAGACACAGCAGGCCACTTCAGGTAGAGCGACTGGATTTGGGGTGGGGGCGGGCTCGGGACGCCGGCTGCAAATGCCAGCAACCCATCGCTTCTCCCCAGGCTAATGCCTTGGCCTCCTGACCCGGCAGTGTGGGCCCAGGCTTGACGTGTCAGAGGCCTCCAGCTGGTGAAGACGGGGCTCCTGATGCACAGAGGAAGGAAAGACCTCTCCCGTCTTCGGTGCCTCGAACCTGGACTGACAAAAGTAGCTTGTTGCGAGACTCGTGGAGATGCTTTGGTTACTGGTCCTCAGTGACATTTTTTAAACCACAGTGGGTGGCATTGAGTGGGGCTGAGACACGAAACTGGGGAAAAAGTAGATTTGAAGCCTGTCGCACCCTAAGCAAGAATCATACCCCTAGACCAACAAGCCACCTGACCTCCATCCTTTGGCTCTCCCCTATGATGCTGTGACACCCCGGGGGTGGGACCGACAAGGCCAATGAAGTGGCTCGAAGAAGAGACTCCAGTTTCAGACCCACCGGGAAATGTAGAGTTCCCAGGACCCATGGGCAGGGAGAAAACCCAGCGCTCCCTGTGCCGACAAAGTAGGCAGCAGCCCTTGCTCTCCCCCCAGTGCGGTGGTCCCCGCCGCCCCTCCTCCGCGCTCCGACGACAAAGAGCCCCCGACCAGGAAGGGCGGCCGGCCTTAAGTCCCCGCGCCGCTCTTCGGTCACTTTGCAGGCCTCCTCGCAGCAGCGAGCGCGCTGGGGACCCGCGAGGCCAAAGCCGGCGAGGAGCTCCTGGCCGCGCGGGGCAGGCGGACTGCTCAAGAGCCGGCGGGGGCGCGCGAAGGGTCCTTGCGCCTCGATCGCCGGGACGCTCGCTTTGGAAGAAGTCGAACCCCCAAGTACTGGCACCCAGTAATTGCTCACCAAACCCCTGCGCAGTGCAGGGAGGAAACGGCCACCACCGCCTCTGCCTCCCCGCGCTGCTCCCGCTTCTCCCGGCTCCGCTCCCAGCTCCCGCCACGGTGAGATCAAAACCAAGAAAGCGAGCACGTGGGGCCTCCAACCTGCGAGGCTGACTTTGAGAGTCGCTTTGTTCTACCGACTGAATCAGCCGGCCAGCTACGGTCCTGGCCTCGAATGTCCTAGGATGGCCTGGCGGGGGCGCGGGGCGCGGCCCCTAGAGTGAGGCGGGTTAGCCCACCAACCAGACCCCACACCTGGGCGGGTCACGATGCCCCTCCCAGCTCACCAGGGGGAGGAGGAAGAGGTTCCTCCGGTCCTGTTGGGCAGTAAGAGGACGCTGACCTCAGAACAGCGAGAGCCGTGTCCAGGAGTCGGGGGTCGGGTTCTGGGGCACGCTCTGCAGTCGGTATATCCTTCCCAGATGTTCAACCATTCCCCCACCCCTCTGGATCCATGGCGCCATTTCTTCTTTCTCTCATCTGGGAAGCCCCGGGGCCGAGCGCAGGACCCAACATTGAAGTTCTGCCCAGGGAAGCCCGGGAGTCTGTCTCTCTCTCTCTCCCTCCTTCTCCCCACCACTAAAACGCAACCTTAAGTAAGAGTAGGGCTCACCTGCGACTTGAGCAGTGACCATCCCGAGCCATAAGACCTGTACCCCTAGAGCAGCCAATAATGCACTTTCCTTCGCTGTTTGCCGGAGTCATCTCCTTTGACTGCGCGCTGATCCCACTCTCGGAGGAAGCCGTCTGCATCTCGCCGAAGCCTCCACTGGTCGATCTTCCGTCCTCCGCTGAAAACGCTGAAAGAAAAAGAGAGGGCTCGTCCGGGATTTGAACCCGGGACCTCTCGCACCCAAAGCGAGAATCATACCCCTAGACCAACGAGCCACCACATAATTTTTTTTTTTTTTAACTCTCTCAGCCCTTCTACAGGTGATTTATGCGACTCTCGCCCCGATAGCTCAGTTGTTAGCGTGCGCACCTGTGAATCTGACTCTGTGGGTTCGCGGGTTCGCAGCCGCTGTCAGATTTCGAATCGAGGGTTAGATTATCTGCTCCATGTACGGCGGGAGCCAGAGGAAGACCGCGCAGCTGCGGCTCTCCGTTCTCGTGAGACCCCTGAAACCACGGCTTTCCTATTACACATGCAGGGAGGAGACTCGCAGCCCTGTTCCAGGGTGAACAGCTCGCCCGCAAGCGGCCCCACACGGGGACCAATCGGGGGTATCTACTCCTGGGCCTCGTGAGGGAGGGAGGCAAAACAGACACTGGAACTACTGAACAGCCCTGTATTCCCCTTCTTGATCGACACCTACCTGATCGACACCTGGATCAAGTTCTCCCTCAACGGAGCAGTGTCTCTGAGCGAGAGGAGGAGGAGGTTTGGTGGAATGGCTCATTGGTCCAGGGGTATGATTCTCGATTAGGTGCAAGAGAGTCAAATTCCTGGAGGAGCCCAGGTTTTCACACTTTCTTGTATTTTAATTGGGGACAGTTTTCCCCGAGGAGGAAAACCCTTGTCGGCCTTAAAGGGCATTGGTTCTTGCCTTGTCCTGGGAGTCTAGAAGCTGCCATGAGAAGCCCCACCCGCTACAAGGAGCAGACAACTCCGAGGGCAGGACCCAGCCCGGATTCCTCCGGTGAGCAGGAATTTGTGTGTTTCAGCTCACTGTGCCTCCAACAGGGCACATTTTAGTCGGGAGTGGACAGCTGGGAGCAGAAAACCAACCCACGTGGGACCGGAATCCGCAATAGGCGCCAAAAAGCTCGCCCAACGTGGGGCTCGAACCCACGACCCTGAGATTAAGAGTCTCATGCTCTACCGACTGAGCTAGCCGGGCAACTACTACCAGCTGTCTGCGGCCAAGTTTTCAAACTTGACTGGCTGTGGACCATTCCCAAATGACTGGATGGGGCAGGTCCCGGGGTCAGCGGGGACATGGAGTCCCCTCAGGGCATTCTGTGGGTCTAGACTGCCTGGAATTCTCGGCGTCCCCAGGCCAGGGAGCAGCTGTGCCGGGTTGTGGGTGAGGCGCCTCACTGACCAACGGACGGACGAGCGGCCGGCGGCTCAGCAGCCGCCGGAAGCCCTGCGGCGTGGACAGAACTCAGGGCTGACGCGCCCGAGCTGATGCCGGGACTCGCGGCCCCGCGGCCCGAAAATGACAAGGGGCCCATATAGATGCTGTTGCTGAATATCTAGGTTAAAGTCGCGTCTCGGCTCAGGACGATGCCAGGGTCTGTTGCAGATCATGGCCGTTTTCAGCTGCACGCATTGTCCTCAACCCCAACCCCAAAAGTCAGTCTGAGATCCTGGATGGTGCCGGTCGCCGAGTTGAATCCGGTCTTTCTCTGGGCCTTGACACCGCCTGAGGCCCACCTGTTGACGCCAGGGTCCCCGCACCACCCTGAGGCCAGGGGAGGTGGGTGCGCCATCTTGAGGTGGCGCCAGGGATGCGGGAACCCAGCCTCTTCCTCAGAGCGATGGAAAGCAGGCCTGACCCGTGGATTCCTCCTGTCCTTGAAATATTTTGCTGAACCCTGACTCTGAGTCCAGCCGGATCACCTGGTGGGAGCAAGCCCTTAGGATCCAGAGGTAGGGGCTGCCAATCTAGGACAAGACTGTTCAGGTTCCTGCCCAAAGGGGTGGGGAGGAGTGTGAGGTGGGGAGGCAAGAGGGGCCCCGGGAACTGAGAGGGGCCTCAGGGAGAAAACCTGGGCTTCCACCAGCCCAGAGATGCCCTGCTCAGGGAGGTGGCTGGGGTGGCCTGGGGTGGGCAGACAGGCTGGAAGCTCAGGCAGGAGTCTTGAGGCACTGTTATAAATGCTTTACCAAAAAATTAAGTAACTTAAGATCCCAACCAAATCTTTGAGACATGAGCTGCTACTATCCCCACTTTACAGATGGGTAAACTGAGGCTCTTGAGAGCCCAGGCTTGGTGGGTCCAGATCTGTGAAGTCCAGATGAGGAATAGAGGAGCCTGGTCCTGCAACCCTCCCTCAACCCTAAAAGAACTGCCCAGGATTTGTGTCCTTGACTTTCCACACTATGGGGAGGCTCAAGACCCCAGACCACAAGCCACTTGGCCGTGGAGATTTCCCAGTTCAGGATCTCTCCAGGAAGCACAGAATTCTCCTGAAACTGAGGTTCAGGGATGGAGTCTGTGCACGGAAGTATGGATGCATGGGTCAGGGACATGGGTCAGCCCACAGTGTCCCAAAGTGAGACCTGGACAACGACGGGGGAGGGGAGGGCTCCGGCTCCAGGACCCCCTCTCTTCACTCTCTCCTGTCTCAACCTCTTTGCTCTCCATCATAACGTAAGGCACCTAGAATCAGGGCCCACCATTCCATCCACACCACAAAAGTGTCCTGAGTGCAAGGGAAGGGCTTGTCCAGGACTTGAATCCAGGGCTTTTCACTCCTAAAGCTAGACATATACCCCTAGAAATCCATCAAGGTCAGTTACTTCCCCTGCCTCTCTTCCTTCCTCGGAAGTGGTGTTGCTCCCTGTTAGGTGGGGACTGTGTTGTCCATTCTTCTGACAACCATTGGCTGAGCCAGGCCTTGAGCTGAGGCTGGGGATACACTGAGTACCAACTTGCCCACAGAACCACAGTGACAGTAGGACTGTGAATGGCAACAGGGTCTCCTGGATGCTGGGAGGAGTCCCTGGAGAGAAGCATCTCAGGGCTGGGGCAGGGAAGGTGGGTGCAGCGGGTGTGGGGCTGCCTGCATTTGAGAGGGGAAGGTAGAAATTGGCCCCTAAAATAAGAGAGAATCTGGCCCCTGATGCTGGGGTCAGGTTTAATTTTAAACATGTCTATTCCTTATTCCTATACTATCCTCTCTGTCACCTGGGCTCCCAGCCTCCTCTGTCCACCCGTGCAGGGGCCAGGGTGTTGCAAAGGGCTCCCCAGGGGGGCCCAGCTCTCTCTTGTGGGTCTGAACAGAACATGTCTGGAAAAGGTCAGGAGGCTACATCTTGAGGTGTCCTATGGGTTATTTTATTTTGTGGATTCCAGGTTGTTCTGGGCTCCACAATGAGGTAGTAATATTTACTCATGCTGGGAGCACAAGAGTATCTGGGTGGAGGCCTCAGTTAAACCCAAAGGTCCAGAGCCGTAAAAGGCAGGTCCAAGGTGCGGTACAGGCCACGTCCCTGAGATAAGAGCCTCAGTTCAGCAACACCCCCTGCATCCACAGTGGCAGCAGCCTTAGGGGGGTAAGGGGGTGTTTTAAGAGGAAGGCAGAGCCTGGTGCCCTGGAGGCAGGTAGACCAGGGAGGGTCCTCAGCTCCTTCCACCTCATTCCCATGCCTTGGGGGCCTCCAGAGACCAGGATCCAGGTGTGGGTCCCTACCAGGCTTCAGGCTCTGGCCCAGGGCGGTCGGGAGGAGCAGACTGGTTGAGTTCCTTGGGGTCTGGGGTCAGGGCTGCTCTGAGGCCCTTTGCTTGCAGAGACAGAGGCAGCAGTGGAGGAGGCTGAGGGTGGTTTGAAATCCAAGCCTGTTCCTCTGCTAGCAGCAGGAGTGTGACCACAGATCCTCAGTCAAAGGGCAATGGGATGTTAGGACCCTGCCTCCTGGGTGGGTGTCCCCATCCTACCTGGCCTCTTTTCCTCCTAATCCCCAGGTTTGGATGCTTTCCTCTCCAGCACCCTCACTTGGAGCATTCCCTGAGGTAAGACGACCCTACCACCCACCCATAGAGAGGGGTAGAATGTGAGTCTCCTTTAGTGTGAGGATGTAGGGGGCCCTATCGACCCACACAAAGCCGACTCAAGGGTATGAGTGAGGCAGGGAGACCCCAGTCAGCAGGGGAGCAGATCCTAGACCACACCCATAGGGTGGGGACCCCTCCAGGCCTGGCTCTGCCTTTCCATGTTTAAGCCACACCCCTTCCCCTCCCCCACTCCAAATGTCTCCTCTGAGGGAATATCACACCCCAAAACGGGGTTCCTTCTTCCTCCTCATAGAATGAGGAGACTGGGATTTTGTGTTTCTTTTCTCGGGAAGATATCTCCAAACAGCACTGGGAGATGTTGAAAGCCTGGGCAGGAGACAGGGATCCCTAAAATAGAAGGCTCGCCCGACGTGGGGCTCGAACCCACGACCCTGAGATTAAGAGTCTCATGCTCTACCGACTGAGCTAGCCGGGCGGCGTAAGCACAGTTAGGGCCCAGGTGACTGGCTACTCCTAACCCTTTTCTTCCCATCCTCTAAGTCCCGCAGGTGGGCACAGGCGCCGAATCCTGGAGCTCAGTCTCCCACTCGTGGCCCAAGTTCCAGCGCAGCAGAGGAATGTCGGGGCCCCGATCCCTGGACAGTGGCCCACTCACCGGAGCCTCCGCCGCAGACAAACCGGGTCCCCTTTGCCGCGTGCTCCGGTGGGGCGGTTTGAGGTCTGGGGTCGCTGAGGCCGCAGTCTGGAGTCCGGAATCCGAGGAGCTGCGACCTCCTCTCTCTTCCTCAGCATGATCCCGGGGCCAGATCCTGGGTCCGAGCCTCAAGGGCGTCGTCGTGGAACAAGGTGCCGCGCCGGTCCGAGGACGAGTGCAGAGGTTCTCCCCGCACCCCCACCTCCGTCCTTGTCCACAGGTCCCAGTGTCCTTCCCAACAGGGTCCCGCTGTCCCCCCGCGCCTCCAGGCGAGACGAGCGGAGGGTGAGGGACACTTACTCCAGTTGGAAAAATCCGAAGCGACCCCCTCCCCTGTGCTGGGCACTAAAAAGGGGAGACCTGGTGGAACTCCTCCTCCTGGAGGGGGCTTCGGAGCCTTCCCGGCTTGCCCCACCTGAAACAGACAGGGTCTGAAAACTCCGGGATGCCCAAGACTCCATCGCCCCCAAGGCTAGCACCCTACCCTTAAACCAAAAAACCAGAACGAAGATGAGGGCTCCCGGTACTCGGTCACCCAGACTCCCACATCTGGGGAAGAGGCGGGATTCTCCGCTCCGGAGGAGGGAACCTGGGGGAAGTTTCGGTCCCGATACCCCCAAGGGGAGGGTGAAGTTAGGCTCGGTGTTCTGGGGTCCGGGGTCCAGTCCCGGAGATGCACACGCAGGGCGGCTTCCACCAACGGCCCGGCTCCCTCTTCCATCCCCACCAGGCGCGGCGGGGACTTGGGCGGCCGATGAGCTGGGGACGCCCCAGGACCCAGCGGGACCGGGCACGGGGGTGTCCGAGATGGGCCCTAAACAAAGCAACCAGCACAGCAAAATGCTGGAACAGACATCGGGCGCCGGAAGCGTGGAAGGGGGCGGGTCCTGCACGGGAAGCCAGCTACCAGATAGTGCGCCCCGGTGGCCTAATGGAGAAGGCACTGGCCTCCTAAGCCAGGGATTGTGGGTTCGAGTCCCACCCGGGGTAATAACTCACAATTTTGGCATCACTGCTGGGGTGGCTTCTGTCGGCAAAATCTGTTGTCAGCCACGTCTCTGAGAGCTGCGCCTTCTAGGACCCCCGAGGTTAGGGGACGGGTGTTTCTTTACACCCTTGAAGGTGAGGAAAGAAGGGAGCTGGGGTCACATGGGGCTGAACCCACTGAGGCTAGCTGGGGGGTGAGGAGCATCTCACAGAGGTGCAATATCTTTAAAGTTCTGATATGTATTTTTAAACTATCTATCTAGAATGTTTACATTTAAAAATCAATGTACATCTTATAGACTAAAAAACGACCATATGATCACCTCAATACACGCAGTAAAGGCATTTGATAACTCCAACCTCCATTCCTGATTTTAAAAAAAAACTCTCAGCAAACTGGTGTTGAGGGGTAGGAGAGAGAGCAAGGAGCTATGAGAAAACTTTTGAGGATGATGAATATGTTCATTATCTTGACTGTGGTGATGGTTTGGGTGTACACAAATGTCAAAAGATATTAAATTGTGCACTTTAAATGTATACAATTTATTATATATCAAAACTTTAAAAAGTTGAAGTATAATTGATGTACAATATTATATAAATTACAGGTGTACAATATAGTGATTCACAATTTTAATGCCGCAGAGCAACTAAGCCCGTGTGCCACAACTACTGAGCCTGCGCTCTAGAGCCCGCGAGCCGCAACTACTGAGCCAGCGCGCCTAGAGCCCATGCTCTGCAACAAGAGAAGCCGCCGTAATGAGAAGCCCACGCACCGCAACAAAGAGTAGCCCCCCACTAGCTGCAACTAGAGAAAGCCCACGTGCAGCAACAAAGACCCAAAAGTAAATTTAAAAAAATTTTTAAAGGTTATACTCCATTCATAGTTACTATAAAAATTGGCTATATTCCCTGTGATGTACAATATATCCTTGTAGCTTATTTTGTACATAATAGTTTCTACCTACTAACTCCTTGCACTTGTGATACCCTTCCCCCCTGCCCTCTCCCCACTGGTAACCACTAGTTTGTTCTCTATATCTGTGAGTCTGAATAAAACTTTTTTTAATGACCACAGAATTATTTGACACTCTTTCCACTGAGAAGTGGCATCTGTGTCTCTTCTCCCTGAGCCTCAGTGGGCTGTGACTTCTTCATACAATAATGTATGGCAGGAGTGACACTGTAGAACCTCCAAGGTTGAATCATGAAGGGGGATGCAACTTCCATCTTGTTCAGTAGAACACATACGTGGGGTTCCAAGTTGCCAAGTAAGAAATTCAATTAGCCCGAATCTTCCATGCTGTGAGGAGGCCCAAGCCACATGGAGAGGTCATGTGCAGATGCTCCATTCCACAGCACCAGCTGAGCTCAGTCTTTGATTCATCTCAGTTCATATGACAGATATGGTGTAAAAGGGGCCTCCAGATGTTTCTAGACTTCAAGTCTTTGCAGCCAGGCCCCAAATTTAACAGACATAAGTTATACCTGCTCTTCCCTGTTGAATTCCTGACCCACTGAATCAATGAGCATAATAAAATACTGCTTTATGCCACTACATTTGAGAGTGTTACATAACAATAATAACTGACAAATAATAACTATTAAACTAAAAGATGGCAAACATATTTAATGGAAGAATTTTGAAAGTTTCTCTCCATGAATTCTGGAACAAAACAAGAATGCCTCCTATCACATTTGAATTTAACATCCTATTAGAGGTCTTAGTGCAATCAGGCAAGAAAAGTAGTTAAAAGGTATAAATAATGATTGGAAATAATTAAACAATACTGCCATGATTCACAAAGGAGATGCCTAAATAGGTAGAAAATCCTACAGATTAAAAATAATAAAAAATAATGAGTTTCATAATGTAACTGAATCTAAGATTAATATACAAAAATGTATTTTTATGTAACTGCAAAACATAGAAAATTATATTCAAAGTGATATAATTTACAATAGCATCCACAAAATCAAATACCTAGCAAAAATTCTAATGAAAGATGTGCCAAACCTATCTCAGAAAAATATAAAACACTATTACGATAAATTAAAGAAGACCTTGTTAAATGAGGGGACACATCATGTTCATGAGTTGAAAGACATTATCGTAATGATATCAAATCACCCCCAACTGACCTACAGAATCAATATTAGACCAATCAAAATCCCAATCGCTGTTTTTGTATAAATTGACAAGCTGATTCTAACACTTATATGAAAGTGCAAATGACCAACAATAACAAAAACAAATTTGAAAAACAGATTTGGGAGATTTACACTCCTGAATACCAAGATTTATTATGAACAGAAATTATTTTGGTCACAAGGGTAAACAGACCATGGAACAAAGCAGCGCAATATTAGAATCACAGGTACTCAGATTCTTGATTTGTGAAAGTTTGCACTACAAAGCAGTGGGGGAAAGGAGGGTCTTTTAAATAAATTATTCTGAACCAAAACTGTCCCCCTTTAACAGATGGTGAAATTAAGGCCTACAGGGCTAAACGTCTTGAGTCCAGAGCCTGGGTTGGGAGGAATGCGACCCCCCCGCCCCCCGCTGCAGGCCCTAAAATGGAAGGGAATGTTTTTACAACTACGGGTTCGGTCAGCATTTGGACCTGGGACCTCTGTCCCCAACAACAAAAGTCATGTCTCTAGCCAAGCGCAGTCCATTGTTGAAGGTCACAAAAACGAGCCACATCTGTCATTTAAACTCATCTAGCAGCAGATCTTTTTTTAAGTCTTTAAATTTAATTAAATTTAATTTTTTTGGCCTCGCCGCGGAGCTTGCAGGATCTTAGTTCTCGGATCAGGGATCGAACCCGCGGCTCCAGCATTGAGAGCGCCGAGTCCTAACCACTGGACCGCCAGGGAATTCCCACAAATCTAAAAAATACAAGTAAAAAGGTAAAATTAAGTGTAATGTATTTTAGTTAACCCAATCAATATATCCAAAGTATCATTTCAGCACGTAATCAGACTTCTTACTTTTTTTGGACAAAGGCTTCAAAAGCCAATGCGTATTTTTACACTTAAAGCAGCAATCTCAGTCGGACCAGCCGGAGGAAACCAGTGTCCAGCCGGGGAATAGCTGCCCTGATCGAAGAACTCAACGTAGCTGCTTTTGGGGACTGGGGCGTTCAAGGGCTGCCTGGACCTCTGCGGTTAGGTTCCACGGGCTGGGGTTGGAGGGGAGGGACGCGGAGGCGCGGGGGCCCGGGTCAGCAGGGGTGGGCCTGGAGCGGAGCGCAACACGCATGGCCGGATGAGTCTCTAGGCTCGGTCTCTCATCCTCGAGCTTTAAAACAGCGAAGAACCGGGACAGACAACTGGAGCTCGTCCGGGATTTGAACCCGGGACCTCTCGCACCCGAAGCGAGAATCATACCCCTAGACCAACGAGCCTCCTTAGTGAGCCCTGTCCCAGTGCTTCCTACACAACTATTCCCATCGCCCCGCGACTAGGGTTTATTCCGAAGTGGATTGGGAGGAGCACTGGAGTCACGGCGGGGAGACCCAGGAAACCCAGGCCGGCAGGGGCAGAAAGAGGGGTCCGCTAAGCCCGGACAGGGCGGGGGGGGATTGATTCCTGGACCACAGGGGATTGATTCTTGCCCCAGGGGAGAGAAGAGCAGAAATGTGGGGGCGGGGACGAGAGGCTTGGGTGACCCGGAGAGCACCTTACTCTCCAGGGGAACCCGAGCCTCAGGCTGACAGCCGTGGGGCTGTGGATTGTGGCTGGGGAGCAGGCAGGAAGCAGGGGACCGGCATCAAGTAGCCCCTGGTCGTCTACGGTGGGGCCCCTGCCCTAGAATCTCTAGGAGAGGAGGAACAGGGGGGAAGGAGGGGAAGGTTCCGCTTTTTGCGCCGGGCTCCAAGGCTGCCAGCCTGCGGCGGGGAGAAGAGAGCTCCGATAGAGGATTCTGGCTCTCCCTGTTGATCCCCAAAGCGCCGCAGGGTGGGCGACGACCCCCTTGGGAGCCTCCTGCGGTTCGGGCAAATCCTTTCCGCGGGAAAAGTAAGGCAGAGTGTGGTAAACAGTGGCTGGCTCGTTTGAATAATTCAGTGGGTTTTAGGGTGTAGGGGCTGTCCCTACGGGTCTAATATCTGGCCCTGGGTGATTTGGGGCAGGGGAAATATTGGCCTGGTGTGTGAAAGTTAGATAAGGAGTGGGGTCAGGGTGTGGACTGGAAATTGGTTGGTTTGCAAACTGTTTACTTTCTCTAGAATTAGCTGACCCTGGGGTTGGCAGTCTCTTCCTAGCCAACAGGCCCCTCCAAGAGGTCAAACAATCATAAAAAAAAAAAAAAAAAGACCATACAGGTGCCTTCACCCACTTCACCCTGTCTCTCCTTCCTTTACCAAGCAAAGGTCCCATGCCTTCTCCGGAGCTCCACGTTGGTCTGTAACCCTAGCTCAGGCAATGGTGGGTCGAGGTCCTGGAATTTGTCCAAGGGTCTTGTGATTGGTCTGGCGAATCTGAACTCCCTCAACCCAGCTTGGCAAAAGCTGCGCCCAGCGTGGGGCTCGAACCCACGACCCTAAGATTAAGAGTCTCATGCTCTACCGACTGAGCTAGCCGGGCAAAGACAAGAGCAATCTTTGACGCCCTGCTCCTCAGAGTCCCAAAGGCAGGTCCTGCAAAAAAACGGCAAAGGTGCAGCTGCCCCCGGAGTCGGCCTTCTGGCGGCTGGACACAGTCCTTGCCTGGAACTCTGGACATCCAAACCCGGCACCACGCCCCCACCCTGCCCGCCATTCTCAGCCAGCTGTCAGCGGACAGGGAATCTTTCACCTGGTGTTAAAGTGGAATTTTTGGCGTGGGGCCATTAGCCACAGCCCTGGGTCGGTGTCATTCAGGGTGGTCCTTGGGGGTTGAGGATGGGGGCAAGGAACAGCCTCTCTCGAGGATCAGGGGAGCCTGGGTTGACACTCCCTCTGCTTGCATAAACCCAAACCCTAACTCAGTACCGAGCCCCTGCCTATTTATGGCTCCAATTCTTTTAAAATGACCCAAAGAATCAGCCCCCTCCCACTCCTCTGAGGATCTATGTGCAGGGCCACAGAGAGGCCCACGAAGTCCCAGAGGGGAGGGCTCATTGGCCAGTTCTGTTTGTCCCATGGTAGAGTCCTCGCCTCTGTGACTCCACGGAGCCACAGCCTGCCCAAGACCACCAATGTCTTGGGAATATAATGGAAAAATCCGAACCTGGCCCTGGGTCCCACCCACAATGGTTCATCTGTCCAGAAGGTCCCTGGGGGAGGGGCACATCGTTTACCATTCCTGCTCCGCTAGGAAAACCGATCCTGGGTGGGATTCTGTTCCTGACCTCCCTCTACTTCCCCACAAAGTCCCAGACTCTAGAAAAGCTGCCGCTACTGAAAAGTCAGAAGAGCTAGACTGAATGAGGACCCTCTTACCCCCTCCCAGTCCCCCACAGAACCAAGGATGACAGCCCAGCCTTAGCAAAGTAACCAGAACACCCTTGTCCCAGCCTCGGGGGTCTGTAGGAGGAGCTAAGTTATGCCGATGTCCAAAGCTGGAGCTCCATTTGCCCCAAACCCGGGCAACAGAAACCTTCTCCAAGACCCAGCACGCAGTCCCTGCTCCTGGTGGAGCTGGGGCTCACAATCCCTGGCTTAAAAGGCCTGCCAGACCCCTTTAGGCCATGGGCCTTCCCCCCACAGCAAGGCTGTGTGGTTCCCCTCCTTCCACCCTCGGACCCTGCAGCAGCCCCTCTTCCAACGTGCACTCCAGTCAACCCCACCCACTCTGCCCTTCCCCCATCTCCCCCTCCTCACTCTGCCCCTGTGTCAGGACTTGAACCAGCCTTCCTGCCCCAGCCCGTGACCCCTCCCTTACAGGTGTGTGCCTCTCCGTGCCCAAAGATCACGGTCTCTCCGGGTGGGGCTGGTCCCCACAAATCTTGTCCCTGCAGAGTTCTCAGCGCGGGGCCTGGCTAAGGATCCGGCGCAGGGAGTTTGTGGGATGAATGCAGAATGGAGCCAGAATGCTCGGTGGAGAGGAGGATCACCGAGGTCGCAGGAGCAAGAGGGACACGCGAGGGTTGTATCTCAGGTGTGAGAAAGCCCATCGGAATCTAGGCATGAGCTCTTCTGAACATTTTAGTGCTGGCGCTGGGATGCACAGGGAAGAGCGGGCTGGGGACCCTCTGCAGAGCTCTGGAGAGGACAGAGCCTCCGGGGCTGGGAGAGGTGGGGGCTGTGGACAAGGCCACCAGCTCAGGGACGGAGGCTCCTACGGGAGGGCCCCGGGAAAGGCCCCGGCCACACTAACTGGTCCCCTGGGGTGACCGGTGCTCCTGGTCCCTAAGCCTCACGAGACGCACATTTCTCTGAATCCCAATTCGCTTCCAATGGAGGAGAGAGACAGCTGCGTCGCGCGTGGGCTCGTCGGGACGGAGGAATCCAGGCACCGTGACTCTAGCTCTGTCCCGAGCCTTGGCCTGTAGAGAGAAGAAAGGACCCTCACGTTCCCCTGCCGTGGAGGCGTCAGTCTTCTGGGCGTGGAGACGCCAGCCGAGCCCAGGACTAGGAGAGGCACAAGGGAGTCCCGGATCCGCAGAGCGTCAGCCTCCGAGACCTGGTGCTCACAGGGGCGGCGACAGTGCGCTATCCTCTTCTCGAGGGCTGAGAGCTGAACTTATCCGAGCTCAATGCGGGGGCCACTCGGAATGGAGAAAACGGAGACTTAAGGCTGCACAGGGAAATGGTGTGAAGATAACCTGGAATAAGAAGTCAGACAGTTAGGTCTGCTGTGGCTCGTTGGTCTAGGGGTATGATTCTCGCTTAGGGTGCGAGAGGTCCCGGGTTCAAGTCCCGGACGAGCCCGTTCCACTTTGTTTTTATCCCAAGAACTCCCAGGGTACCCAGCCCAGGAACTCCTGCGGGAAGGAAATATGGCTCTGAGGGCCCATCGACCTCCACCGCCCACATCCAGCCCGCCAGACTGATCGGAAGGGCCAGAAGTCCTGAATCTGAGTCCTGAAGTTGGGCTCCATATTAGTTTAGGGAGTGGGAGGTAAGGAGAGAGATCTCCACGCACAGCTGGAGGCCACAGCCTCAGCTTGGGATACCTCGCCCTCCGCCCATCCCTCTGAGGCTCAACACTCCCAGGTGGTTTTCCCCTCTGGCCGCCAGAGGGAGGGCCGAGCCGACGCTGCTGGGCTGGGAATTGGGGAACTTCCACCCGGGCCCCGGTCCGGGAAAGCCCCCAACTGTGTTGCGGGTGAGCTAGGCTCTGGCCGCCGGGCTGCGCTGCTTCTGTTGTTAATGACCAGTGGAGGATCGGGGAGCCTCCAGAGACACCCCTCCCACGGGGCGAAAGGGGAGAGTAGGGCGGCTGGGTAGGACTGCCCTGAGCGTGCACCTCACGAAGGGGACCCCTTAACTTCGGCCGCAGTTTCTTCTCACTTCCCCTTTCCTTTCCTGGGATCTGAACAGAAACCTCAGAGCCACCTCAGCCGGTGGCCCAGAACCTAGTAGCAGCACCCTCGCGCTGCATTAATCCAGCCTCTAATGATGGACATCCATGTTGCCCCAACCTTCTCTTTGTCCACATGGGGAGCAGTAAGAGGCGCCCCTCCTCCCCCCAGCCAGGGGGCATCATCCGAGGCCTAGTGGAGAGCACGAGCACCTACTCCAGCCCAGCAGTAAGGAGGTCCCACCCTGTGTGAATTGCCCCCACCAGACAGCAACAGGGCGGCTCCCTCTTTCCCTACCAGAGGTGCATCTAGTCAGAGAAGGCTGCAAACCAGAAGATTTAAATGAGATCTAGAGTCTCATAACGTAATACCGAAAATGTCCAAGATGCAATTGAAAATCACTGGTCAAACTAAGAACCAGGAAAATTTCAACTTGAAGGAGAAATGACAATCAAGAAACGCCGACTCAAATGTTGGAACCATCTGCCAAGGAGGGTAAAGGTGGATGAAGCAGCCATGGTAAAAATGCTTCAAGTAGCAATTACAAGCTACTTGAAACAAATTTAAAAAGTGAAAGTCTCAAATAAATGGAAGATATAAAGAATAGCCAAATGGAAAACTTAGAACTGAAAAATACAGTAACCAAAATAAAAAGCTTAATTGATGGGCAACAGCAGAATGAACAAGACAGAAGAATCAGTAAACTTGAAGACAGAACAATAGAAGTTACCCAATCTGAAGAACAGAGAAAATAAACTTAAAAAATAAAATAAACCAAATAACAGAGCCTCAAGGATCTGTGGGGCTTTAACAAAATAAATAATATTGGAGTCATTGAAGACCCAAGAGAGGAGAAAAATGGGGCTAAATAGTTTTAGAAGAAATAGTAGCTGAAAATTTCCAGTGGGTTTTTTTAAAAAATAAACTTTAGCATAAACAGATGAATGGATAAAGAAGATGTGGCACATATATACAATGGAATATTACTCAGCCATAAAAAGAAACGAAATTGAGTTATTTGTAGTGAGGTGGATGGACCTAGAGCCTGTCATACAGAGTGAAGTAAGTCAGAAAGAGAAAAACAAATACCGTATGCTAACACATATATATGGAATCTAAGAAAAAAAAAAAAGGTCATGAAGAACCTAGGGACAAGATGGGAATAAAGACACAGGCCTACTAGAGAATGGGCTTGAAGATATGGGGAGGGGGAAGGGTAAGCTGTGACAAAGTGAGAAAGTGGCATGGACATATATACACTACCAAACGTAAAATAGATAGCTAGTGGGAAGCAGTTGCATAGCACAGGGAGATCAGCTCGGTGGTTTGTGACCACCTAGAGGGGTGGGATAGGGAGGGTGGGAGGGAGGGAGACGCAAGAGGGAAGACATATGGGAACATATGTATATGTATAACTGATTCACTTTGTTATAAATCAGAAACTAACACACCATTGTAAAGCAATTATACTCCAATAAAGATGTTAAAAGTAAAATAAAGTAAACTTTAGGAGAGGGTGTATTCGCACCTCTCCATTCTTTGATCAAAGAATAAAGTTTTCAAAATAATCCTTAGTTTTAGAGTTCTCTAAAAACAACAACAACAAAATCGAGCAGAATTACATAACCCCCTGCCCCCAAACACCACAGCCTCCTCCATTCCCATGGTGTTGTTGTTTTTTTTCTCAGTATCACAACTGTTTATTTCTTGCTGGTGCTACCTAACAGCTGCAGTGGCTGTAGCTTGGCTGTGGCTGTGTGTTCATTCCAGGGTCCAGGGTGAAAAAGCAGCCCTAATTGTGCACATGCTGTTCTCACACTGTGGGCAGGAAGGGGAGAGGTGACCCGCACACAGCTTTTAAAGTTTCTTCCTGAAAGTCAGCTCTGGTTACTTTACAGATGCCTTTGAAGTCACATGGCCAAGTTCAACATCAAGGAAGAAAGCCAATAATTGGGAAAAATAGAATCTACCACCCTTCCAGAACCCACAACCAAATCAAGCAACGGTCCATCAGGAAAACGTAAAGCGACCATAGGTGTCTGGGGTCACGGGAAATCAGGGGCTTGCACCGAATGAGGTGGGGGAGGAAAGTCAGGGAAACTGTTGCCACGACCTCAGCCCAAGCACCGAGGTGGACGGTCTGGAGCTCGCGGGGTTCCACTGCCGTCCCCAGCCCTGGAGAGTCCTCGCCCGTCTCTCGTCTGCAGCAGGGAAGCAGGTGCTTCACGAAGGCTCCCTGGAGAGCAGCCCTGAAGTTCAAGGCCACACTTCTGGCTGCCTCCGGATTTCTCCTCGGCAAACTCGAACTTCCAGAGGAATTTCTGGAAAATGCGGCTCCCATCTTGTTACGGGCCGAACGCTGGTGTCCGCCCCAAACCCCTAGGTTGAGGTCTTGACCCCACCGTGACGGTACTTGGGGACAGGCCTGCGGGGCTACGAGGCCCAGAGGGCGGGACCCCCAGACGGGAAGGCGGCGGACGCGGTCTCACCTGGAACCGCCCGTAAGACGACAGCGGCCAACCTGACTGAGCGCTTCCCGGCGCCTGGGGGCGCGGCCTCAAGGTCCCCGCCGTCGGGGAGTAGGCGGCGGGCGGGCCCCGAGGCCGCAGCCCCGCGCTTTAGGAGCAGGGACCGCCGGCCGCTCCGCGCTCCCGCCTCCCGCGCCCATGCCTGCGGCCCGCGCGGGACACGGCCCATTCCCGTGTATTTTTGAAATCTATCTCCCTCTCCTTTTTTTCTGACGTATTGTAAAGCACATATAGCATTGCTTCACCCGTAAAAGCTTTTTGCCTTCTTTTCCCCCCCAAATATCTCTACAAATAAAGTCCTTTGTTCTAAAATACTCGCAATGCCATGTGCACATCCAACAACATTAACGGTGATGCTGCAGTGTTCTCTCGTGCTCAGTGCGCATGCAGGTTCCAGCTACCTCCTAACCTCCACTCCGCATTTGGTTGACTGGATTCAGGATGCAGGCCAGGTCCACACATCGAGGTTGGTGGAGTCTGAAATCTCACTGAGTCCTCAGCAGATTCTCCGAGGCGCCCTGTCTCCAGAATTTGGGGTAGGGAAGGAGCAGACAACCCCTAGGCCCCACTCCCAGTCCGTTATGTATCTGAAGTTCCTTTCTGCTCTGGACAGCCAAGCCGGGAGGGGGGCTGTGGCAGGGGTTGCCCCAGCCCCGACCTTCCCGGGTCTCACGCCTGGTATGCAAGGATCCGCTTGCTCCCTCCAGGGACGTCTCATTTCTGACCCTGAATCCCGGGAGATTGGATCCTAAAGCAGAGGGCGTGAGCAGGGTAGGTGTCGCAGCAGGCGCCACGGGGTCTCCAATCCCCTCCAGCAATCCACCTCCAGGTCGCTGGTTCCAGCAACTCAAGATCGTCCAAAGGACAGACCAAGAAATGTTGGGGCAAAATAAGTTTTTAAATAAAAATAAATTTCTTTTAGATAATTCAAAGGAAGTATGGATGGAGTTATGCGCACAAGTGGAATCCGGTTAAGTCTAACAATTATTTTGGGTTCAAGGGCTTGTTTGCGCATATACGGTGGTGGGTCCCTTGACATTGTCCCATTTCGGGCCGCGTGTCCGCGCGTCGCGGGATCATCTCGGGCTGGCCCGCCCCGAGTTCTATCAGTGCCTCAGGGCTCCCGGGGGTGGCAGAGCCGCTGTCTGTCCTTCCGTCCGTCGGTCAGTGTGAAGCCTTACCCCTCCCCCCGCCCCAGCTGCTCTCCGGCTGGGGACACGGCGAATTCCGGGCATTCTCAACACGCAGGTCGCCCGAGGGTGCTCCACGTCCCAGCTGACCCCGGGGCCTACCCAGCCCAGTCATTTTGGGTTATCCACAGCCAGTCAACTTTCCAAACGTGGCCGCAGTCTACCAAGCATGGGTGCCCGGCTACCTCTGTTGGTAAAACGTGAGACCCTTAATCTCAGGGTCCTTGGTTCGAACACCAGGTTGGGTGTTTTTTTTTGACAGAACCTCTAAGCAATTCCTGGCATTCGGTTTAGGTACAAAATGCACCAAAGGCTAGTCCGACGAACCGGCTCCAGACGCTGCCACATCCGCAGCCTGTCACTTCGCAATGAGTCACCCCGCCCAAGCTCTCATAGGCCTGGTGTCCCCTTCTTACAGTGGGTCCGCGAACCCACTTGATTCCTCAACTTCTTTAACCAAAGGAACCTTAGAAATGGGTCCATCAAAGATTTGAACCTGGCTACCAGAGAAAAGCCACCCACCAGTTTCTCCTTTGGTCTATTTCGTCGACGGAGCGAGCTGCTACTATTATCTCTGCATCTGCAAGACAGCTTGATGTAAAAAGCTCAACTTATACTAGGATGTTCCTTTGGGAGTGAGGGGTGTACTGGATTCCAAGTCACAACCGTCTCTCAAACAGGAGTGACCCTACAGGGCAGAGGAGCCCAGACCACTGTGAAGAAGGACGAGGGTGAAAACCAGGGTGGGCATGTCCATATCTAGTGAATGTGACAGCGGTGTTTCCCCGGGACACATCCCAACTACTCTTTAAAAGAGGGGCTCGTCCGGGATTTGAACCCGGGACCTCCCGCACCCTAAGCGAGAATCATACCACTAGACCAACGAGCCACTTTCTGAGGGTCTTTGGCCCTCCTGTTAAGTTCAACGTGGCTCTGTCCTCGCTGGTCTGGACTGTCTCAGTTTTCTCGTCCATGGATCGTCTCCCTTTTCCCCACGAATGTCAGGGAAGAATTTGATTCCATGGACAGGAGGGGGATGGGAAGGCTCAGCATTGCCACACTCTGAGACTCCCAAGTTGGCAAGTCCCGATGCGGGTTTTGGAGGGTCCCGCTCCTCTGCTCTCCTCTCCGTCCGTGGAAAACTGAGATGATCAGCTCAGGAGAGCGTCCCCAGGTCCCTCTTCCGTCACCGGGCTAAGGGCTGGGCAGCAGAGTGAAGCTGAGAGCCGGGTTTGGCCCCCCGCCCCCGGCGTCGCGGGCTCCCCGGACGCCCCCGGGACCACCGCCCCCACCCCCACGCCACTCACCGGAAAGACCCGCAGCGGGGTCCCGAGTCTCACACCCCATCCAGCCCAGAGAACCGCCTCCCGGAGCCCCAGACTCGCGTTCCAGTGCAGACAGCAGCTGGGAAGGGGCCCCGGCGAGGGGGTTTACGTAGGGAGCAAAAGGATGAAGGAGGAAGTTGAGGAAACTCAGGGAGCCCTCAGGGGACACTCCCCGCCCCGCGTTGCCGTTGCCACTGCTGTGACCTGAGTCACGGCCCCTCCCTGTCCGCTGAGCACACCCAGACACCAGACTTCAGTGTCCAGGCCCGATCTGGCCACTCGAGTCCAACTGGGATCTGGGTCCGCCACCCCCTGGGCCTGCCACATGATCCATCCTCACAGGCCCCGACCCCACACCAGCTCTGCCAGGGATTCCGTTTCTGCCATAAAATGACCAGAAAAAGCAAACTGGGCTCCTCGGGGATTTGAAGCCAAAGTGAGGGTAAGAATTCCTCCACAGGGACCTTCCTCTGCAGTTCGCACTTCCTGTTCACTGGACAAATGCCCAGCTGGAGGCAGGCCCTAGACTGAGGGCATGGGTAGAGGGGAGCAGACGCCGCCGGGTGCCAAAGGGGGTTAAGGCAGGCCTGAGGGAGGGACACCATTGACACAGAAGAGGACTTTGCAGAGGAACTAACCTGCTGGTGGAGGCAGTAGTGCTTTCCCCTCAAGGAAAGGGGAGTCTTAAAAGGCTCTGGGTGTAGGAGAAGTGCTGGCCAGAGAGCTTAGTTACCCCGTTGACCCCCACCAGGCCTCAGGGGTGGGAGAGGCCTCCCTGGACATCCAAGTGGGGCCCGGGGTTCTGTGCAGGAAACCCACTCGCTCGGGGACTTGAGAGTCAGGAGGCATGAAAGGGGCACCCAGCTTGCACGACCCTGGGCTTAACTGGAGAAACCCAGGCGTTTAGGTCAGAGAAGAGGCCCACCAGCCCCCTGCCCCCTCTGCATGTTCTGGGAAGATCTGGCTCTGCGGCAGCTCGCCTGGCAGGGGCTCTGTGCCATAATCCCCTGGCCCTGGGATCAGGAAGCTCTTCCCAGATTGGGGGACCTGAAATTTCAACCAAAGCCTCAGTCCCTGCCCGTGTCACACATGTCTTTTCTTTTCTGTATTCTGATTCTTTGATGTCTGGAGCCTTGCTGACTCTGGAGGGAATGCCCCTCCCAAGGTTGGCCAATTCTAGGAGATAGTAAACAATTCCTCTGCCAGCAGGCATTTCAGATACAAACCAACCAATCCAGAGTCCACAACCACCTGTTTTATCTGACTCTTACACTCTGGGCCACAACCCATCTGCCAGAATCACCTCAAGGCTGGGAAACAGACAACTAGGGACAGCACCTATGCCCCAGAACTCGCTGAAATTATTCAGACTAACCCATTTAAACCTGTTTTCCCTGCCTCACCTGTTTCACCTTTCGTGAAACCACAATAAAGTCTCTTTTGCCCACATTTTCTTCTCATTCCTTCCGCCTCCTGACTGACTCTGTTGCTTCCCCTGTGCCCCCCTCCCCCCACGTGGAGGCGTGCCCCCTCCTCTTGGAAGCTGTGAGTTACAAGCCATCTTCTCAATGGCTGGATCTGTTGGCCTCAGATAATAATAAAACCTATGTAAACATTGCCGTTCTTCCAACTTGGAGAAGAGACCCCGTGTCTAGAGCACCGCCCTCTGGACACCTGTGGGGACCCCAGGTCCTTCGCGGTCCCCATGCTCAGTCTCCAATGCGGTTTCCTTCCTTCCCTTGGTCGTGGAAGGCCCTTTTGGCAGCCCCTCAAGTAGGAAAAAGACGTTGAAACGTGGGCTTGTCCGGAATTTGAATTTATGACCCAAAGCAAAAATACACGCCCAGACCAAGTTACATCGTCACCCCAGGTCTAGCGACCGTCTGGCACACAGACCTGGTCTCCCGCGAGCGGAGACAGAAGTGTCTGCCCCTCCCTTCGGGCTCCTTCCCCCAGCGCCAGGCCTCCAGGCCAGTCCCGGAGCCCCGAGGACGAAGCCTCCGGCCTGGAAACACCCGCCCCAAGCGGAGCGATGGCCACTTGGCAGCACGGAACTGGGCGCAGCCCGATCGGATCGCGGCAGGCGGGGACCAAGATCCTCTCGCTCAGGACTCCGCAGAGCTCCGGAGTCTTCAGCCCGAAAACTGGGGATGTCTGAAAATAAAAAGGGGGCTCGTCCGGGATTTGAACCCGGGACCTCTCGCACCCAAAGCGAGAATCATACCCCTAGACCAACGAGCCGGCGCCTGAACAGTTCCTGACGTCTATCTTTGGAGGCCTGAGACCGCGGCTCCGCCCTCCGATCCTGGGCCGAGTTCCGGCCGCCAAGCCCGCAGGGACTTGCGCCGGAGGAGGTTTCGGTTTCGATTCCAGAAGGAGAAGAAGAGGTGCAGCGCTGCCGGAACCTCACGGAGAGGGGCCTCCCGCACACTAGGGCCCCAGAGCCGCAGAGCCAGACTCCCCCAGGCCACAAGGGCCACCCAGTCCCCAACAGCTAGAGGAGGGGACAGGTGACCAGGAGGAGGAGGGAGTCCCTGCGGCCCGGGTGAGTGTGAAAGTCTCCCAGGCCAGAAATTTCACCCAACATGGGACACAAATCCAGGACCTTGAGAATGAGACTCTGCCACCTCCCAACCGGCCAGCCCGGGTGAGCCTCGAGCATCTCGGGGTCCCTCTTGGCCTGAGCTCGGCCCCAGAAAACCCTCACAGTTCTGGAACCCTGATGTAGGGGTCAGAACTGGGGTTGGTGCTCACTTCTTCCTGAACGGCGCTGCCCCGCTAGCAAGGGGTCCAGCATCCACCTGGGAAGGAAGGCCTCCCTGGCTTGTCCCCGAGGCGAGGCCATGGAGCCTTCCTGATCTGCTTCAGGCTACTCGTCCAAAAGAGGGCTGAGAGTTTGATGATGAGAAATCGTCCCTGATTGGAACCCGACACCTCCCACACCCTAAGCGAGGATCACACCGCGATCCTTACTAGTCTCTAGTGATACCCAACCTCGTGCCCTTGCCCCCGACTTTCCAGCTCCCCGGAGCTGCTGGGACTACACAGACCCACGGCCGGACAGCAGACAGGAACTTGCTGGGGCTCTCATCCTCTGCTGAAAGGACCCGAGAATTCAGCACTCCAGTGCCCGGGATGTAGTGTGCACAGGATCCAGGGTTTGTCCCCACCATTTTTAGGACAGTAAAGTTCTGAAGAAATCCAACTAGTTTGTGAGGAGTACCCTTTTTCTACCCTCTCCTGGCTAGCTCAGTTAGTAGAACATGAGACTCTTAATCTTCAGGGTCATGCGTTCGAGCCCCACGTTGGGTGTAACTTTTGCCCTCAGGGCTTGGCGGAGCAACTTGCTTTTGTCTCATTAATATTTTATTATATACGTTTTGGAATTTAAAAGTTGAAACTTACTCCACAGTTCCACATACAGCACACAGAGTGGGTCAGGAGCCCCTCTGAGAGGTTCTTTTTCTAAGAACTTTCTTGAAATTCCCGCAATCGGGGCAAGCGCTTATCAGGCCAAGAATTATCGCTCAAAGTAGGACTCAAACCCATTCAGTCTCAGTTCTACACGTGGAACGAGAGCGACAATAGGAGACTTGGAAATGGATTTTCAGCTAACTCTGGCCCTAAGCAGGGACCTACGTGATGCTCCATGTGTATCTGGGGGTGTTCCCCACCCAGGACCCTCGCCTCCCCCAACCCTGTGTGTCCCCACCTGCATTTGCTGCAGCTTTCCTCCCTCCTGAGACAGAGATGCGGCAGGGAAGGGAGCCCCTCATCTGGACTTTATTCCTGTCCCAGCCCCTCTCCCCTTTCTAAAGTAGAAAGAAAGTTGGAAATCGTGGGCTACTCCAAGTAGAGGTTGGGTGTCCCTCTCCTCGAGAGGCAGCAGTGAGGGAAATGTGAGTTCCTTTCTTGGGGTGGGGTACGGGAGCCAGAAGGGTTAGCAACACCGGCCCTGAGGCTCTCATGATGTCGGGTCATCTGGGTATCCAGGTTTCCATGGTGGGGGCCAGCGGGGGGCAGGAGAGGGCTTGGCAGTGGGGAGGTGCCTGCCAGGCTGTGTCCCTCTTGGTGCCTGGATTGGGGCACCCTACTCGTCGTAAAGCGAGAGAGACTATATTCATCAGAGTTCTGTTGTAGTCTGTTTTTCTGGAGAACTCAGAGAGAGAGAGAGAAAGAGAGCGAGAGGAAGGGGAAAGTGAGGGAGAGATTGTGATTGATTGTAAAAATTGGCTCACACGGTTGTGGGGATCCCAAAGTGAAATGTGCGGGGTGGGTATTCCATCAAGAGTCCATGTTGCAGTCTGGAGTCAGAAGGCAGTCCAAGGCAAAATTCTTTCCTCTTGGGGGTAATCTTAGTCTTCTCTCTTAAGACCTTCAACTGACTGGGAGAAGCCCACCCACATTATGGGAAGATAATTTGCTTTACTCAACTCTACTGATTTAAATGTTAGTCACATCTAAAAAATACCTTCACAGCAACATCTAGACTGGTGTTTGACCAAACATCTGGGCACCATAGCCTGGCCAAATTCACACACAAAATTACCCATCACAGGGTCCTGTCAAAGTGCTGGGCTTCCTTCCAGACTTGTGGTTGCCAAGGGGGAGGAGGGTAGGGAAGGGATCGATTGGGAGTTTGAGGTTAGCCAATGCAAACTATTATATATAGACTGGATAAACAACAAGGTCCTACTGTACAGCACAGGGAACTATATTCGATAGTCTGTGATAAACCATAATGGAAAAGAATTTTTAAAAGAATGTATATATATATGTATGTATAACTGAATCGCTTTGCTGTACAGCAGAAGCTAACACAACATTGTAAATCAACGATACTTCAATTTTTAAAAAAGTGCTGGGCTTCCTTTAATAATAGGAGAGACAAGGTACAAAAGCTTACCTTCTACTTCGGATATGTCCCAGTAGGCACCAGACCAGAAAACAGTACCTCCGAAGCTTCTCAGAGATGCTGGTGCGTCCCCTCAACCATGCAAGTCTCATTGCCTCGGTGAATAGCATTTCCTGCGGGCACCGCCAAGATCCATAGTCAGCTGGTGGGTCTTGTTCCATTGCAGCATGCCGTAGAGCCATGTTGGCGCACCAGTATCTCTGTCCCTTCTGATTCCTTCCTTCACAGTTTGCCATGGCATTTCTGGCAATTCTACTTCATTTAATGTAGGCCATTGCTTTTTCCATCCTTCCAAGAGCCATGCCAGCTGAGTATCACAACCAGTTTGAGGGACCATGCCAGGCGTTAAGTTCTGTGTCATGGAAGAGTGTCCCATATGATAATCTCTCCTTTTTCCAGCTTTTTATTCTCCTCACCCAGATGCAGGACCGTCAGGATCCACTCCAGGCAGACTCTCCAGGTCACCGCTGACACGTCATCCAGATCCTACAGAAGCAGTCCCAGTACTTTCCCAGTTGAGTCATGCTGGGATGTGACCCTAGTATTTGGTATGGTGGCCTGGAGGGGAAGTTGGAGCAGGTCTGAAGTGACCAAATGTTTTGTAAAATACCTGCCTCATTTGAGGTTCCTCCTAGTCTCCGGGCAAGGGGGTGGAGGCCTGGGCCCCCACAGCAGGCCCCGAGAGTTCAAGGCTCTCAATGCAGCTACCCAGATATATCCATTCCAAGTTTGATGGCCCCGAGAGTTCAAGGTTCTCAATGCAGCTACCCAGATATCCCCATTGCAAGTTTGAGGGTCCCATTTCTTCCCTATCAGCACCCTGACATTGGCCCAGGAAATATGCTGAGACTGAGAATTCAAGTCTGCCTCAAGGCCTGCTCCTGAGCCTGGCCTTCAGCTTTATCGGCCCTTCAGCTGTAGGAGATGTAGGTTGCTTTCAATGCTGCCAGAGCAGCCTCTGATGTTCACACTGCCTTGAATTGGTGATTAGTCCACCCGAGGCTGTCATTCTCCGGTTTCAATGCATTAAAGACATTGAAACATTTTTGTTTCAATGCGTCAACACATAATTCCACAATGCTTACAATGATCACATTTCCACTGTATCTCCAAAATGCCAGAGACATGGGGTGAGCTCCCTCCCATACAGCCATCCCAGTTCAACAGGGACAAAAGGCTTAATAATTGCATGGCTCCAGCATACCCGGGTCTCTCAGAAGTCTACCTACCACCAGTGATGTTCTCCTTGGTGCCAGGCAGCCAGAAGGTGATTCAACCTTGGAATCTTGTAACCGAGCAGGACCCTATGGGGCCTTCCAGGGACAGATCCCCCTATGTCCTCTGCCTGCCTCTCGTCTGTAGAAAAGTTTAGCCTCCTAGGCCTTCCCCAAGTTCCAAAGAATAAATTTAATCAGAGAAGTGAGAAAATGCAGAAAGAAAGGAAAACAGTCAAGCAAGACAGTAGTTTAGCCGTTAAACAAAATCAAGCACCTTTAGTTCCTCTTCAAGGGCTGTAGATAATATTCTGAGCTGTTTTGCAGAGCCTGAAACCCTCACCAGGTGGAAGAAGTTAACTGTAGATTGCCCAAAAGCACGTAGACCCCAGACCGGTTGGAGCCAGAAGGTTGATGATGTTGACTCCCGATTACCTCACCACCAACCAATCAGAAGAATGTCCATGAGCTGATCACACACCCCACAACACACATCCCTCACCTTGTCTTTAAAAACCTTTCCCTGAAAGCCATCTGGGGAGTTTGGGGTTTTTGAGCGCTAGCTTACTGGACTCCTTGCGCAGTGCCTGCAATAAACGCTGCACTTTCCTTCACCACCACCCGGTGTCAGTAGATTGGCTTTATTGCACAAAGCTGAGCAGACCCAAGTTTGGTTCGGTAACAGTTTCATTCTCAGAGTCTGTTTCCAACTATTTTAGGACAAGTTTCCAGGGATTTTTGTGTAATCAGTTCATGAAGGGAACACTCTGAGGCGGCATCTGTAAGGAAGAGGGAGGGGGCAGCAGGATAGACACGTGGGCCAGTATTTAAACTTTTATCCCTCAGCTTCAAACTCACCGTCTAGACCCTGCTTAGTGACACAGTAAGTCCTCTACATACGAACGAGTTCTATTCCGAGAGCACGTTCATAAGTCCAATTTGTTCCTAAGTCCAACAAAGTTAGCCTAGGTACCCAACTAATACAATCGGCTATATAGTACTGCACTGTAATAGGTTTATAATACTTTTTGCACAAATAATACATAAAAAACACACACAAAATAAAGAAAACATTTTTAATCTTACAGTACAGTACCTTGAAAAGTACAGTGGTACCAGCTACATCACCGCTGTTTTTACGCTTGCTTCCGAACATCCTGGGCTTGAAATAAAGACACTGTACTACTGTCCTCTATACAGTACTGTACAGTAAAGTACACAAAAGCATAACCACTTGTATAGGATGCACGCATGTGACAATATACGCCAGACACGTGAACTAACTTACGTGATTAGACATGCGAACTCACATTCGCATCTTTGAAAGTACGCAACTTGAAGGTTCGTATGTGGGGGACTGACTGTACTGCGCTTTGCCAGCGGATCTGTGTCATATTTTGCCGATAGGAGGCACTCGAGAGGCTGAAAGGCCGGAGGAGGAAGAAGGGACTCTACTTCCTGTTTGTTTCCCATTCCTACTGCCACCCACCCCACCCAGCCTCACTTTTTTATTCCTGCAATAGAAGTTCTTTCCAGAAATGGCAGCTGAATCCAGTTTGAAGTTTTCCCAGCACTCACAGAACCACCCTCATCATGGCTCATGAGAGACACCCGCGCAAGCTGACTGAGGTCCCCTCCTCAGGCGTCTGGGGACGCCAGTCCCAGGGGACCCTCCTCTGAGCTCAGCTGAACTGCTCCTCTTTTCCAGAGATTGGTTTTTAAGCTCCACAATTTCTCTCCAAGCTTCTAACTTTTAATAATCCCAACCTCTTCCCGTGGTCCTCCAGCCCCATGGGTGGTAGCTGCCTTCTCACGGTTCCCCTTCTGCCTTCTCAACTGCCTCCTTAACAATGCTTTTTACATAGTTACCAGTTTTCATTAGTCTTACAATAACAAATAGGTTTTCTTACCCTCCCCCAGCTTTATTGAGGTATAATTGACAAATAAAAATCATATATATTGAAGGTGTATAACGTGAGGATTTGATATATCTTACCTTGTGAAATGATTACCACAATCAAGCTAATTAACACATCCATCACTTCACAAAGTTACCTTCTGTGTGTGCGTGTGTGTTGAGAACACTTAAGATCTACTCTTAGCAATTTGAAGTTTACGGTATTATTAACTATAATCACCATGCTGTACATTAGATCCCCACAACTTATTCGTCTTATAATTAAAAGCTTGTATCCTTGTACCAACCTCTCCCCATTACCCCCACCCCGCAACGGATGGGTTTTTTGACTGCTGCGTGGACCCTGGTTTGGTAATGAATTTGGGCTTGAGCTCCTTGCCAATGGGAAATGGGATACTGGTGACTCGTGGCATGCAAGGGCATCGTTATCAAGCCGCCTATCACCTGGTTGATTATGATGAAGTGCCAACTGAAGCAAGTGCCATGGGGGACCACTTGGCTGCTGCACTTGACTCTTATGGCAGTAAAGGTGACTACAAGGACTGTGGCATGGAAAGGATTCTCCTGGGTGCATCCAGTTGCTTAAAGAAAGAAAATGACAAGATCAGGCCTTTAAATTTTCAGCCTAAGTCATGTTCAGAGATCCAGGGACGTTTTCTGGCAGCCATAAAATAATCGTATAGCTGCAGGGCTGACATTGCTGAAAATCAAACACATAATCGAATGAAGTATGTTGCAGAATGACAATGTAAGTTGAGTTCATAGCCTTGGGAGATCTTTCATGTGGAAGAAATGGCATTGATTATGAAGGAGTGGAGCCGAAGCCTGGGGACATCTAGGTGGGCTCAGACCTAGTTGAGAATCTTGAACCCCTGAGTCATTTGGAGCCTCCCTTGCCAGTGAAAGCAGCCTGTCCTCTGATATCTGAGAAGAGTAGCCTTCCTGTGTTTGAATATCCTATAATAATCTCACCTGGAGCATGACAGGTGAGACAGGGGACGACAGTTCTCCTCAAAGCCCACACCAGCCAGCCTTGTTACCCCCTAACACTGGTTGCCCTATAACTACAATCAGATCAGCATGCTGTAGGAGAAGGACAAAGGCTGGCCTGGGAGGAAATCATTCATATGCCAAAAGAATTGCAAATTTTGCTCATTTATGCCAGCAGAGAACTAGGGAATGTGTGTGGGAATGGACCCAAGGATGTTAGAATAAGGAGGATGGGATATGATTTTTGCAACTGGTGACATTATTGCTCTGGGTGCACTTCCCAGCAAGCCTGTATCTAACGTGTTATCTTGCGCAGCTGAATGTGGCTCTGCCAGTTTCCTTAGTTGGTTGGCTAAGCATGGAACTCAATGGTGGCCTACGTTTACGCAGATTAAGATTCAAGAATGTTCCTGGCATCATGTAGAGAAAGGAATCCGAAGACTCTGTGAGACAGAAATGCTGGACTGGGTCTATCATACACGAAAAGCACACCCACCACCCCACTGAGAGGGCCCCAGGGACATTCCCTTCAATAAGGCACTGAGAAACATTGGTGAGAGAAGCACCAGCAGCCTTGGATAGCTCTGTGGTCGCTGTTCTCTGCAGGCCACATATGATGGTGGAAGATGCTGCATTGAGATGAGGTTCCTGGTTTGAGTAGGGATGATGGGACCTCAGGTGCTTGGGAAAGCAGAAGTAAGGCCAGAGCTGGAGGAACAGAAGAGTCCCACCCATGGTTTTTAAAAGTAAAAGAGAACTATGTGTATATATGACAAAGCCTCAGCCTCACCTCCTCTTTGGGCATGTGGTAAAGGAGGCTTCTGATTTTACTCCACCATGTCCTGCAGTTTGGGAGATTTTTACCTTGAGGATGAAGGCATGGATTAAAAAAAGAGAAAACTTTATTATGGAAGTATTCTGAAAACGCGCACATCTTTATCGGAAAAGTAAGCCTTGCCCAACTTCGCTTTAGGGTGGCGTCTGGCTAAACCCCAGGGCTCCTTAATTGCCCAACTTCGCTTTAGGGTGGCGTCTGGCTAAACCCCAGGGCTCCTTAATTTCCCACTCGGGTAAGTAGACAGCTGGCTTTATTTCATTTTTCCTCCGGCAGAAAGTTTAAAATGCTACCCCTGTACCCCGGGTGGGACTCGAACCCACAATCTCCGGCTTAGGAGGCCAATGCCTTATCCATTAGGCCACCGGGGCTGATGAGAGGTACCTTACAAGAGTCTTAAACCAGTCTTTCTTTCACCTCCCCGTGGTTCCTGCACATTACGCCCAGCCTCCTGGCTCCAGTTCGGCGGGTCCTTGGTCCCCTTGACGTCCGTATTCGGCGGGTGCATCCTCTTAGATCCCGCAGGTTCCCGAGCATCCTGGGGCTCGGGAGAGATCGCGCACGCGCGGATGGAGCTGAGGTACGATCCTCGCTTAGGATGTAGGAAGTCTGCGGATCAAGTCCCGGATGAGCCCTTTCCCCCTCTTTTTAGGAGAATCCGAGTCCTGGGATAATTAACATCAAGAAGGCGTTCGCTATGCAAAATGTGGGAGCGGACGGGAGAGAGGGAACAGCCGGGCGCTTGGGAAAAGTGTCGGTCCCTATCTTCACCCTCCTCCCTACGTTGCCCTTTAGACCAAAAGTGTTTCCTGGTCCCAAGTCTGTGCAGTTTTTAGCAGAGCCCAATGGCCTTAGGTCTTTGTCCTAAGGATGCTCCGTTATGGCTCTGTATCTGCCCGGCCAGCTCAGTTGGTAGAGCGTGAAACTGTAGCATCAGAGGACCCAGCGTTTACTTTCCCACCAGAAGATGGGTATTCTTTGCCATCTCTAAAGTATTTGTCTTACTGTGGCTACCAGAGGCGGGGTGGAGGGAGGCGTGGGGGGAATTAGATGAAGGTACTCAAAAGGTACAAACTTCCAGTTATAAGTAAGTACTAGAGGTGTAGTGTTCAACGTGATAAAGACAATTAACATTGCTGTACGTTATAAGAAGAGTTAATCCTAAGAGTTAAGACAGTAAATCCTATGAGTTCTCATCACAGGATGATGGATGGTCACTAAACCTGTGATAACCATTTCATGATGTATGTAAGTCGAATCATTATGCTGTACACCTTAAACTTATACAGTGCTGTATGCCAATTATATCTCAATAAAAGTAGGGAAAATAATAAAAATGTTTACCTTAATGAAGTTTCTCTTTTTATTTATAAGCCCTTAGTAAACCACTGAGACATCACAAAAACGATAAAGGAGATGGTGACACTCCTCATGACCCCAAGGTCACCTGTGCCCACTGTAGGGGTACACGCTCAGCAGCCATTCCCCCAGCGTTTTCCTTGGTGGGAGGAGGTCCCTTCACTTTGGTCATTCCGCTTAGCCAGAATCCCTTAGTAAGAACTCGGTTCCGCAGGTAGAGTCGTTTTTTCCAGGTAAAATGATGACTCAATCCTGGGCATATTCTTTACATTTAAATTTTTAAAAATACATTCACACTAATCATTTAAGGGTATACTCTCACTGCAAGAAATCGAAATAATCTATTAATTTCTTTTTACATTTTTTATTGTGGTAAAATATATGCGTAAGGTTAAATTTGCCATTTTAACCATTTTTAACTGTACAATTTACTGACATCAGTTACATTTACAATATTGTGCAAGCATCATTACTATCTGTTTCCAAAACTTCTTCATCACAATAATCTATTATACTTTTAAATGCCCCTGTCCACTGACCCCTTGGGGGTGACCTACCCGTGCAAAAGTTCAACCCCTCATCTGTCGCAGTTCTCGTCGTCTGAACTATATTCATGCGGCCAGTCCCGTGTGGGCTCCCGGCACTCATGGCCGGTGGACTTCAGAGTCAGCATTCCGCCTGGATCTGACCACTGTAGGTCCTCACAGCGCCCTCGGGGTCTCCCAGGCGACCCGAGCTACGCAGCTGCAGGTTCAGGGTTAAGTCCGAGGGGCTGACACAGCCCGAGGATCCTAGGCCCGCGTAGGGAGCAGTCTGGAGAGAGGGAAAATGTTTTTTTTTTCTCCTTTACGTGGGGTAGAAAAAGCAACCTCTGCAACGACCACGAAGGGACTCGAACCCTCAATCTTCTGATCCGGAATCAGACGCCTTATCCATTAGGCCACGCGGCCTTGCGCGCGATTGCCTTCCAGCTTTTCTCATAAAGCTTTCTCAGACGCCTGCTCCGTATGCCCTAATGCGCATGCTCACACTGGCAAGGAGCCCCGCCCCTCGGGCTCGGTGTGAGCGGGGCTCCAAGCTGTGCGACTGAGCGCTACTGAGCACAGCCCAAGTGAGGGTTCGATCCTGGGTGAGGCTGCCCAAGCCCCTCCTGCCCCGAGAGGCTCCTGATCTCTTCTCCCACGTGCCCCCGGCCCGCGGTGGGTCAGGAGTTGCCCTCTGCTCCCCCAGCCCCTTTGCTTTCCCTATCACAGCACCGCTAAACCTGCCATGCTCTGTTCCAGTCTTGTGGCCCCAGAATGGACTCGGACTGCTGTATAGGCAGAGGCCCTGTCCGTGGCCCCAGCGTGGTGTGCAGGCGGGGTGCGCGTGCTGGGAGGATGGTGTGGACCCCGCGCTGCCCTTTCCCAGGACATCCAGCTCAGCCTAGCCCATGTTGGGTTTCTTAGAGCCGGAGGCTGCCCTGGCGCCTCCCCTGCTCCCCCTCCTCACCCAGTGGGCCCAGCCTCTGAAGTGCCAGGCACTCCGCATACATTATCTCACTTAGTGTCACAGCTTCCTGCGTGCAGGCGCTATTCACGTGTACAGCGATCATCATGTTTATTCCATGGCGGCTGAGCCTCCCGTGCTATCGCGCCGTTTTTAGATGAGGAAACCGAGGAGCGGATGGGGTCAGGGGTGGCGTTGGTGTGTGGCCACCCACGGTCAGCACCCCCTTGGTAGCCGCGGGCTCAGTCAGGCCTGCAGGCAGAGCCGGTGCCTCAACGAGCTGCAGATCTCCAGACAGGCCTTGCGGCGCTCATCACAGTCGGGACCCAGCACGTCTAGCTTGCACACCTGCCGATTGACCTGTGCCGACCACACTCAGCCTGTGCCCAGGACTACTGGGTCCCCCAGCGCCCAGCCTGGCACCCAGTGTATTGTAAGGCCTAAAGTTTCAAGTGTTGCCTTCACATCTTTGGGTCTCACAGCCCCGTTGGTTTCCCCTGTTCTTGTCAGCTGTACCCCTCCACCCAGCAGGGAAGGCCCCCCCATCCCGCTAGTTCCCCCACCAGCCAGACCAGCCACACTCCACCCCAGTTCTCATCCTGAGGGGCTTCAGTTCCCTGCCAGCCTGTGAAATTATTCAAACTAGTACCCCACCCCATTACTACAAAGCCTGCGTCTACAGCCCCTGCTGGTTCCCTATGCTCCCCAGGCAAACACTGAGTGGTCTGAATGGCCTGAGGTGTCCTCCTCCTCCAGCTGTGAGTATATGTGGTTAATAACTGCTGTCCGTCTCACTGTCCAGGGCCGGGTGTTGTGTGTTTAACCATCTCATACTATTGAGTGTATCCCTCCCTCTGCAATGGGGTGAATAGGAGGTGATCAGAACACCAGGGCTGAGAAGAAGGATGAATCCAGCTCCTCTCCCCAGGCGACCCCCCCACCCCCAACTCACCTCAGTCATCAGCTCCAGGAGGTCTCCCCTGGGGTCAGCTCTGAGGACCTCCACCAGTGTCTGGATAAAGTCTGAGCCCTTCTCATCCCGAAAGGCTACACAGCCCAGGCCAGGGGACCAGGGCCAGAGTGTCAGACTCAGGCCCCTGCCAGCTGCCTTCCAATCCCCACGGGCCTATTGTTGGTGGAAGTGGGGGCAAGCACACAGGACCCCAGCAGTCAGGCAAGAGAATGGGGCAGGGAGCAGGAACTTCTCACTTCTGGATCAAGTTGTTGCTCAATGTTTGTGTAGTGACTATACAATGGATTCAATATCGAAGAAACATTTACTGTGAACCCACTACGTGCCAGGCACTGGCCAGGGCCCTGAGGCAGACAGAACTGTCCTGCCCTCATGGAACTTATAGCCTAGAGGAAAGGATGCAGGTACGGTGCTTAGCAGAGCCAGCCCTCAATATGTGCTCACCATTGTTACTATTATCATAAATAATATACATGGAAGGAAGACGGCTTAACTGCAACGAGGCTGGTGCCCCTGCACCCCAACAGCCAAGCCCCAGATGCCCCTAAAGCCACTTCAGATCTCTGGCCAGGGGGCTAGGCCCTGTGTAATGGGCTTTGTGAAGACCCATCCCCTTACCTTCAGTGGCTGCGTAGACCATCAAGATGTCTGCTTGGTTAGGGCTCCCTGGAGTGGGGCCCCTGGAGAAGCTGCCTGCAAGAGGGACCAATGCCTTTTACCCAGCGTCCTGGGACTCCACCAGCCCCAAGGGTCTCCTCCAGTCTTGCTCAAGGGCACACAGGGTAGTAGAAAGAGTGCAGAGCAGGAAAGACAGATCAAGTTTCAAATCTCAGCCCTGCTGCTTCTTACCAGCTGTGTGACCTCGGAAAAGCTATTCCACCTTCCTGTCTCCAGGGTTGTTTCGGGCTCAAGTAGGGGAAGAAACTCTCGATTTTCAAAGGCCTTTGCCATTTAAGGTTTTCCTTCCCATCTTCTTGGCGAAGAGAGGAAGGAGGTGGCAGCAGGATCCCAGCTCAGAGCCCCGGAAGTGCTCTCCAGACAGCTCCCCCCACCAGCCCCACTCAAGCCCAGGTTCCCTGAGGTAGGTAGACCCACCTAGCATATCAGCATAGATGTGGAGGACATCGGTCGGGGAGGGGGTGGCTGGTGGTGTCCGCAGCCAGAGCCACAACCAGGGGAGAGTGTGCGTCCCACGCCAGCGTCCCTGTGCCCTGCGGAAGGAGGGAACAGTCAGGTCCTTTCACTCAGGAGACACCTGGGGGTGCTTCCAGGGCTCTAGCCCCCAGCCCCCAGAGCTCCTGGGCAGGCTGCCAGGCTGGAAACATTCAGAGCACCGAATGACAGGTGCTGAGGGTGAAGTGCTCAAGTTCATGGACATGACCCCTAGGAGACGCTGGGAGAGCGGGTGGGGAAAGGGCAGGGCTCACTCAGGCTTCTTGGAGGAGGTGGACAGCAAGTCCTGGGAGGCTGAGGGCTGGGTGAGGAGAGCCAGGGCTGCAGGAGGTGGGCTGGAGGGCAGGACCTGACCAAGCCTCCAGGGCGGGCCCCAGGCCCTGCTCACCCCACGGCAAACCTGAAGCAGGAAGATCTTGGGGCGGCCCCACAGGGCCCTACAGCAGCTCAGCTCCTGCACCAGCGCCTCTGGCTGCACCTCTTACCTATCAGCCCCCAGTAGCTGCCCCTGAGGCCCCCCGTGGGCCATCAAGGCCACAAGGGCACAGCTCACAGGGCCCCTGCAGGCATCCAGCCACTCCCAGAAATGGGCCATCTCCTCCTGGAAAGCCTGGGGGTGAGGATGAGATCAGGCCTTGGCCACAGTCACGGCCTCCCTAGCATCTGGTGGCCCTCTCTCTGGGTGGTTTCTCTAACCCCCTGCCACACTACCTCCCACCTCCTTCCAGCCTCAGGCCTGGGGAGCAAATCCTTTTACTTTCTTTCTTTCTTTTTTTTTAAATTAAAAAAAATTTTTTTTGGCCGTGCCACGTGGCATGTGGGATCCTAGTTCCCTGACCAGGTTTCAAACCCGTGCTACCTGTATTAGCAGGCAGATTCTTAACCAGTGGGCCACCAGGGAAGTCCCACAAGTTCTTTTTCTAACCCCCCTGTTGCGTGGCCTCATTGGAGGTGACGTGGGTCCAGCCTCCTGCAGCTGGTTCTCTGGCCCCCGTGGAGAAGCTGCACCAAAAAGTTAAGAGCTGTGAGGGGAGGGCAGTGAGCTGACAGGTGTCTGGGAAGGAACCTGAGACCCTCCCAGGAAAAGCCTGAGGGTCCAGCCAGGGCCTTGAGCAGGGGAGAGGAGAAATGGCCAGTGTGGGGGGCTTCAGGATCCCTGGAGACTGTGCTTCCAGAGGCAGGGAAGTGGGTTCTGGATGTGTGCAGCAGGGAGGATGGAGGCTAGACTTGGGGGTGCACTTCCTGCCCATGATTGGTAAGAGGCTAAGGAGAGAGTTCCCAGGGTCCTGGTGGGGGATGCGCTTCCTCAGAGCACCACCGGAAGTTCTGGGCTTCCCCTCACCTGGGCTGTAGGGTCTGTCTTCAGGGTGGTCTTGAAGCCCAGGGCCTGGCACAGGCCCCCAGCGCCTCCACGTCGTGCTGGGCCCCAGGCCAGTCCTGGATCACGGCCATGAGGGGGGCGCCCCTGGCCCCAGACAGGTCATACTGAGCGCTTGGGCTGGGTTTTGGCTACAGATGGGATTAAGGTGGATTCAAAGTGGTCTGAGGACCTCCCAGCTCCTCGCCTCCCCACCTCAGGTCTCCCGAGCCTCTCTCCCAGTCGAAACTGTTGCCCCAAAAAAGCAAACATGTATTAAAAAATAAAATAAACCATGATAAATGTCAAAAAAAAAAAAAAAGAAACTGCTGCCACATGGTTGGACTCCAGCCCTGTCCCCCTCATCTCGGGCCCCCAGAGCTCCACGTCCCCTAGGCACAGTACCCCCTTCAAGGAGCTCCCAAAGACTGGGCAGTAGGTAGCCCCTGAGGACTCTTCAGCTGTCCAGCAGAAGACCTGGTGGGGGGTAGGACCCGAGGACTCCTCAGGCAGCCGCTCCATGCGGGTGCTGTTATGGGGGAGCAGGACCCTGGCTCCAGGGAACAGCTTGGCCAGGCTCCTGGCTACCACAGTCTCTTTGGTAAGAGACTGGTTTGACGCAGGTGGGGGCGTGTTAGAGACCCTAAACAGACCCTAACTCTGCCAGACACTAACCCTGCCAGAATGGAGGGAGGAGGAGACAGACGAAAGAAAGGGAGGGCCCGAGGGGGGTCCTAGTTCAGGCTGAACGTCACAGGATTCCCAGGACGTGGATGGCCTCAGGTAGACAGTGGCTGCACCATTAGCCATGCTGCTCCCCGGGGCCCAGGGATCAGCGTGCACAGAGATGGGGCGCTCCCAGAGCGGGTCAGGGCCTGTCCGGGAAGGCTCGCAGGGTGGGCACCGCCTGGGGAGGCCGGGGAGAACTGTGGAGCAGAGCTGGGGCCCATTCTCACCTCCAGTGACCACCCAACTGCCCACTGAGACCTTTGGGCCTCGGGACCAGACCTGAATCATCCCCAAACCTGGACCCCAGGGACCCAGAGTCTGACGAGACAGTCACTGCCAGGTAAGTGTGAACAGGGGTGGATGGGAATACAAGTGTCACCCCAGGGATGGTGAGGGGCACGGCTGACGCCTGGAAGGGTCTGTGTGAGGCTAGGTCGAGAGGGAGGGATGCCAAGCGGAAGGAGCAGCCTGGGCAAAGGCACGGAGCTGAGAAGATTCTGCAACGTGTGGGGGACCCTGAGTGGGTTGTGAGGACGGGCGTGGGTGGGGGTGGGAGGCGAGGCTTTGAAGCTGACACCCATTGCAGACAACACGGCCTTATGTTGTGGAATGAATGGGTGGGGGTAATGGGTTCAGGACAACACAGCAGAGCCACAGCCCCCCTCCTGGACGCCCCTTGTGGGCCTTCACCTCGTCAGCAGCTGCAGCAGCGACCAGTGCCTTGGCCTCTCCCTGAGTCCCGTCCTATCACCTCTGTTTGTGAGCTGAGCTGGACCCTGTCCCCTGCCCTGGAACCCTGCGTTCTGGACCCTACGACTCCAGGCCCTGCTCTGTTCCCTGGCTCCAGCGGGCTGCTTCCTGGCTGGCACTAACACGCCCCCACCTGCACCAGGAGCCTGTGTCCAATCCTATTCTTAGCTCCTGGCCCACCTGCTATCTGATCTCATTACACCCCAGTGTCTCCCTTCTGAGCCAGCCACCAGCACCAAAAGAATTTGTGCACGGCTCCCGCCACCCATCACCCCTACTCATTCAGGGCACCCACACGCGTGTGTGAGCATGCGCACACACACACACAGAGCAACTGCCAGCCCGAAGGCATGGGGAGCAGTGAAGGGCGTCACCCCAGAGGTAGAAACCCCGGGCTGGACTCAGCTGTCCAGTGAGACCCTGGCGGCTTCATCTGGGAAATGGGGTCTGTCCAGTGACCTCAGGATGAAGCCCGGGTTAAATGGGGGGCAGAGAGGCTGGCACACACACACACTGCGGGACAAAACATCTTGTCTCAGCCCGCCCCCACCGCCTCTCAGGTGGCCCCTGAGGCCACCACCTGGTGAATCAGAAAGGACTCGGTGGGGTAGAAGGTGCTCTCAGCACGTGCCCACCAGCTCCACGGGGCCCAGCCTGGGGACAGGGAGGGGAGGGTCAGATGTGAAGGGCTGGGTGGGGATGGGGCATGGCCCATTTTGACTCAGCAGCACTCTCTCCCTAAGGGATTTGAGCACAGGGTCCAGCTCAGCGCTCCAGATCCTCTACGGGCAGCACGAGCCACCACCTTGACCAGTCACGGACTCTGAGCCTGGTTCCTCGTTTCATCAAAGGGAGAGAGGGAGTGGCCTCGTTAAGACCCCACTCCCAGTCAGCTCCCTCACTCTCCTGCTGAGTAGGGAGGGGTGCCACCAGCTGTCCCATCCTGAGCTGTCCTCAGACTAGGGCAGGCACTAGCTGACAGGACGAAGGACCCAAGGCTCATGGCAGCCCTTGGGGCCCAGGTGACCTGGAAGCCAAGAATGTGGCTCCACCTGATGACCATCCAGCATCACGTGCCACTAGGACCACCAGGCCAGGAGGCCCAGGGGTACGAATTCCAGGTCTCCCCCCAACCCCCAGCAGCCACCTAAAGAACAAGAACAGCCTGGAGGAAGTTTTCATGTTTATTCAACCTTGCTGCTGCCCTTTGAGGCCAGCTGGGCCAGCTCCTTGGGAGGGCCTGTGGTCTGTCCCTGTGAATGCCCTTCTGCAGGGAATACAGCGCCTCAGGAGTTAGTGACAAGGTGCTGATGGAGTGCTAGTGTTAAGTACCATAAACCCCCGAGACTCCAGGAGACTGGGGAGCAGTGGGGGGAGCGGGCCTCCGCTGGCCCTCTTCTTGGTCTGCACAGTTGGCCTCTGTCCCCGGAGCCAGACTGGTGGAGAGTGACTCTTGGGAGCTCAGCTGGGGGCGAGGTGGCTGAGGGCAGAGGCAGGCAGCTCGCATGCTGCTGGGACAGGGCAGAGCGGTCAATGTCTGGAAATGGGAAGGGGTGGAGGCCAGAAAGCCCCTGTGGCCGCACCCAGGACCCAGGTCCTCATGGGTGTGGGCTGACTGACCCTCCCAGAGCCCAGCAGCACCCTGAGGCTTAGCCTTCAACCCCGTGGGAAGGCACAGGATGGCAGGACAGAAGGCCCAGCCCATGGACCCAGACGAGAAGGCCGGGAACAGAGAGCGATGGGGCCAAGCAAGGCTGATGGGGTTCTGGGATGGAGACCCCAGGCCTGCCCGAGTCCTCATACATCCCTGTGCCCCAGTTTCTCCCCTGTGCTCACGCCACCAGCCTGGAATGTGCCGGGGCTCCAGGAAACCAGGGGGCAAGAAAAACCCCAGAGCAGTTAGGGATATGGCCACGAGGTCACAGGGGATTCCATGCCTGGGGGGCGTTGGCCAGGTCCCCAGGCGGGCAGGGCTGATGGGTTCTGCGCGTGGGGGACCCTGCAGTCTTGCCGGCAGCAGAGATGGTGGACTGGGCCGGGTGGGGACCCCGCCTGGGCCGCCCTTTCGGCCCTCACCCCACAGGCTGGGCCATCTTGGCGTGCAGGCTCTGGTGGGCGATGAGGTGGGCGCGCTGCTTGAAGCTCTTGTCGCACTCGCCGCAGCCGAAGGGCCGCTCGCCCGTGTGCACTCGCCGGTGGTCCAGCAGGTAGGAGCGCAGCGAGAAGCTCTTGCCGCAGTCACTGCAGCCGAAAGGCTTCTCGCCCGTGTGGATGCGCTGGTGGTCGGCCAGGTAGGCACTGCGGCTGAAGCTCTTGCCGCACTCGGAGCAGGAGAAGGGCTTCTGGCCCGTGTGCACGCCCTGGTGGCGCACCAGGTCCGAGGAGCTGCGGAAGCTCTTGTCGCACTCCTGGCACTTGTGCGGCTTCTCGCCCGTGTGCGTGCGCTGGTGGCGTGCCAGGTCGGAGCCCCAGCGGAAGCGCTTGCCGCACTGGCCGCAGCTGTGCGGCTTCTCGGCCGCCAGGTCCCGGAACTGCCGCCGACGCGTGGGCGGCCGCCCCCGCCGCGCCCCCGCTGCCCGCCCCCGGGGCGCCCCCGGCCGGGCCTCGGCCTCCTCCAGCCTCCAGGACACGGTCACGTCGCCAGCAGCCTGGCCCGGGAGCGCCGTCACCACCTCCTCCAGCCGGGATCTCTCGTTGTGGCTCGTGAGTCCCAAACCTGCAAGCGGGGAGGAGGCGGCCTCTTCAGTGCCACGCGGTTCCAGGGACAGAGCTGAGGGGAGGCAGAAACGAGGCTCCCAGCCAGCGCCTGGGGCTCAGGTTCAGACAGCCCTGGGCTCCAGCAAACTCCAGCCTCAGCTTCCTCCTCCATGGAATGGGGACACGAGAAAACGACGACAGAGAAACAGTTCAGAGTAAGCGGCAAGGGGCTTGCTGGGCGTCTCTAGCATAAGCACTTACTAACTACAGGCCTAACCAATCTACGCCCCCTTCCCACACTGCGATCCAATGTCCCACCCCAAGCCCTGGCTATTCAAACTCCAAAACTGCATAGATTGAGGTCATCTGTAAATGATCCCAACCCTCACCATTTGTTATCAGCAACCAAGGAACCACAGGGCTCAGCTAACATGGTTCCTCTCGCTACACGAGCTCTTGTCCTCTCAGCTCAAGAACAAACAGAAGTGGATCGGGAGGGATCTTAGCTGGTCCCACTGGGTTGCGCGGATTAAATGAGATGATCCCCAAACAGTGCTTAGGAAGGCCCTGACCTGGAGAGAAACCCAGCAGCGCGGCCTCTAGTGAGCAGGTGTCTGTCTGCGCCTCTTCACCGGGCAGGCTGAGGGGGCCTCACAACCATGTTTGCACGAAGTCCCAGCTCCGTCCCTTCAGTGTCCTTCAACCTCTCTGAGTCTCAGGTCCCTCGTCTATAAACGTGCACACGCTTTCATGCAGTGGGTTGTGAGGATCCCATGAGAAAATGCCTGTACCCGTGCTCAGCACAGTCCTGGCATGTTGCCCATGCCATCACAGGCAGAGAAAAGTGAACACCCGCATAAACGAAACCTCCGGGGGCTCTTAAAGAGATGCAGGGAAAGCCCTCTTTGGAGCCAGCTAAGCAAGGACTTGGGAGGAAGACTGAGGATTTCAGAAGGGTGTGCAGGGGTGGGGCCTGCCTGGGCCCACCCACTGCTGCTGGGACTCCAAGGAGGCGAGAGCCTCCAGCTCAAAAGAGCCAAAGACCCCTAGGCCCCTCGCTGTGCCCACTGCTTACCCAGGGCAACGTTCTGGGAGTTCTCCCTTTTTATGTCCCAGAAGAGATCCCTCTGAGCAGGGTCCAGGGACCCCCATTCTTCCCGGGAGAAATAGAAGGGAATGTCTCCAAATGTCACAGGTCCCTGGAATGAGGTGAGAAAACCCAGTTCAGGGCTGCCCTGCTCAGGACTCCCCAGGCAGTCATGGGCAGAGACAGGAAGGGGGATGGGAAACAGGACAGGTCCGGGCCAGAAAGGATGGATGGAAGAGGCCTTGGTGAGAAGGCAAGACCCATTACAGGGACTCATCAGCATCAGAGGGGACAAAGGGACTGGTAACTCACCCCAGAGGCAAAGCAGGTATCTGTCGTCTCTCTGGTGCTCCCCTCTTTAAGAAGAGCCGGAAGCTGGGCTGCAGGGAAAGAATGGAGCCTCAAAGAGGCCAGCCCAGGCCGGGAGTGAGATCTCACACACTCTCCTTCACACACACACGTACACCTTGCCTTCTCAGAACAGAAATACCCTACTTGCTCCCTTGAGGGCAACGCCCAGGAAAGACCCAGGCCCCTGTCCAGCCACTCTGCCACCTTCAAGCTTACTCACCACCATGGCTGTGCTGCTCCCAGGGTACAGGTGGTCGGCTTCGTGTCCCTGCCTTCCGGGGAGGCCCCTGGGCCTGAGATCCCTGGACTGCAGCCTCAGGTTCCACCCCCTCTGAGGGCATGTCCTGTGCAGGAACCACAACATGCTCATCAGCACCAAGACCAGATGGGGGAGACAGAGATTAACCCCTGGGAAGGAGACACGGGACACATCCCTCAGGAGGCTGGGTGTGGGGAAGAAGGTCAACACAGGGCCCCAGGAAAGACCAGATGAGAATGTGACACCAGGCAGTGCTATGTGCCCAGGGACACTCCCCGACCAAGCGTGAGGCAAGAACCAGCCCCCAAAGGCCAGAATCAAAGAGCCACTTAGCAAGGGGCCGTGGGGGGAGACCTTCCTGTCAAGGGCAGAACCCCACACCCCCGCCACACATTAGCATCTCCCCAGACGCTTCCAGTGTCAAGGACCCAACACCCCACAAGACAGCAGGGTTCACAGGGACAGCTCTACCTTCTCACACCCCCTTTGGTGCTCTCACTATGCACATCACTGTATCCCCAGGGCCTGGCCTAGAGCAGAACACAAATAAACGTTTGCAGAACCTGTGGAGCTAAAACCTGCCTTCCTGGAGCATGCCCACTTTGGTCCTGCTGCTGCCCTCCAAAGCCACCAAAAAGAAACCAGATTCACTTGGACAGTGTCTTTCAGAAAGGCCACACATTATGACAAGCTCCTGTGGACGCTCCCTCTGGCTCTCCATGTCCTCCCCCACCCCCAACCCCCGTCCCGCCCCCTGGAGGACTCATCCCTATAGAGATGGCCACCTCTCCTCAGTCCAGGTGCCATCCAGGTGCCCCTGGATGCGGGAGGGGCCCCTCACCTGTGGCCAAGCTTTCACTGGCTGCTTTTGCAGGTCCTCCACCAAGGCAACGGCTTCCTCGCCACTCCCCGGGCATCGTTCGCATACCCAGCCCTGGACGCCCACGGGCAGCACGCTCAGGAACTGCTCCAGCACCAGCAGCTCCAGGATCTGCTCCTTGGTGCGCAGCTCGGGCCGCAGCCAGCGGCAGCAGAGCTCCCAGAGCTGGCTGAAGGCCTCGTGGGGTCCGCGTGCATCCCCGTAGCAGAACTGCCGAAAGCGCTGGCGGCACGCCTCTGAATCCCTGCTGTCCTCTTGCTGGGCAGCATCCTGCTCCCAGGAGGAATCTTCTACCTTCACGATCAGAAGCCCTTCTCCCTCCCCAGGGGCCTGGTCCTGAGGCTCTGGGGGGGCTGCCATTCCCCTGGCCTAAGGCTCAGGGCTGGTCAGCCTCAACCTGGGCCTTCAATCTCCCAGAGGGATCCCCAGTGGCAGCTTGGTTGGCATCTGGACAGGCACTCCTGGGGGAAGAGCAGAATAGCAGGAGGGGGGCGGTACATGAGCAATCACCAGCCTTGAGGGACATCCAGGGACTCCAGCTCCCGTTCTTCCTGGCCTTGAAGGCTATTTTAGGCTCTCCTATAAAGCCTTGCTCACATGACTCTCTCCTACCAATACAGATCCGCGGCTCCTTATCCTCAGCTCCAAAATCCAAAACTCCCAGGTTTTCACCACCTGGTCTACTGACATGAGATGAGCATATTTATAACCTCCATTTATCTCACTTAATGTAAATGTTCATATGTTCTATGGGAGAAATATTAATGTATTTGTTCAATTTGTAAAAATCTATCAAGCTGTACTTCTGATGTATATTTCTGTATATTATTCTTCAATTAAAAAAAATTCCTTTTAAATGGGAATTCCTGGCGGTCCAGTGGTTAGGACTCCGCGCTTTCACTGCTAGGGCCCGGGTTCGATCCCTGGGTGGGGAACTAAGATCTCGCAAGCCGTGCAGTGCGGCCAAAAAAAAAAAAAAAAAAAGTTTTTTTTAAACTAATGTTTTGATTACTGAGTGTTGTACCCGATTGCGCTGGCAGCGTTATTTAATATACAATATATGTACTGTATTTTTCTCAAATTTTGGCTCCTAGTGTGTCAGCAAAGGCCCCACAGACACCATCCTGAGCCATTTATCCAGATACACATGAACGTGAGACATAGTTATACCTTACTGCTTCTCTTCACAACAGTCCTGAAAGGTGTGTATTTTGGAGTATTTTTAATTGCTTTTTGTTTCAACAAAAAAAGTGATACAAACCATTGTAATAAAACGGGAGGGTTAGACAATACAGAAATACATAAAAGAGACACTCTCCCTTCCACACTGCAGCTGCACCCCCATTAACAGTGTGACATATGACCTCCCAAATCTTTCCCTGTTCATTTACTGGAAATATATCCATAGAAACCGGGGGGAAAGTGCTTTGTGCTTGTTTTTACATAAATCAGGTCTTACCGCAATACTATTTTGTCATTTGCTTTTCTACCCAGCAATGCTGCTTCCTTCAGCCGCTCTAGGAGATTCCGCGGCATGGATGTACTCGTTTCTTAATGAATACCCACCCGAGTGAGGCATTCAGGTTGTTTCCAATTCTTTTCTACTACACACTAAGCACTTTATTTACTTTATTCTGAAAGGTACGTTCTCCATGCTCATCCTCCAGTGACCGAGGAGAAGGCTCCGCTCGGACAGAGCCAGGAACTCACCAGAGTCGCTCAGTAGGACTCGGCAGTCGGGAACGCGGACCCGGCCAGAGCCCCGCGCTCGATCCCAGCAGCCTTGCCTGAGCGGAGATGAGAGGCGGAGGGGCGAGCAGCGGGTGCGGCGCCCCAGGCTTCTCCCCTGCACCTCCCTGAGGTGCGCGCCTCCTTCGGCCTCTGCCTCCGGGCGCCGGCCCCGGCCGCCCGGAGCCCTACACTCGACCTCGGAGCCAGGCGGGCTGCGTCGCCTGTCCCGCCCCCCCAGGCTCACACCGCCCACAGCCGCCCAGGCGTTCCCAGTTTCCGCCTCCAGGTTTCGGTGCCGGAAATTCGCGCGGGGCTCGCCGGGAAACGACATGGCGCATGCGCTGAGACAAGCACGCCCGACTACTCTCCCCAGGAGGCCGTTCGCCTACTATACCGGCCTTCTCCCTGAAGGATGACCAATGAACGGTGAGAATGTCCAGGGATGGCCAATCAGAAGGCAGTGACGTCATGCGCGTCAACACCCGTGCCCCCAGGCTGAGGTCTGCACCTAGATTCGCGCTTTCTCCCTCTCGCCTTGTCTTTCAGTTTTCTGTGTTCCTCTGGCCCGTGAAGGGTGAAAAGGAAAAGCCAAGGCTGGCCTGCTGGGTAGAGACGTCGCTGGGCCCAGCTACGAATGGATTGCCTGCTCCGCCGCAAGGGATGCTCGGGCGTGGACTCTTCCTTCCGTCCCCTGCTCTTTCCGCTACACAGTGGGTCGAGAGCTGAGGGGGCCGTGGTCCAGGAGCTGGAACTCAGCCTTGGGAGACTCGTTTATAGCTTTTGGGGTCCCGCACCCACCCAAGTAGTCTTTAGCCGCTTCTAGCAGGGCGCGGAGCTTGCTGGGAAATGCAGTCCAGTGAGGGGCGGGGAACCTCCTGCGGCGATCCTCTGTTCCCGAGGGTCGGCTAGGGTCTCTCAGCAGGACGCGACCGTCGGGGACGCTGACCCCGACCAGCAGATCTGACTGAAGGACAGCGGGGCTCTCCAGGCTGGGGAGAATCTAAAGCAGGCGGGCCGCGTCGGGGAAGCTCTATGCATTTGGACCTGCTCCCACCCTCTTCTTACTCCCCTTGGAGATATGAGGCTCCAGATCTTTTTCTGAAATAGAAAATCCTTTCTTGTGGTTGTTGTTATTGTTTGATTATGCAAGTATTGCATCCTTAGTGTAGGAAAGAAAAAGTACGGAAAATTTTAAAGGCATCCATATCCACAAAGCTAGCTTCCTCACTCAGCTCACATGGCACTCCCTCAAAGTGGTTTTTCCCTAACCCTATGTAGACAGCACCCGGCCCCCGCTGCCATGCCTCTGCCCTGCCTTATTTTTCTTCCTAACTTTTATCACTACCTGACATATTTGTATATTTGCCCTCCACTACTCGACTATAATTTTCATGATATCAGACTGTTTTCACTGCCCTACCTCCAGAACTTAAATACTGTGCCTGGCACAATATTTGTTGAAAAACTGATGGTTAAACTAACTGAAAGTTAAAAATATCCCTAACAAGGCCATTCAGAAATAAGCACTATTAATATTTTAGTCTTAAGTTCTACATCTATGATTATTTGTAAGGTAAATCTGGAATCATTCTATTTAATGAATTTTTGTTGGCTCAGAAGTCTATCAAAGGGGACTTCGCTGGTGGCGCAGTGGTTAAGAATCCGCCTGCCAATGCAGGGGACACGGGTTCGAGCCCTGGTCCGGGAAGATCCCACATGCTGCGGAACAACTAAGCCGGTGCACCACAACTACTGAGCCTGCGCTCTAGAGCTCGCGAGCCACAACTACTGAAGCCCGCGCACCTAGAGCCCATGCTCCGCAACAAGAGAAGCCACCTCGGTGAGAAGCCCACGCACCGCAACGAAGAGCAGCCTACACTCGACACAACTAGAGGAAGCCCGCGCCCAGCAACGAAGATCCAACGCAGCCAAAAATAAATAAATAAATAAAAATTCATCTCAGATAACCGTAATGCCTTGTGGAGACACAAAATATTAAAAAAAAAAAAAAAGTCTATCAAAGATATGTTTCCAAATCAGCATCTATAAATAAAATCCATCTGTTGTGCAAGCTGCATAGTATTCCAAAGCATGGAAGTTCCATATTCCATTTAAAGTTCCTTACTCTTGGATATTTAGATTGTTTCCATTTTTCCATTTGCAGATGTTTACTACGTACACCTTCCTGCATTTGCTTGAACTACTGGCGGGAAGGGATGAGCCCAGGCTGTTCTAAGAAGACCGCTGAAGTGGATGCTACTGGGCTCCCTCTCCTCCCCTTACTGGCCCCAGTGGAAAACTACACAAGGAAGAAAGAACTTGAAAGTCCCTATTTCCAGTGTGCCCTTACATTGTTCTTCACCCTGTACTGACAAAGATTAACATCAAGTTGGCTTGCAAAGGAGAAACGTCCATGGGATCCGGCTCCATTACCACAAAGCAGGACAAAAAGGGTGTATTGGGGGTTTGAGGGACAATAAATAACTAGCACACCTACCATATGTTCTATTGGGCATTGCTGATGGATGATAATTTGTATATAATTATATTGAAATTGACCACCTTATTGTACTTTCCTTTCCTTCTGATAGTTTATTTTTCTATGATGTAAAAAGGGAAAATTTTCTTTCCAGAAAATTTATATTCATTTCCAGAATTTATACTCATTATTTTCTTAGTCTTATAGCATTGTCTAGAACTCCCTAAATATCTTGGGACTTCCTTGGTGGCACAGTGGATAGGACTCCATGCTCCCAATGCAGGGGCCCCGGGATCGATCCCTGGTCAGGGAACTAGATCCCACATGCATGCTGCAACTGGGAGTTCACATGCCACAACTAAGGAGCCAGTGAGCCACAACTGAGGAGCCCTGCAGCCGCAACTAAGGAGCCCATGTGCTGCAACTAAGGAGCCAGCGAGCCACAACTAAGACCCGGTGCAACCAAGTAAATAAATAAACAAACAAATAAAAACCCTGGACCTGAGCCCCACCTTCCAGCTCTCTGGTTGAATGACTTTGGACAAGTTATTGGACTTATTGGCCCGTTTCCTCCTCTATAAAACTGAGATGAAACCCACTGCTCAGACTTGTAGAGCGTTGAGGAAACATATATATGGTGCTTGGCCCCACGCCTGACAGGGCAGCTGCCACTGGCAGCTATTATTACTATTCTCAGTCCGCCGTCCTGTTCAAGACATTTCATCCCTTATTGGCTGGGAGCTAACCAGGGCTGCGACTGCCCTGCTGGCCATGTGATCTGCAGAGACAGGTGGGGTCCCAACAGCCTCGCTGATGCAGACATCCTCAAGGTCATTTGGTGTCTGAATGTAATTGTGAGAGCTGAGCTGCAAACCTAGGACAATAAGCAAGCTGAGCCCACCCCTCCCCGGGGGTGGGGGGGAAACGTAGAGAATGAGAAGCTTCAGAGCTAAAAAACCAGAAGGCCAGGAGTAAAACAGCCAGGCAGAGGCGGATAGGGCAAATTATAAAGGACATGTGCAAAGAGACCAAGGAGGTGAGAAGTAGGAGAGGGAGCTGGCAGCAGCCTCAGGAAGGACCAGGAGGGGCAGGGTCCCTGGTAAGTGAGAAATCCTCACTGGATTACAGCTGGGTCCCCAGGGACGAAGGTGAAAACGTCCAGTCACAAAATGCAGGCCCCAGTGCCTGAGACAGGAGACAGGGAAGGCAGGAGGCACTGAGCATGAATTCCCATGCTGGCTCGGCCCTCCTCCCGGGTCCCAAAGAGAAGAGCCCAGGGAGGGTCCAGAGCTCAGTGGGCAATGCCTGGGACAAGTGACCACAGCAGCAGACCACCCCACCGGGTCCACAATTTCAGAAGTGGCCAGCTGACTTCAGGTTTGGAAACCTCTGTGCTCAGAAGCCTTTGCTATAGGCTCTGGAACGGGTCCAAGCCAGGTGAAGGCTGGGGAGGAAGGTGCCCAAGCCCCCAGAGGGATGACATAGGGATGGCTGAGTGAGGAGACACTGGGTTGACCCTGGAGCCCCCAATTCCCCCAGCCAAGTCCGGGGTCAGCCTCCAGGGCCCCACGAGACAGAGCTATAGGCTGTCGCTCGAATTCCAAGACCTTTAATTTGCAGTGAGCATGCCTGCTCCTCACCCGAGCTCCTCCCGTGTTGCCGCGCCCCACCCCCATGCCAGCACCTCCCCAACTCCCTTCCTGGGCCTCCCAGGTCACACCCCCGCAGCAGCTGCCCCCGCTCCAATCCCCCTCCTTCCCTGTCTCCGGGCCGGACCCTATCTCTCAGCCTCCTAGGTGGGGGCCGGAGGGGGCGCCGCCAGAGCCCCAGCTGCCCCCAGCATCAGCATGGCCAGGGCCTTGGGCCCCGCCGTGTGGATCTTCTCGTGCCGGTGCAGGTTGGAGCGCCGGCTGAAGCTCTTGCCGCACAGGGGGCAGGAGTAGGGCCGGACGCCGCGGTGGGTGCGCTGGTGGGCGGTGAGGTGGGAGCTGTGGCTGAAGCTCTTGCCGCAGTCGAGGCAGTGGTAGGGCTTCTCGCCGGTGTGCGTGCGGTTGTGGGCGATGAGGTTGGAACGCTGGCTGAAGCACTTGCCGCACTCGGGGCACGGGTAGGGCTTGACCCCGGTGTGGGTGCGCTGGTGGGTGACCAGGGCTGAGCTCTGCGTGAAGCACTTGCCGCAGATGGGGCATTTGTGCGGCTTGGCACCCGTGTGGGTGCCCTGGTGGGTGACCAAGTCCGAGCGGCGGGTGAAGCGCTTGGCGCAGCGGTCGCACACGTAGGGCTTCTCACCCGTGTGGATGCGCTGGTGCTGGATCAGCGTCGAGTGGTGGCTAAAGCTCTTCCAGCACGACGGGCAGGTGTAGGGCTTCTCGCCAGTGTGGATGATCTGGTGCTGGATGAGGTGCGAGCTGCGGCCGAAGCGCTTGCCACAGTCCGTGCAGGCGTAGGGCTTCTCGCCCGTGTGCGTGCGCCGGTGCGTCACCAAGTGCGAGTGCCAGCTGAAGGCCTTGCCGCACTGCTCGCACTTGTAGGTCTTCTTGCCGGCGTCGCCGTCAGGGGCCAGGCCCTCCTCGCTGCTCTCAGGGGCGGTCGTCTCCCCCTCTCTGGGTTGCTCTGGGAAGCGGCCCTCCTGGGCTTTCGGGATGCCGATGTCAGGCGGGGCTGGTTCCGACTGTGCCTCCTCCGCGGGACCCGGCTGCACATCGTCCTTGGCTGGCCCTGAGCTCTGGCCGCCGACTGCTCGCTGCCCACACCGTGGGGCGTCCCCCTGGGCTCTCCCCACCCTGCTTTTGAAGGACTTCATATCCCCAAGGGCTCCCAGGGACGGGGCTAGCTCCTCCTTGCCCACCTCCACGGCTCCTGGATAAAGAGGGATTCCAGCAAGGCAGAGGCTTTCATGAGGGCCCCGGGGGAATTGTGGAGCTAGAAATTAGGGCAAGGACCTGCTGGGAACCCTGGAAGCAAGAGCCACCCTCCACACAGGAGGGAGGGCTGGTGGCCCTGCCCCAGGAGGGGCTGTGTGTCTGCACCCCACAGGAAACAGCCCGCACTGACATGGGGCACCTGGGAGTGACAGCCACGACCCTACTGCCCCGCCCACCTGTCACCTCTGCACGCACCTCTCTTCTCCTCCTCCTCATCTCCCATCAGCTGGCAGGATCCCGAGGCCTCGCCCTTGCCCTGCACTTGAGAGGCCCAGAAAGTCCTGCTGAAGGGAAACCCTGCTTGGGAAGAGATGCTGTGCTCAGTCAGGGCCTTTCGGGCTGCACAGCAAGCAGAAACCACCCTCCACCTCCCCGGAGAGGTGATGGAGCAAAAGAAGAAGGGGTGCAGCTCTGCAAACACGGGGCAAAACCAAGTGAGCTCAACAGTCACTGGGGGCAGATGGCCATGCCCTCTCAGGATGCACACTCCGGGGCAACCTCCAGGCACACTCTTCTCAGGGCTGGGCCAGGTCAGCTGCTGGCCACCTCTATGTCACACTGTCCCCAGCAGTGAGTCCAGCAATGTCAGAAACCAGATGCAGTCTTCCTATCCTGCACCTGCACCTTCCCAGGATCACAGGCAAAAAGGGCTCCTGGGGGAGGGGCAGTGGGCAAAGAGAGGCCAAGTGGGAGGGCCTGCGATAAGAGGGCCAGGGACACTGACCACCCAGAAGTCAAAGACCAAAGGCCCATTTGCCAAGTACCCCAGGGTGAGGGCCTGGGAATTCTGGTCAAGTCAGGAAGAGAGCAGAGCGGCCCTGGCCTCCATGCCCTGATCCAAGCCCCATGGGAGGGAAGGAATGTTTGGACCAACTGGGTGGTTTAGGGCATTCGTGAGGCCTGCCATGGGGCTGTGGAGTGGATGCTGGTTCCCTCTGATCTCCCAGGACTTGCCTGGACCTGCTGGCCTGGGCCCCGGAGAGTGCTAACAATGGGTGGTGAGCAAACCAGAGATAATTAAAGGTGTGAGCACAGCAGCTGCTGTGATCCTGGGGCCCACCAGGGACAGCAGGGGTCTTGGCCCACCATCAAAGTCAGAGGGTGGAATTACCAAGACCCTGGCTCCACCTGGACTAGCAGGTGTGCAAGAGACGTGCACTGACAGACAAACAGACAGAATGACCGAATGAACGACAATGAATGAATGAATGCTGATTTTTCCATAAGCCCTCATAAAAGTCTGCCATGAAAACTAGAGCCTGAAACTGAGGAATCAAAGCCCTGGGACTTTACTGCTTACCATGCGAAAAACCAAGGGAGCCAAGGCCCCTCTGAGAAGAGGACACGGCCCTGGGGTGGATGTGACAGTTCAGAGTCAAAGGCCTGGAGCGATTAGCTGGCACTGCTCCCCGTCCTCTGGGCTAGCAGCCCGGCCCAGAGCCAGGCTTTCTGCTCAGATACCTCTGAAGCTGGGCTTGGAAGGGGGGGAACTACTGGAATAAGCTAGGGAAGAACTGGAGAGAAGCACAGTCTCTAGGTCGGCACCGTCCAGCACAGCAGCCACTAGCCACGTGTGGCTATTTCAATTCAAATCTGAGCTGATTAAAATGAGATAAAACAAAAAACTCAGTTGCCCTAGCTGCATTTCTAGGGGTCAATAGCCACATATGGCTCATGGCTACCATATCAGCACCGACCAGAACACATCCATCACTAGGAAGCTTCTATAGTACAGCGAGGTCTGGATGAACCACAAGAGGGGGTTCAAGCCCTGGAAAGGGAGGAGGAGGTGATGGCAGATGGGCCCCACCGCTGACTTCCCAGGGCCTCAGGAAGCAGCACCCCAGCACGAGTGAGCCCTTACCCAAGGACAGCCCGTTCCTCTTCTGCAGGACATCCCTGTAGAAGCTCTGCTGTGTGTGGTCCAGCCTCCCCCACTCCTCCCGGGAGAGGTACACAGCCACGTCCTCAAAGGTCACTGGCATCTGAAACAACACGAAATGCCCACTCTCCAGGACACGCCAGGACGTGGTGGAGGGGCACGGTGGTGCCAGGACAAGGGCAAAACCCCGACTCCCATCCTGCTGACTCAAGTGAGGCTGGCCCTCAGGTGTGATGGTGAAGCAGGACAGTTGCCCAAGGAAGGCTTTTGGGGGCAAGAACAAAGCGCTTGTGTACAGCAGGAGACAAGAGACAAAAACAAGGATCCTTCTGTTCGGCACCACTGCCAAAGCTCAGGATCTCCAGTCCCCACCCCCAGGTCCAGCGCTCAGATCCGGAGGACAATTCAGAGACGCTGTCCCTCCACGTCCTTCGGCTCCAGCTCTGGATGGGGACACTCACCTGGGACCAGGCAGTGAGGAGCGCCGCGGCCATCCGCCGGTCTCTGGTCCTCCCCTCGTGAGAGAGCACAGGGATCTGGGGGGAGGGGAGGGCTGAGAGAGGAGAGAGGTCCTCAGGGCGTCCACCTCGTCCCGCTTGGCCCTCCCACTCCCCGCAGTGAGCTCATGCCAGGCCCACCAGGGACACCCACGGTGCCTCCAACTCCACCCCCAACCTGATCCAAGAAGAGGGTCAGTGGGCTCTGAGGGGCGGCCTCCAAGGGGCAGGTGGGGCAGACATCAGGGTCTCCCACTTGGGCTGAGCATCTACCTGGGAAAGTGCCTCTCTCCACATCCCCATCCTCACCTCCACCAGGCAGGAAATGCACTTTCTCCTTAGAGCCCTGGCTTAGGGGCACCCAGCCCCGTGCTCCTTGAGCTCTGGCCTCCTGTGATGCCCCCTCAGGGTGCGGCTCTTCTGGTTCCATCTTGATGTGGGGTGACTCCTGAGCGGCTCCCAACGGCACTGTCCCCTCCGACTCGGAAAGCATTTCTTGACAAGAATGCCCGTGACCTGGAGTCTAGAAATAACAGCCCCATCAGCACTGGGACAGAGAATGGGAGACACAGCAGAACTCCACGCTCGGGGACCTGCAGAGGTAGACACCAAGGGTGGCAGAACGCACACCCAGATGCAAGGCTGGCCCTCCTTCCGTCTCCGTCCCTAAGACCTGCACATCCGTGGTTCACCCCTGTGAGGCCGGACAGTGAGGGAAGGAGGGGAGGCTCATCGAGGCCCTGCTGGGTGCCCACAGGGCAGATGCCTCTTCCCACTTCGAGCCTCACACCTCCCACAGGAGTGTGGATTGCTATTCTTTAATATATGAGGAAACCGAGTGTAGTTGTCTGGGTTGAATAGCGTACCCTCAAAATTCCTGTCTACTCGGAACCTCAGAATGTGACCTTATTTGGAAAAAAGGTCTTTGCAGATGTAGTTACGGATCTTGAGATGAAATATCCTGGATTCAGGTTGGGCCCTGAATCCAATGACTGGTGTCCATATAAGAGGAGAGGACACAGGGGCTTCCCTGGCAGTCCAGTGGTTAGGACTCCCGCTTTCACTGCCGAGGGCCCAGGTTCTATCCCTGGTCGGGATACTAGGATCCCACAAGCCACGTGGCAGCCAAAAAAAAAGAGGAGAGGACACAGAAACAGAGGAGAAGCCATGTGAAGATGGAAGCAGAGGCTGGAGTGATGCTGTCACAAGCCAAGGGACACCTGGAGCCACCAGAAGCTGAGAGGCGGGAAGGATCCTCCCCTAGAGCCTTGGGAGGGGGCCCTGCCGACCCCTTGATTTTGGGGTTCTGGCCTCCAAAGTGTGAGAGAATAAATGCCGGTTGTTTTAAGCCACCCAGTTTGTGGTCCTTTGTTACAGCAGACACAGGAAACTCACACACCCAGGCTCTGAGATCAGACAATGGCCCAAGGTCATAGAGCTTGGAGTGACTCGGCCAGGACTTGAACTCAAGTGTATCAGACTCACAAGTCACCCCCAGGGCCATAACTTCTTGAAAGTGACAGGAAGACATGTGGCCTTGGGCCATTTCAGTCCTAACTCAATTGGTCAGAGCTGTTGGCAGTTTCTGATTTGGAAAAAATAAGTCCAAGCATACCTCTAACCGTGCTGAGGACTTGCACCCACCTAGGTCTGATGGAAGGGAAACTCCTCTCAGGCTCATTCCCTTTAGCACTGTCCCCCACAATGGGGCTGCCAGGGTCCTCCCTCCCCTCTTCATAGCAGCCTCTGCCCCAGCCCTCTGGGAGGTGAGGAGCAAGCTTTTGAGTCAGGCTACCGGGGCTGGAATCCAGAACCACCGCTTACCAGCCTTTCAGTCCTGAGCAGAGCAGAGCACTGGGAAAGTCACTTCCCTTGCACTGGGAGGCCCTGGTGAGGCCTCATCATCACCACCCATAGCACTGGGCACCGGCCAGCCTTCTGCTGGGAACTCAAGCCTATCCCTCCACCTCCCCACCCACCTCAGTATATAAGACCCTCAGGCCAGGAGTCAACGTTCCTGGGAGGCACACAGGCCAGGCGGCCTCCGGGACTCAGCTGCTCTGCCTCCACACAGATAATACGTGAGAAAGAGCTCTCCACTCCAGAAAGTTCTGGATAAACAAAGAGCAGTGCTGGTAATTATTATTATTACTCTACTGTGTGAGCTGACAGAATCCAACATCAGCAGAGAATGTTGTGGACATGTGAGGCCCACTGGGTGTTACAAAGGCATTATGGAAGGGAAACTGAACTGCGGTAAAAATTCTTTGTGCTTCTATGGTATGAAAACAGAACTGACACTTGATTTGTACTTGAACTTACAGCCACTGGAAACCCTAGCTGAGGATTTCCAGGTTTCTCTGACCTAGGTTCTAGTTGCTGTGGGTGGTGGTGTTTTATATGTTACAATAATGAGCACCTACGGGCTGATGAGCTGCTCACGGAGGCCTCTCGTGCCTATTATCTTCTCCGAGCCTCCCAACCACCTGGCAAGAAAGGTGGGAATGGCAGGCACATGATCCGCATTTTATAGATGACACACCTGGTTCCCAGAGGCCAAGGGACCTGCCCAAGGTCGCACATCCCGCTGCAGCTGACTCATGTTCCCCCAGTCCCAAGCTTGGTGACCCTGGTCTCCCCGCAAGTCGTAACTACACACACACAGGCAACAGGTACAGGAAGGGCTATGTGCTCAGACCCAAGGAGAGAGGAGATGCGGGCCCAGGTAGAGGGGAGTACAGGGTAGACTGAGGCTTGCCCATATACTCTGAGCACTGTTCAGAGAGCAAACCCCACCCACAGGACCCCTGTGCAGCCCCCTTACTATCTCGTGTAGCCTTTGGTCTGCTGACTACCGAATTCACCAGGCAAAGCAAAGCAGTCCCATAGAAGTCGATTCCCAGGTGGAAGGTATTTCCCATCATACCACCTCTTCAACATCCGCCCACCGCCTCTACCAGCCCTGCTCCCACGGTGAGTCTAACTTCTCCACTGGTCCAAATGCCCTGCCTTGAAAATCCCCTTCCACTCCAGTTCCTTCCAGTGCATGCCTCCCTCACCCAGCACCCCATCCATACCTCTTGGGCTCTCTCCTTGTCCTGGGTAGCACGGATGCCTCCGCCATCCGCAGACATTTTCTGTCTCAGAGCTACAAAGCTCAGCTGAGTCGTTTCTTGGTCTTGTTGACCAAGTCCCCTCCAGCTTCTGGCCAGGAGCCTAGAGGAGCAGAAGGAAATCAGCCAGTGTCTCCTGGACATCCCTGAAGCCCTCCAAATTCCCACGCCGGACCAGATCCATCCCTGGTCCCAATCAGAAATAAAGCCTCCGAGACGCCCTCCAACGGTCTCACTCTCTATGCTGTTTTTTGGTCCCTCTCTTTGACAGAATGCTATTTTGTATTATCCCGTTTATCGTTGAAGCAAGAATCTCAGAGCAACTGGGTTAAGGAAAACCGGGGTGACTTGAAATCTGAATCTCCTGTCATCAGGAGCCGAAAGGTCTGCAGAGATCCTACGAAACAGGTGCCGAGTAGGGCCCCGCCCACCACAGCCAGCTCCGCGGAGGAATACAGGCCCCGCCGTCTCCCGGGCCCAGGACACACACACACACCCTGCGCTCGACCTGACTCGGTCCCGCCTGGGATCCAGAAATTGAGCTGCCCGCTCTCAGCAGCCCTCCCTGCGGCTGCAACCACCCGCCCGGGCCGGGTGTCCATTCTGCTCACGGTCCCGCACAGATGATGTCCTTCCTCTTTCCGAACCCAGGTCCAGGCCTCCTCTCCCTGCCAGCCCGTAGCCTTCCACCTTTGACCCCGTCCCCTCCTGCCAGCTGGCCACCCGCGCGGGTCTCGGGATCCAGGCGCCCTCCCAGCCCCCCTCTCACCGAGGTGGAGGCGGAGGGGTCACCTCGGGCGGCGGAGCCCCCTCCCCCGGGGAAGGGAGTCTCCGCAGCCTGCACCTGGCGCGGGGAGCCGGGTGGAGACTGGGATTAGGGACAACAGGAAGTCCCTCCCAGATCCCGTTCCCCGCGCAGCTGCAGCCCTACAGCGTTCCCAGCTTGGAAGGTTCCGGGTCTGGGGTCCCGAGGCCGGCTGCACCTGCTCTCGGCCGGGAGGTGACTCCCAGATCCGCGTTGCCGGCTCACGATCGCTTTACCTGGTACGTACTCGTGACACCAGCCAAGCAGGGGCGCCAAAGTGGGAAAATATATTTTCTGTAAGGATTTTGATATTTGACGTTTCAAATTGCAGCTGTCGTTACAGGACGAAGGACACTTTGCCGAGTGGAGGGACATGGTGGTCCTTTTCAGTACACAGAGCTTCTGAAAGTCTTATGGGTGTCTCCGTGGAGACGTCCCTGGATTTCATTTAAGGCTCCCAGACCGGTCAGCAGCTCCTCTGGGTTCCCGCCAAGACTGGCATGGAGTTCTCTCTCCCTAAGAGCAAACTTAGGAAACAAAGAGACCTGGGAACTCCCCAGTACCCACCCCTACACCCATGTCTCACACTTTGGAAAGATGTGGCATCAATCTGATTTTTCCAGACGCTGCCCTCCGCAACCCCCCCCCCCCGACTAGCTCCCTCTCAAGGCTAGGGATAGAGGTGACAAAGGGGTCTGACCCAGCCATGCATGGGGTCCCAAACCCTCAGACATCCCTGGTGGCTTCAAAGTCCACATCTCAGCTTCTATCTTCCCTTCAGACCCTGAGAACTAAGGCTCCCCAAACGGGAGAACAGAGACTGTGCTTCACTCCCTGGGGCAAGGCACCCATCTCTCCTTAACAGGGCACAGGAGATGAGTGTCAGGAAAGGGGTGAGGGCCAGCCCTGTAGTCAGATTCCAGGAAGATTCCTGCTGGAAACGTTCCCAGGCCCCCTGCCTTCGGCCCATCAGAGTCCTCTGAGATGCATCCACTTCACCCAGGAAGACAGGCACCACTGGCCCTTGTACCACCCCATCGGTGTGCTGTGTGCACTCACAAGGGTTCAATTTTTTTTAAACTTAGTTCCCAACACTTAAAAAATTAGGAGGGTTCCGGGACTTCCCTGGTGGCGCAGTGGTTAAGAATCCGCCTGCCAATGCAGAGGACACGGGTTCAGAACCCTGGCCCGGGAGGATCCCACATGCCGCGGAGCAACTGAACCCAGGCACCACAACTACTGAGTCTGCGCTTTAGAGCCCGTGAGCCACAACTACTGAGCCAGCGTACCACAACTACTGAAGCCCGCCCGCCTACAGCCTGTGCTCCACAACAAAGAGAAGCCACTGCAGTGAGAAGCCAGAGCACCGCAACGAAGGGTAGCCCCCACTCACCGCAACTAGGGAAAGCCTGCGTGCAGCAACGAAGACCCAACGCAGCCATAAATAAATAAATGTATTAAAAAAGAAAAATGAGGAGAGTTCCCATAAAATTGATCTTCTTGAGAAACCAGAACAACCAGAGCAACCCTGGACCCATATTCCTCCATTCCGGGCCTGATCTCAGGGTGCTACTTTTGGTTCTCCACTTGGCCCTTACAGCATTTTGAGTTTGCAGCTCTGCTTTTGGAGTTCAACTTGTTTTAGGAGTCCTAGAATTCTTATTGATTCTACTATCACTTTGATGAAAGAAAAATTACCCCCAGGGTTTGGCTCTGGTCAGTATTTCCAGGTGTTTTAATCCTCAAGGTAAAGAGAGATGAACAAAGTTGTATCAAAAGTCAATACTGTTTTCAAGACAGAGAGAATTATAAACTGAGAAAAAGCCACAGAGGGCCCTGGAAAAGATGAAATGCGCAGTCTGGGAGCCAGACTGTGTCAAGCCAGTGTCCACAGTAAAGGAACTCAACCTGAGGTGGAGCATCTCACACATGGCAGTCCCAGGAATGCACCAAGTCCAGAATGAATGGGTGTGTCCTGATTCCTGGGCAAACGTTTCTCTACCAGACAAAAGGGGCTACAGTTCAGGGATACTGAGGAAGCCCAGAGGTTTGGATCCCACCATGGGATCACCTAAGTTAGACCAAAAGAAGTCTCAACATTTATTTAACTGTTCAGAAAATATTTATTGAGCATCCGCTATGTGATAGATATTAGCTCCTTCTTAGAAATGAGAGGAAACCCTTCTAGGGCTGGCTCTAGGCCTGAGCAGGTCTAGGAGGAAGGATTATTGATATTTGCTTTGTGGGAATTGCAGTCCCCGAAAGACTTCAGACCAGGGCAGGGTGAGTCAATAAGTAGAGATCAAAAACCTAAATGCCTTCAGCAACCAGGCAGTACCATAAACCACCAGTGCCTTGGGTGTAAGACCGGAGTGGGAGGGACTTCAGGGGCCTCAAGAAACCATATTTTGTTTAAAGGGGGCGGTTGGGGGCTCAGTATTGCCCAAGCATGAGGCTTTTTCAAGAGAAGCCAAAAAAGAATTCAATTTCTATGTGTAATATCCTGACTTTTGAATGTTGATGACTAAAAACAAAACAAAATTAAGAACTCCATACAATTCCAGCAGAAAACATCTGTTTTCCCGCTCACAGGCCACCAGGTTAGAGACGTACTTACCTCAGGAGCCTGTTTACAAGGCGCTTATCGGAGCTTCAGGCACGGGAAACACTCAACAAATGCCAACCAACTCCACTATCCTGCGGCTTCAGTGAGCTTGAGTAAGAAAGAATACGCCACCTTTAGTAAATAAATCGTCATCTACCCTCAGACTGGCCTGCGAGCTGATTCAGGTCTTAAAGAGGACCTTACAAAAAAGCAGCCAGAATGATAAAAACTAGAAAAAAGAATCATCTGATGTAAGAAAAACAAAAACAAACGTGTGCTAATGAACACCGTTAAGCCAGGCTGGAGACAGGGCAATGCAGAGATTTAGCCTTAGGAAGGAGAGACGATAGGGGCAAATAAAGGAATGTAAGAGAAGCCAAGAAAAATAGGAATAATCGAGTAAACAGCAGAGCAAATGTTAACCATTGAAAAAGAAGAAAAGGAAGCCAGTACAAGTGTTAGGTAGGTGGAACCCCGGAAATAAAACAAATTTTGAAGAAAAATAACAGAACTCCCAGGGCCGCTGGAGACCGGGTCGTGAGAGTTCAGGTGCCCGGCGGCCCGCTCACCGCCGGAGGCGTGGAGGCAACCCTGCGGCCCCGTCCCCTGATGCGAGGCGGACGCAGGGGGAGGCGTTCGGAGCCACAGGAGGCCCAGGAGCCCCGCGCGCACAAGTCGTCGCTGCCCAGCTCTGCAGCCTGGAGGGCAACTATGCGGGGAGCGCGTCTCCCAAGCAACAACTGCCCCGCCCCACCCCACGGGAGACGCCGGTGATTGGCTGTCGCCTCCATGGCCCCGCCCCTCCACAGCACCGCCCTGCCGCCCTTACCTGCGCGCTGCCGTCCGCGCCCCCGAGGGGCAGTCCCGCCGAGGGCGAAGGGTCATCCTGGTGCTGCCGGACCCTGGCCGGTGTGCCCGCGTTTCCCGTCCGGCTGCCCCATTCCAACTTCCGGTTTTCCCGGGTCTCTCGTGGAGCCCGCCTGTGGGCCAGGGGCACAGGGGCAACGGGGGCGGTGAGGACCGCGGGGCGTACACCCGGGAGCCCTCGAGTTTCCGGTGGGAAAACTGCGGCTGGCTGAGCGAGGGCCCTCAGGCTGAGAGCGCCGGCGCCGGGGTACCCGGGAGCACGAATTCCGGCCCAGCGCCCCGTCCAGCCTCCCAGGTCAAGGGTCTCCGCCCCTCACACGTTTTGAGTTTTGTTTTGTTTTGTTTCAAAAATGGGAGTATATGCTGCTGACGTGCCCCCTCTGTGTGCGTGACACATATTTTAGAGATGTTCAGTATAAAAAACATATAGAGAAAAAACAAAACATGTAGCATGTCAAAGACATACACAGCCATACATTATGAAGTGGTGAAAACAGATTTTATTCGGTAACTACGGACAGCAGGGCAAAGAGCTGCGCTCCATCCGATGTGCTGCAGAGGTGACTGGGTGTTTCAAAGGGAGAATGGGGGCGGGGGGGGGGGGGTAGTGAAAAGTCACAAAGAGCCAGTCAGTGAAGCTGCAATTAGGCCAGGTGTGTCTGCTACCTGGCAGGTGTGGGAGGCAGGAGGAGTCTATCCTCCCACAGAGAAGGGAGACAGAGGCCCTGTCCCTCCTGATGAGTACATTTCAAGGGAATGGCTCTCAGGTCAGTGACAGATGCTTCTGGGTTGTAAGAGACACATATTCACAATTATAAGCCCTTTTTAGTAAGTGCTCTAAGAAAGGGAGGCTAGGGGCCCATCATCAGGCATTAGCTAGAACGAACAGTAAATTTTCCTGGCAGCTTTGAGCTTTCTCAGGCAGGCATTTTAATGGGGGGCTGGGGTCATCATGGCCTTATGCTGCTAGAAGCTATGCTAGAGTTTGGTCAAGTCTTAGGGCAGGTTTGGACAGATGGTTATGTGTCAAGAGTTCTACTGTTCTCAAGCGGTGCCTTGCTGTTTTTCAACTGCGGCATATTCTGTTGTATGGCTACATCACAGTCTCTAACCAGGAGCCTACTCATCACCCAATTCTTGATGCCCTTGCCTTGCAGCAACTGGAACTACCCAGCAGCTCTTATTGTGGAGGCTTTGCTCCTTTCCAGGGGGTGAACAAGACTAACATCTGATCTTGCAACAGGGCAGGCCAGAGAGGCTGCCAACCCTAAACCTGGCTCCTGGATCTCAGCTGTGATGCTGGCCCAGAAGCCTGCCCATCACAGTCAGCAGAAATGGCTTTCTCCTGCCCTGGGCAAGCTCCAGGAGGAAAGGAGGCTCCTCCCTAGGCAGCAACTCCAAGTGCTTCTTACCATGATTGTCAAGGCTGGCAGCTTCAGCCTCAGCCAGGCAAGCCATGAACACCAAGGCCAGAAGAGCCCCCAAACTTAGTAGGGTTGACTGGATATATTTCCCAAACACCCACATCCCACCTTCCAGAACATTTTCTCTACCTGGGAGCTAAAGACAGCTTACAGTACAGGCAGGGAGGGGATTCTCTGTTGAGACCAAGCTCAATAGTCACTTCACTTGGCTCTTTGGAGGTAGATAGTAGAGTAAATTAAGTTACTTTCCCTATAGAGGTTGCTGCATTTTTAGGAAACCAGGACACTATCATCATCCTAAAATACCCTTTGCTGTTGCTGCAGTCACCTCCTGCTATCTGATACCTAAAGGGTGCCCCAGTCTTGGGTAGAGTTTAAGGTACATTCACTCACGAAAGCTAAAGACACTGAAGCAGGTGGGGATGGGAGCACTTAGGAGGCATTCCGACTGGCTCAGCTCAGAGGACCCCTCCTGGAGGCCCCTCATGGGAGCAGATGACAATGGCACTCAGGCACCCACCCTTGATGTCCTTTTCAGCCCTTCCTCCTGCTGCACTCTCTGCCCCCTACCCTCAGCTCTCAGACTCCTTCCTCTACATGGCATGTGGTCTTTCACTAGTGTCTCTTCTATTTTTTTTTTTTTTTACTCCGTTGGGTGTGAAAAAAAATGTAGAACTTCTATTAGTTTTACTTTCTCTCCTCCTTTTAAAAATCCTATTTTTTTGAATGCTTTATAATGTGAAAAAAATCAGAGTTCCATGGAGAAACGGCTGATCCTAGGACTGGGGCAAGAAATGCACAAGATGAGTCTGCAGACAGTGGGAGGGAAAATGGTACAAGCTCTCTGGACAAGTGTGGCAGAATCTTCTGAACCTGACCATCCACATACCCTGTGACACAGCGATTCACTCCTGGGCACAAGCCCCGCAGTACGCATTTATATGGTTACCAGAGACCTACAAGAACTACTAAGCGTGGCCTCAAACTGAAAACCACCCCCGTGTAGACACAGTAGAATGAACAAATAACACAATGGGGGAATACTATTCAGGGAATAAGCAACGCGTGGATGACTCCCTCACTGTGGAGTAAGGTCAGATGAGAGTTCCTATTGTGTGACTTCACTTACACGGAGTTCAAAGACAGACCAAACAAATCTGCTGTGGTTGGAAGTCAGGATAGAGATTATGGGGGAAGGGAAGTGACCAGAAGGGGGCACCAGTGTAGGCCCGAGAGTGCTAGTAGATTCTGATTTGATTGGGATGCTGGCTAAAGGGCTGTTTTTGCTTGGGGGAGATGCATCACGCTCTTCATTTTTGGTTTGCGCACAATTTCTGTACATTACACCTAAAAGTTTACTTAAAAAAAAAAAAAGGAAATGAATGAAGAGAAACCATAAGACCATTGCTATGATCCAGGCAATAGACGATGGTGACCTGGACTTGGTAGCAGCAGTGGAGGTAGAGAAACACAGATATGAAAAATATTTAGGCTATCAGACCTACAGAACTTGGAGACTGATGAGATGTGGGAATGAGTTAAAGCAAGGGGGTCAAGGATAAATCCCAGTACCTGGCTTGAGCAACTGAATGGATTGTTCTACATTTACCGAAATAGAGAATACCAGGAAAGACAAGGTCTGATGTGGAATATTCCTTCAATCCACATTTAGTGAGTGTTTACTATGTGCCGGGCACTGGGGATACAGCAATGAACAGCAGCAAAGCCAGCCTTGTGGAGCTTGTGTTTAAGTGGCTGGGTGAGGGACTTCCCTGGTGGTCCAGCAGTTAAGACTCCATGCTCCCAATGCAGGGGATCCGGGTTTGATCCCTGGTCAGGGAACTAGAACCCGTATGCATGCTGTAACGAAGATCCCACGTGCTGCAACTAAGACCCAGCGCAGCCAAATAAATAAATAAATAAATAAATTTAGAAAAGTCATACAGTGGTTCACCCTCTCTTCAGTGCTTCTCAGTCATTTCTACCTTAGCTGTGAGATCAGAGTAAACCTATCCCAGAATCCTGCCAAAGTGTGTTCTTAAGTCTTTGTTCTGTCCTGAATTCTGTACCACCTGGAATTAAACCAACTCATTAAAAAAAAAAAAAAAAAAGAATGAAGAGGAACTGGCAAAGTGGGGGTGTGAATGAAAGCATCCATTCCAGGCCAGGGCAGGATCAGACTGGCATGTTTAGGAATTGAAAGGCAAAGGAAAAGAAGACAGAAGATGAGATCCATGGTAGGAAGGGGCTGTGGGATGAGCCCCAGGCTGAGCTGTCTGGATTTAGTTCTAAGTGCCATAGGAAGCCACAGAAGAGCTTTGAGCAGCAGAGTGAAGGGATGCAACTAAACCATCTGCCCAAGTCGCACAGTGGCAAATGGCAAAGCTGAGACTGCAGCTCGGGCTTGCAGAGCCAATGGCTGGCTCCTACCAAAGAGACAAGATGAAACACCTGGGAGATAGCTAGTCTACAGACACTGAAGAAAGACCAGGACAGGTGCAATGCTCACTCCTGTTCTCATCAAAATCCCCAGTGCTTCTGTACCAGGGCTGGTCCTTAGTGAGGGGTCTGGCTGTGCCATAAACACTGCAATTACTCCATCAAGATTGCAACCACCCAGAGGAAAATGCTGGGGTTATGGCTGCAGGAAAAGATGTTACTAATGCAGTTAAGAGACAGGCATTTAAGCCACTGGATGAACCAAAGGCTAATCAAGGGATCATAGTGTTTTTAATAGTAATTCTTCCCAGAGCTGGAGAAGGATTTCTCCCTTTGCCCTGAATAATTCTAAATGGAGGAATCCTAAGGAAACTGAAAATACAAGGAAATTTGTTTTTCTTTTGCAATCTCTGAAGAGATAAGAGGAAAAAAGAAGACCCCATCACTCAGTATTTTCAGGTGCTTTTGCTGACCTGGATAATACTGAACTTAATTTTTTTTCATATTTAATAAATAAATGGTAAGTTGGGGTTTGTTTTTTGTTTGTTTTTTAGACAACAATTACTTCCCCCCAAAATCTAAGGTAACAACTAGAATAGTTTAAGTGTGCATTTTCAAGATAATTTTAGAAGATATTGATATATATCCTAAACAGGTAGATTTATATGAAAAGCCTTTGAAGATGAGTTTATCATTTTTACTAAATGGAGTAAAGTAACAATCCAGCAACTTCACAAGAATTTTCGTCTCTCAGTGGCTAACACTCTGGGAGAGGGGAGTGTATTGATATTTTCAAAGATAAGGACGAATTTGAAGGGACTTAAATGTTCAGCTCTTTTTTTTTTGCCTCGCCACGCGGCTTGCAGCATCTTAGTTCCCGGACCAGGGATTGAACCCGGGCCCGACATCGAAAGCGCCGAGTCCTAACCACCGGACCGCTAGGGAATTCCCTTAAGCCCTTTATTTCTGCAAGGTAATTTGAGTTAATAAACCTTGCCCCCGTGATCTGGTCCTGCCCGGTCTGTAAGCCTCAAGGGGGCAGCACTTGTCCCTTCTATTCAGCACTGGGTACCCGGGGTCAGGGACAATGCCCGGACACACTCGGGGAAGCAAATATTTCCCGAATGAATGGTGCGCGCGCGTGGTGGGCCAGGAGCGCGGGTATTAGCCAAAGCCCATACCTGGGCCGAGAGTTAGGATTGAAGGAGGCCAAAAGCTAGTGTTGATCTTGTCTCACTCCAGGCACTTGCCTTTCTGCCTGGATGCTATTTCTGGGGGTTAGGTCAACTTGGTCTCTGCTTTTCTGACAGATTTCCAGGAAAGGTGTGCACCTGAGTCGAAGGCCTGGAAGACAGCGTCAACAGCAAACACCGAGCCTTCCCTCTGTGCTCCCAGCCAGCTCCCCCAGGCTCTCACCTGGACGCTCCAGGCCCGAGGCACCGAGACCACCTTACCCGAGGAGGCCACGTTCCTTCCTGCAGTTCTCCCCCATCATGTCCAGACAGGGCCCGCAGCTCCCGGTCGAGTTGCCCCCACTCCCAGGGGTCAGACACGGCCTCGTTCTCGAAGGCCGCAGCCATAGGTGCGCGCGTCAGTCCTGGAGGCGGGGCCGGGGCGGCGGTGCCCGGGGGAGGGGGCGTGATGGTCCAGCCTAGGTATAGGGGTACAGGAGATGCCTCCGCCCCACCTCCCAGGCCAGGCCCAACGGCGGGGTTTCCTTTCCACATCCGGGGTGGGGTTTCATAGTCCCGCCCTGGGTGGGTTTCCTGGCCCACCCCAGGGAGGCGGGCTCAGTAGCCCCCGACTGCCCCCGAGGTGGAGGGAGTCCGCGCGGTGGAGTGCCAGGTGCGGGGTGCCAGCAAACCTCGGAGGGCGGTGGACTTTCTGCCCGGCGGTTCCTCATCCTTTTTGTCCGTCCTCACGTGTGCCAGACGCTAGGCTAGGCGCGGAGGATGCAGAGCTGACAAGGGAAACGGACCACTGTCCGCAGGGAACTTTGGTCCAATGAGATCCACGCTAGACAATTAAAATAAAGGAACAGGAGAAGCCCAGGTGCTGTTAAGTGCAAGAGAAAAGACCCGGCCGAGGAGCCAGAGCAAGCGCAGGGTCTGGCCGTCCGTCGGGGCAGCCTCTGAGCAGGTTGGAGCCCTGAACGCTCAGCGAGGCACCGCGGACTCCCCAGAGGGAAGTACCCATCTGGCTGGAGCCAAGGGCATGACGCAAAGAGGCCCTTTAGAGCAAAGGGAAAGGCTTGACTTTGGAGTTAGAGTTGGACTCAAGGCTGTTGGTGAGGTCACTTCCCCTACTGGGAGCCCCTGCTTGGTCATTGGTAAAGCTAGGACAAAAGCCACCTCTAAGGATTCTTGGGAGGATTTTATGTGGCAGTGTCGACCAGCGCCCTCTCTTCCCCATCCATGGTCCTGTTCCATTTTCTAATTAGCACCTGTGGTTTGCTCCTGTACCCTGGCGTGCAAGCCCCCTGAGGTCAGGGACTGTCCCTCACGTTTACCTCAGTATCCTCAGTGCCCGGCACACAGCAAGCTTTTTTTTTTTTTGGCCACACCTAGCGCCATGTGGAACCTCCCCGACCAGGGATGAACCCGCGCCCCCTGCAGTGGAAGCACAGAGTCTTAACCACTGCACCACCAGGGAAGTCCCAGCAAGCATTTGTAAATGGCAACTCTTGTCCCCCAAAAAGGTACAGGCTGACAGACCACCAAGGGGCACAGGGCCAGTCCTGATTAGGAGGGGGGCAGCTGTTACTTGGAGGGATATTTAGACTCTCAAATACAGGCCTGGGTTGGAATCTGGATCCACTGCTTTGTCTTTATTTCTCTGGCCCCGCCCTCTCCCCACCCCACTCCCAAACTGGGAGGTTAAGGGTTAACTCTAGGAAGCCCCCCTCACCACCTGGATGGGATTGGGGAAGGGAACTTCCTGTTCCATTTTCCCGGAGTCCTTTCGCAGGTTGGCCGAGGCTGACTCTGGCCCTGGGGGCCCTCAGAGAACCCCTCAGCACCTCCACCTCTGTAGTGGGAACCCCGAGTGGTGAGTTGCAGGGAGGCCTGGGGTGCAGGCTGCCAGGACAGACTTAAGGGGTTCGTTGTAGATTGGAGAGAGAAAGGGGGCTCCAGGCCTCTGTGGTGGGATGGGGGATTAGGGTGCTGGAAGAAAGCCTTGGGTGGATGTGGTTGGTCCGTGCCCGGGAGACCAGGGCTGGGGAGTACCGGCGGACCTGTGGCAATGGGGACATTCGGGAGGGTCGCTGGACTTCCTGTGACGTGGGCTTGCTGTACCCACTGGGGAGTGGAAGGCAGGCTCCACGGTCCCCCAGGTGGACCGGACTCATCGACTCAGCCCAGCACTGGAGGGGAGCCCAGCCAACAAAGACGAGCGATCCAGGGAGAAAGGGAGAGGTCCTGGCCGAGGACCCCGGCTCTGGGTGCTCCCATTGTCTGGGTGGGTCTGGTGGCAGCACCTCCACCCCAGGCTGGTCTAGCCTAAGCCTCTCCGCCTCTCGAGGTTCCAAATTAGCTGGTCAAATATCGGAGGATGGCTGAAGAGCTCCCCGTGCAACCCAGCCCACCCCCCACAGATGCGCATATTAACAGAGCTTTTGTCCTGGAGACTTGGGGGGAGGGAGACACTCTCCAAGGCCTTCGTCCCTTGAATTCCACCTCTTTCAAACCTTTTGGAGAGACCTCCCCTGAAGGTTCCGGCGCCCCACATGCCTAGGCCTGAGGGCTGGAAATTGGAATGCCCTTGTTTTTTCTGATTCATGCTGTAATATTCTGGTTAAGACTAGGCAAATAGCACAGGGTGGGAGGGGAATTGGGTCCTTTTCTGTTTCTGAGCTTTCGCACCATAAAATCAGCGTTCTCCCCTTAAAGCAAATCTTGGCTCTCCCTGGTGTGACCTTGAGCAAGTCACCCATCCTCTCAGAGCTTGGTCTTTGCACCTGTCAAATGGTGAAATTATAACTTACTGCGTGGGCTGGAGTGGGATGAAGTGACCCTTCACTTCAGCGTGGGCTGAAGTGGGATGTAAGCAGAGCCCATACAGATAAGCACTCACTACATGCCAGCTGTTAATACAGGGTTCCTGATCACACGTGATTGGTTCTCTAATTATTTTGCTCATGCTACCAAAACACAATAAAACAAAAACCCATTTTCCTGAACATTTCGTAAAGACCTTTTCTGCACCAGACATTTTTGCATGCATTCCTCAATAATTACAACTGCAAGGTAGCCAGGTGGGTGGTGTGTGTGGAGTCCCAGAAGAGAGGTGCCAGTGGGTGGAAGGAGCCCCATGTGCCAAAGTGCAGGAAGGAACGGACGTTGGACAAGGCTGTGGGGGAGAGAATGGAGGTAGGGGAAAGCTGGGGAGATTCTGGAGTGGTGGGGGGAGACTGCAGACAGGCCAGAGGGAGTGGGTAGGTGGGGGAGAGGGAGGGAAGCTGGGAAGATGCTGGAGGGAGGTGGAGGGAGGCTAGGGGTGGGGGGCTGGTCAGGTGGCCAGCACGTAGGCCTGGGTCTGTGTTTTAGCATCACAACCCTCTACCCTGTGCGGGAAGTGCTAGGCCCAGACTTAAAACACACGGGTTTCCTTTGTTGTTTTACCACATCATACCCCACTCACCCCACCTGAAAAGGAGGTTCAGAGATCCCTCAGCCCTGAATGAAGGGGACTTAAACTATCCAAAGCTCTTGACCAGGCTGACTTCTCCCTGGCTCCATTGTCAAGGCTGGGCTGTCTTCTTGGGGAAATGTCTGTACCTCTGAGTCTGGGTGTCCTGGGCTGTAAAATGGGTCAGTGATAGGATGAGCTGTTAGCCGTGGTTGTTTGTATTTTTACTCAGTAATGAGAACAGTAAGGTGTTCTCATTAGGCACACCCGACGTGTACTCTCTAGCAGGTGTCGGGCACCGCTCCACTCCCTTTACGTGGTGGGAAGTGATGCAGGAGGGTTTCTTCCCATTCCTCTGCCTGCGATGTTCCTGGTGGGGGTGGGGGACAGGTTTGGGAGAAGCTCATTTGCAGTCCTGAAGCTGGAGAGCAGGGAGGGCAGGGACACGTTGGAAATTGGGTTTCCATATCCTCTATATCCGAAGAATAAACCTTCTGGGTTGTCCTGAATAACTGAACTGAGTCCCCTGTGGGTGCTGAACTTGGGTCAGCTCACCCTAGGTAGGTCTCGCCTACCCCGAAAGGAAGGAATAGTCCTATGGAACCAGTGCCCTCTGTTGGTGAGTTAGAAGCACTTTTCTTTTAATGCTAGCCAGACTCACAGGGTTGGGATGAATACGTCCCAGAGGGGTAGACCAAGGAAGAATCCAGAACTAAAAAAAAAAAAAAAAATTAGGAAAGAAAGGGAAATGACTGCCTCTCCTGCCATCACCCAGCTCCCAAGGGTGCACCCACTAGAGGCCTCTGAAGTGAGTGAGACTGCCTTTGGCCTGCCTTGGGAACACATCTGTCACAGACTTCTGCAAGCAGTAAGCTTCAGTCCCATGTGGAGACCCACCCACCCATCCCAGCTCCCCGGCTCATCCTAGCCTGTCTCTAGGGATGGAACCCAGGGAGGGAAGGAGATTGGAACACCAAGTGGGAGCTCAGCCCTGCACTGGTCAGTTGGGTGGCCTTGGCCTTGACTGCTGAGAACCACCTCCAGAGCCAGAAAGTGAGGGTCAGGAAGTCTGGTCAAGGAGCGATCACATGCGTGAACTACTCCCCCCCTCCTGCCAACCTTTTATCTTTAAAATTCTCAAACTTCCAGAGAAGTTGAAAGAGCAACGCAATGAATGGATGAATCCATACACCCATCTCCCAGATTCAGCAATTGCTATAATTTTGCCACATTTGCCTTGTTGATCCATAAATGTGGCTGAATCCTCATGCCCCTTCACTTCCAAACCCTTCAGCATTTTCTAAGAATAAAGAAATTTCCTACATACCACAACACTGGAATCTCATCTCAGAAGTTGGTAGTCATCTCCATTATCACCCATTGCTCCACCCATATTCAGATTTCCCCAACTGACCCCAGAATAGCTTTTAGAGCCTTTTGTTTTTTGTTTTAAATCAGGATCCAATCAAGTTTCTTGCATTTGGTTATATCAGCTGTTAGTCTCCTCTAGAGCAATGTGTCCCCTATATGCACTTATTTTTCATAACAGACTCAGAAGAACCTGGGCCACTTGTTTCCCATAATGTCCTGTCTTTGGGATTTGTTTGGTAGTTTCCCCAAGGGACATTTGACTTGTTTGTTTGTTGTTGTTGTTGTTTTAATAAATTTGACATATAACCTTAAGCAAGTTTAAGATATACAGCATTTATATATTATAATATGATTGTAATGTAATGATATGTATCATATTACGTAATTATATTGTAGTACAATATTATTGTCTGTATTTGTTATACTGTGCATTAGATCTCTATGGCTTATTTACTACTTGTTACAAGTTTGTACCTTGAAACACCATCACCCTTAGCCTCTCTGCCAACTTGTTTTTATTCCCTGCAATGCCTTTTAACCTGGAAGTTGGGTCTAAAGGCTGGATTGGATCGCGATGGAACATTTTTGGCAAGGACCCATCTTCGGTGGTGCCAGGTACTCCCCGTGGCACCACATCAAGAGGCAGGGAAAGCCAGACTGTCCTCTCTCACGAATGCCAACTTTGATCACTGGGGTAAAGTGAGGTGAACTTCTAAATGCTGCAGGAGGGAATGAGAATACTGAACAATCCATTTTCTCTGCCTTTTGGTGTGTTGGTCAGGCTGAGCCACTACTCGTGACCAGTTCGAGAAACGATTCCTCTGGGGCCACATCTGTAGGCATCCCTTAACGCCCCAGGTGTGGGAGCCAAGCGGGAGAGAGACCCGAGAGTTGGAGCAACCACTGTGAGGTGTCCCCAAGGTGAAGGATGCTTGCAGAACCAGGCCCGGCTGCATGGGAGCCAGAGCAGCTCGGAGCAGTCAAACTGGAGGAGGAGGAAGCTGCCGGCCAGGAGGACCCCAGGCAGCCAGAGGCCAGGCCCCGGCCCGAGGTGGCTCACCAGCTCTTCAGGTGCTTCCAGTATCAGGAGGACATGGGGCCGAGGGCATCCCTGAGCCGCCTCCGGGAGCTCTGTAGCCACTGGCTGCGGCCGGCTCTTCACACCAAGAAGCAGATCCTGGAGCTGCTGGTGCTGGAGCAGTTCCTGAGTGTGCTGCCCCCACACCTCCTGGCCCGGCTCCAGGGCCAGCAGCTCAGGGATGGCGAAGAGGTGGTGTTGCTGTTGGAGGGTGTCCAGAGGGAGTCCAGCAATGTGGGGCCGCTGGTAAGAGGGGGGCAGCCAGGTGGGCTGGACAGCAGGTGGAAAGACAGGGACTTTATCACCCCATTAAGAAATCACTGAGCTGGGACTTCCCTGGCAGCCCAGTGATTAAGACTCCGTGCTTCTACTGCAGGGGGTGTGGGTTCGATCCCTGGTCGGGGAACTACGGTCCTGCACGCCGCGCAGTGTGGCCAAAAAAAAAGGAAGTCACTAAACCCCACTTTCCTTCCTCTGCCGGCTCCTTCTTGACCTCCTAACTCCCTCCCTGTCTTACCCTCACCTTTCCTCAGTCCCATGGCCCTAGGGAGTTAGTAGGACTTGGTTTACCGTCCTGTCCGTCACCTAACATGGATGTGTTCTGAACAGGATTTTAGTTTTAATGCTGGCAAGAATTGTCCCCGTGCAGAGGTCACCTTGGAGGAACAGGGGGGCTCTTCCCAAGTGTCCAGCCACAGCCCCAAGAAGGAAGTGCCCTCAGAAGGGCCTCCAGCCCTGGAGCCATCGCAGGAACTCTCGCTGTCCCAGCCAGTGCCCTCCAAGCCTGCTGAGATGGGGGCCTGGAGATGTCCCCCAAGTTCAAAGCAGCCATTGAGCCCAGGTCCCAGGAGAACATTGCAGGCCACGCAAGAGAGCGGTGAGGATCTGGGGCCTAAGGAAGGTGGAGGCCTGGTGTGCGGTGGGAGCTGAGGGGCCAGGTGGGTGAGGGTGGGGAAGGAAGCGGGCAGCCTCCCTAGTTGACAGGAATGGGGGCGAGCCAAGATGCCTGTCACAGGGCCCTGACGATGGGTGCACGTCCTCGGAGCCACATGGTGGTAGGACTGGCTTCTAACAGCTCTTTCTTTCTCCCCCAGTGCTGTCAGCCCCCCAGGGCCCTGAGCTGTGGCCAGAGGAGAACTCTGGAGATCAGGAGCTGGCAGCTGTGCTGGTGAGCCGGACTGGTCCCCTCACTCCAGGTCGATCTCACGCCCTGGAATGTTCTCTGCCTCTGAAGTTTTAGCAAATCCATGTTTTTCTTAATTTAAACCTTGAAAGTTCTTCATCCCCCTCAGGTCCTAGAGCCCCATTCCTCACTCACTGACAATCTCTGCCCCTCCTTTGGTCACAGGAGTCCCTAACCTTTGAAGATGTCCCAGCAAAGAAGGCTTGGCCTGTGCATCCTCTGGGTAAGAGGCCTTTTTCCCGGGTTTATGACCACTGAAGGGTTTTTCTTTGCCTGTCAGGGGTGGTCCCGACCTGACTTTTTGACCTCTTTGGCAAAAAATGGACTATTTTGATGAGGTAATATATACTGATATCTATATCTATATAGATATATATTGATATGTCTGTATCTATACAGGGCTATCTTAAGGCTCATTGGGTCTAATCATCAACCCCCAAAACTTTGAGCTTTTAAAATAGGTAGTCGGGAACTCCCTGGCCATCCAGCGGTTAGGACTCCGGGCTTTCATTGCCGTGGGCCCGGGTTCAATTCCTGGTCAGGGAACTAAGATCCCGCAAGCTGTGCAGCATGGCCAATCAATCAATCAATCAATCAATAAGGTGGTCATGGCAAATACCATATGATACCATTTATATGTGGAATCTAAAATATGACACAAATCAACTGATCTATGAAACAGACTCACAGACATAGAGAACAGACTTGTGGTTGCCAAGGGGAAGGGAGTGGGAGGGAGGGATGGATTGGGAGTTCGGGATTAGCACATGCAAACTATTATATATAGACTGGATAAACAGCAAGGTCCTACTGTATAGCACAGGGAACTATATTCAATATCCTCTAATAAAACATAATGGAAAAGAATATATCTATAACTGAATCCATTTGCTGTACAGCAGAAATTAACACAATATTATAAATAACTATACTTCAGTAAAATTAATTACAACAGCTAAAATAAAATAAAATAAAATAGGTGGTCATGGGAGGGCTTGCTAATGGGTATGGGTCTCCATTTGGGAGAATGACATAGATAGTGGTGATGGTTGCACAACATTTTGAATGGACCTAATGGACCAGAATTATACACTTTAAAACAGTAAACTGTATGTTATTTGGTTTTTACCCACCCTCTGCCCACCTACCAGCTTTGCAGGATTCTGGGATTCTTTCTGCTTCCAGGCACTGAGGTTCTGGCGATTCCCAGAAGCGCCTCCGAAAAGGTCTGACCTGTCCTGTTTTCTGCTTCTTTCCCAGGATTTGGAGGCAGAACCCCAGACGAGGCGTTTAAAGAAGAGGAACCGAAAGGGGTGCCCTGGCCCGCTGCCATCTCAGCAAAGTCTCAGGCAGAGAGTCCCAGGGTAGCGGAAGAGCCCCACACTCAGTCGCTCTGCCCTGGCCCTGAGGTGGGCGGCCCCGGTGGAGAAATGTCCCCTCCCGACAGGAGTGAAGTTCTCGAGGTCAAAGTGGCTGGGGGCGCCCCCAAGTCGGAGCCGGAGATAAAGTTCATCTGCACAGACTGCGGGGTGAGCTTCCCACAGCTGGCCCGCCTGGAGACGCACCAGCTGCGGTCTCACCCGGGCGCGCGGTCCTTCCTGTGCTTGTGCTGCGGGAAGAGCTTCGGCCGCAGCTCCATCCTCAAGCTGCACATGCGCACGCACACGGATGAGCGGCCGCACACCTGCCACCTCTGCGGCCACCGCTTCCGCCAGAGCTCGCACCTGAGCAAACACCTGCAGACGCACTCCTCCGAGCCCGCCTTCCTGTGCGCCGAGTGCGGCCAGGGCTTCCAGCGCCGGGCCCGCCTCATGCAGCACCTGCTGGCGCACGCCCAGGACCAAAAGCCCCCAGGCGCCCCGGAGACCAAGACCCCAGCGCCCCCCGAGCTGGCCATCGTCCTGTGCTCTCACTGCGGCCAAACCTTCCAGCGCCGCTCCAGCCTCAAGCGCCATCTGCGGATCCACGCCAAGGACCAGGGCCACCAATGCTCCGAGTGCTCGGGCAGCCTGCGTCCCGGGCCCGAGCTCAGGCCCTACGTGTGCGGCGACTGCGGCAAGGCTTTCCGGCGCAGCGAGCACCTCGGGGCACACCGGCGTGTGCACACAGGCGAGCGGCCCTTCTCCTGCCAGGTCTGCGGCCGCAGCTTCAGTCAGAGCTCCCAGCTGGTCTGCCACCAGCGGGTGCACACGGGCGAGAAGCCCTACAGCTGCCCGCACTGCGGGAAGCGTTTCATGCGAAGGGCCGGCCTCGCCCGCCACCTCCTGACCCACGGCGGCCCGAGGCCCCACCACTGCGCCCAGTGCGGCAAGAGCTTCAGCCAGACGCAGGACCTCGCCCGACACCGGCGCAGCCACACGGGGGAGAAGCCCTGCCGCTGCAGCGAGTGCGGCGAGGGCTTTAGCCAGAGCGCCCACCTGGCGCGCCACCAGCGCATCCACACTGGGGAGAAGCCTCACGTCTGTGACACGTGCGGCCACCGCTTCCGCAACAGCTCCAACCTGGCCCGCCACCGCCGCAGCCACACGGGCGAGCGGCCCTACAGCTGCCAGAAGTGCGGCCGGAGCTTCCGGCGCAATGCCCACCTGCAGCGCCACCTGGCCACCCACGCCGGGGCGGGGGACGAGGGCGCGTCTGGGCAGGCCGAACCCCCCCAGGAGTGCCTGGAGTGCGGCAAGATCTTCAGCCGCAGCTGCAACCTACTGCGGCACATGCTGGTGCACACGGGGGCCAGGCCCTACTCCTGCACGCAGTGTGGCCGCAGCTTCAGCCGCAACTCCCACCTGCTGCGCCACCTGAGAACCCACGCCCGGGAGACCCTGTACTAGCTTCGCCTGGTTCCGCCAGGTCTGTCCCGCGTGCATCTTCCCGGTGTGCCTGGTCTCCAAGGCTGCAGTGGATGGCGCTGCCCCCACACCCCAGCCGCCTCTCTCTGGCTCCACCGACCCTGCACAGTAGTTCTTCCCGTCCCCACAGGGAACTCTTCCAGGCCTCAGGAATGTATTTTAAAATACCCAAAGTAAAACAGCCTTCTTGAAAGTGGTCCCTCTTTATGTTTTTTTTAAGTGCACCAAAATGCCACCTTTTACCCTCCCCACTGTATCACGGTGATGCATTTCTCCTTCCCCCACCCCTTCAAAAGCAGGCTGGATGGGAGAAGGTCCAGGGGGAGTTCCTCCCACCTGAAAAGGCTCAGACTGTGTGTGTGTGTGTGTGTGTGTGTGTGTGTGTGTGTGTGTGTGTGTGTGTTGGGAGTTGGGGGGAGGGTTTCTGTCACAGGCAGCTCTTGGTAAGGCCAACCAATCTCACCCCGGAATTTTTTCTCCTCTGGAGTCTACCACTAACCCTCCGTGTCCAATACAGTATCTTCCAGCCATATGTGGCTGTTTAAATTAATTAAAATGAATAAAACTTAAAATCCCAGATTCTGGATTAATACGGGAAACCTCTTCTGTAACATTGGTAACTAATTCTAACTGAAAATGTTAACAGGAAAAACTAACCTGCCCACAGCCAAGTCAGGTTGACAGTTGGGGACCCCTAACCATCATACTCCTCTAAACCTAAAGCTGCCTTGTAGGTTTGCCCCACCTTCTTCCTGCCCATCAGGCTGACTTGGTTTGCCTCTCCCTCTGGTGGACAGATTTTAAATCATGTGACTTCTGGTGAAAATACAGGAGAGAAAAGCTGCCCACCCCAGCTCCAGAGCACACATACACCTCCTGCTTTTGTCTGTCACTTTTCACTCAAAACATATTGTATTTTAATTACTGCCCCTCCACCAACCTGACACATGACTGCTCCTTAGCAAATGCTTGTGGAGAGGAAGTGAACTCATCAACCAAAGCTCAAGGGACTGAAGGAGAACCAGCCCCAAATCTGGGGAAAGTAGAGGTGGTTCTCAGGCACAGTTGGGAGGGAAAGCTCTGAGCCTAGGGAAGGTCCAGACTTCAGGGGTTGGGAGGAAGAGTGGGTTACAGAGAATCCCCAAAGGCAAAGCTACTCTGTGAGCACGCCTGAGGCAGGAAGTCAGGGCTGGGTGGGGTGAGGTTGGAGAGATTGGGGGGAGGGGAATTTGGTCTCAGAGATGGTGAGCATGGCTGGCCCTCAGGCCTTGCTCCCGGATATCCCAGTCTTCATTTGCAGGCCCAGGTGAGGGAGGCCACAGGCCCAGAGACCCCACTCCCCCCCACCTCCTACTCTGCCTTCCCTCCTGGCCCAGGATTGGGTGCACCCTCCCTCCCCACCCTCCTTGGCTCCTGGGGCTCTGATTTTTGGAGAAAGACCAAGGAGTTGCGAGGCCCCAGCTGGAGTGGTGAAGGCCCAAAGAGGGAGATCAGGAGAAGAAAAGAGGGGTCAAAGCCCCTCCCTGGAGCTCCCTGTGCCCCAGGAGTGTGCATTTATTGAGCATCTACTATGCCTCAGGCACCGCGATAAGCAATGCACTGGCCTGAGATGGTCCAGTCCTCACCACGAGTCAGTCCTTGACCAGTGTCCCTAGTTACAGATTAGAGAGGCGGGTGGCTTGTCCTTGTTCACCCAGAACCAGGACCCCCACCTGGGTCCATCTGACCCACGAACTCTGCCTGTCACCACTGGGCCCCCAGCCTCCATCCCCACAGGCACTCCATTTGGTTCAATCAACTTCTATTAGGATTTCAGCACTACAGCGACAGGCAGGTCAGACCTGGAGAAGGAAACCCGGGTGGGGAGAGCTTGATGGGCAGGGTGGTGTCCTCCCTGAAGGACAGGAGGTGAGGGAGGTTGCAAGGATGGGTCAAGGGTGAGCAGGAGGGCAAAGGTCGCTTCAGAAGATTCTTACTGAGAAGGGGAGAATCAAATTGGCTTCTACATGAGGCCAATCTCCTCCCGGACCCTGTGGGGCTCCCTAGACCTGGATGAGGCTCTTGAAGACCTGCCCCACAGAGAAGAAGAAACACTTCAACTCTCCCCAGATGGCCTCAACCGCACTGCGCAAGGCCTGTAGGCCAGCAGCCACCTTCTGCCGCAGGCAGGCAAGCGCAACAAAAAACTTCCGCTTCAGTTCCTGCAGCCGTTCTCAGAACTGCCTCAGCGCTCTGTCCCAAAAGCTCTTCCCCGGCTTCTGGTCCCCTGGATTATCAGTACCAGAGGGCCTCCGGATTCTACAACGGAATTCCTGCTGCACTTCACCAAGCAAGGGGGTGAATTCCTGCAGGGATGGGAGGCTGTTCAGGGACTCCCCTAGGGGGGGATGCAGCCCCAGGTCCTGACCCTGGCTGAGGCCTCCAAGCCTTTGTGAGAGTCTGGGACACAGAAGCCCGCAAATGGAAACTGCCTGCTTTCCTGCCAACAGCTCCATAGACACCAGGACTTTTCCCAGAGGCTGGGCCTGGCCCCTCAATTCCCCTCGAGGCGTAAACCACCATGGTGAGGTGTACCTGCCTGTTGGCGTACTGGCCTCTGAGCCCAGCACCAGGCCCACGGGGCTCATCATCGTGAATTCAGGGCAGGGCTCTGGCCACTGTGTGCTGGGCGGGGAGGCCGGTGCCAGCAAGGCTGCACCTCCTGAGCTCTCAGGGGCCATGCCTCCAACCCCCACTCAGGGGAGCTATATGCACACATGGCAGTGCCAACAGCGAGAGAGAGCAAGGTGGAGGGGAAGCAAGGGGCTGTGACAGTGGCTCATACTCACCCGTACATTGTTGTGAACTTCAGCATCCACAGCTTCAAGCAGGTTCTCACTGAGTTGGTCCTGGGGAGAGGAAGTGTGGACGCTGCACACCTGCCCCTGCCGCTGAGGTCTGTGGTCCCCACTGTGGCCTCCCATGCGTCCAGGTGAGTCCAAAGGGAGACAGTAGCCCAGATAACCTGGCTGATCCAACCCTGGGGGCTACTCTTTGGGGGAGGGGCAAGGCCCAAACTCACCTCCAGCTTTGCTAGGACTGACTCGACCTTCTGGGAAAACAATGCTCCGTTTAAAATCCCCCCACCCTCTCTCACTTTCAGTCTCAAACCCCAAGCCCCAGCCTGTTCTCATCTGTGCCCCCCTCACCGCAAGGTGAGGGTTCAGCGCGCGTGCCTGGGGACCAGGAATCTGGCATCCCTGCCCTGCCATCAGTTGCCCTCTGACTTAGACACCTCCCTCAGCATCCCTGGGCCTCTGTATCCCCCACCTGTGCACTCACCTGCCACACAGGTAGGAATTTTGTCCAGTGTAAGGACTGGGTGCTGAGCTTTCACCATCATCACCATCATCAGAAACCACCCACCACACTTAAACTGGGGAGGCAAGGGGAATAGGGGCGCACTGACCCACCTGTGTGTCTGCTTGGGGTTGACTTTGGAAGTCATCACAGAAGTCGTCCACACACTCATGCTGTGAAGAGAGAAAGAGTTGGGACAAAGAGGCCTGGTCCTTCTCCCTCCTGCGTCTCAGGTGGGCCAGGACATTCTCAGCTTCACCCAGCAGAAGCCAGGCCTCTTGCATCCCCCAACCACACATGCGGAAGAAGTTCTTACCATTTTGGCCCTCAGAACAGCAATGTTATCTGGGACTCCCTGTGGAGGTAACAGTGACACTCAGGCTTATGTGACCTTGACAACTCCCCCAGACCTGTTACACACACACACACACACACACACACACATACAAGTAGGACCATTGCCGCTGAGTGTGCAGGGTCAACCTGGTTCCCAGATCCCTAGCCCTCCGTGGTCCCGGTGAGAGCTGAACGGGGAGGAATTGGCACTGTCCTCTCCTGTCTGAGGCTCTACCTGACCACTGACCCTGCAGGCCCCCGGGCCCCAGCCCCTCCCCACCAGACACTTGGCTCCACCATGGAGGTGGGAGGCGCCCCACAGACCCCTCACAAGACTCCACATTATGGTCCCAATCTGGCGCTGTCCACACTGCCTTCCGGCCCCTGGGTGGTCAGTGCCATTCACAGCGTGTGCAAGGCACCTGTCTGCACACTTTGTGTCACCAGGGGCACCACCCTGTCAGCCCAGTGTCACACACAACGGGGCAAAAGAACACCTTGGGGGCCAGTGGGAACAATCTCCTGACCCTCTAACTGAGCCTGACCACTCAGCCCTGGGTCATCCCGCAGAGACTCTCCCCGATCCCCATGTTGCGTGGCTCAGAGCTCCCTGGAGCATCTGGTCACCCTCAGAATTGAGGTGGGGGGAGTGGTGTGGTGGGGGGAGGGGGGAAGGCACCCCAAAGGGAAAGAATAGACAGTGAGGCCAGTGCAGGCTTCAGCTGCTAATCCAGGCACCTGAGAAGAATATTTTTAAGTTTCCCAGAAAGCACTGCCCAGCCTCTACCCTCGGGTTTCCAGGGTGTAGACAGGGTCCAAGGGGATGGCTGATTCCTCTTACACTGCAGACCCTCCATTTCCAGCTCCCCCAGGAGCATGTCCAGTCTAATTCCTAAAGTGACACCCTTGCCCCATAACTCCTTGGTGCTCCTGCACACACAGATACGCACACAGAGCTGCCCCCCATAACTGACCTCCCAGACAGGAATACTGGCCCACAACAGGACCTGCTCCATAAAGGAAAGGGCTCAGAGCAAAAGAAAACTGTAGGGTCCTTTGTCCACAATTATGCAGGATTTCAAGACGGTGACAGCAGAGCATTCAAACAGGGTCATTGTGAGACTGGGCCCTGTTGATGGCACAGGTCACATGCCTTTGACCCTCTGCTTCCCCAGTGGCTCCCCCAGGGCCCAGGGAGGGTGGGACAGAGGCAGGTGCATGTGGACCATTCAGCAGGGGTGGGGGCTGGGCTGGTGGGGGTGGGGGACATGGGGGAAATGAGACTCCAGGGCCCAATCTCCCCCCCATCACTCCCTCTCACTCACTTTGGAGAAGCACATGGTGGCTCCGGGTTCTGCTGCTGTGACCTGGTGGGAGGAACAGGTGTGAGGAAAAGGGTTCCAGAGAAGCAGCCTGTCCCACCACCCTGGAAAGTCCTCTGGCTGCAGATCAGCCCCCTCCCCCAACTTTTGCTTCCCCTGAGCCAGTGACCTTGAGCTCCTCCAGCCAGAGCCCCAGCTGAGCTGTCTGCTGCCCCCTGAGATCCACTGATTTAAGAGCATAAGAGAGAGGGGCGGGGGAGGGTGAAGCCACCCTGGGGCAGGATGCAGGGTCAGCTGTGTGTGTTTGCGTGTGTGTGACAGAAACAGAGACAGAGAGGGGAAGAGATAGAAGGAAAGAAAGACAAAGCGACAGAGGTCTGAGGGGTGTGGATTGAGGAGGGCATGTCCCTTACACTCAGGGTCCCTGGCTCTCGCCCCTCCACCCTGAGCTGGGATGGGAATCTCTGAGCCCAGCACGGGCCTCACCCCTGACCCATCAGCTCAAGAGAGGGGAGGGGCAGAGGGAAAGTCCAGACTTGAGACAGCAGCCTGAGGAATCTTCTGGAGCTCTGGAGAAGGACGTCACCCAGCTGCGGGTTAAGATATGGGGGATGCCCCTGAGCCCTCTGGGAGCCCCCCAATCCAGAGCCACCACGGCAGGGCTCTCCCTGGCCCTATCTCTCACAGCCTGGCCTGCCTCCCAGCTGCAACCACAGCCCCTCACAGCCCAGCACGGCCATGGCCTTGCTGACTGTATTAGTGACCCAGAGCTGCCATAACAAACTGCCACAGACCAGTGTCTAAACAGCACAAATTTATTCTCTCTCGGTGGAGCCTAGAAGTTGAAATCAAGGTGTCTGCAGGCTTGGCTCCTCTGAGAGCCCTGAGGGAAGGATGTGTTCCAGACTTCTCTCCTAGGCGTGTAGACGGCCATCTCCATGTTTACATGGCATCCTCCCTAGACATGTATCTGTCTCCTAAGTCCCCATTTTTATAAGGTCACCAGTCATACTGGATTAGGGCATACACTAAGGACCTCATTTTAACTTGATTCCCTCTGTAATGACCCATCTCCCGATAAAGTTGCATTCTGAGGTAGTGGCGGTTAGAACTTCACCATATGAATTCGGGGAAACACACTTCAACCTGTAATATCCTTGAAGAAGAACAGGGTTCCTTGGGGGCCACTCGTGTGAGCCCAAGAGGGACAGACCTACAAGTCCCACTCCTTGGTGAAAGCCTCACTTGGGTTCACTGGACCCCAGCTAACATCCCCTGCCCCTTAGGAGCCCATTCAATTGTCTGAAAACCCCTTTCCCTACCCAGGGAGTCCAGATCTTCCCTGAGCCATCTTTGAATTCCAGGGCGGGAGGGAGAGAAGGGAGCAGTTCCCGCTTCAGCTGCAAGTCATATTTCTGGTTTCATCTCTGGAAAGCTGGCTCCCTGAGACGTGACACTCGGCCCCTCCATGTCTGTCTCGTGAAGGCCACCATCTGAAGGCATTTTGTGTTTCATCATGGACTGAGCCATTTTCTTTAGAGCTTTAGTGAGATATAATTCACATACCATACAATTCACCCAGGAAAGTGCCCAATTCAATGCACAGAACTGTTCAACCGTCACCACCACAATCAATTTCAGAGCATTTTCATCACCTCAAAAAGCCATTCTGGGGGTCTATCCTGGCGGTCCAGTGGTTAGGACTCCATGATTCCACTGCAGGGGCATGGGTTCCATCCCTGGTCGGATCCCCTCATGCCACGCTGCTCAGCCAGAAAAAAAAAAAAAAGCCATTCTACACCCCTAAGCCATCATCCTCCAGTGCCCGCTACCAGGCAACCACTAATCTACTTTGTCTCTATAGATTTGCCTATTCTCGACATTTCATATAAACGGACTCATACAGTATGTGACCATTTGTGTCTGGCTTCTTTCACTTGGTATAGTGTTTTCAGTTCCTCCATGTGGCAGCGTGTACCAGGACTTCATTCCTTTTTATGGCTGCACAACATCCCACAGTAAGGATGGACCACATTTTGTTTCTCCATTCATCCACTGATGGACTTTTGGGTTGTTTCCACCTTCTGGCTATTATGAATAATGTTGCTATGAACATTCATGTACAAGTTTCTGTGTGGACATGCTTTTTCTCATGAATTCCACCTAGGAGTAGAATGGCTGGGTCGTACAGTAACTATGTTTTTAACTTTTTGAGGTACCACCAGACTATATTCCAAAATGACAAATCATTCAATATTCCCAGCAGTAATGTATCAAAATTCCACACATCCTTATCAACACTTACTATTATGTCTTTTTGATTCTAGGCATCCTAGTGGGTGTGAAGTGGTATCTCACTCTGATTTTTATTTTCATTTCCCTGATGATTAAGGATGTTGAGCATCTTTTCATGTGCTTATGGGCCACTTGTACGTCTTCCTTGGAGAAATGTATACACTGATCCTTTGCCCATTTTTATTTTTTATTTTATTTAATGATTTTTTAAATAGTAGGTTTTATTTTTTTAATTAAATATTTATTTATTTATTTGGCTGCTCTGGGTCTCGCGGCATGAGGGATCTTTGTTGCAGCATGCGGAATCTCTAGTTGAGGCATGCTTGTGGGATCTAGTTCCCTGACTAGGGATTGAACCTGGGCCCCTTGCATTGGGAGCGTGGAGTCTTAGCCACTGGACCACCAGGGAAGTCCCTTTGCCCATTTTTAAATTGAGTTGTCTTTTTATTGTTAAGTTGTCAGGGTAGTGTATACATATGAGATAAAAGTCCCTTATCAGATATATCATTTGCAAAAAAATTTTCCCCATTCTTTTCACTTTTTTTTTTTTTATTTTAAGAATTTATTGTACGTGAAATAAAACACATGTCACATACCCTTTAACTTCATCACCATTTTAAGTTCACGTTTCTGAGGCATCAGATATATTCACCTTCTCGTGGAGCCATCACCACCATCCCTAGAACTTTTCATCTTGTAAACCCAAAATTCCGCAACCATGAAATTCTCACTCCCCATCCCCTCCCACTGCCCCTGGCACCAACATCCACTTCGGTCTGAGTTGTTGACTCCAGAGCCCCCATTGGGTGGAATCCTGCAGTGTTTGCTGCAGGGTCATTTTGGAAGAGCTGACTTGCAGTCTGAAGCTCTGCCTGTTTGCACCTAAAGAATCTGCATTTAGGGAGAAAGTGTATGAAGAAGGGGGTGTACAAGGGACAAGGGTGTCTGGGGTGACTTTTCACTTTTCTGATGGTCTCCTTTGAAACACAGAAGTTTTACATTTTTATTATGGGACTGTACTGTTCTTTAAATAATATAATTCAATTTAATGTGGCATTTTTGTGTAGCAGACTTAATGAAGTCTTAAAGGCTGGAGAAGAAGTTTCCATCGTAGCAGTGAAAGCAGCCTCGAATTTCACATGGGACATTCCTCCTCTGGGCTCCCTTCAACCAACTTTTTGGGTTCCTCCTCCCATTCATTCTCATCCACCCTGTCTCCCATCAACACTGGATTCCAACCTCTTCTGCAAATCAGAGTGATTTGGGTCTGTCAGGTCCCTGCCACCGAACTTCACCCCAGCTCCATCAGTGCTCAGAAGAAACGAAGGGCTTTCTCTCCCGTCATTTTTATTGTCCTCCTGGTGGGGCTGACAAGCTCTTCAAATACAAGTTTCCTCCTCCTCATACTTCACGAGGATCCTAACAGAGGCCCAGATAGCTTTCTGGTCGCCTTGAATTCTCAGGTCCCAGGCTGGTTGAAGACACCTGGCTGTCGTCCTCCTACTGGTCTGCTGCTCGTGACCAAGGTGGGCAACATCCCCACTGGCCTCAGCTCTGGGCAGCACTGTGGGGCCGCTGAAGCTGGGTACCAACCAAAGAAGTGGCCGCTAAGTGACTCCACACATGGGGGGTGGACCTCTCTCAACCAAGGCCATCAGCTGGGCTTTGTAGACAACAGGAAGGGGTTGGCCCCTGGGAGAGAAAACATGGCAGAAACACAGAAAAGCCACAAGGCAGAGACACAGAGATGACAGCCGCTGGCCCAGCTCCCTTGCCCAGCAGGGCCACCCCCACCCCAGCTTGTTCAAATGCAGATTCATGGCCCCAGCCCTAGAGTGAGCATTCAGAGCGAGGGCATGGAATCTGCATTTTTAAGTTTAGTGAGTCACTCTGTTGTGGAATATTCCAAAAGCATAGTTGCAGAGGCACTGATTTAGATCCTGAATTCTGTGGAGAGTGGGCGGGGGAGAGGTTGCAGGGTGGTCAATGAGGTGGCCCAGGTTCCACCCACTCATCACCCAGGAAGGCTGAGGAGCCAGTGACCCTGGACTGAGAGGGGACCAGTCCACTGTCTTTCCACCAGCATTGAGCTGATGGAGCCAAGCAGTTCAGAAGGAGGTGGCAGAGGCTCAGGTGTGGAGGTGGGGAGAGGTGTTTTAGGGACAGGATGGTGTCCTATTGAACGTAGGCATTTCTTGTACCAGCGTGGTGACCAGAAAGAAGTCCACTGGGGCGGGATTCTGGAGTATCATCCATGTTGCCACTGACGTCACCCAGAACTTGGGACACTGGTGCTCAGGGGTGGTCTCAGGGCTGGGTTTGGGGTCCCCACCAATATGGCTTGACTGGGACTTCATGGAAGCAGGACAGGGTGAGAAACGTCAGGGCAGCGGGTGGAGAGCCGGCCTGGGGTTCAGCGTCCCGGGCAAGCCTGTCCTGTAAAGACCCGAACAGCTTGGGACAGCTGCTGTTGCCAGGCGGGTCCAGGGCTGCAGGGAGTCAGCCGGCTGAGCTCCGGGAAAGGCTAGGTATTCCGGGAAAAGAAGAGTCCTGCGGGGTCGAAGCCAGGCCGGAGTCCGGGTTGCCAGGGGAGGGGGAGGAGAGAACTAGGAGGCCAAACACGTGGGGCATTCAGTGCCAGGGCTAGTCCTGTCACCACCCCTTGGTCTTCCCTGGGCTTAACTCCACCCGCATCCGCCCAGCAGCATCCTCGCTGAGCTCCGCCCCCGGGGACAGAGGGCCCGCGGTGGGAGATCCGGTCCCTTCCGTGTGGTGGGCGGTCACCCTTCAGCGGGAGGCGAAGCCCCCCACCAGCAGGGGCAGCAGGGGCAGCAGGGGCAGCAGGGGGGGCACGGACGGCCGCCCTGCCGCCTGACTGATCTCGCACTGACAGTCGCAGGCTCCTGGCTTAAGGGTCGCTTTGGGGAGTCTGGGGGCGGGGCAGTCCAGAAACTTAGGGCCCATTGGTTGGGGGGAGTCCTGCTCGGCTTTGACGCTGCCCTTGCGGAAGCGCCAGTAGTGGGCGCCCTTGAAGAAGTAGGTGTCACCTGCGGGGAGGGAGCAGCTGCTTCAGGGGCTGGTCCAGGCCTGCCCCTCCCCCCTCCCCCCGTGCGGCTTCTCTCCCCAGGGCTCTCCAAACCCCCGGGACGTCCTCTAGCTCCCCATCCCTCGGCCTCTCCCCGCGGGCGCTCTCTCCCACCTGTGTTGCTGACGGTGACGTCGTCGGGGGCGTGCGGTGCCCCCTCCCAGAGGCTCAGGTCGCGCGGGTAGCCGGGGTCCGGGCGCGCTGCCGCCTCGTCGTACCGCCAGTACCGCCTGCCCCGGATCAGGTAGGTCTTCCCGTTCAGCGGCCAAGAAAACACGGCGTCCACCTCCCCCCCCGGGGGCAGCCCCAGCTCCGTGAGCGGCCGCGCGGCGCCCTCCAGCTGCCGGTCCTGGAACACCCAGAACTGCGGACCTGAGTGGGTGGGAGGGAGGGGCAGGTGAGCGGCGCTGCGCATGCCCGGAGCCAGCCACGCCTCGAGCCTCACTCACCGCTGAAGAGAAGGATCCGGCCGTCCGGATGCCGGGCGTAGGCGGCCTGGATGACCTTCACCTGGGCCGGCAGCCCCTCCCAGAAGCGGTGGAGCCGGGCGGGCCGGGGGGACACCAGCTGTCCCGAGGGCTGGAGGCGCCAGAACCACGGGCCTACGGGGGAAGAAGGGGTGGGCATGTGGGCGTGAGATGAGACGGCAGGAGGTCTCCTCCCCACCCCCCTCAGTGTGTGGCTCGAACACAGCGCTAGGTTTCCCCTCCCACCGCAGGGTGGGCAGGTCCATCTGAAAATCAAGGCTGCAGTGGCTCTAGGGTGACCGGCTGGTCCAGGGCTTTCCCCTTTTCAGCACTGAAAGTCCCGCATCCCTGCGAACCTCACAGCCCCGGCGGGTCACTCTAAGTGGGTAGGAAGCCAACTATATGGGGTCGGAGAGGTCCGAAGTCACTTACCTTTGAAGAAGAAAGTTTCGCCTCGGATGTTGGCGATGGCGTCAAAGTGGCCACCACATCGATCAGGAACGGGTTGGGAGGGGCTGGGAAGGAAAAGAGAGGTGAACAGAGAGGGTTGGGGGGCCCCTTTCCCTTTACTTAACCTGGACGGCATCCTACAAGGCAGGGACTCTTACCTGCCCATCTCGTGGAGAAGGACCCTGAGGTTAGGGAGCTCACCCAAGGCCTCACAGCAGGAGGGATACTCACCTGTCCGGGGGCAGGGCAGGGGGCGGGGGAGGAGGAGCCAGGGGTTTCCTTGTGGGCTTGTCAAGTGGGGTTTGGGGTGCTTTCCCTGTGGATAAACCGTTAGAGAGCGGTGAGTCCCCTGACCCTGCTGCAGAGGCTACCCGGCGAGCGCCCCATCGCTCCTTGTACCGTAGAGCTGTTGCAGGCCTTCGAGGTCGTCCTGGGACAGGCGGTACTCGGTGGGGTTGCCCACCGGGCCCTGGTAAAAGGGCCTCATGATGGAGTTGGCCGCTGAGGAGTGGCCCAGGCCCAAGGCGTGGCCAAACTCATGAACAGCCACGGCAAACAGGTCCGTCCCCTCGCCATCTGGGGAGGGAGGGAGAATGGGCTGGAGCTGTGCCCCACCCCGACCCCTAGCACTCCCAGGCCCCGGGGAAATGGGGCCTTCTGCTGGGCAGAAACAGCCAGGAGACCCTCAGAGGTGACCAGGGCCTCCTCTACCCAGACACCCGCCCCCTGCCCCCAGCCATTTTATCCTTCCTCTCTGCATTCACTTATTTGGTAAATGTTCTTGAGTAGCCTTGTTTGGCAGTGCTAGATACTGGGGTGCCGGTCTGAAAAAACCCACAGAGCAGGTTGGGGGAAGAGCAGGAGGAAACAGTGTGGATAGAGGAAGGAGCAGCTTTACACTGATGAAGCCCCTTCCCCCAAGAAGGCAACATACAGAAACATTCTGGGGGAATCAGGAGCCTCAGGGTGTGTGCAGTTCTCTTAAGGGAGCCCCAGCCCTTGGAGTACCCTTCTTACAGCTCCAGTCTGTTGGCAGAGGCCCCCCACCCCTCCTCACCCTTCCCACTCCCACCCACGGGGAATGTTGGTCAGACTCCATGGCCCCACTCCCGCCCCATGGTCCGCCGCCCCGGGTCCATCCCCCACCCCAGTGCCCACAACCCCTCAGTCCTCTATTTCCCCTCCCCCATCTCCCTCTCCCACAGCCTCCACCCCGACCCCCACCTCCCTGGGGTCCTCGCCTTCCCTCCCCACCACTGCAGACTTCATCCCTCTCAGAACACGAGGCTCCAGCAGGCACTCTCCAACCACAGCCTGCTAGCCCCGGCGCCCAGCCTCTCTGACCACAGAAGCCTCTTCCTTGGGGACACAGCCCAGGCACCAGGACGGAGCCTATCCACACTCCCAGCTGCTGGCCAAACCCCAGCGCCTCATCGATTCTTGAGCCAGTGAGAGGCCAAGGAGGGACAGAGACAGCAAGAGAGGCAAGCAGCCCCGCCTGGAGGTACGGATTTCCCCAGATGTTGATCTACTTCATGGAAATTTCTAACTAGAGTGAGCAGTGTTGCATGTGGGTTTATTGGAAGTAACCTGGTGAACTGAAAAGCAAATTTCTCTCCACCCCTCAAGGCCACTAGGCGAGAATCTAAGGATGAAATGAGTGAGTCATAAGCAGAGTAGCAAACACTTGTCCGCATTTACTTTTCACAAACCTCTACCTCCTATCCCCATTTTACAAGTGAGGAAACTGAGGCACAGAGAGGTCAAGTTAAATGACAGAGCTGGTACCCTGGCTGTGCTGTTCTGCAGCTAGCTCAGCAGTGATTTCAGATGTCTTGGTCAAACTCATAAGTACTGATGAATTCCCGTGTTGACTGTGGATTTTCTCATTGCACTGAGTGCTTTTTCTAAGAAATTGGAGGACATTTGGCGTCTTAATTAGGTAGATCCTTTTCATATCTCACCACTCCCCCCCACCCCGCCTTGCCTCTCCTTTGGCCGCACCCCTTTCTTGCACCCTTCTCACGCTATTCAGCTGGGGAAATTACACAACCATGCAGATCCAGCCACATGAGACTTCTGGTGCCCATCTCTGGGGGTCCTCGGCACCTCCTCTCATCCTTGCCCACAGCCTCAGCAGGCAGCTCCTTTGCTCTCTCCACTCAGCTTCAATTCCAGACTCATAGCCCCTTCAGCCGCTACCCAGCCCCAGCCCCAGCTCCCAACTCTTAGATGACAAATGCTGACAAATGCATTTCCTATTTCATCAAGACAGGCCGCTGATGTAATCTGTAACTTCCTGTGCATCGGGCACAGAGCTTCATCTCCCCCAGCTCACCTCCTGCCTCTTGCCGTGCCCTGGGCGGAGGTCCTTGCTTCGCTCACCTCCTCCAGGACAAGGACAATGCCCCACCCATCCGTTCATCACTGCGTTCATGCATGCATGCATCCAGCTGTCCATCCATCCATCCGTGTGTCCGTTCATCCATCCATTTATCCATCCATTAATCCATGATCCATGCACCCATGCCCCACCCCTTTCTTTCTATTGGCTCATCCACTGTCCCTGAGTGCTCAAGACTCCCTCAGCCTAAGACACCCCCTGGACCTGTCTGCCCCCCATCCATGTCCCTTCTCCCTCCGCAACAAGTTCTTTGGTCAGTGGTCTGAACTCAGCCTTCAGTTCCTCAGCTCCTCTCATGCCTCTGTGGTCTAGATTCTCCTGGCACCCACCAAGCCTGTGGGCACTAAGGTCACTTTGTCCCCAGAGGGCCAGATCCAGGCGTAAGTAACTTACTGGATGATTTGCTGCCCTGCTCACTCCTGTCCACTTCCTCCTTTGCTTTTGTTCTTGGTCACCTTTCAGCCTGGTTTTTCTCCATTTCCTTTCATTCCTCCTTCCCTGCCACCCTCCTCTTAATTGTGGGACGCCCCACAGCTCTGAACTTGATCTTCACATTCTACATTCTCCTGGAACCTTACCCCCAAGTACTGCCAACTCTCAAATCTGCCACCAGACCCAGCTCATAGCAGCTGGCAGTGAACAGACTGCCCTGTGCTGAGAGCTGTAGGTGAATTATTCGTCTAATCTGCAAGCCCATGGGACCAGCACATACTATTATTATCCCCATTTCTCAGATGAGGAAACTGAGCACATTGAGGTCAAGTAACTGATACACGCAGCAGGCAGAGGAACCCTGGCTCGAGTTCCACTTCAACCCGGAGATCTTAAATGCTGCATTACACAGCCTCCCTATGGTGGATTTGTCTATCTATGTGATCTGCACCTCACCCAAATCCTCTACAGAGCCTGTGTGCCCATCCTCCGCCGCCCCCTTCCCCAGGAAATGGCTCTCCCTCCTGGCCCAGCCTCCCCTTCCCCGAGCAGTCTGCAGCCAGTGGCTGATGGATGTGGGGGCGGGGGGGGCGGGGGCTGGACGAGCTGGGCCCCCTTCCTCCAGGCAGGGCCAACCCTGTGGCATTATTTATGCTCCAGTGTTCCCTGCGGGGTCAGGCTCCTGTCCAGCTGAGACCACATCCTTTCTTAGCTTCTTTCCCCAGTCCTCTCCTGCTTCCCTTTCCCCTGAGAACATGCCCCCAAAAACTGCTTGCACAAGAATTTTCCTCTCAAGCTCCAGTTCTGGGGAACCTGACCTAAGTTGGAGGAATCCAAATTCTAGTGCAAGATACCCGACCACTAACACACCACCTGCACTGACCAGCCAGCCAGCACTGCAGGCACACATCCCAACCTGAACTCACCCCTGCCTTCCCGAGTCTGCTCCTCCTCCTCCCCCACTTCCCACCTGCATTAACAGAACACCATCCTCCAGGGGCCTTGAGCCAGAAACCTGGCTGGTACCCAACCATCCTCACGCCCTTTGCCCCCAGAACCCAGTCAGATCCCAATCTTTGCCCATCCTGACTAGACTCCCCTCAGAGCTGCCCACTGCCCTCTGCCCCCACTCCCATCCCCCCATCATCTCTCACCTGGACCCCAAGATAGCTTCCTGCCTCCCTGTCCCTATCTTGCCCCCCATGGCAGCCAGTGGTATTTCTAGAATGCAAAACCTTCCACAGCTCCCACTGCCTTCAGAATCCTATCATCCAGACCCCGCCATGTGCTGTCCAAGACCCCTCATGGTGTGAGACCTGCCCTCCAGCCTCTGCAGTCCCCTCCCAACACCATATTTTTGCCTTCCAGCCCCAAATGTCCCAGGCTGTTTCTCCCCCCAGTGCTCCCACCCCTGACTCCCCTGGCCTCGGAGAGCTCACTGGCTTGTGCTTTCTTATGTGTCCCCTCTCCCCCACCCCCCACCCCCCCGCCCTGCATACGCCGGGAGAGTGGGACCTTGGGCACCAGTTGGCACTCAGCACTTTGTTTGGAACAAACAAAGTCACCACTTCCAGGAAGTCCCCGGCACTCAAGAGCTTTGGATCAGCCTTCCTTTGAGCACCCCCAGGCTTGAGGACTTCCTCTGTTGTGATTCCCCGTGGTTGGGTCACCATGTGTAGCAATTGCCAGTTACTCTTCTGACTCAGCTGCTGGCAGAGCTGTGTTTTTGCCCCTTTAAGTCCTCAGCCCCACCTTGGAGCTGAGCATCTAACAGGACTCTGTGATGGGCAATTTTCTGTGTTAACTTGGCCAGACCATGGTGCCCCGATGCTTGATCAAACACCAGTCTAGATATTGTTGTGGAGGTTATTTTATAGACATGGATAACGTCTATATTCAATTGACAGTAAGTAGAGCAGATCACCCTCCATAGTGTGGGTGGGCCTCGTCTAATCAGTTGAAGGCATTAAGAACAAAAACTGAGGTTTCCTGGAGAAGAAGGAATTCTGCCTCAAAGACTGCAACATAGAAATCCCGCCTGGGTTTCCAACTGGCTTGTTCTGCAAATACGGGACTCAAAAGTGCACCATCAAGTCACCTGAATTTCCAGCTTGCAGGCCTGCCCTACAGATTTTGGGCTTACCAGCGTCTGCAATCCTATGAGCCAATTCCTTAAAATAAATCACCTTCTACACACACACACACACACACACACACACACACACACACACATCCGACTGGTTCTATTTCTCTGGAGAAACCCAACTGATACAGCCTCCATAAATAAAGGTAATTTAAACTTAATTCTTAAGGACAGACAGATGTGGGGAGAGGATCTCTCAGAAGAGGGGAGATTGTACCTTTTGACCCAAAAGTCCAGGTCTCCTCATCATCGAAGTGAGTGTCCCCAGAGATGGAGTGCTCCCCAGGGAAGAAGGCATGGGCGAGGGTGCCCCCCTGCCCGTCGAAGGGGTAACTGTCCTGGTGATAGGCCCGCGCAAAGTCGATGAGGATGTCAGGCTCCATCGGGCCCTGAGAACCCACTTCCTGGAATTCGAGGCCTGACTCAACACCCCAGGTGGTCAAGGCATGGTGCATGAGGGTCCGCACTGTCTCCTGGCTCAGCACTGAGCCCTGGGGGAAGGAGTTTACCCTGGAAAGAGGAGGGGCGAGTGAGGGGGGCCGAGGAGAGAGAAGGCAGCCACTCACTCGAAGCTGGGTCAGGCAGGCCCAGGGTGGGAGAGGGCGCCAGGACCTACCTCCACGTCAGGGTTCGCTTCTTCCACACGCTGCCACTCAGAGCATACCGGCGGCGCCGCCTGACCAGCCCCGCCGCCCCCAGCACATCAGGCAGGGAGCAGCGGGGCTTATGCATGGTGGCCACTGTCACAGGGTCTGGGGGAGAGGTTGTGGCAGAGGGGGGTCACCAGTAGGCACCAGCTCACTTTCTCCATGGGGAAACTGAGTCTCATAGCGCTTCAAACACTTGCCCAAGAAGGCCCCACATCTTCGATTGGAACCCAGGCCATCTAATTCTGGAAGCCAGCTCATACCAGACTATGACACTGCCCTTCTGGGTAGTATCACCCTCTGCATGGCCCTGCATGGACTCAGAGTCTCAGGCCAGGATCTGGGCATCCTGCTTCCCTGAGCCCTGGCCGCTGGCCTCTAGAGAAAGGAACCCTGGGGGTGCAGTGAGAACTCCTCTCTTGGAGGCTGGAACCCCCTGGGAGGTTGCCCATACCTCACACGCTAGCTCCCAAGTCCCCATCACATCCAGATAAAGTTGAAAGTCCCCAGGCCAGCTGGGTCTCTGGTCTCCTGCGCAAGCCCCTCCTAGGTCAGATCTCCTGGAATCCCCTTTACCAGCTTGGCTCCATCCCCAGCCGTCCCCTCACTCCAAGTGAAGGTTGAGGTGAAAAAGAGCAGTTGAGCACATCCTGTTGCCAAAAGGGTCCTACCTCCCCTCGTAGCTGGACAGGACCCCTCCACCTCTCCCTTCCTTTCATTTAACCCAACAGATGAGGCTCTCAGCTCTACCTCCAAAATATACACCCTGGATTCAGCTGCGTCTCATCACATCGTTGCCTGAACACTACGTGCCTCCTTCCTGGTCTGAGTGCTCCCCACCCTCCATTCTCCAGCAGTAAGCAGAGGAAGCTTAAAATTGCAAATCACATCAAGTTGCCTCTCTCCCTCAAACCCGCTCAGGGTTTCTTATCACACTTGAAATCAAACCGAAACACCTTTCACGGCCCCTGATCAGGCTCTTGTTTAGCTCATCAGTCCTCCTTTCATTACAGGCATGCAAGCCAGTGTCTGCTACAGGGCCTTTGCACTTGCCTGGGACAATCTTTTCCCACATCTTCCCATGGCTGTTTCCTCCTTAGTGTCCTACGAATTCTTCAAGTCATATGAGCTCCTCCCAACTCATATGACATCTTTCAGAGGGGCCTGCCCTTCCCAGACCAGCTCCCTGAATACCATTAGCATTTTATTTTCATCAGAATGCTCACACTATCTGAAATTAGTTTGCATATTTCTGTTCTTGATCTGTGTGTGTTTCCCTCTAGAATGTTAGCTCCGTGAAAGCAGGGACCTCATCTACCTTGTTCACCACTATACCAGCAGAGCCTGAAATGACCTCACATGTCATTTATCAAGAAGGGATTCCTGATAAATATTTACTGAAAGAGGAATATCTTAGAACCTCCAAGTTGGGACCTGAGGTCAGCATTTCATAGCGCCCGTGATTCAGATACACGGGAGGTTTAGAAACTGCGGTTGGTCGGGTAGGCAACAATGGTCAGGCTGGGTGCGGAGGCTGGGCTGGGGGAGGGGGTGGGGAGCCACATACCCAGGACGCCTGTCTCCGGCAGACCCGCAAACCTCTGCATGACCTTGATCGCATCCCGAAGCTTTGCAGGGCTCTGCAGCTGGGCCTGGGCAGGGTGAGGTGGCGGCAGGTAGCCATAGCGGGTCAGCCAGTCCTAGACCAGAGGAGGGAACGGGGGAAGCAGGAAAGGTCGAAGAGATGGGACTTTCCCTTCCCACCACCATCCTGGAAGCCCCACCTCTCACCAGACATGGATAATCCAGAGTCCTCAGCCCCGGGTACTGGCCTGCTCCCTATCTCAAGGTACAGGCCCTCCAGCCCTGGGTTTGCCCTTGTTCATCTGTTCCCAAGAGTCCCCACCTCCCCCCCCCAGCCCCTTTCCAGATTTCCAAATTCGGGCCCGAACCTCCTGACGGATCCAATAATTCGGGTCCCCTGTCTGCATCCCCGGTCACTCTTTGGACATTTGAATCCGCCCCCAGCTTCCTCTGAACCCGGGAGTCCAGGCCCCGGCTTCCCTCTCCCAGCCCCCCTGCAGGTCCAGGAGCCCGCGAGCCCTGGCACTCACCACGCCCAGGCTCACGTCCTGCGCGGAGGGCTCCCGGGCGCGCGCGAGCGGCGGCAGCAACGGGAGCAAGAGCGCCAGGAGCCGGAGCATGGCGCGGTCCTGCCCTGGCGGCCGGCGGAGCTCGAGGGCCCCTGACCCGCGCCGCCCTGGGGATCCGGGGGAGGAGATGAGGGGCCCAGAGAGGCTCAGGGGACCCGGCGCGGGATGCGAGGAGTGGGCGAGGGGATGGGGGGCCGCTCGGGGATCCGGGACCCTGGGAGGCACGATGCGGGGGCACAGGGGCGTCCAGCGGAGGGCCGGCAGAGTTGAGAGGGTGCGGGAAGGGGGCGGAAGCTCGGGCTCCGGGTCCGCGACGGCCGCCTCTCGGGGATGCGGGCCGGTCCTGTCCGCGCCGACGGCCCCTCCTCCGGACTGGAGCGGCGGACCGGTCGGGGAGGGGCGGGTTAGGCGCACCCCACTAGGCGAAGACGGCGCAGCAGGGGAAAGGGCCGGACCTTCGGTCTTCCAGCGAGACGAGGCGGGCCTGGTGGTGACGCAGGACCCCTCCCGGACCCAGGACCTCTCCTCCGAGCGCTTCAGAGAGCGCGGGGCGCGGCCCCAGCCCCGGCCGCAAGTTTCTCTTCCCAGATCCCGGCTCCGGTGGGACTCCCCGGAGCGCAGCTCGCTTCTGCTTTCTCAGATCCGCGAAGCCGGGCCCGGGGGAGGGGCGGCTCGGGGTCCTCCCCTTCCCCCAGCCGCCCTTCCCGGAGACCCCAGGACGCTCGGCCGGCCAAGCGCAGGGGGGATTTCCGGGCGGCAGGAGGCTGGCCAGCTTCCCCCTCCGCGGGGCCCTGGCACGCCCCCCGCCCATCTCCGCCCGCGGCCCCCGTGTGCGCGCGTGCGGCTGCCTGTGGTCACCGAATTCATTCCCCCAACCACGTGGGCTGCGCGGGTCTCTGCTTCCTACGCGGTGGTCCTAGCAACTCTAGATCCCAGACCCGGGGGCTACTTCGGGGCAGGTACTAGGCATTTAAAATCCAGTAACATCCTCGCAGGAGCTGGAGCGCCGGCCCCGGGCCGGGAGCGCAGGGCGGAGGAGGGGGTGAATAGCCGGAGATCCCGGAGGCACAGCCGCCCCTCACGCCCCCCGGGGAGCCGGGTGCTGGGAGGCCGAGCAGCTGGAGAAGGATGAGGAGGAAGGTGGGGGTGGACTTCCTGGCGAGGGCGGCTGAGTGAAAGAGCTCAGTCTGTGGTGCAAGCAGGGCAGCCACGGAACCCCATGTGTGTTTTAAACAAAATAAATAGTGAGCAGGATTAGCAAGCTAGAGATGCAAACTAAAACACTGCGATCCTGTGCTGATCCGCTGGGGCTGCCATAACAAACTACCACAGACCAGGTGGCCTGAACAACGTGAGAAATTTATTTCCTGACAGTTCTGGAGGCCGGAAGTCCAAGATCAAGGTGCAGGCAACGTCGATTTTTCCAGGCTTCTCTCCTCACCTTGCGGGTGGCTGTTTTGTCCCTGTGTCCTCACGTGGTCTTTCCTCTGTGCCCACGCAGCCCTGGTGTCTCTTTGCGGTCCATATCCCCTCTTCTCATAAAGACACCAGTCACATTGGATGAGGGCCCACCCTAATGGCCTCATTTTACCTTAATCACCTCTTTAAAGACCTATCTCCAAATCCCCACATTTTGATTGGGGATTAGGACTTCAACATACAAATTTAGGGACACTGGTTCAGTCCGTAACGGATCCCGTATGCAATAAAAACGTCCACGCCTCCTCCTGGTGTTTCTCCTTTGCTCTCACACACTACCACACTCACAATGTTTAACCTCTGACACCAGATGTGTGGGGGTTTTCCCCACATCGGGCAATTCTCTGTGACACCAGCTGGGTGTCCTACGATTCTTCAATTCTGATAGTAACCAGAGTTATTGAAGACCCCACAGGTTAAGGGTTCAGTCCCACGAGACTGCCCCCCATTTCAGATGCCAATCACAAGTAGGAGGTCTCCAGGTCACCCCAAGTTCTGCCAAGTTGGCTACAAATCAGAGGTTCCCATGACTTACCCCTCCTTGGACTTGATTCTTTGCTAGAACAGCTCACAGAACTTGGGGAAACACTTACTTACATTTACCAGCTTTTTATGTAATAAAAAAATAGGATAAGGAATATAGATGAACAGCCAGATGAAGAGATACATCGGGCAAGGTCTGGAAGGGTCCCCAGCCCAGGAGCTTTTGTCCCCGTGGAGCTGGAGTGTGCCACCCTCCTGGCATGTAGATGTGTTCACCAACCCAGAAGCTCTCTGCACCTCATACTTTGGGGATTTTTATGGAGGCTCATCACGTAGGCATGATTAATTATTAACAATATCCAGCCCCTCTTCCCTCCCTGGAGCATGAGAGGTGGGATTGAAAGTTCCAAGCTTCAGGTGACCAGCCCCCATCCAGGAGCTATCGAGAAGCCCACCCAGAGTCACCTCATTAGAACAAAAGACACCCCTATCACCCAGGAAATTCTGATGGATTTAGGAGCCCTGGGTCGGAAACTGGGGACAGAGACCAAATATTAGAACAAAAGATTCTCCTAGTACTCTTATCACTTAGGAAATTACAAGGGTTTTAGGAATTCTGTTCCAGGAACCAGAGGCAGAGACCAAAAGACATATTTTCTATTATTTCACAGCCCGCCCCCTTGTCTCTGGCCATGGAACCCTTACAGCAAAACAATATGCAACTTGAAAGATACTGGCATGTTACAGAATCCCATGCCATCAGCAATCACTCCAGTCCATCATCGTATCATATGAAATTGTCCGCCAGGGTGAAGCCGCTTAGGGTCTCAAGTTTCCGTCTAATCTTGTTAGGTTCCAAAAGCAGGAGTGGTCTTGGCACATACAGCTTCACCCTTCCAGGCATCTGGTATAATCGAGCTAACAGAGAATATCATCTCTTGCTCTGAGCCTCTTTCAAGGTGTTAATGTAATACTGGATTTCCCTCATGACATAATTCATTTATCCATTACTTTACCCTTAGCTACTGTTCCTCCTTCTCTACATTGACACCTAAAAGCTTCCACCTTTGGAAGGGATGTTAGGTTCGGCCACTGTGCTGGTCCAGATTGCAGGCAGCTATACTAGTCTAGCCGGTGCCTCCCCCTCGGTCCACAGAGGTTGAGGTCACACAGGTGCAGAACTGGTGGCCTATCTTTACCAGCATCACTATAGCTGCATTTACTGTCAATGCCAATTTTGTCAGAGGGGGTGAAGGCACATCCTGCCCCATCAGTCCCTTAGGAATTCTAACATAAGGTTTGACGTATAGTTGCAATCTCTTATTTAGGAATCATCACTGTTTGGGGCACTTGTATTTGCAGCCCTGGTCATGGAACCAGGTAGGAAGAAAAAAAGTTGTGATGATGTGGGGAAGAAAGAAAGAGAAAAAAAAAAATGAGTTGTTATATGAACATCCTCCTCCCTTGGGAAAAACCACATAGTCTTACCAGCATTTCTCCCCACGCTGTCTTCCCCAGATCCACCAGAAAAACAGAGACATCTACCCAGTGGGGACACTCCTTTGGCCGCACTCATACCTGTGTTACACAGGGAGGAGTATAAGCCAGCTCTTTATTTGTCCCATTTTAAACAACTAATGCTTTAACTGCTTGCTCCAATTCTCTACCAAACTAGTACTCTGGACATTATGGGCTATAAAGTGGGGTCCTTGGTCTGAAGAAATGATGATCGGCCACCCAAATTGTCACAATATCTTCTGTTCCAGTTCTTTTATATTATTCTGAGCATTTGCATCTACACCGGCTAAGCAAAGCCCAGTCCAGAGTCGGTGTCTATTCCCAGCAGGACCCATCTGTACCCCCAGGGATACCAGCATTAGTCTCACTTGCCAGTTACGATCCAGGCCTTCCCCCCAGGGAATCTGCCACATAACTATCTCCATTCTCTGTCTCTTGCTTGTTGACAAAACAGCTCTTATTGGCATTTCGTGCCTCAGGGGGTACAAGAGGACCATGTCCAGATTCAGCCCAACTCAGCATTGCTGTAGGGACCCCGTGTCCATTTATCTTATGGGCCTAGGTGGCGGCCACCTTAAGTGAACACATAGGAATCTCTGCTTATTAAGCTGGAAGTGAGTTCCAAGGATGGGCATTGATGTGCTGTGTCCTACTTTCAAGCACCCCTCAAATTTCCATAGTTATTTCCACAGGGCTGTGTCCCATATGGGCATCATTTTATTTATTTATTTTTAATTATTATTATTATTTTTTGGCCATGCTGTGCTACATGTGGGATCTTAGTTCTCCGACCAGGGATCGAACCAGTGTCCCCTGCAGTGGAAGAGCAGAGTCCTAACCACTGGACCATCAGGGAATTCCCTAGGCATCCCTTTAACAGGCCAGGTTTCCGTTGCCCTCCTGCCTGACCGTGAGTCGGTAGAAAACAAAACACAGGGAATTTCACCACTGCCAATTCTCCCATCATGGCTAGGAAAACAGCTTGCAGTTCAGCCCACCAGATTGATCTGTTTTCACACTCTGTGATCACAGTGGTGGCCTTCCAAAGAGGAGGTTGTCTGTTCACCTTGGAACTGCTGCCCACAAACCAAGCATCTCCTTGTTGGTCAATCGAGAGCTGTTAATAGGGCACTCACTGTCCAAGTGGCGGAATCCAGAGCTGCTCACACAGATCCGGATTCCGTCCTCGGAGAAGAGAGGCTCCCTCCTCATGACGGTGACGGTCTCCCCAGGCAGCACCATCTTGTAAAAACCATTTCCATCTTATGATGGAACTCTTCTGGGTTCTGCCATCCCCATTAGAGCATTTCTCTGACATCACCCTAGACGTAATGGGTATTTCAGGTTTTAAGATCATTTTATGTCCTTCAGTCATGAGGTAGCTTCAATTAACGTCTGAAAACAAGGTAGTAAATAACCCTGGAAACTCTCCAGTTGAAAGTCCCAGTAGTCATCGCTGGGAGGTGCTCACAGGCTTTTGCCTTAAGCCCCAGTCTACACTCCACATAGGGCTACCACACAGAGACTCTGTCCCTGCCAGCACCCCACCTTCTATTCAATGCTGTGTAGACTAGGGCAATCTTACTGGTTCCTGTTTAGCACGTCCAAGGAACCTTGCTTGAAGGGAGGATTTGCACACCTTCTGTTTCACAGTACTAGTTAGGGAAACATTCCCCAGTCAGATACAGTGTCAATCCCCGTAATGGCACTCAGGTAAAAGAGGCACTTCACAGAAAGTCTGATGGAATATTCCAATTAGTAGAATTCCAGTTAGTAGGACTTTTACCTTAATTCAATCGACCCTTACATTCCTAGACGTGGCCTCCGCTGGGACTCCATCTACAGGTTTGGAGTTTACAATACCAGGTAGGGGAAACATTCCCAGCAGGACATAATATCCATTCCCATAAAACACTAGGTAAAGGAGACACGGCTTCTTTACATAAAGCCTGTTTAAACATTCCAACTTCCATAATCTCATGAACGCTGGCACTTCTACGTTCTGTTTTCTCAATCTAATTGCCGCCAAGTCAGGGCTTCACCAATAGGTTTTGGTACCACAGTGAGTGCGGCTCCTGTGTCAAGGAGTCCTGGGAAGTTCCCTTCTTCACTCCCCGACCGTTTCACCCACTGTTGTGCAAAAGGCTTTGGATCGGAGAAGATTCTGGGAAGATGGTGGAGTAGGAAGCACCAGGAATCTGTCTCCCCACCTGGACAACAATTGCACTGGCAGAATCTGTCTGATGGAACTATTCTGGAACCCTGAAGGCTTACAACTTCCAGGGGAAGCCTGGATAGTAAATGGCCATCAATTTCAGCTCTCATTTCAGTAGTAGCTGCCCATCCCCCACCTGGAGAGCTTGCAGGAAGGAAGGTGAGCAAAAAGGACCCTGTCCTCCGAAGATGGGGTATCTGGGCTCTGAAGGCTGAGACTGATCAATGCTTCTGATCAGGGAGCTGCAAACAGAGGGGCAGCAGCCATTCTTGTGGTACCTCCCCCGCTGCTGCAGCCCCCGCCCCTCTGGGTGAAGTGACTGCCAGAGGGGGGTGGGATTTAAAGGGCCGGGACCCCTTTTTAACCCCCTTCTTTTTTTTTAAATTAATTTTTATTGGAGTATAGTTGCTTTACAATGTTGTGTTAGTTTCTACTGTACAACAAAGTGAATCAGCTATACGTATACATATATCCCCTCTTTTTTGGATTTCCTTCCCATTTAGGTCACCACAGAGCATTGAGTATTAACCCCCATCTTTTAACGATTTTCCCCTTTCAGGAGTCAGACATTAAAGACTAGAACGTTAAAACAAAACAAAACAAAACAAAAAAACTGCATCTATGGGGAAAATTAGCAAGTGACTGCGTGTGCCCAAGGAAAGGCTCAGAAAAGACCTAAGAACACATTAAGTTCACACCTCAGTCACAGAGACAGCCTACAACATTCCAATAAAAAAAAAAAAAAAAAAGCCCCCAAACAACAACAAAAAACAGCAAACCCTGGGGAGGGGGAGAATCTGACTTCCAGAGTTACCACATTATTAGATTTAAATGTCCGGTGTTCAACAAAAAATCACAAGACACACAAAGAAACAGGAAATATGGCCAGTTCAAAGGAAAAAAAAAATCAACAGAAATTGTCCTTGAAAAGACTTAATGGCAGGCAAATACTACAGGATTCCCACTCATATGAGGTACTTAGAGTACTGCAACTCACAGAGACAGAAAGTACAGTGGTGACTGCCAGGGGCCAAGGGTGGGGAGAAGGGGTAGTTTGTGTTTAATGGGGACAGAGTTTCAGTTTTACAAGCTGAAAGGAGTTATGGGGATGATGGTGGTGATTTCTGCACAGCATTGTGACTGCATGTAATGCCGCCAACCTGTATACTTAAAAATGGTTAAGATAGTAAATTTTATGTATGTGTATTTTACCACAATAAGAAAAAAAAGTTAATGTGGAAAACAAAAGAAGGCAGACAAAAAAATAGATCATGCTATATGATTCCAGTTATATTTAGCAAATGCAAACCAATCTAGACGGATAGAAAGCAGATCAGTGGTTGCTTGGGTGGGATTAGGGAGAGGCAGAAGGGAGGAATTGAAACCGAGCAGAACACTGCGGTACCCCCGCCTCCCCCCAAGTACAAAGGCCCTTCCAATGTCCCCTGCCTCTTGTTTGTAGAAAAGCTGAAGTCTCCTAAGCCTCCCTGAGTCACAGAAGAGCAGGCTCAAGCAGTTAATGATCAGGACAATAGAGTCACAGACTCTTTCAGTGTCTGACGCACATTCTTGAGTTACTTTACAGATACTGTAACTGTCCCCCAGAGGGAGAAAGCATGATGACCAGACTGCAGCCATGACATAAGCTGCTCCATTTTGAGCAGTACTGACTCTTTGGCTAGCACAATTCCAAGTACTGGCCTCAGGAGAATGCGGTTAACACTATTGCTCATAATAATCTGTATCTTTGTGGGCGTCAAAATAATTGTAGCTTACTCTGCCCGTATATGTAAGCGGGCAACTAAAATTGTCAGCGAAGAGATGCTATAGAAGCATGTCGACATCTTCCACTCTAAGACTACGACACCCTATGTCAGCAGGAAGAAGTTACAGAAGATGGACCTTCACCCCTAATCCCCTAGAAATGGAGTGATGTCTGACAATGGGGATCTGTAAGCAGCTTTTTTCAGGAAAGAGCTTTTTGCAGGAAAGAGCTCTTTGCAGGAAAGAGCTCTCTGCAGGAGGTCCCTTTTGTCTTGTCACTTTAGCAAAGCCATATTGTAACTAACCTCCGGCCCAAGCACACCTTTCAAATCTTTTGATCACACAATACTTAGCCTAACCTGATTCTTTCCTTAGATCAAAGAAATAGAAATGAAGAATAAGGAATTAACAGATGATTAGATCTCTTCCCTAGCTTCCCCTTCAGTAATCTCGTGAAGAAACTGTGTGAACAAGGTGGCATCTAAAGAAAGATCACAAGGAGTCGACAAGGCTGCACCCAACAGGAGATGGTGATGATTCAGACCCCCTATCTCAGTGATTAACTGAGGGGACTTCCCCAGTGGCGCAGTGGTTAAGACTCCACTCTTCCAATGAACTAAGATCCTACTTGCCAGCGAGGTGCGGTCAAAGAAAAAGAAACTGACAGTCAGTGATTAACTGAGAGTACCTTCCCTTTTTCCCCTTTAAAAACTTTCCTGGCCAAGCAGAATCTCCAGAGCTGGTTCTGGGACTTGAGTCCACCTTCTCCCCAGGTTGCTAGCCCCCTGATTTTTTTTGTTTTTTGTTTTTTGGCCATGCCACGCGTCATGCGGGATGTGGGATGCAGGATCCCAACCAGGGATTGAACCCGTGCTCCCTGCAATGGAAGCGTGGAGTCTCCACCACTGGACCGCCAAGGAAGTCCTTCTCTCCTCTCGTTTTCCTCTTTGTTTCATTCCTAACAATATTCGTTTTATTCACCTTATTTCTTAATAACCCTTTAAAAATGTTCACCCTGCCAAGACCTGTCTCTTGTCTCTTGATTCTCTCCTCTGCCTTTCCCCATTTTCTTTTTTCTTTTTTAATAACTAAATTTATTTATTTATTTATTTATTTTTGGCTGCGTTGGGTCTTTGTTGCTGGGCTTTCTCTAGTTGCGGCGAGGGAGGGCTACTCTTCATGGCGGTGGCTTCTCTTGTGGAACACAGGCTCTAGGCACGTGCGGGCTCAGTAGTTGTGGCTCGCAGGCCCTAGAGCGCAGGCTCAGTAGTTGTGGCGCACGGATTTAGTTGCTCCACGGCATTTGGGATCTTCCCGGACCAGGGCTCACACCCATGTCTCCTGCATTGGCAGGTGGATTCTTAACCACTGTGCCACCAGGGAAGTCCCCCCATTTTCTTGTTAATTAACCTAATTTTTTTTCTTTAGTAAGACCCATGAAGGGGAGCTGGGACCGCAGATTTATAAGGCTTCCTGAACGGTCCTTCAGTTTTGCAGCAGTCAGGTTATGTGGGGTACCCATGCAAAAGGGCCACCCCCCAACCAGAGGGTGGTCGGGGTAAGGGGCATATTTGGTGGGCGAATATCCAGGTCATTTTAAAGCCAGCCCCACGTGGCTAGCATACAGAGTTGTCAGCCCCTTCATCTGCGGTGTTCCACTTGGCATTTATGGGGTGAGACGGATAGCTCTCCTTCTCAGGGTAATCAGACCTTACTGTGGCTTTTATTCAGTCTAGCAGGCTGGCTGTTCCCTCGGGAATAACCTCCTGTGGGTCTGGATCACTTATAACCATCTGTGATTCTTTCATACTGAGCTGTGGGTCCTGAATCAACCCAGACATGCCCTTCCACTCTGCAGACTCAAAACCAAAGAACAGCCCCTAAGCTAGTTACTCTCACAAGCCATTTCAATAAAGGGTCTTCAAGAAAGTGATGATACTGATCCACGAAATGAAAAAAACCCTCCACACTGTCCCCCTGCTTTCAGCAGTTTCTTGGTTTTGCCCTTCCCCCACCTGGACTACCTTCCTGGTGACCTGAGGTCTCAGAGGTACTTATGGTTGTCCCTGCGTGACTTTTCCCTCAGTGGGTGGCATTAGGCTAGTGGCCAAAGCTCAGACTCACCAAAATCTGATCAGTATCAAGGTTCCACCCAGCACTCTCTTTTAATTTCATTTTAGCTATTACCGATAACAATAAACAATTGAATCATTTGCCGTTTTCTTATTAGTTTTCATTTCCTTCTGCCTCAACTGAACCAACTCCCTGGGAGTTGGGTCCATCCCTAAATTCCATTGCCAGCTTTTACCTTTAGTACCTGAGTACAGCACAGCTGCTTCTCCAGACCATGGGTGACCACGTGGCCACCAGGAATCAAAATCTCCATCTCCCCTGCCCTTTTATCCTTTCTCTTCCCAAGCCATATGTTTCCATGAGTTCTAGCAAATCCCACTTCACTGACACCAACTTAATGAAAACCTCACTTCTCCTGGCATCCCTATTTACAAGGATTTCAGGAGCTTTGTACCAGGAACTGAGGGCAGAGACCGATATATATTTTTTCTATTATCTCACACCATGTTTGTCATCGGATTGGCAAAAATTAAAAAGTCTGATGATGCCAAGTATTAGCCAGGTACGCGGGCTAGATGAAACTCACACTCTGCCGATAGGAGTGTGTTTCCTGGTTGCTCCGTGATGGGATCAAACCCTTCACACAAAATTTGGTTCAGAGGTGAAGACTGATGAGGTCACACACAGCAAGAGAGTAGGACGAGATTGATGACTCACATAATGAGGCTTCCTGGGAGGAGCAGGGCAGGTTCCCAAGCAGGTCAGAAATGGCTTCAGAGAGTGAGGAAGAGCTTTCACTGTGGTCAGAGGGTGAGACTGGGCTGAGGGCCCCTCCACACTGGCCAGGGCTTTCCTGAATTCAATTTCCCGCCTGTGCAAGGGAGCGAGCATCAGGGCCTTCTTATCAGCTTGACCAGATGTGGGACACAAGAGGGAAGAGGGAAGCCTGAGGCTTTCAGGCTATCAGCGAACATCAAAAATGGAGTTGGACTTCTGATTACAGAGTGTAAATTCATACCTACCCTTTGGAAACCGGTTGGGCGATATTTAATAAAACTGAAGAGCATAACCTCTGTGGTAGGTAAAAGATGGCTGCAAATTCTCCTCTACTCCTCCTGTGGAGAAGTGGAATCCACTCCTTTCCCCTGGAACCTGGGCTGACTCAGTGCCTTGCCTGACCAGTAGCATGCTGTAGAAGTGATGGTTCTGGGAACTTCTGAGTCTTAAGAAGCCCGGCAGCTTCTGCCCAGGCTTCTTGGAACCTCGTTTTTGGGGAAGTCGGCTGCCACCTGAGGAGTCCGGGATAGCCTCGCTGGGAGGAAATCCAGGCAGACGCGTGCAGAGGCTGCGTGAAGAAAGAAATGCTATCTCGTCCCACCTGACCCAGCCAGCCAGCCCAGGCGCCAGACATGGGAGCGGAGAAACCATCTGACGACTCCAGCCCCGGCCACCATCTTACCTGCAACTGCATGAGATCCCGGCAGAACCCAGCCAACCCTCAAAACTGTGAGAGAGAAAACCAAATTGCTGGGCTTCCCTGGTGGCGCAGTGGTTAAGAATCCATCTGTCAATGCAGGGGACACGGCTTCGAGCCCTGGTCCGGGAAGATCCCACATGAAGCCCGTGTGACACAACTACTGAGCCTGCACGCCTAGAGCCTGTGCTTTGCAACAAGAGAAGCCACCACGATGAGAAGCCCGCACACCGCAACGAAGGAGTCCCCGCTCACCACAACTAGAGAAAGCCCGCATGCAGCAATGAAGACCCAACGCAGCCAAAAATAAATTAAAAAAAAAAAAGTTCTAAAGAATAATTTAAAAAAATAACTTGCTGTTCCAAGCCTCTAAATGGTGGGATAGTTATTACCCAGCAAGAGATCACTGGAACACCTCCCCCCACTGATTCTACTTCTAGAATGATGACAGCATAAAATTTCCATCCAAGTGTTCATGGAGATCTATGTACAAGGATGTGCATTAGAACATTGTTTATAATGTTGAAGAAGTGCCAGAAGACTAAGTGTTCATTGATAGGAGAGTGGAGAAATAAGTCGGGGCATAAACATTGGATGAAATACCTTACAGCTGTTAAGAACAAACTAAATCTAAATACATTATCCTGGATAAGTCTGAGAAACATTTTGGAAAACAGCTACTTGTATTCTTCCCCCAAAAGCCAATATCCCGAAAGACACATAAGAAGGCAAGGGGAGTGGGACCTCCCTGGTGGTCCAGTGAGTAAGACTCCGCGCTCCCAATGCAGGGGGCCCGGGCTCAATCCCTGGTCAGGGAACTAGATCCCGCATGCATGTCGCAACAGAAGATCCTGTGGGACACAACTAAGATCCGGCGCAGCCAAAATAAATAAATAAATATTAAAAAACAAACAAAAAAAGAAGGCAAGGGGAGTATTTCAGATGAAAGGGGTCTAAAGAGAAATGTTCAGTTGATCACATGTGATAATGGTACATGATTATGTAGGGGGATATCTGCGTCCTCAGAGATGCAAGCTGAAGTAGCCAACGGTTTAGTAAAATGTGTGCCAGTGTGTGTCGTGTAAGAGAGCAAGAAAGCAAATGTGGCAAAACGTCCACCATTGGGAACCTAAGTGGAGGGTATTCATTGTGTTATTTCAGCAACTTTCCTTTAGATTTGAAACTTCTCAACCCTATTGATTCCACTGATATGTACGACATGGATGAATCACAGCAGCATTATGCTGGGTCAAAGCAGCCAGGAGCAGGGACTTCCCTAGCGGTCCAGTGGTTAGGACTTGGTGCTTTCACTGCCTTGGGCCCCGGTTCGATCCCTGGCTGGGGAACTAAAAAAGCAGCCAGGCACAAAAGACTACACATCAGACACGACTCCATTCAGAGAGCAATCTGGAAGAGGCAAAGTAGAGCAGATCAGTGGTTGCCAGGGGATAAGACCTGCGGAAGGAGCACGGGGAGCTCTGGGTGATGGACCATGGAGCTGGGAGAGCAGTGTGGGAGAGATGCCTGTCAGGGGCTCAAGGAGGAGCCAACCCTGCCCACACCTTGATTTCGGGCTTCTGGCCCCCAGAACTATGAAACAATACATCTCTGTTTTTTGAGCCATAAATTTGTTATGGCAGCCCTAGGAAATGAATACTTACCAATAAAGCCAATTTTTTTTTTTAAGTTGGGAAAAAACTTGGAAATATCAGGCTAAATGAAAAAAAGCAAGTTACAGAACAATGTATTCAGTGCAAAACATTTTATAGGAAGGTTTTAAATGCCCCAAACAATACTATTTATTGTTCATAGACTTTGTATCTGTCATAAAAGCCCGGAGGCGCCTTGGTCTGGAAGTGCGCCATTCCCTGGGTTGCCTCAGTGGAGGGGGTGGGGCATTCTGCTGGCTTCCACCGCCCAGCAGAGGCTGCCCAAGTCCTTGTGAAGTCTGTGGAGTCTTCCCCAGGGAGGAGACACCAGGACTCGGAACACTAGGGGCCCACCAGGTGGTTAGGAAGGTGGGGGAGAGCATTCAGGGCCGAGCCAGAGCTTGGAGGCTCCAGGAAGCTGGCTTGCTTGGGGGGTGGCTGGAGACCAGAGGGCTGGGTTATTATCATCCCTGCTCTTATCTGGACATGTCCCAGCATCCCTAGGGCTTCCCTGGGGCCACTCTGTCCCTCTTATACATCTTCACCTGTGATCAGCAGGGAGGCTGGGAGAGGGGAGCTGGGGAACAGGGAAGGGGCTGGAGGCCAGGACTCAGGTCCAGCAGGGAGGCTGGAGGCCAGATTCAAATGTCCAAAGAATGACTGGGGCTGGGAGCCAGGCAAGCTGGGATGAGAGGTCGGCCATGCAGCCACAGACAAATCACTTTGCCTCCCTGAGCTGGTAACCTGTCTGTGAATGGTAATGACTTAATAGGGTTGCTGTGAGGATGAAATGCATTGTAATACATGTGGTGAGTCATTTCTTAGGGCTCTGTTGAGGATCACGAGCACAGCCTAAGCGCTGGTACTTCACCCTCATTGAATTCTCAGAACTCCATAAGCTAGGAACTGTGATCGCCTCCATTTTACAGATGGGGAAACTTGAGGGCTGCAGAGGCCAGTCAGCTGAATGGCACAGGTACACACAGCTGACACGTGGCCAAACTGGGATTTGGACTGAAGCCATGTGATGCCAGCACCCGAGAGCCAAGCTCTTTTGCTGTTTGTTTTATTGGTGCCTTTCTGGTTTATAGGTCTACACCTCCTCCAACCTACTGGGTGGACTGTGAACCTCCTTTGGGAGTAGGGCCTTGAGCACTTCCTCTGCAGGTGAGCTCACCCCCTGCCTGGCAGGAGAGGGGCTCAGGGAAGGCTTGTCGAGTGTGGGTTCCTTTTACCTGGGGCCCTGGGTGGTCCTGGTATTTGGAGGGAGTCAGGTGGCAGCACCGAGGCAAGGCTGGGGTGTCTCCAGCCCTCCGAAGTCTGCCAGGCTGTCCCACAGGTGCTGTGGGAGAATGTAGTGGCCTTGCCAGGCAAGGCAGCCCACAGACCCCTTTGCAATGTAACTGGTACCCCTGCTCTGTGCTGGCAAGAAACCTTGTCCCATCCCCGGACGCAGTAGTCCCGGCCCCCGAACCACCCCTCCAAGGAATCCTTGCATCCATTTCCCCACAAGTCAGGAGTCCCAGCTCCCATCGTCCTCCTGTTTTTCTAAGACTCAGCCAGATAGGACTCCAGTCCTCCAAGACTCAGAAGCCCTGACCCCCCCAGCCAGAGGGGCAGGGGACCCAGCTGGTACTGGCAAAAGCTGATTATGGACATTTCTGCCCATCTCCACATTCAAGGATGTCACATCAGTAGCTTGAAATCAGCTTTGGAGGGAGTACTTACAGCACAGAAATTTGCAAAAGCAACAAATCGGGGCGTTCTTTTTCCCCAGAGAGTCTGTTGTTAAAGTGTTACCAGCATACCATTGCTCCCAGCCCTCCATCTGTCCCTACTCACCAGGCCAGCAACCCCTTTTACAGGGACCCAGGGAGCCCTGGAAGTCTGAGGGGACTCCTGACAAGCCACCAGGCCACGGCAGGGGCATCCCCCGCATGCCCAGGCTGCACTGGGCTGGACCCCAGAACCCAGGCCTGGATCCTCCCAGTCTCCATACCCAGGCCTCTGCCTCTGACTCTGTGCAGCCTGGGAACCGAGAGCCTCAAGTTGGGAGGCGCACAGGCTAAGGTGTGGTTACGGGCAAGTCACTTTAGCTGTCACCTACAGCACGGGAATCAGCATAAGAGCACACACCCTGAAGTCACACTTGTGCTGCTCACATTCAAGTTCTGTCCATGTGACCCCAAGCAAGTTAGATTCTCCCTGGCCCTCAGTTTCCTCATCTGTAAAGTGAGGATAATAGTAGTTCCTGCTTCATTAGGATGTCATGAAAGTAAACAAGTTATCCCCATATAAGAGGATATTATTACTTAGCATATTACTTAGCATTAATACATGTTAGATTTGTTGTTATTGTTAATAATTTCCTATCCCACAAGGGCAGTTGTGAGAGGAAAGGAGCTGACATATATGCTCAGGGGTCTGCACACAGCAGGTGCTCAGTTAATGGGCCCTGTCGTTTTCCGATGGCAGCAAGATGGGTCACTGGCTCTGACCTGGGTGGAGGCGACTTTCTTTAGGCCCCACCTGGTCATTCCGGCCACCAGGGGGCGACCCGGCATTGCCCGTGGCACCGCCCCCTCACCTGTGCGGGCAGTTCACCTGGCGCCGCCTCCGGAAGAGGGGACTGGGGACCACGGGTACCTCGGAGGGAGCCCGGCGTCGTCGGGTGAGAGCCTAAGGGGCGCCGAGGACAGGGGACCTTCGAGCTTCGGGCGGACCGGGCCGGGGAGAGGGCTAGTGGGGGATGGGGCAGGGCAGGGGCGGCCAGGCCGGACTCCCGGGGCCGGGAAACGGGGGACGCGGGCAGGAAGGAAGGCAGGAAGGCGGTGGCTGGGCTTCCGACGCTTAGGGTTGGGGGTCGAGGCGCTGGGGACCCTGACGCCTGGGCTGAGGTGCTAATAACTGGTAGCTCGGTGCTGGGAGGGGTGAGGAGGAGGGATACCCCTGAGTCCCAGAGCGGTGTTTGGCCTGCAGAGGCCACGTCAGGGAGACCCCCAGTCTGGCCGGGGGGCATTTGGGCTGGGACTGCAGCTGATGCCTGGGTCCTGAGAGTAGGCCTGGGGTCGGACACCTGGCGAGGGGAGGAGGGGAAGGGACAGATGTGTGCCTGCGCGTAGGGGGTGGGGGAACCTCAGGAGTGCTGGAGAGGGGTAATATGCCAGGAAAGCCCCGTGTGTTCCCTCCCTCCTGCGCCCTGGAGCCCCTGAACTGCAGGCCCTGGCGGCCCTAGGGGAGTGCCACCAGGCTCCCATCCCCAAAGCCAGGCGGGAAGTAAACAGAAACCTGGAGTGGCTGGGCAGGCGGCAGTGCCGGCACAACCTGTTACCTCGCCAGCCCGCCCGCCCGCTCGCTCGCTCAGGGCCTGGAAACTGGGGGACTGGGGCCAGCAATCCAGAAGGGGTGGGCTGAGGGTTCGGGCACCTAAGTTCAGAAGGATGGGGACCTGAAAAAATAGGAAAACAAGGGCCAGGAGGGCTGGGGGGCTGGTAACTTGGGCCTGGGCTTCTGGAAGGGGAGGGTGCTGGATTTCTGGGGGCTAAGGGCTCAGGACACGTAAGTTCCCAAGGCCCTGTATTCTTGGGAGAAGAGGCTGGACTCATCGCAGAGTCCTGAGTCCCAAGAACCTGGGCTCTGGTAAGAGTTTCCCAGCTGGTAAGAGGCTGGGAGCCAGAACAGCTGGGTCCTGGGAAGAGGGGGGTGGGGACTGTCGCTGGGGTGGCGTGTGGTCCTGGAGCACTGGGAGAAGGTTTCCTGGGAGCAGAAAACATCTGCCAGAGGCAGAAGGCTGGACAGCTCTTTTCCTGCTTCTCCCTGCCTCAGTTTACCCTGGGGACATTAACGGAGCTGGACAGCCAAGACACAGATCATTAACCCTTCATGGCCCAGGGAGGCCCTGGCTGCAGGACCGAGAGGGCCAGTAAGGCAGGTGAAGAACTGCAGGAGAGCCACGTCTTGGCCAGTGGGGGTGGGGGCGGGGGGTGGGGCGGGGCAGTGAACCCCTTTGGGCTGCGGTGTGGAGTGTCATGCAGCTACCTCTCCCCACAGACCTTCCTGTCCCCACAGACACTGCAGGCACCATGAGCTCCCCAGAAGGGCCCAGCTTCCCATCCGGGCTGGTCTCCGGGGGCACCTCCCCCAGCGGCAATGAGGGCTTCTTCCCCTTCATGCTGGAGCAGCGGGACTCATTCCTGGGAGGGGGCCCAAGGCCTGAGGAGCCCGAGGACCTGGCCCTGCAGCTGCAGCAGAAGGAGAAAGACCTGTTGTTGGCCGCAGAGCTTGGCAAGATGCTTCTGGAGCGCAATGAGGAGCTGCAGCGGCGGCTGGAGATGCTGAGTGCCCAGCACTCTGAGCATGAGGAAGTGAGCTGACAGCAGAGGGCAGGGCTGGGGGGATGGAGGACAGGGGAGGGACCAGGCAGGGGGTCAGGGAGAGGAAAGCCAGGCAGGGGGATGCCTCTGGAACAGCAGTTCAGGTCTGGGACCAGCCTCCCTGGCAGTGTTGCCCAGTGGTTAAGAACATGGGCTCTGAGGGCAAGACAGGACCTGGGTTCAGATCCCTGCCTGGCTGTGTGACCTTGGGGAAGCTGCTGGACCTCTCTGAATCTTGGGTCTGTCTCCTCAGCAGTATTGCACGATCCCAGCCAACAGATCCTGGGCTCTCTCCCTGCCTGGCTCTGGGCTAAGCACTTTCCATGCATCATCTCGGTCAATTCTCACCCGGCTCTGGGAGATATGAACAGTTCCCTCTGCCCAGGCTGTGGTCAGCCACACTCTCACCCTGGGGGTCACATCTGGTCCCCTAAACACCCTGGACACCACTGACTCCTGTATCCATGTCGTCGGCCCCACACCCTCCCCATCTGGCCACCTAATGGGCATTTCAACATAAGTGGCACTGGATTCCATGACCCCATCCCCTGCTGTCCCCACCCCAGCTTCCTGCTGCAGGACCAGAGCCTGCACATCTCTGTGACCTCTCCCTCCCACAGTGGCAGGCCCTGTTGATTCTTCTTCGAAACTAGATTATGAGTCTACCCACTTCTCATCGTCTCTCCAAGCTGGCCGCAGCCCCATCATCTGCCCCAGACACTGCAGCTGCCTCCTCACTGGTCCCCAGCTTCCACTCTTGCCCCCTGAGCCCCTTCTCCATGGGGAAGCCAGAGGGATCCTCAAAAATTGCAAATCAGATCATTTCAGTCCTTGCCCAGAATCTCTCAGTGGCTCCCCCTCACATTTAGAATGAAACCAAAACTCCTCCCCATGTGACCTCCTTGACGTCAGTCATCTCAGTCAGTCATCTCAGCCACACAGTCCCTCCTCAGAGGGGGGCTTTTTTCAGTTCCCTGAGCAACCCACGCTTATTGCCTCAGGGCCTTTGCACTTGCTGCCCCTTGCTGTAGCCCTCTTCCTTCTTGACCTGCAGGAGGCAACAGACATCACTTCCTCCTGAGAGCCCCCACCCCACACCACTCCTCTTCATCACTTCCCAGGGTTTCTTTAGAGCTCTTAATGTCCCCCCTCTGAAACTACCTGGTTCAAGCATGTGTCCATTTGCCTCTGGACTCTAAGCTGCTTCAGGCACGGAACTTGGTGGTCTCACTTACTGCTGACAAAGACTCCAAAACGGGGTGAGCTCAGGAAATATTGGATGGATGGATGGATGGATGGATGGATGAATGGATGGGACTTGGAGATATTAGGGAACTTGCCTGACCACAAAGCAGCAGCAGAGCAGGACACCGGCCAGGACAATCGGACCCCGAACCTGTGGGCTCCATCCTAGAGCTGTGTTGCCCCCACAGTATTTGGTTAAGGGCTTGGCTGCCTGGGTTAGAATCCCGGCTCCACTAACTACTGTGTGTCCTTGGGCAAGGCTTTTAACCTCTCTGAGGCCCAGTTTCCTCATTTGTAAAATGAGGATGTTAAGGAGTCTAAGTCTCATGGAGTAAATAAAATAATATAGGTAAAGTGCTAGCACAGGCCCTGGCAGGAATGCCTGCTAATTATTGTAGCAGCTGTGGTTAGCTTCACCTTCCTGCGTGGAGAGTCTATGACGGGGAGCGGGGAGACGCTGGCCCCCTGACTTGCCTGCCTCCACAAGCTGGGCATCTGGGTGTGCCAGGAGCATCCCACTGCTGGTTAGACAGGTTTGGGGAGGGCAGGCAGAGGCCTGGGGCCAGGGTGTGGCTGACCAGGGTTAATTAGAGGGAGCTGGCCAGGAGGAGCTGGGGGAGAGGGACCAAGCAGAGGCTGGGCAGAGGCCGAACCTCCAGAGCCCCTGGAACGCAGGTGTGTGAGGCCATGGGCCGAGGCTTCAATTCTGCCAGACTCAGGCGCCAGAAACGGTGCCTACGCCCTCGGGTCCAGAAGCCCTGGTGGCAGCCAGAGGTGAGTGGGCATCAGGGAGCCCCGTCCAACTCTGACCCAGGGTCAGCCCCTCCTGGAAGCTTCTCTCTATTGCTCCCCCTCCTCCTCTACTGTCTGAGGCTGTGTCTTGCCCTCCGCCCACTTCCTCCCCAGCTCTCTCATGTTTCTAGTTTTCAGGCCTGTCTCAGACCCCCCTTGGACTCTCTTTGGGTCTCTGTCTGTCTCCCTGCGTCCCCTCCAGTCTCACCTCTCCCTGTCTCTACCCTCTGTCCCGGCCCCCACAGCGGCTGCAGCAGGAGAACCATGAGCTCCGCCGAGGCCTGGCAGCCCGGGGAGCTGAGTGGGAGGCCAGGATTGTGGAGCTGGAGGGGGACGTGGAGGCCCTTCAGGCCCAGCTTGGGGAGCAGCGTTCCGAGCAGCAGGATAGCGGACGGGAGCGGGCGCGCACCCTCAGTGAACTCAGTGAACAGAACCTCCGGCTCAGCCAGCAGCTGGCCCAGGTGGGACGGCCCTGACCCCGGGTCCCTGGGCAAGGAGGGGCAGACACCTGGGTCCTGGTGGGAGTGGGTGCACTGGGCTTGGTGTTGCGGCTTGGGCCAGCTGAGGGCTCCACTGCTTCCCCCCACCTTCAGGCCTCCCAGACTGAGCAGGAGCTTCAGAGAGAATTGGATGGCCTTCGGGGGCAGTGCCAGGCTCAGGCCTTGGCTGGGGCAGAGTTGAGGACACGGCTGGAGTGTCTGCAGGGGGAGGTGAGTGCCAGCTGGGTCTATTGAGCCTGGAAGGCTGGCTGGGGGCTGTCTGCACCTGGCCTAGCCCTTCCACTCCAGCTCTGAGGCCTTTCCCCAGAATCAGATGCTCCAGACTCGCCGACAGGACCTGGAGGCCCAGATTCGAGGTCTGTGTGAGGAGGTGGAGAAGGGCCAGGGCAGGCTACAGGCAACCCATGAGGAGCTGCTGCTGCTACGGCGGGAGAGGCGGGAGCACAGTCTGGAGGTGACTAGCAGGGTTGGGGTGGGCGGGTGCATCTAGGCCGGGGCCTTGGCCACTGCCTCAGGGCTTCCTGGGAGAAGACACCAGAGCTGGGTCACTGGGAGCCCTAACACCTGGGCCAGAAGAGCACAGGCATTAGCACAAGGGCAAGTGGGAGCCATAAGCTACTGAGCAGGGGCAGTACTCTTAGAATGCATCAGAGACTGGCATCTGGGCGGCCAGGGATGGGGCTGAGGCCAGAACTCAGGGCAGAGATGATAGGGACCTGGACCAGGTCTGGGCTGTGAAAATGGAGGAAAGGAAATGAAAAGAGGCAGTATGGCTTGATGTTTGAGATCTCAGGAGTTTGCACTTTGGAGTCAAATTACCTGGGTTCTTATTTCAGTGTCCCTTCCTACTATTGCGAACACCAGCCTCAGTTTCCCCATCTGTGAGATGGGATGGTAATGGTACATGGCTGTGGTAAGGGTGTGAGACACTCAGCACATTGCCCAGCTTAGAAGAAAGGATCAGTCAATGCTGGATGATAGCATTAGTGAGAGAGTTAGAAGGTAGACCGGTATGGTCGGGGGAGGGGGTAGGGCATTTCGAGGTGACCTGGTGGGGTGGGACTGGAGGGAGGGTGATGGGAGACTTTGAAGCCGGGGCGCCCATCGGCGCCCTGCTTTATAGGGGACAAAATTGGTGTCTGCCGAGGGGAACTGCGCGGCCCAAGGCAGCCCAGCGATCCGGGAGTGGGAGCCAACTTCAGCGCTGGGCTGCGTGGACGCGCGGGGCTGCCTGACTCTCTGCGGCGCGCCGGCGCCCCCTGTGGGCCGGCCGCGGGATGCCGGTGGCGGGAGCACCTGGCTGACCGCCCTTGTTTCGCTCTGTGGTGGGTCGGTCGCAGCTGGAACTCGCGCGCTCCGAGGCGGGGGAGGCACTGAGTGCGCTGCGGAGGCTGCAGCGGCGGGTCTCGGAGCTGGAGGAGGAGTCGCGCCTCCAGGACGCCAACATCTCGGGAGCCTCGCTGCAGTTAGAGCTTGCCCATAGCCTCGACAGCGACAAGGACCAAGACCAGAACGCGGACAGACGCGGAGATGCTCTGGTGAGCTCTCGGCCCACCAGCCCCCACACGTACCATCCAGGAGGGCTGCAGACTCCACCCCTCCTTTTTTTCCCACGAGGTTCGACACTGCACTGACTAGCTTCTTTGGTGAACAGGCCACTCTGTCCCCGGAGACCCAAGAGGCATCCAGCCACCAGCCTTCGCCCCAGGAGCAGAGGTTGGAGCCTCCCAGGAAGCGAGCATCCCTGAGCCCAGCGGAGATACTGGAAGAGAAGGAGGCGGAAGTGGTCCGGTTGCAGGATGAGGTGGGGGAAGCATAGTACTGGACGCAAAGCCCTTCTCAATATCAGTTTCTCTTTTCCATCTACATCTCGGAGCCTCTGCCCACGAATTCCCCTCTACCTGGATAGCCCTTCATCCCAAAAAACTTGCAATCATGTTTGAAGAGCCAGCCTGTATGTCACCTCCTCCAGGAAGAGTTCCTGGACTACACTGCCTCTTTAGTCCCACCTCCCAATGCTTCTCCATGCATCCTTCCTGCAGGCTTATACCACCCATCTAGCCCCGACCAACCCCACCCCTCTAGGTGCTCAGAAGATTCATCTCCAGCACAGGACCACAGCTGTCTGGGTTGTTTGTGGAGCACGCGGGGATGGGGGTGGGGGAGGGGGCGGGAGGGAGGCGAGCTGGAGTCCAGGCTGCCTAGAAGAGCAAGAGCTGGGACACTCGGGCCTACCTGCCTTTCTGCACCTTACCCTGTCCGCAGATGGCGCTGCAGGGGGCAGAGCTACGGTCCCTGCGGGAGGAGCTGCAAAGGCAGAAGGAACTGCGGGCGCATGAGGATCCCGAGGAGGTCTTAAGCGGCGCCCTCTCGGATCGGGACGAGGCCGTGAACAAGTGAGCATCTGCCACCATCCACCACCGCCCCAGGGGGGGGCTACAGGCCCCCAAGACACTCTGGCCTTTCTGGGTTTCGGATTCCCTCACGCGAGTGCTATAATTGTCCCCACTCCGCCGCAAGGGCCCTCCAACCTCCCTGGTTTCGGTATTAGCGGCCTCACTCCCGCCTGGGTCCAGGAGCCCCCAACCACCCCTGTTCGCTGAGGCCCCAGCGCCCTCGGACCTGCTCTCTGCCCCGCTCTCTGCCCCTCTCCCTTGCAGGTCCCTGGAACTGTCCCTGGAGCTCAGCCGCGTTTCTCTGGAGCGGGACTCCCTCTCCCGGGAGCTGCTTCGCACCATCCGCCAGAAGGTGGCGCTGACGCAAGAGCTGGAGGCCTGGCAGGTGAGGGGCGGGGCCGGCGGGGCCGACAGGGCGGGGCGGGGCCGGCAGGGGCGGGGCCGAACGCTGACCCGACCCGCCGGCCCGGCCGCCCTGCCCGCAGGACGACATGCAGGTGGTCATCGGACAGCAGCTGCTATCACAACGCCAGAAAGAGCTGAGTGTGGCTGGATCCGCCCCGAGCCGCGCCCCGCCGCGCTTCTCGCTGCGCCTGGGCCCTGGGCCCGCCGGCGGCTTCTTCAGCAACCTCTTCCGAAGGACCTGAGCGCCCGGTCAAGGGGGCCACCTTTGCCCTCTTTGGCTCACTTTCCTCTTCTGGCCAACGGAGCGACGGGCCCCGACTGTCTGCCAAAGGCGGCTGGTGCCCTCTCCACCCCGAGAGGCTGGGCAAGGGCTCACCGGGAGCAGGGGCCAGCTTTGGGGGCCAGGGACCCCAGGTGGGTGGCAGGGGCAGGTGTGGCAGAGCTGTTTTTCAAATCTATATAGGTCTATCTTTTCCAGGGACTAGGCCCCCTGGCCCCCAGCATACTCCAGGACAGGGGTGAGGGTAGGTATTTATGTATTAAGATCAGACAGAGTAATATATAAATCATTGCACCGACTTGGCCTCCATTCTTGGGAAAAAAGCACATGAAAAAAAAAAGCCCAAAATTTTATTAGTATAAAAAAAAGAAAAAAACAAACCACTCCAAACCCCTGAGATGGAGGTGGGGGTGTTGCTGGAGGTCAGAAGGACAGGGAGAAAGCTCGGTAGCCCAGATTGGTAAAGACATCCACCCTGCAGCTGTTGCCTGCGGCTGTCAGGACCTAGAGGCAAGAGGGGAGTGACTGACCTGTCCACACACCCTGGCCTCCCAGGATCCCCACTGCCCCTTGCTGAACCCACCTTGCACTCAGGGGCTGCTGGTTGCTGGTTGAGGCTGAGGCTTAGCAGCCCTGGGGAGGAGCCAGGCACCTGGGCCTTGAGCTCCCCGCTCAGCTGCCACTGATTGACACAGCGACCCTGTCCAGCTGATAGAATCTGTGGAAGACAAGGAGGGGTCTCAGGGTTCAGGGCTGCAGGGGGAGCGGGACAGGGCTGGCAGAAGCAAGACAGAGGGCCTCACCAGGTCCTGGTAGAAGGTAACGTGTTTCTGTGGTGCCCGCATGGGGAAGATGGTGGTGGGTGTGGAGGATCGAAGGTGCCAGAGGGTTAGTGCTGGGCCACCTCCACAGACCTGGGCAGAAAGGTGGGGGTCCCCAGCCGCCGTGAACCACAGGCCCTCAGCTGGACAGGGCCCGGAGCTGCCACCCCATCCTGCACTCTGCCCGGCTCACCATCCAGTCGGAGTCAGTTGCCAAACATCCAATCCAGCGCCCATTGTGGGGCCTCGAGCACTCCTGGGAGGGAGGAGAATAGAGGAGGAGGTGAAGACACAGGAGATGCCCAGGAAGGAAGAAGGACAGAGCATGGGGTGCGCCCTCACCTCGTGCTTGTAGACCTCAATCGTCTGGACCTCCTTGGCCGTGCGGAGGTCTGTAGGGGAAGAACCATAAAAGGTACCCTCCTTGCCCCAGCCTCCCTTACCACCATCTTTCTCTCCAATCAGACATTCCCTTACCCCAAAGCCGCACGGCCCCATCCTCGCCACCTGACAGCACCTCGGGGCTCCGCTCCCGCAGTGCCAGGCAGTGGATATAGTCCGTGTGGCCCCAGAGGGCCCGCTGCAGGGAGAAGGGCAGTGTCAGGACAAGATCCAGGAAGGATGCTGCTGCCCCGCTCCCCCACCCCACCCCTGCCACTCCAGTTCCACAGCCCTCTCACCGTGAAGGTCCCCGTCTCAAGGTCCATCGTATGCAGCTGACAGTCTCCCCCCGCCAGGATGAGGGAATTCTCCTGCAGAAGAAGGCAGGATGGGGTCAGAAGAGAATGTCAAGTCAGAACAGGGAGAGGGGAAGGATTAAAATTTGGGCCCAAAACAGGGCAGGGCAGAGCCCCGATTAAAAAGGGCTCAAACCTTGGGGACGAGAAGCAAAGCATTGATCTCAGGTACTTCCAGACTGGTCCTGGGGGAGGGAAAGCAGAGTCAGCTCTTGTGAGGCAGTACCTTCACCCCCACATGCCCTCTGCCCACATGGGCCTGGCTCACCTGTATGGGGGCTGACGACGCCACAGCTCCTTACAGCCCTTCATGGAGGAAAACACTGGGTGACCTCAAAGGCTCTCTCTGGGTCTGGGCACCTCACCCTTCCCCCAGCTCCACACTCACCTTCTTAAGGATCTCTGCCCAAAGCCAGGCCTTCACCTCCCCATCCCCAGCACTGAGCAGATGTCGATCAGTGGAGACCATGCTGTAGACGGGTCCATCGTGGGCTAAATGGAAGTACAGAACCTGAGTGACCCCGTCCTGCTCCTCTCGTCCACCCGGGGGTTCCCTAAGCTGGCCTCAATGACTGCACCCACCTTGGAAGGTCACCATGGGCTTCTTACTTTCCTCTTTGGCCTCAGAGCTCAAAGCAGCAGACAAGCTGAAAAGAGAGGGGCCTGAGAGTCAGAAGCAGGGGGCATCAGCCCCAGGAGGACCAAGTGCCAGAGCTAATGGATGGTGGGGAGCAGGGGTAAGGGTACCTAAAGATGGCTATCTGCCCGTAATTGTTGCCAGCTGCCAGGAACTTCCCACAGGGTGAGACATTCTGGGAGAAAATGATCATGTGCAGCCGCTGCAGGGCCTGAAATACTTCCATCTGTGGAGAGAGACTGGATGAAGGCTGTCTGGGGCGTCTGGGACCCCTGATCCACACACTCCTTCCTGATTCCTCTGCTGCAGTCCGGCCTCCCACCGCACTGACTTCTCAGTTCTCCTTTTTATAGCCCACCAAGAAGGCACCTGTCCATATAGTCCCAGGGGTGGCTCGAAGAAGGAGGTGAGAAAGGGGAGAGTTGAGGCTTGATGCCTAGTGGAACTTCTGACCAAGGACTCAGCCTCTCCTCCAGGTTTCCTCAACTGTCAAAAGGAGCTCACGGAAAAAAAAAAAAAAAAAAAAAGGAGCTCACGGGAGATTTTGTCACGATTGGATGAACTACTGTATATAAAAAGCTTCGCACAGAACTGCCTCGGAGAAACCGCTTAAAGAGTGGCTCTATTACTCCAATACAGAAAAACGTACTGACTCCTAATCCGTATCCTGATTTTCATGTTAGGCCCCTGAGGTATTTCTGGGTTATTCTCCCTCCCTCGGGTCAGAATCCGAGTCCCACCAACAGCCCACGCAAAACAGGTCTCGAGGGCACGACTCCTTGCCGGCCCCTTCGGAGCCGGGCATGGACTACAAACCCCAGAAGGCACCGCGCATCGCGCCCCCCTCACCTGACCCAGAGGCACCGCTTGCGGCATGGCTCGCTCCATCTCGAGAAATAAAAGTCCCAGAGTGCTCCGCGCGCGACGAAGCCTCACGAGACCGGAAGTGCTGGCGAGCGCCTCCTTTTCGCGGCGCGTCACCTACCCAACACCGCTGGCCGGCCCGGCGTGAAGGCGGCCGCCGCGTAACCCGAGTCCCAGGAGCGGAGGTGACCACCGAGAAGGTCCCAACACTAAGTGGCGCCCTCCTCAACGCCACTACGCCACGTCCCCTCCCCTACCCCGCTAAACCGACCCGCCTTCCAGTCGCGTGCCGTCCGTCTTCCGCGCCTGCGTGGAACCTGGCCGCGCGCGCGCGCCTAAAGCCACGCCCCACGCGTTGGCCACGCCCTCGGAGGCTCCGCCCCTGTCGCCCGGATCCCACCCCTCTGCTCGCAGGACCCCGAACCCCAATGATCCTGCAGCAACCCCTGGAGCGAGGCCCCCAGGGTCGGGCCCAGCGCGACCCGCGGGCCGTCTCAGGGGCGTCCCGAGGCCTGGACGCGAGGTGTGTGTGTGGGGGCCCTAGGGGGGGCCTGGCCCAGGGGCCCAGGAGCTTTGGCTGGGCCCTCAGGGCTGGTCTGCAGGATGACACGCGGTGGGGTTTATCGGCAGGGCTTGGGCATGAGCTAAGACAGGGTTGCAGACTGGGGACAGACTCCGAGGCAGGTTTCTGGATGGTCTGGGAGAGGGGGTGACTTAGGCATCAGCTGAGACAGGGTTGGGCTGGGGGCTCCTGGCTGACGCTGCAGGCTTAGTTGGGCAGATCCTGGGGATGGGTACAAGAGGGTGGGGTGCTCCTGGCTCTCTTTTCTTCCCAGCTCCCCTCTCCGAGGAGCTGTGCCCATGAGCACCAAGCGTCGCCTGGAGGAGGAGCAGTGAGTTTGGGGGTAGGGAGGGACTCCCAACAAGCCCTCTGTCACCTCAGGTCTCCATCAGACTACCTCTCCTCTGAATATCCCAGCCTGCCTGCCTCCCCGTCTCTCCCCAGGGAGCCCCTGCGCAAGCAGTTCCTGTCTGAGGAGAACATGGTCACCCACTTCTCTCGACTCAGCCTGCACAATGACCACCCTTACTGCAGCCCCCCCATGGCTTTCCCCCCAGCTCTGCCCCCACTCAGGTAGGCACCATCCACAATCCACTAGCTGGGCCTTCTGGAGGATCATACCCAATCCTCAGAGCCAATCTCCAGGCTCTGCCTCATCTTGCTATTTTTAGCTTCTAGCCAACCTCTGTTGTTTCCCTACTTGGCTCCTTGGAAGGTGCCAGCAGTCCAGGAGCCCCTGGGGACCTGTACCAGGTGGGGTGTGGCTCTGCCAGGCCAGCCTCAGCCCTGTGCCGTGACTGTCATTTCCTCTTCCAGAAGCCCTTGCTCTGAGCTGCTTCTCTGGCGCTACCCTGGGAACCTGATCCCTGAGGCGCTCCGGTTGCTGAGGCTGGGGGACACCCCCACCCCCCACTACCCTGCAACCCCAGCTGGGGACATAATGGAGCTCTGAGTGCTGGGGGGCAGTGCCCCTGCCCACCTTCCTTCTTCCCCACAACAGGGGAGGCCAGCACTCCCACAAAGGGACCAGCTGCCCTGCTTTTCCTCCAGACCAGGCCTCTGGGCACCAGGACCTTCCCCCAACAGAGGACACTGAGCCCCACGGAGCCCTGGGGTGGGAGGGGCAGGAGCATGGGAAGGGAGCCGTGCCCTCCCCAGAGAACTGAATAAAGATTGCTGAGCAAATGAAGGCTTCAGTGTGGAACCCAGGGCCTTTGGGAAAGGGAGGGCAGGGCAGGGGTGCTGGATGCTGGGGTTTCTCCTCAAGATCTTCCCTGGAAAACGGTCAGGGCATGGCCAGGTCCTGGCAGGCTGGGCTCAGGCATTGAGAATGTGTGAGTCAGAGCCTCACCCCCACCCCCGCGGCTGACTCACTCCTCCCTCCAGCTCTGGGAAGTCAGGCTGGGATCATGCCACTCTCCAAACCATTTAAAGTTAAAGATTCTTTTATTAATAAATTCTCTCCCCCTCCAAACTTTCTTCCCAAAATAAATATCTCCCCCATTTTGGGGGTTGGAGGGGCAGTGTCTTAGGGCCAGCCCTGCTAGAGGGCCAGCCCCCTAGTGTTAGGAACAGGTCCCTAGCCCCCCAGGCTGAGACCCCGTGGTGGAATTTCAGTACATCTGAGTGGGTGGGTCCTGATGTTGTGTCTGTCCCTCAGGTCAGCCTGGCCCCCAGGCCATAGTGGGGGTGGGGGGACCCTTGTGCAAATGCTGTGGTTCCTTAGTGTCAGCTGTCTGGCATGAGCCAGCCACAGTCTCCTTTTCTATTCTGGAGCCAGAGTCAGGGCAGTCAGACACCTTGGAAGGCCATTCTGAAGCCTGGACCCAGGCCTCAGAGAGGTGATTCACTGTCCCCCATCCCTCCACACCCCTGTGGTTGGAGCAGCCTGGCTCTGGCTGTGTCTGGGAGGCTGGGGCTGGCTCCAGAATGAATGAATGAATGATGAGTGGGCACAGCCTCCTGCTGGCAGGGGGCGCTCACTGTCACTGGATCAGCGCCACGCCAGGACAGCCCTCCCCGCCGGTCTCCTCGATGGGGGCTGCAAGATAAGAAGAGGGGCATCAGGAGCGGGGGAGATGTTGAGGAATGATGGGGGGCCGTCGGGCGGGCGGGGGCACACTTACTGGTAAACTTTTCTCTCCTGCGGCACCGTCTCCAGACCAGGAATCCGGAAAGCAGCCCCAAAACGAGGGCCAGGCTCAGGGCACCCCCCAGGATGGGCCACAGCAGCCTGAAGGAGGCTGGAGGGGCCGCAGCGCCTGGGGGCGGGACTCCAAGTCAGACCTCGCCCCTCTAGGGACCAGCCCCGCCCCCTAGATCGGAGCCTTAAGCCTTTCCTCCACCGTGGTCTCTACCTCAGTCAGAGCCCCTTCCTCACTCCAGCCTCTCCCGATTAATTCCACAGATCTGCTCCCCTCTCCACCCAGCAACCCTCTCCCCCAGTCTGGGGTCCGCTTGCCTCTGGCCCCGCCCCCACTCACAGCCCAGGCAGAAGTCGCTGTGCGGTCGCGTGGGGCACGATGCGCAGTCCATGCACTTGTCTAGGTCCGCGCTCCAGGAGCTGCCGCGAGAGCAGGGGGTGGTGCCTGGGGAGGGGGCCGCGAGTCAGAGGCGGGGGGCGGGGTACGGCTATTTTGGGGGCTGAGGTCAGGGTCGGCCGGCTCGAATAACGTGAGTCACCGGCGCCCTCCCTCCACATTCCTCACAGGTGACCGCACGGCCCGACCGGGACACGGCAGCGCGGGGGAGAGGGGGGCGTAGTGCGGGACGCTGGGGGGAGGGGGTCAGGTCCCCATAACAGCCCCCCCGCCGCCGCCGCCGGCGGGTGACTCATTCCTGGGCACCGGGCCCGACCCCGGTCCCTCCCCCCGCATAGCTGGGCACTGAAGTCACCGGATGGAAGGGGGCACCCCACATGGTATGGGGGGCACAGACCTCCGTGCCTCTCAACACCCCCCCCAACTCTTCGGTCAAGGGGGGTGGGCAGACCCGGTATTGATCAGGCTGGGGGCGTGCCACCTTACCGGACGGGACATCCCTCCCTCAAACTTTTTTTCTCTCTCCACTTCCGAGTCCAGACTCAGGACCGAAGCCTCCCCCGCCCCCCAAGTTGGACAGGCGGGAAACTGAGGCCCGGACTACGGATGAAGCTGGGAGCGAGATGGGACCTCTCCTGGCCAGGGAGCGCGGTGTCTGGAGACCACCTGACCCCCATGTCCGCCTAGTCCCCCCAGTTCTGCCCCCTCCTCTAGGCCCCCAATGACGGCTCCCCGATCCCGGACCTGGGATTCCCCCATCTCCCACGCCCTCCCGCCCAGCCCGGGCCGGGCATACCTGGCACTCGCTCCCCGGCCGCGGCGCGCAGCAGCGCCAGCCCGAGCCCCAGCACGAGGAGCCGCGGCAGCGGGCGTAGCGGGCCGGGAGACATGGTGCTCGTCGGGCGGCGGCTGCAGTCTGCGCTGGCCACCCGCGTACCGGGGCAGACAGCAGCGGCCCCGCCCCCGCCTTCCGGGGCGGATCCCTAGCCTCTGCCCGCCCCGCGATCCACCCCTAGACGCCGGGTCCCGCCCGGACCTCTAAGTTCAGTCATTCGCTCAACAAACGCTGTCTCTGTGTGGGAGCGGCCAGAACGCCAAAGGGATGCAGATCTGGCCCTGCCTTCTCGGTGCGGAAGCCCAGGAGGTGCGTGTTGGGCGAGAGGGCAGATCTGACACGAAACAACCCAGCACAGAGAAAGCTGCTTTCTTAAGGGCCCCGAGGGTATGATAATAACAATACAACAAAAATAATAATACTGTGCCCTTTAATTTCTACCTTAGGACATAGTTACATAGTAAAATGTGGGCTTGTTGTCTCCATTTTTCATAGTAAAATGAGGCTCGGGAAGGTTAGGTGAGTTCTGGAGTCGAGCCCCAAGCTCTGTTCGGCCCCATACCCTACGCCTTGACCCACTGCCTGCCGGACTTCAGCCAGCTGATGCCCTGCACCCGGGCCAGATGGGGGAGCAGCGGCTCCAGGCTCGAGCGCCCCCCACTGACGAGGTTGGGATTCGCGCGTCCGCCGCGGTCTGGACTGGGGTCTCTGCCCCTCCCCTGGGCGGTGGTCCGGTGACGTCATTGCCTCTTTAAGACCCCCGCCTCCGCCCCCGTCCCAGCACTCCGCCTGCTACTCCGAATCTTTGTGGACTCCTTCGCAGGTGAGCCTGGGGGAAGTGTGCGTGTCGTGGGGGAGGGGGTAGGTGCCTCGAAGATGGGGGGGCAGGGGGAGTGGCGGAGTTGGGTTGGGGTGCGCGTGAAGAACCTGAACTGATTGGGCGGCAGTCACCCAGGGCCAGGAGCCCCTGGGCGGGGGGCTGCACCAAAGCCCTAATGGGGTCCTTTGGCTTATGGGTTAAACGCCCCTCCCCCCAGCCCGGGGACAAAGGCACCGAAACCCAGGCGCCCCTCCCCCACCTGCGCTTCCCTCTGGGGCGGGGCTCCCCTCCCCCTCACCTGCGGGAGCGGACCCTGCAGCTAGAGCCGCCATTAGAACCCTCCAGGGTGCGCGGCTTCCAGGCTGGGGGGCTGAGGACACCCTCCTTCGGGCCAGACTCAGAAGGGAAATAGGGATCGAGAGCGGGAGGGGACGCCCTCGAATGAGCCGAGCCTGTAGTGCGTGGAAAGGGAAGGGGTCGAGAGCAGGGACACACTTGTAAGGGAGAGGTGCCGGGTGCCTAGTCTGGCATGGCCCCGGCCCTAACCCGGCCAGAGTCCTGGAGGGCTGACACTGGGCTTGGGATTAGCGCTGTACGGCCCGCCGCGTCCTATCTCCCCCCAGGTCATGAGTTCGGTCCGGGTTATGGGTGAGTGCAAATGAGTGGAGAGTCTGCCCTCTGGCCACCCTGGTGGGGCCGGTGCTAAGTTTAGGTCCGAGCCGTGCGCGGGAACTTTGGGCAATGGAGAGCCACAACGGGACCCTGAACAGAAGGGATCCCCCGCGGCGACCTCCAACACGAAGTGGGATGTGAGGGGGCCAGGGCTGCCCCAGAGGAGATGTTTCACTGGACAGACCCCAAGGGTGGTAACTTCTTTTAGGGAAGTTGTGTCCTGAGAGGATGGCATTTGGGGCAAGAATACACAAAAAAATGTCACCAACCTTGGGGGTCTGCTCTGTGGCCCCCCTAGGGGAGGGCAGAAGGGCAGGAACCAGGGAGGCAGCCGGTGGCCTTGGGAAAGGAAGTGCTTTGGGGTGGGAGGGCTGTTTTTGTTTTTGTTTCCCTCCATCTCTCCTGCCCATCCAGGGTCTGACTGGGTGGGGTTGGTTTGAGCCAGGCAGTGGCAGGCAAGGCCAGGGCTGACTGGCCACCATGTACACAAGATCTTAAGATCAAACTGGCAACCGCCTGTTTGGGGTACAGAACCAAGATGGGGTGAAGGGTTTGGACATTTATGTTGGGTGCTGGGAGGAAACTTGGATCTCTATTCTTGGTGTTAAAACTAAGTTTTAAGCCTGAAACTCATGGCTAGAGCAAACCTACCACCCATTAACCCTGTGGAAACCACCAAAAAACTGCATTCTGTTGTTTCATCCCTTTTGCCCCTTTGTACCCAAAGTAGCTGAAGCCATGGGCAAGCATGTGCATAGGCTTTATATTTCATTTGCACTCAAAACAACTAGGACTGGGTTGCTTACTTTTTCACTCTTATAAACCAGTGCCTGTCTGGGGAAAAAAAAATACTAAAGCATTAAATGCTCATTTTGCCCATGAGAAAATGAGGCTCAGGGAGCATGCCTTGCCCATGTTACAGGGCACGGTGTCCTGATTCCCAGGGTTCATACTCTTGGTGTCCTGTGTGGTGGCCATGGCATGTGGCATGGGGGTTAGCATTCATTGGGAACCAGGGGCTGGGCCAGCTGATCTTAACGTTACTCTGCTTCTGTCCCACAGTGCAGCTCCTCAACCTCAACCTCGCCATGGCCTCCACTGGTCTGCAGATCCTGGGGATCGTCCTGACGCTGCTTGGCTGGGTGAATGCCCTGGTGTCCTGCGCCCTGCCCCTGTGGAAGGTGACTGCCTTCATCGGCAACAGCATTGTGGTGGCCCAGGTGGTGTGGGAGGGGCTGTGGATGTCCTGCGTGGTGCAGAGCACTGGCCAGATGCAGTGCAAGGTGTACGACTCGCTGCTGGCGCTGCCCCAGGACCTGCAGGCTGCCCGAGCCCTCTGTGTCATCACTCTCCTAGTGGTCCTGCTCGGCCTGCTGGTCTACCTCGCAGGGGCCAAGTGCACCACCTGTGTGGAGGACAAGGACTCCAAAGCCCGTCTGGTGCTCATCTCTGGGATCATCTTTGTCATCTCAGGAGTCCTGACCCTGATCCCCGTGTGCTGGACGGCCCACACCATCATCCAGGACTTCTACAACCCCCTGGTGGCCGAGGCCCAAAAGCGGGAGCTGGGAGCCTCCCTCTACCTGGGCTGGGCAGCTTCTGGCCTTTTGTTGCTGGGTGGGGGGCTACTGTGCTGCACCTGCCCCTCTGGGGGGTCCCGGGGCTCCAGCCATTATATGGCCCGATACTCGGCATCAGCCCCGCATACTGCCTCTCGGGGTCCCTCTGAGTACCCCACTAAGAATTACGTGTAACTTGGGAAGGGGAGCGGGGGCTCCCTTGATAGTGGAGCCTAACCCTCTGACCTGGAGCCATGGCAATGGTGATCCATGACAGCTTTGGTATTGTTTTTGCTTTTTATTGGGGGGGGTGCGGTGGTTAATCCATTTGATAACCCACCTGGGCTCTGCTACTGGCGTTCCTCACCTTTGAATGATGGAGCCAAAGAGGTGATGCTTCAGAGTTTCTGGATCTTTCTCCACCCTAGACACCCCCATCTTAGAGACCAACCTGGAGCTTTGGGCCCCATGTGAAGGGTGCTTGCTGTCCAGGTGCTTTCATCCTGTCCTCGAGAGTTCCTGCTGATGTTGTGGGTAGGGCCTCCCTAGGCCTGCAGGGACAAGCCTTCCCTTGCTGGTCAGGCCTCTGGAACCCCCAGGGGCTTTTGAGCCACATGTAGCCTCTAGAGGAGCAGGTGATAAGTCACCAAAGACCCACCCACCTCCGAGTCTTCTGACCTCTGGCTCCTCCATCCTGAGTCATGTCCCCCCTGTGCTGACCCCTGACCCTCCCATCCCCAGCCCTTGTGCACTTCTGCCATGTCCTGCCCACACTCACCAGTTTTTACTAAATAAAGCACGTTTTGTTTGGTTACTTGCCTTTGGTGTTGCTGGGGGTCTGCTGAGTGCCAGCCTGGCAGGAGGAGGTGGGCACAGGTCACTCACCTCCCATGTTGCCCCCGTGCCTTGCATGGCCTGAGTGAGGTTACCCACTGGGCAGGACCTGGAGCAGGCCTTGGCCTGACAAACCCAGGAGAGGCCATCAGGTCTTCCCAGCCCAACCACAGATCAAAGGAGCCGAGTTACAAATGGTCTATTTATTCCCTACTCAGAGGTGGGGGTGAGGGGGGAGATGATGGGCAGGGCCTCTGGGCCTGGAGGAGAGTGGCTGCTCCCAGAAGACCTGTCCTGGGCCTCTGGATGCTGGTAGTGGCCAGGTCGGAAGGGACCAACTCCAGGCCAGGGAGGGCATAAGGAGCTACTGCCCTTTGGGTGAGGCCCAGGTTCTGGGGGCAGGGGAGGGCTCAGAGGAAGAGGAGGGCAAGCCTGAAGAAGAAAGAGAGCAGAAGAGAGAAAATTGGGGGAAGCAGGGGCAGGCCAGGGCACCCTGCCTGGATGGAGGTGGGGACCCCACTGAGGAGGGTCTAGACTCAGTCAGGCCCACTGAGACTAGCCCTGCAGCCGGGCTGGGCTCCAGCATCTGGAAAGTGGGTTTCACCTTGGGGAGGGATTGACAGTAGAAGGCAAGGGTTAGGGCAGGGCATCCAGCACAAGGTCAAGGTTCTAAGCAGCAAGCTTCCATGGACATACACCTCACACGTAGTCTCTCTTGTCCAGTCCAGATGCACCCGAGCGGGAGGGGATAGAGTAGCCCAACCTCGGTCCCCGGGGCCGGTCGATCTGGGGCGGGGGGCATGTGCAGCAGAGGAGGCCCCCGCCCAACATAAGCAGGGCAGACGCCGCCCAGCCCAGGTAGAGAGAGGCTCCCAGCTCCCGCTTGAGGGCCTCAGCCACCAGGGGGTTGTAGAAGTCCTGGATGATGGCGTGGGCGGTCCAGCACACAGGGATGAGCACCAGGATGCCTGAGAGGAGGAGGATGACCCCTGCGGTGAGCACAATGCGAGCCTTGGCGCCTTCATCCTCCACGCAGGTGGTACACTGTGCACCCGTGATGGCCACCAGCAGGCCAAGCAGGGCCAGCAAGAGGGCGATAACGCAGAGGGCTCGGGCAGCCTGCAGGTCCTGGGGCAGCGCCAGCAGCGAGTCGTACACCTTGCACTGCATCTGGCCGGTGCTCTGCACCACGCAGGACATCCACAGCCCCTCCCACACCACCTGGGCCACCACAATGCTGTTGCCGATGAAGGCGGTCACCTTCCACAGGGGCAGGGCGCAGGACACCAGGGTCCCCAGCCAGCCCAGCACAGCCAGGGTCATGCCCAGGAGTTCAAGACCAGTCGAAGCCATCTGTCCCCTCAGTTAGGTCTTCCCAACTCTAGGAGGCCTGGTTGATTTGCAGGAGTGGGTCCGATGCTGCGGAGCGTAAGTCAGCGTCCTCTGACCAAGACAGTCCTCACATCTGTGAGCCTCTGGCAAGGCACCTCCTCGCTCCGTGCCCCTCACAGATGTGTCTCTGAACCTCCACAAACACAAATCAACCTCAAGTCCTGCTCAGCTGAGCAGCTGGTGTCCCTTCCAGGGGCCCGTCGCCCCTCAGATGCCCAGCGGCTGCTCCTGCCACCCTGCAGTCAGGTCCCACCGCCGCCTGTCTGACCCAGCTTGCACGGACCCTCCCGACCCACCTTCAGGCTGAAGAGAGACGTGTCCCCAGAGTTGGTGCAGGTTCACGCTGAGCGGCTCACCTGGCGGTGCCACCTGGGGACTCTGCCGGCTCCCGGTTGCAGGCGGGGTTTTAAGGCCAAGTCAGGGGAGGAGCAGAGAGGCCGAGACTGGGGAAGCCAGAGTGATGGGAGGAGGGGGGGCTGGGGGTGGGATGCGGGCCTCAGGGTCAGTGCGGGGGTGGGTCATGACCAGGATGGAACAGGGGAAGAAAGAACATCCATGCCATGGGAACCCATGGACAAAGGAATGGGGAGACTGAGGACCGGCTGTGGAGGAAGGAATGGGGGGCAATAAAGGAACTGGCTCAGGACAGAAGTGGGAGGGCATCTTGGGGAGCCTCCTGTCCCCCACCCACCACTGCCTCTGCTCTCCCCCACCCCGTGACGCAAACGCACCAGCTTCCCCAGTATCACACACCTCGCCCCTGTCCACCTGCCCGCCAACCGGGGACTCTCTGGAATCCGATCTGTCTCCCGTCTCAGCCCAGTGGCGCTGGCGGCTCCCGAGGGAGGGGCCCCGCCCGCACTGTTCCCCAGCAACAGGTGCCTGGCGCTCAGCTCAGGTGGCATCACCCAGGCAATGGCCTAGAAAACCACCGCCCCCCCACTTCTATATCAGCTCAGGTGCGCCATCCCCACCCCTGCTGCTGAAACTGGGGGCTGAGCTGAGGGTGTCTGGGGGCCGGGGACAAAGAGCCCATTGTGCAGGTGGGGGAGGGGGAAGGGGGAGAGTAGCAGGGGCACGAGCCCTCCGTGGGGGTGCAGCCCCAGCACCCAACTCTGCTCCTCGGGGAGTGGGACACCACAGAGGAGTGCATCCCTGAGCCCTGCCCCACAGTCCTCAGGAAAGACACCCCTCCTGAAGACCCCCTCAGAGCCTGTGACTCCCCTCGTGGGGGCAGCCTGGAAGTCACACAGACCATGGCTCAAATCCTGCCCCCCACCCGGGGCCAGTTCATGGAAGGTCAAGGTCCTTAGCTTCCTTGGGTCAAAGATCCCTTTGAGAAGCACACAAACAGGAGCCCCTCATTTTGTGCGGGCCATGAGCTCCTTCAAGCCCCTCCCTGGGTACTAAGAACTGAGGATTATTGTGTGAAAAGGGAGTTGGGGGCTGATGAAAATTCCACTCTCCAGGGTGGTGGGGAGGACCCCCGGGGGAGAGCCTCTCCACCCGCCCTCCTGAGGAAGCTGGAGCTCACCTGGCCTGTGAGGGCAGGGGTGGGAGGCACCCCAATGCACACCTGGTCACTGCACCACTCTACGACCCTGAGGGAGGGGTGGGGTGCTAGGTGCCTCCTCACCTGCCCAGTGGGGCTTCATTTATAAAGGATTTTAATTTCAAGTGGCTGCATTGCTTCTGGGAATGGGTTTTAGCAATTTTTTGGAAGAGAGGTTTATATCTTCATCAGATTTGCAAAGGGGTGGGTGCCCCAGAAAAGCACAAGAACCCCTCCCCCTAAAATGGAGCAACTGAGGCCAGTACCAGCCAGTGGGTCTGATAGGTGGACTCCAATGATTGGAGCTTTCTCCACACTGGGTGCCTCCCCAGAGAGGGGCAGAGATCAACTGGTATGGGCCGACCTGGTGGCCCTGGCCTGAAGACGGGAGGAGGGTGCTGATGCTAGCTGGCTGGGAACCGGCCAGAGCTCCCTGCTGGCTGTGATGGGCAGGGGCAACCCCGGGCAGGTTGTCCAGCTCATCTAGTGCCCCCTCACGCCCCCAGGCCTCAGATTTCATGGGGGTAGGGGGGTGGTTGAGAAGAAGGGCAAATAGAGGCAAGCCTTCAGTGGGCTCCCTCTGGGGCCATCAGGAATCCAGTCACACAGGTTTGGGCAGGTGTCAGGGAGCCGCAGCCAACCCGGATCTCTGGAGGGCCCACCGACCCGCACAAAAGGCCTCCCATCCTGGGCAGCCTCAGCCCAGGGCCTTTTCCCTCCCCAGGCCTGGAGACAGTCTGCCTCTTGCCTTGGGCATAAGGTCACCAACTCATCCTGATTTGCCTGGTACATTTCTGGTTTGAGCACTGAGTCCTGTGTAGGGGGGTGGCGGGGGACGGGGACAGTTGGTCAACCTGCAATTGGGCCTTGCTTTAAGGGCCCACCAGTTCCACGGGCAGCTCCAACCCCCTCCCCTCAACGTCGTGATGGGGCCTGGTGTGGGCACTACACACACCAGGTAAACGTGGTGCCCAGAGATGGCACTAAGAGGACCCTAAACTTCTTAGATCCCATTTCCTCTTTGGCCCGACATGTCTACACTCTACCCCTGCACTGCCACACGGGAGGTGGGCGCTCAGAGGAAGAAGATACCCCTCTCGCCGCCGCCCCCAGAGACCAATCCCAGCCAGACCTGCCTCCGGGGGCCAGGCAGCTTCAGCTTCCTCCCACCTGTCTCCCACTTTTCCCCCTCTTGATAAGGCACCTCCTCCACAGCCTAGACGGAGAGTAAAAGTGGGGACATTTGTCAGAGAACTAGGAGAGGCACACTGTGTGTGTGTGTGGGGGGGGTGGGCAGCAGAGGTCAGAGTCCCAGGGCACCTGGGCAGGAATGTACTGCCCACCCTCAGCTCTCAGCCCTCCTTAGGCCACGGCTGGGAGGCCCCAGGCCCTCTCTTAGGTCCTCTGGTCAACCTGGATTCAGCTGGATCTGGGAACCGAAGGGTTAAAGTTGGGGCCTAGGCTGGGCCTGGGACTCGGGCTGGAAGGCTATCAACGGGGAGAGGCCGGGACCCCCACTGTGTAGTTACCATCTCAATGACACTTTACCGAGTCCGCAGGAAGCCCCACCTCATCCGCAGCCTCCTGGGAAAGAGGTGGGGGAGGGGAACCTTCCCCGCTGTACCACTGAGGGAGGAAACCAAGGAAGTGGAGGGGGGCTTGCCCTCCTCACCCCTTCAGGGAGTGACAGAACCGAAACTAACCTTTGTTCTCTCTGGGAGGGCGGAGGGGTGGGAGGCTCAGGTGGGCAGAAGAGACTGGAGCTCAGCTTAGATGGAGGTGAAGTGAGAGGGGGTTAACTCCAATCCTATTGTCCATCTCGCTCCCCTTACAGGAGAACAGGACAAAAGAGGGGAACTGACTGTGGCCACCATGGTGCCAGGAAGGGTATGGAGGTAGCTATGGGGGCTGCACAACAACCCCAAAGGCTGCGTCGCCTGTTTCCCTGGGGTGGCACCTGAGGCCCCGAAGTTGCAGGTAGGAAGCCCCTGGCTCCTGAACCAAAAGGAGCAGAGGAAACACTGACAGCCCATAATAATTCTCACGGACTCACGCCCCCATTTTACAGACAAGGGAGCAACCTCAGAGAGCTAAGGAACTTGGCCAAGAGAACACGTGGGAAACAGGACAAGCCTGATGCAACCCCAGACTGACTTCAAAGCCTCGGGCTCCTTGCCCAGCACCGCTGGCTGAGCTTCCTGAGGGTAAGCTGGGCCTCCTGGTGCCTCTTTCCCCAAAGGCAGTGCAGCCCGCAGCCCAGCCGGGCCACCCCCCCCTCACCATGTTGAGCCTCCCTCAAGCCATTCTCCCTGCATCCTGTCCTTTCCTCCAGAGCCAGCCATCCCCTCCTCCTCCCACTCCTCGAGGCTCCCTGCGTCACGGGGAAGTCTCTGCACAGAACAGCAACTGGATCTGATTACACGGGAAGCCACCCTCCACCCGGGTTCACTTTCACCGTGTCCATGTCCCCGTCTCAGAAAGCAAAGAGTGTTCTCCACTCGCAGCGCGCAGATCAGTGAACTCGGGGGTCAGACGTGGTGTCAACCCACCCCAGGACCTTGCTGGGCAAGTCACAACTGCCTAATCTCGGGTGTCTCCTGGCTATAAACCAGAGGGAGAAGGCTGCCCTGCTTACCTCCAGGGTTGCAAAAGGCACTGGCTGGGCCGCAAGTGCCCTGCACACCTTAGGTATTATTGTAGGTATTAACTTGGGACAGGAGTATTTCATCAAGAGCACAATGGCAGTTTCACTTGTGAACTGGGGCCGACTCCACTGACTGGGTAACAACTTTATTATCAGTCGTAATTGTCAGCTTACAACCAGCAGCAGTTAGCCATCTGAAGCTCTGAGAGTGCTGTCTTCTTTAGGAGCCCACATTCAGTCTTGTCCTTCCTGTTTACTGTCTGATTCTCAGCTCAGAGGGGGGAGGGCTAGAGGACATAAAGAGCATAGAGGAAGCAGCAAGCCGGCAGGAATGCGAACTCGGCCACAATTCAGCAAAGGGGAAAGTCAGTCTACTTTTTTTCCTGTGCCAGTGAGAGCTTTATCAAGGCACTAGCGCCTTTGGATCCTGCGCGAGTACTCCAAGGGCACCCAAGGCTCAGGTTCAGCAAGGGGTAGGGCCTAACACATGCTTTAGGGAAGCTGAAAGACAGCGTGGCAGGTGGGCCAGACCCACAAGGGAGAGCACACTGCCTGTATGGATTGGATGGTGGCCCCCAACACTATGTCCAGTCCCAAACCCTGGAACGTGTCAGCGTGGCCTTATTTGAAAAAAGGGTCTTTGCAGGTGTACTTAAGGATCTCAAGATGAGAGCATTCTGGACTAAGGGTGGGCCCTACATCCAATGACAGGTGTCATAAGAGAAAAACAAGAGGGAGATGTGAGACACAGCTACAAAGGAGAAGGTTATATGAAGATGGAGGCAGAGATTGGAGTGATGCAGCCACAAACCAAGAACACCTGGAGCCACCAGAAGCTGCAAGAGTCAAGGAAGGACCCTCCCCTAGAGTCTTGGGAGGGAGTATGGCCCTGGGACACCTTGATTTTGGACTTGTGGCTTCCAGAACCAAGAGAGACTAAATTTCTGTTTTAAGCCACCCAGTTTGTGGTGATTTGCTACAGCAGTCTCAGGAAACTCATACACTGCTTTTCTTGCTGGCGGGTCCCAGGCTCTCAGAGGTCCCCCAAGGTCAATTTGGCTTCCTGATACCACTCCTGAGCTGCTGTAGAAGAGCCCATTGAGATAGGACGTCTGCCTGGTTACTTGAGCCCAAGCCACCTGAGTAACAAAGGGAACTTTATTCTGCATTGTACATGCTGGGGAGAAAGGGGGGTGGGGGGTGGTGAAGGGAGGTGGTAAAGATGGGGGGAGAGAACAGGGGCTTCCTCTCATGACTCACCCTGGGAGCTTTCCTGTCTCTTGGGGATGACTTCAGAGCCCTTGCATGTGACACTCCTGTTCCAAGGCCCAGTATCGACTGTCCATCAACATCGCTGTTCTCCCCGTGCACCCAGGCCCAAGGGACCCCAGGATCTATTTCAGCTGAAAGTTTGACTTCTTAAAACTTGGAAGGCAGGTTCTGAGTTTCCAAGAAGCCATACAAACTTCAGCAGAGGAAGACCTTAGCGATGGCATCCAAACCCTTTACTGTACAAGGAAAAATGAGACATTTTGCGTACTCTAGTAAAAGTATTTTTAAATTTTGTTTTCATTTCCTCAAGCCGCGTGCTGTGGGCTCCCCAGCCCCACCTGCCCAGATAACCAGCCAGTTTATCAGTACCAGGAATTAGTTACATTCTCAAATGGCCAGGCAAGAGGCTTTCTGTAGGACAGTAGGAAAAATGGAAGAAATGGCCCCAATCTTCAAATGAGCTTATTTTCAGACTTGCTCCTTCCTCCCCCAAAGCTGGGCTGCTCCCGACACGCCCTCCCTCTTCCCCAAGCCGAGCTCCGACCCACGCCCTCTGAACCTGCCGGCGGGGAAGGCGGCGAGGGCCATAGCCCCTGAATCCAGGCAAGGCTGCCAACTCACCCTCCCGCAGCCCCTCCGGGGCGGGGAGGGCCGGGCCTTCAGCACGGCGGCGACAGGAAAAAGTGCGGAGGCGGGGGCGGCAGTGGCAGCGGCGGGGGGAAGGCGGGCAGCGGCCAGGGGTCGCGCGGCGCAGGCGGCGCCGGGAGGTTGAAAGGCGAGGGCCGCGCGGGTAGCGGCGGCAGCGGCTGCGGGGGCGGCTCGGCGTTGAGTGGCGGGCGGCCGCGCGCGCCCACAGGCCCGGGCGTGGCGGCGACCGCGGTCTCGGGCAGCGGCGGCAACGGCAGGTGCGCGGGCGGCGGCGCGGGCGCGGGGAGGCGCGGCAGGTCCTGCAGGGCGAGCGCGGCGGCGGGCGGCGCGGAAGCCCAGGCCTCCGGCGGCAGGTCGGGCAGCGCCACGTGGGCGCCGGGGCCCCAGGGCGCCAGCGGCTCGGGACGCAGCGGGAGCGCGGGCAGTGGCGGCAGCTCGGCCAGGGCGAGCGCCGAGGGAGGCGGCGGCGGCGCGGGGCTCAGGCCGGGCGGCAGTCCGGGCAGCGGCGGGTGCGGCAGGGACGGAGCAGGCGGTGGGGTCAGGGATAGAGACGCACGGGCCCGGCCTAACCGCGAGTGGACGCGGGCGCGGGCCAGCCGCGGATGCGAGCGAGAGCGAGGAAGCCGGGCCGCCAGCTTGGCCACCACCGCCGCGCCAGGGCCCCGCGCGCACAGCCCGTGGAGGCCTTGTTTCTCCAGCAGGGGCCCACGCGCCGCGCTGCGAGAGGCCCAGCCAATCGGAGCCGTGAGCCACCGCGCTCCAGCCAATCAAAGGCCAATGCGCCGGCGACCTGTGCGTTTCTCCCGCCGGCTGGCACGAGCTGTCACTGGCAGCTAATCAGAGGCAGCAGCGCTCTCTGTCAAGATCTTCTTCCTGCCCCTCCCTCAGTTCCAGCCAATCATAGTATTCCGAGGTGTCGCAGGCTCCACCCCTCACCATCCTTGAGGCCAGGCGCTGCGTGTGCAGTGGGCGCCCCCAACTGGCCTGAGGGTCCACTTAGCCGCGCAGCCCCTTCTACAGCCCCGCCCGCCCTCCCTACGACAGCCAATGAGGAGAGTGTATGGATCTCTTTTTTGGGGGGTTTGCCCTTAGGGATTCCGGAGTGATGCTCCTGGTGTAGGTCAAGATCTACGCAAATTCCCAATGAATGATCTTACAGAAAAGATGAAACGATATCAATTCAAAAGCAAAGCTTGACGTGCAGCATTTGCGTTAACATTGTTAAGAATGGTTGTAAACAGCACAGATGGGTGACAATCAGGAAAGAATGAGAAATGGTCAATCTATTTAAAATTGGAATATAGAAACCTTTATTAAAACATATTAGAGGGCTTCCCTGGTGGCACAGTGGTTAAGAATCCTCCTGGCAATGCAGGAGACATGGGTTCGAGCCCTGGTACGGGAAGATCCCACATGCCACGGAGCAACTAAGCCCCTGCGCCACAGCTACTGAGCCTGCGCTCTAGAGCCCGCGAGCCACAACTACTGAGCCCGTGTGCCTAGAGCCTGTGCTCCACAACAAGAGAAGCCACCACAATGAGAAGCCTGTGCACCGCAACGAAGAGTAGCCCCCGCTCGCGGCAACTAGAGAAAGCCTGGATGCAACAATGAATACCCAGCGCGGCCAAAAATAAAATAAATAAATTTTAAAAAAACAAAACAATATTAGAACATTTCTCAGTGGGTTAGAAAGAATATCATCGACTGCCCTCACTGAGACAGTCTGCTCTGTGGCCCCTGTGCCCAAATGCTGCTCTTAATCCTGTTCTCCAGTAAAGAGACGATGTGGTTTATTCCACACCTCAGGTCAGAGAAACACAAGATGACTTTTTTTTTTTTTAAAGAAATGACCAAAAAAAAAAAATGACATCCAGGATTTATTTATTTATTTATTTATTTTTAATAAATTTATTTATTTAATTTATTTTTGGCTGTGTTGGGTCTTCATTGCTGCCGACAGGCCCCCTCCAGCTGCGGAGAGCAGGGGCCACTCTTCGTTGTGGTGTGCGGACCTCCCACCGCTGTGGCCTCTCTTGCTGCGGAGCACGGGCTCCAGGTGTGCAGGCTTCAGCAGTTGCAGCATGTGGGCTCAGCAGTTGTGGCTCACAGGCTCCAGAGCACAGGCTCAGCAGCTGTGGCGCACGGGCCTAGCCGCTCACAGCATGTGGGATTTTCCAGAACCAGGGCTTGAACCCATGTCCCCTGCATTGGTAGACGGACCCTCAACCACTGCGCCACCAGGGAAGCCTAAGATGATATTTTTAAAGAATCAATACTTCTGTGAAAAAGCAAAAGTCTATAATGATTCTCAAAAAGAGCAAATTAAATGAGGTAGGCTAAGAGAAATCAGTCTGGAATTCCAATAATGTTTACACAACCTCCTCAAGGTTGATCAACCCAAAACCTTGTGCATACTGCAGTCAGATTTTGGTCTACACCTGTTATCCTAAATCAGGCCACAGAAAGACAAGCTGAGTTCCTCATAGGGTGCCAAATCCCATCAACTCTATTCCGCTGGAATTCTTCAGTTAAGACAAAACTTCACCAGACTGCAAAAGGTGTAGGCTTGGGAAGGCACAGCTCAGAACAGAGGCTCAAAGAGACTGGTTCCGGGACTAGCCAAGCCCTGGGTCAAAGTTCAGAATAGCAGATCAATCCCCAATTGTGCAACCTCCATTCTGGACCCAGCCTAGGAGAGTAATTTGCTTCCACATTTCTGGGTGATTATACTTATAATCATGGGATGAGAAAACAAAGCAATCCAGTAGCACTGATTACCGACATTGGATTAGTAACTGGCTTTTTAAAATGTTTGAAAGTGTTCAGTAATCTGAGATATTAAATGTCTGATTTATTCATTTCCAAGAGGGGCTCATTTCCAAGAGCCCCTTAAGTGATTAGGAAGAAGTTACTGGTTGGATTTGTACATACATACGCCACCCCCTCACCCTGTTAAGAGATCAAGTAGATTATGTGTGTAATTATTTGAAGTGTCTAAGGGAATTGAATTAATCAGGCTTGTAAAGCATGCTAAATATTTAGGGAGAAGCTGATCTGTCAAATTTATAATCTAATTAAGTATTAATCAAAGAATGTGAAAGTGAGTTTTACATCCAAATTATAAGGTCAATCAATACAATGAGGTCTGGAAGCAAGTATAATGGCTTAAGGAAAATGAGATTTTTAGTTGGATCATTTTAATAAGTTAATTATAAATTAAAACACAAATGACGCACAAGTCCCCTAACTTGGACATGGCTCCATTGCCAGATTGTGACCACGTGATGCCCCCCTCCCCAAGGGCAGGCCTGAGTTCTCACATCTCTCCCATCTGGAGCACAGCCCCTGGCACACAGCTGTGTTGATGTTTGTTGAAGGAATGAATAAGGGGCCCCCAGCTGGCCCCCAACCCAGCCAGTGATCCCCTGCACACAGCACACAGAGGCAAACAGGGAAGCACATTGCCTTCATTGGTAGTTCCAGCCCGCAGGAGACACCAGGCTAGAGGCCAAGCCCAGGCTCTGATACAGAGGAGCTCAGGGTGGGCAGTAGACCTGCTCTGGTGCTCAGCATTTCCCAAGAGGGCAGCGGCCTGGGAAGAGGCAGAGCAGGGCCGTGGTGAGCCCTGGCTCCCTCCTCACCTCCTGGGGGACATGACTCCTCTCCCTCCCCTGGCCTCTGAGGCCATTCACCCAGCAGACACACACAGGTAGCCTGAGAGCTGGCTATATGTCCCCCCCGAGGGCTGGGGGTGTCCCCCCGTGCAGCCTGGAGGGGCAACGATGGTGGCATGGGATGAGTGGGGGCAGGGGCCCTGCATTCCCTCTCACTTCCATGACCATTTCCCATCAGGCCATTGCTGCCTCGCTTCACCTCAGGGCCCCCTAAGGCACACAGACAAGCCAAGGCACCCCAGTCACCAGAGGACTTTGCAGTCCTCCTGCCCACCCCAGCTTTACCCCAGGCCCTGGGAGACCCCCACTCACCTAAGGGCCCAGGGCCCAGCTCTGGCCTCAGCTGCCCATAGGGCCCTGGGGGGAGGGGCAGAGGTGAGAACACTGAGTCCCTCCTGTCCCCCTGCTACTCCCTCCACCAGGAGTGCCCTCTCTCCATCTCTGCAGGGCTATAAGGTGGGCTGTACGGCTAGGCCCAGGGCCCAGAGCCCAGTTCTCCACAGCCACCCGACCCCTGATGACCCGTTCCCACACACCCCATTACCTGGCTGGCTCCTGACCTCTGGATTTGCACCTCCGGCCCCATATCTAGGCCTCAAGTTGGCCCCCCAGGGCTGGAGGGAGGGCCAGGGAGAGCCCCTCGGGGCCCCGGCCTGACCTGAAGGAGGAGAGCCGGCTTGGGACTCCTGCCCACCGGAGTTGTACATTCAGGATGCCCCAGTCCTTCCAGGGTCTCAGAGCCCCTCACCCACTCAGCCTGGTCCCCGCCACCCTTGCTAGGGTTCCCTCTGCTCCCCCAACGTGTCTTACCATTTCCTCCAGGGGCTGGAGCAGCCACATTGGGGCGCACAACTGCTGCCCCCTCATACCCTGCAAGAGACCCAGCTGACTCCTGCCCCGCCCCGGACATCCCTTCCCCCACCCCCTGCACGGTGTCCCCTGGGTCCAACTCACCATTCCGAAAGCCATCAGCCCCAGGGAACCCTGGAGGAGGAAAGAGAAGGTCAGAGGCAGGAGCAGCCCCTGAGCCCAGAAACCCCCACCCCACCCTACCCAGCAGCCCCAGGCACCTGGCTGTGCGCGGGCCTCAGGGAAGACCGTGGCTCCCAGACCACCATTCCTGTAACCAAAACCTGCAGGAGAGCGCTGGGAGAGGGGCTGGTTGGGATGGGGTGGGGGCAGCATTGGGGGGGCCAGGGTGACCTGCTCATGGAGAGACAGGGAGGGGCAGACAGACAGACTGACTCAGAGGCAGCCTAGAGAGGACCTCCCACAATCCCCCACCATCATCCAGCTAACCCAGTGGAGCCCACCTTCCGGAAGCCGTCCCTCCTTCCCTCTGGGCACTTCCCTTTCTGCCTGCTGAGTCTGTCACTCTGCCCTCACCTGAGACAGGATCCCACCATCTCTGGCCACCACTGTGGTCCAGCGCATAGTACATAATTGCTGGGTGGATAAGGACAGAGACTGACAGACAAGGAGCACTCGCTGTGAGGGAGACACAGCTCATGCCCAAGATGGGGACCCGGGGGCTCACCGACTTTCTGGGGCTTGAGGCCACCACCAAAGCCTGGGGGAGAGGAAACAGGGGTCAGAGATAGCCGGTTTCGCCTCCCTGCTTCCTGGGCTGGTGGAGGGGAGGGGAGGGAGAACTCAGGCGAAGGGCCTCCTCACCCAGTTCTGCTCCTGGTCTGTAGCCATTCAGAGGCCGGTACCCTGTGAGGGGAATGGAGATGAGCAGGGAGGACCCAGACTTTCCCGAACTCCTTGGGGGCCCAGTATGGACCTTCCGGACTCTGAGGAGGAAGGGACTCTCCTCATCCACAGGGAATGGAACCAGAAGAAATGAGATAAGAAAGCAGCAAGAGATACCAAGGGTAGACTCAGAGAGGGACTTCCTGGCCTTAAGGTGCCTGAACACCTGAGATGACCCAGGGAACAAGGGAGATGGAGGAATGACCTGATCTGGCATGGGGTGGGGCAGAGAAGGCAGACACACACCTGCTTCCTGAGGTTTCGGCCCCCACTGGATGGCTGGAGTAGGTACTAGAAGGAAAGCCAGGGGACAGGAGTGAGCCCAGGGTGGGGCAGGTGGGGAATGCCACAGACTGCCATGGGGGAAGGGGCTGGGGGACCTGTCATATTGGGGGTCATGTGGGGTCTCAGGGCCAGAGTTCAGGCTTTTCCTCACTGACTTGCTGGAGATCAGGCCTGGGGGATTCTGAGTGGCCCAGCCAGGCCCAGCCCCTCCTGGGACCAGGTTCCCACCAGGGGCCCTCAGGTCCCTCATCCGCACTGACCTGGGAACTTGCCGTTCTGCACTGGGATTTCAGGCCCCAGCCACCTGCTTTATCAGAAGGGATCCCTGGAGTGGGAGGCCTGGCAAGAAGCCGTGGAGGGACCCCACCACTGCAGGGACCTAGATGGGGAGGAAGGGAGGGGCCAGTGAGCCCAGGCCAGTGCCGCCCCCAGGCTGCCCTCCTGGCCTCCACATGGCCAAGCCACCTGCCTGTGGTGGCTTCTAGGGCAGACACACCTTCCAGGGGAGACAGTGGCCAGGCCAGAAAAAGCCCAGCTCCCAAGGGCCACAATCTGCTCTGGGGACAAGGTGACCCAGCCACCTGATGTGGTTCCTGCTATTACCCACCTCGCCCTCCACCTTCCAGCAATATCCCCCCACTTCCCTCTGTTCCCCGTCCCCTCACCTGGCTGGGCCCCCAGCCCATTGCCATTGCCATATCCTGGAGAGGAAAAGCAGGGATGTGAGGGACAGTATTAGGCAGGGGGGTTCTGGAAGGACAGCAGGAGGAGGTGCAAGACAGGGATGGAGAGGGCTCTGGCTCACCTGGCTTCTGAGGTTTCAAACCCCCTCCCAGACCTGCAGGAGAGACAGAGGCCCCCTCAGACCTGACCAGCCCTTCCCCAGAAAGGAGCCCTCTGTCTCCCCTACTGAGGCCACCACTGAGCTCACCTGGAGGGAGCTGCAGCCCATTCCCTGGCATGTATCCTGGGAGGAAGTGTGGGCATGAGGGCAGGGGCTGGGTGGGGGAGACTTCAGAAGGGGCAGAAGGGAGGCAGGGATGGACTCACCTGGCTTCGGAGGGCTCAAGCCCCCTCCCAGGCCTGGGGAGAGACAGACAGAGGCTGAGTGACAGGTGGACCCCACCCTGCCCCTTCTCGTCCTCTTTGCCCAGTGCGCCCTATGCCCCCTCTTCCCCACCTCCCAGAACTCCAGGGCCTGACCCCGCCCCCCTCACCTGGCTGGGGCCCTTCACCTGGGAAGGCTCCAACTCCCAGCGCATTCCTGTAAACTGGGGAGACAGAGTGGGGGTTATGAGGAAGAATAAAGTGGGGGGAGTAGACAGTTTCTGGGGGTAAGAGAAGTGGGGGGTCCAATTCTGACACCAAGTTCAATTCTGGGGTTTTTCCAACACCACCAAGCAATTCTCAGACACCATCTGGGTGTCCTACAATTTAACTCAAGTCTGACACTGTCTACCTGGAGACAGTATCAGATTCCACAGGTCAAAGGCTCAGACTTCTCCCCCCACCCCCACCCCACATTTCAGGCACCAACTTCTAGTCTAAGTTGTCACCTGTGCTTCTGACCAACTGGTTGTAGATCAGAGATTCCCACCACCCCTCCTTGGGTTTGATTAATTTGCTAGAGCGGCTCACAGAACTCAGGGAAACATTTTACTTACTACGTAATCGATTTATTATAAAAGGATATAACTCAGGAACAGCCAGTTAAAAGAGATGCAAGGGACAAGGCACGTGGGAAGGCACGATGAACCACCCTCCCAGCACTTCCAGGTGTTCACCAGCCCAGAAGCTCTCCAAATCCTGTTCTTTTGGGGTTTTATGGAGGCTTCATTACATAGGCATGATTGACTAAATCACTGACCCATGGAGTGGGACTGAAAGTTCCAACCCTCCAATCACATGGTTGCTTCTCCTGGCAACCAGCCCCCACCCTCAGATGACCTAGGGGCTTTCCAAAAGTCACCTCATTAACATAACAAAAGACATCTCTCTCCCTCTCTCTCTCTCTCTCTCTCTCTCTCTCTCTCTCTCTCTCTCTCTCCCTCCCTCCCTCCCTCCCTCCCTCCCTCCCTCCCTCCCTCCCTCCCTCCCTCCCTCTCTCTCTCTCTCTCTCTCTCTCTCTCTCTCTCTCTCTCTCTCTCTCCCTCTCTCTCTCCAGGAAATTCCAAGGCTTTCAGGAGCACAGTACCAGGAATGTGAGGAAGACTAAACATACATATTTCTTCTTATAAATCACAATATCACAGTGTGAGTAGAGAGAAAGGGAGGGTTTACCTGGCTTCTGAGGCTTCATGGCCTCAGCAATGCCTGGAGAAGAAAGAGATGGGAGCAGGTAAGGGATCCATGACCCCCCTCTGGGCCTCTCCCCCAGAACCCTGGCATCTGCCCCCATCACCCACTCCTGTACCTGGTCCGTAGCCGATGGGAACCGCAGACCCTGTGGGGATGGGCAGGAGGTGGGGGGGTGGGGAGAGGTTGAGGAACACAGGAGGCCAGAAACTGGGCTTCCCTTTCCTCCCAGTTTAGGGACCAGAAAACTTGGAGCCTCCTCTGCTGCATTCCATTACCAACTCTGCCCTCTCCAAGGAGCCCAGGAGAGGACCCTTAGAACAGAGTCTGGGTGGGGACCACCTCGCCCCCTCCTCTCTCCTCCTCGCCCAGCCTCCAGCTTCTCCCAACCCCTCAGTTCTGAGCTGGGGGCCCTGTGAGGGATGGAGGAATAAGCAGGGGGTTGGGGACCCTGGCTAAGTTAGAGGCAAGGATTTGTGGTCCCCCCTACAGAGCCAAGCCAGAACCCTGGAGACTCTCCACCCCCTCTTAATCCTTCACCAATCCTGCCTCTTGAAGGCCTGGGAGGGAGATGGAAGAGAATGCCTAGATGTGGACCACACCCCAGAGCCCACCAGTCTCACCTGGCTGGGCTCCCAGTCCGTTGCTATTCCCAAATCCTGGGGGGACAGATGGAGATGGGTGTGTGAATAGGGGGAGGGAAGATTAGGGTTTGGGGGGAGGTGGAGAGACATGCCCGGACAAGGCTCACCTGGCTTCTGGGGTCTCACACTGGCTCCGAAGCCTGGTGGAGAGACAGGGGGCAGGTTAGGGCTCCTGGCCCCATCCCTGGGCCTCCCTAGCATCTCCAGGCAGGCCTGCCCCTACCTGCTCCATAGCCATGTTGAGCTGCAGGGCCTGGGGGCAGGAGACGGGCTCTGGGTACAGCCTCTCTGAGGCCCCTGCACAAAGCAAGGTCCTTTAGCTCTCCCCCACCACCCCACCCCCAGCCGGGCCCTCGGGCTCCTCCTGGGGTCCAGCCTCCCTGTGGAGCCTGAACGCCATCCCAGCTGCCTGGGTCCCGTCTGGTTGGTGTCACCACCACCACCCACACCAACCAGCCAGGAAGGTGGACTCCTTGACGTCCCCTCACCAACCGCATGCTCTGCTCTGGGCATGAGCTCCCGCCTCCTTGGCCCCCAGCCATTTCCAGAGCCTGTACCCTCTCTGGTCCTCTCTCTCTCAGATGCCCCAGCTCAAGATTTTCAGTGGGGCACGGCCAGCGGGCCCCCGCCTCTGCCTCCACCTCCCCAGAATGTGCCCCCGTTACATTTATGCTCCTTTCCTGCCTGCCTCCTCCTGCTGCCCAGGCTCGGGAAGGCCTGCCACCCCATCTGGCTGGGCTGCCCTGGGGATGTTTGTTGAAGGAGTATTTGTTGTGTGACGCCAGATGGGAGGGCGGGTCTCACCTGGCTTCTGAGGTTTCAGTCCTCCGAGGCCTGGGGAAGAGAAGGAGACTGTCCAGGGAGTCCACCCGGATCCCCGTCCCCTCAGAGCTAGGGACAGCACCTCCATCCCTGCACCAGCCACCCCCTTGGTGAGCCCTGCGCCCCTAGAGTTCTGCGGTCACACCCAGCTGGGCTCCATTCCCGGTCCCAAACCCTGGGGAGACAGAGCAAGAGGCCTGAGGAGAGATCAGGAGCACAGATGCAGAGATGACAGACAGAGCCCAACAGAGCAGAGCATGGCTCACCTAGCTTCTGGGGTTTTCCTTTCCAGAAACCCCCACCTTTGGATCTCTGCCTCCCCCCCAACTCAGCCCCGGTCCCCTCTCTACCTGGTCCAAAGCCATTTAGAGCTGCGAGACCTATGGGGGGGGGTGCGACACAGGAAATCTGGATGGCACTGAAGTGAGAGTGAGCCCCAGCCTCCCCGCCTACCCGGACCCCTGCCCTCCCCTTCCACGTCCCTCCATTCAACCTAGCTAGGTTCACAAGAGGGGTGGGGAGCTCACTGGGGGGACCTGTGATAGGAAAAGGGCTGGGGAGACTGAGGCGGCTGAGAGATGGGATCCCACATCCAGCCTTCCTCCATCCCTCTGGTCCAGAAGATTCCTGGGGTCTTAACATCCTCCCTCTTCCCTGCTCCCACTCTGGATGCCAGGAGCCCAGCCCGCCCCCTGTCCAGACATGCCAGCAGCCTCCTCCCCAAGTTCTCCAACCCCTGCCTGCTCCAGGTAGACAAGGTCTTTTGCTCCCTGCTTAAAACCACAAAGGTGTGTCCCACTGCCAGGTTCAAGTCCCTCCAGGCATCCAGCCTCGGGCTGTGCCCTCTAGCTTTCCACCTCTGGTGGATTGCCCCCCAGTCCTGACCACAGCCTGCAACAGCACCTGGGGGTCCCGGCTTAGGCACTGGGCCCAGCAGGTCTGCAGCCGGGTCAGGGTTGACCAGCTCGGTCTGCAGTGTGCAGCCAAGTCCGGACTCAGGCAGCCACTTGGGAAAGTTGGTGGAATGAGTGAGCCTCTAAGAGGCCCCCTGTTAGGACCCCAGAGTGGTGGCCGGCAGTGACCTCTCCCTCCCCCAGCAGCCTGGGCCCTAGCCACCCTCACCTGGCTGGGCCCCCAGGCCATGGCCAATGCCCTGTCCTGGAGAGGAGAAGCCAGCCGTATGCGAGCAGTGGATTGGGGGAGGACTTGTGGTGTGTTGGGCAGGGACAGAATTAAGATGGTGGGACGGAAGGGCAGGGTCTCTGTCTCACCTGGTTTCTGAGGTTTCACACCCCCTCCTAAGCCTGGAGAAAGAAGAACTGAGCCACATGCAATGTGGACCCCTCCCAGCCCCTATTCTCCCCCCAAGAAATCAAGTTTCTGCCCTCCCCCTCCCTCCTTCCTAGAACCCCAGGTGCCCTCACCTGGCTGGGCTCCAACTCCTGGGAAGGCCTCAGCTCCCAGCCCATTCCCACTGCTGAGTCCTGGGGAGACAGAGCAGGAGTGAGTAAGGGGAGCGGGGGTGGGGGTGGAGGGACGATGGGGGGAAGAGGACAGGGACATAGGGACAGGGTGGGGCTCACCAGGCTTTTGAGGTTCCACGCTCCCTCCAATTCCTGAGAAAGAGACAGAGACTCGGTGAGGGAGCCTAGAGCTCCTGTGAACCCCGAACCCAAGCACGTGCCGCCAGCTCCCCCCACCCCTCCCCTACCTGGTCCCTGGCCGTTCTGAGCTGCAGGGCCTGTGGAGAGAAGGAGGGTGTAGGCTGGAGCCCAGCCAGTGCTGGGTGGGCCCACACCTCCTGTGGTGTCCTCACCCCATGACCTTTGTGCCCCCCAACAGTTATTCCCCTGGAGCATGCCCAGAGAGGGGCCTGGAAGTCTGGAAGAGCCTCCCCAAGACCACAGCTCAAGCCAGAGGAGTGGCAGCAGTGGCTAATGAAGGGAGCAGTCCCTGGGAGGGTGGCACAGTGGCAGGGCTGGGGACAGGGTGAGAGGGCTCCCCCACACCTGGTTTCTGAGGTCTTACGCCCCCTCCCAGCCCTGGGGAGTGACAGAGAGATTGACACTGACCCCTACCAGCCCCTCCCCTAAGAATGTGGGCCAGGACCCTGAACCCCCCTTGCCTGCCCCTCCCTGCAGCCCCCTGGCCCTGGAAAAGCACCAATGCTGAATCCATTTCTGCTCCCAAATCCTGGGGACACAGAGGTGGCGCTGTTGGCTGTGGGCTGGCAGATTGGGGCAGGCAGAAGGGGCCAGGATAGAAATGGGTGGGGAGAGTGCCAAGATGGGCAGGGCAGGGCTCACCTGGCTTCGGAGGTTTCATGCCCCCTCCCAGGCTGAGCCCCTGCCCTCCCCCCAGAACGCAACTCTCTCCCGGTTCCCTGATTCCAGCTCTGTTCACTCCTTCCCCCTCCCTGGACCACATGGTGGTGCCCCAGGTGCCCTCACCTGCCTGGGCTCCCGGCCCTGGGAAGGCACCAGCTCCCAGCCCATTTCCATATCCTGGGGAGACAGAGCCAGAGGGAAGGATGGGGGGGAGGGGCTGGGGCTTCAAAGGGCAGGTAGAGGGAGAGGTGGGCAGAGGGGCGGTCATGGAGCAGGTCTCACCTGGCTTCTGGGGTTTCACCCCCCTTCCAAAGGCTGGGGAGAGAGATGCAGTAGATGAGGGCACCCCAGGGATCCAGCCTCTTCCTGGGGCTCCATGAGCTGAGGGCTAAGGTGGGGGGCATTTGTGGTCCCAGCTGAGGTAGGGGTGGAGCAGGGGTGCCCTTGTTCTCCATTCCCCAAACCAGACAACTGGAACCATTTTGGTCCTTCCCTTTGCCTCCAGTGAGTCACCAGTTGTGCCCTGAGGGAGCCTGGGGGAAGACCCAGCGGTACCCTCCCCACCCCTCATATCCAAACCCACCTTTTTCCCAGAACCTCCTCACCTGGCTGGGTGGCAGTACCTGGGAAGGCCCCGACTCCCAGCCCATTCCTGTTCCTAAACCCTGGGGAGACACCTGGGGAGACAGGGCAGGAGGGGGTAAGGGGGAGGGGCAGAGAGATGGGGAGAGACAGGTAGGGCGAGGCTCACCCGACTTCTGTGGTTTCACGACCCCTCCAATGCCTGAGAGGGGGATGGGGGTCAACTGAGGGTCTCAGGAGACCCCATGTCAGGGGTGCCCCTAGAATCCTGGCCCCACCTCCACCTGTTCCCTAGCCATTGGGAGCTGGAGGGCTTGTGGGGAGAGGAAGCCATGATCTGGTTGGGTTTGGGGTGAGGGTGCAGGACCCTTGGACCCCACCAGAAACAGCAAACCTGAAGGCTCTCTGTCTGTCCCTTCACCCCCTGGAATCATTCACCAATCCTGCCCTCTGCTCCGAGGCCTGGGAGGGAGCAGGGGGAGGGGCGATGCCCAGCCCCACCACTCACCTGGCTGGGCTCCCAGCCCACACCCAGTATCAAATCCTGGGAGAAGAGATAGAGGTGAGGGGTGTGAGAGAAGGGTGGGGAGACAGAGAGAGAGCCGGGGCCAGGCAGGGCCCACACGGCTTCTGAGGTTTAACACCCTCTCGGAAGCCTGGGGGAGACCCAGTGAGCCTGTGAGAGACCCAGGACGCCCTCCACCCCATAGCCATTCTGAGCCAGGACCTGTGGGAACTCAGCTCCAGTCCGTTCTTCCCAAGAAGGGTGGGGGGCGCAAGAGGGGCCCTGGCTTCTGGGAGCCCACTCCCCTTCCTTCCTTCTTTCGGCTCTGAGCTGGCCCAGGGCCTCACAGTGAGCTGGGCTTGCCCGCCCTGGAGCTGGGTTCTGTGGGCAACCGGGGAACAAGCAGGGACAGGAAAGAGTTGTACCCCCGGGGCGTGTACATGGTGAGACGACAACCAACCGCCTTGATGGATTCCTGGGGCAGGGGAGCGGAGTGTAGGAGGCGTGTAGGAGGGAAAGGACAAGGCCTTCAGGAAGGGTGGTGGGCAGGCTTCTCCAGCCGGGGCTGGAGTGGGGGGAAAAGTGCAGCAGTGTGGTCCCCAAGTGTTTCTGAGATGGCTGCCTCCCCCAGACCCAAATCCCATTTGCCCATGCCTTACCTGCTCCTAGACCACTGCGGGGGCCGTAGCCTGTGGGGGAAACGGGAAGTTGAGCCTGGGGGGCAGGAGGGGCCAGGAGCTGGGAGCTCTGCTCTCATTCCGAGGACACAGAGCTGCCCCGCCCGCCACCCCTCAGCCAGCTTTACCTGATGGATAGCCATTCAAGCCTCCTAAGCCTGTGGGGTCAGGAAGAGAGGGTGACTTAGGAGGCAGAAAAGAGCTGAATCTGGATGCTCCCTGCAAAGCGAGAGAGCACACCCCCCTCTCTGGGCCTCAGGTACCTTGGGGTCACCGCAGGGTGAGCAGACTGGTGGCAGGGGCAGGAGAAGCGGAAGAGTCCCTGGCATAGAGGGACGCGTCTGGGCCATACCCCTGGGAGCAGATCCCCCTGCACCCTCTTCCACGGGCAGCTGCACCTCTGGCCTCCATTCTTACTTGAACCCCTCCCTTCCTGGAAATCCCATCCTCGTCCCCCAGCCCCGCAGTCTCTCTCCTGCAGCTTAGGTGTGTCAGGTCTCAGTAGGAAGCCCCTCTCCCACCTGTAGGGCCCCACAGGTCCCTGGAGGGAAGACCCTTCCAGACACCCCGCCCCTGGCCCTGCCCCAACTTGCCTTGTCTCTTCCCTTCCTGTCCCACCTCCACGCCTTTGCCTCATGTCACTGCCATCGATGTCCTTCCCCTTTCCTGTCGCAATCTGCCCCCCCACCTCCCGCAAAACCAACTCCAGGCCTTCCTCCAGCCCTGATGACCCTGTGTTCTCCTGGGCCCCAGATCTGGATCCCAGAGCAGGGAACATCTGGGGTGCTCCCCCAGAGAGCTCCCAGACCCCTGCGAGGGGAAGACCAGGCCCTCTTCCTTGACCCCAGAGCCTGGAGAATCCACTTACCTTTCCCCAGGCCAGGAGACAATGGAGGTAGCCCTAGGGGAGGAAGGGGGTTCCTGACTCAGGGCAGGGACCCCAGGCATCTATCCCCCAGTCTCCCAAAGCCCTGCCCAGCCCAGATTCACAGACCCTCCCCTCCTTCTCTCTGGAGCCCCAGCATCTGGCCCAATGCTCTACCTACACCCCAAGCCCCAACTTCAGCTTCCCAGACCCGCCAGCAGCCCTACTGCCTGCTCTCACCGCCTTGCACGCTTTCAGAAGTCAAGCAGAGCAAGAAAAGGGTGGAGGGGAAGGCCCAGGTGCTCATGATGCGGGCAGAGTGGGAGGGCACCCACCCTTTGGGCCTTTAAACACCCCTGCTATGTGGGGGCCCACACCCAATTCCCCCCACTGTGAATAGCAGAGGCTCCGCTGGGCTGGCAGACCCCAGGGGGCAGCCACCCCGCCCCCAACAGCCTCTTCCTTGCTCACCCCTCATCCATCATGGGTGGTGACAGCCGGGACAGGTCCCCACCTAGCCCCCCAGGCTCCTCCACCCCTGTCAGGGACTGGGGCCCTGGCGCCAGGCCTGGAGGGCTCAGCTGCTCCCCCCAGCAGCTGACGAGGGCAGGCAGGCACCCCAGGCCCAGCCTAAACACAGCTGGGGGTGGGGGTGGTGGAGAGCCAGGCCCAGAAATGTGGGTGTGGCTGGCAGGGGAGGCTCTGAATGAGTTACTATGTTACAGGAAGGAGACAGAGTATTACAGAGGCAAGTGGCCGGGGAACAGTGTAGCGGACTGTATCAGGACTGTATCACTGTATCACACAGGCAGGTGTGTCCAGGAGAGGAGCCGGGCTATTAACCCATCTAACCCTGGAGACCGCAGTGACCGCACCAGGAGACGGCCCTTTGCCCCCAGCTGAGTCTGGGCTTGCAAAAGTGGGCCTGAGCCTCCCTTCCATGAAGGATGGTGACACACAGGGATGGGTCACCCCATGCTCAGCCTGTCCAAGAGTCCCTGCTGTTTCTCGAAGGCTCAACCAAGGCCCACCTGCTGCACAAGTCCCTCCCAGCTTCACCTCCATCTCCTGCTCTGCTCCATCTGCACTGACTCTAACTTTAGGGACAGAATCCGGGGGAGGGGGAGCTGCTCAGGGTGCGGTGGGGGCAGGAGTGCAAAAAGGGTACCTGGGGGTTAGTAAGCACTCTCCATTCCTCAGGTGGGCGGATGAGCCTGGAGCTGGGGCCTGGGCGCATGGGGCTTGGTGGGGAGCCGAGTACGGGAGACCCAGAGAGGTAGGCCTGGGAAATGCCAGGAGTTGGGGCCTGGACCCCAGCCCAGGTAGAGGGCTGAGGGGGTGGCTTGAGGGGCCTTTAGCACAGCTGCATGTTCAGAAGATGTCTGACCCGCGGGCGCCTGGCCTCCTCTTCAACTGGCCTCCCCCAAATTCCCAACCTGGCAGGTGGTGCTGTTGTGAGCAGCTGGCAGGGAGCCTACTGACACGGGCTGTGCCATTTTAGGCGATGCACTCCTTGGGCCTCCAACCTGCACTTCCGACACCCCAGCTGTCACCTTGCGCTGGGCTCCCAGCTCTGGCCCCTCAAAGTTGCTCCTCTTCGGAGGCTGGGCCATGTCCCCTCACACCTAGGGGCAAAAGGTAGCCCAGGGCCTAGCTCCATCAGGGGCTCTCTCAACCCCCTCTAAGTGGTCCATGTGCTCTCAGGCTGTCCTGCCAGGGTGGGACTGGGGGGTGAGCTGAGGGGACTGGCCTTGCTGGGGGCTGGGGTGGTGGCATTGCAGGGGCCGGGGGTGCCCAACTGGGCCAGGCCCTGGTCCTGAGCGGAGTCAGCTGGCCCAAAGCCCCAGACTGGTTGACATTTTCCACAGGCCCATGCCAGCACCCAGGCAGCCTGGCAGTGGTGGTGGGCACTGGCTTTCCCTCTGGCAGTGACCAAGCAGGCACCCAGCCTGTACCTCCTGCGAGGCCTCTAATGGTCTCCCCACCTGCCTCCTCCTGGGCCAAGCTTCCCTGTCGCCCTGCAGGGTGGGCGATATGTCTGTGTGTCTGGGTCTGTGCAGGGGGCCCTCAGCTATCCCAGGTCTGAAGCAGACACCTTGGGCCTAGACTGGCGCGAGGTGGGCAGACAGCAAAGTGGCATCTGATGTAACAGGGGCTGCTGCTGCCCAGAAGTGTGTGGATGAGCAGAGGGCGGAGGCCTGTGGACTGCCCGGCCTCAAACCCCAGCCCCGCTGCTTAGCTGTAAAATCTGGGCCAAGTCCCTTCTCTCTGCCTCTGTTTCCCCATCTGTAAAATGGGGTAAGAAGTAGCTCCCCCATTTTAGAGGAGAGTGAACAGACTCAGGAAAGTGGGATTTCCGCTCAAGCTCCCCAGCCAGATGGAGCTGGTATGTGAACCTGATCTGCATCTGAACCCAGCGCCCAGTCTGCTAATCATAGGCCACTTGGTCACCGTCCATGAGTGGGCCAGGGAGCCGGTGCCTGTGGCCATGGGGCAGAGCAGGTGGCCTGGCAGGAAAGCCCTCCCCAGGGAGCCTGAGTGGACCATCCCAGCTGCCCCTGGCTCTCAGGAGTGGTTGAGGCCAGGGGCCACCCCTGAGCCCTTCCCAGCAGCCAGTAAAGGTCCAGCCTCCAGGACTCCAGGTCTTGGCTACCTGCCGGGTGAGGCAGGAGGTGGGCCTGTGGGGTGCTGTGCCGGGGCGCCTGGCTGAGGGGACCCAGCTCAAACAGAGGGTTCTTGTTCACAGGTGGGTCTGTGAGGGGGAGGTGGGTGCCCCAGGCATAGTCACATCACATGTGCTCTCATGTGAGTGTGCTCCCGGGGTGCAGGCCCTCCTGTGGGGAGCGAGCAGCAATGGTGCAGCCCAGGGTGTGTGTGTCGGGGGGGGGGGCAGAGGGGGAGGTGCTGGTGGCTTCAGCCCAGATCCCTGCATCGGCCACCTCTGGGACACCTCTGTCACCCCCAAGCACGTGCACTGTGCAAAGCTGACTTCTATTAACTCCCTCTCCTACCTGTCAGATTATTTTTTTAAAAAACCTTATGCCAGGGACTTCCCTGGTGGTCCAGTTGTTAAAACTCAGCGCTTTCACTGCCTGTGGGCCCGGGTTCAATCCCTGGTTGGGGAACTAAGATCCTACAAACCGTGCAGCGTGGCCAAAACCAACAAACAAAACTTATGCCATTGCAAAGTGTGCACAAGACAGAAACGTACAATATAATAAATACCTATAAAGCACCTATGCAGCCAGCACAGAGGTGAAGAAATAGAACACAGCCAACTCCCCAGAAGCGTCCATCACAATCGCCTTTTTCCTGTTAGGGTAGCCATGTTTGCACGTGTGGCGGTCTTTTCCTTGTCTTTCTTTTTTGTTAATAAATTTACTTATTTATTTATTTATTTTTGGCTGCATTGGGTCTGCGTTGTTGCTCGTGGGCTTTCTCTAGTTGTGGAGAGCAGGGGCTACTCTTTGTTGTGGTCCGCGGGCTTCTCATTGCGGTGGCTTCTCTTGTTGCGGAGCACGGGCTTTAGGAGCGTGGGCTTCAGTAGTTGTGGCACGTGGGCTCAGTAGTTGTGGCTCGCATGTTCTAGAGCGCAGGCTCAGTAGTTGTGGTGCACGGGCTTAGTTGCTCCACAGCACGTGGGATCTTCCTGGACCAGGGCTCGAACCTATATCCCCAGCATTGGCAGGAGGATTCTTAACCACTGCGCCACCAGGGAAGTCCCTTGCCTTTCTAAAGTCACATTATTCCAATTTTGTGGCCCCATCCCTGGTGAGTGGTGAATGCGGTCTCGGCGGGCGCGTGGTGCTATTTCCGTGACAGGTCACACGGGGGCGCGCGGTTCAAGCTGGCTATCACCTGGACGTGCGGCCAGGACCCGGGGAGTCCAGAGCCTGGGCAGGGGTTGGGGGGCTTCCTCCTGGACCGAGCCTCTGCCAAGCGCTCTGGTCTCAAACCTTGTGACCCCCTAGGTGGGTGCAGAGGTCCTGGGTCCGAGTCTCCTCCAGGGGCCTCCTTTAGGTCCAGGCAGGTGCTTTAAAAACTGCAAAACACTATATGCACGAGGGAGTGTTACTATTATTATTAAACAGTGAGTAAGTTCCTACTGTGTGCTTGACTCTGTCTTTTTTTCACATGCACTTTCTCATTTAGTGCTCATACACCCCAAGGAGGTAGGAACTATTATTATCCTCATTTTACAAATGTGGAAACAGGCCCAGAGACATAAAGCAACTTGCCCATGATTGCACAGCCTCTGTGTGGCAGAGCTGGGTTGGAGCCTTAAATTCCCTGACTCCATGGCCCATGTTCTTACCTGCTATCTGTACTTAACTTTATATTAAGGCAGGTTTGTGAATTAAAAAATTATTATTATTATTTTTTTAAATTTATTTATTTTATTTATTATTTGTTTTTGGCTGTGTTGGGTCTTTGTTGCTGCACACAGGCTTTCTCTAGTTGCAGTGAGCGGGGGCTACTCTTCTTTGCGGTGCACGGGCTTCTCATTGCGGTGGCTTCTCTTGTTGCAGAGCACGGGCTCTAGGCACGCGGGCTTCAGTAGTTGTGGCACACAGGCTCAGTAGTTGTGGCGCACAGGCTTAGCTGCTCCGCAGCATGTGGGATCTTCCCAGACCAGGGCTCGAACCCGTGTCCCCTGCATTGGCAGGCGGATTCTCAACCACTGCGCCACCAGGGAAGTCCCTAAAAAATTATTTTTTGGGCTTCCCTGGTGGCGCAGTGGTTGAGAATCCGCCTGCCAATGCAGGGGACACGGGTTCGAGCCCTGGTCTGGGAAGATCCCACATGCCGCGGAGCAACTGGGCCCGTGAGCCACAACTACTGAGCCTGCGCGTCTGGAGCCTGTGCGACGCAACAAGAGAGGCCGCGATAGTGAGAGGCCCACGCACCGCGATGAAGAGTGGCCCCCGCTTGCCGCAACTAGAGAAAGCCCTCGCACAGAAACAGAAACGAAGACCCAACACAGCCAAAAATTTAAATAAATAAATAAATAAATAAATAAATAAATAAATAAATAATTTTTTTAAAAAAATATTTTTTAAGTCATTGTGAATTAGACGTTCGGACCTGAGCCCAGGACTCCCAGAGATGGGGCTGGCAGAGGGGCTGGCAGCTGGAGAGGGGCCTGCGTGCTCCCGGGGTCTCCTGGGGACAAGCCTGGGGTCTTTAACAAGGATTCAGCCTGAGTGACAGGGGCTGGCCCGTGGCTGCCAGATATGCTAATGCAAAGAAGGGCACGTGGAGGGGGTGCTGCAGCCCTCAGAGAAGCTCTGGGTCTTGGGCCTAACCCAGGATTCCAGGCCCTCCAGCGCTGGTCCATGCAGCGGAGAGTGTTCCCTGAAGGTATAAGCACCACAGTGAACTGGGAGCCCTGCAGTCCATGACCTTTCAGAGACTTGGGGAGACAGGTGATCAACAAATAAACTGATAGAGGATAGAATTTCAGATAGAAATAAATGCTATATGAAAATAAGGTGGGGGACTGTCCTGGTGACGCAGCGGTTAAGAATCCGCCTGCCAATGTAGGGAACACGGGTTCCAGCCCTGGTCCGGGAAGATCCCCCATGCTGTGGAGCAACTAAGCCCATGCGCCACAACTACTGAGCCTGCGTGCCACAACTACTGAAGCCCACGCACCTAGAGCCTGTGCTGCTCCGCAACAAGAGAAGCCATGGCAGTGAGAAGCCCGAGCAAGGAAGAGTAGCCCCCGCTCGCTGCAACTAGAGAAAGCTCACACGCAGCAACAAAGGCCCAGTGCAGCCAAAAATACATAAATAAATAAATTTATTTTAAAAAAAGAAGAAGAAAAGAAGGTGGGAAAGGAGATCTGATGAGATGAGGAGCTTTCTAGGGAGGGTGGCCTGGAAGAGTGACTCCCCTTGAGCCTGTTAAACAGATAAAAAGTCCCCTCCGATGGAGGAAGAAGCAACCCCCCTGCTAAGAACTTTAAGGGGATCATCCTATTTGAATCTCCAGCTCGGTGAAGGAGGCGTAATCAGCTCCATTTTTACAGGAGAGGAGACTAGTCGGAAGCTCAGAAAGGCCCGGGGCCTTCCCAAGGTCGTTCAGCCAGGAAGGGGCTGAGGGAGGTTTGAGCTGTGCTTAAGTCTCAAATCCAAAGAATGGGAATGGCTGCCTCGAAGGTGGCCGAGGCCTGGAGGCAGGGAGGCTTCCTGGAAGAGGCAGAATTTTCTGGTTCAGGAAGCCGCGCGTTCCGCAGGTGGAGGGTGTGTGTATGGTGTGTGTGTGTGTGTGTGTGTGTGTGTGTGTGTGTGTGTGTGTGTGATCCCCACCGCATCGGTGCACGGCAGGCATGAGGAGGGAGCACTGAGCCCAGGGCACTCCACCTCGCCGGGACCCCGGAGGCGGCAGCGACTTCCTGTGCAGCCCCAAGTGACCGCCTCTTGGGGCTACACCTCCGGGGCGAAACGCAGTGACCATTCCCTTTATAGATGCGAAAACTAAGGCAGCCCAGCGAGGGCCGTGGATGCCGGCACCGGGGTCTGGAGGTTGGTCGGCGTCCGGAGGTCGGTCGGGGTCCTGGGAACCAGGCGGGAGTACCCAAGAGCAGGCTCAGACCCCGCCTGGCGCCTCAGCCTCCAGGTGGCACCACGTAGCCACCCCCGCCCGGGGCCAGCACAGAGAAGGTTTCGCGCCTGCGCAGTGAGAGCGCTGGGCCGCGGAGCCGGCGGGGCGGGGTCGGAGACGCGCACGCAGGGGCGTTGGGGCGGAGCCACAGCAGGCTGTGAGCCTCTGATACGCTGCATCGGGGGTAAGAGGCGTTCCTGGGCGGGGCCTCGAGGCCGGTTTGGAATTTTTGGCGCGAGCCGTGTCCGCGCGCGTTCACGGGCCGTTCCCTCTCCGGAGAGTCCTCCCGCCCTGGCTTGGGGAGCGGTGGGCCGAAGACCCCGGACCGCTCCGAGGGCTCCTGTGCCCTCCGCCGACCCGGAATCTGGGACCTTGCTGAGCTGCGCCCCGCCCACCCGCCCCAGGTGAGCCCATACCCGGCCCTGAGGGTTCTCGGGCGGGATCGCCCTCTCCTCCCTTCTACCTCCCTCGCTAGCAACTCCTTGCCCCCTGACAGTCCTTCCCCGGATCTGCCTCACCCCCAACCCCCTCCCGCCTCCTTCCTCACCTCTCCGACAGCCCCACCCCTCCCTGGGCCAGCCCTGCCGCGGGCGGCTCCGCCCACTTCCCCTCTAGCGGCTCCTGCCCCTAGACGGTCCTTGCCCTCCTCCTTCCCCGGCCTCCCAATCCCTCTTCTTCTGGGAGGCCCCTTCCACAGCGACTGCTCCCCCTTTACTCGTCCCTCCCCAGGAAAAGCCCCACCGACCTTCCATCTACAGCCCCTCCCCCGTGACAGCTGGTCTGCTCAACTCTATTCGCCAGGGTTTCCCCACGCCCACGGAGGTGAATCAGCTGTGGCCCTGACCAGGAGGAACTCACAGTCTAGTGCGATAGACCGTGGTCAGCAGATGTGTCCTGCCCAGTGAGAGGGTGAGGCCCCTGAAAGCTGCAGAGCTCATCCCGGCCTGGCTTCTGCTCAGGGCCACCCTGGATTCACCAGGAGCCCCTGCTTCTCCTCCCTCCCCATCCCACCCCCAAAGCTGTTTGGCCATGCCAATGGTGCTAGAACGTAAGTGACATTGGGATGATCTGAGAATTGGTTTAAGATGCAGGTGCCCAATGTCCCTGAATGTGATATGGCTGGGCCCAGAGGCTGTACTTCTAACCAGCACCCTAGGGGTTCCTGACACCCTGGTCCCTCACTTTGAGAAACTCTGGGATGGGATTCCTGAGATGCATAGAGGCAGAGGGAGGGTACCCACAGGCTGTAGGGTGAGTCTCCCATGCAGGCCCCTGTGGGGTCCCTCCCCTCATGCCTCACTCTCCTAGGCACTGGAGAGTACCCTTCAGATGACTGCTCCCTCCAGTTTCAGTCACTGACTCACCCCCTGCTGAGTATGGAATCTTTTGATACACTGTGGCTCCTCTCAAAATTGGACTTCTCTCCTTTTTTCCTTTTGTTATTCTTTCAATTATAATATTATAGCAACACAGTAGCCCTCTTTGCTCCAATACAAAAGTCACTTACACCCGTGGGACCACTGTATTTTGTGTGTTCTTTCAATTACTACTCAGAGCATTATTTATTATATATTATTTATTATATAACAGTGACTGAGGGATCTGCATGCCAGACACTAGACTAAGGCTTCCATGAAGTTAGCGTTATAGGTCCACAAACCCCTGAGGCCAGGTGTGTTTCAGAATTCAAAATGTCTCCCATTTTAGAAAGCTAACAGGGTGCGTGTAACATTTATATGTAACACCATTCATTCATGGGTCTGGGACATCATTTCATAATCAAACACATTAATATTTCTGTCAAGAAATATATGATTATTTTACACTTAGAGGGAAGAATAGGCCAGGTCAGATTTTTCTGCTAAATGAGGTTTGCTTGTGGATATCCAGTTGTCCCAGCACCATTTGTTGAGAAGACTGTTTTATTTCTGCTGAATTGTTTTGGCACCCTTGTCAAAATCAATTGACTATAAGTGTGAGGGTTTATTTCTGAACTCTCAATTCTATTCCATTGATCTTCATGTCTATCCTTATGTGAGTACCACACTGTTTTGATTACTGTAGCTTTGTAGTAAGTTTTTAAAAATTAATTAATTTATTTTTATTCATTTATTTTTGGCTGCATTGGGTCTTCATTGCTGTGTGCGGGCTTTCTCTAGTTGAGACATGGGGGCTACTCTTCATTGTGCACAGGCTTCTCACTGCAGTGGATTCTCTTGTTGCGGAGCATGGGCTCTAGGCGCATGGGCTTCAGTAGTTGTGGCATGCGGGCTCCAGAGCACAGGATCAGTAGTTGTGGTGCACGGGCTTAGTTGCTTCGCAGCATGTGGGATCTTCCCGGACCAGGGCTTGAACCCGTGTCCCCTGCATTGGTAGGCAGATTCTTAACCACTGTGCCACCAGGGGAGTCCCGCTTTGTAGTAAGTTTTAAAATGGGGAAGTGTGAGTCCTCCAACTTTGTTTTGATTGTTTTGACTCTTTTGGGTCCTGTGAATTTCCATATAATTTTTAGGATCAGTTTGCCAATTTCTGTAAAGAAGCTACCTGGGATTCTGATAGTGATTGTGCTGAGTCTGTAGATCAATTTGGAGAGTATTACCATTTTACTTATATTAAGTCTTTGGATCTATGAACATATAATGCCTTTCCATTTATTTAGGTCATCTTTAATTTCTTAAAGAAGTTGGGGGAAGAAAGAAAAGCAAGTGTATGTGTATAATTTTTTTACATTGACCTTCTTTTTTACCATTTCTGGTTCTCTTCATTTGTTCCTGTGGGTTTGAGTTACCATCTGGTGTCATTTTCTAGTCCAATATAATTTTGTTCCCACACACTTAAATCTTTGTGCTGTTATTTGCAAGTATATTACATTTCTATATATTATATGCCCACCAATACAGTTACATACATAGTTTTATACAGTTGCTTTTTAAATCAGTTAAAAGAAGAAAGGAGAAAAATATGCATTTATACTGTCTTTTATATTACATAATTACCTTTACTGGTGCTCTTTCTTTTTTTCATGTACGTTTGAATTACTGTTTGGGATCACATGCTTTCAGCTTGAAGAACTTCCTTTAGTTTTCCTTGTAAAGCAGGTCTGCTAGCAATGCATTCTTTCTGTTTTTGTTTATCTGGGAATACCTCTTTTTTGCCTTTATTTTTGAAAGATAGTTTCATTGGATATAGGATTCTTGGTTGACAAATTTTCCCCCTAGTGCTTGAATATGTCATCCCACTTCCTTCTGGCCTCCACTGTTTCTTTTGAGAAGTTAACAGTTATTCTTATGGGGGGGGGGCAGTTGTCAGTGATGAGTCATTTTCTCTTGCTCCCCTCAAGATTTTCCCCTTGTTTTTGGTTTTCAGCAGTTTTAATATGGTGTGTCTGTGTGTGGATCTCTGCATTTATCCTACTTGAAGTTCATTGAGCTTCTTGGCTATGTTAATATTTTTAAAATCACATTTGGGAAGTTTTAATCCATACTTTTCCAGCTCCTTCTCTTCTCTCCTCTGGTGTACCCATCATGCATATGTTGATTCACTTAATGCTGTCCTAACATTTCTCTGAGGTTTGGTTCCCTTTTCTTTGTCTGTTTTTCAGATTGCATAATTTCTATCAAACTATCTTCAAGTTCACTGATTATTTCTTCTGCCAGTTCAAATCTATTGTTGAACCCCTCCAGTGAATTTTTTCATTTCAGTGACATTGTACTTTTCAACTATGCATTTGGTTCTTTTATAATTTCTATCTCATTATTGATATTCTCTGTTTAATGAGATGTTGTCATTGTGTTTCCTTTACTTCTTCAAGTGTGGTTTCCTTTAGTTCTTTGTACATATTTGTAGTGGCTACTGTGAAGTCTGTCTGTTAAATCTGACATCTGGTCTCCCTTACAGGGAGTTTTTGCTGTATGTTTTTTTTCCTGTGTATGGGTCACACTCTCCTGTGTCTTTGCATATTTTGTAATTTTTCTTTGACATTTTAGATAATATGTTGTAGCAACTGTGAATATTGGTTCCTTACCCTGCCCCTGGGGGCTTGGGATTGCTTTTGCTTGTTTAGTGACTGGCTGGACCACTGTAGTGATGTCTCTTTCCTAAGCAATGTGAAGCCTTTGACTTTGCTCCTCAGAGGGCCCAGCCTTGGGCATGTGCACAGTCCCTCTGGGACACTAGTGGTTTTAGGGGGGCTCTGTTTGTCTTTTCCCTGATCATACCCAGCTGTCAGGCCCCACCAATTGCTGTGTTGTTTTTGACAATGCCCTGGAACTGCTCCATAGACTGATCCAGTCAAATTTGGGCTTTAAAGGGGTAGCTTTTTTTTTTTTTTTTTTTTTTGTCTGTGTTGGGTCTTCATTGCTGCGTGTGGGCTTTCTCTAGCTGCGGTGAGCGGGGGCTACACTTTGTTGCGGTGCTTGGGCTTCTAATTGCCGTGGCTTCTCTCGTTGTGGAGCACAGGCTCTAGGTGCATGGGCTTCAGTAGTTGTGGTGCATGTGGGATCTTCCCAGACTAGGGCTCGAACCCATGTCCCCTGTATTGGCAGGCAGATTCTTAACCACTGCGTTACCAGGGAAGTCCCTAAAGGGGTAGCTTTGGAGTTCAGTGTTTAAGGTTTGTTCTGACCCCAGGAAGCCTCTTCTTAGCTGTCTCTTTCCCCAGTTCTCTCTGGTAAACTAGTTGTCCTGTGGTTCACTTGTAGTGCTAATGGAGGTACCGGCCTCCTCCTAATTTCTTAGTACCAAAACCTTCACTGATTTTGAGAGGGCCTTTAGGCTTGAACTTCTCACACTCTGCTTCTAATCAAGTCAGTTTTTTGCAGGGAGAGCTTTGGAGCTCTCTGTTTCATGACCTGCCTCTCCCTGGGCAGAATCTCCTGAGCCACAGCTCTGGAGCTGGGGACAGGGACAGTGGTGCCTGTTTCTCTGAGTAGGGGCTGGTGAAAGGAGGAAGCCCCCAGACTCTCTGCTACACTCAGCTGAAATTTAGCCTCTGCTACTTGGAGCTGGAAGTGAAACCCCACTAACTGAGTTTTAGCACCTCAACTACGAAAAAGGAAGCAAGAAAGAAATTTGAAATTCAGACTTTTTTTTTTTAATATATAAATTTATTTATTTATTTATGGCTGCGTTGGGTCTTCGTTGCTGCACGTGGGCTTACTTTAGTTGTGTCGATCGGGGGCTACTCTTCATTACAGTGCACGGGCTTCTCATTGAGGTGGCTTCTCTTGTGGAGCACGAGCTCTAGGTGCGCAGGCTTCAGTAGTTGTGGCATGGGGGCTCAGTAGTTGTGGCACATGGGCTTAGTTGCTCCGCAGCATGTGGGATCTTCCCGGACCAGGGATCGAACCCATGTCCCTTGCATTGGCAGGTGGATTTTTAACCACTGTGCCACCAGGGAAGCCCTAGACTTTCTTTTTTCCTTTGGAATTGGAGATAAGGGATAGCAGACCTGTGTTAATATTTCTACCTTACAGTCTTGGAAGAGGTTGGATTTTTTTTTTTTTTTTTTTTTTCTGGTTGCACCAGGTCTTAGTTGCGGCCAGCAGGCTCCTTAGTTGTGGCATGCAAACTCTTAGTTGCGGCATGCATGTGGGATCTGGTTCCCTGACCAGGGATCGAACCCAGGCCCCCTGCATTGGGAGTGCGGAATCTTAACCACTGTGCCACCAGGGAAGTCCCTGGATTTTTTATTTTTAAGTTTTAATTTTTATTTATTTAGTTTTTTGGCCATGTTTTATTTATTTATTTATTTATTTATTTATTTATTTATTTATTTATTTATTTATTTATTGGCCATGCCACCCTGCTTGTGGGATGTTAGTTCCCCAACCAGGGATTGAATCCTGGGTCATGGCAGTGAAAGCACCGAGTCCTAACCACAGGACCGCCAGGGAATTCCCCGAGGTGGGATATTTTAGGGCCAAACAAGGCAGGGATGTGCACACAGGTGGTCTGGCTCCAGAACATGCCTTGGTTTAACCTCTGCTGGACTGTGGGAACCTCCAGGACACGACCCCGTGGTTTTCAGTCTATGTGTCTCTAACCCCCAAGGTGCAGGTGACCACCTGCAGGCGTGCATACATTTGTATACCTTTTCCCACCAGGTGCGTGTTGTGCCTAAGGCAGAGTGTGTGTGTGTGGCATAGACTCGGCTCTCTTCTGCAGCCTCTTTGGGGCCATAGGACCAGGTGCTGTTTTGAGTGACACACTGTTCTGAACTCTGCCCCAAGGGGGCTCCTGTGCTGGACATGCCTGTGCCCGAAGAGGGCACCCCGCCACCGCTGAGTGGCACCCCCGTCCCGGTTCCAGCCTACTTCCGCCATGCAGAACCTGGCTTCTCCCTCAAGAGGCCTCGGGGGCTCAGTCGGAGCCTCCCGCCCCAGCCCCCTGCCAAGGGCAGCATCCCCATCAGCCGCCTCTTCCCTCCTCGGACCCCAGGCTGGCACCAGCCCCAGCCCCAGCGGGTGTCGTTCCGAGGCCGAGCCTCCGAGCCCCTGCAGAGCCCCGGGTATGACCCGAGCCGGCCGGAGTCCTTCTTCCAGCAGAGTTTCCACAGGCTCGGCCGCCTGGGCCACGGCTCTTATGGAGAGGTCTTCAAGGTGAGTCAGTGACAGCTCCCCAGGCCTGTCTGGGGTAACCCCCCTGCCGCCTCGCCACCCCGGCTGGGATGGGACAGTGTCCTGGGAAGCCTGTTCCCCTCCTTTCCCCTGACGGCCCACCTCTTGGGACTGACAGGCTCCCCTCAGTGCTGGACTTGGCCACTTTCTCATAACCCCCCATGCAGGCCCCTCTGAGGCCCCCTCAGAGCCTGGCACACCTCGCGATGGCTCCCGCCTGCCACCTCCTCTTGCCTGGTGCCAGCCGTGTGGGGGTCTTGGCAAGCTCCACAAGGCCCCGGAGCCAGGCCACCCCCCGTCCCCAGTGCAGTGCCCACCCCACCTCCCTCTGGCTGCAAGTGCTCAGGCGACACCTCCATGCCACCTTTTGTTTCTTAAAATATATTTTCCAATCATGTATATCTCCTCTAAAATGGTAGTTTTCCTTACACAAGTACTACATGAAGACAATTTTGTTAAAAAGTACAGAGGCCCCTAGGTCAGGGGAAACCACGGTGATTCTCAGGTGGGCGTTCTTCCTTCCAGACTTCTCTCTGTACTTCTCTGGAGTTGACCAGATAGAAACAAACCCATCTCAGATGCCGCACGGCAGACCACACTGCCCGTGCTGTTCTGTAGGCAGCTTTTTTACTTAACGCATCCTCCTGGGCCTGTACTTAGAGGTCTGCCCTGTCTCTTCTGTCGCTGGGTCTCCAGCAAACCAGCACCTGGGGTGGAGGTTTGTCCAGCTTTGCTCTTGCACACGTGGGGGTCACTCTAAGGTAGCTGCCGTGCCATACCTTCTGCACATGTGAAATCTTAACAGAATCTTCTGGGTTGTCCTCCTGAGTGGTTGTGCCCCCTCACTTCCAGGTGCGCTCCAAAGAAGACGGCCGGCTCTATGCCGTGAAGCGCTGCATGTCGCCTTTCCGGGGCCCCAAGGACCGGGCCCGCAAGCTGGCCGAGGTCGGCGGCCATGAGAAGGTGGGGCATCACCCATGCTGTGTGCGGCTGGAGCAAGCCTGGGAGGAGGGCGGCATCCTATACCTGCAGACAGAGCTGTGTGGGCCCAGCCTACAGCAGCACTGTGAGGCCTGGGGCACCAGCCTGCCCGAGGCCCAGGTCTGGGGCTACCTGCGGGACACCCTGCTGGCCCTGGCCCACCTGCACAGCCAAGGCCTGGTCCACCTTGACGTCAAGCCCGCCAATATCTTCCTGGGGCCCCGGGACCGCTGCAAGCTGGGTGACTTTGGGCTGCTGGTGGAGCTGGGTGCATCCGGAGCTAGCGAGGCCCAGGAGGGAGACCCTCGCTACATGGCCCCCGAGCTGCTTCAAGGCTCTTATGGGACAGCAGCAGATGTGTTCAGGTAGGGCTCGACATGGGAGGCTCTTCCTGGTGGGCGGGGGAGTGGTCAGCAGAGGGTCACCATCCTAGCCCAAAGTCAGGAAGACTTGCTGGGAGACGCTGCCCCAAGGGGATGGGGGTCCCGCCCTCTAGTTGAGAGGGGTCTGGAGAGTTAAGCTGTCTAATCAGAGAACCCTCTGGAGCCACTTTACCTGATTCACTTGTCTCTTCACTCATCTCCTCACAACACCTCCAAGGGAGGGACTATTATTACTCCATTTACAGGGGAATCAGGCACAGCAGGTTAAGGGACTTTTCCCCAAGTCCACAGTGAGCAGGTGGTGAGGCTGGGCCTGGACCAGGCGCTGGGTTCCAAGGTCACCACTGCTGGTGGTGCTGGTCACCACTGCTCTGCTTCTGACAGTAGCATCCAGTCACATCAACAGGATGATGAGAACATCACTGTTAACAACAGCGACCAGAGTGCCAGTCCTGTGGGGGCGGGGGGCGGGGGGTAGGTGGTGTGTGGCCTACGCTGGGCCCGGGGTCTGTGCTCCATGATGTCGTCCCCATCATCAGCCCTGCCGAGACCTTCTCAGGGCCCCCAGCCCCTCCTTCCCCGCCTCCCTGGCTCATGGTGGAAGATAGCATCCCTTTCCTACCCCTCTTCTTGGGGGTAGCCTGGGGCTCTGGGTTCTGTGTCTCGAGGTCAACGCTGCCCCTCTTCTGTCCCTGTCCCTCCCAGTCTGGGTCTCACCATCCTGGAGGTGGCGTGCAACATGGAGCTGCCCCATGGTGGGGAGGGCTGGCAGCAGCTGCGCCAGGGCTACCTGCCCGCTGAGTTCACTGCTGGTGAGTGGGGAGAGAGGATTGGAGGGGATGGACTGCCACAGGGAGGGCAGGCTCTCACGGTGGGGGGGGGGGTGGCTGGTGGCAAGGGACTGCCAGGCTCAAGGCCCCATCACCCCTGATGTGGCCCTGCCCCGGGGACAGGCCTGTCTTCTGAGCTGCGTTCTGTCCTCACCATGATGCTGGAACCTGACCCCAAGCTGCGGGCCACAGCCGAGGCCCTGCTGGCCCTGCCCATGCTCAGGCAGCCGCGGCCCTGGACCGTCCTGTGGTACGTGGCTGCCGAGGCCCTCAGTCGAGGGTGGGCCCTGTGGCAGGTAAGCCAGGGAAGGTGATGGGTGGCCCTGCTCTGTTCCCTGGCCCAGGGTCTACCTAGCCTTCCTCGGCCCCCTGTCCCCACAGGCCCTGCTTTCCCTGCTGTGCTGGCTCTGGCACGGGTTGGCACACCCTGCCAGCTGGCTGCAGCCCCTGGGTCCGCCGGCCACCCCGCCTGGCTCGCCGCCCTGCAGCCTCCTCCTGGACAGCAGCCTCGCCAGCAACTGGGATGACGACAGCATAGGGTGGGTGAGGGCTCCGGGCAGGCGGCTTGGGGTGCGGGGAGACGGGCCGTCAGCGTGGCCAAACCCCACGCCCGAGGCCCAGGCCCCAGCCCCATGGGAATTAGTAGTGAACCAGCATCTCTCCCACAAACCTGGCCCCCATCAAACCCCGGGAAGGAAACCAAGGCTGGTGGGGGTGCGGCCTGGCCTAGTTTGAATGCAGTTGTTTCTTCTAATCTCAGTGTGTGGACCAGGGGCCGTACGGAGCAGGGCGAACTGGCAACCTCACAGTGAGGGTGCTGCCATGCTGGGGAGGAGCACAGGGGCCACAGCACCTGCTGGGAAAGGCAGGCGGTGCAGCCCCCACCCCCCAGAGGCTGCCAGTACCCAAGGGCAAGGCATTATCCTTCCTCTCAGGGCGCAAAACCCCCAGAGCCTGGTGAGCTCCTGCCCTGGGAGGAATTCCTTAGTCCCACGTGCCTGGTGGCCAAGTGAGAGGCTGTAATTAAGAAACTACTGCAAAGGAAACCACAAGCTCAGGGCAGACAGTTCTCAGAAGGAATCACGCCATTAACCCCTTCCTTACGAGAATGTCACCCCATTGCCATGGGGGCGCTTTATAGCAGACAAAGTGCCAGATGAGCTTCAGTTACCACAAGGTCATTTCAAAGTCAGCTCAGTCAGAGCCCATGTGTTCTGAAAAGGGACAGAGGTGGCCTTTGAGTGTGGTCAGGTAGACTTTAGAAGTTGTCAGAGTGCTCTTTCAACGTCCACCAGTGCCCGTTGTCCGAGAATGGCCCCTGCCTGTGCCAGGCAGCAGCCCGGAGCCCGCACAGGGTCAGGATCGGTGTTGCTACTCCCACCCAGCCGTGGCCTCCTCCCCGCCCCTCGACACCCTGCTTGTCTTGCCCCCCCCCCCCCCGCAGGCCCTCGCTCTCTCCAGAGGCCATCCTGGCCAGGGCTGCCGGGAGCACCTCCACCCCCTGCAGTGGCTCCCCTGCCCCCCGGGGCAGGTACACGCTGAGGTGAGCAGGCCCAGGGTCCCAGGGGGTGGGGGGGGCAGCTTTCGGACCCTGAGAGTCATTTCTCTCTTTCCTTCTCTCCCCCTAGGGATTCTCTGGACCTAAGTGACATTGACTCAGAGCCCCCACAGGGCACCTTCCCCTCCTTTGAGCCCCGGAACCTCCTCAGCCTGTTTGAGGACTCACTGAACCCAACCTGAGCCCACGGGCCCGGGCTCGGCACTTTTAACGTCTTAGCCCCTTCCCTCCATCCTCCTGGAGGCTGGGGTCCCTCTGGAAACTCCAGTGGTCGCTTCTGCCTGGCCGTGTCTAATAAAAGGTATTTGAATCTTGGGAGTACCCAAGCTTGCTTGCACAGCAACACGGCACTTATTGACGTTGCCCAGGGTCTGAGGCCCCTGGGATGGGCCAAGGCTGAGCTCTGCTGCAAGGCCCCAAACCCCAGGCTGGCAGACTGGAGCTGGGAGCCACCCACTGTGTGGAGCAAAGATTTCCTGAGCAGGCACGTCCCTGCTGGGCAGGTCGAGCTGTCAGAGCACTCAAGGTGGAGGGTGCCCTCAGCCCAGTGGGGCCTGGGTCCAGGGCCATTCAGCTCTTTACATCTCTGTGCCAGTTGCCTGGAAAAAGCAGCAGCCACCACCCTCCTGCCCCTAGGTCCTGGGATAAGAGGCTAGTCCTGTTGTCCAGACCCCTCATTCCACAGTCTCTGGACAGCAGGGAGAACGGGCTGCTGGGAGGGCCGGCATGCAGGGTGGACAGACAGAGGGCAGGAGGCTGGGCTAGGCAGCTGTGAGGTGCCTTATGTGAGGGTCAGGGTGGGTGATGGCTCTGGGCTGGCAGGATCCCAACTGTCCCTTTGGCCCAAACCTCACAGGTCCCAGAGGGTAAAAACAGGCCCAGAGAAGGGAAGGTTTCCTTTCAGCCTATAAGTCCCGTGGAAGAAGGCAGGAAGGGGAAGTGGAGTTCCAACGTGTGAGTAAAAGAGGGTAGTCCACAGGGAAGAATGGATGAACAGACGAGGGCTCCCCGCTAGGAGGTCCCATTTGCTGGAAGCATCCAGGGAGCCAGCATGGTGCTGTTGGCCCTAGAAGACTGTGAGCAGGCCGGCATGGCGGGCGGGAGGTGGCTCAGTCCGGGGGACAGATGTGCCGGGCAGCCCAGAGCAGGTCAGGCACGACGCCAGCGTGCAGCTGGAGGATGGAGCCCACGCTGAGCAGGTGCATGATCTGGTGTGAGTTACCCCAGTAGTCGAAGCGGCCTGGTCCCCAGCGCTCCGGCAGGCGGGCCACGTTCACCAGCCCCCCAAGCAGTGCCAGTGCATCCATGCGCAGGTAGCAGCGCAGGGAGCCTGGAGCCCCAGAGCCCAGCCCCACTCCCCGGGCCCCAAACATGAGGAGGCGGGCGCCAGCCTGCCAGCCAAAAGCGCGGAGCCGGGTACTGGTGGAGGGGGCAGTGAGGGCCCGCCAGCCTGCCACACCCGACAACACGGTGTAGGCCACCAGGGCAGCTGGGCGCAGCCAGGGCCTGCAGGCCAGGGTGCAGTGGATGATGGGCAGGGCCCCTGCACAGAGGAGAGAGGCAGGAGAGGGCACATCAGTCTGGGGGTCCACCTGCCCTTGTCCCTTTTTTTTTTCCTTCCAGTTTCCCTGATACCTGCCCTTTCTATCTCAGACTCATGTGAGTGTACCCGACCCCCAGCTCCCATCCTTCAAGCCCTCCGCCCCCCACCCTATCCCTTGGCTCACCGAGGGTGTTGACGAGGCAGACCCCACACATATCCAGGGCAAGGAGCCGAGTGTACACAGGGCTGCCCCCTTTGTGGCACATGAAGAGGTGATAGAGCACAGAGCCTGCAGGGGGTGCCAGGCAGGCTACACAGTGTGTGCCCCACAGCCAGCCATCCTTGCCCAGCTGACCCCAGGGCAAGGTCATGGGCAGCAGCACCAGGAAGCCCAGCAGGGCCAGCCCTGGGGGAGGGAGACAGTTTTCCATCAGACAGCTTCAGCATTGAGGACAAGTCATGTCCTCAATGAGGCCACAGGCTAGAGGGATGGGAGCAAGACAGGTCCTGACAAGGCTGTTGGCCAACTCTTGGCCGGCCCTGGACAGAAGCAGGCTCTGGGCTTTCAGTAACTTTATTTAGCAGAGCTCACAATAGTTCTGGGAAGGGGAGACCATTATCCCCACTTTATAGGTGAGGAAACCGAGTAACCTGCCCCAGGGGACCCCAGCAAGTACGCAATGAAGCAGCACAGAGCCCCGGGCAGTCTGACTCCCAAGCTGGTCTCACCCTTGCAGCCACCACACCACTTCCCAGGAAAGCAGGGGGCCCCCACTCCCCAGTCTGGCCTAGGTATATCAGCAAAAGCCAGAGGGGGCATGATCTCAAGGTGAGTTCTGAATCCGACATGTAGGCAATGACAACAGATCCCAGGGCCACTTAGCTTGCTCCTCCCAATCCCTATGTCCTCTCTCTCCAGAAGGGACCAGACAGATGGAGGCTGTGGGCCTTTTTGTCCACCAGAGCAGGTGAGGCCAGGCAGGGCAGGGGGCTGAAAGAACCCTGTTCCACCTTCTACCCAGGCACCTTTTCAGGGAGTTCCAGTCCTCCCAGTCCAGGTCTTCAGGACCATTCCTACCACTTCCTGCAGGCACTTTGGCATTGCCCTCACACGGGTCAAAGGTCGGCACTGGCAGGCTGTGGCCGCTGACTGCCCACTCTTGGCAGGGTCTAGCCAGGCCACAGTCCCCCAGGGGGCAGGTACCAAGGCTGGGCCTAGCGCACTCAGGGCCCCTCTCTCCACCCGGGTAGGCCAAGGACGGGCAGGGCTGTGTCAGCACAGCTCCGCGGGGCCGCGGAGGAGGGGCCCGGCTCCTGCGGCGGGGAGGGGGGGACGGGGGCGGGGGCGGGGGAGGAGACGCCACCAGGAGGAGCCCGGCGGCTGGGCTGCTCCGGGCGGGCGGGGACGGCAGGGCGGCCAGGGCCTAGCTTCGCCTCCTGGGCCCCTCCTCGCCAAAGTCAACACCCATCTCCGGGACGGGTGCTGGCGGTAGAGGGTGCCAGGGCGCAGGGATTACGAAGCGGCCGGACACCAAGTTACTTATTCCCAGGGCTCAGAGGGATTAAGCGGACTCGGTCTCCGACTCCGCTTCCCTCGCCTGCCCCGGGGGCCCCGCCGGGGGAGCAGAAGCGGGCAGCGACGATCGGCACAATGGCAGCTTTGTCACCGCGGCTCCTGGCCGTGCCAGGGCCGGGGCAGCCCAGGACCTGGGCGCTGGGGCTCTCCTCGGCCTTCGGGCCCCCGGCCGGGCGCGGGCAGGGCTGCCGCGGATGGGGGATGCGGGGCGCGGCTCACCGTGCGTGTAGATGTTGCCCAGCTCGTTGTGCATGTAGAAGAGGCTACGCAGGCAGCCCGAGCCGCTGCTGGCCGGCCGGTAGCCGGTGAGCACGAACTTGTTGAACTGCAGGTGCGGCGGCGAGCTGGCCCAGTCCAGCAGGCGCGGCCCGGCCAGGAACGCCATGGCCCGGCCGGGCGAAGTCGGTCCGCGCTCCTCTTGCCCCCAGGTCTCCTCAGCGGGCCAACAGCACCCGGAGCCTCATCCCTGCGCCCGCCCACCTCCCAGTGCTCGGTCCGCGCACGCGCTGGCCCGGGGGGTCCCAGCCCGTGCCCCCCTCCCGCGCTGCGCACGCGCGGGCCCCGCGACCCCACGCCTGGGCGGAGGCCGGGGACGCACAGGAATCCGGAGCGCAGTGCGGCTGGCAGGCGCTGTGCAGGGACAGCTCGCGGCGGCTGCTGTGGCGGCGGCTGCTGTGGCGGCGGCAGCGGCCAGTAGTCTCTCGGCTGCCGGGAGGACGGGCGCGGCCGGACGCGGGAGGGGACGCCAGGCTCCGCCCCAGCTGCTTGCCCCCGCCATCCAGCCAGGGTTTCGCGCTCTGGGCTCCTGACGTCGCGGCTGCGAGGGCCAATGGGCGCGGCCGGCTGGGAGGTTCCTCCCGGCAGCCGCCCAGGCCTCAGCGTCTTAGCATAATATATGCGGTCCCAGTCTCATTTGCATGGGGTGCCTGTTGGATTGGGACCCGACGTTCTGGGTCCTGGTGGCTCGCGTTCCCTTGCAGTTCGCGCCCGGGCTTTTCGCGCGACCCCCAGGTCGACTCACCCTTGGGCATTCACCCTCCCGGGCACAGCCCCTCCACCCTGCAGCACCCCACAACCCGGGCTCTGTCCAAGGTGCTGCCGACCCGGGATTTTCGGACGGGTCAGGTCTAGAGCCGGCGCGCCCCTACTCCACCGGTGGTATCTCCACTCTCCCGACTTCCCCGGAGCGCAGCAAGGCGTGCCGAGATGCCCAGGCCTCTAGGGGTGTGCCTGACGTGCCCGGAGCCCTCCAGTGAGGCCCTGCCCTTCGGGCCAGGCTTCTTCGAGCTTGGGCTGGGCCAAAGTCGCTCACTGTTCAAGCCAAAGGCGCATCTTCGGCCCCGCCCAGGACGGGCAGGAAACGGAGAGGGAGAGAGGGCAGGAGGCCAGGGAAGAAAGTTCAGTCCCCACCAGGGTTCATCCTAAATCTGGTCCACGAAGGCATCCCTTCTTCTGCTTAACCCTGCTGACAACCGGCCTCCACCTCCTCCCCTTCTCCAGGACCCCGCCCACTCATCCTTCCGCCTCCGCGGTTCCTCTGCATTCCAGGCTGCTACACGAAACTCTTTGCGATGAACGCCTTTAACTTGCATGCACACAACCAGTCTTGGCACTGTACCCTCATAGCTCTTCCCACACGTAAGAAATTCCGGAGCCCTGTACCAAAATAGGTCCTTTATTCAAAGTCTATGATTGGTCTTTTGACCACTTTTGTTGACCTCTCACATTTCACTTTGGGCAGCAGTCCAGAACCACCCCAGGAGGGGCTCAAAGACCCAGGTATCGAGGTCTATGAGAGAAGTCGGATTCCTCTTGCCCTTTGGCCTTGACCATCTGGACCCCGAGGGTCAGGTGAAGTTCCCAATAATAGCACCAGATGCTTCCTGTCCGACGTCTGGCCTCCTTGAGATGACTAGAGGCCGAGCTGCCAAGCTTCAAAAGGGCAGAAGGCCAAGGTAGACAGTGTGTGGCAAAGGGTCTCAGGAGTCTATCCCGCTGCAGGAGGGTCCAGTGAACCCTGGGGGTCCCGAGTCAGAGAGCAGAGATGAGTGAGCGCAGGGAGCTCTGGCTGGAGGCGCTCAATGGCCGGTAACTCGCGGTTAGACTCTCAACCTGGGGGTCCCCGGGAGGACAGGGCAGGGCGACCCCTCGAGGCCGGCGGTACCAAACGGCCCAGCTTCTTGCGGGGTCCCGGGAAGGCCCCAACGCTGGGGGCCCTTTACCCGGAGCCAGCAGGCAGCTCCTAGAGAGGGAGCAGACGTCAGCCGAACCCCCAACCAACCTCACCTCCAGCACCTTGCTTCGCTTGTGATCCCACGCGTCCCTCGAACGCGTGATCCTCGTCCCTCGAACCCAGGAGTTCCTTCCAGCCCTGTTCCCGTCGTGGGCCCTAGCTTCCCACCAGGGCCCCCCACGCCCCGGGGCACCGGGGCGGGGCGTCAGGCTCCCGGCAAGGTCCGCCCTCAGGTCCTGCCCCAGAGCGCGCACCGTCCGCGCAGCAGGCGCAGCAGCGACAGCAGCAGCAGCAGCAGCACTGAGACGGTCGTCACCGTCAAGAAGACCTGGGCTGCGGGCACACGAGTGTGGTGAGGACAGGGCTTGGAAGGGGCTGTTCCCCAAACTCTCTCCCGCCTCCCACGCCCGTCTCACCCCCCATCGCGGCCTCTGGAGCCCCAGGCCGGGGGCTGCAGCTCACGTTGGCCCCGTCGGGGGGCTCTGCAGGGGTCTGGGCCGAGCCCTTGGGGGGCGCAGGGTCGTCGGCGTCCTGCAGCCCTGCGGAGAGGGGTGTGAGGCAGGCTGGCGGGGGAGCGGGCTGAGGGGGGACGCGGCGGGGCCTCACCGCGGTAGGTGAGCGCGAAGCCCTGCGCATGGCCGCGAGCGTCGCTGCGGAAGGTGAGCAGCAGTGCGGCGGAGCGCAGGCGCAACGGCCCCGGCGGCGGCGGGCGGGCGCCGTCGAAGGCGCGGAGCAGGCTGCCCGAGGCGGCGTCGCGCAGCTCCAGCTGGTCGCGCGGGTCCGCCAGCTCGAAGAGGCGGAAGGTGAGCTCCAGCGCGGCGCCCGGAGGGCCCAGCGCCCAGCTACAGTTCCGGTCCGGCCCGTACTCGTCCGGGAAGTCCGGGGAGTAGATGACACCTTGAGGTGCGGTCCAGTTCCCCTGGCAGGAGCCCACGGACACTGTGGGCGGGGCCGGCGGTCAGAACCCGGAGACCGGCGGGCTCCTCCTTCTACATAGAGCCCCGCCCCTTCCTAGCTAGGCCCCGCCCCAGACAGACTAACCTCATCTTCGGACCCCGTCTCCACCCCAGGTTCAGCCCAACTCCCTCCTCCGACCCCGTCCAACCCCTTCCATAGGCCCCGCTGTCAAACTATTAATCCCCTCCTCAAGTCTCGCCCTGAAACAATTCCTTTCTCAGGTCCCGTCCTCAGACCCAGACCCCTGGCCCCAGGGTCAGCCCAGCCCCCTCTTCGGGCCCAGTCCTCAACCCAATCCCTTTATTAGGCCCCGCCCCCAACCTACCACCTTCCCTTCCCAGATCCCGCCCCCTGTCACGGCATCGCTGAGTCTCACTCAGACTCTTCCCCTCATCCGAGCCCCTCATCCCTGCCCACTCCTCGCCTTCGTAGATGCCCAGGCGCCCATCGCCGCCGCACAGCTGGCCCGGGTGGCCAAAGCAGATCTGGTCACAGTCGGTGGCCGGAGCCGGGCGTCCCCGGGCCAGGTCGCTTTCAGAGCCACAGAAACAGGCGTAGCCAGCCTCCACGCCGGCCAACTGGGAGCACAGACTGGGTGACCCCCGAGACAGGGGCTGGGGTGGGGGTGGGGTGGTGGGAGCCAGGGGTCGGGGTCGGAAGTGGGAATCGGGCTGGGGGTTCAGAAATCAGTGTCAAGGTTTGGCCTCAGAGTTGGAAGTTGATTTGGGTCCTGAGGTCAAGGTCAGGGGTCACCACTGGTCTGGGCAGGTGGGCAATACCTGGTAGCCCTTCATGCGGCAGAAGCGAAGGCACACCTGGACCGTGAGCTTTGTTGAGGTGCCGCTGGGGCCGCTGAGGGCCGGGGGTGCCCCAGAGTCCACGAAGCAGCCCAGGTACCCAGGCACTGAGGGGGCAGCAGAGTCAGGCTCAGTGAGGTGCCTCCAAAAGCGAACTCTGCCCAGGCAGTCCGGCCTCCACCATTGTCCAGCCCGGCCTACTCACTATGACACGTGGGGATATCGCAGTAGCGCCAGTAGATGCCCTCCTCCGTCTCGGCCACGTAGCACCATGGCTGCACATCACCATCTGGGTTACTGTAGGTACAGGAGAAATAGTTGGGATCCTACCGTCCCAAGAACGGCAAATTCCAGCCCTGACCCACGGCTTATTCTCAAAATGGCCACCGTGTGTGTTAGAGCAAATTCTGGTTTGCCCCCCAGAATGGATGTCGATTTCCGAGTGGACGGTGTGAAATCATTAAAGGGCCCTGGGGGCTGATTTTAGGTCTTCAGCTGTTGCTAGGCTCTGAGGACTTTGAGGCCATTTGTAGTATTCGCCCTCCACCCAGCCATGGGCCTCAGCCAAGTCCCTTATCTTGGAATCCTGCTTTAAAGCAGAAGTGATGAGCCCTAAGCTTTGCGGTTCAGCAGGGAAGTGTCCTCTCGCTCAGCTCGGTCCCTGCCGCTTCAGACCGAAACTGTGGCTCTGAACCCCCAATCCCTCCGTCACCACCAGTAGATGTGTCTCAAAAGAAGCTGTGAGCCAAGGGCCCGGCCCCTCACTCCAGGGCTTGCCCTCTGACTACGCCACGCCCTTATGGGCGCCTTGAGTGCCCAGGCCTGACCTGAGGCTCTGCAGAAGTTATGCGCCTAAGGCCCGACCCAGGTCATAAAAGGTTCTACCTCACGCTTAAGCCCCGCCCCTAGGCCCTCGAGACGGCCCCTGTGCCTGCCCAGCAGAGACCTCCGCTCCGCCCATGCCGAGGCCCAGCCCCAGGCCAACGCCTGTAATAGTGCACCCAGCCCCGCCCCAGCGAAGGCCCTGCCCCTCACCGGCAGAAGTTGTGCGCGCCCAGCCCCCAGCGGCCGTGGGGGTCGCTGGCGCTGCTGTAGCTGTGCTGCTGCGTCTGGTCCCAGTAGAGGCACGGGCGGCCAGCCCCGCGCGGGCCCGTGCGGTTCTGGTGGCCGCGGTAGTCTGCGCCATTCACCTGGAAGCACTCGGACAGGCCTGCACGGCGACGGCGGGGCCTGGGGAGGTCCTGACCCTTGCCGGGCATCCTCACCCCACACTCCGACGCCAACTCCCGCCCGGCTCCCCAGCCAGCGCCCCCGGCGCCCACGGGGCCCTCGGGCTGCTCAGCTGCTGCCACCACCTGCTCTGCCCCCTCGCCAGTGGGACTCGGGTTCTAGGCGCGGAGGCCGAGGAGGGAAGGGTGACCTTGGCCCAGTCGCCGGGCCGCGACTCACCTGGGCTATGCAGGCTCCCAGCTGAGGCCCCGCGTGGCAGCAGCAGCCGGAGCAAGAGAAGGAGGAGGAGGCCCTGCGGGGCCCGTGTCCCCATCGCCCCCAACCAAGAAGAGGTCGCCCTGGCCCGCACAAGGCCCTTGTCGCCCCTGGGGTCGCTCCGGGGTCTCCCAGACGGCCTGGGGGGCGTTGTCCTCTGACAGTCTGTCCTCGTCCCCGCTCTGCGAGGCGCTCTCTGTCTGGGGCGGGGAGGGGGGGGGCGGTAATATCTCCCAGGGGTATTTGCCTCCTAGGGTTTCTGGCCCTGAAGGCGTCTCTCTGTCCCGGGCCCTACTGGGAGTCTCCCTGGGGGGACGATCTCTGGCCAGGGAAGTTCTCCGTCTCTGCCTCTCCGGGCTCAGGGTCCTGCCTCGGCTTCCACACCCGCCCCCTCCCTCTGCCTCTTGCTCTCTGAGTCTCCCTCGCCCAGGTCTCCAACGCGCTGGCTCCTGCCCCCCTCGCGTCCCTCCGCGCGTCCCTCCCCCCGGGTCCCTCCCTCCCTCCCCACCCCCCACCGAGGCAGGGAAGCCCCGCCCGAGACTGGAGCGGAGGCAGCAGGTCCAGACGCCTCCCACGCCCGCCCCCCATCTCCGGGACCCTCTGTGTCCCGGAGCGCGCCTCCCCTCCCTTCCTCCTCTCAGGGTCGGTGAAGGTTCCTGCGGGCGCGTGTGGAGGAGGCCCGGCCAGGCTGGTGGACAGAACGACCCTAATGGGGGAGACACAGGACCCTCTCCCGAGGCCACACGTCCCCGGGGCACCCGGAGTCCCCAGCTCACAGACACCCTTGAATGAAGTGCAGGCACGCTCTCCCACTCAGTCACCCATTCACTGTGAGACGCTCACACGCACACCCTCTTTCGGATCTTCACGCCTCTCCCTTCCCAGGTCCCGACGCCTCTGGCCTGAGGAAGCGCCACTCCCTGCCCCCGCACCCGCCCGACGGGCTGGAATGGTGGCCGCTCAGTCTGGGACAGGCAGGGGCAGCTGGTGTCTGGGGAGGAAGGCAGCTGCGCCCCTGGTCCCAGCCTGTCCCCTCCTCTCCTCCTCCTCTCCCTAGGACCCCCAGCCCAGGCGCGCCGGAGCCCTCGCAGAGCGGTGGAATTCCCCCAGCGGTGCCCCCCCCCCACCTGGCGGGGGAGGGGGAAGGGGAGCAGGTCCAGGCAGGCGTGGGGGGAAATTCCCCGCCCCCTCCCCCTGGGCCCGACTCCTCCGAGTCCTCTGATCTCCCAGCAGCGCCCGCCGGCTGCCCTCAGGGCTTGGGGAGAGGCCAGCGCAGGTGCGTGGGAGGGCGGGGGCGGGGGCCGGGAAGGAGATGGGTGGTGGCCTGGGGCCCAGAGCGGCCCGCCCGGCCCCGATGTCTTGCTCCCCAGTTCAGCCTGCCCACCCCTCACCAGTCCCCCAACAGGCTGTCCAGCCTGCAAGGACCTGTCTCCGCTCTGTCAGTACCCGCCGCACTCCTCCCCCGCCCCAGATAGGGGGCGCAGAGAAGATTCTAGGAAAGCCAAAGTGCTGGTGGTGGTGGTGACTGGACCCGCGAAGACCTCGCTTCGAATGAGCCTGTGCCTCATACACAGGCTGGGGGGAGGTGTGTGTGTGTGGGGGGGCGTTATCCCAACGCAGCTGGCTGGCTGAGACTGGAGGCCAGCGCCCAGGTTGCCTCCTGGGGGGACCCTCTCAGCTGCCATGCTGGCCCGGGCTCACCTCCCAGTTTCCTGGCCCACTGAACAATGGACTGGGAGTCTCACCAGCGCAGGCTAGCCCAGCGCAGGGAACCCAGCTAAGGAGAGAGTAGTAAAACCCACGGACCTGGCCCCCTTCTCCCTTCTGCTTGTGAGCTTGGGGGCTGCTGTGGCTCCATGGCGTTGTCCTAGGCTCTGGCCCAGGGAGAGCATCCTGGGGCAGCAGGCCTGGGCGATGGGGGTGCATGGGGAGCCTCGCTCCCCGGAGTCACCTGAGAAAAGGGCGGGGTGGAGGACAAAGACAACCAGGACCCCTCGTGCAGAAGGAAGGCCAGTGGTGGAGTGGAGGAAGAACTGACCCCTTTTCTGGCAGGAGGGTTGACTAAAAAGGGCTGTCCGTCTGGTCCACTGTACTTTGGGCCCCCACTGCCAGGCTGATCTCCTGCAAAAGGGGTATTGGATGAAAAGAAGGGGGTGCTCAGTTCCGGGACTCAGGCACCAAGATGAGAGGCAGTATCCCCACTGCAAGCTCCAGTCCCAGGTGGCTCACAGAACCTTGAACTAAGGAAGGCCTGGGCTCTCGCCCCCACCACTTCCGGGGAGTTCAGAAAGGCTGCCTGCCGAGGGGCCCACGGTCCCAGTCAGGACCTCCTCCTGGTCTCCCCGCAGCAATGGTACCACTGTCGTGGGAGGGCTGGGTCCCTACTGCCTGGTCCCTACCTGCACCCTGCCTGTTTACTGACCCTGGCTCCTCCAGCTCCTGCACAAACAGCTGAACTTCATTTCCCTGCTTCCCTTGCATTAGGTATAGCCACAGGAGTGAGTTCTGGCTATGAGGCATGGGCAGGAGTGATGCCTCTCACTCCTCAATTCTCAAAGCAAGGGCCCGGATCAACAGCATTGACATCACCAGGGAGCTTGTTAGAAATGCAGATTCTCATACCCCACTCCATGCCTCCTTCATCAGAGCCTGCATTAACAAGATCCCCAGGTGTTAAAGTTTGAAAAGCACTGATGTAGACCCCTGCCAGGTCTGGTCTACAATAGCCTCAGTTTCTATCTCCTTCATTCACCAACTAGATGGAGGGGATACCTAGGGCCTAGGGCAGGGTGGAAGGAGCCAGATTCCCTAGCGACCTTGTAGAAGGAGCCTGCCAACTAGAAGTATCAGCATGGGACTCTGCATGAGTGGAGAAATAAATATCTATGTGTTAAGCCACTGAGATCAGGGGCTTGCTTGTTACAGCAGCTGGCACAACTTACCTGGACTAATACATTCCCCCCACCCTCATACAGTTCTTGTCTCCAAGGCTGGTTCCTCTGAGAGCTGGGAGGGAGAATGTTCCATGCCTCTCATTTAGCTTCTGGTGCCTTGTTGGCCGTCGTTGGCATTCCTTGGCTCGTAGAAGCCACTAATCACCCCAGTCTCTGCCTTCACCTTCGCATGGCATTCTCCCTGTGTGAATGTCTGTGTCCGAATTTCCCCTTTTTATAAGGACACTAGTCATGTTGGATTAGGGGCCCAACCTACTGCAGTAGGATCCCGTCTAAACTAATCACATCTGCAACGACCTATTTCCAAATAAGGTCACATTCTGAGGTACTAGGGGTTAGGATTTCAACATGTGAATTCTGGAGGGACACAATTCAACTCATAACATCTTACTTATTTCTTGTCACTTTTCCATCCTTGCTGCTATTTCCCTAGTCCGAGCCACCACCATCTCCTACTTGGACTAATAGCTCTCTCAGCTGAGGTCCAGCTCCCCATGGTTACCCTGAACAGCCCTTCCAGCAGCCAGAGTCTTGTTTTGATGGGAGAAGGCTGAGGGGCTGTTCTAGTGCCCTCGGAGCCCTCAGGGGAACAGTAGGGTGGCCAGCCAGGAGAGGCTGGGCTCTGCAGAGCTGTGATGAGGATGCAGCCTGAGGCTGGCAGCCGCCCTGCCCTTTGTCTCCAGAGACTCCCTTGGGTACCTCTGGCTTCTGGTCCTTGAACCAGGTAATCATACCTGATATGGACACCTGGGAGAGAACACCTGGGGCAGGTGTTGTATGATGGGGTTGCATTTTAGAAAAGCCCTTGGCTATCATGGGGACAGATTGCAGAGAGGGGACACTGGAGGCTGCAGTGGTCACAAAGGTGAAGGGTTGGGGCTCTAGGTGACTCAGGGGCCTAGGGATGGGGATGTTTATTAATACAAGGATTGACTAACAGTCTTCTTTACCATATGTGTGCCTTACTAGTGCTATGGACTGAATGTTTGTGTCCCCCCCAAATTCACACGTTGAAACCCTAATCCCAATGTGATAACATGAAGAGGTGGGACCTTTGGGAGGTGTTCCGGTCAGGGTGGAACCCTCATGATGTGTTAGTGCCTTATACGAAGAGGCCAGAAAGTTAGCTAGGCCTACCCCCCTTCTGCTCCCCACGTGAGGACACAGTAAGAAGGTGGCCAACTGTAAACGAGGAAGAGAGCTCTCACCAAAACTCAACCATGCCCACACCCTGACCTCACAATTCCAGCCTCCAGAACTGTGAGAAATACATGTCTGTTGTTTAAGATCCCCCCTCCCTGCACCCCTCCCCTCTGGGGCCTATGGTATATTATGGCAACCTGAGTGGACTAAGACACCTGGATTCCCCAAATTCTCCCAGCACCAGAGGAAGGAACCCCATCAGCCTTAACACATAGGGAAAGAAACCGCAGAGGCAGTGACTTCTAATGGGTCTGAGGTTTCTTTTCGGGGTGATGAAATGTTCTGGAATTACATAGAGGTGATGGAGGCCCTACTCTGTGAACGTACTAACAGTCATTGAATCGTACACTTGAGTTGGTGAACTCTATGGTGTGTGGATTGTATCTCAATAAAGCTGTTACTAAAGAAAGAAAGAAAGAAAGAACTAGGCAGGGTGGCACTGGTGGCACTGATAGCTGACGGGACCTAGGGACAGGCAGGGCGGTGTTGAGGACGGCTCTGGGTTTCTACGTATGTGGTGGAGCCATCAGAGGAGAGGGATGATGGAGACACTCCCCTTCTCCACCTTTGCTGCTGGTGACCACGGGATATCCAGGGCCAAGGTCCTGGGGGCAGCTGGACACACAGGTTTGGTTGCAGAAGGGAGGGCAGAGCTGGGGCTGCAGATTGACAAACCGTGAACCCTGAAAATGGCTGGGCAGAAAAGGGCTGAGGTCCAGTCCCCAGAACACCAACCACCTTGCTTATCGGTTGGGTGGGGGCCAAGGAGCCCTCAAAGGAGGTGCAGAGAACCTGGGAGCCACCTTCAGGTCTGCAGGGATCAAGGAGGGGCAGTCAGTGCAGGAGATGAACTCTGAGATGCACCCGCTGAATTTAGTGACAAGGAAGTCCTTGGTGCCACCCTGCAGGATCCATCTCGACGGAGGACATGGGGACAGGAGGCTGGGCTGGGTGGGCAGAGGGAGCTGGGCCAGGAGAAGTGTTTCAGTGACGCTCATCTCACAACCCCAGGGACAGGACTGAGGGCTGGGGCCCCTAGAGCCAGCAGCTGGCCCATTTTTAAAATTTGAGTAACTTTTTGGCAGTCTCGCTGCTCCTTACGAACTTTTTATTTCAGATTTCATAATTGAGATGTTGTTGCGCCATCACCCAAAGGGACACAGAGATATATTAGCGGCTCCACGTGGTGCAGACATAATGAAACAGAGTTTATTGGGGGAACTAGCAGCGGAGTGGAAATAGGGAAGGGGGAGGGCAGGACCACGCCCAGCTGTCGCTGTCCACCAGGGGCCAGCTTCCAAGAGGGACTTGCCCCTGTGCACTTTGCTCTGTGACAAGGATAGGGCAGGGGACATCTCTCTGGCTCTGGAACCGCGGAGGAAGTGACTGTATGATGGGGAGCCTCTGGGGCTCGGTGGTGGGAGGTGAGTGGCCATGGGGCTACCCAAGGCGACAGCAGTATCCAAATTCATGTCCACTGGGGAGTCCTCGGTCCGAGCAACATGGACCATCCACCTACCCTCTAAGGTCAAAGCAGGTACAGAGATGAGGATGAGTGGCTGGGCCCTGGTCAATGTGAGCATGGGGGCAGAGGGACAAGCCTGAGTCCTTCCTCTGACCCTGGGCCTGGAGCCCAGCCAAGGTGACGGGCATGGGACTTGAGACTGGGAGTCGCCCGCCCTGCGCCCCGTGGAAGCCCTACTGTGGCGGGTGGGAAACCAGTGACCCTGCAGGCGTTCGGGTGACATTGGCTGCTGGGACTTGGTGCTTCTCGCCGGGCACTTCAGGCCTGTGTGACATTCCTCTTTGTGTGGAACTGAGCAGAGACCCAGCTGGTGCTGGCACAGACTTGACTGTCCTTTTAAGTTCAGGTGCCTTTCTATAAGTGTGGTCGCCTCCCGTGGATGTGCACATCTGTGGGTCTGGGATTGGGGTGCATCTGTTCCCACAGGGCTGTCTTTGGCCTTGGCCACGGGCAGTTCACTCTCTCCGGGCAGCGTGCTCCATGGCCAAGAGCACTGCCCGAAACACAGCCCCTGTGTTGCGTGTCCATTGCAGGCGGCCAGCAGCACGATGGGTCTCTTGGCAGGTGCCTGCCTCCTACCTGGGAGGTGGGGCTATCACGTTGCTGGACCATCTTCATGACTGCTGGCCAGGCTGGTGGGTGAGGGCCCCATGGAGCCGGCAGTCTGGTCAAGAGATGGGACAGTTACCTGCCTGGGGAGGTAGCCAGGGTCTTGGGGGTCAAGGTTGCCCTGGCTTGGGGGTGCCAGTTCCACTTCAAGCTTGTCCCAGCTTATGAAAACAAGTCAGGGAGGACTTGGGATGAATCAGCAGAGGATCAAGGCCTCTCTTTCAGCTCCACGGGGGCTGGGGAATGGCCAGCAGAAGCTGCACTGTCCCCCCGTGGGCTGGGAGCAGACCCCTCAGCAACCTTTCCGAGGACTCCCACCCACTCCTAGTCCAGCGGGCACCTGGGCCAGGTGACCAGAGACGCTGCCCCAGGTGTGGAGGCTTCCCTCTGCCCAGCCAAACTCCATCACTTCCCACCACGTGGCACTGAGACATGTGGAGTGTATGCCTTTCTGGTGGCCATCTGTTGCTGCAAAGGGCATGTGGACACACAGCAGCTCTACACAGTAAGATATAAAATCAGGTTTATTGCGGGAAATGTATAGGCAGAGGGACAGTGGGGGGGTGTCTGAGCTGTCACTGTCCCATGGCTGGACGGCAGGCTGCGTGGCCAGCTTGGCGGGAGGGAGCCTGCACCGTGTGCTCCCCCTGCAATTCAAGGAGCCCGCTGGGGAGGATGCGGCCCTGTTAGCAAGCAGCAGCCTCTGGAGTTCGTGGGGGACATGGGCCCACTGCTCCCTGCAGGCCGGCTCCCTGCCGTGCCATCAGACGGGAGAAGGGTTTGCGCCCGCTGTCATTGGGATCTGCCTCTCCTCCTGCATCAGGCGAACGTGGGCGACCCCGGTGGAGTTTGCCCAGCGCTGGCTTCCTGCAGCCATCAGGCTGGGTTCCAGGGCCCGAACAACACCTGCCCAGGGGATCGTGGACACTGGGTTTAATTTAAGTTGGAAAACAGCAAAGGGAACTCTAACAGAGGGTGTAGCAAGGCCTCTGGTTTCGGCCTGCTCTGTTAATGGGACAGCCACACCCCGGCAGCAGATAGCCAAGGAGCATGAAGGCCCACCTGGCACCTGCCCGGAAAACACCTGGGGCGGCTGGAACCGCACAGGGCAGCTCAGCCTGAAGAAGCAGGAACTTCCCCAAACGTGCCCCACCTTCGTCTTGAAGTGGCCTCCACGATGATTTTCCACTTTGTGGAGCCGAAGCAGGGCCACACCCAACAGGAAAGCCCTTGGCAAAGCCGTGGGCTCTGAAAACGGATGGGAATTTGCACCAGGGCAGGGGCAGGTGTCTTTGTGAACGATGCTTCCTTCCTCAGAGCTTTTGGTGGCCGTGGCCCTCCCCACGTCACTCCACGTCATACACAGCTGCGGGCCACCAGCTCCTGGGGCTCTTCTTTGTCAGCAGGGATACACCATCGAAGCGTTCCTCCTGGGAGGCCTCTTGAGGAAATGTGAAGGCCGTGGATGCTTTGGAAGAGTGAAAGAGAGGTTTTGTCGAGCAAAATCTAACCGGGTGGGAAATGCCGGGGTTCTGTGTGGACCTGGAGCATCCTTGACGCAGGCGGCACGTGAGGTTCCTCTGCTGAGTCCGGGAGGAGGCTGGCCTCATTGGGACTCGCTGTCCAGATGTGTACCTTCCACCTTCCTGATGACAAAGAAACACACATTCATGATATCCATGAAATCCAAACGTGGTGGAAAGAGATAATCAAGAAAGTTAAGGATTCCTGTAATCCCTTTCCCCTAGAGATCACCATCAACCAGATCATTTTTATACACACTCATATACATGCATCACAGCAGTTCCTTTAAAACGTGAGATTGGGAATTCCCTGGTGGTCCAGTGGTTAGGACTCCGAGCTTTCACTGCCAAGGGCGCGGGTTCAATCCCTGGTCGAGGAACTAAGATCCTACAGGCCATGCGGTGTGGCCAAAAAAAAAAACATAAATAAATAACTTCATACCCTTTAGCTACACCCCCCCCCAACATTCCTCACCCTAGGCAACAACTAATTTAATTTTTTTTTTAAATATTTATTTATTTATTTACTTTTGGCTGTGTCAGGTCTTAGTTGAGGCACGTGGGAGCTTTCGTTGTGGAGTGTGGGATCTTTCGTTGTGGAGTGTGGGCTCCTCGTTGCAGCGTGTGGGCTTCTCTCTAGTTGTGACACGCAGACTCCAGAGTGCGTGGGCTCTGCAGTTGCAGAGCGCGGGCTTAGTTGCGCCTCCGCATGCGGGATCTTAGTTCCCTGACAAGGGATCAATCCTGCGTCCCCTGCATTGGAAGGTGGATTCTTAACCACTGGACCTCCAGGGAAGTCCCTAATCTACTTTTTATCTCCATAGATTTGCCTACTCTGGACATTTCATAGAAATGGAATCATACAAGTTGTGGTCTTTTGTGTCTGGCTTCTTTCACTTATCATCACGTTTTTGAGGTTCATCCGTGTTGTAGTGTATGTCAGTTCTTCATTCCTTTTTATGGCCAAATAATATTTCATTGTATGAATGAACCAAGTTTTATTTATTCATTCAACCATTGATGGATATTTTGGGTTTTCACTTTTTGGCTATTATGTTTAATGTTGATATGAACATTGGTATACAGTTTTTATGGACACATGTTTTCAATTCTCTTGGGTGTACAACTAGAAGTGGAATTACTGGGTGAACAAACACTCTATGTTTAACTTTTTTTTTTTTTTGGCTGCATCACGCAGCATGCAGTTTCCCCGACCAGGGATTGAACCCTCACCTCCCGCACTGGAAGTGCGGAGTCCCAACCACTGGACTGCCATGGAAATCCCTATGTTTAACATTTTGAGGAACTGCCAGACTGTTTTCCAAAGTAGGTGTGCCATTTTACATTCCCACCAAGAAAGTATGAAGGTTCCAATTTCTCCACATCCTTGTAAACACTTGTTATTGTCTGTCTTTTTGATTTAGCCATCCTAGTGGGTGTGAAATGCTAGCTCATTGTAGTTTTTTGGTTTTTTTTTTTTTTTTTTGGCTGCATTGGGTCTTCATTGCTGTGCACGGGCTTTCTCTAGTTGCGGTGAGCAGGGGCTACTCTTCGTTGCGGTGCGTGGGCTTCTCATTGTGGTGGCTTCTCTTGTTGCGGAGCATGGGCTTTAGGAGCGTGGGCTTCAGTAGTTGTGGCGCACGGGCTTAGTTGCTCCGAAGCATGTGGGATCCTCCCAGACCAGGGCTCGAATCCATGTCCCCTGCATTGGCAGGTGGATTCTTAACCACTGCACCACCAGGGAAGCCCCTCATTGTAGTTTTTTTTTTTTTTTTTTTAATTTTTTAAAATTTTTTTAATGCTATTCTTGTCTGCTTACATTCTTTTTATGTATGTATGTATGTATGTATGTATGTATGTATGGCTGTGTTGGGTCTTCGTTTCTGTGCGAGGGCTTTCTCTAGTTGTGGCAAGCGGGGGCCACTCTTCATCGCGGTGCGGGGGCCACTCTTCATCGCGGTGCGCGGGCCTCTCACTATCGCGGCCTCTCGTTGCCGAGCACAGGCTCCAGACGCGCAGGCTCAGTAATTGTGGCTCACGGGCCGAGTTGCTCCGCGGCATGTGGGATCTTCCCAGACCAGGGCTCGAACCCGCGTCCCCTGCATTGGCAGGCAGATTCTCAACCACTGCGCCACCAGGGAAGCCCCCTCATTGTAGTTTTGATTTGCATTTCCTAAGGCTAATGACGTTGAACATCTTTAATTGTGCTTATTGGCCATTAGTATATCTTGAACTTCATAAAAGAAATAAAATCTTTGAAATAAAAACTGTCTATTCACATCCTTTGCCCACGTGTTAATTGGGTTATTTGTCTTTTTATTGTTGCGGTTTGCGAGATCTTAGTTCCCCGACCTGGCATTGAACTGGGCCCTGGCAGTGAAAGCTCTGAGTCCTAACTGCTGGACTCCCAGGGAATTCCCTAAGAATTCTTCATATATTCTGGATACAAGTCCTCTATCAGATATGATTTGCAAATATTTTCTCTCATTATGTGGATTGTCTTTTCACTTTCTTGATGGTATCATTTGAAGCACTAAAGTTTGTTTTTTTTTTAATTTTTTAATTTTTGGCTGTGTTGGGTCCTCATTGTTGTGCGCGGGCTTTCTCTAGTTGCAGCAAGTGGGGGCTTCTCTTCATTGTGGTGCACAGGCTTGTCCTTGCAGTGGTTTCTCTTGTTGTGGAGCACGGGCTCTAGGAGCGTGGGCTTCAGTAGTTGTGGCACGCGGGCTTCAGTAGTTGTAGCTCGCAGGCTCTGGAGAGCAGGCTCAGTAGTTGTGGCGCACGGGCTTAGTTGTTCCGTGGCATGTGGGATCTTCCCGGACCAGGGCTCGAACCCATGTCCCCTACATTAGCAGGCGGATTCTTAACCACTGTGCCACCAGGGAAGTCCTGAAGCACTAAAGTTTCTTAACTTTGATGAAATCCAATTTATCTATTCTTTGGTTGTTATGACATGTGGAAGTGTTGTCTACCAGGGAAGCTTGCCTGAGACTAGGGTTCCAGGGTTTTTATTGGGCGTCAGTCCTGTAGGCAGAGGGTACCTGGGTGAAGAACTACAGTCACTGAAATTCCAAAATCTCAAAGAAAAGCAAGTGTTCAGCAAAAAAATAGCTTTTTTTTGTACAAACAGGTAAGAGTGAGTAATTGTTATCACTTAGGGACAGTATCGGGGTCAAGTCCTGGAAGCACCCTTGACCTTGACCCTGGAAGCTAAGGGTCAGCCTTGCAAGCAGGTTGTTCTAAGGACGGAAGTTGCAGGCCTGCTGTGTTAAACCTGTTCTGTACACAAGCTGTATGATATTGATTTACAGCTGGGAAAGCAATCTTGCATTCCTGGCATAAGTCCCATTTGGTCATGGTGTATGATCCTTTTTTATGTTGCTGGATTCAGTTTGCTGGCATTTTGTTGAGAATTTTTGCTTCTATGTTCCTAAGAGATATTGCTCTATAGTTCTCTTTTTTAAATTAATTAACTAACTAATTAATTTATATATTTTGGCTGTGCCAGGTCTCAGTTGCGGCACGTGGGCTCTTCACTGTGGCATGCATGCAGGATCTAGTTCCCCAACCAGGGATCGAACCCAGGGCCCCTGCACTAGGAGCATGGGGTCTTACCCACTGGACTACCAGAGAAGTCCCTAGTTTTCTTTTCTTGTGATGTCTTTGCTTGGTTTTTTATTTATTTATTTATTTATTTATTATTTATTTATTATTTTTTTTTAGCTGTGTTGGGTCTTCGTTTCTGTGCGAGGGCTTTCTCTAGTTGCAGCGAGCGGGGGCCACTCTTCATCACGGTGCGCGGGTCTCTCACTGTCGTGGCCTCTCTTATTGCGGAGCACAAGCTCCAGATGCGCAGGCTCAGTAGTTGTGGCTCACGGGCCTAGTTGCTCCGCGGCATGTGGGATCTTCCCAGACCAGGGCTCGAACCCGTGTCCCCGGCATTGGCAGGCAGATTCTCAACCACTGCGCCACCAGGGAAGCCCCTTTGCTTGGTTTTGATAACAGGGTATTGCCGGCCTCACAGGATGAGTTGGGAAGTGTTCCTTCTTTTCTATTTTTGGGAAGAGTATCTGAAGGATCTTCTTTAAATATATGGTAGAACTTGGGACTTCCCTGTTGGTCCAGTGGTTAAGACTCCATGCCTCCAATGCAGGGGGCCCGGGTTCGATCCCTGGTCAGGGAACTAGATCCCACATGCCGCGTGGCCAAAAAAAAAAAAGAATATATATATATTATGTATATAAGTATGTAAATATATATTTATATATATTATATCTATAAATATATATTTTATATATATATATAACATATATATATGGTAAAACTCATCAATTAAGTCATCTAGGCCTAAGTGGGAATCTTAGTTCCCTGACCAGGGATCGAACTTGTGCACCCCGCAGCAGAAGCACAGAGTCTTAACTTGTGGGGAGTTTTAAAATGACTAATGCAATCTCTGTACTTGGTTTAAGTCTATTCAGATTTTCTATTTCTTCGTGAATCAGGTTTGGTAGCTTTCTAGGAATTTTTTCATTTCACCTAAGTTATCTAATTTGTTGGCATGCCATTGTTCACAGTATTTCTTTATAATTGGTTTTTCTGGTCTAGCTAAAGGTTTGTCAATTTTGTTGATCCTTTCAAAGAAACAACTTTTGATTTTGTTAGCTTTCTCTATTTTCTTTTTTTTTTAACATTAAAAAAAATATTTTATTTATTTATTGTATTCCTGCCTGCGTTGGGTCTTAGTTGCGGCACACAGGATCTTTGTTGTAGCACGTGGGATCTTTTGTTGCTGCGCATGGGCTCTCCGTTGCCGCGCACGGGCATCTCTCTAGTTGTGGTGCGCGGGCTCCAGAGTGCATGGGCTCAGTAGTTTGCGGCATGTGGGCTGACTAGTTGAGGCGCGTGGGTTCAGTAGTTGTGGCACACGGGCTTAGTTGCCCCGTGGCATGTGGGATCTTAGTTCCCCGACCAGGTATCGAACCCGTGTCCCCTGCATTAGAAGGCGGATTCTTTACCACGGGACCACCAGGGAAGTCCCTACTTTTCTATTCTCTATTCCATTAATTTCTATTCTAATAGCTATTATTTCCTTCCTTCTGCTTGCTTTAAGTTTACATTGTTCTTCTTTTTCTAGCATTCTTTTTCTAACATGTAAGTTTGAGTTATTGACTTGAGATCTTTATTTTTTTATTATTATTTTTAAAAATTTATTTATTTTATTTATTTATTTTTGGCTGCGTTGGGTCTTCATTGCTGCGTGCAGGCTTTCTCTAGTTGCGGCGAGCGGGGGCTACTCTTCCTTGCGGTGCGCGGGCTTCTCATTGCAGTGGCTTCTCTTGTTGCAGAGCACGGGCTCCAGGTGCGCGGTCTTCAGTAGTTGTGGCTCGCGGGCTCTACAGCGCAGGCTCAGTAGTTGTGGCGCACAGGCTTAGTTGCTCTGCAGCTTGTGGGATCTTCCTGGACCAGGGCTCGAACCCGTGTCCCCTGCATTGGCAGGCAGATTCATAACCACTGTGCCACCAGGGAAGCCCGAGATCTTTATTTTTAATTTTTATTAAAAAAAAATTTTTTTTTGGCTGCGCTACGCACCATGTGGGATCTTAGTTCCCTGACCAGGGATTGAACCTGTGCCCCCTGCAATGGAAGCACAGAGTCTTAACCACTGGACCACCAGGGAAGCCCCTCAAAGTATTTTCTAATTTCCCTTGTAATTTCTTTGAGTCACTGGTAACACTTATAAGTATGCTGTTTAACTTTCATGTATTTGTGAGTTTCCCCAATTTTTTGTTATTGACTTCTAATTTCTTTCCACTGTGGTCAGACAACATACTTTGTATGATTTCAATCCTTTTAAATTTGTGGGGTCTGGGGACCTCCCTGGTGGTCCAGCTGTTAAGACTCTGCGCTCCCAATGCAGGGGGCCTGGGTTTGGTACACGGTCAGGGAACTAGATCCTGCATGCTGCAACAAAGATCCCCCATGCCGCAACTAAAGACCCAGTGCAACCAAATAAATAAATAAATAATTTAAAATAAATAAATAAATTTGTGAGGTCTGGTTTTATGGCCTAGATATGATCCATCCTGGGGACTGTCCCACATGTGCTTGAGAAGGACGTGAATTCTGCTTTAGGTGGTGGTCTCCTTCATGCTCTGCCTTCTCCCTTGGATTCCTTGGATCACTTGTTTTGGGGGGAGATAGCTGTCATGTTTGAGGGCACTCAAGCAGCCCTAAGGAAATGTCTACATGGTGAGGAACTGAGGCCTCCAGCCCACAGCCATGTGAGTGAACAGGCCATTTAGAAGCACTTCCTCCAGCCCCACTCAAGTTTTCAGATGGGTGTACCCCCACTGACATCTTTCCTTCAACCCTAGAACCACCCCGCCCAACCACTCCTGAAATCTTGACCCACAGACACTGTGACAGACAGTAAATATTTGTTGTTCTTAGTCACTAAGTTTTGTGTAATTTGTGATTCTGGTAATACAGTTACCCATAGCTCTGTTGGCTTTCAGGAGCACAAGTCTCGAAGCACAGTTGAACTTCAGGCAGAAGTTTTGTCTTTTCTGAGGGAAAAACATTGAAAACATGGATTAATAATTCTTTTCTTGTTGAAGCTGCCAGAGGCAAAGGCACACCTCCCGGAACGATGACCTCAAGGCCTTGAGGATGAAGAAAACCAGGTGGAATGACTCTGATTGGGGGAGTCACTGGGGGAATTCTGGTTTTCTGATGCCCAAAACTACCTATGCCTGGTAAAATAAGCTGCTGGAGATCCTGAGTCAGTCTTCACCTTGTCACCAAAAAGACTGGGAGGCAACAATCTCAAAGATGGCACGCCCTTCACCCCAACAAAGGCAAACCACAGCGCCTCCTCCTTGGTTAAGCTGAACAGTGGCTTTCTCATGGAAAAAAATTTTTTTTTAAAACAGAAATCAAGTTTCTTTTGTTTGTTTGATACAACTTGGATTCATTCCCGTATTTTATAAGATGTGGCCTTTAATATTTCCATGAATTAATATGAGACACATAATGCTTTCTAAAGACTGGTTTTACTAGAAAAATGGTACAGATGAACCGGTTTGCAGGGCAGAAATAGAGACACAGAGGTAGAGAACGTATGGACACCAAGGGGGGGAAAGTGGCGGGGGGCGGTGTGTGGTGGTGTGATGAATTGGGAGATTGGGATTGACATATACACACTAACATGTATAAAATAGATAACTAATAAGAACCTGCTGTATAAAAAATAAATAAAATAAAATTCAAAAATTAAAAAAAAAGACTGGTTTTACATTCTGTTTATCTGAAGGGAACCCATTTTCAGTTTGATACAGTTAATTATTTGCAAGACTACGTGTGTGTGTGCGTGCACGGGAGCACTCATGCTTGTGTGTGCACACACATTAGTATATTCTTCTAGGGCGGTCTATATTTTTTCATCAGATTTTCAAAAGATACTACCATCCATAAAAAGTTAAGACCTCTTAGTATAAAAGAGGAGAAAAATGGCAGTTAGAAGGGGAGTTGGTTTTAAGGATGGGACCGATTTAGGTGTGTTTCTAGGTTCAGGAGAAGGAGCCAGTAGAGAGGAGGGGTAGAAGACTGGAAAGGCAGGAAGGCCAGGGAACAAAGGTCCCCAGACAGTGCCTGTTCCCTGAGGTGTCTGAACCTCGGGCTGGCAGAGACCAAGATACCCACAGCTCTCTCGTCCCCACTTCTGTCTGTACCTGGGTCCTCCTGCTGGGCCGGGCTGGGGAGCCGCTCCCGCTGCCTCAGGGCCTCCAGGCCCGCCAGGTCAGGCAGGTGGCAGTGGCTGCGCATGACGGTCACCCGCTGGCCCTGGGTGATGGCCCGGCTGCGGCAGCCCATGCGGGCCTGGTCCCGGCACATCCAGTACACCTTCTCCCCGGCCGCCTTCTCCTTCCTGTAGAGGAAGGACTCGTACACCAGGAACCTGCCCCCGAGAGAGGTCCTCAGGAACTCCAGGGGCTGGAGGGTTTCTGGAAGGAACATGACGTGTGAGTGGGGTGCCTGGGCCGGGCCTTGGAAGCAGGGGACAGAGCCTGGGTGCCAGGGACGGAGACTGCTTCCTTTGTCCCACCAGCCAGCTCCAGCCAGGAAACTGCAGACCCCCCAACCCCCACAGGTCCCACTTTGGCCCCTGCCCCCCACCCCAGCCTGTGCTGCAGGGCCCTGGGGACTGAAGCTCAGGCCACCACGGCCCTGATGCCCTGGAGTGCAGACTGGCTGTCTGATGGCTGTAGTGTTATCGGGGAGGCTGGCCCTGCAGCCGCCCAAACACTGAGCTTTCCTGCAGGTCTCTCCTGACCCTGCTCGGCCTCCATGCTGGCTGGCAAGCAAGCACCCCAGGGCAGGGGCTGGGCTGAACTGGAATACTCTGGAAGGGCCATGGTTGGTCTGGACAGTGCACTAGGGGCCTCCCGGCTCCCTGCCCACCCTCCCCTCGGCCAGCAGGCAACCAATCAAATTCTCCCTTTTGAGGCTTTTAAGAATCTGAACTGAAAGCTCCTGACATGTTGGGGTTGGGGTGGCCCGAAGGCACTGGCAGGGGTGGGGAGGGAGAGGGGAGACAGAGGGTCCCCCAGGTCCAGGAGCACTGCCCCACAAATGGGTGCCGAGCACTTCCTGCAGCTGCCAGTAATGCCACTGCAGCCCCTGGCCCCGTTTTCTCCAGCGGTCTGAGTGGGTTTCTCGAATGACAGCCCATCCCAGATGAGGACCAGTACCATTAGTGCGGAGTCCAGATGTGGCCCCTGCCCTAAGGGAGCCCACAGCCCGGGAGGACAGACACCACTGGACATGGGCCACAGGAGGAATGTCCCAGCAGGCAGCCTCCAGCCTGTGTTCTGAGCTGTCCCCAGGGGCTGCTGGGCCAGCAGGAAGACCAGGGCCCGGCCCCTGCCCGCCCGCCTCTCACCCACACCTGAGCCTTCCCTCTGGGCCGGGCTGGGGAGCTGCTCCCGCTGCCGCAGGGCCTCCAAGCCCCCCAGGTCGGGCGGGTGGCAGTGTCTGCGCATCACCATGACCCGCTGGCCCTGGGTGATGGCTCGGCTGCGGCAGCCCATGCGGGCCTGGTCCCGGCACGTCCAGTACACCTTCTCCCCGGCTGCCTTCTCCCGCCTGTAGAGGAAGGACTCGTACACCAGGAAGCTGCCCCCCAGAGGGGTCCTCAGGAACTCAGGGCCTCCTGGGGAGAAATGGGAGAGGGGGTCGGGGGAGGGAGAGCCTGGAGCCAGGCCTGGAGCCGAGGAACGAGGGGGGCCGGGGCCCCGTTCTCAGAGCCTAGAGCAGCATGGCTCCTGGCATGAGACCCACGGACCCCACCCCACGCTGCATCTACCTCCTCAAGCCCAGGACACAGGCCCCCCATCCCCCAGACTCAGCCTAGCCTGAGCTCCCAGGACTCCTTTCCCAAGCCTGGGAGAGAAGGGAGGTGGGAGACTGGTGAGGTGGAGGTCGCTGAAGGCAGAGCCCGTCTCCCCTACCTCGCGGCGCCTGCAGGAAGGCGGCGTCTTATCCGAGGTGTCGGCAATGGGATGGCACAAGGGCCTCTCGCCCCTGCTAAGTTGGAGGAATTAGTGGACAGGCCCTATGGGGGATAGGCAACCAGGAGCGAAATGGGAGTTGTGTGCAGCCCCTTGTGCGTGGTGGGCGGTGGGGCTGTAGAAGGGTCCACTCCCCCAGGGAGCCAGGCTGGGTGGGCTTTGACCTGAGGGCAGGAGGGGAGGCAGGGAGTGGCCCGGGCCACTGTCCTGACATGTTGAGATGGGGGACCTGGAAGGTGGCCACACCCTTCTGCTCCAAGGACTCCCTTCCCGCCGTCCAGGCACCAGGACCACACAGGAGGGGTGGAGGGGGACTCGGGGGTCCGTCAGCACAGCAGCGGGGACGGCAGCCGTAGTGGGGGGTTGGTGAGAATGCCCTGAAGGGGGGTCCGGGGTGGGGGGTGAGTGGCCGGAGGGGAGGTATATGATGTGGGGCATGTTTCTGCTCCCCCCACACCCGATGAAAATGTCCACTGAGGGATGAAAAAGGCACAGGGCATGAGGCCAGAAATTCAGAGAGGAGAGGAGACGGCAGAGATGCTGACCCAGGTTAGACTCTGGGCAGAGGGGGTCACCTGGTCACAGACCTGGCAAAGCAAGAGCTCGTCCAGCCTCGGGGGGAGACTCTCAGAACAAGCAGAGTCCAGTGGCCAAGCCTAGGGAGGCCCGAGGTCCCTCCGAAGGAGGGGTCCAGGGCAGGCCCCAAACCGGGGGACTGTCGAGGACTGTCTGCGTGAAGAGCAATGAGACGGTGCCCGCCCCGGAGGAGGAAGAGTCTGGGGTGTGGGGGAGGAGGAGGAGGTCTGCACTGACATGAAACTCCCTGTTTCCCTGCCGAAGTCCCTGGAGCCGGCAGCCAGGCTGAAACCGCTGCAGGAGATTGGTCCTGGGGCGCTAAGGCCTGGGGTCTCGAGGGTCGCCTGGTCAGCACCCACATACAGAGCGTGTGGGTCTCTCCTTAAACCTGGCTAAGGACCACTGGTCACGTGGGTCAAAGATTCTCACGCCATCTTACATGATGAAAAAGTCAAGACTCTTACACCAAGTATCACAAATGAGACCATGCAAAGCAATTTAAAGTGTATACAACAATCATTCCCCCTTTAGTTTTGCTGCTTTATACAACTGTGTGATGAACAGAAAATTGAATGGGCATGTACCTGGCTGGAAAATTTCACCAGTTGACAAAAAAAACCCAAAAAAACAGAGAAGCTTCACCCTGAACGGCAGAGACTAAAGAAACTCATAGAGAAAAGGTACTTGGAGAAAACAAGGCCACTGCCAGAGGCTGGACGGCAGGGCCGCGGCACTCCTCGGAGGATGGAATGCAAAGGAGTTCAAATACAAGAGTGAAAGTTAAAAATTAAATAGAAGGACTGGAAAGCAAAATCAAGGAAATATCAGAAAAACAGGGACTGGAAAGTCATTGAACACGAGGAAATTTTCATGAGTGAAGGACACCGTTTCCGGCCTGAAAAGGCCCCAAGTGCCCCCAGCACAGCTATGTACCACAGGGATGGAGACACGGCCCTATACCTTCAAGCAAAGACCCCCTGCATGCACCTCGGAAAGATGCAGTCATTCGAGCACAGACACCAGACAACCATGGAAAAGGAGCCACAAACAGCCACACCTCCACTGCAGTGTTCCCACTCAGCTGTGGACAGATTTATAGAACAAAAGTGCAACAGTGTGGCTTCCCTGATGGCGCAGTGGTTAAGAATCCGCCTGCCAATGCAGGGGACAAGGTTCGAGTCCTGGTCCGGGAAGATCCCACATGCTGCGGAGCAACTAAGCCCGCGAGCCACAACTACTGAGCCTGTGTTCTAGAGCTGCGAGCCACAACTACTGAGCCCACGTTCCACAACTACGGAAGCCCGCGTGTCTAGAGCCCGTGCTACACAACAAGAGAAGCCACCACAATGAGAAGCCCGCGCACTGCCACGAAGAGTAGCCCCCGCTCACCGCAACTAGAGAAAGCCTGCGCACAGCAACAAAGACCCAAAGCAGCCAAAATAAATAAATAAATTTATTAAAAAAAAAAAAAGTGCAACAGCTGCCTCAAGAGGAGGAGGCAGTGGGTAACTGCTGAGTCCTTGCTGTCTCTGGTTGGAAGTCAACAGGAGATAAAAAACCAGTTGACAGCAGTGGAAGGAAGCACGCTTTAGGGAAGAGGGCAGCAGATGCCCTAAGGAACAACGGAAAGGGGACTTCCCTGGTGGTCCAGTGGTTAAGACTCCACGCTTCCACTGCAGGGGCGCAGGTTCAATCCCTGGTTGGGGAACTAAGGTCCTGCATGCCGTTCTGCACAGCCAAAAAATTAAAAAAGGAAGCAAGGAAGGAAGGAGGGAAGAAAGAAAACAAAAAAAGGAACAATGGCTGAGTGGTTATTCGGGGTGGGAGTTGGGGGAAGGACAGGGCGAGGCCAGATCATCCCTAGGTACATAAAAGTTATAAAGAAATGGGATAAAACGAGAGTCAGAAAAAAAAAAATCAGAGATCTCGAGTTTGAGAGAATTTTAGGGCCAAAAAGGCTCTAAAGGAGACTCAGATGACTCAGAAAAGTATGGGACTGGGAACCCCAGAGGGAGAGCAGGGACAGCAGAGAAGGCTGGGCCGAGGCTGCTCTTAGCAAGATGAGTCGGAATATGCACGTTATTGTGGCCACGAGAGTCAAACATAAGCACTGTGGAGCCGACAAAGGTGGGAGGAGGGGGGCTGTGACCCTCATCATAGAGCCCAGAGGAACGATGGTAGATGCTCAGGCAGAACAGCTGGAGGAGAACAGAAGCCAATGACAGCAACGGGCACCTTCAGCCCTTAAGCCACATCTGTAGGATGTGCTTGTTACTGGGCACGGTGTCAGCCACCCACACTGGAAAAATGAGAAACCAGCTTGTGCAATTAGCTTTCTCTATAAATCCTATACATTCCTAAGAAAAAAGAAAGGATGAGAAGGAGGAAAGGGAGCCTGGGTTGATCAAGTGCTGCAGAGATTCTGGGCTGGTCTGAGCAGGAGAGTGAGGCCCACTGCCCAAGAGAAAGGGTGACGCCCCAAGTCACCTAATCGACTTGGGGATAAGGTGAGGTGGACCAGGAGGGGGTGTGGGGGTAGGGAGAGGAGACAGGAGGGAGCTGTAACCTTCCAGAGGGTCCCCAGTAAGGACGGGGAGGATGCTTGCTGGAGGTCAAGAGGGAACGGGGCGGGCAGTCTGCGTCTTCTGACTGTCCCCCGAGGCCGCTCCCTGGTCTGGCCTACCAGAGCTCCCTCGCTGGGCCGTGCCAGGGCGTTTCTCTCGCTGCCGCAGGGCCTCCAAGCCCCCCAGGTCAGGCGGGTGGCAGTGGCCTCGCATCACTGTCACCCGCTTGCCTTGGGTGATGGCTCGGCTGCGGCAGCCCATGCGGGCCTGGTCCCGGCACGTCCAGTACACCTTCTCCCCGGCCGCCTTCTCCCGCCTGTAGAGGAAGGACTCGTACACCAGGAAGCTGCCCCCCAGAGGGGTCCTCAGGAACTCAGGGCCTCCTGGGGAGAAATGGGAGAGGGGGTCAGGGGAGGGAGGTTGGAAGCTGGGGTGTGAGCCGGAGCAGGGCCTGGGGCTGGGCCAGGCCTGGCGTCGCCCCCCTCCCACCTCCTGGGACCTTGGGGAGCAAGATTGGAGTGCAGGCAGAGCGCCGGGCCAGCGGGTGTGGACTCACCCAGGTCCTCGTCCTGGTCCTCCTCGCCTTGGGGCTGGGCCAGGAGGTCCTGATCTTTGGCCTTTGACCGCTTTCTGGGCCGGGGCCTAGTGAGAGTCAGGGGGCCCGGCCCCCTGCGGTAGAACAGGCTGTCCACACCTTGGAGCAGCTTGTCCGCTTGGCCCCCAGGGCCGCCCGGCCTGGCCCGCAGTGACTCCACGGCTTTCTCCTGCTGCCGCCGGGCCTCCAGGCCCTCCACGTCAGGCGGGTGGCAGTGGCCACGCATGACAGTCACCCGCTGGCCCTGTGTGATGGCCCGGCTGCGGCAGCCATGCAGTGCGTGGTCCCGGCACGTCCAGTACACCTTGTCCCCCACAGCCTTCTCCCGCTTGTAGAGGAAGGACTCGTGCACCAGGAAGCTGCCCCCGTAGCAGGTCCTCAGGAACTCCAGGGGCGGGGGCCCTCCTGGAGGAGAAAGTGGGGAGGGGGCTGGGCAGGTGCAGGCTGGCGGAGCTCTGCTCCTTTAGTTTACCGTGCAAGGCAGGGCCCTGGGTGCATCCCCACGGATCGCCCACCCAGTGCCCCAAGGAGGCCGTGCGGCTCCTCTCCTGGTGGCTGGTGAGCAGGCCACGGCTCCGGGTGGTCAAGCACCGCGTCCCAGGTCACACACTGGGGAGGGCCAAGCTGGCTCTGACGCCACACCCTGCCTGCTCAGTCACTCCCGGCCATACTTTTTCTTAGGGTTTGTTTGAAAATTATATCTAATTTTCGAATAACACATGCACAGGCCATAAAATGAAATGGGACCAAAAGATACACAGTGAAAGACAAGTCCTTCTCGCCCAGCCCCCGGCACCCAGCACAGCAGCCGCCTTAAATCCCTAAATCCTTCAATCCTTTCCAGGTCTGGAGGCACCCAGCCTTTGGGACCAAGCTACCTCCCAGTTACTGGTAATAAAAACTGCCGCAAAGAACAAAACAAAACCCAACAAACAAAGAATAAGAACCTCTGCAAAGACTCCATCTATCAGTTACTCAGTGACAACAAACGCTGGACCAGGGCTGGCACTTCAGCACGAGAGCCCCTAACGGCGAGGCTATCACACATCTTAGGAGCGACCTCCTGACCTGCAGAGCTTCAACAAGGCTGCCCAGCTACATGAGGCAGGGCTGGATCTTGAACCTGGGGCACAAAGCTCAAGTCTCCCACCAGGCCGACCTTCCCAAACTTCAAAGGTTACCAGAATCACGTGGGGTCCATAAACCTCAGGTTTTTGCATCAGGAAGCTCCAGAAGGACCTGGGCCGCCTGGTTCACGAGCACTAGTTCTACCCCTTGGGCTTAATGATTACTTGGACGCATTCATATTTTAAAAATCGTTTTGACTTTGAGCACATTAAGAAGCCACGTGGGACCCACATTTATCTTTGGGCAGAGGAAAGGGCTGTGGTTCCCACCTGCCTGAGAGTAGAGCTTGGGTGGGGGGGCACTCACCGGTCCCCAGCGTCGGGCGTTTCTTGGGAGGCAAGCTCAGCAGCGACAGGGCTCGGAGCCCCTCATCCTCCTCAGGAGCTGGCTTGCTCAGCACTGGCCCCGGGGCCGGCTCTGGCTCCTCGGGGCACAGCCACGGGCCCACCCCCTCCAGGGGCTCCTCCACTCGGCTGCCGGAGCCCTGGGGATCCCCCAAGCCTTCGGGCAGGGCTGGGCTGGGCAGCTTCTGTCTCTGGCGCCGGGCCTCCAGGCCCTCCTCGTCGGGCGGGTGGCAGTGGCCCCGCATCACTGTGGCCCTTAGGCCACGGGTGATGGCCCGGCCCCGGCAGCCCAGCTCGGTGTGCTCGCGGCACTTCCAGTATACCTTGTCCCCCACAGCCTTCTCCTGCTTGTACAGGAAGGACTCCAGCACCAGCAGGCGGCCCCCAAATGGGGTCCTCAGGAACTCCAGGGGCTGGGGGGCTGCTGAAGGCAAGGGGAGGGCCAGGTCAGCTGACACAGAGCAAGGCTTGAGCCAGGGGCACGGATGGGAACACAGGGATTGGGGTGCCCTGGGATGACGTCCTGCGATCGTCACACCAGCCTGGGTCAAGGTCCAGGAGGCCCTGCTCAGAGCAGGGAAGGGATGGCCAAGGTCACCTCACTGGAAAGGGGGGTATGCGAAGCCCAAGTCTGAGCATGCAGGGTCACAAAAGTGGCCAGACAGGGGCAGCTGGCCCGGAACTCACCTGTGTCTGGCTTGCTGTGTTTCAGTTCCTGGGCCTGGGGGCTTGGTTGGACTGCCCCCTGCTGTTCCTCTACTGGCAGGATCTGGGGGGACCCAGCCAGGGTGTCAGGGCCAGACATCTCCAAGGACAGGACACAGTGCACTGCTTTGGGCTGGGAGTCCACTCCATCCCCATTCTCAGTGGAGGCCGTCAGTAGGACCAGTTCGGAGAACTCCGTGGGCTTCGTGGGGGCTGCGGGGACGACATCTGTGCCCGGCTCAGGGGCCTCAGGGGAGGGTTCCTGGCCGGCCTTCACGCTCTCGCCCTCCTGCTCACTGGGCTCGGGCAGGGGCATTCCGGGAACGATGGCCTGGCCCCCAGGCCACGCTCAGGCCCCAGCAGATGGATTTCTCCTCCACCTCCCTGGAAGGAACCCAGCAGTCCAAGGGCTCCGTCCTAAGGCAGGAGGCAAAATCCCATCAGTGGAGGTGCCCTTAGGCCTGGGTTCAGGAAGAATCTGGGCTGGAGGTTGGGGCAGATGGGGCTGCCTCGGTGCCCCCGGGGAAGGACCTGAATGGAGCCAGAGAACCCTGGGCTGGTGCTTCTACTCTCCCGGTAGCCTTGAGTCCGTCACCTCCCCCAGCCAAACCTCACTTTCCCATCTACAAAATGTGCCCAAAACAGGGCTCTCAAGGGGCTACTGGGGTGACCAAGGTGCTGACAGCTGTGAGTTACTAGGAATCCAGGCCCACAGGTGCTGAGCACGGGGTGAAGTGCTTCCACAGGTTTTTCCATTTAACCTTCAGCCCCACGTTATGAAAGTTGATCTTTCTCATTGACCCAGGTTACAGATGAGGACACTGAGGCATGCAGCCATGAAGGCAGAGCGGGGAGTCCAGTCGAGGTGGGTCCAGAGCCCGCCCCGCACAGCACCTGGGGTACCTCGTCCAGGATAACAGGAACTGGTCTTCCTGAGCACCAGGCGTTGGGGAAAAGCACTTTGGGGACATGAGTTCAGGTCACCAACCCTCCCAGAATGCCTGGTGCCCTTCACCCTGACACTGTGTCACTAGGAGCATGGGCTGGGGCCCTGCTGGCACACTGCAGACCCCAAAGGAGGAGCCTGGCCCTGGGAGGAGGGACTCTCTGGATTCACAACTAGATCCATCCCCCATCCCAGGCAAGAGGCCCCGGGGCACCCAGTGCTAGGGGATGCCAGGGCCCCACGAGGGCAGCGACCTTGTGTCTGAGCTGGTGCTGGCTCTGCCTCAGCTGAGTGGGGACAGGGCTGTGGAGGTGTCCAGAGAATCCGTGGTCATTGAGGGCTCCCTGGCTTCTGGTCTGGAGAAGCAGAAAGGATGGATGACAGGCAGGGCTGGCCTGGAGACCAGAGCCCTGGGGCATCAGTGGCCATTTTGTCTTCCTGGGGGACTGGGTGGTGGGTGCATGTCAGGGTCTTTCCCATCTATCAGTACTAGCCCAGAAACAGGATGCGGCCTCCCAGCACGTTTCAGCTTCCCCACCTGTGAGCTGTCATCCCCATCCCAAGCTCTACGGTTCTAATACCTGGGTCCCCCATTCCTGCTCCGACATTTCCTGGTCTGGGGCCCACATACATTCAGCTCCCCAAGGCCTGTCAGCCCAAGCTTGGGGCTCCTGGGTCCCCGTGGAGACGGAGCCAAGGCCGACGGTGCAGGGGGCGCCGTGTCCCCTACAACCTCTCCCAAACCCCCTGCACTGCACGCCTGCACGCCCAGCCCCGGGCAGCAGCAAAGCCCTGTCCGGAGGGGCGAGACTCAAGGAAATCCAGATAACAGGTAACGGGACACAGGACTGGGAGTCCCCGGCCAGGTCTGTCCTCCAGCGTCATCCTCCTCCGGCCCCCGGACAAGCCAACCCCTTCTCCTCCTGTGCAGTCCTTCCCGGCTCTGCCCATCCCGCCCCACAGGGCGATGTAGCGGTACTGCGGACTTGGGGGCACATGGGAACCGGCCGCAGCAAGACAGAGCCGGCGCCTCCGCGGGCAGAGCCGCTCGGGCGGGAAAGGGTTACGCGGGAAGCCACGCCCCCTGGCCGCCCCCACCCCCGCTCTGTGATTGGTCTCCGCCCACGTCCCTCCGCCGGCAGCCCGCCTCCGGGGCTTGCGCGCTCCGGGTTGCCGGGCGAATGAACTTGGTCTCCAGCCGGCGTCCTCTCCTCAACGAGGCGAGAGGGCGCAGAGAAACCGGCCCTCCCTTCCACAGGCCTTCCAGACAACTCAGGCCCCCAAAACGTTGCGGTCACTGTCCACCCAGTATGCATGTTCCTACAGGACCAGGCGGTTGGTCCCCGCCGTGCAGAGGGACAGGAGTTGAGGCTGCAGGGACCCCGACACACCAATGGCCTCAGTCTCAGGCGATCAGACGCCGAAGCCCGGCCTCCTTCAGGCCACTGGGGGTTGGCATGACAGAGAACCCCCACATTCCCGTGAAACTGTACCCAGAGTCATGTGTATCCCGAATCAGTGTAATTCTCTCAACTAAAATCTCTGTACCTCAAAGGATATGGAACAAGTTCCAGCTCAACAAAAGACCTTGAACTGTGGCTGACTACAGACTGTGGAAAGGCTTGGCTCCTTGCCAGTGGGCTTGAATTTAGGTTCGATTGACGGTTCCCATTCTCAGCCATTAAAGGGCCTTAAAGTGTAGACTGTTTAATGACCACAGATCCTCCCATAAAGTATGCAGGCCCCTTTGCCATGTGGTCTTGAATCTGGACTGGTCTCCAGCCCACATTGCTCACTTGCTGTAGCCAATAGAGTGTGGCAGAAGCTCGCTGTGGGGGTCTGGACGCCCTCACCCTCATGGACAGGGGCCCTGAGGCTGCCAGAGAAGGAAGCTGTATGAAGGGCCACATGCAAGGGATGGAGGCACTGCCAGGCGTGGAGGGAGGCCATTTCCAGTGTGCAGTCCAGCAGACCCTCTAGCTGTGTGTAGCCACAAGAAGGAGGCTGGGGAAACAAGCCCAGGCACCCCATGCAACCCTGATCAATAATAAACTACTGTTATTTTAAGCCAGTAAGATCAGGGCTCATTTGTTATGCAGCAGTAACTGATATTCTTGGCAAGTGACTGAACCTAGTTGGTTTTGGCTTTTTGACAGATGAAATAATACTAATAGTTGTGAAATATCCAATATCAAAGTGCTTTTGAACTCTTGAACTCTAGGGGCCATGCTACACAAATTTTAAATCCCTCAGATGATCACATTTAAAGGGTTGGTAACCCAGTGAAAGGAATAAAAATATTAAGTATAAAGGATAGCAAATAAGAATTACTTATTTAAAAAGTCTATAACATGAAATAAGCCAGACATAAAAGGACAAATGCTGTATGATTCCACGTATATGTTGTACCTAGAGTAGTCAAATTCATAGAAACAGAAAGTCAAATGGTAGTTGCCAGGGGCTGGAGGGAGGGGAAATGGGGAGTTAGTGTTTAATGGGGAGCGTTTCAGTTTGGGAAGATGAAAAAGTTCTGGAGATGGATGGTGGTGATGGTTGCACAACAATGCAAATGTTATTTAATGCCACTGAACTGTACACTTAAAAATGATTAAAGTGGGGGGGGGCGGGATGAATTGGGCGATTGGGATTGACATATATACACTATTGATACTATGTATAAAATAGATAACTAATGAGCACCTACTGTATAGCTCAGGGAACTCTACTCAATGCTCTGTGGTGACCTAAATGGGAAGGAAATCCAAAGAAGAGGGGATATATGTATACGTATAGTTGATTCACCTTGTTGTACAGTAGAAACTAACACGATATTGTAAAGCAACTATACTCAAAAAATTTTTTTAAAAATGATCAAAGTAGTACATTTTTGTTAGGTATATTTTAACACACATGCAAAAAAAACAAAAACAAAAACAAAACAAAACAAAAACCCAACTATAACAAACCATACATAGTAATGCTTCACCTACCATACTGGTGAATGAGGTTCTCAATACAACGCAGATTTCTGATTAACTAAAGTTATCCCTCCATGATTCTGAATTTTACAATTTCTCTCTTTCACAATTTATCCACTGAGAATGGATGCTGCCTAAGCTCTAATGACTCATCACTGTCTGGATAAAGACAGCGTACAATTTTTATCCTGATTTGGAAAATGAAGTGTCCCGTCCAGTTCCCTTGGCACTCCACCCCCTGGGGGCCCTTTCTCCATCATTCATATCCTGCTCTCTCTGGTCTCCAAACCTCTCTGCCTTCTCTGGGTCTTTGCATTTAGAGTTCTCAGGTCCTAATCTTCTTAGGTCTCCTATATACTAAAACAAAACCTCACAAGACCCTCTCCTTCCCTCAACAGTTAGACTTTGCAGGAACAGTCCATACCCCTTCCTTCTCACCCAGGCCGCCTGGCAGCTGCCCCCCAACTCTGCAGACACCACTCTCCTGTTGGGCCACCGTGCAGGATCAGCACCTGCTGGGTCAATCCATAATCCATGTTTCCCTCTGAAATACCTGCTCTGGCCTGTATGTGGTCTATCCATGCAGTGGAATTTATTCAGCCATAAAAATGAATGAAGTTCTGATACATGTTACCATGTGGATGAACCTTGAAGACAGTATGGCTCGGTGAAAGGTGCCAGACACTAAAGTCAGCATGTCATATAATTCCATTTATGTGAGATGTCCAGTAGAGGCAAATCCATAGGGACAGAAAGTAGATTAGTGGTTGTCAGGGGCTGGAGGGGAGGGAGGGGGAGATTAGGGAGTGATGCTAAGCGGTGTGGGGTTTCTTCTTGGGGTAATGAAAATGTTATAAAATTGGCTGTGAATACAATAAAACATTGAATTATACACTTTAGTTGGGGGAACTGTATGCTATGTGAATCATATCTTAATAAGGTTGTTTAAAAAAAACCTTATAGGGAATCCCCTGGTGGTCCAGTGGTTAAGACTTGGTGCTTTCACTGCCAGGGCCCGGGCTCAATCCCTGGTCAGGGAACTAAGATCTCAAACAGACAAACAAACAAAAAATCCTTATAGGTATGACTCATGTCCCCAGGGTCACTTGGATAAAAAACAGTTTTCTCCATCAGAAACAGGCTTCTCACTCCTGGGCCTGGTTTCCTCACCAAAGGAGAGGGGTGGCATGGACTATATACTGAGATATTTTGTAAGTTGCTAAGATCATATTGTAAAAACTACATAGAAAACATTTTAAAATGTTGAGAACTGATACTCATAAATCACCCACGAGCCTGACACTCAAATGCACAGCTGTTTCCATTCTTGTATTAGTGCCTTTAATATACACGTAATTTTCTGTTGCACACACATGTGTTCAACATGTTTGCTATTTTATTCTTCTTTAGAGTGGGAAGCCCGCACCTGCAGACCAGATGGAGCCCTTGTGAAGGACCAAAGCATTATGTAACGCAGGCCCCTAACATGAACACAAATCTAAATCCTCAGCAGCAATACCACAAGATGACCACAAGATGGCAATGTTGCTCCTTGAAATGCACGTATAGCATCCTTGGTAGAATTAGATGTATCACAACGTTTAAAAACTAGAATTTGGGAGTTTTTCCATATCAGACAAATAATTCAGGAAGACTTCTGAAAACGTTTGTATTTACAAAATATACTAGGTAGAAAGCAAAATCCAGTTAACAAATCGGCAAAGACTATGTTTTCTAAGCTAAGGTTTAAAAAAAAAAAAAAAAGACCAAAATATTCCTTGGACCATGACACTGCCTCTAGACCTCAATCCACTTCATTTCTTCTGTCTCATCTCAAGTCTCAAGTCTGGTCACATTTGTTATTTATTGACTAATTTTATTGTATGTATTTGTGACTTTAAAAAAACCTTAAGAGTTAGAGTCTGTCATACAGAGTGAAGTAAGTCAGAAAGAGAAGAACAAATACAGTGTGCTAACACATATACATGGAATCTAAGGGAAAAAAAAAAAAAAGGTCATGAAGAACCTAGTGGCAAGACGGGAATAAAGACACAGACCTACTAGAGAATGGACTTGAGGATATGGGGAGGGGGAAGGGTAAGCTGTGACAAAGTGAGAGAGTGGCATGGACATGTATACACTACCAAACGTAAAATAGATGGCTAGTGGGAAGCAACCGCATAGCACAGGGAGATCAGCTTGGTGCTTTGTGACCACCTGGAGGGGTGGGATAGGGAGGGTGGGAGGGAGAGAGATGCAAGAGGGAAGAGATATGGGAACATATGTATATGTATAACTGATTCACTTTGTTATAAAGCAGAAACTAACACACCATTGTAAAGCAATTATACTCCAATAAAGATGTTAAAAAAAAATAACCTTAAATAACTGGGAGGAAATATCTCAAAATGTTAAAACTAGTAAGGAAAGCAATTTATTTTTTCCCTTAAATTTCTTTTGTTTTCTCAAAATTGTTTACAATGTGCATGAACTCTTTACAATGGGAAAATAGTAAACACTTTAAAGATAAGCTGCATCTCCTTGCTTGGTAATTTTTTTCTTTAACTCGGTAACTCTTAGGAAAAGTAGGGATTCCATTCCTATGCAAGATGTGTCATACGGGAAAATAAAGAGTAATATAGACAGGGGACTTCCCTGGTGGTCCAGTGGTTAAGACTCCACACTTCCAATGCAGGGGGGCATGGGTTTGATCCCTGGTTAGGGAACTCAGATCCCACATGCTGCACGGTGCAGCCAAAAAATAAAATAAAATAATAAAATAAAATCCAAAGAAAATTTTTTAAAAAAAAGTAATATAGACAATGGGACAGAAAAACAAGTGAAAATCAAGTACCTTGCAGTCTGTGTTGTGGGCCTTGCATGGCCTCAAAGACATTTCCCCCAAGATATTTATTAACCACAAAGGGAAAGATAATGACTTGACAGGGGAGAAATCTCGCATACACAGCCTTAAGTGCTCAAGGTCAACTTCACCACTAATAAGACACATCAACACCATGACCTCCTTGATAAGATGCACCAAGGAGGACACAGCATCACCTCTGTGATATTCCTGCCCAGAAAGCACACCCCCATGTGGCACCCTCAAGCCACATGGAGGGACGTTCTACAAAACAACTGACCAGGACCCTTCCAAAATGTCAAGATCATCTTGGACGAGGAAAGGCTGAGGGCCTGTCACAAACTGGAGGAGACTAAGGAGACACAAGGACAAAATGCAACATGGGATTTCGGAACAGAAAAAGGACATTAGGGGAAAAGCTGGTGAAATTTGCATACAGTCAATAGTTTAGGTTAATGGTTTTGTACCAACGTGGATTTCCCAGATTTGCTCACTGCACAATGTTAGGTAAGATGCTGACATTCAGGGAGACTGGGTGATGAGTATAGGAAAATTCTTTGTACTTTTTTTTGCAATTTTTAAAAAAGTCTAAAATTAACTCAAAATAAAAGGATTTTGAAAACCCAAGTTTCAAACTTACAGATACAATGGAAGTTGACAGAGAAAATAAATGACCCATAGGCCTCCTGGGTGGAAGGGTGGGGGAGGAGAGGAGGGGACACAAAAGGGATACTCTCTGATCCAGAGCCATGTGGTTGGTCCTCGAGCTGGCACCTGAGCCAGGAAAAAAAATCCTGTAACATCACGTGTACCTCAAGTATGGGGACCCAACAATCTCCCTTCACCATCATCCCTGCTCTGCTTCTGGGGAAACTGAGGCTCGGGCCTGAAGCGAGTGGCCCAGGACCACATGGGTAGTGAGAGTCAGGCCTTCAGAGCTGCATTGATCAGCCCTACAAACCAGCTATGTTATGGCTTAGCACTGTGGCTTCCAGCTGATCTGGACAACCGGAGGCACCATGGGAGACTGGAGGGTGTCCCCAGAGCGACCTGCCTGGGGTGGCTGCTCCAGCTCTGCTGGGTCCCGCCTGCCACCCTGGCTGCTCTGCCGGGCCTCGCTGTGGGGGCGGCATCCCGCCACTGCTAATCCCTGGGCCGCTCACCATTTCCCATGTGGCTTCTCAGCTCTTCCACCACCAGGGAGAGCAATGAAATTCCCAGTGAAACCTTACGGTAGTTTCTGTTTTCCCAGATGGTTTCCAATCACACATGCTTCAAGAGTCCAAAGGACTGTGATCACACATTTCATGTTCACCAAATACCACTAGGCGAGGGCTTTGCATGCTTTATTCCATTTTATCTCCCAAATACCCTCATCCATTAGGCCTGCTGTTGTTTCATTCACAGAGGAGGAAACTAAGGCTCACTCTTAGATTCCTGTGACCGAGAGCCAGGCCGCTAAAGGACAGAGTCAGCATTCAAACCTCCTGTGTCTGTTTTCAGGGCCTAAACTCTTAATATAAGTTAAAATGGTTCTTTTCAATTTGAGGATTCCAACCCATAGGAATCAACGCAGTAGGTTAAGACTGGTGGTTCTCATTCACGGTGATCTGCCCACCAGGCGACATCCGGCCAGGTCAGGAGACATTTTTGGTTGTCATAACTAGGGGGTGGGGCAGGCTACTGGCATCTGGTAGGTGGGAGCCAAGGATGTTGCTCAACATCCCACAGTGCCCGGGGCAGCCCCCATCACCCTGCACAGGAAGGATCTGGTCTAAAACAGCATCAGGGTCAAGGTTGAGAAACCTGCTTAAAAGCAGCACTTGAAAAATAAAACAGAACAGAAAGAGTGCACCCATATACTGAGGTTAAGTACAGTTTTCATGAAGCTTTTATTTCAATTATTTGTATATGTAATTCTGGTCTCCATAAGAATTACTCGGGGCACTTGATAAAAATGCAGATGCTTAGAGCACAGGATTCCTGGAGCCCCTCCCTGTTACCTCCCCACCAACCAACCAGAAGAAAATCACATACCCTGAAGCCTTCACCCCAAATTTTGCCTATAAAAACTTTTCCCTAAAAATCATCGGGAGTTTGGGGTTTTTGAGCACGAGCCACCCATTCTCCTTGCTTGGCCCTGCAATAAACCTTTCTCTGATATTAAAAAAAAAAAAAAAAAAATCAGATGCCTGGATTTCCCATCCAAAATTCTGATGGTGAGTCTGGAGCAAAATTCAAGAATCTGGATTTTTAACAAGCACCCCCTGAGACTCTGGTTCTGGTGGATCACGGACTTGGCTTTGAGAAACACTGGAATAGATGCCCTTGAGGTTAGGTGGCCAGAGGCTAAGTGACCAACTTAATAAGGATTTGAGGTTTTCTTTATGCAGGGCAACACATGAAGTGTTTCACATACATCACCTCGTTTAATCTGTCACACTGTACAGGTTCCCTCATTAATGCATTAAACAGAATCATTAACATTTATTTATTTTATATCGGTGGAAGAGTCATGATTGCATCCTCTTAAAGGATCCTTTAATACCAAGTTAACAAGTTTCAGACACCTTAAGATATTTTGGGGACCTCAAGAAGAGTGGAATTTGTCCAAATTTTAAGTAGTACAGGTGAAATCTGGGGGAGAAAGCTCGTTGGGCACGGCTTTAGTACCTTGGGATAACAAATACCAGACTTTTAAAAATCCAGTCTGAGGTTCCTCACAGAGACTTCCAGCAAAACAAACTCAAGAAAGCCTACGAGGTGAATTAGCATGCCTGCTGCACCTATGTAAATAATCAGGCCCAATCTTACTGGACCAGCCTTATTTCATGCAAAAAATATCTTTCATTGAGATTATGAGGCCGTAGGGAAAATTTGTGTTTCAATGGAGAACTGGGTTTTGTCTAGAACACAGCCTTTCAGGTTATACGATTCTAGCCTGTTGTTGCCTTTGAGCTACTTCTGCAACTCTGCACAGATAACGGAACAAGGTAAAATAATTCTATTCTGTAGACATGTTCTCTCTTTCTTGCCATGTAAATAAATACAGATAAGTAAGTAATTTCTCCGGTTTTGCCTCCATTTGCACATTCATGTTAATATTCCTAATCTACAGTCTTTCAGAATCTTTTTTGGATTCTCCTGCAAACTGGTTGTAAGATCTTACCGGTTCCTCGATTGATGAGTTAAGTAAAAGCTTGCACACGTGTTCATTTAGTATCTGTATGAAAGAGTTTTATTTTCTTTGTTTTGGTCTAAGCCTCTGCTTTTCAAATCTCCCTGGTCATTGGTCTTATAATCTTTGGGTTCCAGGCAGCAATTTAAAAAATTACATAGGAAATAACCAATCTGCATTGTGTGTAACAGAAGTGAGCATTATTTTATGAAACTTCTATTTGCAATACATTTATATATTTGTTCTAGGTGGATTTAAATGTATTTTTTAATTTTTGGATGATCATTGTTTTGAGGTAAATATTTGGGCCCTAATGTGTTTTTTCATAATATTCCATTTTTACTCAGTAAAGATTTATTGAGTTGGCTAGAATATTTTTAAGTCAGGCAGATGTAAATGGAAAGTAGGAGAGCCTCACAGTTTACAGTTGGTCACTCTCTTATGCTGCTTCTCCTCCCCCCAAAATTGAGGTACAGAGCAATCTGAGTGCGATACTCAGACTGCCTGCTCTAATAAACCCAACACCCAAGACACACACAATATTACAAACTGTCAGGTGCCTCTCAGACACCAGTAGGTCCAAGCCCTAAGATCCTGAAAGGCAGAGCCTTGCTCAGCAGCTGATGGCGGATCAACAGAATTACCTTCGTACACAAGAGTGAGAACCACCATCACTGTCCGCCAACACCCGTCGTTAGCGCTGACTTGCTGGGTGGGAGAACTGGGGCAAATCCCATCACTTCTCTGGGCTGATTTCATCTGTGAAACAGGAAAAGTGACAAATGAGACACTGTATGTGAAATTCTTCCATAAACTGTGAATCATCATGTAAGAACAAGGAATACTTTGTCCAGGCCCAGCAGAGGTTCTGAATAGTGGAAGGGGGAGGAGCGAATATCTTGATGTTTGAAAAAGCTCCTGGATGATTCCAAAAGCTGCCCCGCCCCCCACCCCCAGCAAGCTATGAAAATTAGAGGTGCACACTGATTGGCTCATGGACCCTCCTACCATTATGTGCAAAGTCTCTGAGTGTGCATACAGGCATTAGTCTTGGGAGAGGTGAAAGTGGCAGTGATCTCCCTAAAGATTAAGAATTCTATTCCAGGGACTTTCCTGGTGGCGCAGTGGTTAGGAATCCGCCTGCCAGTGCAGGGGACAGGGTTTGAGCCCTGGTCCAGGAAGATCCCACATGCCACGGAGCAACTAAGCCCGTGCGCCACAACTACTGAACCCACGTGCCTAGAGCCGGTGCTCCACAACAAGAGAAGCCACTGCAATGAGAAGCCGGCGCACCGCAACAAAGAGTAGCCCCTGCTCACCGCAACTAGAGAAAGCCCGCCCGCAGCAATGAAGACCCAAGGCAGCCAAAAATAAATAAATAAAATTAAATAAAATAAAATTTCTATTCCAAAGCAGGGCTTCTCAACCTCGGCACCACTGACATTTTGTACCAGATAATTCTTTGTTGTGGGGGGTTGTCCCGTGAAATGAAGGATGTTTAGCAGCATCCCTGGCCTCTGCCTGCGAGATGCCAGTAGCAGCCACCAAATCCTGACAACCAACATTGCTGCATGTCCCTTGAGAACCACTGCTCCAAAGCAACTTAGAGGCAGAGGACACAGAAAGGGAGATTCCAGCTAATAGTACTTGCAGCCCCAGATCCCCCAACCCCCCTAGAGCACAATCGTGGCTATTTCCACGCCTCCCATATCAGCCCTAATTCGTCCTCACATCTCTGGGCACCTGGTCACACCATCTTCCACGCCTTCCCACCCCACATTACCTCAGGGCTTCGATACCCACCACCTCCTAAATGGCTTTTCTGCCCGGCATCCGGCTGTTCCGATTCTCCCTACGCAGTGCTGAGTTCCTAAAGCTGAAACATTTCCCTCTCCAATAAAAGTAGTGTCCGTCTCCGTTATAAACGCTCTATAATCTAGCCTCCACATACAAACTTTTCCCCAAGTCCGACTAGGAGCTTTTGGGAAGAGGAACAAGGTAAACCTGCCTGAATCGCACCAAGTCCTGGAGATGATTTTGGCCCCGAAAAGCATTAATGTCAAAATAATAAAAATATACCCTTTCTTTGGAATTGAAGTTTACACGTGATTATCTGTTATTAGACCTCTGCATCCTCCAAAGGCAAGGGGTAACGGAAGTGAAAGACTGGTCGTTAAAGCAAGGGCTTCAAACTGTGGTCAGACTCATTAGGTCCTGAAATCAGTTTAATGGGTTAGCAACAGACTTTTGGAATGGAAAGAACAGAATAGAATAGGACAGGACAGGACAGGATAGGATAGGTTGGAATTAGAACCCACGTAGAGTAGATCTGGCTGCGTCATGTGAGGTTGGGCTAAAAATCTCCCTTTAAACTTATCGCTCAGTAATCTGCATCTACAGGCGTGTAAAATATATTTCTCACTGTAGGTTGAGTCAGAAAAGTTTGAAAGCCCCAACAGGTAATCTACATATTCAGCAGTGGAAGCAGGTGTAACAACAGCAAAAAGTGCAAGGTCACTGGGACCTCCAGAGGCACAAAGACTGGATGGGGCTGGGGTGGATGCCAGGGCGGGGGCAGTACTGGGTGGAGCGGACACGGTCAAGGAAAGGCAAACCCATGTGGGGCTCTCTGACTTGGGGTGTCAGGGCTCAGTCCCAGGGTCGGGTGGGTGGAGGGGGGTGAGGAGGAGCGAGGGGAAAGGAGGCTGCGAATCGCAGGTGAAGGACAAGGAGGCGGCCTGAGCGCCGGGACGCAGAGTCCGGGGACACCCCCCTCCTCAGCATCAGCAGTCCTGGGGACCCCCGGGAGAGCCCAGCTGGGGGCGCGGCCACGCCGAGTGACCCGAGACCCTCCCTGACCCGCTGGGGCCCGTCCTCACCGGGCACCGGCCGGGCGGCGACGGCAGCGGGGCCCTCCCTCTCCGGAGACCGAGCCGCGGCGGGTCCTCTGGCCTCGGGCCGCCGCAGCCACAGGCGCCGACCTCGCGGCCCAGGCCCCTCCGGCCACCGCAACCCGGGTGCCCAATCCCCGCCCCCACCTGCCCTCTCGGGAGCGAGCCCCGTGCCGCGCGCGCCGCCCCGCTGGCCGTAGGGAGCGCGCACCGCCCCGCGGGGAAGCCGGCCTCTAGGAGCGCACTAGAGGGTTCCTAGCAAGCATGCGCAGCGGGGCCGCGGGAAGCCCATTCTTTGGGCAAACTCCTCTTCTCCGGGTCTTCCGTGCGCGGTGCCTAGCTGGCGGCCGGACCAATCGGCCCTGGGAGGCGGGGCCAGGGCTGGAGAAAGAGGCGGGGCAAGCCCAGGATTGGGCGGCGGCAGCCGGGGACCGAGCTTTGATCTGACCTGAGGCTTGGACGGCGGGTTTGGGGGCGGGGAGGAGGGCCTCCGGGGCGGTGGACCCTCCGAGAAGAGAGTTGGGGGGCTTGAGACCCCAAGACCTGATCCAGGATTTGACTCTGAGCTCACTGAGCGGAAGCGGTCATTTTTAAAAAATTTTTATTTTATTTATTTTTTATACAGCAGGTTCTTATTAGTTATCTGTTTTATACATATTAGTGTATATATGTCAATCCCAATCTCCCAATTCATTCCACCACCACCACCCCCCCACCCCTCTGCCACTTTCCCCCCTTGGTGTCCATACGTTTGTTCTCTACATCTGTGTCTCTATTTCTGCCAGGCAAACCGTTTCATCTGTGCCATTTTTCTAGGTTCCACGTATATGCGTTAATATACGATATTTGTTTTTCTCTTTCTGACTTACTACGGAAGCGATCATTTAAATGCATCATTAGGCCCGTCACTTTCGTTAGCCAGCGGAAGGAAATTTCCTATGGACTTCATAGAAACTTTAAAATGACCTACCCCAAAGCTGGGCCAATTTGATTCAAACTAAATAATGATAATAACAGATTATAACTGAGTAAAATAAGAAGCCATGATCGATAGTGATGTAAATAAGTAAATGGGGAGATGGGAAAGCTCTTACAGTAGAATGCCAACTAATAAATGCAGAAGGAAGGATGCGGAAAATCACCCTTTGGCGACCATCGTTAAGTAGTAATTGATTCGGGCAAAAATTATCAGTGGCCGCTAAGACCGGAGGGTGAAAGTTTAACAAGGAACTAGTATTTACATATTCCCAAAGTACATATTTCCCCACAATACATTTATTAATTGCAAGAGGAAAAATATGAATTTTACAATAGACAAATGGTCCTCAAAGTGTAGTCTGGGGTTCCTGGAAGTCCCTGTGGGATATTCCAAAGTTTACATGACGTGTAACAGGTTGAATGCCAAAGCACAGATGAGAACCTGTAGTCCTCCATTAAGCCTACATTAAAGAGATTTGCAAAAAAAAAAAAAAAAAAGTAGAACTATGCCATTCTCATAAAATTTCTTTGTTTTGGAAAATATAGTGATTTTCATAAAAATTTGTTATGCTAACACATAAAGGATTTATTATTGTATCTTTTGGTAACAGATTTATTGGCTATAACTCACATACCATACAGTTCACCCATTTAAAGTGTACCAATTGAATGGTTTTTAATAGATTCACAGAGATGCGGACGTCACCACACTCAGTTTTAGAACAATTTCATCACTCCAAAAGAAACCTTTAGCGATCACCCCCAAGTCCCCCATCCTCCCATGCTAAGCAACTATTAATCTTTCTGTATCTATAGATTTGTATATTCTGGACATTTCATTTAAATGGAATCATACAATCATATATCTTCTGTGTCTGGCTTCTTTCACTTAGCATAGTGTTTTCAGAGTCCATCCATGTTGTAGCATGCCAGTAGTATTTCATTCTTTTTATCATCAAATAGTATTGCACTGTATGGATATACCCCAATTTGTTTATCCATTCATCTGTTGACTGACGTTTGCATTGTTTCCACTTTTTGGCTACTATGACTAATGCTGCTGTGAACATTATGTGCAAATTTGTGTGGACAGATGTTTTCAATTCTTTTGGGGATACACCTGGGATTGGATTTGCTGGGTCGATGTTTAACCGTTTGAGGAATTGCTAGATTGTTTTCCACAGGGTCTGCTCCATTTTACATTCTCACCAGCAGTGTGTAAGGGTTCCAATTTCTCCACATCCCTGTCAGCAGTTGTTATTATCGGTTTTTCTGATTATAACCATGCTAATGGATATGAAGTGGCATTTCACTGTGGTTTTGATTTGCATTTCCCTGATGGCTAATGATGTTGATCCTCTTCTCAAGTGCTTATTTGACATTTGCATATCTTCTTTGGAGAAATGTCTATTCAGATCCTTTGCCCATTTTAAAATTGAGTTGTCATTATTAAGACTAAAAATTCTTTATATTTATATTCTAGATACATGTCCGTTGTTAGATATATGATTTACAAAAACTTTCTCCCATTCTGTGGGTTGTCTTTTCACTTTATTGCTCCCAGTTAAGATGGTGTCCTTTGAAGCACAAAAGTTCTTAATTTTGATGATGTCCAATTTATCTGTTTTTTCTTTTGTTGTTTGTGCTTTTGATGTCACATCTAAGAAATCACTGCCTAATCCAAGTTCACAAAGATTTACCTGTATGTATTCTAAAAAGTTTTATAGTTTAGTTCTTACATTTGGGACTTAGACCCATTTTGAGTTGTGTCTTTTTTTTTTTTTTTTTTTTTTTAATGGGCAAAGTAGGGCTCTGATTTCATTCTTTTGCATATGGATATCTGAGTTGTGCCATTTGTTGAAAAGACTGTTCTTTCCTCTCTGTGATTATTTTGGCTCCCCTGTTGAAAAACAATTAACCATAAATGTGAGGGTTTATTTCTGGACTCTCAATTCTAACCATGGGTCTGTGTTTATTTTGTGCCAGCACCACACTGACTCAATTACTGTTGCTTTGCGGTAAATTTTGAAATCAGAGAGTGTGAATTCTCCAACTTCGTTCTTTCCATTTTGTTTTGGGTCCCTTGAGTTTCCAGTTGTCATCTTTCTTGTCAATCTTTTTGAAAATGAATCTCTCTTTTAAATTTTACATCATTGCAAACACACTCCATGGCAATTATTTTCAAGTATTCCTGCTTTTTCCACCTAACTGTATATTGTAAAACTCCCCCCCCCAATATTATAACCCTATTTACATATGGCTGGCTACATAGTTTAGTTATTTTCCTATTAGACACTAGTTTCTTTTTTTTTAATAGACAAATGTATTTTATAAGATGCCCAGATCTCATTTTTTTCCATCATAATACATCATATAAATTCAGGGGAAACATTTAAACGTTTTTCAGATCACATGATCCGATATAGAATTTCTAACCAGAAGAATCCTCAAACTCAATTTGAAGAAAAAAAAAATTTTTAAGCATTTTTAAAATTAATTAATTTAGTTTTGGCTGCGTTGGGTCTTCGTTGCTGCGTGAGGGCTTTCTCTAGTGGCGAGCGGGGGCCACGCTTCATTGTGCTGTGTGGGCTTCTCATCGTGGTGGCTTCTCTTGTTGCGGAGCACGGTCTCTAGGCGCGCGGGCTTCAGTAGTTGCGGCACGCGGGCTCAGAAGTTGTGGACACGTTTCTAAATTTCACTGTTGCTGCTGTGGCTGGCTTCATTCCTAACTTTTGGGGAACCTGGGTGAAAAGTATATGGGAATGCTTTGTACACTTGCAGTTTTTCTGTAGGTGTGAAATTATGTCAAAAATAAAACGTCAGACAAAAAAAAAAAAAAAATCTGCCTCTTTGAGGGGATTCCGTGAGGGGAAAGCATCTTTTTCTGCACTGGTCCAACCCTTGCCCATCTATCCAGCCCTCGCCCATCGGTCCAGCCCCCACTCACAGCGCACGATCACTGCACACTTATTCTCTGATCACCCTGCGCGGTGGGGACCGGGATTGCTCTGGCGCGGGGAGCTGCGGGGCCTGGGGGCTGCTTTCCTGGACACTTGGCGGGTGGCGACCGGAGCGGCCCAGCATCCTCCGAGCGGACACCCGCCCTGCCTCCTGTCCAGGCGCGACGACGCCCCTGCCTCCCCTCCTGCAGGGCGCCCCAGGCCCTCCGCTCACCGCGACCCTCCGCAGCCCCGCGGGCTCCTCCCTCCGCCCGCCCCGCTTTGGCCAGCCGGAGCCCCCAGTCTCCCAGTTGGCAGAGTGAAGACGCTGCTCCTCTCTAGAAAACGCCACTACCCTGACACCCCTCCCCTCCGCCTTCCTCCTGTCGCTCTAAAGCTGCTGCTGGAAGTCCCCGCCGCCCCCCTGCCCCTGGGCTCCAGGCAGGTGCAGGTCCAGGTCCCATGGGGCCCTCCTGCCCTGGTCCCCCGCCCGCTCCGCATTTCCACATTCTCCGCATCCTCCGTCGAATCCCCTCCTTCCCGCGTTCTCCCGCCCCCTTTCCCATCCTTGTTTTCAGTCCTCCACCTCCCACTGCCTCATCCTCCGTGCCTTCCTCTCGCACCTACGCTCCGCCCAACTCCGACTGCGCGCTCTGGGTCCCCGCACCTCTGCCCCTGCCTGGGCTCCGAGTGCCGTACCCCATCCGCACCCTGCGCCTCTCCGCCCGCTCCCCTGCCAGGTCTCCACCCTGGGCACCTTAGGGGCCCAAGTCCACAAAGACCCCTGCCGTGGTGGCGTTGAGCTTACGTTAAGGGGGGTGGGTTGGGGAGAAGCAATAGATAATAATAAACAATGAGTCATATGGTCTCTTAGAAGAGGTACTTGCTGTGGGGCAATCAGACAGGGAGGAGGAGGGGCTGCGACTTGTGTTGGAGTGTCTGTTTGAGGATGACAAGGAGTAAGGATCTCACCCGCATTCTTCGGATAGCCGGCCATCTGCCGGATTGTCACTGAGGAATCCTCCCTGGCCCCTGCAGAAGGCAAGTTAGAGCCGGTGCCCGGGCCTCAAAGGGCCTGGGTGGGCGTCCGGAATCTGCTGGGCCTGACGGCGTCCGCGCGCGCCTCCTCCCGGCCTCCAGGAGAATCAGCCACATTGAGCCTGGAGGCGGCGGGGGTTACGGGGGGGGGGGGGCGGGGGGGGGGACGTGCCTGGACCAGCTCTCCAAGCTAACCAAGGAAAATGCAACCCCCAGGAAAAAACACGCAGAGGTTGTGCACACAAGATGAAGCGAGGGGCGTTATCAATATTTTCTTCTTAATGATATTACCGGATGTTGCCAAGGATACCTGAGAGCCGGGTATTCACGGGCCGCGGGTGGAATGATAGTGGCTGTGTCCACCCCGTGTGCAGGAATCTCACCCAAGGCTTTTGAAAGGATTGTTACCAACCTAGAAACAATTGGGATACGTCCAACAATCAGGACTGGTTGGATAAATGATCACCCACCCCTGTAGTGGTACGTTGTAAAATGGACGCTGGAGAGACATTTGTAATACATTTAGAAAAAAAAAATAGGGAATTCCCTGGTGGTCCAGTGGTTAGGACTCCGTGCTTTCATTGCCGGGGTCCGGGTTCGATCCCTGGTCCGGAACTAAAATCCCGCAAGTCACGCAGTGCGGCAAAAAAACAAAAAAAGGCACTTTATCACCCCAATTTTCTGAATATAAAATAATTTATCATAGACTTATCTCTAGATGGTGGAATTACTGTAGATTTTGTAATATTTTTTCATAATCAGTATTTTCTGTTTATTTTCATGACCATGAATTACCTTTTTTTTTTTTTTTTTTTTTAGCTTGAAGGAAAGACCAATGCAAGATATTTTTAAAAAGTAAGTGTAGGGACTTTCCTTGTGGCGTAGTGGATAAGACGCTGCGCTCCCAATGCAGGGATACCGGGTTCTATCCCTGTCGGGGAACTAGATCCCACATTCATGCCACAACTCACAACTAAGAAGCCCATGTGCCGCAACTAAGACCCGGTGCAGCCAAATAAATAAATACTTAAAAAATAAGTGTACAGTAGTCATCCTATTTACTTTTTATCCCCATCATAATTAATGCCCCTACCCACCCACTCACTGAGTGCAGAGACCCAGAACTGGTATCAATCTGCCACTTCTGAGGGTTTTCTGCTCCGTTGACACTGGTGGGAACCACTCATGACCGACAGGAACACACCCGTCCAGCAGGATGCCAACTGTGTGAACTGGAAGGGCCACTTGCCCCCCAGCTCCCTTCTCCCCTTGGATTCTCCTCCTGGTGGGTGGCACTGTCATCCCGGGCTGGGCAGGCCAGTCCTCCCTCAAACCCTGTCCCCCGAAAGAGACCACCCATCACTGAGCCCTTCTCCTTCCCCTTCTAGCATCTCCCATCTCCCCTCCCTTTTCTCTCCCCCGGGCTGTGGTGGTGCCCTCACCAGCCTCTCCGCTCCCACTTTGGACCCCCTCCAGTCTGTTCTCCTTAGGGCACCAGGGGAGTTTTGTAAAACGACACTGACCACATTCCTCCTCTTCATAAATCCGTCCCAACCTCCTACTACCCGTGATGAGCCTGGAACCCACCTGTGGCCGCAAGGCCCTGGGCCAGTAGCCTCTGCCAACCATTCCTGCCTCGTGGCCTCCTGTCCTACTCTGTCTGGGCTTGCTCCTCCCAAGCCCACCCTCTTCACCTTTCAGCTCCCTCCACGGGGCTTCCTCAGGCCCCTGTCATATGCTGAGGAGCTCCTGGTCCTCTCCTGGGCAGCCCTTAGCCCCAGATTTCATGCACTCATCAGCAGGAAGTTCTGTGTCTCCTGTCTACCTCTAGGAGGCTGGGGCTGTTACCTGTTTACCACTAGGTCCTGTGTACCCTGCTCTGGGCAGACATTAAGGTCCTCAAGAAGTGAAGGGGCAAGAAAGCGGCAGGACTGGGAGGGAGAGGGAGGGTGAATCTAGGTGAGGGATACGTGGTGCTCCCTGCATGCTCCTTCAACTTTTATGGGAGTTCGAAATGTTTCAAAATTTAAAAAATAAGAAAAGCTTAACACCTCCGGATCCAGTGTATGAGCTCCCTGCCTGGCTTGGCAGTGCTTCCCACCCTCCAGGCAGATGACAGGCACCATAGGCCGCTTGAGCCCCCGGAGGGAGGTGCACCCTTCGTGTGCCCCCACCCAGCCTCCGGGGGCCACCTAGTCAACCAGGCCCCCTCACTGGGGACCCGAGTGCCACCCCCACCCCAGGCTCCCATGGCAGCTGCGGAAGGGGTCGATGGTGCCACAGCAAAATGCAGGGGAGTGGACACCCGCAGTGACCCTGCCCAGGCCAGGACTGCCTGGAGTCCAGGCTGAGTGGCAGGGGTCGAGGCTGGCCGGCCCCTCTCCCCACCTCCTCTACTCCATGCCTCCTCCACTACCAAATGTTAAACCAGAGCAAGCCCTCAGGCGGTCTCCTCAACTGACAGAACCAGCCCTCCAGGATGACTCAGAGCCTCAGGAAAGGAGAAATCTTGTGGGGGATGGGAATCTATTTAAATATAGAATTCAGACAAAAGAACTTTTAAAGTTATGGTTACAGAATATAAATGTTACAGACAACCATGCTATAAAAATCACAGCAAAATGGAGAGTTGGGCACTGAGGATGTGCTGCGTAACTCACTTTTCCCAAGAGGGAGTCAACAGATACTGATTAAATTTGGAAAATGTTTGAAAACGTAAGTCCTCTAAACTCTACTTTTAAAAAATAATCCATTTCCTTTTGCCCAAAGGCAGTTTTCAAATGATGAGGACCACGTGGGCTGAAGCAACTTGAGGCCAATGCCTTTTCTCAGGGGACCCCAACTTATTGTTGAAGGAGGGGAACGGTGTTTCTTCATCTTTTCCTCCAGCAGGGCAGCACCCAGGGGACCTGAGGAGGGGCTCAGGCTCCCAGGAATCTCCCTCAGCCCCCAAACCACCCAGAAGGAACACGGCAGGGGCACAATACACTTCTGTCAGGCGTGCCCCCTCACACCGCAGGCTCACCTCCTCAGCAGAACCTTGGGCTGCCATGGACATCAGGGTCCCTGTGCACAGAGGCTGTCAGTCCTGTGTGACTCCCTGGAGGAGGTGGCCTTTCTGAGGGTCCAGCAGGAAGAAGCAGGCTGAGGCCTCCTGGGAACTGGCCCTGGAAGGAGAGCCAGAGAGGGGCAGGATCGGCTTCCCAGGGGTTCAGGGCTGGACACCAAAGGCAGCAGAAAGTGAAAACCTCAGAGACTCCACCTAGTCTCTGAGTCAGTGGTCGGGTTTTCCAGGCTGAGGAGGCCCAGGGTGTGAGGCCCTGGGGGATGGAGGCCACTGGAGAGCCCTCCTGGGCCTGAGAGATGGCCCAGGCCAGGAAGCCCTGGAGCAGGGCAAGGTAAGGGCTGGTGAGGGTTGGGGAGGCCCAGGAGCAGGGGGGTGGGGGTTGGAGCTGGGACCTCAAAGGACCCAGAATCATGGAATTTTAAAAACCTATCCATGGTGGGATCTAGTGTACAGCTTCTTTTATTCTCTTTTTATTTTATTTTTTCTGCTTACAAAAGTAAATTATGCTTGATCAGAAAAAGATTACAATGTTGAAAGTGAAAATCAGTCAGCGGCTGGGCCCCAGGCAGAAGCCCAGTGGAACGTGTAGAAGTTGCAGCCAAGTTCACTGACCCAGCCAGATCGCACCCTCGGTTGTCAGGAACCGGGCTACGGGTCCTCCCTGGACACGATGGGGCCCATGGTGGACTCCTCCCCATCCACCAAGGGACTGGGGGCAGGCTGTCCTGCCAACCTTCCGTCTTCTTTCCCGTCTGGAAGAGAAGGGTGTGGGTCAGGCTGTTGTCAAAGGAAAAGGGGGAAGGGGTGGGGGGCAAACCTGGGGGTCCCAGCTGCCAGAGCAGGGATGGGGATTGCTGACTCCAGAGACATGCTCCCAAAGGCCACTGGCCCAGGGACACAGAGGCTGTTTCCAGGAAACTTTGGGCCAAATCTGGGCTGAGCATCAGGAAGCTGCTGCTCCCTCCCCACTGCCTGGCCCAGGATGGGGCAGGAGGTGGAGAGGGCTGTGGACAGGTCTGGAGGTAAAGACGGAGGGGCAGGTTGAGAGGTGTTGACTGCCCATGAGCACCTGCCCAGGGGAGCCCATGGGGCCGAGCTGCAGCCCTTGTTCCGTTCTTCATCTCTCCATCTGAGGAAGGGTGACTTTGTCCTGATTCTCACAAAGGTGCCATATGGGGTGGGGTCCATATGGCCCCAGAGCCCACCTGATCTGAGAAGTGAGCAGAGGTCTCCGGTGGGGTAGAAATGGCCTGTCCCACCCAGCTCAGCTGGAAGAATGGGCTCTGAGCCAGAGGGGGCCCCCCCATCCTTTCCAGTGAGCTAGCTGGTGGCCTCAGGGTGGTGACTTGGCCCTTCTGAGCCCTGCCTCCACACAGGTCGTGAGGACAGAACCCTCTCTGCACTGGGCAGAGGCAGGTGGACATGAGGAGGCACTTGGAGCAGAACAGGCCAGTGGAAGGGCTCAAGGGTGAGCCAGGCCCACTGCAGAGGGGCCTCCAGGCTCCAGGGTCCCTGACTCCAGCAGGCGATGGAGCCTGAGGTGTCCCTCAGGTTGCCTGAGAACTCTAGGCCTGTGGCTGGGGATGCCCCCATCTCATGAAAAAGACATAAATAGGTAAACACATAAGAGTAGACACGGAGAGAAATAGGCCCAGGAACACAGACATACAAAAACCCACACAAACTTACTCTCCTAGGCAAATACACACATAGGGAGACAGAACCTTAGAGAAACATGCACACACACACACACACACACACACACACACACACACACACACGGAGGCCTACAGACACGCAGAGATTCACACTGAGATAATGTAGACAGATGCACGCAGAAATGTTCACAGCACACACATACTCCCCTGAGCCAGCCGAGCCTGCTGTCCCCCTGGCTGCTCAGGTGACAGGGGACTTCGGCCCCAGGAAGGTCCTGCTCTCGCCCTGCTTGCTGGTCTGGGGCCTCACCTGTGTCCAGCTTGCTGCGTTTTTGCTCAGGCTCCTGGGGGGCGGCCTCGATGGCCCGCTGAGCCTCGGGATGGATTTTGAGGAGGGCTTTGGCAAGGGTGGCAGGGCCGGGCACCCCCAGGGACATGATGCAGTGCACTCCTTTGCGCTTGGCCCCCGCCACTTTGGCACTGTCCTTGGAGGCCGTCAGCAGCACCAGTTTGGAGAACTTCCTGGGCTTCCTGGGGGCTGCGGGGATGACATCTGTGCCCGGCTCAGGGGGCTCAGGAGAGGGCTCCTGGCTGGCCTTCACGCTCTCGCCCTCCTGCTCACTGGGCTCGGGCAGGGGCATTCCGGGAACGATGGCCTGGCCCCCAGGCCACGCTCAGGCCCCAGCAGATGGATTTCTCCTCCACCTCCCTGGAAGGAACCCAGCAGTCCAAGGGCTCCGTCCTAAGGCAGGAGGCAAAATCCCATTAGTGGAGGTGCCCTTAGGCCTGGGTTCAGGAAGAATCTGGGCTGGAGGTTGGGGCAGATGGGGCTGCCTCGGTGCCCCCGGGGAAGGACCTGAATGGAGCCAGAGAACCCTGGGCTGGTGCTTCTACTCTCCTGGTAGCCTTGAGTCCGTCACCTCCCCCAGCCAAACCTCACTTTCCCATCTACAAAATGTGCCCAAAACAGGGCTCTCAAGGGGCTACTGGGGTGACCAAGGTGCTGACAGCTGTGAGTTACTAGGAATCCAGGCCCACAGGTGCTGAGCACGGGGTGAAGTGCTTCCACAGGTTTTTCCATTTAACCTTCAGCCCCACGTTATGAAAGTTGATCTTTCTCATTGACCCAGGTTACAGATGAGGACACTGAGGCATGCAGCCATGAAGGCAGAGCTGGGAGTCCAGTCGAGGTGGGTCCAGAGCCCGCCCCGCACAGCACCTGGGGTACCTCGTCCAGGATAACAGGAACCGGTCTTCCTGAGCACCAGGCGTTGGGGAAAAGCACTTTGGGGACATGAGTTCAGGTCACCAACCCTCCCAGAATGCCTGGTGCCCTTCACCCTGACACTGTGTCACTAGGAGCATGGGCTGGGGCCCTGCTGGCACACTGCAGACCCCAAAGGAGGAGCCTGGCCCTGGGAGGAGGGACTCTCTGGATTCACAACTAGATCCATCCCCCATCCCAGGCAAGAGGCCCCGGGGCACCCAGTGCTAGGGGATGCCAGGGCCCCACGAGGGCAGCGACCTTGTGTCTGAGCTGGTGCTGCCTCTGCCTCAGCTGAGTGGGGACAGGGCTGTGGAGGTGTCCAGAGAATCTGTTGTCATTGAGGGCTCCCTGGCTTCTGGTCTGGAGAAGCAGAAAGGATGGATGACAGGGAATTCCCTGGTGGTCCAATGGTTAGGACTCTGCACTTTCACTGCCGGGGGCCCGGGTTCAATCCCTGGTCAGGGAACTAAGATCCCACAAGCCACACGGCATGGCCAAAAAAAAAAGAAAAGAAAGAAAAAAATGGATGACAGGGGCAGTGGTGGCCTGGAGACCAGGGCTCTGGGGCATTAGTGTGGGCTAGCTGTTTTGTCTGTTGGGGGTGATTGGGTGGTGGGCAGATGGCGGGGTCTTTCTCAGTTTCCAGTTTAGCCCAGAAACAAGATTGCTGCCTTGGCAGACATCTCACCCTCCCTGTCCAGGACTCAGGCAGCACCAAGGCCTGTACACTCTTACCCCCTAGACCTGTTTCTCCAACCTGGCTTTCCGTTGTGTTTCTCTGGGCCCCTCCAATGCACATGGCTTGAGGTGTCCATGCCCCGCACCCCAAAGTCTTCCAAGACCCCTTCATCCATGAGAGGAGCCTGAGGTGCAAGGCCAGTGCATGGTTGGGGTGCCTTGTCCCCTGCAAGCTCCCCTTCTCAGTCAACTAGACATGAAAGCAGAGACCTGACAACTAGACACGAAAGCAGAGACCTCCCAACTGTGACAGAGGAGGACCCCCACCTCCAGGGGGTGTAGCCTCAGGTAAATGCTTCCTGGTAGCAAGTCACCTGACCACAGGCACCCCTGGGATTGATGTCTCATTATCCCTCCTGTCCCTGGTCCAGCCCCTGGCTAAGCCAACCCCTACTCCTCCCATGTGCTCCTTCCCAGCTCTGCCCATCCTGTCCCACAGGGCAGGCAACATTGTGGTACCTGGGACCTGGGGGGACATGGGGCCCAGCAGAAAAGACACTGCCTCCCCCCCCCCCCCCCCAGAGAACCACTCTGGGCAGGAAAGGGTTATGGTGGGAAGCCCCACCCACAGGACCCTGCCCCCACACTCTGATTGGCCTGGTGCACAACCCTGGCCAGCAGCCCACACCTCTGTGGTCCAGGGATGAAACTCCAGGTGGCTGGACCCCTTTCTCACATCATATACAAATAATTAACTCTAAATGATCATAGACTTAATTATGAGAGCTAGTGATAAAACTCTTAAAAAAAAAAGAAAAGAGTAAATCTTCCTGACCTTGGATTAGGCAAAGCTTTCTTCAGTATGACACTAAAAGTACAGGTAACCAAAAAAGAAACACAAAAATTTGACTTCATCGAAATTTAAAACTTTTGTGAGTCAAAGGACACCATCATGAGAGTTAAAAGGCAGCCCATAGGATGGGAGAACATTTTTGCAGGTCATACATCTGATAAGGGACTTGTATCTGGAATTTATAAAGAACACATAACTCAGTAATAAAAAGACAAATAACTCAATTTTAAAATGGACAAAGGATCTGAATAGGCCTTTCTCCAAAGAAAATATACAAGTGGCTAGTAAGCACGAGATGTTCAACATCATTAGTCATGAGGGAAGTGCAGATCAAACTATAATGAGATACTATTTCACACTACTAGAATGGATCTAGTAAAACAAAACAAAAAACCCAGACAATAACGAGTGTTGGTGAGGATGAGGAGAAAATGGAACCCTCATACACTGCTGGTGGGGATGTAAATAGTGCAGCCACTTTGGAAAACAGTCTGATGATTTCTCAAAAGGTTAAACGTAGAATTACCATATGACCCAGCAATTCCACTCCTAGGTGTATCCCCAAGAGAAATGGAAACCGATGTCTACATAAAAACTTGTACATGAATATTCGCAGCAGCATTATTCATAGATGCCAAAAAGTGAAACAGCCCAAATATCCATCAACAGATAAATGAATAAATAAAATGTGATGTATCCACACAATGGAATATTATCTGATAATTTAAAAAGTTCATGCCACGACATGGATGAACCTTGGAAAGATTAGCTAAGTGAAAGAAGCCAGTCATGAAAGATCACATATTATACACTCCATTTCTATAAAATGACCTGGAGTCTATAGAAAATCTATAGAGTAGAAAAATCCATAGAGACAGAAAGTAGATTTGTGATTGTCTAGGGCTGGGGGTGGGAGGGATGGGGACCAGAAGAGTGAAGAGTGAATACTAGTATGTATGGGGTTTCTGGGGTGATGAAAAAGTTCTAAAACTGATTGTGGTGATGGCTGCACAACTTGGTGAATTTACTAAAAGCCATTGAATTGTACATTGTGAGTGAGTGAATTGCATGGTATGTAAATTATCTCAATAAAACTTATGTATTGAGAATAGAGAAATTAAGTCTATAATCAGTGGTTTCCCCACTTCATGATACCTAAGAATCACCCCGAATTCTTGTTAAAAATGCACAGTTCTGGACTCCTCCACCCCCAGACTTCTTTCTCAATGGGTCTGGAGAGGGACCTGAGAATCTACATTTTTTTTTTTTTTTACCAGTACCCTATTTGATTCTGATACTTTGTGAAAAATGGATGATGCCATGGGCCCTCTGTTTAAGAAGTTTCTAATTTCTAGTTCATAGCTGAACTGTTTTTCCACCACTCCATGTACAGAGGTGGACAGTCCCTCAGGCTGGATCAGTCTCTTTTCTGGATTTATCCCTAACCTTCTAGCAATTTATTTTTAAGATGTGAATGGAGGAGTTGACAGGCAGCTATTTTAAGCCTAAAACATCTATTTTGAAAATTAAATTTTTACTCAATAAAAGTTCATTGAGTTAACAGAATTTTTAGAAGTGAAGCAGAAATGAATTAAAAAGATCAAAAGGCTTAATAGTTTACCTTACTTCACTCACTTTACACCCTCCACCTGCATCCCCAGTCGGATGGTTTGATATTGCTATGGGTCTCCAGTCACCCATTTATCCTAACCAGCTGTCATGATATTGTAAGATGGCTCAGTGTAAACCCCAAACCACACAATGTTAAGAACTGGCAGGAGCCTCTTAGACACCTTGGGAGGCAGAATAATGCCCCCCTGCTGCCCATCGCCAAAGCTGTCTAGGTCCTGATCCCTGGAACCTGTAAATATGTTACCTTATATGGCAAAGGGGGAATTAAGTTTGCAGATGGCATGAAGGTTACTAAACTAGGAGATTATCTTGGATTGTCCAGGTGGTTCCATCACAATGACAAGGGTCTTAAAAAGCAGGAAATGTAGGTAGAAGAGTCAGAAAAAGCAGTGTGATGATGGAGGCAGGGTCAGCAAGAGGAGAGATTCGATGTTGCTGGCATTGAAGGTGGAGGGAGGGGGATATGAGCCAAGGAATGCTGGAGGCTTCTAGAAAAGACAAAGAAACAGACTGTCTCTCCTATAGTCCCCTGGAAGGGTTACAGCCCTGCCCACACCTTGATTTTAACCCAGTGAGGCCCATGTCAGACCTCTGACCTCCAGCACTGCATGACTTTTACAAAGCTGTGTTGTTTTAATCCACTAAATTTGTGGTAATTTGTTATGGCAGCAGTAGGTAACTAATACGAGGTCCAATCCCTTGATGGTGAGGTTCTGAAAGCCAGGATCATGGGAATTACCTGGCGGTCCAGTGGTTAGAACTCCCCGCTCTCACTGCCGAGGGCGCAGGTTCAATCCCTGATTGGGGAACTAAAATCCCACAAATGGTGTGGCCAAAAAATAAAAAACAAGAAAGCCAGGATCATTGCCTGGCAACTGATGATGGATTAACAGAATTACCATTACCTTCATATTTATGGGAGAGAAATACCATCAATGTCCACCAACACCTGCATCCTCAGCTAAGAGGCCAACCCCTTACACTCTCTGGGCTGGTTTCACCTATGTAATGGGAGTAGTGGTGAACTTCACAGGGGCTCTTAAGAGCAGGCAGGCAGGCAGGCAGGCAAGGGTGAAGTCTTCACGTTACCAGTGATACTGACAGATGCCCCTTCTATAATCGCTGTCCCATGTGGTTCTTGGAGGGCTGCTGGTGGGATGATGGACCCACTTAGACATGCAGGTACACATCCTTACAGGGAGATTTTCAAAGCAGCAGTAAGACCCAGAATGGGTCAAGAACTGTTACTCTATAGTGTGCAGGGAACAGCTTCCCCAAAGTGGGAATTTCATGTAATGGCACCTCCTTTCCCCTAATCACCATGGCTTGGAATCTTAGTTACTTTTACTCCTCCTTACCCACTGTAATTTGTCCTTAGACCTGTCTATGCTGCGCCCAAATGGCCCCTGCTCCCCGCCTCTCTCCTCTCGCATCATTACCGCCACCTCCTGACTAAGCCTCCGGAGTGCCTCCCCCGCCCCAACATCTCAGACCTCCAACTGCCATCCCTGCGAGCATCTCTAGAGCCACAAGGATGGGACGGGACTGGGGATGGGTGCAGGGTGGGGGCAGTACTGGGCGGGGCGGACACGGTCAAGGAAAGGCAAACCAATGTGGGACTCCCTGACTTGGGGTGTGAGGGCTCAGTCCTGGGGTCGGGTGGGTTGGGGAAAGGACGAGCGAGGAGAAGAGCTGAATCGCTGGTGAAGGACAAGGAGGCTGCCTGAGCGCCGGGATGCAGAGCTGGGGGGCACCCCCCCCCAGCATCAGCAGCCCTTGGTGACCCCCAGAGGAGCCCGGCAGGGACCCGAGACCCTCCCCGATCCGCTGGGGCCCGTCCTCACCGGGCACCGGCCGGGCGGCGACGGCAGCGGGGCCCTCCCTCTCCGGAGACCGAGCCGCGGCAGGTCCCTCAGCCTCCGTGCCTGGGGCCCCCGCCTGGGTTCGGGCAGTCACCTCAAGCTGGGGTCATGGAGCGAGCATGCGCAGCAGGGCTTGTGGGGGGCCCATTCCTTGGGCTAACTCGATTTCTCCGGGTCTTCCCCTCGCGGGGCAGAACTGGCGGCCTGACCAATCTCGCGCGGGGGCGGAGCCAGGGCTCGCGAAGGGGCAGGACCATGCCGTTATTGGGCGGTGGCCCCCGGGGGGCGGAGCGTCAGCCTTCAAGTGGCCAGACTTAGAGTCTTGGGCGGGGCTCTCCCAGGACAAGGGGAGTGGATTTAACTGAGACCACCCGACCTCCCCCAGTGTTTGACCTCGGCTCTACGCAGAGGAAGTCACAGCATTTGTTTAAAGGCCTCGATCGTCTCCGTTGTTCTCCTGAGCGAGCAGAGGGAAGAACTTCGAGTATGCTCATCAAAGCTACTGATTCCGCTCCGCCCAGCATCCCTGAGGGCGCAGCATTTTTGCCGTTGGTCCCTCCCCGACCCTCGGTCCAGTCCTCGCCATTGGTCCCTCCCTCGTTATTGGTGCTCCCCTCCTCCCTCGCCACAGGTCCAGCCCTCGTCCATCATCCCGGCCTTCGCCCATCGGTCTAGCCCCCACTCACAGCACAGTCACTGCACACTGATTCTCTGACCACCCTGGGCGGTGGAGACCGGGACTGCTCCCGCACGGGGAGCTGCGGGCCCTGGGGCCTACTTTCCTGGACACTTGGCGGGTGGCGATCAGAGTGGCCCAGCATCCTCCGAGCTGACGCGCGCCCTGCCTCTCACCCGCCTCCCCTCCTGCACGGCGCCCCGGGCCCTCAGCTCACTGCGACCCTCCCCAGCCCTCCACCCGCCCCCCTTTGCCCCGCTAGAGCCCCCAGTCTTCTAGCTGCACGTCCTCACGTTGGCAGAGTGAAGACGCTGCTGCTCTCTAGAAAACACCACTCCCCGGACACCCCTCTTCTTCTCCTCCTTTCTCTTGCTCTAAAGCTGCTCCTGGGCTCCCAGCAGGTGCAGGTCCAGGTGCCATGAGGCCTGTCTGACCTGGACTTCAGGCATTTCCCACGTTCTCGCATCTTCTGCATCTGCCGTGTCCTCCAGTTCTCCCGCGTTCTCCTGTATCCTCCTCCTCAAGTCCAAATATCAGCAGAACCTGCAACTGCCTCTACAAAGGCTCCCAGCTCCCTCCTCCCCCGCCTCACCCCGCCACCGCCGCCCTGGCTCTGCAGATCCCTCATCACCACCCTCGGTTCAGCAGACACGGCTTCCACCGACCTCCAGTCCTTTCTCCAGGGGCCAGGTCATTTCCTGGGTATTCTTCAAGGTCATTCAAAGGCCTTCATGAATTTATTTGCCATTATCTATTAATAATCCACTGACTACTGGTTGTTTCTAATTTTATTATGTTATAAATATCTTTGTATCTAAATTCCTGACATCTGATTATCCCCTTTCTTGAAATTTCAAAAAATAGTCAAAGAAGGCAAATGTCTTAAGAGCTTTTTATTTTATTTTTGATAAGTTTTTTAAAAATTTATTTATTTTATTTATTCATTTTTGTCTGCATTGGGTCTTCGTTGCTGCGCGCGGGCTTTCTCTAGCTATTGCGAGCGGGGGCTACTCTTGGTTGTGGTGCGCGGGCTTCTCATTGCGGTGGCTTCTGTTGTGGAACATGGGCTCTAGGCACGCGGGCTTCAGTAGTTGTGGCACGAGGGCTCAGTAGTTGTGGCTCGCAAGCTCTAGAGCGCAGGCACAGTAGTTGTGGTACACGGGATCTTCCCGGACCAGGGATCAAACCCTTGTCCCCTGCATTGGCAGGCAGATTCTTAACCACTGTGCCACCAGGGAAGTCCATAAGAGCTTTTTAAACATGTTGCCAGATTGTCCCCAAGGAAGTGCACAAGCTTGGAGTCAGATGCCTGTGTTCAAATCCCAGCTCTGGCATTAGCTAGCTGTGTGACAAGCAATTGCTTCCCCTGTCTCTCAGTTTTCTCATCTGATAAATGGGTATAATAACATCACCCACCTCATGGAGTCATTGTGAGAATTCACAGAGTATTATCCTGTGGGTCGTGGGTTCTAACATTTATATTCCGTAGTCCAGCGGTTCTCAGGCTTTTTGGTCTCAGAACCCCTTTAAAGAGTGATTACACTCTTTAAATTATTGAGCAGCTGGAAGAGCTTTTGGTTATGTAGGTTACATCTATCAATATTTACAATATCAGAAATTTAACCTGAGAATTTAAAATATCAATAATAAATTCACTGCATAACTGTATCTTCAAACCAAAAATGAGTGAGAAGAGTGGCAATGTTCTACATTAAAAAAAAAATCTGTTTGGGGACTTCCCTGGTGGTCCAGTGGTTAAGACTCCTCACTTCCACCGCAGGGGACACAGGTTCAATCCCTGGTTGCAGAACTAACATCCCACGTGGCATGGCCAAAAAAAGAAGAAAAAAATCTATTTAATATCACGTTTGAGAAAAGACAGCTGGGTTCTCATGTCTGTGTCTGCCTTCACTCTACTGGGATACACTGATTTGGTTGAAGTACGTGAAGAAAATTTAGCCTCACACAGATAAAAAACTGGAAAAGGAAGGAATATTTTAATAGCCTTTTCAGATAATTGTAGATATTCTTCTTTGATACTACACCAACACTCAAAACATGGTAGTTTTTTGAAGGTTAGCTGCAACACGGAATCTGAGATGACATCAGTGAGCTTTTTGTGTTCTATTACATGAAAATCCATTGATCTGTCTTGCACTTTGAAAGGGTCTTTTACCCTCGTGTGATTTCATAAATCATGTGTTGGTCTTTTCGAAAATATTTGTTCATTGACTTATACAGATCTTGCAAATGTTGACACATCTTATTATACAATATAAATAAAATGTATAACATTCATTAATACTGCCACCAATCTCAACACAAAAGTCTGGCAATATTGGGAAGCTGTGAAGCTAAAGGTGGCATACAAGTTTTCCAAAATTGTACTTTTTGCCAGAAGGCTTAGAATTTTATCATTGGCAACAAATTCTATCAGTTTGGTGTCACTGCCTTGATTCACACTAAGAGTCACCATTGCTTTTGCATCATCAGTGCAAAGTCATCACAGTGAAAAAGGCAAACACTGTCTCAGTATTACTATGAAAATAATCATGGACCTTTGAAAAGGCTTTGGGAACCCCCAGGGGCCACCAGAACACACCTTGAGAACAGCTGCACTTTCATTTTTCTATTAGCTTGTTCATCTTTTTCTTACTGATTTAAGAAACATTTTTATTGAACTCAGATTAACCCTAGTGTTCCACATGTGATGGAAATATTTTATTACTTGCATTTGGTGGGGGAGGAGGTTGGGAAAATAGGTGTATGATAGGTGTGTGTGTTTACACATCTGAATCTTTATTTATTTATTTATTTTTGGGCGGCACCTCGCAGCTTGTGGGATCTTAGTTCCCTGACCAGGGATTGAACCCGGGTCCTTGGCAGTGAAAGCACAGAGTCCTAACCACTGGACCACCAGGGAATTCCCTACACAGCTGCATCTAGTGGTCTTTTCCAATTTGAGTTTCTCTGTTTTTTAAAATTATCCTAAGCAAGTTCTTCCCATACTTACTTGAATAAATACTGGATAGTTTCTGTATTAGTTTGTCAGAGATGCTGAATAAGGTATCACCAACTGAGTGGCTTAAACAACAGAAACTTATTTTCTGATAGTTCTGGAAGCCAGAAGTTTGAGATCAAGGTGTGGACTGGGTGGGCTCCTTCTGAGGGCTGGGAGGGAGAATCTGTTCCAGGCCTTTCTCCTTGGCTTCTAGATACATTACCCTGATCTCTGCTTTGTCTGCACACAGTGCTCTCCCCGTGTGCATTTCCGTGTTCAGATTTCCCCTTTTTAAAAGGACACCTGTCATTTGGGTTGTGTCCACCCTAATGACTTCACCTAACTCAATCATCTGCAAAGACCTTGTTTCTAAACAAGGTCACATTCACAGGCACTGGGGATTAGGACTTAAACTTCTTTGGGTGGGGGGGTGGGGACGTAATTCAACTCATAGCATTTGCTTTTACTTTTTTCTAAAGGTTTGATAATTTCTCCCTTTCCACTTGATTCTCTCACATTTTGGAATTTTTATTTTTTTATATATATTATCAAATCATTTCAAAATACTGATACTGTTTAGGGACCTGTCTCTAATTTTAATTGATTGAAAATTAAGTTTCTCATTGCCCCCCAAACCAGGGATCGAACCTGTGCCCCCTGCAGTGGAGGGTGGAAGCATGGAGTCTTAACCACTGCACTGCCAGGGAAGTCCCCTGGGATTTATTTATTCAACAAATGTGTGTTTAATAGCTACTATTTACTCGGCACTGTGAACTTGGGAACCTCAGTGAACAAAATAAAGATCCTGCTCTCCAGGAACCCATATTGTAGGGGCAATGGAGGAGACATAATAAAATAGATGTAATAAGTGATCAAGTTATATAGTTTGTTTAAAGTTATATACGTTGCTATATATCAATAGTTTGTGCTATCTGAGGGAATGTTTTGGATTATGGAAATGTTCCATTTCTCGATTGGGGCAGTGGTTATATTTGTATATGGCAAATGTACATTTCCAAAGGGAAATTTTTATCCTATGTCAACTGTATTTCAAGAAAATTGATTTTGTAAAAAGCGTTGTGAAAGAAAGAAAAGAAAGAAGGAAGGAAGGGAGGGAGGGAGGGAGGAAGGAAGGAAGGAAGGAAGGAAGGAAGGAAGGAAGGAAGGAAGGAGATCGAAAGAGGGCCTGCAATTAGTATTGCGATTTATGTTGGAATTCGGGGTGGAGTAAGGATGTCACCTGCATTCTTCGGATAGCGGGCCATCTGCCGGGTCATCGCTGAGGAATCCTTCCTGGCCCAAACGCCACCCTCCCCGCCACCCCCGCAGAAGGCAAGTTAGAGCCGATGCCCAGGTCTCAAAGGGCCTGGGTGGGCTTCCGGGGTCCACTGGGCCCGACGGCGTCCGCGCGCGCCCCCTCCCGGCCGCCAGGAGCATCAGCCATACGGTGTCCGCGGCGGGAAACGTGGATGAGACCGTAATCCGCCCTCCACGTTGACCGAGGACAAGCACAGAGGTCGTGTGCACAGGGCGAAGGGGTGTTTTGTCTGGTCTCCCCTCCCCCACCCCCCGTTACCGAATAACTATAAGACCTCCTGTTTATCCTTCTGACAGTTATTTCATCGCAATTTCGCTCCTTGGCCTATCCAGACGCGACACGGATTTAGCCTCAAGGCTTTTTGAATTATTTATAACAGTGAAACAAATATGACGTGACTCGGATGTCCATCTAAGGATGACTGGATAAATAAATATGGGCTATCCCTGCAATGCAATATTGTTCAGCCATAATAAGAGACAAAATACAGATATTTGCTACACCGCGAAGGAACCTGGGAGACCATACTCTGGTGAAAGAAGCCAGACACAAAAGGACAAATACTGCATGATTCCATTCATGTGAAATGCCCGGGACAGGCAAATCCATAGAGATAAAGTAGATTAGTGATTGCGGGGGGCTGGGAGATTTGGGGGGAAATGGGGAGTGACTGTTAAAAGGCGACTGGGTTTCTTTTGGGGTAATGACAATGTTCTGTGATTAGATAATGATGATGGTTGCACAGCGTTGTAAATATACTAAAAGCCACAAAATTGTACACTCTAAAATGGTGAATATCGGGAGTTCCCTGGTCGTCTAGTGGTTAGGATTCAGGGCTTTCACTGCCGAGGGCCCAGGTTCAGTCCCTGGTTGGGGAATTAAGATCCCACAAACCATGCGGCCAAAACAAACAAACAAAGATAAAAAATGAAGGATCAAGAAGTGGCATATAGGGGCTTCCCTGGTGGCGCAGTGGTTAAGAATCCGCCTGCCAATGCAGGGCACACGGGTTTGAGCCCTGGTCCTGGAAGATCCCACATGCCACGGAGCAACTAAGCCCGCGTTGCACAACTACTGAAGCCCGCGTGCCTAGAGCCCGTGCTCCACAACAAGAGAAGCCACCGCAGTGAGAAGCCCGCGCACCGCAGTGAGAAGCCCGCGCACCGCAACGGAGAGTAGCCCGCGCTCGCCGCAACTAAAGGAAGCCTGCGCGCAGCAACGAAGACCCAACGCAGCCAAAAATAAATTAATTAATTTAAAAAAAAGTGGCATATATATTAAAACTGCTTCCTCAAAAATGGTTTGTATATCCATAATTTCAGTTACCTTATATAATTTCACTTTATTTAAAAAAATTTTTAAACATCTTTATTGGAGTATAATTGCTTTACAATGGTGTGTTAGGTTCTCCTTTATAACAAAGTGAATCAGCTATACATATACATATATCCCCATATCTCCTCCCTCTTGCGTCTCCCTCCCACTCTCCCTCTCCCACCCCTATAATTTCATTTTAAATACCAAAAAGTGAAACTAAAATTTCTTTTGTTCCTTGATTCTAGACACGCATTTTCTGCCTATTTTCATAACCTCTTTCACATTAAAATCATTGTTTAAACAGTACTGGCAAAGATCACTGATATGTTTTGTACTGATCCTGCCCTCATTGGTGTTAGTGGATACTGGCTTCACTGTCTGTACATTTTTCAATCAGATGGTGTAAGTGTTGAAGTGGCCTTTACATAGGTGAGGAAGGGATGTGTATTCCAGCGAGTGTACCATTGGAATCAAATTACAAATGTGCCCTATGCTTAGGCGCATGTATCCACAGGAGATGGTGGTTCTCATTTCTAAAGTATTCAGTTTCAGTTTCAATCCTGGGATAAATATATCTTGAAACTTTATCTCTCTTTTTTTTTAGTAGCTTGAAAAATTTAAAAAACTTTTAAAATTTATTTGTTTATTTTTGGCTGCGTTGGGACTGTGTTGGGTCTTCGTTGCTGCGCGCGGGCTTTTCTGTAGTTGTGGCAAGCAGAGCTACTCTTCGTTGCGGTGCGCAGGCTTCCCATTGCAGTGGCTTCTCTTGTGGAACATGGGTTCCAGGCGCACGGGCTTCAGTGGTTGTGGCACATGGGCTTAGTTGCTCCATGGCATGAGGGATCTTCCTGGACCAGGGCTCAAACCCGTGTCCCCTGCATTGGCAGGCTGATTCTTAACCACTGGGACACCAGGGAAGTCCCACCATAGTTCATATTTTTAAAATAAAGTAGAACTAATGAAAATTTGGATCATACATACATTTTAAATTACTAATGGCTGTACAAATATTCTAGATGGTTGTCACTGATTGGAGGAGGCTAAGGAGACATGACAGAGAAATACATTTGGGATCCTGGATTAGATCCTGGACCCGAGAAGGACATTAGTGGAAAATCTGGTGAAATTTGAGGGGTTTAGTTAATGGGATTGTATCAATGTTCTTTTCTACGGTTGATTACTATGGTTATATAAGATGATAACATTAGGGAAAGCTGAGTGGAGGATATATGGGAGAACTCTACACTTTTTTTTCAACTTTTCTCTAAATATAAGATTATTTCGAAAGACAAAGTTTTAAAAATTCTAGTTTGTGGTTAGAGAAATGTGTCTTCTCCACACTTTATTGTAGAAATATACACATTTATTATATGATCTCACTTATGTATTAAAAAAATGTACAATTGTGTCCCCCAAAAGATGCATTCAAGTCTTAACCCCCAGTAGTTGTGAATGTGACCTTATTTGGAAATATGGTCTTTGCAGATGTAATAAGTTAAGGATCTCAAGAGGAAATCATCATGGATTTAGGGTGTGCTCTAAATCCAATGACTGGAATCTTTCTAAGAGCAAAGAAAGGGGATGGGGACACAGACACACAGAGAGACACAGGCAAGAAGGCCATGTGAAGATGGAGGCAGAGATTGGAGTGACATGTCCGTAAGCCAAGGAATGCTGGACCCACCAGAAGCTGGAAGAGGCAGGGAAGGATCCTCCCCTAGAACCTTCAGAGGGAGTGACAACCAGATTTTGGACTTCTGAACTCCAGAACTGAGAGAGAATAAAATTCTGTTGTTTTAAGACACACAGTTCATTGGCTGGAGCGGCGGCTGCGCGGGTCGCGATGCTGTGAGATCTGCGGGCGCTGGTAAATCGGGCCCAGGATGTAGAGCTGGCCGTGCCTGACGCGGAGTTGGGTGGGATAGAGAGTAGGGGGCAGTAGTCGGGGGTGGTAGGAGAAGGAGGAGGCGGCGGCGAATCGCTTGTAAATGGCTCCGAAGCATGACCTGAAGCCTGAATTCCAGGAGGGTGAGTCTGAGCCCCTGGGGAATAGGCATCTAACAGCGTGTAATAGGGAGAGGGAGAAGAATTGTAATAGGGGCAGGGCAGGCGCCAGCTATAGCAGCCTCGCTGCTCTAGCAACCCCCGCTCAGCCATTGGTGGGCGCAGCAGCGGGCCCCTCCCCAAAGCGAGAACTGTCAATGAGCCACAGGTAGTGGTCCCGCTCAGCCACTGGTGGGCGCCACAGTGGGCCTCTCCTCTTCCTCTCTTCTCTATAAAAGGAGTCGAAATTTGGACTGAGGTAAAATGGGTTTTGTTTTGGTTTTTTTTTTTTTTTTTTTGAGAGGCTAGTCTGCCATCTTCTGGGTCTGCTAGCTTTCTGACTCAAATTGTTATTCCTTGTTCCAAAAAAAAAACAAAAGAAAAGAAAAGACACAGTTCGTGGTGGTTTATTGTGGCAGCCCCAGAGGACAGATACACCTACTTCGGATTGTCCTTGCACCAAAACATCCAGAGGGACAAGGTCCAATCCACCAGAAATGAGAACTGTAATTGGGGGCAATGGGACGGAAAGACTGTACTTTTACTTTACGTTTACTTTGTAAAATTTCTCTTCTGTGTGGATGGTCTTATGAACTGAAAATGACTGAGGCAGTGAAGGCTGGAAAAGAGGTCACCAGGGGAAGGTGATGCTGGAGGTCCCACTGCCCCCTTTTGGGTCAAGGACCACAGGAAGGGGAAACATCAGGGACCCTACCTAGTGGCTGGTTTTCCAGATAGAGGAGGCCCAGGAGTATGAGGTCCTGTGACATAACAAGAAATATACAGTAGGGGTTCCCTGGTGGTGCAATGGTTGAGAATCCGCCTGCCAGTGCAGGGGACACAGGTTCGATCCCTGGTCTGGGAAGATCCCGCATGTCACAGAGCAACTAAGCCTGTGTGCCACGACTACTGAGCCTGTGCTCTAGAGCCCGCGAGCCACAACTACTGAGCCCACGTGCCACAACTACTGAAGCCCGCGCGCCTAGAGCCTGTGCTCCGCAACAAGAGGGGCCACCACAATGAGAAGCCTGCGAACCGCAGCGAAGAGTAGCCCCCACTTGCCGCAACCAGAGAAAAGCCCGCACGCAGCAATGAAGACCCAACGCAGCCAGAAACAATAAATAAATCAATTAAATTAAATAATAAAATAAATACATTTATTTTTTTAAAAAGAACTATACAGTATATTTGATCTCTGCCTGTGGTTCCTGACACAGAGCTCCCAAATCCCTTGGAATTTCCTGGGTGACAGGAGTGTCATTTGTTCTAATGTGGTGGCTCTGGGTGGTTAGGTTCAGGATGGGGGCTGCCACCAGAAAGACCGAGGCTTGATTAGAAACTTAGAACTTTCAGCCCCATCCTCTGGGGAGGGAACAGGGGCTGGAGATTGAGTTAATGATCAGTCACGCCCATGTGATGAAGCCTCCATACACATCCCTGAACTATGGGATTTGGAGAGCTTCCGGGTTGGTGAACACGTGGAGGTGCTGGGAGGGTGGTGCACCCAGAGAGGGCATGGAAGCTCCTCGCCCCTTCCCTCATACCTTGTCTAGTGCATCTCTTCCATCTGGCTGTTCCTCAGCCACGTCCTTCATGATAAACCTGTAACCTTTTTTTTTTTTTTAGCCACACTGCGCCGCTTGTGGGATTTTAATTCCCCAAACAGGGATTGAACCCAGGCTCTTGGCAGTGAAAGCACGGAGTCCTAACCACTGGACCTCCAGGGAATTCCCTTTCATTTAAAAAAATTTTTTTTATTGACGTATAGTTGATTTACAATGCTGTGTTAATTTCTGCTGTACAGCAAAGTGATTCAGTTATACATATATATTCTTCTTCATATTCTTTTACGTTATGGTTTATCACAGGATATTAAATATAGTTCTCTGTGCTATACAGTAGGACCTTGTTGTTTATCCATTCCATATGTAATAGTTTGCATCTGCTAATCCCAAACTCCCACATTTTTTTCTTTTTTAATTGAGATTTAATTCACATGCCATAATATCCACCATTTTTCCTTTAAACAATTTTATTTATTTATTTTTTTAAAGGAGCAGTCTTTTTAAAAATTAATTAATTAATTAATTAATTTTTTGGCTGCATTGGGTCTTAGTCGCAGCACGTGGGCTCAGTAGTTGCAGCGCGCGGACTTAGTTGTCCCACGGCATATGGGATCTTAGTTCCCTGACCAGAGATCAAACCCGTGTCCCCTGCATTGGAAGGCGGATTCTTTTTTTTTAATATAAATTTATTTATTTATTTATTTATGGCTGAGTTGGGTCTTCGTTGCTGCGTGCAGGCTTTCTCTAGTTGCAGCGAGTGGGGGCTACTCTTTGTTGTGGCGTGTGGGTTTCTCATTGTAGTGGCTTCTCTTTGTTGCGGAGCATGGGCTCTAGGCGCGCAGGCTTCAGTAGTTGTGGCACGTGGGCTCAGTAGCTGTGTCTCATCGGTTCTAGAGTGCAGGCTCAGTAGTTGTGGCACATGGGCTTCGTTGCTCCGCAGCATGTGGGAATATTCCAGAACCAGGGCTCGAACCCGTGTCCCCTGCGTTGGCAGGCAGATTCTTAACCACTGCACCATCAGGGAAGTCCCAACAATTTTATTTTATTTATTTATTTTTTGGCCACACCTCGGGGCTTGCAGGATCTCAGTTCCCCAACCAGGAATTGAACCCCGGCCACGGCAGTGAAAGCGCCAAATCCTAGCCACTAGACCACCAGGGAACTCCCTAAACCCGTATCTTAGTAAGGAAACTGTTTTCCTGGGTTCTGTGAGCCCTTATGGCAAATTATTAAACCCAAGAAGGAGATCATGGGAACATATGATCTGTAGCCAAGTCAGACAGAAGTTTGTGGGTAACCTGGGGACCCACTACCTGGGATTGGCATCTGAAGTGGGAGCAGTATTGTAGGACTGAGCCTTTAACATGTGGAGTCTGTGCTAAGTTCTGTCAGTGTCAGAATTAAGTCATAGAAATCTTAGTTGGTGTCCACAGGAAACTGGAAAATTGGCAGGTGTGGAAAATCCCACACATCTGGTGTGAGAAGTGTTGGTGTGTGACTGTGAGTGTAGGAGAGGAAAAGCAGGGTGTTTTTCCCTTTTTAGGACCTCAGGGCACAGAGACCCCAAAGAGCCTCCCTGGGGCTGAGAGGTGGCCCAGGCCAGACAGACCTGGTGAAGGGCCAGGTGGGGGCTGGTTGGGGGTGGGGAGGGCCCAGGGCTGCTAGGGTTGGAGCTGGGCCTCAAAGGACCCAGAATCCTGGGATTTGGAGCCCACTTCTTTTTTTCTTTTTTTTTTTTTTTAATTTATTTATTTTTATTTTTTTAGCTGCGTTGGGTCTTCGTCGCTGTGCGCGGACTTTTCTCTAGTTGCGGCGAGCAGGGGCTACTCTTAATTGCAGTGCGCGGGCTTCTCATTGGGTGGCTTCTCTTGTTGCAGAGCACTGGCTCTAAGCACGTGGGCTTCAGTAGTTGTGGCACGCGGGCTCAGTAGTTGTGGCTCGCGGGCTCTAGAGCGCGGGCTCAGTAGTTGTGGCACACAGGCTTAGTTGCTCCGCGGCATGTGGGATCTTCCCGGACCAGGGCTCGAACCTGTGTCCCCTGCATTGGCAGGTGGATTCTTAACCACTGCGCCACCAGGGAAGCCCTGGAGCCCACTTCTGGAAAAGAGTCAGGCACACACAGTAGGCACTCAATACACGTGCATTCAGTGAATTTTTATTTTTGCCCACAAGTTGACTTTGTTCATACCCCAATGGTAAAATGTTGCCTCACAGCATTCCCATCCCCAGGAAGATGGGCTCTCCTGTCTATAGGGGGCTTGGAGAGGATTCTTGTCAATACATTTTAGGGTTCTTGTTCATTTTTACCTGCAAGAGAAGGGGGTGGGGTCAGGCAGGGCCCAGAACTGACCATGGGAGGAGGACAATGGTGGCCAGTTGGGTGGGGCCGCCAGGCCAAGGGAGGGGGTCCCACTACCCTCTCTCCCCCTCACCTGTGCCTCCCCCAAACCATGCCCAGGCCTCCCTCTTACTCAGGCACTCCCTGACCCCTACCTCCGGCCACCCCGGGACCTCCCACGGTGCCAGCTCCGGCTTGCTCTGCTCTTCATCCAGCTGTCCAAGGCCATCCCGGCAACCATTATTATCGCAGTGGGCCACACTGCTGACCCGGAGGCCAGTAATTTCAGGGCCGGAGGAACCACTCTCTATATGGGGGAAATGGGGCAGGGTGACCCCACAGGATGGAGACAGTAAGGGGACTGTAGGGCTCAGGGTCCCAGGCTGACAGGGGGGCAGGAACCAGAGAAAAGACAGGGACACTCGAGATGCCCCCTCCCCAGCTGAGCAGAAAGAATGGGCTCCAAGGTAGATGCCAGCCTTGCCCCACCCTCTGTAGTGACAATCTGGTGGCCTCAGGGCAGTGACTTGGCCCCTTGGAGCTCTGCCTCCTCACAGCTCATGGAGATGGCACCCTCCACCCCCTGGGCTGGCGGGAGGAAGCAAGTGGACATATGGCGGCACCTGGGACAGGGCTGGCTGCAGGGAACGCTTCCAGGTGAGCCAGGTACAGGCTCCAGGGTCTGGGGGGAGGGGGTCCCTCTGGCTCCTCAAGCGCGGCTCCAGACATGCCTGGACTCCTGGCAGGGGATGGAGGCTGAGGGGTCCCTCAGGTCCCCTGAAGCTCCTGGTCTGTAGCTGGGGATGTCTTGGGGTCTCAGTCCAGGGGAAGCAGCCCCCTCCACCGCCCCCCATCCCTGGAGACTTTATTTGTCCTGGAAGCAACCAGGGTCCTGTTCTTGTCCTGGTAGCTGGCGGCTGGGCCTGGTCAGGCCTGGCTGATTGCGAGGGGGGACATGTCTCTCACCATGTTGATGGCCATTGCCGTGGGCATCTCTCCTGCCACCATCTTCTCAAGGTATCAGAGCTCACCCCTGTGTGTGTGGGGGGTACATGCCTAGTCATCTTCCTTCCCACACACTCTGATTCCCCCAAGACCCCTGGGATCCCCTCCCCAGAGGCTGAGGCCAGGTCCTAACCTCAAAGACCCAAGTGCTCTTTGTCCTGGAGTCTACGGGGCTGCCCCAGGCACCTTCTCCCTGGGGGTCTGGGGAGGTCCCAGAGCCCGCTGGGCCTTGGGCTCAGGAGTCCCTCTGCAGGCCTGGGGATGCTCACATCCCCCTCAGGACTCTGGGCTGGGGGTCCATTGCCTCCTGGACTCCCCCCAGCCCTGCAGAGCCCCCTTCCCCAGCCGAAAAGGGACCACACCCCAGGGGCCATCACAGCGCCTGCTCCCTCCACCCACCCCACACCCCTGCTCTGCCAGGGGCCTTGGGTCTCTGCGGTTCTGGTTTCTGGTTTCCACAGGGGAGGCAGCGGCAGAAGGCTGGAGCTGAGAGGAGGAGGGTCACATGTCCTGCCTTGCCCCACTCAGCCAGTGGCTGTCCTGCTCCTGGCCTCACTCCTTCCAGGATACAGCTCTGGCTGGACTCCTCGCAGGGCCCCTTCGGGCCTATGGTTGGTGACAGCTTCCCCTGGGGTCAGCCCTCATGGCTACCTGTACCCTGACCCACCTCAGGAAACTGTCTCCTGAGGGAGCTCCTGCAGCCGCTGGTCCGGCCCCCTCCCTTCTGCCCTCTCCTCTTGCCCATCCTCCTCAGCCTCCTCCAGCTGCCCCCTCCAACTTGCATCCCCAGCCTTGGCCACTGGGCCCCTCTCCTCTGCTTCCCATGTCATCTGGGAACACCCACCAGCAGCCCCCTGACCACCCCGCCCCCCATTCTGCCCCCTTTCCTGTCCACCAGGCAATTTTGAACTTTTGTTCCTGCTCAGGATCCTGATGCCCCCCTCCCCCATCTCACTGCTCCCAGCAGGATCCTCTGGTCCTGAGAACATGCCATGGGACAAGCCTGGAGCTGACCTGAGGGGGATGGTCCTCTGGCAGGTGACAGTGTGGTGGGAGACTCCAGGGATTGCTGGGTGCAGAGGAAGGAGCAGCTTGGCACCCTCCCTCCCCTGCCCCACTCACACTTCCTGCCCAATTCCCCCCACCCCCTAGCCAGTTCAAAGGTACCCCCACATGCTGGTGGAGCAGCTCTCCCGCCCTGGTCCCCTGCCCGGCACCGGGTCCTCACCTTCTGAAGGGAGCCAAGCTCTCTCCTCTCTGGCTCTTAGCCTCTAGCTAGGCCAGGACAGGAAATGGACTTGGGCATGCTATTTCCTCGCTCCTCCCTCTTGTGACCCCATGATGGCTTCTTAGAAAAACAGTGGCTTCACTGAAACCATGTGACATTTTTCTGAGGCTATCATGGTTCATTTCATTTTCTCTTTCACCTGCTCTACAATAAAAGCATTTAAGATGTACCTAGTTGTGGGACAACTAAGGGCACCGTGGGTGCAGGTGAGGGGGAGAGGGAGCGCCCAGCGCCTGGGCAGGCTTCCCATGTGGCTGGTAGAGGAGGAATGTAGAGGCACTGGGCCACTAGCTGTAGGAAGTGGGGCCAAAGACTCCACAGTTCTGAGCCCTTTGGAGAGGAGGCTGAGCTCCTTGTGTAAGCACAGCTATAAGTGCAGCCCTTATGTCCAATCCCTGCCCTCTCAGTCTGTAGCCCCCAGCTCATAGTCATTAGAATCCCTGGAGCCAACATTTTTGGCAGATGCTTACCCTGGGAGCTTGCAGTTGGGAGCCTTCAGTCCTGGGAGACTTCCTGGAGGAGGTGATACTTGGGCTTGGGAGGGCAGTGACCAAGGGGTGTCCTGGGGAGGGCTAGCAGGAGGGAGACTGAGGCTTCCTGGGGACAGGTCCTGCAGGGGGAGGCCCAGGGTCCCTGACACATACAAAATGCCACTCATCTTACCATCTGCCGTCCACCACCCACCATCCCTGTATCTCTGCATCTACTTACCTACCTTTGTGGAGAATGCAGCCTGCCTGATACGTGTGCCTTGACAACCAGGAGAATAGAGTCCCTTTTTTAACATGAGGTTGTTTCACAGTTACTTTAACTAATATCCTATAGATGGGTATTTAGGTTTTTCCCATTTTTTTTTATATTGTGAACTTGTGCCAACACTATGCATGCATGGATGTTGCCTTCTGACCTTCAGCCGGCACGGCACTCTGTGACCCCTCCAGGGAGCGGCTCCCACCAAGGCTCTGGGGGCTCTGCAGTGTGAGGGTTCCAGTTGGGGGAGTACCACTTTATATTTTTATAAAGTATGTTTATATTTTATAATTTTTAAGTGATGGGATTTTGGTTGGTTGATCTTTTACTTTTCAGTGCTTGGGGTTTTTTTTCTCAGTATTTTTTAAAATAAAAATGTGCCGGGGAATTCCCTGGTGGTCCAATGGTTAAGACTCCACGCTTCCACTGTAGGGGATGTCGGTTTGACCCCTGGTTGGGGAACTAAGATCCCACATGCCATGCAGCACGGCCAAAAATTTTTAAAAAAGTGCCACATCTGGCAGTCATAATTCATCTGAATTTTCATAAAGCCTCAACTGCTAACCTCTCCAAAGAGACTAAATATGCAGTCCTAAGAAAATAAAGTTAGTGCTTTAAAAGCTCTAGAAACCCCCAAATTACAGAGCACACCCACCCCGAGAAGGAAGGGACGGGGAGCACGGTGCTGCCCTGGGCCAGGGCGCGTTGCACAAGGACTGCCGGCCACAGGGAAGGAGGCAGTGCCTGTGAAGGCTCGGGACCAGGACCACCCTTGTTGTCCATGGAAGGGCTTCCCTTATCAGGGTCCTGTCCTGGGCACAAGATCAGGGGCATCTTCCAGGGCCTCGGATCCAAGGTTTCTTCGGGGGCCAAGTGCTGCTGGGAGGCTGCTCAGGCAGACTCTCTGACTGGTGTGTGCCCCCCTCAACCTGAGCTGAGGCTACCTGGTCTCAGCCAGGTCATCGAGCCCACACAGGGCCTGGAAGGTACCAGGCCTGGCCAGGACAATGCTTACAGGCCTGTGGGAGGGGGCGGGCTGGGACTGGGGGCCTCCAGATCAAAAGACCATGTTGGAAACCCTCACAGGTGGCCCAGTGTGCCTCAACATCAGCCCTGGGAGCTGCCCTCCTGCGGGGGCCTGGTCTCCCTCTGGAAGGGAGGATGAGATCCTTTTCTAGACCTCCTGCCCTCCCACCCCATTTACACCCTCCTTGCTGTTCCCATGATTGGTAATTGCCTGTTATTTGTTTGTTTATGGTCTGTATTGCCTTGGGTGGAACGGCAGCTCCAGGATTCCTGGGTCCAGAAATCAAGAGGTGGAGGTGGGAGAGGCTCCACTCACCCCTGCCCCAGGGGTCACCAGCACCTCAGGTTCCGGTGGTCCCGCGGCTTAAGTTCCAGAAGGAGGAGTGCTTCCACTGGGGTGTTGCGAGGAGGCCAGGGAATCAGAGGTTGAAGGCACTGGCAAGGCCTGTCCGCCTGGGGGAACAAGCAGAGGCAGGTGTGCACGTTGATTCTTCTTCAAGTAGAAGGAAAAGAGGCTACAAAAAGGCCTGGTTCTGAGAGGCCCTATTAAGGAGTTTGAGAGTTTATCCTGAAGGCATCTGGGAGAACTTTAAGCATTTCAGAAGGTTGCATTTTAGAAATCTTACTCTGATGAGATAGATGCTAAAGTGTTAACTGTGGTTGTTTCTGGGGGCGGGGAATTGCCTCTGTGCTGTTTGACTTTTCGCTTACCTGTATTTTCTCGTTTTCTACAATGACTATGGCTTACCTATATGGATGAGGTTTCATGGGGCTGCCATAACAAATGTCACAAACGGCATGGCACAAAACAACAGGAATTTGTCTGTCACAGTCTGGAGGCCAGAAGTCCTAAATTGAGGTGTTGCAGAGCCTCCCACCTTCCAACTTCTGGTGGCTGCTGGCATTCCTAGGTTTGTGGCTGCACCACTCTAATCTCTGCCTCCATCTTCCCATGGCCTTCTCTCCTGTGCATCTCTGAGTCTCCTCTTCCTTTAAGGACATCAGTCACTGGATTGAAGACCCACTCCAAACTCATGGTGATTTCTTCTGGAGATCCTTAACTGGTTACCTATGCAAAGCCCTTTATTCCAAGTAAGGTCACATTCTGAGGTTCCGGATGGACATGAAGTTTGGGGGGCCACTAGTCAACCTACTACACTGTAGGATACAAATAAAGTTTCAAAGGAAAATTAAAAAAACCTTTTTGGAGTTTCCATGAAGGTTGGAGGGGAAGCCCAGAGGCTGGGAGCCTGGAGAAGAGTCCATCTTTAGAGTCTAGAAATGAAAACATTTGTCCACACAGAAACTTGCATAGTAACATTCATAGCAGCACTGTTCACAATAGCCAAAATGTGGAAACAACTCAAATGTCCATCAGTGAACACATGGGTAAACAAAATGTGGTATATATACATTCAGTGGGATATTATTCAGCCATAGTAAGGAATGAAATTCTGATACATGCTACAATATAAACCTTAAAGACATTATGCTAAGTACAATAAGCCAGATACCAAAGGACAGATATTTTATGATTCCACCCTATGAGTGTTGGGCTGCACACAACAGGCCTACAAGGCCTGCACTTGCCTAGCTTTAAGAACGAAGAAAGAGCCCGGAGTCATCAACATAGACATCAATGGTTTAATGGATAGGGGGTTCTTATAGTTATCCATTTTATACATATTAGTGTATATATGTCAATCCCAATCTCCTAATTCATCACACCACCAACTAATAAGAACCTGCTGTATAAAAAATTAAATAAAATTCAAAAATTCAAAAAAAAAGCTGGGTTACACACACACACACACACACACACACAAATAATAATTATGGATAGGGGGGATCTTACATGTCTGAAGCGAGGTCCCGGAGCAGCTCCCCACCGTGTGCAGCTGACGGTGGGCAGGACATAAGGGCAGTCTTCGCTGCGGGGAGGGGTGGGGGGTTTTTAATTACCAGTTATAGGGGCGCGCCCCTCACTGCCCCTTTGATAAGAACAATCACTAGCTGGGGCCTGGGGCAAGTACGTAGGAAGGTCAGTCATGTGCTTAAGATATAGGTGAAGCAGGCACTGGTCGGGCAGGGGAATATACAGAGAGCAAGAGAACAGCCATCTCGAGTGGCCTGACCATACAATGAGGTACCTAGAATAGGCAAATTCATAGAGACAGAAGATAGAATAGAGGTTACCAGGGGCTGGGGGGAGGGGGGAGTGAGGAGCTGGTCTTTAATGAGTCCAGAGTTTCAGTCTGGGGGATGAAAAACTTCTGGAAATGGATGGTGGTGATGGTTGCACAACATTGTGAATGTATTTAAATATTTATGTTTTAAAAAACATTTATTTATTTATTTATTTTGGCTGAGCCAGATCTTTAGTTTCGGCATGTAAACTCTTAGCTGTGGCATGCATGCGGAATCTAGTTCCCAGACCAGGGATCGAACCCAGGCCCCCTGCAATGGGAGCGAGGAGTCTTAGCCACTGGACCACCAGGGAAGTCCCTGTGAATGTATTTAATGCTACTGAATTGTACACTCAGAAATAGTTTAAATGGTACATTTTATGTTTATGTGCATTTTACCATACAAAACAACTGCACTAGAATACCATTTCTCACCTATCAGGTTAGCAAAAATGAAAAAGCACAGAAATGTACTCTGTTGGTGAGGTGGCGGGAAAGCAGGCCCTCCCATATTTTGCCAATGCAAACTGGTATAACCCTTACTGAGAGGACTCTGTCCTTACTAGCAAAACTACATTTGTCTTTACCTTTTGCCCTAGCAATCCCACTTCTAGGAATTTACCTTGAAGATATACCCCCCAACAATATGAAAATACATATGCTCCTGGTTACTCATTGCAGCATGGTTTGTAATTAGAAAATATTGGAAACAATTTAGATGCTCATATATAAAAGAGTGGTTAAATAAAAGTCCATCCATACATCTCTGTGAACTGATAATGCAATGATTTCCAGGATATATTGCTAGGTGAAAAATGTAAAGTGCAAAAGAGTATCTATAGTATGTTAAAGGAGTCTAAGAATGCAACATGCATGATTTTGAATTTTCTTTTGCTATTAAGGCTATTATCAGAACAATTGATAACGCCTCTATATAAGGTTTGTAGATTATAGTATTATTTCCATGTTACTTTTCATATTTTGAAAACTGTGCTGTGGATATGTAAAGGAATTCATAGTTCTCCCCATAGTAAAGGAAGATTGTCACAAGCATTAACTGCAGTGATTCATGTACAGAATTTAGCACAAAATATTCAGTAAATACAGGGAATAACATCATTGGGAATTTGGTTACAGGGAAGGGTGTCACTGAAGGTGGTGGGTTTTAAGAAACCACCACCTTCACCCTCAACCTCAGAAACACCAGCTTAGGCCCAGAAAAGACACAGGCTTTGCCACTTTGCCATAAATTACTCCAAAGGTGCATCCAGCTCATGGAAGCACTTGCCCCAGTTCAAGGAAGCAAGATTACAACATCCCGGGCACCGTACATCGAAGCTACAGTTCCTACACCAAGTGGTGGGTGTCCCAGTTACAGCGTCTGAGATGACTTTATCCTTCCGCGGTTACAAAGAAAACTAACATTAAACACAATCAAACTCAAACGGACCACAGTTCATTATGTGTCTGCCACGTGCTGGGTCCTGTTGAGGGTGCAAGACCCTCGAGATAACCAGGACGGCTGAGCGCGAGCCCAAGGTCAGGTTAAACTGTTGGCCTGCCTGCAAAGTCCAACTTCTTCCAAGTCTGCTCTGAGGGAGATTGGCTGGTTCTCAGGCTCAAAGAAAACGTACTTAAAACCATTAACCTAAGACATTCTGCAGAAGGGTGAAAAACTTAAGGGTGTTTGTAACGTTTTTGCCCGGCCACGACGTATATAACATGTCCCTGGTTCTGTAGGAGAAAATCGCATCGCTGCCTGGCCGCCTTACTCGGAGATCATAAAAAAAATAATTCCCCAGGGGCAGCCAGCCAGGTTCAGCGGCTGGAAGCTGCGAACACTACGGCCTCCTGGCTCAGCCTTTGGCTCAGGCCCTGGGCCTGTAGCTGGGCTCTGGGGTTCCGGGGGTGTCCGCTGGCCGGGGTCTGGGGGGCTGGTTCTCCTGGGTGCGGAAGGGCGGGTGCGGCGCGGCCCCGGGCTCGCCCCAGGAAGCCTGCGATCACTTCCAAGTAGCGGTATCAGTAGGCTCCGGCTCATCGCCTCCCAACACGGGGAGACAAAATGGCGGTCGTGTGGGGGCAGGGAGGGCGAAGCTACATACGGGTTCCATGCCACGCTAGAACTACCACTCCCAGGACGGTCTGGGTCGAAGGCGGGAGGCCGAGGAGAGCGCTAGCGTCGCTAGGCCCTGTGTCCTCCCGCCCCCTAGTGGAAAGTCTCTGGAATGCGTTGTTTGCTCCGGTCCGCCCCCCAGACCTTCCTCGCAACTGGCCGACGGGAATCGTAGTTCTTCGACGACAGAGTTGAACCTCCTTCGGGCCTTACGAAACTACACTTCCCGGTGTGGTTTCGGCGCCTGCGCACAAGGCCGCGGGGAGTACTACGGTTCCCGGCAGGCCCTGCGACGCGCGCAGCTGCGTGCTGACGCGCATAGTTGGTCGTGCTGACGTGCAGCGCGGCCCAGGCGGGGTGCGAGTGGCGCAGTCGGAGTCCGCTGCGGCCCCGGAGGAAGCGAGGAGTCGGCGGTGTCGGCTGAGGCGGGCGGACCGGCGAGGCAAGGCGGCGGCTCCAGGCACCGAGGGACTCAGGAACTCGAGCAGCGGCAGCGGCAGCACCTCTCCCCCTCGGAGGCGGCGGGCGGAGGCGGCGGCGGCGGGTGAGAGGGTGAGGGAGCGCGCGAGCCGGGTGGGGGAGGGGCGGCGGCCCCGGCGCAAGGCCAAAGCGCGCGGAGAACGGTTCAGGCCGCCGCGCGCACGCGCGCTCGCCGCCCCTAGCTCGCGCGCGGACGTCCTTGCTTGTCTGCCTCCCCTCCCCCCTCTTCGCGGTTCCTGTCGCGCGCGGGCTTTTATTCCCCCCTCCCCCATGGCAACGGCGCGCGCTGCCGACTGCACTCGGGCTCGCGCGCGCTCTTGAGGGGGGAGCGCGCGACTCGGCTTCTCGCCTCCCCGACGCGTGCGGCGAGGAGGCTCTCCTGCAGCTGTCTTTGCCGACATTTTCTCGGCGAGGAGGGGGCTGCGGCGGCCGGGGCCCGCTGCCGGCTCCTTTCCCCCGCGCTTCTCCGGCGTCCGGCCTACCCGTCCCTCCCGGGGGCCTGGGATCGGGCCCGGAGCCTCCCATACTATGGGGCGCCGCGCAGCCCCCTCCCCCATTTCTCAAGGCTGAAAATAGGCCTTGGCCGCTCGGGCAGTGCAGAGAAGGCCTTGAACTAGATCCCTGGGAGAGTTAGGCAGTTTGCATTCGTTACTGTATGCCATGAGGTATTAGGAAGAGAAGGATTCTAAACGTTTAAAAAAAAATTCACGTATTTGGTCTAGGTATGTAAAGGCAGATCACATGCTCTTTTGTTTCTTGCACTTTTTCATCGTCTCCCCCAAAGTTGTGTTACGGCTCGGGAGGAGGCTGCCAGCCCTTCCTTGAGAAAACGCTGGACTTTGTCATTATTTGGCGCACAACTTTTCTAGGCCTTGGTTTTCACTTAGACGCTTTTCTAAGATATCTTCTGTGTCAAAAATTGAAGAAGTGTTGTTTCCTTTTGAGTGTGAGTCTAGGTCTCTTCCTGAGCTAGTATTTTAGCTTCTGGGGTTTCTTAGTGTCCTCTCAGCTACTACAGTGCCCCAGTGCTGAGCTTCTTGTGCTTATTACTTTTGTCCATTTTCTTGCACACTCTCCTTCCTTTTTGGTGCGTTTTTTTTCTTGAATACCATAATACTGAATTTCAAGACCCCCTTCTGTCTGGTTAGTTGGGCATCGTGATAATTTTCCAACAGAAAAAACTCCTTTTTGTCTTTTTTTTGCAGCTTTTACTGTCAGCCTTTAGCTTGGGTGATTTTTACATACCCACAGTCCGCGGACCCCAGTTTAAGTATCTTTATTTAGGTTTTGGTGATTTGTGTTTGTGTTGTTGATATACTTCTTGGTCTATCCATCCTTTTAGTGTTTTGAGCACTGTCTTAGATGCTGTGGTATTTCTGTTTGGGGTTTTCTTTTTTCCCCTTCTTTTTTGGCTCATTCCGTAAAAGTTCTTTAGTCTGTTGTGATTTAATACCCTTTGCTTAGCAGCTGCTGGTTATCCTTCTCCAGGGAGTGGGAGGATTATTGTGTGAGGTGGTATGGAAGTGTGGGTGAATGGTTAAGCTGAGGAATTGATTGCAGGTCAGAAGCATTCTGCAAGGGAAGCAGAAACTGGGTAGGGTATAGAGAGCCAAAGAAGGCCTAGCTTTAGAATAAGGAGGAGAAAATTTGAGAAAATAAAAGTGAGGGTTGGAAGATTTCTTGTGCTGTAAAGAAATTTTTCATTTCTTTGCGTAGTTCTACTTGCCTTTCATAGATTTAGCATCATTTGTCATTCCTTTAACCCAGTATGGTTATTTCGTTTTGTTTTGTTTTCAGATCTCTAGAGTCTGCAACTGGGATTGGGCAGGGACCCAGCCTTAGAGTTGGGGGGTAAGGGGCTCCAAACTGTTCTAGAGTTGGGCTAGCTCCCTTTCATTCAACATCTCCCTGTATGGGGTGGGGGTGGCAGGCTTTAGTACATTCTTCCAGGTATTTGTATGATGTTTCTTTCAGAATTTTTAAAATGAAGCCTTTTCTTTTATCCAGTTCTATGTTTTTCCCCTCTACTTTCACTAATCTCTCCACTTTGTTCCTTGAGTTCTTTCCTGGGATCATTTTCCCTCACACATTTCCCCATGTGAAACTATCTCGGACAGGATGAGTTGGAGAAAAAAACAGAGTACATATAGCTGGAGAAAGGAATAGAGTGTACGTAGCCAAGAAATCTAATCAGTAAAACTAAGGTTAGAGGGCTCTTCAGAGTCATGCTGGGGTTGGAACAGATTGAGAGGATAGAACCTGGTAGGAGGCACGTGGTAACACTTGAGAGGGTTAAGGAAGGGCTGGAAGAGAAAAACTAGGAAATGAGATAATGGGACTGTTAGGGAAAGCTGACAGTTTGACATTAATGAAAGTGAGGTATAAAGAGTGGGGGTTTTGTGAGTAAGTGTAGGGGAAGGAATGTAGAGAAGGTATGGGGACAGTTGGAATAGAGGAGGCTGGTTTGGTGTATTTAGAGCATTGAGTTGAAAATGTAATATTTTACAGGAGCTAGTGAGAGTTGGGTGAGCCCCAAACCATGTGAGAAATCCTATTGGGAAGGAAATTGAAGGAAAATGATCAGTCAGGATAGTTGATTGGAAATGGCCCCTTACTTGAGAGGTGAAGTATAAGAGGATTACATATCCAAGGTTCACGTGTTTCTGATGTGCATGCTGGCCTTTATCCTGGGCCACCTTTTGGATATCTAGGGGCTGTTCAGTCAGATTGTATTCATAATTTCTGGCTACCTTTAGGGTAGCCTGAAATGCTTAGGTCAGTTCTTGAAGAGTCTAGACTTGGACTGCAGGCCTTTGGGTGCCACAGATCTTCGTTTGGTGTTTGTTGTGCCCTGTTTGGAGGCCTCTGTCAGTTGCCAGGGGTTAGGAATTAGAGTAGTTGGTGAAGATACCAGTTGTGTATATTGGGGCTAAAGGAGAATAAAGAGATAGAGTGGAGAAATTTGGGAGAAATGGGATCTTTGTTTTGGGTGGAAACAGGAAAGCTAGGTGAAAGCAGGAGTGGCTCTTGCACATTGTGGGGAAAGGCTGTGAGAGCTGGGCTATGATTTGGTGGAAAGAAAGCAGTGTTGGAGGTATGAAGAACAGGTTTTTTTAGGAGACCAGGAGGATTATGCAGCTAAAGGAGGTTTAGTGTGGAGAGACATGTTGAAGTAGGGTTGAAGAAGAGCAGGGATTTGGGTGGTGGTAAGTGGCTAGTTTGGGGCCAGGGGCCTGACCCGTGTCTCCCCGCTCCCCTTCAGGAGCGGTGGTGCCCCACCCCGGGCACGGGGCCATGTACAACGGGATCGGGCTGCCGACGCCCCGGGGCAGCGGCACCAACGGCTACGTCCAGCGCAACCTGTCCCTGGTGCGGGGCCGCCGGGGTGAGCGGCCTGACTACAAGGGAGAGGAGGAACTGCGGCGCCTGGAGGCTGCCCTGGTGAAGCGGCCTAATCCTGACATCCTGGACCACGAGCGCAAGCGGCGCGTGGAGCTGCGATGCCTCGAGCTGGAGGAGATGATGGAAGAGCAGGGGTGAGGGAGGGCTGGGGGAGAGCCAAGCACTGAGTGAGTGCAGAGCTGGGGGAGTTAGGTGGGATGTAGCGAGCTTAGGGCTGGTTGAAAGAGGCCTGGAGAGGATTTGTAGGAGGGGAGGAGGTAAAGGAGCTAGCAAATTGAAAGGAGTTAAGGGACAGTTCAAAGTGGGAGATGAGGAACCTGTGTCTGGGATATAAAAGGGAGCCTTTTATGAGTTATTTAGATGGAGGCACATGGGGAAAGAGGGGGGCCATTGAGAAGCAGATATGTGCTTTAAGGGAGAGGTGGGGAAGCAGACCAGGGAAGAGACAAGAGCTAGCTAGGTAAGCTGATATGTGTTGTCATTGGTAGAGAAAAGGAAGGTAAATGGATTTAAGGATTGAGGCCTTGGACAGTAGCAAAGGCAGGAAAACAGGAATTGGAATAATACCCGGATAAAAGGGATCATGGGTTGGATAGGGAATTGAGATTTTGGAAAAGGAACACATTAAGGCAGAAAACCTTTTAGAGCAGTGGTTTTCAAACTTCAGCAGTGGCGCCCGTTTCATATAATGCATGTTACTTTGGAATCCCAGGAAATGAAAGATTTGTTCTTGTTGATTGGATTTGGGGAGGAACACCTGGAACTCTGCCTGCTTAACTTTCCTCTCTTGGCCCCTGGAGTGTAGCATGTTTAAAATCCACTGTTCTAGAGGGTGTAGTCAGTGGAGGGAAGAAAGATGACAGGAAAAGAGCAGGATTTAATAGAAGGGCCCTTTGGGTGACAGTGAGTGAAAAATTGTATGTGTGCATGGAAAGGGAAGGGATCCTGCTGGGAATGAGGGAACTGTAAACCTGGGACTGGGGAGAGTGTCTAGTCAAGCTCTAACCCTGAAGGCTTTTGTTCTCCAGGTACGAGGAACAGCAAATTCAGGAAAAAGTGGCGACCTTTCGACTCATGTTGTTGGAGAAGGATGTGAACCCTGGGGGCAAGGAGGAGACCCCAGGGCAGAGGCCAGCGTGAGTGTTTCCCTCTCTCGATTTTCTCTGGACTCTACTCTGCTTTTGCTGTTCTCTCTGTTTAGTTTGGACTTTCTCCCTGCTCTTGTCTTCATTTTCTCGTGGCTGTTTGTGTGAATATGATTCTGCATTTTGTTCTCTATGTCCTTTAGACCTTTGACCTTTTCTCCTCTAGGGTAACTGAGACTCACCAGTTGGCAGAATTGAATGAGAAGAAGAACGAGCGACTCCGAGCTGCCTTTGGCATCAGTGATTCCTATGTGGATGGCAGCTCTTTTGATCCTCAGCGTCGTGCTCGAGAAGCTAAGCAACCAGTTCCTGAGCCACCCAAACCTTACAGGTACACAAGACTAAGAAGCCAGTGTCAGTTTCTCTTCCTAATTCTAAGCACTCTGCCTCATTTTTTGTGTGTGGACTATGTCTTTTCAAATTCTTGAGATTTTGTTCTTCTGAAATTGAAATGTCTAAGAAAGTTTGTCTTAGCACCCATCTCTGCCATTTTTCATCTTTCCTCAGCCTTGTCCGGGAGTCTAGCAGTTCTCGCTCACCAACCCCAAAGCAAAAGAAGAAGAAAAAGAAGAAAGATAGAGGACGGTAAGTTAGTTGGAAAGCTCTTCTAGTAGCCAGAGGACCAAACCTGTCATGTTTTTCCTCTGTCTCTGGCAATAGGGTATTTTTATTTCTAGGAAGTAGGAGAGAGTTGTCAGAAAAGTCAGGGAAGAGGGAGTTACCATTCAGGTCTCATCTGGTAGAAGAAATAATGTGTGCTGCTTCAGTGGGAAGGGTTGATTCTGTACCTCTGCAGAACTGATCAGCAGCATTTTGGAGTTATGTTGTTTTTTCCATTTTGGGGTTTGTTGCTATATAATAGGAGGGAGGTACCTACGCTTCTTGGAGAGTAAATAAGTTCTAGGCTTAGATTGGCACATTGGTGCTATTGGAGTTGTTCTGTGCTTTAGAAGCTTTTTTGGGGATGGATTATAAGTGGGTGGGCCAGGGAAGGAGGTAGGCTGAATGACCTTGTTTCTGAACCCATGTTTAGCAGGTCAGAGAGCAGCTCTCCTCGACGAGAAAGGAAGAAGAGCTCTAAGAAGAAGAAGCACAGGTATGAGGTGGGAATATATGGAATAATTGGAGAGGTTTGGTGAGTCCGGGTCTAGATAAAAAAATAATAGTTTTACTTACTTTTTACCAACAGGTCAGAATCTGAATCCAAGAAAAGGAAGCATAGGTAAGAGCTTTTTGTGGCATAGGGAACATAGTGGCACATGGAGTGGTGAGCCATTGCTTGATGGCCTTGCTGGCTCTTTGGGGGTTTTTTTTTTTTTTCTTGGAGTAAAGCTCAGTTCCTTGATCTTCTACTGTCAGTAACTCAGTTCTTTCCATTTTACTTTTCATTTTCTTTGTTTCTTTAAAAATGATTTTTATTTTAAATAATTCTGCCTCATTTCCCAGGTCTCCTACTCCAAAGAGCAAACGTAAATCTAAGGACAAGAAGCGAAAGCGGTGAGTGAATTAGAGGGGAATTTGCTTAGCGAGTAGATGAGTGCCACCTGGGGATGGGGCAGAATCAGTCACGTCCCTGACTGGTAAAAGGTTGAAGGGTGGATAAGGGGAACCCAGTGCAGGTGTGACAGCACCCTGAGCTGTGGTGGTGGTCTTCCTTCAGGTCTCGAAGTACAACACCAGCTCCCAAGAGCCGACGGGCGCACCGTTCAACTTCTGCAGACTCTGCTTCCTCTTCAGATACTTCCCGCAGTCGGTAAGGGGTGGTCCAGGAGGAAGGGAGGGAAGAGGGACTTGTGGGTTAATCAATTTAATATTTATTGAGCGCCCACGGTGTGCTAGGCGCTGCACAGACCATTCGGAAGACACGGTCCCTGCCCTCTAGGAGCTGACAGGCTAAAGCAACAGGATGGACAGACATATACATTTCCCCTTCTCTTTTTTTTTTTGTTTTTTGTTTTTTGTTTTCTTTTGTTTGTGATTTTTTGTTTTGTTCTGATATATATGGACTGCCAGAATAGGGGGGGGGGATGGTGGTTTGTTCGTGGTGTCTGGGGGAGGAAGGAATCCTTACCCTGGCTTCCTTAATCGGGGAAGGCTTCCTGAAGGAGGTGGGCTCAGAGGTGAGTTGTGAATGAAGCGGGTAGGGAATGGACTGGGTGGAGGGTTTCGGGAGGTTTGGGGGAGGTAAATATAAAGGGGTAGAGGGAGAACGTTTTTGGGGATTGACGTTGAGAAGAGAAAGAGCAAAGTGAACTGGACTTGAATTTCAATATGAGTTACTTGAATCTTGTGAGTAAGAGAAGGCTTTTTTGGAAGAGGGTTATATTGAAGAAAGGTGGATGGGAGCTGGGGAGGGGGTTTTCTGTTCTCCCCTGAACTGATTTTCTTCCTCTTTTCCCATCCTCAATTACCTCTCTCAGGTCTCGAAGTGCTGCAGCTAAAACCCATACAACTACCTTGACTGGGCGAAGTCCTTCCCCTGCTTCGGGGCGTCGAGGGGAGGGAGATGCACCATCCAGGGAACCAGGTATCACCAACATAGGGCAGCCTAGTAGCCCGGAGCCTTCTACAAAGCAGCCTAGCAGCCCTTATGAAGACAAAGATAAAGACAAGAAGGAGGTATGTTCCTGAGTTAATGGATACTCTTTGGGTTGCAGGGCTGTGGATTCAGGATAGGTGTGTGAAGTTAAGGGAGAAGCAAGGTCTGGTTTTGTTTTCTGCATTCCTCTCAGTTATTTATAAAGTTCTCTTTTGTATCTGCAAATCCTTTAGAATTGTGGCTATCAAACTTTATTGCGTGTTAATAGGTTTTACATCACTGTTCTCTTTGTACTTATAGGTTGATAGAATTGGAACAAAAAAAATTTTTTGAACTACACCTAGTCTTACTTAAAATGTTTTTAGTATCAATTTCATTAAATGCTGGTTGTGGCTCATTAAAACTTTTCAACCCACTGGGTTGCTGCTTGCAGTCTGAAAACACTACTTTGGAAAGATCTTTTCAGTACCTGTTCTTTATGCTTGCTATTAAAATTCAAATTCTAATTATGTTTTCTTACTTCAACAATCACAGTATAATTTTAATTGCTCTTTGCTAAATTTGTAGCTCTCCTGTCCGTTTTCCATGTTATCCAGAGTTGCTTTTCCAAACTGCAAGTTGGATCATCTTAGAAACTTAATTTACTTCCTATTGCTCTTGACTTTAATATTTAAAGCTTTTATAATTTAGTCTCTTTCTGTATTTTCCTGTACTTCATCCTGGTTTTATTCACATAAATCATGTAGTCAGATCTTTGTCTTTTTTTTTCTTATTTTAATATAGTTATTTTTTAAAGGTGAAGTCAGTCACTTTGGGAAACTGCTTTATCTTTCCATTTAAGAATACCTTTTTTTCTGCACTCAGCATTTTGTAATGGTTATCTGTTGTGAAATATAGTACATTAGTTTGCATTATGTTTTTTCTCTAGATAGAAGACTCTTGAGATTGTAGACTCTGTTTTCATACGTTTCTTACTGTGTTTTATATTATGTGATCTCTTGTTATTGAATGAATGTGATAGCCTGTGGTGAGGAAAAGGACCAGTTGGTATAATGGGGTGCATAGAGGAAAAGTTTCATAGGAAAGGGTGTTGGGATCTTACAGGTGATCGGAAGTTCTGGTGCTTACATACCCGTATCCTTACTCTCTTTTCCACTCTTAGAAATCTGCAGTTCAACCTAGCTCCTCTCCGGAAAGGAGCAGCACAGGGCCAGAACCACCTGCTCCCACTCCGCTCCTTGCTGAGCAATATGGCGGCTCCCCACAACCCCTTGCGACAACCCCCTTAAGTCAGGAGCCAGTGAACCCCCCTTCTGAGGCGTCTCCAGCCCAGGGCCATTCACCACCTAAGTCTCCTGAGAAACCTCCCCAATCTTCTTCAGAGAGCTGCCCGCCCTCCCCTCAACCTACCAAAGTTTCTCGGCATGCCAGCTCTTCCCCTGAAAGTCCTAAACCTACACCAGCTCCTGGGTCCCGCCGAGAGATTTCTTCTTCTCCTGCATCCAAGAGTCGTTCACATGGCCGAGCAAAACGGGATAAGTCACATTCTCATACTCCTTCTCGTAGAGTGGGGAGGTCCCGTAGTCCTACCACTAAGAGGGGGCGGTCTCGGTCTCGAACCCCTACCAAGAGAGGTCATTCTCGGTCCCGGTCACCTCAGTGGCGTAGGTCCCGGTCTGCACAGAGGTGGGGACGATCTAGGAGCCCCCAGCGACGTGGCCGCTCTAGGTCTCCTCAGCGACCAGGCTGGTCCAGGAGCAGAAATACACAGAGAAGAGGCAGGTCTAGGTCAGCAAGACGAGGCAGGTCACACTCTAGATCCCCTGCAACTAGGGGCAGATCTCGTTCTAGAACACCCGCCCGGAGGGGCAGATCTCGGTCTAGGACACCTGCCAGGCGGAGGTCACGATCTAGAACACCCACTAGGCGCAGGTCTCGGTCTAGAACACCAGCCCGGAGGGGCAGGTCTCGGTCTAGAACACCTGCTAGGCGCAGATCTAGGACCCGATCACCAGTACGACGGAGGTCTCATAGTAGATCGCTAGCCAGGAGAAGTGGCAGGTCACGCTCTAGAACCCCAGCCAGGCGTGGGCGGTCGCGCTCTAGAACCCCAGCCAGGCGTGGGCGGTCGCGCTCCAGAACCCCAGCTAGACGAAGTGGCCGGTCGCGCTCTAGAACACCAACCAGGAGAGGGAGATCTCGGTCTAGGACACCAGCAAGACGAGGAAGATCCCGTAGTAGAAGTCTAGTTAGACGGGGAAGATCTCACTCTAGAACACCACAAAGAAGGGGCAGGTCTGGCTCATCATCAGAGCGGAAGAACAAATCCAGAACATCACAGAGAAGGAGCAGGTCCAACTCAAGCCCAGAAATGAAGAAATCTCGAGTTTCTTCGAGGCGGAGCAGGTCTCTCTCTTCACCAAGGTCCAAAGTAAAATCCCGCTTGTCTTTGAGGCGAAGCCTTTCAGGGTCCTCTCCACGCCCTAAACAAAAGTCTCAGACACCACCAAGGCGCAGTCGCTCCGGATCATCCCAACCTAAAGCTGAATCTAGAACACCACTAAGGCGAAGTCGCTCTGGTTCTTCTCCACCTCCTGATCAGAAATCTAAAACGCCATCAAGACAGACTCATTCCAGTTCATCTCCTCAACCTAACCTGAAATCTGGAACGCCACCAAGGCAAGAGTCTGTAACAAGTCCCCAGGTAAATGAACAATCTGCAACACCACAAAGACAGAGCCGTTCTGAATCATCACCTGACCCTGAGGTGAAGTCTAGGACCCCTTCGAGACATAGCTGCTCTGGGTCTTCTCCTTCTAGAGTGAAATCTAGCACACCTCCAAGATGGAGCCGATCTGGGTCGTCATCTCCACAACCCAAAGTGAAAGCAGTAACGTCACCAATCCAAAGCCATTCTGGCTTCTCTTCTCCAAGTCCTAGTAGAGTGACATCTAAAACACCTCCAAGGCAAAGCAGATCAGAGTCTCCATGCTCCAAGACAGAATCTAGATTGTTGGAAAGACACAGCCATTCTAGATCCTCCTCTCCAGATACCAAAGTGAAACCTGGAACACCACTAAGACAAAGTCACTCAGGGTCTACTTCACCATGCCCCAAAGCAAAGCCCCAAACTCCACCAGGGCATAATCTTCTTGGATCAAAGTCACCATGTTCCCAAGAGAAGTCTAAAGATTTATCAGCACAGAGTTGCTCTGGATCTTTCTCCCTCTGTCCAGGAGTAAAGTCCTGCACACCACCCTCATCTCTGCAACAGAAAGGACAATCTCCAACTTCACCAGACTCCACATCTGGTACTTCAAGTCCAGAAATGAGACAGAGTCATTCTGAATCTCCATATCTGCAGACCAAATCTCAGACACCTCCTAAGGGTGGCCAGTCCAGGTCCTCATCTCCAATCACTGAGCTGGCACCCAGATCTCCAACAAGAGAAGATAGAAGTGAATTGTCAGCAGGTCCTAGGCTGAAATCTGGGATGTCTCCTGAGCAGAGCGGGTCCCAGTCTGATTCTTCCCTATATCCTGCAATGGACTCTAAATCTCTTCTGGGGCAGAGTAGATTGGAGCCTTCTGAATCAAAAGAAAAAACTGGCTTACTCCTTCAGGAGGATGTTACTGCATCATCTCCAAGACCAAGAGACAAATTGAGTCCTCCTTCTGTGCAGGATAGGCCTGAGTCCTCACCAGTACTCAGAGACACCCCTAGAACTCCATCAAGGGAAAGAGGTGGTGTCGAGTCATCTCCAGATACAAAAGACCGAAGTAGTGCATTAGCTAAGCCAAGGCAAGATGAGGAATTAATGGAGGTGGTAGAGAAATCTGAAGAATCCTTAAACCAGGTCCTGCCCCATTTGTCTCCAGAACTTAAAGAAATGGCTGGAAGTAACTTTGAATCATCTCCTGAAATAGAAGAAAGATCTGCCATGTCTTTGACTCTTGACCAAAGTCAGTCACAGGCTTCTTTGGAAGAAGTCCCTGCAGTAGCCTCAGCTTGGAGTGGGCCACGCTTTTCTCCAGAACATAAAGAACTATCTAACTCTCCTCCCAGAGAGAATAGCTTTGGATCACCTTTAGAATTTAGAAACTCTGGCCCTATTGCAGAAATGAATACTGGATTTTCTCCTGAGGTTAAAGATTTGAATGGACCTTTTCTTAATCAGCTGGAGACAGATCCATCTCTAGATGTGAAAGAACAATCAACAAGGTCCTCCAGACACAGCAGTTCTGAGTTATCCCCAGATGCGGTGGAAAAAGCAGGAATGTCTTCAAATCAGAGTGTCTCTTCGCCAGTACTTGATGCTATACCTAGAACACCCTCAAGGGAAAGAAGTAGTTCTGCATCTTCTGAAATGAAAGATGGTTTACCCAGAACTCCCTCAAGGAGAAGCAGGTCTGGGTCTTCCCCAGGACTTAGAGATGGGTCTGGGACTCCCTCAAGGCACAGCCTGTCTGGGTCGTCTCCTGGAATGAAAGATATACCTAGAACACCATCCAGGGGAAGGAGTGAATGTGATTCCTCTCCAGAACCAAAAGCTTTGCCTCAGACTCCTAGGCCAAGGAGTCATTCTCCATCATCCCCGGAGCTCAACAATAAGTGTCTTACCCCCCAGAGAGAAAGAAGTGGGTCAGAGTCATCAGTTGAACAGAAGACTGTGACTAGGACTCCTCTCGGGCAGAGATGTCGGTCTGGATCTTCTCAAGAACTTGATGGGAAACCCAGTTCATCGCCTCAGGAGAGAAGTGAGTCAGACTCTTCTCCAGATTCTAAAGCTAAGACACGAATGCCACTTAGACAAAGGAGTCACTCTGGATCATCTCCAGAGGTCGACAGCAAATCCCGGCCTTCTCCTCGGTGTAGTAGGTCTGGCTCATCCCCTGAAGTTAAAGATAAGCCAAGAGCAGTACCCAGGGCACAGAGTGGTTCTGATTCCTCTCCTGAACCCAAGGCTCTTGTCCCTCGGGTCCTTCCAAGACGAAGCAGATCAGGTTCATCAAGCAAAGGCAGAGGCCCTTCGCCTGAAGGAAGCAGCAGTTCTGAGTCCTCTCCAGAACACCCACCCAAATCCAGAACTACTAGAAGAAGCTCTAGGTCATCACCAGAGCCCAAGACCAAGTCTCGTACTCCGCCTCGCCGTCGCAGCTCTCGATCATCTCCTGAGCTGACTAGGAAGGCCAGGCTCTCCCGTAGAAGCCGTTCTGCATCATCCTCACCAGAGACCCGCTCTAGAACTCCCCCAAGACGCCGAAGAAGTCCCTCAGTGTCTTCCCCAGAGCCAGCTGAAAAGTCAAGATCCTCACGCCGGCGGCGTTCAGCTTCATCTCCACGCACTAAGACAACTTCAAGGAGAGGCCGTTCTCCTTCACCAAAGCTTCGTGGGCTGCAGAGGTCCCGTTCCCGCTCGAGGAGGGAGAAAACCAGAACAACCCGTCGTCGAGATAGGTCTGGATCTTCTCAGTCAACCTCTCGGAGAAGACAGCGGAGCCGGTCAAGGTCTCGGGTTACTCGGCGTCGCAGGGGAGGCTCCGGTTACCATTCAAGGTCTCCTGCTCGGCAGGAGAGTTCCAGAACCTCCTCTAGACGCCGAAGAGGCCGCTCTCGGACACCCCCAACCAGTCGGAAGCGTTCCCGCTCACGCACATCACCAGCCCCATGGAAACGCTCCAGGTCTCGGGCCTCTCCAGCCACTCACCGGCGATCCAGGTCCAGAACACCCCTGGTTAGCCGACGGAGGTCCAGGTCTCGAACTTCACCAGTCAGCCGGAGGCGATCAAGGTCCAGGACATCAGTGACTAGACGAAGATCTCGATCGAGAGCTTCCCCAGTGAGTCGAAGGCGATCTAGGTCCAGAACACCACCAGTAACCCGCCGTCGTTCAAGGTCCAGAACACCGACTCGCCGACGCTCCCGTTCTAGGACTCCACTAGTGACTCGGAGAAGGTCCAGATCTAGGACCCCACCAGTAACCAGAAGGCGATCTCGAAGCAGAACCTCCCCTATCACTCGCAGAAGATCAAGATCCAGAACATCCCCAGTCACCCGAAGGAGGTCAAGATCTCGCACGTCTCCGGTAACTCGAAGGAGGTCCCGCTCTCGAACCTCTCCAGTGACACGCCGGCGATCAAGGTCCCGAACTCCTCTAGCTATTCGGCGCCGCTCTAGGTCTCGAAGCCCATTGTTACCACGCAAGCGTTCTCGAAGTCGCTCACCACTTGCTATTCGCCGCCGTTCTAGGTCCCGTACTCCACGAACAACTCGGGGCAAACGGTCCTTAACAAGATCTCCTCCAGCTATCCGCAGGCGTTCTGCATCTGGAAGCAGTTCTGATCGTTCACGTTCTGCTACTCCTCCAGCAACGAGAAATCATTCTGGTTCTCGGACACCTCCGGTAGCGCTCAATAGCTCCAGAATGAGCTGCTTCAGTCGTCCTAGCATGTCACCAACTCCTCTTGACCGCTGTAGATCACCTGGAATGCTTGAGCCCCTTGGCAGCTCTAGAACACCCATGTCTGTCCTGCAGCAAGCTGGTGGCTCCATGATGGATGGTCCAGGTCCCCGAATTCCTGATCACCCGAGAACATCTGTGCCAGAAAACCATGCTCAGTCCAGAATTGCACTTGCCCTGACGGCTATCAGTCTTGGCACCGCTCGGCCTCCTCCGTCCATGTCTGCAGCTGGCCTTGCTGCAAGAATGTCCCAGGTTCCAGCTCCAGTGCCTCTCATGAGTCTCAGAACAGCCCCAGCTGCCAGCCTTGCCAGCAGGATTCCTGCAGCCTCTGCAGCAGCCATGAACCTGGCCAGTGCCAGGACACCTGCCATCCCAACAGCAGTGAACCTGGCTGACTCAAGAACGCCAGCTGCAGCAGCAGCCATGAACTTGGCCAGCCCCAGAACAGCAGTGGCACCTTCGGCCGTGAACCTTGCTGACCCTCGTACCCCCACAGCCCCAGCTGTGAACCTGGCAGGAGCCAGAACCCCAGCTGCTTTGGCAGCTTTGAGTCTCACGGGTTCTGGCACAGCCCCGACTGCTGCAAACTATCCGTCCAGCTCCAGAACACCCCAGGCTCCAGCCCCTGCAAACCTGGTGGGTCCTAGATCTACACATGCCACAGCTCCTGTGAATATTGCCAGCTCAAGAACCCCTCCAGCCTTGGCCCCTGCAAATCTCACTAGTGCTAGAATGGCTCCAGCCTTGTCTGGTGCAAACCTCACCAGCCCTAGGGTGCCCCTCTCTGCCTATGAGCGCGTTAGTGGCAGAACCTCACCACCGCTCCTTGACCGAGCCAGGTCCAGAACCCCACCATCTGCCCCAAGCCAGTCTAGAATGACATCTGAGCGGGCTCCCTCTCCTGCCTCTAGAATGGTACAGGGTCTCTCACAGTCAGTTCTTCCTCCAGCTCAGGATCGGCCTAGGTCCCCTGTGCCATCTGCTTTTTCTGACCAGTCCCGATCTTTGCTTGCCCAGACCACCCCTGTAGCAGGGTCTCAGTCCCTTTCCTCCGGAACGGTGGCAAAGACCACATCCTCCGCTGGTGACCACGATGGCATGCTCTCTGGCCCCATCCCTGGGGTGTCCCACCCAGAGGGTGGGGAACCAACTGCCTCTGTGGAGGCCCAGCAGCCTTCTGCTTTGGCTGCCCTGCAGCCAGCAAAGGAGCGGCGGAGTTCGTCCTCCTCGTCCTCCTCTAGCAGCTCCTCTTCATCATCGTCGTCCTCGTCCTCGTCCTCCTCCTCCTCTGGCTCCAGTTCTAGCGACTCGGAGGGCTCTAGCCTTCCCACTCAACCTGAGGTAGCACTGAAGAGGTGAGGGGACTTTTAGAACTCTTCTACGGGGAAGGTTTTGGGGATGGTTGGTGGGGGTGGGGAGGGAGAAGCCCTATCCAGAGGTTCTTGGCTCTCTGAGGAGGTATGGGGACCATGATCCTTAAGCTGGGGGTAGAAGAGAATGCCGGGGTGGGGGTTAACGGGGGGGAGGAATGGGACAGGTAAAAGTCTCCGAAGGTTAATTCTCTAGAGGATAATGATAAGTTTTCCGTCTCTACAGAGGACAGAACTAGAGGAAATGGACTTAATTTTACAGCAGGAGGGATGGCAGTTAGACCTCAAGAGGAACTCCCTGGGCTGGAAGGATCTTCAGAGGTCATCCTATCCCTCTCCCTGCCTCCAGGCAGGACGGCCCCTCCCCCAGCCAACCCACACACACACAGGCCTCCCCACGCTGTGGCTCTCCTTTCTGAGGACGGAGAGGACGGAGACTACCCAGCTTGGCTTCTACACCTGAGCCCAGGGACCTTATTCCTCCATCAGGGACATTCTTGAGGTTTAACCTTGATCCCTTTTGCTGTGGGCCCCAGCCTGTTGCGTTAGCAGAGGTTGGGTCAGTTGGGGCCACTGCTCTCCAGAGAATGCACTCACTGGCTCTCGGCTTGGAGAGCTCCCAGGGCCTTTCTCAGGCACCCCTCCCCCACTGCCGTTCCTCCAGGCCAAGGAAGGTAGGGTTGGGGCTGGGGCAGCTTGTCTCCTTGTGACGCCCTCTTCTCCCACAGGGTCCCCAGCCCCGCCCCAGCCCCAAAGGAGGCTGTTCGAGAGGGCCGTCCTCAGGAACCGACCCCAGCCAAGCGGAAGAGGCGTTCTAGCAGCTCCAGTTCCAGCAGCTCCTCCTCTTCTTCATCATCCTCTTCTTCCTCTTCCTCCTCCTCCTCCTCCTCTTCTTCCTCTTCTTCGTCTTCCTCTTCTTCCTCTACTTCTTCCTCCCCCTCCCCTGCTAAGCCTGGCCCTCAGGCCTTGCCCAAACCTGCAAGCCCCAAGAAGCCACCCCCTGGCGAGCGGAGGTGAGTGCTGCCTTGCTTGAGAAGGAAGGGCTGGGGTGTGACCCTGGGGTGTGAGATCCCTGCTGGACTGTGGTGACTGCTTGTACAGGAGGAGTTGGGCTCTCCTCTCCCTGCTTACTCTGTTGTGCCCTGTTCTGGCAGAGGGCTGTGTCATCCAAGTGGGTGCTCAGGCCAGAATTGGGGAGTCCTAGGTTCCTTCCTCTCCCTGCCCATGACATGCAGCCTGGTCCCAGGTTCCAGGGATTCTAGCTTTTAAGTCTCCCCGTTGCTACTGCCAGGGTCTGGCCACTGTCATCTTCTCCCGACTCTGTCCACAGCCTCTTCCCTGTTTCCCTGCCTCCACGCCATTCTCTTCCACACGTAGCCAGAGGGATCTTTCTAAAACGCCCATCTGGTTACTCCCTTCACTCCACAAATCCTTCCGGGACGCCCTGTGGCCTGCAGGATAAAGCCCTACCTCTGCGGGAATGGCGTGTGAGGCTCTTCACCAACTGGCCTTGCCTGCCCTGTGTTCTCCTCTCCTGCCCGCCCCCACACATGCCCTGTGCTCCAGCCACACTCAGCAGCGCCTTGCAGTCTAAGGAGAACCCCATGCCTTTGGACATGCTGTTCCTCCTGCCTGGAATTCCCTTGTCCGCCTGGTGAACTCCTCGTTCTGCAAGACTCCGCTCAAACAGCACCTTCAAGAAGACTACCCTGCCCCTTCCCTGCCCTGCCCCATGTCTCCCTCCCCTGGGTCCCCAGACCCCATGTACATCTGTCCTGCGGGGCTGCTTCCCACACGTGGGGCCAAGCGAGCCTCCCTTGGCCTTCCTTCACCATCAGACTGAGCCCCTCCAAGGGCAGGGACTGTCTTTATCTTTGCCTCCCCCGCTGCACCCCGTGCCCCGCCTGTTGGGGTACTCGGTGGATGGTGTGCGGGCGGATGGGTGAGTGAGCGGATGAAGGTGGGTCTGAGGTTGGCCCTGCGTGGTATGAGGTTTGGTGGTCAGGACCTGGGGCGGGGTGGGGGTGGTCCTGAGTGCTGGCTTGTGGGTTTGAAAGAGTGTGGCACTATGGGGACCTACTCTGATCCCCAGGTCCCGCAGCCCCCGGAAGCCAATAGACTCCCTCCGGGACTCCCGGTCCCTCAGCTACTCGCCTGTGGAGCGCCGCCGCCCCTCACCCCAGCCCTCACCGCGGGACCAGCAGAGGTAGGGTTGCCAGTGTGTGCTGTCCTGCCAGTAGCCCAGTCTGGCCGCCACTGATTTCTGCAAAATAAGTTCTAAGGCTCCAAGGTACCAAGGGTTGGTGGCGTCCTGTGTGTGGTCTCACATCTGTCCTTCATTGTAGCAGCAGTGAACGGGGTTCCCGGAGAAGCCAGCGTGGGGACAGCCACTCCCCGGGCCACAAGCGCAGGAGGGAAACACCCAGCCCCCGCTCCATGCGGCACCGTTCCTCCAGGTATGTGTCTGTCACACTCTAGGGCTGGGCTCACTTCTGAGAGCTCCAGAGCTGGCTGGGGCCTCTGCATTGATTATTCTCTTCCATTTCAGGTCTCCGTGAATCTTTTTGGGGGAATTCCACCATACCCCAAGTTCTGGAGCCACAGGATGTGCCCCCTTTCTCCCCAACAGAGCCGTGGGAGGGGGTCTTTGTCTGCCCTCCCCCCCCCAACCCTGGCAGCATCCTGGGGGGAGGGCTCCCTTCTTTCCCTCCCTTTTCCTTTTTTTTTCTTTGTTCTGTGAAATGTTAATCTCTGTGAGTTTTTCCTGGTTCACATGTTTTGGGGGGTTTGGGGTGGGTGGGAATGAGAATGGGAGTTGCGGGAGGGGAGGATAGTTTGGGACTCCCAGGTCTTGACTCAAAGGATCTGGGAGGCACTGCCCCCCTTTTAGCCCCGAGTTCTTGGGGGGATGATGGTTTGGTACTTGCGGACCTGTGTGAGGTATACCCAGAAAAAAGGGGCAGGAGTTGAAATTGGTTGGCTCCTCCTGGCCTCCCAGTGAGGTTGTGGCCCCCTCCCCCCCAACTTTTCTTCACGTTTCTTAAAGGCATTTTGGTTTTTTAAAATCTGTACAGCAAGAGCAACTTTTTCTGTCAAATAAAAATGAGAAATGCAGGAATTGGTCTATAGATCGTTTATTACGGGTGGGGAGAGTTAGTTAGGAGAGGAGCTGCCCTTATTCTGTGGCTGCATCCCCCCTGCAAGGGGCATACCTTGGAGGAGCCTCATGGGGTGGCTCTAGGCTGTGGATCCCCCACAGAACCCACTCTCAAACCAACACGCTCGTTCCAGCTGGGAGCCAGCATGCTCATGCTAGGAGGGGGCTGGCCACTCTGAAGAAACAAAGCCTCTAAACCTTTTGTCCCCAGACTGAGCAGAAGGCTGGGCTGGGGGTTGGTAGCTGGACTGAGAGAGCTTGGGATGCAGCAGTCTGGCCTGGAAAGAGGCTGAGGGTGGGGTGGGGTGGGGTGGGGCGGGACACACCAGTGAGGTGATGCCTGAGTCAGGAGAAGGTGTGTAGAAAGAGGCAGCAACCAGGTGGACACCCAAATCTCTTTTATTGGGGGGGGGTAGGGCGGTTGGGGGGCCTCTCACTGCACAGCTTGTTCATTGGCGCTGCTTCCTGAGTCCTGTGGCTTCATCACATCCGGCAGCTCGGGTGGGCTGGAGAAGGGCTCGATGCGCAGGGCCTCAAAGGCCTCATCTGGTGGAGAGGGGGTGGCCACTGCAAAGTGAGTCTCCCACCCTTACAGGACCAACCTGACCCCTGTTCCCCTCCCCCAGCCTGGCCATGCTAGGGTCTTTTTCCTCACCCTCTGCATCCCTCAGCCTCTGGGATTGCATCCACCTACAATCTCCCCCATCGCCTTGTTCCCTTCACACCTTCTCTTCTCATCATACTTTGAATAAAATCTCATCGTGTCATTATGTCTCTCCACATGTCTCCTTGTGGTCCCCGTATTCCCACATCAAGCTCTTTCTTGCCTCAAGGTCTCTGCATTTGCCACTCTCTAGCTTGACACTTAGAATGGCTGGCTGCCTAAGAAAGGCATCCAGGGGCAATCAAATATCACCTCTTCAGAGAAGCGTTCCCCAACCACCCTGTACAACCACCCACTCTACATGGCCAATGCCCTGTGCATTGCCCCGGGAACACTGGGAACACTTAACCGCTAGCGTGAATGCCCTGTTTCTCTTGACCAGCTGCTTTCCTACTAGAACAGCAGCCCCAGGAAGATTTTCCCTGTCTCATTCCTGCTGTTACTACTTCAGCACAGATCAAATGAACACCACAACTTTTTCTTCTACATGGGAAACTTCTCTCCACCTGGCTCAGGGATCTCAACCAATTAGGCTCCCCAGGGGAAGTCGGTCACATCTGACAAGTTTTAACTTTGGGGGTTGAGGGGCTGCAACTGGCCTCTAGTGGGGAGAGGCCATCTTTTGTAGGAGCCGGAGATGCTAAACATCCTGCAATGCACAAGACAACCTCACCCAGAATCATCCAGCCCCAAACGTCAGCAGCGCTGAGGTGAAGACACATGGCCCAGCTTAATAACGAATTCATCTTCCAAGCCACAAATCTGAGTGACAATTCTTGCCTTCATCACCTCTCCCCATTCTTTGGAAATAAAGTCTGGAAGATGCTATTTAACACCAGACACTATCATATCTCCCTAACTAAGCAAACCACTTTGCGGGGTGGGGAGAGACCCGTCTCTGCACAAGGAAACAACTACCCACCCAGAAGTGCGTTTTTGCAAGTGGAAGCAGACGGTCTACAGTCCACACCACAGCCCCTATCAAAACAGCAATGACACACCTGAGGTGATGCCACCAAGGGTCCACAATCTATGCCATAAGTGGGGGTCATGGGGAGAAACAAATCACCTCACTGTGCTGTGATTTTTTTCACCTGCAAGATGGTTGAGTAGCTGCAAGTCTATAGGGTGCCTCTGTTCAAATTAGAGGAAGAGATACTTTTTCTGGAAGAATGCAGCCTGGCCCTGGCTTAGGAAGAACAGATGTGCTTTCAGCCCTCCGTTACCTGCCTCAGAGAACAGCCTTGTATAGTACCCACCCTGTACAAAGTCTGCACCAGCCCCTCACCTGCCTCACTGTCACTGTGAGAGTTGAGGGAACCCACACAAAGGCCCGTTAAGACTGCCTTTTCCTGAGCACTTGCAGGGCCTGGGGTGTATGGGGGCTCACACTGCCTTGCTGTGAGGCTGGTCCCAGTGTCATACTCCTTTATGGAGACAAACTCCAGTCTGGGAGGGGCGGGGCGTGAAGTAGCTGCCCGAAGACACAGCTGCTGAGGCCTCATACAGTTTATCCTTATGAAACTGAGAAGTGCAGCTAAGGCTATATGCTCCCTCCTGAGCCCTCGCTACATTTTCTTAAAAGAAGCTAGAAAAATAACTCCCTGTAACTTCATCCAGATTTACCCAGCCATTCACACAGCCCCTAGGTCTGTCTACAGCTGTGAAAACACCCTATAACCCCTGTTTAAATTTCCAGAGACAAAGGATAAAATTTAAATCTTTTTCTTGGCAAAAGGAGCAACATAAACCACCCCCACCCCTCAGGTTTCTAAACTTTGGTCAGGGTGGAATGTGGCTAAGGAGAGTACAGGCTCTGGGGCAAGAAAGGGCTGAACCTGATCTAACCTCCCCAGGCTTAGTCTACTCATCCTTAAAATGATCACAATACAACTCTGGCCTGTACAGAGATGCTGGGGGAGTAAGTGATGTACCACGGAGACACTGGCTGGCATGGTGCCCAGCTCAGACAAGGTCCTGGCAGCCTGCATCTGAACTGTGGCCTCCCACATGACTGCCAGCAAGCCTCGGCGTCCATGTCTCCCAAATGGGGATGGCTGTGCTTACCCCTCAGGGCTATCAAGAGGATTAGATGGGACAACAGAAATAAAATGCAGAGTGCAGGGCCAGGTGCTCAGTAAGTTCTCTGTAAATGTAAGCTGGTAACTGTGACTAAGAATCTTTGAATCCTCCATGAAATGGGCTTCAATTTCTACAAGTATCTCATGTGCTTCTCATTGTTTTTAATGGGGAAGCAAACACACTATTATAGGATATTGCCTGCATTTGGTGAACTGGGGGACATGGTCCAGGAGGCTTGGAGGAACAACTGCAGGCTCCCTGACCACCCCTTTCTTTGGCCATTTCCACCCTGTCGCTGCCCCTCTCACCTGCCCTGAAGGCTAGCCCCACAGTGGCTGGGGCCTGAGGCCGTGCTGTCTGGCTGGTGAAGCCACACTCGCCCAATGTCTTTCCGTCGTCCAGAAGCTGGTCGTCCTGAGGAGAGAGGCAGGCAGGGTCTCAGGAGAGGCCCCAGGAGGGGCAAGTCCCAAAGACTTCTCTGGTCAGCAACTACACTGAAAGTCAGAAGACGGAAAAGAAACAGCCCCAAGTAGGGCCCAGAACCACCCCAGAGTATATCAAACAGTTTCCAGGACTACACCCAAGACTTTCCAAATCAGAACCTCCCAGGGTAGGGTAAGGGTCTGGAATCTACCACCCTGCAACTCCAGGTGAATCTAATTTCAAGTGTCAGTGACCCCATCTGGCCACAGGCAGACCTGGTTGAATCCCAGCTCTACCACCTTGCACAAGGTGGTTGATCTTTTTGATGTGAAGTTTCCTTATCTATAAAACGGGAGTTATTGGAATTCCCAACTCATAGGGCAGCCAGAGGCTTCAATGAGCAAAGGACACACAGAAAGCACGGAGCACAGCAAGTGAAAGAAGTTCAGGCAGTAGGAAGGGTCCTTATTACAGAAGCCCCAGCAGGTAACAAGAAGAAAAGGCCTTTAGAGACAAAGGGGGTGAAGGCTCAGCCTGGAGCAAAGGATCAGTTTCCCAGTTTCCACCCAGAATCAGATCAAGGAACTTAGGTGAGGGACCTCATACTGCCAGAAACTTGAAATGAGGGGCCACCAAACAGAACTCCCCAATGAAAACCCCAAATCCCACGACATCCTTGCTGGATAATTGCAATTGGTTTGTAAGGGGGAAAGGGGCGGGGGCTTTTAGAACATCAGCAGTAAGTTGGGGAGTAATAAACAGTTGTTGGGTGAAGAACTGGTGGGACCTGACTCATCTCAACACCCTCCATTTCTTCATTTCTTTGTATTAAGGCGTGTCTGGGGCGGGGGGCGTGTGAGAGGCCTGCACAGGATTGAGCATCGGGGTTCAAATCCTGACTCTGCCAACAACCTTGGCCTCGTTAAGTGGCCACCTCCGAGCCTCAGTTTCCTTAACCGCAGAGCAGGGAAGTCAAGGGTCAGCACGTCGCGGGTGGGATCGCTATAAGGATCAGATGTGACGCTGGCCCTCGGCGCTCAGCATAGGGCCTGGCGCGCGACTTTCAAGCCATCCGAACGGAGACCCCCGGTGTAGCGAGCGCTATCGGGGCTTCATCTCCCCGAGTTCGAGCAACGGCCCCACGCGGGGGAGTTCCGGCCCGCGGCAGCCGGTCGCTGATGTTTACATCAACGACGGGGCCGCCTTGCGCCCACGGCCAGGCTCCGGCGGCGGTTCCGAGCAGCACGCTCCCCCAGCCCCCGGCCGCCCGGAACCGACGGGACCGCACCTTGTACAGCCGCTGCTCGTCCGGCGGCCGCTTGAGGATGCCCTCGACGATGCGCTTTAGCTCGAACACAGTGCTCGACTCCTTGGCGTCCGTGAAGATGGTGGTCTTGTGGCGCCGGATCATGAGGAACACGTCCTGGGGGCGGCGGGCCGGCGTGAGCGCGGAGCCCGGGCCCCCGCGCACGGCCCACCGCCCTCGCCGCCCCCGGCCCCGGCCCCGGCCCCGGCCCAGCGCCCCTCCCCCAGCGCCCGCTCACCATCTCGGCGGCTGCCTCTCCCCCTCGACGCGCCGGCGCGGCCGCGCTCCGCCCCGTTCCCGGCAGCCCGCGCGCTGGCCCCAGCGTGCCCCGCGCCCCGCGGCCCCGCCCCATGGCCGCCATTTTAAGTAATCCGCAAAGGGGGCGTTACGGCCGAGCCTCCGACAGCGGACTCGGCGCCGTGGCGCGGGGCGGGGCCGGTTGGCGGAGTCGCGGAGGTAGTGGGAGGCCGACAGGGACCGAGCGCGGGAGGGACGCAGGGCGCGGTGGCGCCATCTTGGGTGTGGCAAACCGAGTTCCCCATGTTGGTGCAGTCTAGGGGACTCCCGTCCTTCTTGTGGGGAATATCAGGGACTAACTTCGCAAGCGTAGGGTGCCTCACAGCCTAATGAGAGTGAATGAATGATGTGTCTCGGTCATCAGGGCGGCAAGACATTCACATCTTAGCGAGACCTGGGCTGCCAGGTTTGGGAGTCTGACTCATGATTATGGGGCTTCCTGGCAGCTGTTTTGAGGAGGTGTTAAATTCTGGATCTTTCGGCCGCCGTATCAGGAAACAGCCCCATTTCCCTGCCCTAGCCTTGGTTGTAAGGATTATTTAAACCAGTTCACTGAAGCTTTAGGGCCTGTAAGGATCTTTGGAAGCTGCTTTTGGGGTTAGGGAGTGTGTAAGCAGCTCTTTGCAGGAAACCGCCCTCAGCAGGAAGCCCATTTTCTTGTCACTTTAGCAAAACTATATTGTAAATAACTTTTTTTGGGGGGGGGGGCATACTGCTCACCACGTGGAACCTTAATTCCCCTGACTAGGGATCCAACCCCCTGCCCCCCTGCGTTGGAAGGTGGATTCTTAACCACTGGCCCACCAGGGAAGTCCTTGTAACTAACTTTTAAACCAGGCACTGCCCCTCCACCCATATCTGGCCCAAGCACACCTTTCAAATCTTTTAATTACACAATACCTTGCCAAACTAGTTGGTTCTTTAGAGAAATGAGCAAGTATTTAACAGATGACCAGATCTCTTCCCTAGCTTTCCCTTCAGTAACCTGAACAAACTGTGTGACCAAACTGTGTGAACAAGATAACATCTAGAGGGGCTTCCCTGGTGGCGCAGTGGTTGAGAATCTGCCTGCCAATGCAGGGGACACGGGTTCGAGCCCTGGTCCGGGAAGATCCCACATGCCGCGGAGCAACTAGGCCCGTGAGCCACGATTACTGAGCCTGCACGTCTGGAGCCTGTGCTCCGCAACAAGAGAGGCCGCGATAGTGAGAGGCCTGCGCACCGCGATGAAGAGTGGCCCCCGCTTGCCACAACTAGAGAAAGCCCTCACACAGAAACAAAGACCCAACACAGCCAAAAATAAATAAATAAATAAATAATTAAAAAAAAAAGATAACATCTAGAGGAAGAGCCCAAGAAGTTGACGAGCCTGCATGCAGTGGAGGGATGGCAATAATTCTGACCCCCCTATCTCAACAATTAACTGAGATTACTTCCCTTCTGCCCTTTAAAAGTTTCATGGCTGAGTACAATCTGCGGAGGTGGTTTTTGGGGGACGCTGAGTCCACCATCTCCCCAGATTGTTGTCATTCTGATTAAAAGCACCTTTCCTTTGCCACCAACATTTGTGAGTATGCAATTGATTGTGAGCAGCAAGCAGCAGGACCCCCATTTGATAACAAGGCCTGGCAAACATCCTCAGAAGAAGCAGCATGCATGGCCAAAGTTGGTGTTCACGCTTCCCAGGAGGAGGGTGCCCTGGGCAACTGCCCGCCTTTCTGCCCAGGTCCACTCAGGCTCCGGACGGGCCTGTGGACTTGGTTTCCCTCTCTGGCCGCCCTTCGTTCCTACTGACAGCCTAGGCCTCCCTCCTTGGTAGTTGGACGCTCTCCTGTGTCGCCCCAAATTGCAGTTATACTAGAGCAAGAGAAGGAGGCTTTTCTTTCAACCTCTCCCAGGGAGAAGGAGAATGTCAGCTGAGTCATCGCTGGCATGTGCCGTGGCACCCAGTGAGAGATGAGCCAGGGGTGCCCCTGGATGCTGAACAGCTCAGCAGTTGTTGAGGCCACAATTTGAGGATTCTTTGGAGTGGGTGGAACCTGAAGATGCTGCTGCCTTGGCCCTGAATCAAGCTGGTGGCTAGCCACGCAGGCTCTGGGCTCAGACCTGCTGGGATTCAAATCCTTGCTCTGGCACTGAGTGTGCAGCCTTGGGCAGTTAACCTCACCAAGGCCCAGTTTCCCCCTCTCTGAGACTGGAGAATAACTGTTTGTAAAGTTTGTGGAGCCTTGCTGTAAGCAGATAGGGTCGGGGGGGGGGGCGGTCCCTGGAGAGAGAACCCAGCATGGTTTTCTTGACAGAAGAGAAGCCATTTTTGGCCTAAGCCACTTTGTGATCTAAGCCTGGCCTCATTGCAAGCCCTTTCGTGAATATGCATGTACCCTTAGCCTAAAATTCCCCCAATTTTGCTGTTCGGGGAGACACTGCTTTGGGAAAGATCCCTGGTGTTCTCTTCACTTGCTGCAAATAATAATAAATCCTTCCTTCTCCCGATCTTTGGCTTGGTTGTGTCTTTTCGCTTGACACTCACCAAGAGGCAAACCCAGTTTGTGGGTAACATCACCAAGAGTTAGCACTCAATAGATGTTTCCTAAACTGTAGCTATAGTTATCATTTTTTAACTTCTGGCCTCTGGCTCCTCAGGAGTCCTTTGAAGTCCCTTTTCTTCCTGGGACTCCTCCCCACCTGTGCCTCAAGGCAGCCCTTTCCCTCAGATGGGATCTCTGTGCACCCCATTGTGCTATGTTGGGTGGGTCAGTTGCAGGAGGTAACTGCAGTCCTCGTGTCAGTACAGTGACACCTCCTGCAGTGGGAATGGGGTCAGGAGAAGTTTGAGGGAGGAGCAGGGGCTGAGCCCCCAGCCCCCCAGTTCTGTGGTCTAGCTGGGTGCAGGCCCTCCTTCCTGGGGGCCATGACAGACAAAATGGGAGTCTCAAGATGGTGGGTGAGCCAGCTGGCCAGCTGCTCTTGCTTCTCTGCACAGGAAGTCCTCCTGGGCTCTTTCTGCCCTGTTGCCTCAACCACCCAGCGCTCACAAAGAGACCCTCCCCGGCCTCCAAACTAAGCCTGTAGGGTCTCAGCCTGGTGGGCCTTCTCCTTTGGTCTACTTAAACTTTTTAAAATGTTGATTAATAAATAGTAATTGTCAATCATCACTCGTTACTAGTGTGCCTCTAGTTGTGTCATACAACTGGTTTCATTTCTACGAGGGAAGTGATAATTCAGTGTGGAATTAGAGTCAGTCGCCCAGATTCAAATCTGGTTCCACCTCTTGCCTGCTGTGGGTCTTAGGGCATATTACCTAGCCTTTCTGGGCCTGTTTCCCCATTCGTGAAATGGGAACACCTCACGGGTGTTCAGAGATCAGCGGAGAGCCCGCCAGTGCCTGGCGCAGCCTGCGTGCTCACTGGGCAGAACTGAGTCATTCAGACTCTCCCAACAGCCATGATAGGGTTGGTGTCACCAGTTCAGATTGTAGATGGGGAAACTGAGGTTGTCAGTACTCCTGGGAGAGGCTGGGCCATCTGGTTGCAGCTCTACCAACTGGAGCAGGTGAGCAGCTAGAAAATGCTTGCTTGGACAGGAGCCTGATGTCCTGTCCCCGGTGGGTTCTCAGGACTATCCTCGCCACCCCAGGGTCTCCCTCCTGGCAGGTCAGGCAGCCGTCGTGAGGCCGGGGGCTGGATGCTACTGATGCAGGGCCAGGTCCATACCTCCCCCCGCCCCCACCCCCGCCCCGGCTCCAGGCCCAATGACCTTGCTGACAGGTGGGATGCAGCAGCACAGGGTGCCGCGCCACTGAGCCTGCTGGACAGAGAAGAGCTGTAGCTTGTCCAGCCCTGTGAGGCTGCCACAACAGGAATGAGCAGAGAGGAGGCGGGCCTGGAGGCCACACTGTTGGAGTGGGAGGAAGTGGAGAGAACCAAGGCGGTAATACCCTCTTTACCATCCCCAGCTGCCTCCAGAATCAGACCACCTGGGTTCAAATCCCAGTCTACCATCTACCAGCTGTATGCCTCTGGGCCTGTTTTCTCATCTTACAAATGGGGAAACCCCCCTCACAGAGTGTCTAGTGAGAATCTCATGAGATGGTGCAGTAGAGCTCTCTGCACCGTGTCTGGTGAGGGTTTAACGAGGAGTAGCAGATTTCTGCTCATTCCCTTCCATGGGCAGCCCGCCCCCTCCACTTCTAGGACACCCCTGCTTAGCTCTCACCTTACGCTTCAGAAACACTTGGCTCTGGGACTTCCCCGGTGGTCCAGCAGTTAAGACTCCACGCTCCCAATGCAGAGGGCCCAGGTTCGATCCCCGGTCAGGGAACTAGATCCTGCATGCCGCAGCTAAAGATCCCGCATGCTGCAACGAAGATCCCGTGAGCCTTAACTAAGAACCAACACAGCCAAAGAAAGAAAGAAAAGAAACACTGGGCTCTGAATGGGGATCCATTACTCTAATCACGGCAGGTCCAAGACTGAGGCATCCTGGCTCTCAGTCCCTGGCTTGTTCTGGTCTCAGTACCTTGGGAGGCATCTTGAGGAAGTTCTCTGAGCTGGCCCCCGGCTGAGGGCGGGATGGGAGGACGGTCAGCATCACCCAGCAGGGGCGGCTAGGGTCCCACCGCAGATGTGCCCACAGCCTTTTGTCTGGCCTGCCACAGCCATGCCCTGTTCTGGGTACCCTGGTCCCCAGTGACCCCACCTGGGGCAGCCAGTAGACGGCCCTCAGCCTAGGGGAGACAGCAGCCTGGATCTCCCTCACTGCCCAGTCCACAGCCCCACCCTCCCAGCCTGGCCTGGCCCAGCAGCGACCACGTGCTGCAGCCACTTTTTCCCCTGGGAGGAAAGAAGGGAGGAAGACGAGGCTCAGGCCTGCGTGGCGGCAGCTGCACTTGGTCCTGCCCAGCCAGGCTGCCCCTTCAGTGATAGCCTCCCCTGTCCCCCCTTTCCCCACTGCCCCGTCAGCTCCAAAGGGGGGCTTCGGAGTTTCCAGGTTTTGTTCCGGTTCTTGTTCTTTCTGCTGTTCTAGAAACTGAGCTCTGTCTATAGGGATGGATGATCCTTGGCCTGGGGATGAGGAGACGGCAGAGAGGGCATAGGACACCAGGTCCCAGCACATGAGGGTGGTCAGGGAGCTGAAAGGGCCTAGGCCGGTCTCCACATGCAGGTGGGGGAAGGGGGCGGTCCTGGGCCTGGGGACCTGGCCAAGGCTAGGACACAGCCTCAGACTCATCCAGGGCATGGATGGGGGCAGTGGCAGAAAAAACAAGGATAGCAGAAGTTATGGCCAGGCCTATCTGGGGGCTCCTGTCTCCTCTTGGCAGAGGGCATGATGTCAGGTGCCCCAAACTCCTAAGACCTTAGAATTCATGGGAAGGCCAGGCCTGGTGGCTGGCCACCTGCCTTCTGGGGCACTTTCACTGCAGTGGGGCAAAATCTATACGAGTTTTCTATTGCTGTGTAGCAGATGACTACAAACATAGCAGCTTAAGCACTAATTTATTAAAAAATCACAACTCTGCGGGTGGGCTAAATTGGGTTCTCTGCTTAGGATCTCACCGGGCTGAAATCAAGGGCTTGGCCTGTCAGGGCTCTCATCTGGAGGCTGGGAGAAGAGTTGGCTTCCAAGCTGGTTCAGGTTATTGGCCAAATCCGGTTCTTTGCAGTTGTAGTGCTGAGGTGTCCCTTTCCCTGCTGGCTGTCAGCCAGGGGCTTTCTTCAGCTCCTTGCCACGTGGCCCCTCCATCTTCAAAGCTAGCAATGGACAATCATTTCCTTGGTGTTGAATCCCTCTCATATTTGAGTTTCTCTGACTTCTTCCAGAAAAGAAGGGCACACAGACCAGACCTAGCACTGACTCACTTGCCTGTCTTTGGGTGCTCTGACTGGAGCTCAGGGGGTTAAATATGAGCAGGAAGGGAAGGGAGGGAGTGTGAGACCCCCGGACACTCGGGAGGCTCCTGGAGGAGGGTTGGCAGCTTGGGTTTGGTGAGCCCCAAGGAGGAGGCAGGGGATAGACAGATGAATGGATGGGTGGATGGCCCCTTAAATTTATTAGGCCTCTAAGCCCTAAGTCAGAAGGGGCAGGGTTGGGGGATGTGTAGATCCCCACACAGACCAGGCAGCTGAGGGACCCCAGAGTCTGGCTTCAGGTCAGTGTCACTGCATCAGAGGCTGAGGCGAGCCTGAATCCAAGGGCTGTAAGTGGCCACATTGGTATAGACACCTGGACGGTTGGGCAGGGCACAGCCCTTGCCCCAGCTCACCACACCCACTAGGACCCAGCGCCCAGATTTCATGCAGGTCAGGGGTCCTCCAGAGTCACCCTGCAGGAGAAAGAAGAGCTTAGGTCCCAGCCCTCCAGGGACTTTGGGTCCCAGGGCTACAGTCCCCCAGGTGGTGCCTCTGGGTTGGGGTCCAGGACACTGAGCCCTGGAGGTGGTACCTCCTGGGTCCTGGGTTCTAAGGAGGTAAGGTGCTGGCCATAGGAGAATGGACTCCAGAGTTTCTAGGCAGCTTCTCGCACCTGGCAGGCATCCTTCTGGCCCTCGACATAGCCGGTGCACAGGTTCCCTGGCAGCACTATGTGCTCGGCACGAGGCACGTTGGTGCCCATGTGGTAGAGGAGGTCACAGGTGCGAGTATCCAGCAGTGGCACCCTTACTCCCTGCAGAGGTCGCCACTCTGGGAGTGGCATTGGAGAAGAAGGGGGACTTCTAAGAGCTGGAAGACGGTGAGGTGGAAAAACTGTGAGGATGTTTGGGTCCCTGGAGGTCACGCTGGGTCCTGGATTGGGGCAGTGAGGGGCTGGGATTCCTGGTCAGAGAGAGGTGGAGAGAGAGCGCCTGTCCCTCCCCCAATGCCCCAGTGCCCCGCCCTCTGCCTCACCTCCTGAGTGGAGGCTGCCCTAGCCAGTGACCCAGCACGGTGTGCCTGGTGGTGGGCAAGCCCCAGGCTCAGGCAGGCAGATGGGCTGGACTCATGTGCTCAAGGGCACTGGGCGGCGAAGCTGCAGCAACGCCAGGTCTCCTCCGGCCCCGTCCTCTGAGTAGTCCGGAGGCAGCAGCACCCTCCGCACGGGCACCAAGAGAACATGGGGCAAGGCGGGACCCAGGTGCAGTGCCCCGAGGCGCACGCGGTACTCAGAGGGCAGCGCCCTCCTGCATGACAGCGGTGGGTCTAGTTAAAGCAGCTCCTCCTCCACCCCCAGTAGGGCCCCCGTCCCTGCCACCCTCTCACTCAGAGCCTGGGGACCACGCTTCCGCTAAGTGGCGCCCCCCCCTTCCGTGGGTCTTGCTCCACCCGCCCCTGCCCCCCTCGACGTTGAGCCCTCAGAGTAGGGGAATGCCCCTTGTCCAAGCCTGGGCTGCCTGCTCACCTCAGGAAGCGGTGTGCTGCCGTCAGCACCCACTGGGGGGCATGAGAGAGCCCACACACACATGTGCCCCGCGGTGCTGGATGCTCGCCTGCCTCGGCCGCTTCCGTCCTGGGTGTCCCGGCCCCCCACGATGAGACTTGACACGTGAGGCTGCCCGCAGGCTGTGAGAGGACAAGGGGAACTCAAGGGCGAGCAGAGGAGCGGGGAACTGGGCGGAGGATGGGGGCAGGGAGACACAGGGCTAAGGTTGGGGGGGGTTGGCACACCGGAGGAGGAAGCAGGGAAGGGACTGGATTATGGGTTTGGTGTCAGATAACAGGGTGAGGGGAGGGAGGTCAGAGATTAGGAATGAGGGTGCCCTCTGGTTGGAGCCTGCAGAGAGAGGAGGAGGATCTAGGCCCCCCAGAGGCCCTTTTGTCTTCCTTTAGACCCTGGTTGGTCCCAGACCTAGCCCTGTGGCCCAGGCTCTATGCCCTATGCCCAGGCCCCAGAGACCACCCCTGCGCCCCACCCGCTGTGAGATTTGGCCACCTTAGGTCTCGATACAAGCCCTGGAGCCCAGCCCCTCCCCCATCTTGTATTTCCACTTCCTGACAGCTGCTCCTGCGTGCCCCCCACCCCTAGACCCCGCAGCCCCTGGATTCTGTTCTCACTCTTGCAGCTGGTGTCCTCCTTGCTAACTGGGCCGGGGGGATGACCTGGGGGCTTAAAGACCCAGGAGGGGGTGGGGGCCTGGCCAGGAGGTAATTAAGGAGGTCAGGGCGGGGCTGTGGCTTCATCAGCCCAGCCTTGAACAAAGATGCTTTGAACCGTGCTTTTGAGGTGGCAGGAAAGGGACACCTGGGTTTCTCAAAGGAAACCTGGCTTGGGCCAAGGTGCACAGAACTGGGGGCGGGAGCCTGTGCCCAGCCAGGTAAGGGGGGGGCGATGTGGGGTGGGGATGAACGGGGTGGGGGTTGTTTCGGTCGGGCCACGAAGCTCCAGAGGATCCTCGGCCGCTCACCTCTGAACCGGATCCTGCCTCCTGGCTCCTTGCAGTGCTCGGTCACTGGGGCTTCTGAGCGGCATCGTTCTGTCCAGAAATCCTGGCCGGGACAGCCTCATACAGGGGGGTGGGGTGGGGTGCTGGTGTGTTTTTAGAAGGACATTAATCCTATCGGATCAGAGCCCACCCTTATGACTTCATTTAACCTTAATTACTTCCACAAACAGTCACATTGGGGGTTAAGGCTTCAACATATAAATTTTGGAGAGGACACAGACATTCAGTGCATACCAGTCTCCCATGGCCTGAACAGTGCCCAGCACAGAGTGGGCACTGAGTATTTGGGAGTGAAAGGGGCCAGCAGGGCATCATGCCGGGAGTGAGGGTGAAGGATATGAACGAGGGGACCTAGAGGCGAACCAGCCCCAGCCCCAGCCCCCACACTCGAAGTGAGGGAGGGCAGCCTCAGGCCTGACCCCTGCTGTCCACGCTCTAGGAGCAGGCTCAAGCCCACGCTTGAGGACTCTGGAGTCGGCTTGTGGAACACCCTCCCTCCAGCCCTGAGACCTTGGGAGAGTTTCCTCTTCTGTAAAACCCTCCTCCCAGGTGGTTGTGAAGATTAACTGGGTTAGCCCACGCAGAGCTTGGAATAGTGCCTGGCTGATGTAAATGCTATAGAAGTGCCACAAGAATAAAAGAAGCACCTTCCCCAAGGCTCCTGACCTTTCGTTACCCCCGATTCAGCTGCCATTAGAGGGCTTGGCAGGAGTGGAGCCAGGTGGGCAGTGCTCCCCTTGGTGCAGAGTTGGGGCAGCTGGAGAGGCAGGTGGGAGCAAGAGTGACCAGGGACCCTGGGAACACACAGCTATCTCTGGGGATATGGGCCAGACCTTGAGAGGGGATTTCACTGGAAGGTGGGATGGAAGGAGCTGGGTGTCTGCCTGTTGCAATTTAGGTGAGGCGGGAAGCCTGGAGGACAGACACCTGGGTGCAGGGACCAGGAAACAAGTTCCCACTGAGAAACTGGCTTATGGTGGGAGGATCTGGAACTGATTGAATATTGGACAATCAAACCTGAGAGGAGTAGGAAAGGAACCTCTTTCCAGGGGCTCACCCCAACCCAGCCCCTGTCTCAGATTGAGAAACTGAGGCACAGACCCCTGCTGGGCCCACACGCCCTTCAGTCCCACCCTTGAGTCACACTGAAGAAATGGCCCCTCGGCAAATGTCATCTACTTGCCCTCCTCACAACCATCCTTCTCAGGGCCACAGCTGAGTCATCCCCACCTTTTTCTGGTGCCGGACCTGTCCCCACTCCCAGGGGAGGGCAAATGACCCAAATGGGGGCCATCATCCCACCATGTCCTCCAGGTCACAGTGATTGATCAAGAAGTGACACATGACCCCAGACCAGCCAATCAGAATTCTTCCCTGGGATTTTTACCCTGGAGGAGGGAGAGAGGACCCCTTGGGGCTCAGGCAGGGGGCAGCCGTAGCTGCAGCCACTGGCGAGGACTCTCAGCTGGCCTGAGAGCCTGCAACCTTCCAGGCTGAGAAAGAGTGTCCTGTGGAGCTGGAGTGCCTCATTCCAGTCATCCTTGCCCTTGGTGGGCTGTCCTTTATCCTTCTAAAGCAACTCTCCTTCACTCATGCTGGTACTAGGGGATTCTTTTGCTTACAACCAAAGTCTTTAAATGCCAAGGATGAAAACAAAATAACAGTTCAACAAAGGTGGAGGGGAGGTGCGCCCTGAGCTGGCTGCCCTGCCAGTGTGTTTCAGTATGGCGGTGCCCAGCCCACCATCTTCAGCACAGGACTCATCTCTGACGAGTGCCCAGCCCTGCCCTTGGCCAGACCCCAGGGGCACCCTGTATACCTGGCAGCAGGAGGAGGTAGGAGGGGGTGGCCTTTCCAGGATCCAGGTGGTGTGCTCACTGATGTCCCAGCAGAAGCTGGGCCCTTTGGGACGGCCACAGCCAGACCCCAAACCATGCTGACCCAACAACCAGGGGTCATCCAAAGCAGCCTGAAGAGGGACAAAGGTGTGGGGTGAGCCAGGCCAGGGGGAGGGGCATGCCGTGGCACCTGGCTGGAGTCCTCTTGAGCCTCTGGGTAGGTGGCCCTGAACAGGACCCTATGGGTGGACGTGCTCCTGGGCGGGCTTGAAGGTATTTCTGTGGATGAGTCTGTCACACGGGCACTGGGCCACCAGAGGCTACTCTGCCTGCGCTGGAGGAGGGGCGATGTCCAGGCAGGCCTGCAGGGCAGTGTCGCAGTGTAGCCGGTCTGGGGCCAAGCGCTTAATAGGCATTAAATCACACTGTCCTCCAGTAACACATGGGACACCAGGGCAGTGAGTGTTCTGCTTGGGGTCAACTCAGAGGGCCTTTGGGGGAGGTGAGTGGCGGCACCCTCAGGTTTTGGCTGTTGGGGAGGGCAGATGGGGGAAGTGGAAATCTCAATGCAGGTGAGTCTTACAGGAGACCTGGGAGACCCCACCCGTCTGGTACCTGCTGGCCCCTCTGAGTCAGGCCATGCAGTGAGAGGTGGACACAGGCCCTTGTGAGCTGAGTGACTTGAGTGGTTCTGTCACCTTGCTGGGCCTCAGTTTCCTCATTGTGAGGAGGGGGAAGAGAAGCTCCAGCCTCGCAGGGCTGCCGAGGGGCATGAAGCCTGAGCGTGGTGTCCTACAGCCTGTGTGGCTGTCCGGGTGGGCAGAGGCGAGGAGGGCACCCTCCCAAGACTCCTCCACCTGCCTCTTCACAGAGACCACCTCTCAATCGACCAGAGCTTCTCATACCTTCTGCTCTCATAGCACCTCTGTATCTCATGAAAACGCAGATCTGCCCGAGCAGTTCCAAGCAGCCCAAGTCGGCCCCGCTGGCCTGGTCCCTTGGCCATGCTGAGGCTGGGTTCTGCGACCCCAGCATGGGGGACGGGGGGACACGCTTGATGCTGCCCCTCCACCCAGGCCACCTATGGAGCTTGGAGCCCCCACGCCCCCAGGACAAGCCTCAACCACGGGGAGTCAGGAGAGAAGGGGCCATGCCAGGTCCTCGTCCCCCACGGGCGATGCTGAGGTGTGTCCCCGTGATTTCTCAGGGGATCCCGGCCAGACAGCACCTCAGCTGCCCACAAGGGTAACCTCCTCATCTGGGCAAACGTCACTGGCTATCACCCCTCCTGCCTCAGTTTCCCCACTCTTCACTGGGGCTTCTTGGTATCGCCTCCCAAATAAATTACCCGCACCCTCGTCCTGGTCCTGGGGCAGCCTTTGGGGGACCATGGTGAGACCAGGAGCGTCTGGCGTCTGTGTGGTGGGGAACACGGCATGAGCGCTGGGGGTATTTGGGGGCGTTTCCTCCACTGCACCCCACTCCAGCCTTCCTAGCCCCCAGGGACCCTGTTGCTATTTATGTCCTCCTGTAAATTATCTTTCTTTTTTAAAAATATTTATTTGGCTGCGCCGGGTCTTAGTTGCAGCACACGGGATCTTTGTTGCAGGATATCTTTAGTTGCGGCATGAGTGTTCTAGTTCCCTGACCAGGGATTGAACCCGGGTCCCTACATTGGGAGCACAGAGTCTTAACCACCGGACCACCAGGGAAATCCCTGTAAATTATCTTTCTGATTGAACTAACCTGAGAGGGTTCTGTTGTTTGCAACCAAAACCTGTATAGCACAGATGGGTGATGATGGTTTAGGAGTTAAGGAGTGGTCTTAGGGTGGATGGGACGCGGGTAACTGTGAGGGTGTCCAGGAATCCACCCAGGGCCACAGAACGTGGTGCAAGGCATCAACGTGAACATGCACACGTTTATTAGCAAAGGGGACAGAAGGGGACTGGGCCTGGTCCAGCAGGCAGTCCTGCCACTGGGGTGCCCCCAGCCCCTGGCGAATGTGCATGGCGCTGCAGTAACTACTGCACCCTCATGGGCTTAGGTGTGCACAGGCCAGCTGCAGGAGTCAGGGAGCCCAGAGCAGAGAGAGGGGCAGCAGCAACTGAGAGGGGTCTGGCCTGGGTGTGCTGCGGCCCACCAGCATCTGGATCCAGTTGAAGTAACTACTGACATTGGTGTAGATGCCGGCCCGGTTGCGCCTACCACAGCCCACTCCCCAGCTCACAATTCCAACCTGAATCCACAGCTCATTCTTTTCACAGACCAAGGGTCCACCTGGGTCACCCTGGGAAGCAGTGTGGGTGAGCAAGACCTGGGGTGGGGCAGGAGGGGCCAGTGGAGAGGCTGGTAGAGCAGGAGGGGCTGTGGAGCTGGGCAGACTGGGTGCAAATCCCATTCCTCCCCCTGGAAGCAAACAAACTTCAGTTTCTGCATCTGCAAAGGGGGGCAATAGTCTATCCACTCAATTTCACATAAGGATCAAAGGAGGTACAATTAATATAAAACGGGAAGCTTGTTTTATAGGCTGGATAAATGAGGTCTACAATGATTTTCTCATGAATAAACTCTAAGGGTGGATTGGTAGGGGTCAAGGTGGTTGCTCTCAGGCCCAAGATTGGGAGGGGTGGTACCCAGTTTCAGTATGGCCCTCATTGGGGCAGGGGTACTCACTTTGCAGGTGTCAGTGTTGCCATCCTCAGAGCCAGCACAAATCATATTATTACTGCTGTGACTGCGGTAATCAGGCTGATGGAACAGGTAGGAACACCTGGATTTGTTTATGATGGAGACTTGCACTTCCTGAAGATTGTAGGGAGGTGGCAGATCTGTCAGGGGTTGAGGGTGGGAGAGAGAAAGACAACAACCTTAGCCTCTCCTCTGCCATCTGGGGAAAGGGGGTATGAAGGGGAGTGGACTTCCTGGAGTACCCACAGTACCTGGGACATTGCCCTTGATTCCTCTGCTCTAGTCCAGCACCCAGCAATGTGGTGGGTGATGAACAATATCACAGAGGGACCCAATGGATGGACAGGCTGTCACAGCTCCTCCCTGAGACTTGGTTTCCCTCTCTGTAGCCTGCAGATGACAGTCCCTGCCTGAGCCAGTGGGGAGAGACCATGGCTGAAGCATACACAGGGGGAGGGGCTGCTGCAGTTGAGCTTGTTTATAATTAGTATAGCTGCAGGATCCAGGCTGAAGTTTTCCCAAATTTGATGAAAGATATGAATCTACACATTCAAGAAGGTGAACAAATTCCAAGTAGGATAAACACAAGGAGATCCACAATGAGATACATTTTCATCAAAATATCAAAATGCAAAGACAAAGGGAGAATCTTGTAAACAGCGAGAGAGAAGCTACACATCAAGTATAAGGGATCTTCAACAAGATTGACAGCCACATTCTTTTCAGACACCCTGGAGGCCAAAAGGCAGTGCAATGACATATGTAAAGTGCTAAGAGACTAAAACAGTCAACCAAGAATTCTATATCAGGCAAAACTATCCTTCAAAAAAAAAATGAAGGCGAGATTAAGATATTCCCAGATAAGCAAATGCTGAGAGTGTTCATCATTAGTAGGCCTGCCCTACAAGGAATGGAAAAGAGAGCCCTTCAGGATGAAATGAAAGGGCAGTAGCCAGTAACTTAAACCCATAGGAAGAAACAGAGAACACTGGTAAAGGTAACTACACAGGTAAACATACAAGCCAGTATTATTATAGTTTTGGTTCATACCTTTTTTGCTATACAATTTAAAAGACAAATGCAATTTAAAAGACAATAATTGTAAATCTCTGTTACACAGAGATTGGTTACACAATATATAAAGATATGGTTACACAATATATAAAGATGTAAATTGTGGCAATAACAACTTGAGAAGAATAGAGTTGTATAGGAACAGAACTTTTGTATGCTATTGAACCTAAGTTGATATTAATTCAAAATAGACTGTTATAAGTTTAAGTTATTAACTGTAATCTCCAGGGAAACTGCTGAGAAAATAACTAAAAAATATACAGAACAGGAAGTGAGAAGGAAATCAATACAGTACACTAATAAAAATCAATTAAACACAAAAAGGAGGAAATAAGGAACAAAAAAGATATAAGACATAGGTATAGATATAGATATGATATAGATATAAGATATCTATATCTTCTACATCTGACAAAATATAGAAAACAAGTTGAATAATGGTAGAAGTAAATCCTTCCCTATCAGTAATTAATTTTAATGTAACTGTATTAAACACTCCAATTAAAAGGCAGAGATAGGCAGAATGGATTAAAAACAGAGATTAACTATATCCTGTCTACAAGGCAATAATTTTATTATTTTTAAATTTTTTTATTTTTAAAAATTTATTTATTATTTTTGGCTGCATTAAAAACAGAGATCCAACTATATCCTGTCTACAAGACAATAATTTTATTATTTTTAAATTTTTTTATTTTTAAAAATTTATTTATTTATTATTTTTGGCTGCGTTGGGTCTTCATTGTTGCATGTGAACTTTCTCTAGTTGTGGCGAGCAGGGGCCACTCTGTTGCGGTGCACAGGCTTCTCATTGCGGTGGTTTCTCTTGCTGTGGAGCACAGGCTCTAGGTACGCGGTCTTCAGTAGTTGTGGCATGTGGGCTCAGCAGTTGTGGCCCATGGGCTCTAGAGTGCAGGCTCAGTAGTTGTGGCTAGCAGGCTCTAGAGCGCAGGCTCAGTAGTTATGGCGCATGGGCTTAGTTGCTCTGTGGCATGTGGGATCTTCCCAGACCAGGGCTCGAACCCGTGTCCCGTGCATTGGCGGGCAGATTCTTAACCACTGCCCCACCAGGGAGGCCCGACAACAATTTTAGATCCAAAGGTAAATATAGGTTTAAAGTGAAAGGTTGGAAAAAGAGATTCCATGAAAATAGTAACCAAGAAGAGCTGAGGTTGCTATACTAATGTCAGACAAAATGGATTTTCAGTCAAAACATGTTACAAGAGTCAATGAAGGGGGACTTCCCTGGTGGTCCAGCAGGTAAAACTCTGTGCTCCCAATGCAGGGGGCCTGGGTTTGATCCCTGGTCAGGGAACTAGATCTCACATGCATGCTGCAACTAAGAGTCTGCGTGCCACAACTAAGAAGTCTGCATGCTGCAACTAAGAAATCCCACATGCTGCAACTAAGTATCCCGCATGCCACAATGAAGATCCTGCATGCCGCAACTAAGACCCAGCTCAGCCAAAATAAATAAATAATAAATAAATAAATAAATATTTTAAAAAAGAAGGACATTACATATTGATAAAAGTGGCAAGTCCTCAAGATATAATAATTATAAATACCTACACATCTAACAACTGAGCTCCAAAATACATGAAGCAAAATTGCTGTAACTGGTGGGAGAAATAGACAGTTCTACAAGAACAGTTGGAGACTTCAATGCCCCACTTTTATTAATGGATAGAACAACCAGAGAGAAGATCAGTAAGGTAACAGAGGACTTGAACAGCATTATAAAGCAGCTAGACCTAAAAGACATATACAGAACAATCCACCCAAACAAGAGCAGAATACACCTTCCTTCCAAGTGGATGCAAAACATTCTCCAAGATAGATGACATGTCAGGCCACAAAATAAGTTGCAATAAATTAGAAAAGATTGACATCATAGAAAACAGTGGATTGAGGCTAGAAATCAGTAACAGAAGGAAAACTGAAAAATTCACAAATATGTGGAAATTAAACAACATACTCCTAACCAATGGGTCAAAGAAGAAATCACAAGGAAAATTAGAAAGTACTTTGAGATGAATGGAAATAAAAACACAACATACCAAAACTTATGGGATGCAGCAAAAGCAATTTTCACAAGGAAATTTATAGCTGGAAATGCCTATGTTAATAAAGGAGAAAAATCTCAAATCAACAATCTAACTTAAGGAACTAGAAAAAAAAGAGCAAATTAAACCCAAAGGTAGAAGAAGGAAGGAAATAATAAAGAGAGGAATGGGAAAAAAATCAAACTAGGGAACAGAAAAACAATAGCGAAAATCAACAAAACCAAAAGTTGGTTCTTTGAAAGATCAACAAAATTGACAATGAAAGTGGGGACATTATTACTGACCTTCAAGAAAAATTAAGGACTATAAGTGAATACTATGAACAATTGTATTCCAACAAATTAGATAACCTAGAGGAAATGGACAAATTCCTAGGAACACACAAAATACCAAAACAGACTCAAGAAGAAATAGAAAATCTGAACAGACACATAACAAGTAAAAAGATTTAGTCACTAGTCAGAAACCTCCCAATGAAGAAAAGCCTTGGGCCAGATGGCTTAAATGGTGACTTCTATCAAACATAAGAAGAAATTAACATCAATCCTTCTTCCAAAAAACAGAAGAGGAAGGAACACTTCCTAACTCATTCCATGAGACTGGCATTACTGTGACACCAAAGCCCAAGCAAGTTATCACACACAAAAAGAAACTACAGACCAACGTATATGCAAAAATCCTCAACAAAATACCAGCAAACTGAATCCAGCAGCATATTAAAAGAATTATACACCACGACCGAGCGAGATTTATCCAGAGTGCAAGGTGGGTTCAACATATGAAAATCAATCAATATAACATACTACAGACTACAGTAATAGAATGAAGGAAAAAAAAAAAACCCACATGGTTATCCTAATTGATGCAGGAAAATCCAACACTTTCATTATAAAAACACTCAGTAAACTAAGGATAGCGAGAACTTCCTTAACATGATAGAGATCATATGTGAAAAACCCACAGCTACAGAATTGTGAAAGACTGAAAGCTTTCCCCCTAAGACCAGGAAAAAGACAATGATGCCAGTTTTTTGCCACTTCTATCTAACACTTTACTGGAAGTTCTAGTCAGAGCAATTAGGCAAGAAAAGGAAATAAAACACATCCAAGTTGGAAAGGAAGAAGTAAAACTATGTCTATTCACAGATGACATGATCTTATATATAGAAAATAATGAAGAGTACACAAAGAAGGACTAGAATTAATAAATGAATTCAGCAAATTTGCAGGATCTAAAATCAAGACACAAAAGTCAATTATATTTCTATACACTACCAATGAACAATTTCAAAAGGATATTAGAAAAGAAATTTCATTTTACAATAGCATCAAAAAGAATAAAATAGTTAGATTTAATTGAGGACCTGTACACAAAAAACTACAAAACACTGCCGAAAGAAATTAAAGAAGACATAAATAAATGGAAACGTATCTTCTGTTTATGGACTGGAGACTTAATATTATTTAGATGACAATACTCCCCCAAAGCAATCCACAGATTCAATGCAATCCCTATCCAAATTCCAATGGCCTTTTTAGTGGAAATTGACAAGCTCATCCTAACATTTAGAGGGACTATCAAGAGACCCCAAATAACAAAACCAATATTTGAAAAAGTAAACAAAGTTGGAGAATACACACGTCCCAATTTCAAAACATACTTGGAAGCTACAGGAATCAAACAATGGGGTCCTGGCAAACAGATAAACATACAGACAAACGGAATAGAATTGTGAGTCTAGAAAATAAACCCATTCTTCTTTGGTCAACTGATTTTTGACAAGGGTGCCAAGATAATTCAGTGGAGTAGAGAATAGAATCTCTTTAACAAATGGTGCTGGGACAACTAGATATCCAAATGCAAAACATGAAGTTGGACCCACTACTTCCCACCATAAACAAAGATCAACTCAAAATGAATCAAAGATATACATATAACAGCTAAAACTATAAAACTCTTCAAGAAAACATGAGGGTAAATCTTCATGACCTCGAATTTGGCAATGATTTCTTAGACATGACACCAAAAGCAAAAGCGCCAGAGAAAAAATAATCTGAACTTCATCAAAATTAAAATATTCTGTGCATCAATAGATACTATCATGAAAGTGAAAAGAGATGTGGTCCACGAGTCTTGGCTCAGCCCTGCATCTGAAGTGCTCTTCCCCCATCAACACCAGGGACTGACAACATGGAACCTGGAAGGAAGGAGCTATGATGCCTCTTTCGAAGAAACTGAAGGGTTAAGTAAGAGCATTCAAAACACAACTTTCTGACGCTAAAGCCCACCTGTTCTGCAGAACTTCGGCTAGGTCTTCATTTCAACTTTCAAACCTTTAGCTCTTTGTCCTTTTCCTGGAGATTATTGCCTCTTTCCTGGCATCACTTGGCTCTCTAAGCATCATGAACCCCATTAGGCCAGCTGGTCTTACCCTTAGCTATGTATTAGAATCACCTGGGATGCTTTAAAATATCCCAATGTCTGTGCCACATCCCAGACCAATTAAATCCATGGAGTGAGATCCAGGAACCAGTTTAAAAAAAAAAAAAGAAGAAGAAAAAAGGAAAAAAAACCCCCACAGAATAGGAAAAAATATTTGTAAATCATCTATCTAAAAAGGGTCTAGTATCCAGAATATATAAAAATGATTACAACGTCACAACAAAGAGAACTCAGTTTAAAAATGGGTTGGGGGGGTGGTCTTCCCTGGTGGCGCAGTGGTTAAGAATCTGCCTGCCAGTGCAGGAGACATGGGTTCGAGCCCTGATCCAGGAAGATCCCACATGCTGCAGAGCAACTAAGCCCGTGTGCCACAACTACTGAGCCTGCGCTCTAGAGCCCGCGAGCCACAACTACTGAGCCCATGTGCCACAGTTACTGACGCCTGCGCACCTAGAGCCCGTGCTCTGCAACAAGAGAAGCCACCACAATGAGAAGGCTGCGCACAACGAAGAGTAGCCCCAGCTCGCTGCAACCAGAGAAAAGCCTGCGTGCAGCAACGAAGACCCAACGCAGCCAAAAATAAAATAAATAAATTTATTTAAAAACAAACAAACAAATAAATAAAATTGGGTTGGGAATTCCCTGGAGGTCCAGTGGTTAGGACTCTGTGCTCTCACTGCTGAGGGCCCAGGTTCAATCCCTGGCTGGAGAACTAAGATTCCACAAGCCACGTGGTGTGACCAAAAAAAAAAAAAAAAAAGGGTAAGGGACTTAAATAGCCATTACTCCAAGGAAGATATACAAATGGCCAACCAGCACATGAAAAGTTGCTCAACATCACTAGTCATTAGAGAAATGCAAATCAAAACCAGAGTGAAATACCGCTTCACACCCACTAGGATGGCCAAAACAAAACAAAACAAAACAAAACAAACAAACAAAAACCTGGAAAATAACACGTTTTTTATTAAGGAGAATGGAGAGAAATTACAACCCTTATTGTTGATAGGAATGTAAAATGGAGCAGCTGCTATGGAACACTGTTTGTCAGCTCCTCAAGAAGTTAAACATAGAATGACCATGTGATCCAGGATTGCACTCCTAAATACATTCACAAAATAATTGAAAAGAGGTATTCAAGCACAAATTTGTATACTAATACAAATACCCAAAAGATGGAAACAACAAAAATGTCATCAGTGGAGGAATGGATAAACAAATTGTGCATCCATACAATGGAATATTATTCAGCCATAAAAGAGAATGAAGTTTTGATACATACTATAATATGGATGAATCTTGAAAACATTATGCTAAGTGAAAGAAGCCAAACATGAAAGGTGACACAGTGTATGATTCCATTTATATGAAATGTCCAGAATAGGTAAATCCATAGAGACAAAAAGTTGGTTAGTGGTTGCTAAGGGCTGGAGGGAAGGGGTAATTGGGAGTGACTGCTTAATGGTTATGGGATTTCCTCTGGGCGTGATGAAAATGTTTTGGATCTTGATAGAGTTCATGGTTATGCACTGTGACTGTTCTAAATGCCATTGAATTATATACTTTAAAATGGTTAATGTTATATGAGTTAAACCTCAGAAAGAAAGGAGTGAAGTACTGACACACACTAAAACATGAATGAACATTGAAAATATTATGCTTAGTGAGAGCAGCTAGCACGTAGTGTATAACTGCATTCATATGAAGCGTCCAGAGTAGGTAAATCCATAGAGACAGAAAGCAGATTAGTGGCTGCTAGGGGCTATGGCCCTAGAACAACGGGGAGTTAGGAGTAATGGCTAATAAGCATGGGATTTCATTTTGAGATGATGAAAATGTTCTGTAATTAGACAGTGGTGATGCTGGAACCACTCTGTGAATATACTAAAAAAAAAAAAAACCGTCTGAATTGTATGCCTTTTTTTTTTTTTTTTTTTTTTGGCTGCACCGCACAGGGTGTGGGATCTTAGTTCCCCAACCAGAGATCGAACCCACACCCCCTGCAGTGGAAGCCCGGAGTCTTAACCACTGGACTACCAGGGAAGTCCCTGAATTGTATAATTTAAAAGGATGAATTTTATGGTTTGTGAATTATACTTCAAAAAACCCCCAAAAACAAACAAAAAAACCAAACAATGCCTGATGCCTTTCTGACAAGTCCACCCCAAAACCTCACACACCCCCGCAGGCTGGGGGTGTGGCCTGGGCCGGTGGGGGGGCCTCCCTCTCTGGTTTCTGGCTCACAGTCTCGGGAAGGGAGGGGGAGCTGAGTGTGGGTACAGAAAGCCCTGCTCTACAGCGGGGCAGGGTGTGGAAAGGAGGTGAGGAGAGATTGCTCAGCAGGCCAAAGCCAAAGCACAGTGGCACACAGACCAAGGTGGGGGCCACTGCAGCTGGTGTGGCTGGCACAGGGCATGGTGAATAACACTCCCCTTCCCCACCCGTCTGTCCCCAACCTCACTCTTTTTCTCATGGATGTCCCCCCAGCCAGTCACCCAGCAGTCATCCCGGTTCTTGAACTCAAAGGAGGAGGACAGGACACAGACGGGCTGGATGTGCTTATTGAAGGTGACGGAGGAGGACAGCTTCAGCAGGGAGATGTCGTCCTGTGAATACTTCCTGGATTTGGGTTATATAATAATACTCTTCACCCTGTAATGACGGAGGTAGGCCCGCAGGCTCCAAATGGGTGGTGTGGCAGACAGCTCGCCAAACTGGACCGACCATTCATAGGGATCTCTGTTGCTGGCAGGGGAGGAGAAAGCCGTCAGGGGTCCTCAGAGGGAGGGTGGGCCACCTGAGCACACCTGGGGCTGCTCCCTGAGCTGAGATCCCCGGGCTGCTGCGGGGCTCACCCCAGACACCATCAGCAGGTCTTCCTTCGACCAAAGAGGCCAGGGTAGAAACGGGGAGAGCCCAGACAGCCCCAAACAAAGTCCCACACCTGGGGACTTGAGGGGGTTGGTAGGAGGGTGCCTCCCCTGCCAGCTCATCCGGCCGGTCACTCAACCACCTGTCACCTCCAAGAGCCCTTCTCAAAAGGGAACAAGCAGGTGCACGGGCGCCACAGCAGGCTGGGCTCAAAACAGCTTCCGGGGCCACTGTCACCACAGGCCAGGCTCTGTGTCCAGCACTTACTTCAGCTCATTCCTCCCCCGGGGGGGGGGTCACCTCCGCTGGGAGGTGGGGTGAGGAAGGTGGAGGTTGGTGGTGCCATTTGGGGACAAGTGAAGCAAGAAAGAAAAGAACAAGACAAACAAATGTGCGTGGGAATGTTCTGGGAGAACATTCTGGAAGAAACTGCACAGGGTTTCCTCCCAGAGCGCCCTGGGGGACTCGCGTGGGTGCGTAACGGGCTGCAGCCGGGACTGGGCCTCAGGAGCACCCGAGGGCCGTGTCCACGTGGGGCATGCGCGCAGGTCCTGCTGCAGACCCAGGGCCCGGGGTCAGCGGGCCGCCCGCCCCCAGACTCACTTTTGGAAGCAGTGCGCGGCCGAGAGCACCCAGCGGCGGTTGAGCAGGCTTGCTCCGCAGTAGTGGGAGCCCCATAGGCGCAGGCTGCCCTGCCACGGCCAGCGCCCAAGCTCTGCGTCCTTTCCACCCACTATGCGTGTCGGGACAGTCCGTTGGCCACATGGCCCTGGGATGGACAGATGGACACCAGGCTGAGCTGCGGGAGGCAGGCCCACCCCGTCCACCCTCACCCACCGGGTGGGAGAAGGGAAGGGGCGCCCCGGGGAACCGCGCGTCCAGGGGTCTTGCCGCCCAGGAAGAAGGGGACGCTGGGGACCTGCCCCACGTGGGCCACAGGCGCCCGCCCCTCCCCCACACCCAGGGGCGGCCCCATCAGTTACATGCGAGCATAGAAGAGTTCTCGAAACCTGGGGCGGGGAGAGGAAAAGATGAGTCGCCCTTCGCGCTCCGGCTCAGGTGCCCTGCGCAGGGAAGCGCGCCCCCTGGACGCCTTACCTGGAAGCAACAGGTCCCTATCCCGCAACGCTGCGGGTAGGAGAGAAAGTGAGCTCCCCTCGGTCTCCACGCGCCCCACCCTTCCCCCATCACCCCTAGCTGCGCCGGCAGCCCCAGCCTCAGCTCACCCTGCCTCGCGATTTCGACCCGCACCAACAGTTGCGCGAGCAGCAGCGCCCCGACCTGCGCGCCCATGGCCTCTTCTTCCCGCCGCCTGGCGCCCCCTCTGCTTCCGCCAGCTCCAAGGCCCGGCTGGGGCGCCCCCTCGGGGAGAGGGAGCCACGGGAACCCTGGCCGCCCCCTTCCCTCAGCTTGACCTCTCTGGTCCAAGGGCTGTTTGGGAACCTGGGACGTCACAGTGCCCCGGCTTTGAGCTTCTACTGGGGCTCGGTCCCCCAACTACGTACCTTGTTATGGCCCAGGAGCCAGTGTACCCAGACGATCCCCTTCTTGTCTGCGACCCTGGGGGCCTGGCTGCCCCCCATGCTGCCCTCTTTTCTACCCATTCCGTCTGCTAGGAAGGACCAAGGACCTGACCCACAGCCAGGACTCCCATGAAAGCACATTAGCAAGTCCTCACTGAGTGCCCATTGGGGGTCTCGCACTGTGTCATCTACTGTTAAACGTGATGATCCTTTACAGGACCCACAGAATAAACGCTGGCCTGATTTGACCATCTAGAGGGCTCTTAGCCTCCCTGTCTGCCTGCTGCCCGGCAACAAGCCTCACCTAACTCTACGGAGTCTACAGGTAGCTTCCCTTCCTTGCAGACAATATTGCAGGGCACCAAAGTCACCAGACTGGCTCTCTCATAGATGTGAGCAGACCACTGAGTTGGGGTCCACAGGACCACCCACTGAGTCAATGATTTTTTAGGAGGATTCACAGAACTCAGAAAAGCTGGTGTACTCCTGGTTATGGTTCCTTACAGTTAATGGATACAGATAACATCAGCAAATGCCAAAGGTGCAGAGGAGAGTCTGGAAGAGACCAGGTGCAGGCTTCCAGCTGTCCTCTTCCAGGGGAGTCAGGTGGGCAGTGCTTAATTTTCCCAGCAATGACGTGTGACAACACTCGTGAAGTTTTGCCAACTAGGGAAGCTCACTGAAAGTTTGGTGTCTAGAGTTTTTACTGGGGTTTCATCACATAGGCATGGAGGGCCCATGTGGCCAACCTTATTTCTCAGACTGCAGCCCCTTCAGAGGTCCAGCTGATCCAGTGTGACCCAAGGCCCCGCCATAAATCACATCGTTATCATCAACTATCTGGAGTGGCCCGAGACCCCAGGTCTACAAAGACAGTCTTTTCAGGCAGGACATTCCAAGGGCTCAGAGGTTATTTCCTAGGAGGTGGGCAAGGGCCAGTCCTTTCTTTGGATTGTGCAGGGTTTGAACATCCTAGGCCTGTTCAGTTAACCTTTTACTGCACAGAAACCAAGGATGAAGAAATATTTGCAGAAAATCTGCGCATGCACCAGAAGGATCTATTTCAATAAACTGAACTGACTCCAAGGAAAATTGAGATAATACAGTAAGTCCCCTACATACGAATGAGTTCCGTTCCGAGAGCACGTTCATAAGTCCAACAAAGTTAGCCCAGGTACCCACCTAAGACAATCGGCTATATAGTACTGTACTGTAATAGCTTTATAATACTTTCACACAAATAATACATAAAAAGCAAACACAAAAAATAAAGAAAACTTAAAAAAATATTTATTTATTTGGCTGCGCTGGGTCTTAGTTGCAGCACACAAGATCTTCGTTGTGGCATGCGGGGTCTTTAGTTGTGGCACTCGGGAATCTTTTAGTTGCAGCATGCAAACTCTTAGTTGCGGTGTGTGGGATCTACTTCCCTGACCAGGGATCGAACCTGGGCCCCCTGCACTGGGAGCATGGAGTCTTAGCCATTGGACCACCGGGGAAGTCCATAAAGAAAACATTTTTAATCTTACAATACAGTACCTTGAAAAGTACAGTGGTACCAGCTACATCACTGCTGCTTTTATGCTTACTTCCGGACATCCTGGGCTTGAAATAAAGTTACTGTACTACTGTACTCTACACAGTACTGTACACTAAAGTACACAAAAGCACAACCACTTGTATAGGATGCACGCACGTGACAAAGTACACCAGACACGTGAACTAACTTACGTGATTGGACATTCAAATGCACATTCAAATCTTTGAAAGTTCACAACGTTCAGTTTCGTATGTAGGGGACTTACTGTACATGGAACAGCAGACAACTTGGAAAATTCTAACTGGTGTCCTCAGAAAGCTTGAAGAGGGGTTTATCAGCATTAAATAAGAATTATACTATAGAAGACCAATCAGAGAACGAGAAAGAGTGTTTGGAAATTTAAAATATTGCTGAATTGGACTTCCCTGGTGGCCCAGTGGTTAAGAATCTGCCTGGGGACACGGGTTCGAGCCCTGGTCTGGTAAGATCTCACATGCCACGGAGCAACTAAGCCCTTGCACCACAGCTACTGACCCTGCGCTCTAGAGCTCGTGTGCCACAACTACTGAAGCCCATGCATCTAGAGCCTGTGCTCCGCAACAAGAGAAGCCACCGCAATGAGAAGCCCACTCACTGCAACGAAGAGTACCCCCGCTCGCCGCAACTAGAGAAAGCCTGCACGCAGCAACGAAGACCCAATGCAGCCAAAAATAAAATAAATAAATAAATAAAAATTACTTTAAAAAAAATGTTGCTGAAGTTGGGACTTCCCTGGTGGTCCAGTGGTAAAGAATCCGCCTTGCAATGCAGGGGACGCCGGTTTGATCCCTTCTCGGGGAACTAAGATCTCACATGCCACGGGGCAACTAAGCCTGCATGCCACAACTACTGAGCTCACGCGCCTCAACTAGAGAAACTGCGTACCACAAACTGCAGAGCCCACACGCCCTGGAGCCTGCGCCCCACAACTACAGAAGAGAAAAACCGCACACCACAACTAGAGAGTAGCCCGTGCACTGCAACAAGGAGGCCGCATGCCTGAACAAAGATCCCGAGTGCCGCAACTAAGAACCCATGTGGCCAAAAATAAATAAATAATAAATACATCTTTAAAAAATAAATAAATGAATAAAAATAAAATATTGCTGAAGTAAAACATTTTAGCCAAAAGGCTGAATAATAAAATGGACATGACTAAAAAATGAATCAGCAAACTTGAAGATAAAGTAGTGAAACATGGTCAGAACCTAGAGCAAATGTTTAAAAGGGGCAGATTACATGAGAGAAAAATGTAGAGATGTGGAAGGATATTCAAGATCAGTTCTTGTATATACATTTTTCATAAAAAAAAATGTTTTAAGTGAAATAAAGTAAGGGGTTGAGAAAAGGAGACCAGGCCCAGGCTCTAGAATCCCTATTAGCAGACTATTAGAAAGGCAGGTCTGTACATGATATTGGTTCCATATCGGCCAGGTTATCTGTCTACAGCACTCTGAGTTCTCCTAGATTATTTAAGTCTGAAGAGGAAGAAGTATCTCCTCCACTTTGTATATTCTTAACATAATGTGAGTAGAAACATGGAATGTAATGAACACACTTGGAAAAAGAGGATTATGAAAGCTCGTCCATTGCTAAGCCAAATGCTTTGCTAGGTGTCCTAGTCCACTGGGATGCTATGAAAAAATACCATAAAGTGGGCAGCTTATAAATAACAGACCTTTATTTCTCACAGTTCCTGGGCTGGAAGTCTGAGATCCAAGTGCTGGCTGATTCCATGTCTGAGGGCCTGCTTCCTGGTTCATAGCTTTTGCCTTCTCTCTGTGTCCTCACATGGCAGAAGGGGTGAGGGAGCTCTCTGGGTTCTCTTTTATAAGGGTACTAATCTAAACAACAAGGATTTACTGTATAGCACAGGGACCTATATTCAATATCTTGTAATAAACTGTAACGGAAAAGAATTGAAAAAAATATACATATATATGTATAACCGAATCACTTTGCTGTACACTGGAAACTAACACAATATTGTAAATCAACTATACTTCAATAAAAAGTAAATAAATAGGACTTCCCTGGTGGCGCAGTGGTTAAGAATCCGCCTGCCAATTCAGGGGACACGGGTTTGAGCCCTGGTCCAGGAAGATCCCACATGCTGCGGAGCAACTAAGCCCCTGCACCACAAGTACTGAGCCTGCGCTCTAGAGCCTGCGAGCCACAACCACTGAGCCTGCATGCCACAACTACTGAAGCCCGTGCACCTAGAGCCCGTGCTCCGCAACAAGAGAAGCCACCACAGTAAGAAGCCTGCGCACCGCAACAAAGAGTAGCCCCCACTCGCTGAAACTAAAGAAAGCCTGCACACAGCAACAAGGACACAACGCAGCCAAAAATAAATAAATAAATAATAAATAAATAAATAAATAAATAAATAAATAAATAAATAGGGACTTCCCTGGTGGTCTAGTGGTTAGGGTTCCGGGCTTTCATTGCTGTGGCCCAGGTTCAATCCCTGGTTGGGGAACTGAGGTCCTGCAAGCCGCGCAGCGTGGCCAAAAAAAGAAAAATTTATATATATCTACACGAATCCCATTTATGAGGGCTCTGCTCTCATCACCTAAGTACCTCCCAAAGTCTCCACCTCTGAACACCATGACCCTGGGGGTTAGGATTTCAACATACGAACTTGGGGGAGACAAACATTCAGATCACAGCACCAGGACTATGCATATTTTACCTCCTCAGTATCACACTTAGCAGGTGACCAGGTACCTGTGAGCACAAAAAGGGTTATTGAATGGTTGTGAGTTCTAAGGAACACTTGATGATGATGATAGGACCATCAGGATGTCTTTATTTTTATTTATTTTAATTTTAATTTTATTTTTAAACATTTTATTGAAATATACTTGATTTACAATGTTGTGCTAGTTTCAGGTGTGCAGCAAAGTGATTCCGTTTTTTGTCTGTTTTTTTGCTATGCTGCACAGCATGTGGGATCTTAGTTCCCTGACCAGGGATCAAACCTGTGCTCTCTGCAGTGGAAGCACGGAGTCTTAACCACTGGACCACCAGGGAAGTCCCAGTTTTATACACGCACATACACACACACACACACACGTGTATATATATATTCTTTTTCAGATTCTTTTCCATTATAAGTTGTTACAAGATATTAAGTATAGTTCCCTGTGCTATACAGTAGGTCCTCATTGGTTGCCTATTTTATATACAGTAGTGTGTGTATTTTAATCCCAAAGTCCTAATTTTTCCCTCCCCCCCTTCCCTCTTTGGTAACCATAAGTTTGTTTTCTATGTCTGTGAGTCTATTTCTGTTTTATAAATAAGTTCATTTGTATCATTTTTTTAGATTCCACATATAAGTGATATCATATGGTATTTATCTTTCTCCTTCTGACTTAGTTCACTTAGTATGATAATCTCCAGGTCCATCCATGTTGCTGCAAATGGCATTACTTCATTCTTTTTTATGGCTGAATAATAGGGATGTCTTTAAATCAGATTTACTATGAAATACACTGGCTCTTACATAATTCTGATAATCTAGGAGTTCTCAAACATAATTTCTGGGACCAAAAAACCCAATCTCAAGCAGGCAGGATGTGCCTTTATCCCCATAAGGTGTCAGTAAATCATATGAAACTTATGTTTCTTTTGCAATAACAAAAATCCATAATACTGTTAGTGGAGGTACTTTACTATTTTACAAGGATTCCAGCAAGTCTGTTCCAATAAGGGCCAAGCATAAATAGGTTGAGAAATTTAACTTCTTGTAATTTCTTTATAAATGTATTCTTTTTATTTTGTTTTGATTTAAGAATATATATTGGTGGAAAAATTGCAAACAAGATGAAAGTGGCTGTGGAGTATCACACAGCAGATAATCGCAGATAAAATAGAACCCAAGGTTTGAAGTCTTAAGAATGAGCTATAGGGGTATTTTACATTGATAAAAGTTACAAGCCACTGAAAAGATGTAAGAGGCATGAGCCTTTATGCCCCAATAACAGAGCTTTGAAATACATAAAGCAAAAAATGTTCTAAATACTCAATAAACTAATAAATCCACATCTTTTAAGTCAGAAATCAAGAGATTAGGTAGAGGAAAAAAGCAATAATGCAGTACTGAGTATTCACTGAGCATGATTTTGGTTTAAACCAAGCGTTTGGGGCTGCTCAGAGACCCAGCGAGCCCCTTCGAGGGGAGTTGCCTGCAGGCTAGGTTGATGCGAGGGTCAATTGAGAAGAATGGGTACTTAAAACAAAGTTTTTTATTGGAGTATAGTTGCTTTACAATGTTGTGTTAGTTTCTGCTGTACAGAAAAGTGAATCAGTTATACATACACATATATCCCCTCTTTTTTAGATTTCCTTCCCATTTAGGTCACCACAGAGCATTGAGTAGAGTTCCCCGTGCCATACAGTAGGTTCTCATTAGTTATCTGTTTTATACACAGTAATGTATCTATGTCAATCCCAATCTCCCAATTCATCCCAACCCCACTTTCTTTCCTTGGTAACCATAAGTTTATTCTCTACATCTGTGACTCTATTTCTGCTTTGCAAATAAGTTCATCTGTACCATTTTTCTAGATTCCACATATAAGTGATACTATATGATATTTGTTTTTCTCTTTCTGACTTACTTCACTCGGTATGACAATCTCTAGGTCCATCCATGTCCCTGCAAATGGCACTATTTGCCATTTTGAATGGCACTATTTCATTCCTCTTTATGGCTGAGTAATATTCCATTGTATATATGTACCACATCTTCTTTATCCATTCCTCTGTCGATGGACATTTAGGTTGCTTCCATTTCATGGCTATTGTAAACATTGCTGCAATGGACATTGGGGTGCATGCATCCTTTTGAATTATGGTTTTCTCCAGACTTATGCCTAGGAGTGGGATTGCCGGGTCATATGTTAGCTTTTTGAGAAGTGGAAAAAATTTAGGAATCAGAAAAGTCTCCCACATTCCTTCTCCCTGCAGTGCCCAAGGCTGGTCAGCTCTCCTTTCTTGATCATACAGGCCCCTGGTCTGTGACACTGGTCACGTCTGTCACACGGGTTGTGAGCTGGGGATCCCACTGCGGGCTCCCTAAGAGGCTGGGTGTTTCCACCAACGTCAGCGTCTACACCACATGGGTTGTCAGCACAACCTGGAGCTCAGCTTGGGATGTCAGGAACTTCTCTCCAAGCCTTGCTAGGATCTTATCTTTGCCCTGTTGTTGCTTCTGGGACCGCTTGGGGGCACCCCCGTCTCCCCGTGGCTTGCCTTGCCTATCCGGGCAGTCAGCCCTGCAACCTCAGCCCCTGCATCCCAAACTCATGCCCTCTCTCTCTGCTCCCTGCCAAGAGTGTAGCAGGCAGTTCCTGCAGGGACCTACTCCCCAAACCCTCCCCAACAGCCACCTTCAACCATCCACCTATCCTCTGTCCTCCAGGGACCTTCTCTGGTTCCGCCCCCCCACCCAGCCCCATGACAAGCCCCCTCCCCAATACCCACATCTATCCCTCTTCAGACCTCACAGCCCTGGGCCCAGCATCTGCGTTTCATGTGTCCCCAGGGGGCTCCAAGATGCCCTCTCTCCCTCCTTGCCACCCCGTGGACCCCCAGGGACAGGACCTGCTTCTCACCCACCATTCAAGGCTGAGTCCCAAGGAGCACCCACGTTCAAGGATTCCTTGGGTGGTTTCTGGGACTCTTGGAACTGGGGTTTCCAGCGCCCAGTGCTGGGCTGGTGCCTTTGCAGACGTGTCTGTCTGAGAGGCAGTAAAGCCTAGCTGGCAGAAGGACATTCCTCTGGCTGGGTGATCCTCCCTGTGCCTTGCAGCCCCAGAGGGGTGCATGAGAAAGTATCTTCCATGTGTAGGAGCTTAACCACAGGGCGTCGCCAGATGCTCACAGTAGCCCTGCAAGGTGCACATTACTGTTATCTCCATTTTTCAGACAGGGAAACTGAGGGCTGCAAACCCCAGGGCTTGCCCGAGCCCACTCTGCCCAGCAGCCCTGTCCCTGGCTCAGTGGCCAGCAGAGCAGTAACATATCCTGGGGTTCCTGGCAGGGCTGGGGGGGAATCCACATCACCCTGACGTGGACGGTGAGGACTCGGGGCCAGGCTGGGCTTGCTCTTTCCCTCTTTCCCTCTTTCCCCAACCCCGGTCTTTCCAGGGGAGCCCAGGAACTGGCTGGAGAAATGTAAGCCGGCAGCTGGAGGAGGGAGCACAGGGCTGGGACCCTGTGTGTGTGAGTGGGGACCCCTGCTGGCCGCTGTGCAGGGCAGAGGAGCAGGAGCGGGGCCCTTTGGGTCCTCCATCAGCCCTTCAATTCCACATTCACTGGGTGTGTCACACACAGTCCCTGGAGGGAGCCAACAGCTACACACACAAAGGACCGAACAAGATCATTTTGGACATTGCTAAGTTCTAGGGAGGAAATACAACAGGTCAGTGAGAAGGACAGTCAGTGGGGGCATATGGGGCTGGCTTTAGATGGGAGGGGGACAGGGAAAGCCTAGCTGAGGATGTGACATTAGCACTGAGACTTGAAGGCCCAGAAGAAGCCTGCTGCGTGACCATCTGGACGAGGGGTCTGCAGGGAGAGGCCGGCCCGAGGCTGGAGCAGGCATGGTATTCACCAGGAAAGGACAGTAGGAGCAGGAGACAGGCAGGTGGTCAGAGGGAGGAGAGAGCTCTCAAGAGCCGTAGGCAGCCCCGAGGATTGCACAGGATCTGCGGCTTAAGCTATCCTTCAGGCTGCAGGGGAGGAGGAGTTCCTGGGCCGTCCCCACAGCACTGCAAGGTAGGCGCTGGCACTGTGTCTCATCTTGTGCAAGGAGCCGCACTTAGCCCTGATCCAGGGAGCTCACAGTGACTGGCCAGTCACAAGCACTGTGGTGCCAAAGGCCACAGAGGGGGACCGTCTTAGGGGAAAACTCCAGCCCTTGCTGCACGCAGTCTGCCCCTGCATCCACCAGCCAGAGCCCATGCCCACTGTCCCCTCTGCAGTGTGTGAAGTCCACGAGGTTTGCTGACTGGCTGGCTTCAGCCTCTGCAGAAGTTTCCATTGTCCCCAAGCATCAGGCATCTCCCCCGTGTCTCCACCAGTGTGCCCGGGTCAAGGACGCCATCTGGGAACCCTCTCTCCCGCTTGGCCAGGCAGGGAACCTGCTCTGCCTGCTCCTGCCTCCAGCGGCTCATTCCCTTGGCAGTCACCACCCAGGCCCTGCTGAGGGTGCTGCTGGGCTGGACCCAAGACCCAGGGCTCCCGAGGGGGATACACACCTGTGGATACTCCTGCAAGTCCAGACTGGCTCCCCTGCCTGGAGGGACCCCCAGAAGCCAATGCTGGGGGACTCATCACTCCATGAACACCTCCACATCCCAGGCAGTGTTCAGGACACACAGAGGGGCACCAAGCAGGCACAGCCTTCCCAGGTTCCCAGTCCGTAGAGTCACCGGTCACAGGGACGCTGGGATGAACAACCCAGCGACGTCTCTCTCTCACTTTCTTTGGCAATTTCCTTCCCCCCAGGACCCAGGGCAAGAAAGTTTGTGAAAGGCAGTTTCAACTTTCAAGACTGAATCCTGAGGAGGGTGATAAAAGGGGCCGGGGCCTGCCGCCAGGGGGCAGCCTGGGCCGCACGTGGGCACTAGCCTGAGGCCAGCACAGGGAGGGACAAGACCCAAGATCATCATTTCCCCAAGAAAGGCTTGTGAGGGGTCTTTTCTTCCTGGCTGAGCCCAACAGTTCGAGACCCCCAATGGGCACTCAGTGAGGACTTGCTAATGTGCTTTCATGGGAGTCCTGGCTGTGGGTCAGGTCCTTGGTCCTTCCTAGCAGACGGAATGGGTAGAAAAGAGGGCAGCATGGGGGGCAGCCAGGCCCCCAGGGTCGCAGACAAGAAGGGGATCGTCTGGGTACACTGGCTCCTGGGCCATAACAAGGTACGTAGTTGGGGGACCGAGCCCCAGTAGAAGCTCAAAGCCGGGGCACTGTGACGTCCCAGGTTCCCAAACAGCCCTTGGACCAGAGAGGTCAAGCTGAGGGAAGGGGGCGGCCAGGGTTCCCGTGGCTCCCTCTCCCCGAGGGGGCGCCCCAGCCGGGCCTTGGAGCTGGCGGAAGCAGAGGGGGCGCCAGGCGGCGGGAAGAAGAGGCCATGGGCGCGCAGGTCGGGGCGCTGCTGCTCGCGCAACTGTTGGTGCGGGTCGAAATCGCGAGGCAGGGTGAGCTGAGGCTGGGGCTGCCGGCGCAGCTAGGGGTGATGGGGGAAGGGTGGGGCGCGTGGAGACCGAGGGGAGCTCACTTTCTCTCCTACCCGCAGCGTTGCGGGATAGGGACCTGTTGCTTCCAGGTAAGGCGTCCAGGGGGCGCGCTTCCCTGCGCAGGGCACCTGAGCCGGAGCGCGAAGGGCGACTCATCTTTTCCTCTCCCCGCCCCAGGTTTCGAGAACTCTTCTATGCTCGCATGTAACTGATGGGGCCGCCCCTGGGTGTGGGGGAGGGGCGGGCGCCTGTGGCCCACGTGGGGCAGGTCCCCAGCGTCCCCTTCTTCCTGGGCGGCAAGACCCCTGGACGCGCGGTTCCCCGGGGCGCCCCTTCCCTTCTCCCACCCGGTGGGTGAGGGTGGACGGGGTGGGCCTGCCTCCCGCAGCTCAGCCTGGTGTCCATCTGTCCATCCCAGGGCCATGTGGCCAACGGACTGTCCCGACACGCATAGTGGGTGGAAAGGACGCAGAGCTTGGGCGCTGGCCGTGGCAGGGCAGCCTGCGCCTATGGGGCTCCCACTACTGCGGAGCAAGCCTGCTCAACCGCCGCTGGGTGCTCTCGGCCGCGCACTGCTTCCAAAAGTGAGTCTGGGGGCGGGCGGCCCGCTGACCCCGGGCCCTGGGTCTGCAGCAGGACCTGCGCGCATGCCCCACGTGGACACGGCCCTCGGGTGCTCCTGAGGCCCAGTCCCGGCTGCAGCCCGTTACGCACCCACGCGAGTCCCCCAGGGCGCTCTGGGAGGAAACCCTGTGCAGTTTCTTCCAGAATGTTCTCCCAGAACATTCCCACGCACATTTGTTTGTCTTGTTCTTTTCTTTCTTGCTTCACTTGTCCCCAAGTGGCACCACCAACCTCCACCTTCCTCACCCCACCTCCCAGCGGAGGTGACCCCCCCCCGGGGGAGGAATGAGCTGAAGTAAGTGCTGGACACAGAGCCTGGCCTGTGGTGACAGTGGCCCCGGAAGCTGTTTTGAGCCCAGCCTGCTGTGGCGCCCGTGCACCTGCTTGTTCCCTTTTGAGAAGGGCTCTTGGAGGTGACAAGTGGTTGAGTGACTGGCCGGATGAGCTGGCAGGGGAGGCACCCTCCTACCAACCCCCTCAAGTCCCCAGGTGTGGGACTTTGGGGCTGTCTGGGCTCTCCCCGTTTCTACCCTGGCCTCTTTGGTCGAAGGAAGACCTGCTGATGGTGTCTGGGGTGAGCCCCGCAGCAGCCCGGGGGTCTCAGCTCAGGGAGCAGCCCCAGGTGTGCTCAGGTGGCCCACCCTCCCTCTGAGGACCCCTGACGGCTTTCTCCTCCCCTGCCAGCAACAGAGATCCCTATGAATGGTCGGTCCAGTTTGGCGAGCTGTCTGCCACACCATCCATTTGGAACCTGCAAGCCTACTACAACCATTACAACGTGGAGCAGATCTTTTTGAGCCCCAGGTATCTGGGGTCTGCATCGTATGACATCGCCCTGCTGAAGCTGTCCTCCTCCATTACCTACACCAAGTACATCCAGCCCATCTGTCTCATGGCTTCCTCCTCTGAGTTTGAGAACCGGACTGACTGCTGGGTGACCGGCTGGGGGGACATTGAAGAAGATCAGGGTGAGGCTGGGGACAGATGGGTCTGGGGCAGGGGAGGGCGGCAATGTCATGTCCACTCATTCTAGCTGCTCCAGCCTCAGTGGCCCCCACCTTGGCAGCATCCCCTCTTTGGCCTACTCAGCATCCTCTCCACACTGGCTCTCCACTCTTTTTTTTTTTATAAATTTATTTATTTATTTTTGGCTGCGTTGGGTCTTGCACGGGTTTTCTTTGGTTGTGTCCAGCGGGGGCTACTCTTTGTTGCAGTGTGCGGGCTTCTCATTGCAGTGGCTTCTCCTGTTGCGGAGCACGGGCTCTAGGCACATGGGCTTCAGTAGTTGCAGCACGTGGGCTCAGTAGTTGTGGCTCATGGGCTCTAGAGCACAGGCTCAGTAGTTGTGGCGCATGGGCTTAGTTGCTCCGTGGCATGTGGGATCTTCCTGGACTAGGGCTCAAACCCGTGTCCTCTGCATTGGAAGGCGGATTCTTAACCACTGCGCCACCAGGGAAGTCCTCTTTTTTTTTTTTATTTTAGATTTTTTTTGATGTGGACCATTTTTTTAAAGTCTTTATTGAATTTGGTTGCAATATTGCTTCTGTTTTTTTATGTTTGGTTTTTGTGGCCACGAGGCATGTGGGATCTTAGCTTCCCGACCAGGGATGGAACCCACACCCCCTGCACTGGAAGGCGAAGTCTTAACCACTGGACCGCCAGGGAAGTCCGTGGCTCTCCACTCTTGCTCCCCCTTAACGAGCAGTGCTTTCTGTACACACACTCAGCTCCCCCTCCCTTCCGGAGACTGTGAGCCAGAAGCCAGAGAGGGTGGCACGCCGGAAGCCAGAGAGGGTGGCTCGCTGGCCCAGGCCCGAAGCCCCAGCCTGCAGGGGTGGGGCTGGGGAGGGCTGTTTCAGGAAGGCCTCCTTTCCACCCCAGCAGGGTGCTCACCACCACCCCCACCGCCAGCCAGCCTCCCACTCTGGCTTCTCCATCCCTTCTGCAGCTGCCGGAGTGGCCTCCTGTCCTGGAGTGCCAGCTCCTTTTCTCTCCTTGAAATGTCAAGCCATGCTCCAGCCTTGGCTCCCCCCTGAATCTCTGTGGGGCTCCTTGCGCTGTCATGAGCTGCCACCTGCTTCTCTCTCACCACGAATCCTCTGAAACCGCTGGACACAGGCCCCCAGAGGGGCTGCGGGGGCTCTAGCCTGACAGACTGGACGGCGCCTCACACTGCTCCCAGGCCCAGCGTGGCCCTGCCTCACCCTTAACCACAGCAACCATATAGATAAAGCTCCTCTCATGCGCTCTGTGTCCCTGGCACTGTTCTGGGTTCCAGGGACTCTCTTCCTTCTGGAGCCTACCTGCCAATGAGGCTGGGAACATTTTTATACCTACTTTACAGATGAGCAAGCTTGGAGAGGTATGGAAATTGCCCAAGGCCCCAGGGCTCAATGGAGAAGCCAGGGCTCACTGGCCCGGAGAGGGTAGCACACCTGGAATTGGCACGGGGCAGATAGAGGAGTCGACAGGAGACCTGCCCCGTCCTTTCCCTTCACCCGAAGGGGCTGGAGAAAGTGCCCCTGTGCAGACTGCCTGGGCCCAAAGGGCTGAATGGGTGTGAGCCAAGGAGCCTAGCCAGGCAGACCCTGCTCCCTTCCCCCGGCTAACAGGTGGTAACACCCAGCCCCAGGCTGAACCCTCACTCTCACAGGTAGAAGGTGACTTCTTGTCCCCCACCCCCCAGACCTGATATACTCTGTACTAGCTGGGAAACCTTGGGCAAGGCACTTCATCTCACTGTGCCTCAGCTTCCTCATCTGCAAAATGGCATAATAATAGCTCCCACCTGAGAGGGTAGTTCTGAGGCTTAAAAGCATTCATACATGAGGGCTTAGCAGAGCGCCCGGCAGCCAGGAAGCTCTATTTACAGACCAGCTTTCAGTGTTATTGTGGTCACCATCCTCTGCAGGATAAGGAGGTGATTCGGACCCAGACTTAGGAATTGGACAGACCTGGGTTCATATCAGGCTCTGGCAGTTCCCTGATACTTTGCTGGGGGTGGGGGAGGGCAATCTTGCTCCTGAATCTTTCCTTACCTGAGAATGGGGCTTGATCGCACTGCATCCTGGGGGGCCGGGCATGCGCAAATGCACGGGGAGAGAGTGCACCAGGGATGCCCCACCTCCTCAGGCACCTGGGCGCTGGACTGTGTTAATCCTAAACCATCTCAGCTGCACTAGCCCCGCCCTCAGGCGTGCTACGGTCTCTCCCCGGTCTCTCCCCGGGGCCTCAGCCAGGGCCTGTTATCTGCAGGCTACAGAGAGGGAAACCTGTAACAGCTTGTCCATCCATTGGTTCTTTATGTGATGTTGTTCATCACCCATCAGGTGCTGGGTGCTGGGCTAGAGCAGGGGAATCAGGGGCAATGTCCCAGGCATCGTGGGTGCCCCAAGGACCGCCTCCCCCCACCCACCGCCTTCGTAGCCTATGCCATTCCTCCCAACCTGATGGTAGGGGAGAGGCTCAGGATGCCATCTTTCTCTGTCCCCTCAACTCTACAGCAGCACTGCCATCTCCCTACACCCTCCAGGAAGTGCAGGTCGGCATCATAAACACCACCATGTGTAACCACCTGTTCTCACTGCCTGATTTCCGCCGTGACATCTGGGGAGACATGGTTTGTGCTGGCGACCCTCAAGGTGGCAAGGATTCCTGCTTTGTGAGTGTCCCTCCCGTCCCCAACCAGGGCTTCTGGGCCTTAGTATCACATCACCCCAGCCCCCAGGCCTGAGAGCAATCTGTATCCCTGCACTTCATTTGGTCCTCACCTCGACCCTGGGGGCGGGGGTAGAGACTATTGCCCCCACTTTGCAGATGCAGAAACTGAGGCTTGGTTACTTCCAGGGGGAGGAGTGGCATTTGCATCCAGTCTGCCCAGCTCCACAGCCCCTCCTGCTCTCCTGGCCTCTCTGCTCACCCCTCCTGCCCCACCCCAGGCTGGGCTCACCCATGCTGCTCCCCAGGGTGACTCAGGTGGACCCTTGACCTGCGAAATGAAAGGGCTGTGGTATCAGGTTGGAATCGTGAGCTGGGGAGTGGGCTGTGGTAGGCCCAACCGGCCCGGTGTCTACACCAACATCAGTGCTCACTACAAGTGGATCCGAACGGTTTTGGCCAAAAACACCATTTGCAGGCCGGACTCTTGCCCATTGCTGTTGCTCTTCCCTCTGCTCTGGGCTCCCCCATTCCTACAGTTGGCCTGAGCCCAGCAGATGGCCCCCGAGAGTCAAGGCCATCTGCTGAGTCAGGCCCAGTCCCCTTTGCTAATAAACCTGTGCATGTTCAAGTTGAAGCCTTGCACTGTGTTCTGTGGCCCCGGGTGGCTTCCTGGACACCCTCACGGTCACCCGTGTCCCATCCACGCCAAGACCACTCCTTAAGTCCTAAATCATTGTCACCCATCTGTGCTATACTGGTTTTGGTTGCAAACAACAAAACCCTCTCAGGTTAGTTCAATCAGAAAGATAATTTATGGGAGGACATTAGTAGCACCAAGGTCCCTGGGGGCTAGGAAGGCTGGAGTGGGGTGCAGTGGAGGAAACGCCCCCAAACACCCCCAGCGCTCATGCCGTGTTTCCCACCACACAGACGCCGGATGCTCCTGGCCTCACCACGGTCCCCCAAAGGCTGACCCGGGACCAGGACGAGGGTGCGGCTAGTTTATTTAGGAGGCGATACCAAGAAGCCCCAGTGAAGAGTGGGGAAATGAGGCAGGAGGGGTGATAGCCAGTGACGTTTGCCCAGATGAGGAGGTTACCCTGTTGGCAGCTGAGGCATTGTCTGGCCGGGATCCCCTGAGAAATCACGGGGACACACCTCAGCATCGCCCGTGGGGGACGAGGACCTGGCACGGCCCCTTCTCTCCTGACTCCCCGTGGTTGAGGCTTGTCCTGGGGGCATGGGGGCTCCAAGCTCCATAGGTGGCCTGGGTGGAGAGGCAGCAGCAAGTGTGTCGCCCCCCCCGCCCCTACGCTGGGGTCGCAGAACCCAGCCTCAGCATGGCCAAGGGACCAGGCCAGCGGGGCCAACTCGGGACGCTCGGAACTGTTCGGGCAGATCTGTGTTTTCATGAGATCCAGAGGTGTTGTGAGAGCAGAAGGTATGAGAAGCTCTGGTGGGTCCACATCCTGCCCTCCCTCCCCACCCGGAGACCCCCATCCTCCCTGCTCATGTGTGAGCCCTGGGGGTTTCCCAAACAGGGAGGGTGGGCAAACGCTGGTGGGCAGCCCCGAACCAGACGGAAGTGCCCCCCGCGGTTGTGTCCCGCGCCCCCCCGTCCACCCCCACACCCAACCCACCCCCCCTCCACCCCCACACCCAACCCACCCCCCCTCCCCCGCCAGCTCTCATCCCCTCTGCAGCCACAAGGATTCAAATCTACACCCAACAAGTCCGGCCAACACGTAACACCCCTGTAACACCCCTGCAGCTTCCCAGTGCTCCTAGGGTCTCCTGCAGGGCCCCCCTTTTATCACCCCCCCACTCTGGCTGCATAGCGCCTAGGTGCCCAGCTCTTGCCCACCTCTGCCCTTGCAGATGCTGCTCCCTTGGTCTAGAATGTTCTAGAATGTTCCTCTCTTTCCTGGTTGGCTCCTGCCTTCCTCCAGGCCTCAGCTGAGACCTTGTCTCTTTATCGGGCCCATCATGCCTGCTCACCACACCCTTCACAGTCAGTCCCTCATGCCAACTATCTCTGTTTGTCATGAATGTGGGCTTTGTGGTACTTTCCCAAATGGGTGGCCCTCAGCCTGCAGAAGCCGTTTGTTCCCCCGAGCTGGGCAGGGTGAGGTGCTTCCCTGGTCTGTGCTTGGCGCACAAGGCCACAGCAGGACTGAGTAGCCACGTGCTCTCCCTGTAGGTCACCTATGGCACACCCCTGTGGTGGAGCCGCCTGACAGCCCCACCAGGAATCGGGGCCCAAGGCTGGGGAGAAAGTGAACAGCTGGGGACCCTCAACCCTGTGCCCCGGGGTCATTCATTACTGTCATCGTGGGCGCAGACCCATGCAGCCAAGGGCCCAGCTGGGGCATACAGAGCCCTGGGCGCTTGGTAAGCACAGGGAGGGGACACCAGGGTCCCTGGTTCACCCCCTGCCGTGTCCACTGCCCTTGCTCTCAGCACTTGTCCTGGGACAGGCTGAAGAGACCTGGGAAGGAATTGGAGATCTTCAGGCAGGGGTGATGGGGCAGGGCCTTTCCTAGGTGGAGAAACTCAGGGCTTGTCACCCCCCACCATCTGGGCCCCATAACCTTCAGCCTTTGTATTCCCAGCTGCCGTCCACGAAAGACATGACCCTGGCCCCAGAGAGTGGCCTTGGGCACTCCTGGACACAAGGGTCCTGCACCACCCCCAGTCGGGACCCATCACTGACCAGTAGGTGCTGACCTGCTTTGCAAGTGGCATTGCCTGTCCCGCCACCGCTGAGGCCGGGAGTGCCATGACCCTGTGGACAGTTGAAGTCCCTCTGATCACTGGGGGAACCCACAAGGTGGGGACATGGGGGGCCCTGTCTGCTAGATCATAAGTGACCAATGTCCTATGGTGTGTTTTCCCACCAACCAGTGTTAACAGAGAGGAGCTTCCTCTTGTTCTCACATTTGCTAAGACAGTTAAACCTGCAACTTTCATCCTTAGTTTGCAGTCATAAGATGCTTTTCTAAGCCTAGTTTTTCTAGGGTAATTGTTAGTTTATTGAGCTCATGCTTATTATTTTTCATCACATATTGTGAATGGCACCGCTCATACATTTTTTCCCTTCCTTTTCCTATTCTCCAAAAAGTTGTAGAAAGCCAGAACAGACTTTCTAGACAGCCACTAAGGTTATTATTTCCCTTTTGCAAAGGTTTAATAGAATATAGGGGAAATCGAAGTATTTCTGACAGGTTCTAAATGTAAACACAATTCAGAGCTTTGTATATATTTTTGCATATGGAGAGTTGGGTATGTATACAAAGACACCAAAATATCAACACTTGTTACCCCTGAGTGCTGGGGGTATAGGTGATTATCATCTTTTGTATACTTTTTAGCCATTTCCAGATTTTCTTCATTAACCATTTACTAGTGTGTTACTAGAAAACCAAAACCAAAACCAAACAAGAATCCAGAATTGGTTGGGCAGTTTGGACAAGAGACATTTTCTCAGGCTTTCAGAAGGGATTCTGTACAGATGCAGATTCAAGCCACCTGCCTCCAACCAAACTGTTGTTCCTACGCCACTTCTAAGTAAAAATTTCAGGACCACTGCTATCAGTAAGCACAGAATGCTAATAAGAATCTAGACTGGGAAGCTAGAAGATGATGCAGCAAGGCCTTCCAAGGTCTGAGAGGAAATTAGCTTAGTTTTAGAATTCTAAACCCAGCAAACCATCAATTAAAGGGGAGGGCAAAATTATGTCACTCTCAGACAGGAAAGCTTAGAAGGTTTATCTCCCACCTGCCCTATCCAAGGACCATAACCATGGATGCCTATGTCCTAATCTCCGGAAACTGTGAATATGCACTTCACTTGGCAAAGGGGTTCTGCACACGTGATTAAGTTCAGGACAGGACATGGGGAGATTATCGTGGATTATCTGGGTGAGCCAGTGTAATCCCAAGGTCCCTATACCAGAAGGAGTCAGAAGAGGGAGTCAGAGGGATGGGGTGTGAAGTGGTAAGGCAGGACCCACCATTGCTGCTTTGCAGATGGAGGCAGGGCCACAAGCCAAGGAATGAGGGTGGCCTCTAGAAACTGGAAAAGGCAAGGAAAGTGATTCCCCCCAGAGCCTGCAGGAAGGGACACACCCTGCCAACACCTTGATTTTAGTTCAGCAACGGACTTGTCAGAATTCTAGCCCACAAATGGTAAGACCCAGATCCACCAGGCATCAGACCCAGCATGAGGCAGAAGTTGGAGGAGGTTTGGGGTTCAGAGGCCACCTGAGGGCAGGAGAAGGGTGGAGAGAGGGCACCCCCTAGTGGCATCTACCCACAAAGGCACAGCTCCCTGGGATGTCAGAATAGGAACCTGCCTAGGGCAGGTGTCCCAGGTGACTGCACCTCAGCCCCAGTTGGCTGAAGAGGCTCATGTTAGAGACACTCAGTGTTGTCCTGGGAAACAAGACTGGGCAGCTCCCCTTGGGGCCAGAATCAGCTCCCCCTGCGGGGGTGCGGGAACAGGAGGGAGGAGGAAGGTCCTGGGAGGCGGGCAATAGGGCCCAGTCATGTAGCCAGCCCTGTTTGCCCCAGCCTGGCCCTCAGGACCCTGTGTGTCCAGGAGGGGATGAGAGCCCCCCACTGATCCCTTCTTGGGGACAGTACTGGGACCTAGCCTTGGCCTGGCCAGGACCCTGTAGGGCCAGCAAGGGTCGGACCCAGGAGCACTTGACCTGACGCCAGGAAGATGGGCAAAGACGGGCAGGCCCGGCCCGGTGGCTGCACGTGGTTGAGGACACCCAGGACATGGGGGTGTGTGGGGGAGGAGAAGAGGACAGGTGACAGGGCCTAGCCAGGGCCCAAGGGGACACGGGACTCAGGCTGAGGATCCCCAAGCCCAACTCAGGGCCTGCTGTGGTGTGGGGTGGGCATGGGGGCGTGTAACCTCCTCTTTCAGAGCTGGTGACCCATGCGTGACCCAGACAGACCTTTGGGAAGGCCACCTCCTCATGGCGGGGGGAGGGCGTCCGGTCAACAAATAAGTGAACAAAACAAAGAAATATTCACACCTTGCCTCTTTTCAGGTTCTCAGGGCACATTTGCCCTGGGAGCCAGGCTGGGCCCGCTTGGGCATGGCATGGGTGACCCGGCCCCTCGGCTGAGCAGGGGCTGATTCTGGCCCCGTGGGGATTCCTGGGGTGCCCTCTGGGCACACGATGGGGGTGGGGGGACAGGGGTGTGTTCACAGGGCTCTGCCCATCCCAGGCTGCTCTACAGTTTGGGACAGCGCCCCCTCCTGGCCCTGAGAGGAAGTCCCCACATCCACCCTGACAGGCGCTGGGGGCAGAGCAAGAAAAGGAGCCCGGAGCCCAGACCCCAGCCCCCAGCTTGCTGCCTCCTGCCCAGGCGGGACCCCCTGGGCTCTGCGATGGTGCCCTTCCTTCAGAAGGAGAAGCGGGCTGCAGCGAGCTGTCCCGCCGTCTTCACTCCGCCCTGTCCCTCGCTCCCTCAGCATCCACCTCTGAGGAATCGCCTGAGACAGGCGGGCCTGTTCCCTTTTCTTCACAGGAGGCCTTCTCGTATCTGAAGAAATAGCCTCCTCAGGCCATCAGAAGGCCCTGTGTGTGGCCCCAAAGACATTACTTTGATTTAAATGTGTCCCAAACTGTTCAGTGGCCTGGGAGACACACCTAACTGTCTTCCAAAGTGGATATGCCAATTTTGTGTTCCCACCAGCAATGAATGAGAGTTCAACTTCATTTTTTATATCTAAAAATTTGTACCTTCCCTATAGACTGTTAAAATGAAATGAGTTAATATATAAAGGGTTTAGAATAATACCCCGTATAGAGTAAGCCCTATCCGTGTGCTTTCACCACCATCACCATCGTCTGGGCTCAGAACCGCAGACCCAGCAAAAGTTTCCTAACGGATCCTCACGTCTCTTTGTAATACTCACTGACATGTTCCTCTTCTCTAATTCTAATTTTACATGCTGGTTGAGAGTCACTTAGTGGTTCTTAACCTGGAGTCTGTGGGAAAATTCAGGAATCCATGAACTCGGATCAGGAAAAAAGCACCGATATTTTCATTGTCTTCTACTGGAAATTTCATGTTTCCATCGGTAGAAGGGACCTGGGACCCCTCTTTAACAGCGCCTGTGCCCTCGTCATATCAATTACAGTTGTCCCAGATAGCTTGAAATTCACACTCAGCACTGCTTCCAAATTATGGGTGTTTGTGTTTTGCTTTTTCCTTTTTTATTTTGGCCACGCCCCACTTGCAATGCAGGATGGTTCCCCGACCCCAGGGATCGAACCCTGGCCTCTGCAGTAAAAGCACCAAATCCTAACCACTAGGCCACCCGGGAACCCCCAGATTTGCCTTTTCCTGAATCAATAATAAAAGCACAGGTGTTCATAGGACACTCGTAAGGCACGTGTTAACAGGTGTATCTGCAGCTGCTTTGTGGGACGTTCCTTTCTTCTTGTATCGGGGGGGGGGGCAAAAGGAAGGAACTGGAAAGGGCAGCAAAACTCACAGTGGAGATTTTCCAGTCTTAGGCTTGGTCGAGGGGAATCTCCAGCTCTTTGTCTGCGCTGCGCTGAGTGTGCTCTTTGCTGAGGGCTTAGCAGGCTGGCAGCTCTTCTACATTCCCTCCTCCCCAGGTGGGCTCCCCACTTGTCACAAGGGGTCGAATAGGTGACAGCCTGTCCTCCTGTGTGGTCCCCTGGGGAGGTGGGTTGGGTTGTGCTGAGCTCTGCATGTGCCCATTAGCTGGGGGACGTTTGCAAGAACCAGGGACAGGGAAGGGGGCTGAACGCTGGCTGGGAAGAGGCCGAGGAGCCAGGGGCGCCTGGAGCTCAGCAGGGGTCTCCGTGGATCAGGGGCAATGGGGTGTGGCGATGATTGCCTGGCTCAGGACTTGTCACTGGGGTCCTGCCTGGCCTTGGCCACCATCTCCCCTAGTGACCTCAGGCAAGGTGCGGAACCTCTCCGAGGCTGCTTCTTCAGATGCAGTGGGAATAAAGCAGTGATGCGATGTCACCAGGATCAGGACGCTAGTCTGGAGGCCTGATCCGAGTGATGCTCCACCAGCAGTGTTATACCGCAAGTCCTTGGACGGGGCCGTGGGATTAGACTTTCAATTTACTTAGAAGAGCACAAGCAACTCCACCTAAATGAGGGAAGGGTGGGGCCCTGTCTCCCACTTTCTCTGCAGCCGGCCTTCTGTTCCGTGCAGTTGCTTCTGTGTCTCCAACCCCTTGGGGGTCACCTAGGGCAGAACCTGCCTGATTTCTTCCTCCTCACGTACCCAGGGCTCTGTGGCTCTTGGGTGTTTCAGAGCAAACATCAGTCCTGGAGTGGGGAGGGGGTGCTGGAGGGGGGAGTGTGTGGCCGGAAAGTCCACCTCCCTCCCAGCATCCGGCTGATTTTGGGCGCACTGGAGCCCGCGGTAAGGAGCCCCCAGCGGTAGCGGGCCGGAGTCCCTGCGGTAGACGCTCTAGAGGGTCACCCGGGCGGCCTGCATCCGGCACCGGCGCTGCGGCACCAGCAGGGGGTGCCAGGCCACCATCGGGTACCGCGCGGGCCTGCGGTTCGGCGCCCGCCCTCCCGCCTCCCGGCGGCCACTCCCGTCCGCCAACGGCCAGCACCTGCTCCACTGCCTTTCGGGAATCGGCTTCAAGTGGGGATTTGACCCCGAGAAGCCGTCCGCCCAGTCGGCCCGCCGCGGTGACCAGAGAGCTGACGACCCGCGCGGGGAAGCAGGACCCAGCAAGGCCCAGTGTGGTCCTGAGCCGGTCTCGGGTTCCACCACGCGCTGCTTCCTCGCGGCCGGGTGGTCTCCCTCACCTGTCGGGACCAGAGGCCAGGTGACCCCGGGCTGGTACCAATCGGCAAGGCCAGAGTGATGCTGAATGCCCGTGTTGAAGAAAGGTTCTGCACACACGTGAGCCCGCCTGATTCTTGCCCCCAAGGGGAGTGGCTCCAGGCGCCCCCAAGCTCCCCGGCCCCGCACACTATGCGAGCCTTATATCCTGATGACCGGAGGTCCTGAGAACAGCATCTCAGGACGCTGTCTCCACCACGCGTGACTCCGTGGGGCCCAGGCAGGCCTCGGCCTGGAGGACACCTCAGTGTTTGCAGTGGGAACGATGAAGGAATTCCCAAGAACCGGCTCCCAAATAAGGATGAACTGTGCCCGGGACGGTGCTTCGCAATTAGTCCCCACAGCAGCCCCTGAGCTGGCGCCACGCCTGCTCCGCCCCCTCCCTCCCCTCCTACCCCCACCCACTCCTCTTCCTGCTCTCCTCCAAATGCTCCTCTTCTCCTACCTTCCCCAGTCTAAGGCACTGACTGCTGTGGGGATCAGTGCTGTCACTCCTCCCATCAACACTGTCCCATTCTGACCCTCGCTGTTGCCAACCAGGGGGCACTGGGAGGCGACCCCCTCCCAGCTGCCAGCCCCAGGAAAGGTGGGCCCCAGAAAAGGGGTCGAGTCTCCTCAGTACTGGAAACATTTCCCTTTTAGCAAGTCAGGGGCAAGGAATTAATTATGCAACAGAAAGGAACTGGTTCCAGAGTGCTGCTTGTGAAAACTGCTTTCTGTTGCAGTGTTTTGTGTACGTGTGTGAGTAATTCTCCTGTGATTTGATTTATTCCTGCAACAGGGGGTGGATGGATGGAATGATGGAAGGATGGATTGAAGGAACACTAGCATCCATCCTGCACCCATGTGGGGCCAGGCCTATTGCCAGGTGGTTTCACAATTGTTCTCTCATTTAATCCTCACAACACCTCTCAGGTGGGTGTTAACATCCTATCTTTACAGATGAGGGAAACCAGGCTGAGAGAATTGATGTAATTTACCCAGTGGTTGTGGAATTTAAACCCACTATTGCTCTGCCCCCCACTCCCCTGTTCAGATGTCCATCCAGTGCCCATCTGGGTGCCATCTGGGGGGAGGGATGTCCTTTCCTGAGTGTCCCCACACACTTCAAAACTCACACAGCAAGCGGTCTCCCTGCAGGTTTCCTTCCGCTGCTCTGGGAACTCGGGGCCCAGAACTTACAGGGCCTGTGGCAGAGCCGGCCTGGCCCCTGTGATCTCCTTCTCAGTGGTTCTACAAAAGTTAAGAAACCAAGCACGTGTCAAACTTGAGCCCTGGGGTCCAGGCTGACAGAGGGACGGTTTATCCTGGGCTCGGATCCTGCTCTTCATCTGGGCTTTGGTCGGAAGTCAGCCTGTCAGCCTTCGGAACATCTGAGTACATTCTAACCCCTTCCTTATCCATGTCCTGGCTGAGCCATGGAGGGTCGTTTGTTTGGGGGCTGTGAATTGTTTCTTCTCCACAGCACTGAACTCCCAGCCCCTAACCTGTCCCTGGACAGTGTCACTAGTCCCAGGCCCACCAGAGGCCCACCAGGGTGCAGGGACCACCGGCCAGCCATCAGGGAGCCCTTGAGAGACATTCAGCCATGCAGCCAGGGTGGTTGGGCAGCCAGATGCTGAGGGGAGCTGCTGGAGGTGGGGCAGCCCCTCCACTCCACCCCACCCCCAAGAGGCCCCAAGAGAACCCTCTTTGTCTGTTGCACCAAGCCCGGGTTGGGGTGGAGTTTTATGAGCACAAGTGTCAGTCTTCCAGATCCTCTGCAAACACCCTCTGGAAGTGGCCGGGGAAACAGAGGACAAAGGGGCTGGTGTGTGTATCACAACCAAGGTCAGGCTGCAAGGTCTCCGTGGGTTTTGCTCTTGGTTCAGGCTCCTTCCTCCTCACTCTCCATCGGCACAAGTGGGAGGTGGGGTGGGGGAGGAGGCACCCCTGGCTGGGGGAACTGAACCGATTCTGCTGTCTTTTGCCAGCAAATGTGCGGTGCTCTGAGGAACACACACACACACAGATCACATACACACATGACAGACACACACGCAGAAACACCCCAACACAGACACGTACAGAGTGTACACAGACACATAAACACACACACATACATGTACACAATCATATAGATGCACAGACATATACAGACACACACACACACACAGACACATACACAAATACAGACACACACGCAAACATATACACACAGAAACATAAACGTACACATACACATGAGGCGTTTTGCTTAAGTGAAGGACCAGCTATTCCAGGAGTCACGATGCACCAGAGTCACTTTGAGCTCTGGGGCCTCAAGCGCCTGGGCTGTCACCTTCAAATCCCCAGTTTGAGGTCCATTTTTTCTGTGTCACCTCCAAGCCTCCTGAATCGCAAATCCCACCAGAAGGGTGAGTCTGGACTGCATCACTCAGGGTTCACAGGGCCCCAAGCAAGAATAAGGCCACCGGCTCGAGCAGGGGCACAGCGTGGAACCCAGAGGTGCTTGAGGGAGACTTTGCCAGTGTTCCCCATCCAGTCTGTGTAGGTTGGCACATGGGTGTAGACACCAGGCTGGTATGGCCCAGCGCAGCCTGATTCCCAGCTTACAGTCCCAACCTGGATCCAAGTATCATAGATGGGACAGAGCAGTGGCCCCCACAGTCACCCCAGGGACAGGGAGGGCAGGAGCCGGGCACAAGGCCTCCCGGGGCCCATGGGCCTGTGCACCCTCTGCTGAGGCCACAGGGGCTGGGCAAGGATGCTGCTCCCTGTGGACGCTGGGGTGTGGGGGTGGGGACCGAGTGGGGACACAAAGAACCTGGAGGGTGGGTGGAAGCCACTGTCACCTCGCAGGAGTCTTTTTTCCCATCACAAAGAGGCACAGAACATGTCATCCTGGATGAAGCCCTTCCTGGGGAGGCTGGGCTATCCTAGGTGCTCACCTGCTGGTACGTCTCCCAAACCCAGATGGGCCCAGCCACCGCTGGGAGGACCCGCGCTAGGACTGGATCTCCTGCCCGTCTGCCCACCCAGCTCCTCCCGTCTCCCAGAGCCAGGAGGCAGGGGCTGGGGCAGTAAGTTCAAGCCCCAGGCATCTGCCTGGGAACTGAGGGCCCTACTAATCTCACAGACTCTCAGCCTCAACTGCACTGGCTCCGCCACGGGCAGAATCCAGAACACCGGCCCAAGGCCCCCAAGTCCTATGCGGGTCCCTGTGGTGAGAGGGCTCAGGGAGTCTAACTGCACCAGGAATCTGTCCCCTGGGCCACCCCTGCCCGTGGTCGAGGGGGGACAAGGAGACACGGAGGCCAAGTTGGGATGGGAAAGGGAGGGAGCGACCCACCTGCCTCAACACAGTAGAGCTGGGATCCGAACACCCAGGAGGCGCTGATGATCCCACGTGCCAGCCTCCGGGGATGATGGCGCGGTGAGTGTCCCCACTATGTCGGCACCAGGGTCTGTGTCCCCCGGGTGGGCCTCGGCCGCCCCTGCCCTCCAGGAGACTCTGCAAGACCAGCAGGGAAGTAGCAGTGGGGGATGCCCTCCATGGAGCCCCGAGCTCCGGGCGAGCCCGCCGCCCAGCAGGGCTGAGGGGCCGCCCTCACTCACGCTGCAACGGCAGCAACAACCACTACCACAACCCAGCGACAGTGGCGACAGCACCCACAGTGACCACAGCAAAAGCAGCAGCAGCAGCAGTAACAACAACGACACACAACCACGTGAGTCAGGGCATCCGTTTAGCTTCCTGCTCACACAGACCCTGGGTCCCGCATCCAGAGCCAGGTGTAGAGACGCCCCTTCACTCTTGCTGAGGACGCCATCCTGTTTAGTAAAGCGCAGCTGTTCCAAAGCACATGATCAATCAATCAATAAAGACCTAGGAGGGAACAGACGCAGGTGCTGCCTCTGCAGCTAAGGAGCCGGTGGCCGCCCTCCACCCATCCCACTCACCCGAGGAAGCAGTAACGCCCAGTGCACCCAGCTGAGGTGGGTGAGGGAGCCCCCACCCACGTGCCCCTTGAGGCCATCCTCAGCTCACCTGCTGCAGCCACAGTCCTTCCTGGGCCCCTTGATCTCCCACAATCTTCCCGGCATCCCTGGAGAGGCTCCACCCCGGGAGAGACCGGCAGGTGGGGACGGGGCCCAGCCTCGGCCATCACATGTGTCCCCTCCTCTCAAGTTTCTACTCTAGCACCTCCTACGCACACTTCACTGGCCCTGGACCCTTGGCTGGGACGTCCAGGGCTGGGCCAACCTGGAGGCAGCACATCCCTGAGGGCCCCTAGGAAAGACAGACCAGGGAGGCAGGGTCACCATTCTGGTCATAAAGTCACCCCCCTCTGTTAGACCAGGAGTGCAAGAACAGGGCGAATCCCAATTCTCCTTCTGGTCTGGGGGAGGCCACCCCAGATGGAAGGAGCTTCCAGGTCTCCTCCTTGATTCTTCCTCCTCCCACCTCCCCAGGAGGCTCGCTGGCCCCCCAGGGCCAGGCCTCTGCCCCTTGGCCCTGTCCCAGCCATCTAGAAAGCTCCCCGGAGGATGACAGAAGCAAGAGACCCAGGCCCCATAGGAGAGCAGAGGGGCCAGTGCGGGGCAGGGCAGCAGTCAGCAGATGCAGCAGCAGAAGCAGGCGGAGGCCTGGCCAGCCGCATGACTCTCCACCTGCAGACACTGTTCAAGGGTCAGCATCCTTGGATGGCACCCGAGGGATGGTTGGTGGGTCCCTCACCAATGGCAGTCACCCGGAGCCCTGGCTGGGCAGGACCTGGCCCGCTCCTCACTGGCAGTCTTCTTGGACTCCTGTCCTGCCACTTCCAGGGAGACAGCTGAGAGGAGGCCGGGAACCACAGGGCCCATCTGAGGCCAGTCCCTCCTAGGATCCAGGGTCGGTGGAGCTGGTCGGGCCTCCCCAGACTGAGACGTGAAAGCCACGTCATCCTGCAGGCAGCCCGTCACCCCATGTGTCCAGGAGACCTGGGGTCCCCACTCACTGCTAAGGGATGGCTACCTGGTCTCCCTGTCCCACCCAGGGCACGCGAGGTCTCCCTGTGGACCGGCCACCTCCTGACTCCCTTCTTCCCAGAGGAAACTGCAGCTCACGGAGAGTAGAAATCTCTGAGTTCATGGTTAATCCACAACAAAGCCTTCACTTTTTATTTGTGGAGTAGGACAAGGCAAGTTGAATTTAGTGAGTTTGACATTATTAGAATTTCTCTGATGATTAGGGACAGTCCCCACTGGGTCAGTTAGCAGAAATTAAACCCAAGGACCCCAAAGGCAAATCTCCTGAGTGATGTGGGTCAATGGCAGTATCTAAGGGTTGGAGCTCAGCAGGTGGCTGAGGCTAGATGCTCCTTTGAACGTAGCCACCTGGGTGCTCTCCTCGTGGGAAGGGTGACTGGTCTCTGAGTGCAACCTGTAAGACCTGCAAACTTAGACCTCACGTGCAAACACCAGGGCGGGCTGGCAGTGAGCTTGTGTATAGTGTAAGCAGTGCCAGGGGGAGGGCATTGTGAGTCAGACTGCAGGCAGGAGGTGTGTTCATTGGCGTCCCCACTTGACCTTGACCCAAGCAGTGGAACCGAATTGAAGGAATAACACGACTTTCCAGTTCTCATAGGACTCCTCCCTACGGACCGAGTCAACCTGTAGGATTCTTGAATAATTTCTGGGCAGAATGGGGTGGCCTCAAGAGAGAATAGACTTCTGCTAAGGAGAGAACTCAGTGCTTGAGGGAGTAATTAGAAAAACAAAAGAGATGTGTCCACACTGTCCACCAAACTGATGACATAGACCATACTCATTACCATTACCATTAACTCAAGAAACATTTACTAACATCTGCTATTTTTCCGGGACCCTTTTCTGGACACTGACCGTATCATGGTGGATAAGGTAAAGGTCTCACCCTTCATAAGCTCAGAATATTTCCTGGGAAAGATAACTGAGTAAATAGACAGTAATAAGAGAACATGACAAATGCAGGGACAGAGGCTTACCTTCTGGTTATGTGTGTTAGGGAGGGGATGATAAACAAGGAACAAATGAAATAAATTGTATATATTAAATAGTAATAAATGTGCTGGAAAAAGAGAAAGCAAGGAAAGGAGCAAGAGTGGAGGGAAGGAACATTGTAAACAAGATGATGACATGGTGACATCTGAGTAGAGATTTGTAGGAAGTGAGGGAGTGGCCATGCAGTCCTGCAGGGGAAGTGGAAACCGTAGGTGCAAAGGCCCTGAGGCAGGAGCATGCCTGTTGTGTTCCCAAACACAGCTGGGAAGCCAGAGAGGCTGGAGCCCCACAAACAAGGAGGAGAGAGATGAGAAGGGAGGCTGGAAAGATGACATCATTTACTCTGAGTAGGGTTTGGAACAGAATGACAGGATCTGACATAGGTTTTAAGAGAACCACTCTGGCTGCTGTGCCTGGTGGGAACAACAGCCGAAGCAGTGGGACCAGTTAGGAGACCATGACAGAAATCTGGGATAAAGAGGAAAGTCGCTTGGGATGGCGTGGGAAGAAGTGGCCAGATCTGGATGTATTTTGGAGATAGGATAGAACTCACAGGATGTGCTGATGGCTTGAATTTAGAGAATGAGAGGAAGAGAGGCGTAAGGAAGACGCCACAGTTTCGTGTTGTTGGGGTTTTTTAAATCAGTTTTATGGAGGTATAGTTTACACAGAGTAAATTTCACTATTTTTAATAAATTATAGTCCTATGAGTTTTGATAAATGCATCCAGTCATGTAACCATCACCACAATCAAGATATAAAGCCAGTTCCATCACTATTAAAAAAATCCCCCTAAGCCCCTTTGGGGGCAATCCTTCCCCCACCCCAGCCCCTAGCAACCACCCGTCTGCTCTCTGTCCCTATAGATTTGCCTTTTCAACAGTGTCATATAAATGGATTCATGGTGTGGAGCCTTTGGAGTTCAGCTTTCTCCCCTCGGCATCATAAAAGACAAAAATAAAAGAGGGATTTCCCTGGTGGTGCAGTGGTTAAGAATCCGTCCGCCAATGCAGGGGACACGGGTTGGATCCCTGGTCCGGGAAGATCCCAAATGCTGCAGAGCAACTAAGCCCTTGCGCCACAACTACTGAGCCTAGCTCTAGAGCCTGAGAGCCACAACTACTGAGCCCGCATGCCACAACTACTGAAGCCTGCGCACCTAGAGTCCATGCTCTGCAACAAGAGAAGCCACCGCAATGAGAAGCCCACGCACCACAACGAAGAGTAGCTCCCGCTCGCCACAACTAGAGAAAGCCCGTGCGCAGCAACAAAGACCCAACCCAGCCAAAAATAAATAAATAAATTAAAAATAAATAAATAAATTTATAAATAAAGATTAAAAAAAAAAGATTCACCATGTTGTGTATAGTTTGTTCATTTTTGTTGCTGAGTAGAAGTCTACTGAATGGATGGACCACAGTTTGCTTATCCATTCACCAGCTGAAGAAACAATTGGGTTGTTTCCAATTTTTGCCAATTCTGAATAAAGCTGTTATAAATATCTGCATACAGATTTTGTAAGAATATGTTGTCTTCTCTCTTGGATCAATCTTAGGAGTAGGATTGCTGCATGGATGTTCAACATTACCGGAAATAGTCAGCATGTTTTCCACAGGGGCAGTACAAGTTTGCACTCCCACCAGCAACACGTGAGCGTTCCAGGAGCTCTGCATCCTCGCCAGCACTTGGTGTTGTCAGTACTCCAAGGTTCCCAAACTGAGCAGTTGGAAGGAAGGACTGCTGCTTTGTGCTGAGATGGAAATTCTGCCAGTGGAGCAAGTTTGAGAGGGAATACTGAGATTCATTTGGGGTCACCTTAAGGATGAGATGTCTATATGATATTTACAAGGGGATGTTGATTAGTTGAGTGGACACGCAGGGAGAGAAGTCTGGAGTCACCTCTATGGATGGTGTGTAGAGCTATGACACCAGATGCTATCACCCATGGATACAAGTAGGTGAAGGAGGAGAGAAGCCCCAGCTCTGATGTTGGGGCATCAATCACATAGAGGTTGGGAAAATGAGGAAGAACCAGCAAAATAGACTATGTTCTGTGAAAGTGATTTTTCCCCCCTCAGTAAGAATTGAGACAACTGTGTCCCTGAAAACTGGTATTTGTCCTGGTTTGCCTGTGTGTGATTGTTTAGTAGCTGCCAACAGGAAATCAGACCCACAGGCCCATTGGGTCAAGGTCAAGTGGTGATGCAGATGAACACAGCCCCCACAGTCTGACACACACCACCTTCCCCCATGCCCTGGTTACACTCTTACTCACTAGCTACCTGCCAGTCTGCCTGGTGTCATCATGTGAGGTCTAAGGTTGCAGACCTTGAAGGTCATACTCACAGGCCCAGTCATCTTTCCCATGAGCAACTTTGTGATACTATGAGCACAACGACCTGGGCACAGGTAACAAAGTTTGGCTTGGAGCTGGGAAATCCGTTGTCTCCACCTTCACGTAGAATCCCACACTCCCCAGGCAGTCTGGGGAGCTTGGGGAGATGGTGCCCTTGGTGAGGAGACTGGTGAGCTCATTAGGGCATCATCAATGGGGTCATGGTGAGACTCCTTCAGGTGCCTCCGTGGGCAGCAGCACTGACTGGGAGACTTCAAGCAGGAAAGGGAGAGAAAAAAAATAATTGCTCTTGAGTAAGCATGATATGAAAACATGAAACTAACTGGGACACCCTCTGAAGGTCCAAAGCTCTTGTGGACAGGTATGAGCTCAAAGCCTTCATAATTTGGATAATTTAAGTGTGATTTGATTGTACTGACGAAATCTGACATACTGTTTCCATGATAACAAACAGTGTTTTTTGTAAAAAAAAAAAAAAAAAGCAAAAAATTTTCTGTTGATCTAAAACTATTCTGTGGGCTTCCCTGGTGGCGCAGTGGTTAAGAATCCGCCTGCCAATGCAGCAGACACGGCTTCGAGCCCTGGTCCGGGAAGATCCCACATGCCGCAGAGCAGCTAAGCCTGTGCGCCAGAACTACTGAGCCTGCGCTCTAGAGCCTGAGAGCCACAAGTACTGAGCCCATGTGCCACAATTACTGAAGCTCACACACCTAGAACCCGTGCTCCACAACAAGAGAAGCCACCACGATGAGAAGCCCACGCACCGTAACAAAGAGTAGCCCCCACTCGCTGCAACTAGAGAAAGCCCGGGTGCAGCAACAAAGACCCAATGCAGCCAAAAATAAATAAATAAATTTATAAAAATAAATAAATAAATAAATAATTTTAAAAAATGATTCTTCAGAATAGTTTTAGATTGACAGAGGGTCTGAAGCAGGTATATCAGTTACAAAGGCATTTAGCTGCAGTAAAAGAAGATCCAACCAACAGTGGCTTAAAAGCACACAAGAAGGATGGAGGTGGCTGTCTAGGATGGAGGCAACCTCTCAACCATGTCCTCACACCTGCAGCTTCTGAATCTTTGTTCACTGTCAATTTAGGTGTTATTCAACTCGTAGCCTCATGGTGATAAGATGGCTGCTAAGGGTTAGGCATTACATCTGTATCCAAGACTAGAAGTAGGCAGACGGTGGGAAAGGATAATGCCAACTGAACATGTTCCTGTTATCAGGAACAAAACAAAGTCTTCCCAAGAAACTACCCATCAGACATCTGTTTCCACTGGGACCTTGTGGGAGACTGTGGAAAGGAGCATTTAGTTTTTCCAGTCTCTAAGGTGGAAGAAGGAAGGGAGGGGTGTTGGAATGGGGTTATTGGCTTAGCCAGCCAAAGGAGTCGGCCACCAAGGGAGCTCATGGGGTTAGATGTGATTTACACACTTGTTCTGGATGCACAATAGAGACGAATTGGCAGGTCCCTGGCGTGGGAGTGAAAGTCTTCTAAAGAATTAAAGATCTGGGGAAGGAGCATGTGGAGGCAGTAGCCAGACCTCGCAGCCTATGACTAAGGCACTTCCATAGTAAGGACATGGGTCACTGTGGCCAGATGGCGGCACCCCTGCCCTGGGGGAGGTAAGGAGGACTCTCCCTGGGGCTGCTCCATGTGGGGGGTTAAAGGTGAGTGGAGGCACCTGCTGGGAGCCCAGGTTGGCATGCCAGCCCCTCCCACTGGCACTTCCTCTTAGCCCGACAGGCCCAAGGGGCTCCATGTGCAGCCCCCAGAGGCAGGAGGTGTCGGCGGAGCCGAAGCAGTGATGGCCCCCACCCCCGCCCATTTGGGGCTTGCTCCTGGCCTGGTTCCAAACAAGGGGCAAACAGGCTCTCTGCGATGCTGGTGTGGACCCCACCAGGGCTAGACTGACCACATTTCCACCTCCTGGACCCCCCACCCGACTGGGGAAGGAGTCACTGGAAATCTTGTCACACTTTGGACCCAGGGCGGGCTCCCCACCCCATGGCCCAGCCCGTCTGTCAGGCTTCTTGGGGCTGTGGGAAGGTGCCTCCGGCTCTGGGGCTCCCTGGAGGGTGATGGCCAGCTCAGAGAAAACCCACCCTCACCTGAGGGTCCCACATTTACGGGGTGACTTCTCAGCCCCAACAGATGTTTCCTTTTTTTCTTTAATTTTATTTTTATTTTTATTTTTATTTTTTTTGGCTGCGTTGGGTCTTCGTTGCTGCATGTGGGCTTTCTCTAGTTGCGGAGAGCGGGGGCTATTCTTTGTTGCGGTGCGTGGGCTTCTCATAGTGATGGCTTCTCTTGTTGCAGAGCATGGGGTGTAAGTTGTGGCATGTGGGCTCAGTAGTTGTGGCTCACGGGCTCTAGAGCACAGGCTCAGTAGTTGTGGCGCACGGGCTTAGCTGCTCCACGGCATGTGGGATCTTCCTGGACCAGGGCTCGAACCTGTGTCTGCTGTATTGGCAGGCGGATTCTTAACCACTGTGACACCAGGGAAGTCCCCCCAGCAGATGTTTCTAGGTGTGGCCTTCTCAGGGGCTTCTGTCAGGATGCCATTGGAGGCAGAGGCAGAGGGCGGTGAGAGACAGGATGTGGGGGACACTGAGCCACAGAGGCCAGTGGCCAGAGACAGAGACAGAGAAGGAGTGAGGGGACAGGGACAGGACGTGGGGGAACGAGGAACAGAGGAAGAGCCTGGAGGGCAGAGGGGGAAACGGAGGCAGGAAGAAGGGCAGCGAATGAGGCACTGGTGGAGGGGTATGGGGGGGGAGGGGAGACTGAGTCCAGAGAGGAGGGTAAGTGGACAAGGGAAGCAGAGTGACAGGTAAAGCGGGACCAGGTCACAAAGGGGAGGGGCCTCACCTGAGCCACCTGCTCACCCCCCAGCTGGTTCCCAGGCCAGCGGGAGGCCAGGTTAGCGTTTGTTTGTTAATAAGACCAACCCCACAGCACTTATTAACATGGGGGTAATCAAAACAATATGAACAAAAGTTTTAGAACAATGCTCCCAGTAAAGGACACCAAACAACCAACCAAACCACATCTGTGCTGCCTCCTCAAGCTCACTGCACTGATCATTTCTAGTCGGAGACCCTGAGGCAGCCACTCAGCTCTGTCCTCTGCACAGCCGGGCCTACTTGTCTTCCTGACTGTTAGAAAAAATCTCTCCCGCACATACTCATCAAACCAACCACACAGCCCTGCCTGCACATTCGCTTGTTTCTGGGAAGCCCAGGTGGGGCTGATGGGGTACAGCGTCCTGGGCCCTGGGAGGAGGGGCAGGGCTGGTCCAGGAGGCCAGAGGCCTGGCTGCAGGAAGGTGGGCGGTGGGAAAGGGGAGCATTAGCTCGGTCCCAGGCAGACCCCATGGTGGCCTAGGACTCAGCTCTCAGCCCCACCCCGTGGGGGCAGGTGAGGTGACTCAAGCCCCCACGGAGACCTGCTGTCTCACTGTTTTGCTCCTTCGTTCTGGGGGGAGGATTCACAGAATCGGCAGTGAGTCACTGGCTGAGTCAGCTCCTGGGGAGTCCTGGCTGCCTCAGCCCAAACTGAGACACCCGGCTCTAAAATGAGGGAGGATGGGGGACACCCCACTCTCGTGTGTGTGTGGCGGGGGTTCTCCTAGCCAGCCCTGTTTCGGAAATTCAACAGGCAGGTTGAGGACCTGCCTGGCCCTGCAGCCCCCAACACCCACCTTTCTTGTGGGAGAGCTGGGCCTCCTGTCTCCTCTCCATTTGGTCTCTCTGGTGGCAAGGGGTTACAAAAGGACAGTGCAAAGGTCAAAAGTCAGGATGCTGAATCCTAGGTGGGCAGGACACCTGGGTCCCTGGCCAGACCACCATCCAAACTCCTACCTGCCAGCCCCCGTTTTAACCCCAACTGGACCCTGCTTCCCAATGTTCCCATACACGAGGGAAAAAATAGGAACTGGGGAATAAACAATTTATTGAAATTGGAGGAATAAATAAGACGTGTGGGAGGAGTTACAAATAACTGTAAAAATCATTAACATGTATGTACACAAAGGCGCTCCGGGCCTCGGGGGTGGGGCCTGAGCCCAGGGGCGGGGCGGGGCCTCCCCGCGGAGGAGATCAGGCGCCGGCACTCGGGCGCTCCCCCAGAGGTAGACCGCTTATTTACAACAGAGGAAACAGCACGTGGTCTCCCCAGATCCCTAAACCCCGCGGCCCCGGGCGGCCCCGCGAGCTCGCCGCGCCCCCAGAGCCCGTCCCCGGCGCCCTGTGGGCCCGCTACCCTGCGAGTGCCCGCGGAGCTGCACCCCTTGCACGATCCCCTGTACCCAGGAGCGGTGGGCGGCCAGGCTGATGTAGACGCCGGGCCGGTTGCGCTCCGCACAGCCCTCGCCCCAGCTGATGACGCCCGCCAGCAGCCAGGTGCGCTCGACCTGGCACATCAGGGGACCTCCGGAGTCGCCCTGCGGAGAGGAGGGAAGGTTAGGGACCCGCGTGGGGCAAGCGGTGAGCAGAGCCCAGGACCCGCACCGCAGCGGGTGGCAGTTCCCTTCGCGGGGGACCATTTCTCCGACCTGGGGGCCGCGGCACTCTAACCAACGCCACCAGGACCGGGAGGGCGGGGAAGGACACACTTCCCAGGCTCACTTCCGGTAAGAAGCACTTTGTGCTAGACCTTCTCCCTCACAGCCCTGGAGGCAGGGAGGATTGTGACTTGCTTCACAGTTGAGGAAACTGAGGCTCAGAAAGAAGAAAACTGACCCAGCCCGGGTGTGGACCATCGCACCGTCCCGCCGTGCTCCGCCACAGTGGTGGAGCTGGAGCTGGTTCTGGGGGCCAGGACCGTGGCACCCTTTCAGGAGGATGCCAGCTCCCTGAGAATGGGGTCAGGCACACCGGAGGTGCTCAGAATGTTTGATGTATGAATGGCTGAGCCAGGCTGGGGCCGGGTTCTGTAGGCATCTATCTAGGGGGCCTACCAGGTCACAGGCGATTCTGGGAGGAGGCCCAGGAGGAGAGGGGTGATGGAGCTCAGTGGGGCAGGGCTGGGAAGGAGGTGGTGTGCTCACCAGACAGGCGTCCCGCTCCCCCTCCAGGTAGCCGGCGCACAGCATGTCCTCCGTAATGGCGCCCTGCCCGGCTCCCCGCCAGTACAGGCGGCTGCAGACTGCTGAGTCGATGATGGGAACCTTTAGCTTCTGGAGGGTCTGAGGGTGGGGCAGGGGCACTGGGAGCAGGGAGGAGAGAGTCAGGCTTGGGAGACTCTCCTGGTGGCCTCCTCAATTCCCTCCTCAATTCCCTCAGCAGCGTTTCTCAAAGGGTAAATGGATCAGCTCTGTCAGGCTCTCCCACAATGCCTGCAGAAAGCCCAAATTCCAGGACTCCACTCTGGACCTACTGAATCCCAAATGAACGTGCAGCCTGAAGCTCTGAATCTTTAACAAGATCTCTGATGCCAATGAGATGGTTCAAACCAATGGTCCAGGCTTGTCCCGTCTCAGGCATTACTTTAACCAGCACCGGTACTGCTACAGACTAATGGCCACTCAGTGTTGAATGTTACTGGGACTTGAGGGACCACCCCCCCCATCCCCTAGGGGGATTGACCCTAGGGTTGGTCTGTAGACCTTCCCCAGTTCATAAATCCACCTTTCACAGGAACCCCTAAGAATGACCGTGGGGAGGCTGGCTGAAACTTCAGAGTCAGTGGGGTCCCCAGACGCCCAAACTGGTGTCATTTCTCTTAATTCTGGAATCTGGTTAAAGTTCCATATATATATGTCACTGCTTCTCTGCCTCTTACTTTATCTAATCTAATTTGTGTTTCTAGATGAGGTTTTCCAAACCTCCAGACTTGGTTTGCCAATTATATTTTACCATTTATGGAGACTGCATTTTCTCCTGGGAATTTTGCCTGCAATTGTGTCATGATGCCACCAGGGGGCATTTATTCCAGATTTGGAATCTTAGGGCTGTTTTCATATTCACCTGGTTCAGCTTGGTCCCATAGACACCTCCTCTCAGCTGTTCCTATATCACTTAATATCTTGGTTGATCTGGCATCTTTGCCTCAGAACACAGCAAAAGGTACCTTTTAACTAGAAATGATCTAGAACTATCCACCTAGGCTTCTGCGTCGTCACATCTCTGGGTCACAGCCTGTCTTTTCTTCTATCTGTGTCATGCTCTGCCTCTGGCCTCTATCCTTTGCTGCCCATGGCACCTGTATCTCCCAGTGTCCACCACCCTCTATCCCCACCCACCCCCACCCCCCTGGTGGGAAAGAAGCCACACCTCCATCGTGGATACTCCCCCAGCCAGCAATCCAGCAGTTGGTGTCCGGAAGGAGATGGACGGAGGAATCAGGCAGGCAGATGGGCAGGATGCGTTCAGAGAACTGGATGGCGTGCTCCAGGCGCACCAAGGCGATGTCAGCATGGGCGCCTTCCTTCCAGGAGTACACAGGGTGGGACTGCACCCAGGCAATACCCACCTCCTGGGACCTCGGGCCGGGGTTCCCCAGCTGCCAGGCCCCCAGCAGCACAGAGAACAGGGCTGGTTTGTTCAGATGGCTGGAAGGGAGAGGGAGGGGGTGGCATCAGCCAGGAACCACTGGGTGGTCAGGAAGGGTCTGGGAAGGGTTTCTGGGGGAATGGCAGGCATATGAAGGCCCCTGGTGAGCAAAAGAGGCTTCTGGGGAGAAGCAGGGACTCCCCTGAGGGACCCAAGACTGGACTAAGGCCTGGAAGCCGGGGCCGTGTGGGCAGCCCCGGGTCTGGGGAATCGAGTGGAGGGGACCGGCTGAGCATATGTACCCCTTGAAGCAGTGGGCGGCCGTGAGCACCCAGTGGTTGGTGAGCAGGGAGCCTGCACAGTAGTGGGTGCCATTCTTCTGGATGCTCACAAGCCAGGGCCACTCGGCATCGGTGCCGTCCTCACCACCCACGATTCGGTTCAGGTGTTGGGGCTTTCCACAGGCTGGGGGGCCTGGCGGAGGAGGGGCCGGTGTGTCAAACCCTCAGGCACAATCCTCATCCCTTCCAGCCCCCCTTCCCTGCCTTCAGCACTTAGGCCTGTGCTCCAGTCTCCTCCCACCCTGCTCCATCCTTTGCTGCCTCTTTCCCGGCCCTTCCACCCTCTGCCCTCCCCTCTGGCTCAGCACTTGGTCCTCTAGCCGCTCACCCCCTCCTGGGCCTCTCTCCTCCGCATCCCGACTCTCTGGGCCTCGTTTCCTGCCTGCCCTTCCTCTCCAGCTCAAACCCCCTCTTGCCCCACTGCCCGCTTCTGACCTGTCCCCCACAGACAGACACACAGACACTACCCTGCCCTTCAGGCTTCCTCCCTCCCCGCTTCCCTGAGGGCAGCTCTGACTTACCAGCTGTCTTGGCAGCAGCTAGGGTGGCTGAGGGCAAGAGAAAGAAAGGGTCAGGCCGGTGGAGGGGAGCCCTGGTGCCCAGCGATCCTTCCCGGTGGCTCAGTCCCTGGGGCCCTCCAGGCCACCCCAGGCGGGGCATTTCCTGGAGCCTGGGCAGGACAGACAGAAACCTCAGGCCCTCGCTGTGAGCTGCGGCCTTGGCCTCCCTGCAACTTCCGGTGCAGCCTGTGCCCGGGCTCCATCCAGCCTGCCTGGGGGTGAGGGGTCAGCTCCTGGGGTGTCTCACTGAGGTGAGAGTGAGAACCCCCCTCTCAGGCCAGAGGTCTGGATGCCGCTGCCCCAGCAGTGGACCATGCAGACCCAAGAGACAGGAACGGGACATGAAGAGGGTAAATAACAAGCAGAGCTGAGCACGCTGAGCGCTGACTGCGCTCAGCCCTGTCCTGGGCCCTGTAGTGCAGTGTTTCACGTACTCCTCACAGCTGTGCAGGAACCTGAGGCTCAGAGCAGGCAAATAATGATAGAGAGGAAGAGAGGTAGAGGGAGAGAGGGAGAGAGGGAGGTGGGGGAACAGAGCAACAGATGAGAGGGAGAGGAGGGATTCAGGCAGCACCAAGAGGGAGGGCGGCTGGGTGGACAATGGGGAAGGGGTGGAGGGGGCAGCAGGCCCTCAGGACTCACCTGGAGCAGCCAGAAGCAGCAAGGAGGTTACAATCCTGAGGTAGTGCCTCCCCAGGGCAGGGAGAGTCTTGGGAACCACCATGGCCACTGCCGACAGGAGAGCTTGGGTTCCCTGCAGGCCACCCCAGGTTTTATCCTGTGAGGCGGAATGCCGTCGGACCAGTCCCCCAAGTGAGTGGCTCAGTCCCGCCACCCCGGGCTGTCAGTCACAGGGAGGGGGTGGGGCTTTGGGGAGGAAATAAGCCGTTAAAGTCGGGGGTGGGGGTGGGGCTGGAGGTGGGGGTGGGAGGGCTCTAGCTGGGTCCCCTACCTCGGGCCTGGATCCGCGGACTCAGGTCTCAGGATCTGGGCTCTGGAGGGGCAGGCGAGGGAACCTGGGCCCTCAGGTCTAGGCTGGGCCTTGACCTTGACTGGGGGGGGCAGGGCAGAGAAAGGCCCTTAAGCTTGAAGGGGGGGTGGTCCAGGTGGGGAAGGAAGGCACTCAGACCCTGGGGCCTGGGTCCGCAGTGGCGGGAGCCGTTGGGGAGGCCCTGGGGCCTCGGGTGGGTGACAGCGGGCAAGGGGCTGCCCAGAGGCTCCGTAATGGCTCCTGTGACTCAGCGGAAGACCTGACCCAGCCCTGGGCTCGGGGATCCCGTTAACCCACTTGCCAGAAGGCGTGAATCAGACCCCCAGTGGCCACCTGTCCCGGGGACACCTTCCTGTGGGCCCTGTCACTCAGCAGCCTGAGGATTCATCTCTCACCTGGACTCCCAGGAAGCCCAGACGGGGCAGCCAGTTGCCCAGGTGGCTGTGACTGATGCGGCTGCCTGGGGAGGGCTGGGATGCTGAGTCCCCACACCCCACCCCAGCCCCTGTGCTCCCAGGACCACCCCCCTGGACTCCTCCTTGGGGTCAAACGGCTGCTGGGTGATGCTTGAGCGGGGAGCCCAGGTGGGGGTGTGGGATGCGAAATGCTCCCCCAAGGAATCTGCCCACGTGATCCTGTAGCCCCCACCCTGCAGTCAGGTCTTCCATGACTCAGCGCCCCACACTCCAGACACCCGTGCCCTGAGCAGGAGGAGTCAGGCTTCTTCCGAGTGAGACTGTGTATCTTTGTCCTTCAGTCATTTGATCAACAAACCTTGCGATGGCCCTCGATATGCCTGGGGAGGGGCACGGACATAACAGCAGTTACGGCGTGCTTAGTGAGCCAGGCACCACCTCATTCAGTCTGCAAAGTCCCTTATTATTATTCCCATTCTGCAGATTAGCAAACTGAGGCCGCTTAGGTTAGTGACTTACACAAGGTCCCCCAGCTGGTGAGAGGAGGAGCCCAGATGTGAACCCCAATTCTAGAGAATTGGGCACCTGCTGTATGCCAGGTCCTGTGCTGGGCACCGGGACACGATAATGAATAAGACACATGTCCTGTCCTTAGACAGCACACGTCTCCCCAGGGGTGGGAGGCAGTGAGCAAGTAATGACTGCAAGGGGTCATGGGGGGATGGGCACAGAGGCCTGGGACTGGGGTAGGAGTGTCAGGGAAGGAGGGGGCTTCAGGCGTGGACCCTGGAGGGCCCTCCTGAGGGTGGGTGCTGTGTGCTGCGACTCTCAGAGGGGAGGGACAGTGAGGAGTTTCCCCATGGATCCTCGGGATCTAGGTTGGTACCTGGTGCACACTGGGTCTCGATGGATGTTTGTTGAATGAATAAACAAGTGAGGAAGAAGTGAGTCTGGAGAATTCCACTGGGGACCAACTGCTCCAGCCTCCTGCCTCTCCAGTTCCTCTCTGTTCCAGCTCTTCATGCCATTCATGCCACCTGGATCACTTCCCAGGTGATCCAAGGGGCAGGCATGTGCCCCAAGATGTTGCTGTCCTCGAGATGGGGTGGCCAGGAAGATAGCCCCAAGGGGAAGGGTCCTGGAAGAACCAGGGGAAGTCCAGAAAAGCCAGTGAAGACTACCTGGTACAAGTCCTGGAAAAGGACCCCACAGACCGGCTCCCCAGTTCCCAAGGAGTGGAGACCTTGGTATGATTCAACATTCATTCAAACGGAATATTCATTGTGCCCACGGTATGCCAGACCTATGCCAGGCAACGTGGCTGGGCATCTCTTCGCCGGGGCAGGAGATGGATGGGCTGCCCACCCTGCCACCCACTCTCCGTGTCCCTGCCAGGCCGTCTCAGACCACTGATGACTTTGCAGGGAGGTGGGGGTGACAGATAGGGCTGCAGAGGCCTCAGAGGGCATAGCAGCTGGAGCCAGCGATGCTCAATCCAGAGAAGTGACTTACTGCCCCCCTTCTCTCAGCATCTCAGATGTGGGCACCGGAGTCTGGCAGATATCTGATCAGGGGTATCTGTTCATTATCCAACCAAATCTACTGAGCACCTACTGCGATACAGCTGTGAATAAACCAAACCAAAGACAATCCTGCCCTCATGGCAGGGACACCAGGGGAAACAGAATAAACAACATAAATAAGTAAATCATGTAGTTTAATAGATGATAAAGTCTATGGGGAAAACCAAAGCTGGAAGGGACTCTGGGGTGGGGGTGGGGAGGGGGAACAGGAGGTGGGGTGTGGGGTTTTGGGGTTTGTAATCTTAAATCAGGAGCCCAGGGAAGAAGTGCAAACCTTCAGCTGAGACTTGCAGGAGAGGGGCAGAGGCGGGTGTGGTCAGAGGCCATTCCAGCCGCAGGAAGAGCAAACTCAAAGTCTCGGTGGGTGGAATGGAGGATTCCAGTGGCAAAGGAGAAGCACAGGGGCTAAGGGGGCCTGGCCCGGCCACCCGGTCTCCCTGTGTAGGTGACACTGGGCCTGGCTCCAGAGTATGAGTTGGGGACGCTAGGAGGAGAGGTGGGGAGAGCCATCCGGGGTGAGGGCCAACCAGCTCAGGGCACGGGGACAGGGTACTCGGGGCAGAGGCCACCAGACCACCAGGGTCCTTGTGGGCCCAACCATATAAGGGAGCCTTGGCTTTAGGGCAGGAGCCCTGCAGACAGAAACCCAGCAGAGAGCATCGGCCGCAGGAACTGCTCTCTCCTCTGAGGCTCATTTTCATGCAGTTCTGGCCCTGGCTTGGAGATTGCGAGCTGTTTTCTGTAAGGAGAGGCTGGATCTCTGAGCTGGAGAGGGGAGCCGGGGTGAGGTGGGGGTCACGCTGAACTCCAGGCAAGCCACTTGGCTGAGATCAGCACTGCATTCCAGGTGTGGAATCTAGCCCTCCAGTGGGTTTGGTCAGACCCGCACTGCTGTGTTTTTTAAATTGGGCAAATCCACATTAAAAAAAAAAAATCTGGGGGCTTCCCTGTCGGTTCAGTGGTTAAGACTCCATGCTTCCAATGCAGGGGGCACGGGTTTGATCCCTGGTTGGGGAACGAAGATCCCACAAGCCAGGCGGCGCGGCCAAAAAAATCTGAATTTTGACTAATGCTGTTGTGAACACAAGTGTACAAATGTTTTTCTGAGTCCCTGCTAAAACAGATGTTTGCACACCCATGTTCACAGCAGCATTATTCGCAGCAGACAAAAAGGTGAAACAACCCAGTGTCCATCGATGGATGAATGGATAAACAAAAGGTGGACCATTATGTACTGTTCAGCATGAAAAGGAATGAAGCACTGACACATGCTACAACATGGATGGACCTTGAGGACATTATGCTGAGTGAAATAAGCCAGGCACAAAAGGACAAATACTGTATGATTCCACCTATATGAGGTCCCTAGAGCAGTTAAATTCATAGCAACAGAAAGTAGAGGGTGGGTGCCAGAGACTGGGGGAGGGGGGATCGGAGTTAGTGTTTAATGGATAAGGAGTTTGCTCAAGAAGATGAAAGTTCTGGAGACGGATGGTGGTGATGGTTGCACAACACTGTGAACGTATGTAATGCCATCGGACTGTACACTTAAAAATGGCTAAAATGATAAATCTTATGTATATTTCACTACAATTAAAAAATGGAAAAAGAAATCTGAATATCCACCGTTTCATGAACCTCAGAAGCTGTGGCAACACTGGGCCCCGCTGGGCTGAGAGGCCTGATTCCAGTCCAGCCCCACTCACCCACCCGCATTCTGCGGTTTGGGCCAGCCAGGGCACCGCGTCTTTGGGTATCTCCTGCGCTCGGAGGGCAGGGCTTGGGACAGAACAGATAGATGCTCCATCCCTGCCAGGTGACTCAAGTAAGCTGCCAGAGCAAGCAGAGAACTCCGAAGGAGCCAGGGACATAGCAGCTGCTTCTTCCAACCTGGCCTTGGTTTGTGCATCTGTGCAGAGGCTTGTCAGCCCCGCTATGTCTGTCATGACTGCTCAGGCAAAGGGCTGGAGGCCACGCCAGGCTGAGCGCCGAATGAGCAATGGCCAGGCTGTGCTGTCTGCAGGCAAGTTTTTCCAGGGCACTAATGGTTTTGAGGAACCTGGCCTGGCTGGTCTCAGGGACACTGCTCACCGGCTAGCATTTCATCACCTTTCCGAGGGGACGTCCTTCCATCTAACCACTCCTGAACTGTCCTGGGCGCTCAGCTGTCACTCGGGGGCTCCCTGCCTCTTGGAGACTGGGGCGAAGAATGCTCTTAGTCATGGAGGAAAGGAGACCTTTCCAGTGACGTTTGGAAAGCTCTCCCCATCCCAAGAGCCTGGGTCCCCCTCAGAGCCTCGCCATGGCTCCTATGGCCCCAGGCCTCGCATTTCCTCTACCTCTGCCCAGGCTCCTCAAGGCCCTCTCGGTTCTGCTTACCCCAGTCCCAGCCCCAGAGTTCTGTTTCTTCTCCCTTCCAGAAGAAACCCAGGTTCGTCGGTGCACACCGAATCCTTTCCCCATCTTCAGGCTCTCGGACCCTGGGCTGTGTAGTCCAGGCACTCCCCACCCGCACCCCCACCCCAAATTCTGCGAAATAAAATTTTCTCCATCTTATAACAGCATTGTCTGTTCTCTTGACAGTTCCTCAAAATGGAAGTTGAGCATCCCCCTCCTTGCCCAGCCTTCCTTTCTGTAGTCCTAGGGGTCCCTCCTCCCCGGTCCCTTCCTCAACCCCATACTTTCTAAACACAGAGCCCCTCCCTGACCCACACCACTGTCTGACTCTTTGAATGCTGGACATCCAGGGTCCAGGTGTTAATGGTGTGACTCCATGTATCTTCACTCTGGTTAGTGTCTTCCTGGAATATGGAGCATTGTTCATTCTCGTGGTCCACTAAGACTTTCAGCACTTTTTTAAAAACTGCACTTATACTTGTTCCTCCATTCCTTAGTGGTCCATCTCTTTCTTGATGGCAGGTCTCCATGTCAGCTTCCTCCAGAGTTTTCCTTCCATGGCTTAGAGCATTCTCCTAGGTTTTGTTCATAACCTATTCCTTCTTCGGAAAAGTTGGCTGTACATCAGAATTCTTAGAGCACGTTTTCCCCATTGACTCCTGTTGTTCTGGAAAAATATCCCACCAGCCTGGCTGGGAATCACCAGGGAGGAAGGTGGCCAGTCATCCTACAGAAATGTCATTGGAAAGGTCTCCTTTCCTCCATGACTAAGAGCGTTCTTCACCAGTCAAGCACACTGCTCTTCCTCCTACCCAGGACCAACTAGAATGACTCTCACTGCAACACTGAGAAATCAGTCTGGAAGGACTGCAATTCCTCTGCACCAGGAAACAGAGAGGGGAGCTCCATGCTGGGAAGGGCCGAGCCCGGACGGAGCCTGATGGGAAGAGTTGAGCTGGGAAGGGCAGAGGGAGTGGGCACGCAGGGCAAACTGCCTTGCTGGGTGCCCATCGCCGGCCTGGGCCACTTCTAGCACTCTTGTTGACTCATCAATGACTCGCAGACCTAGAAGTTGTGAGGTCAGAGGTCATGGCCAAGGGCTCATGGAGAGGAAGTGACTGTACAGAATTAACTTCGGCTAGGGGTAGGTGGAGAATGAGAGGCCCCCAGTTCCAGAGGTGAGCTGGGCACAGAGCTGGAGTCTGCAGGTCTGCCTGTGGGGTACCTACTGAGCCATGAGCTGGGCAGCCACGTGATGCTGGCCAGAGAGGAGGCGTGGAGAAACCGGCTCCAGCATCCCCTGCAAGGTGGAGAGCCACCTGCCTCCAGCCACGTTCCTCCTCCCCCATCAACCCTCCAGGGAAATAAGTGGCTGTGCTAATTACTGCTAATGAATGGCTTCCGGGTAAGTCAGAGTGTGGACATTTCTCTTGCCAGGAGGACAGACAGCTCTGGGGGAGTCAGTAGGCAGCTGGGATTGGGATACCCCTGTTCTAGGGGCCCAGGGAGAAAGACACCCCCCAGTTGCAGTCCATAGCTGTGCCTCCAAGACACAGGCTGGGTACTGGGGATCTGGATTCCCACCAGGCATCTTTAACTAGGAACCTGGAGATTCCCTCGAATTCAGACACTCCACAGGCACCCCGTCTCAGAAAACGGCACCACCGTGCACCCAGTTGCTCAAGCCACACGCCTGCGAGCCATCCTTGATTCAGCCTTTTTCTCCCCACCCATAACCAATTGTAAAGGAAAAACTCCTTCTCTGTACACACAAAATACTTTTGACACCAGGTGTGCGGGTTTTTCCACCACAAGCAGTTCTCTAATTCTCTGTGGACACCAACTGTGTGTCCTACGATTTAACTCAATCCTGACACTAAATGGAGTTTGTGCAGATCCCACAGGTTAAAGGCTCAGTCCCACAAGACTCCCCCCATCTCAGATGCCAATCACAAGTGGTGGGTCCTCAGGTCACCTGCACATGTCTGACGTGGCTACAAATCGGGACTTCCCAGGAACCCCCTCCTCAGGTTTGATAATTTACTATAACGACTCAACAGAACTCAGGGAAACACTTATTTACATTTACCAGTTTATTATACAATAAAGGACACAGATGGACAGCCAGGTGAAGAGGCGCATGGGGCAAAGTCCGGAAGGGTCCTGACTGCAGGAGCTTCTGTCCCCATGGATCTGGGGTGTGCCACCTGCCTTGCACGTGGATGTGTTCCCCAACCTGGATGCCTTCCAAACCCTGTACTTTAGGGATTTTCATGGAGGCTCGTCACGTGGGCACGATCCGTTATTAACTCAATCTCCAGCCCGTCCCTGCTCCCCAGAAGATGGGAGATGGGGCTTAAAGTTTCAAGCTTCTAATCACGGCTTGGTCTTTCTGGTGACCAGTCACCATCCAGGAGCCAAAGAGGTCACCAAGAATTATCTCATTAGAACAAAAGATGCTCCAATCACCCAGGAATTCCAAGGGCTTCAGGAATGGGGGTGAGGGGGGGAGAGACCAATATATACATATTTGCAGTGTAAGTGTCTGACATTAAGCTTTTGGTTGCTGGGGCATCCATTTCAAGACATCCATCTCGAATTAACACATCGCCAGCTGTGCGACACAGCTACTAGCTGACAACCAGATAAGGAGCCAGGCGGCCCCGCCCATGAAGGATTAGAAAGGTTTAGAAAGCCCTGGGTGACCTAGATAACTGACCACTGGAGTGACCCCACTTTTCCCTTCCTGAGCCCAAATTCCCACTCTTAGGTTTTATTTATTTATTTATTGGCCTTGCCGAAAGGCTTGCGGGATCTCAGTTTCCCGACCAGGGATTGAACCTGGGCCACGGTAGTGAAAGTGCTGAATCCTAACCACTAGACCACCAGGAAATCCCCCAACTCTCAACTTTTAAATTTGGCCATGAATTAGAATTTAAATTCGACAAAGAGTGAAGCCGGGAAACCCCAGCCTCCTCACCCTTGGACCCTAATAAAGGCAGAGCCCCCTGTCCGCGTCCCCCATCCCCCACCTACCCTCGACCTCGCTGTGTGGCCCTAGGGTGTGCGGTGTGCCCTCCAGGACCTGTGAGTAATAAATCTGGTTTCTTTCCAAAGTTTCCTGAGGGTTGTTGTTAAGGTGTGTCTTGCAATCATAATAAGAACCACAAGGGCCAGTCCAGCCACAACACGTCTGTGAAGGCCTTGCCGTGTCGTGGGGCCGGGGGAGGGGCTCAGGCACCCCTCACCACCAGCGTTACTACTGATAGGCTGAGCCCGACACAGCAATACTTCTTACTTCCCACCAATCCATCAGCACGTCCTGGTGTCTCCAGCCCAGAACAAGCGAGCGGGAGAGCCCAGGCCTTCTCCCCCACCCCACAACCCCGGCACAGGCTCGCCAGCCCCCCTCCTGGTGGGTCCTGGGTCCCCTCCAGGCTCTTCTCCCACAGCAACCAGAGATGTTTAACAAAACACCAACTAGATCACGGCATCTCCCCGTTAAAAACCCTAGCGGTGCTCACTGCACTTAGGAGATCTCAAATCCTCGCGGCTCCTCCCTGCAGGTGCTGCAGCATCCACCCGTACTGACCTCTTCCCCTTCCCGTCCTCACTCCTGGCTCACGCCCAGCCCCACTGGGCCTCTATTTCCTCTTCGCCCTTTGCACGTGCTGCTTCATCTAACCGGAAGGTCTTGACCGCACCTTCAGAGCAGGCACCTTCTCTTTGGCCTTAGTTTAAGTGACACCCTGTTATTCTTTTTTTTAAAAAATTAACTAATTAATAAACTTGGCTGCGCCGGGTCTTAGTTGTGGCAAGCAAGATCTTCGTTGCCACGTGCGGGATCTTTAGTTGTGGCATGGGAACGCTTAGTTGTGGCATGTGGGATCTAGTTCCCAGACCAGGGATAGAACCCAGGCCCCCTGCATTGGGAGCGCGGAGTCTTAGCCACTGGACCACCAGGGAAGTCCCTTTGTTATTCTTTTACACAGCCCTGTTGGGAAAAGTGTGGAAGACTTGAAATGGGCAAATGAGATGCCTGGATAGCCTTCCAAGGCAAGCTGGAGCCTCCAGGGATCATCTGATCACATAGGGGAGTGCACCTTTGTTTGTCTCTGATGAGGCTATTTGACAGCTCTGTGGAGACAGAAGTTAACTGGCAGAAAACTGATAGTAATGCCAATAATTCCTGCTCCTAGAAAGCAAGTCACATCCCACCATTGCTACTGATTATTGCCCTGTGAGGATGGACAGCATTGCTGGCTGGCATTCTCGTCGTCCTGTGGAAGAGATGATTCCAAACGTTACATTCCTTGCTTTAGGCTACTGAGCAGTCTTGCATCCATTATTAGCAAATTGATTTCAGCATTCCTGATTTCCCATGTATATGTCTCTTCTTCAGATTCTCTTTTAAACCAGTTTTAACATCTTGATGGTTTCCTCCTTCATTAATCAGTTAAAATCTTTGATAAATGCCACTTTTATATTTATTTGAAAGTCATGATTTTACCTTTTTTGAAAATTACACTTTTAACAGCTCACTGTTATACCCACAATGCTTGGCACATAGCAGCTCCCACTTTTGCTGAGTCAATTGATTACTTAATTAAATGAAACAGTACACAACTTTTTTCCTAACTGATAAAACAGGCTATGGATTCTATTTTTACCCTTTTATATTATTGGAATCATGCTACTACACTATTTCAATCTGTTTTCTAAATGTAATATATTTTGGTATCTTCCCATGTCAGTAAACTATTTTCATAACATGAAAATTAACACTGGACATTCATTCTTTTTACTACTGTACAGAATGCTTCATTAAACAATCTTATTCAGAAATCTTTGAAAAACATCTCTGATTATTTCCACAAGTTATATTCCTAATAGAGATATTGCTAGGTCAAAGGTTATAAACTTATATACAGCTTTTAGCATGTATTATCAAACTACTCTCTATTCTAAAATTGTATAGTGATTTATTTTCCTTTCCTTTCTTTACCATAGAAAGATGAAATGCAAATATTTTCCCCTCATATCCTGGCAGAGTTTCAAGATCCCATCTTTCTTGCCCTCGAGGAAAAGAGAACTGGTTTTCCAGTTGCTAATGACTTGGTCTCAAGACTTACCTTGCCCTCAGGTCTGCTGGGAAAGACAAGAGGAGACAGGAAATGCTTCACTGAGGAACAGAAAGGGGGAAGGAATTCCCCCAGTTTAAATGAAGGGAAGACCAGCAGATTTCCGTGTGAGGGCGCAGCTCAAAGGCTCAGGAGCCCCAAGGAGCCCAGGCTTCACTGGGAGACCCCAGCCATCAGGTGCCAGGGCCTGGGAGTGCCCAGAGAGGACCCACCTGATCAGAATTTACTCCTCACCCATGCCTGCCCTGCACTGGGCTGCGCTGCCAACCTCCACTTGTGCCACACATGCCACCTCCACGCTTCCCTAGCAAAGCAGATATCCAGCCAGGACGCTCCGAGGGGGCCCAAATGAATGTCACCTACAGGCTGTAAATAGCTGCTTCCTCAAGCCCCCGACTGCCCCTTAATGCCACTGCTCCAGCCCTCCCCTAGACCCCCAAAGGGAGTAATTAAAGGGTTAATGCTGGGGACTTCCCTGGCGGTCCAGTGGTTAAGACTCTGTGCTTCCAGTGCAGGGGGTATGGGTTTGATCCCTGGTTGGGGAACTAAGATCCCACATGCCACTCAGCATGGCCAAAAAATGAAAAAAAGAGGGGGGGTGGTTAATGCCTGTTGAGACAGGGGACCTCCAAGGGTCTCCGGCCAGCCTTTTCTGATTGTTTCCTGCCTGTAAAGAACTGGTTGTTCAATATTTTTTATGTTGCCCTTGCACCTGTCCTGGGGATGGGGAGGGGGTCAGGGGGAGCAGTGCAGGAACTGACCTGAACAAGCCCCAGACTCCCTGAGCTGGGATAGTGGTTACTGTCATCTTCATTTCTCCTGCTTTCTCTCCCAACCTGATTAATCCTCTGAGTCCTTCCCAACTTTGCTTCCCATGGAACCAGTCTCTCTCTCACAGCTGTCCTAGACCCACAGTTCACAGGGCAGCCCACACTGCTAAGGGCTGACGCTGCTCCAGAATCATCTGCACCTCAGTTGCAACTGCTGGCACTCAACACATGAACTCACTTCAGCCTCCTTATCCTGCCCAAAGCACCGTCTTCCCCACCATACCTAGGAGGAAATGAGCTCAGAGAGGGGAGGAGCTCACCCCAATTCACATGACTGGGAAGTAGGAAGGCCAGGAGTCAAACTCCCCAGGGCCATTTTAAGGCCTTGATAAGCCTGGAACATTTGTAACCTTGACGCCTCCACCACATGGCATCAAACATGTGAACGTGCACCTCCCTTTACCGAGTAAATGCAATGACCCTTTTACTATATGCGTTCAGTCGCAGTTGGCAAGTGAACATAGTGATATGTTGGAGACATTTAATAAACATCTATTCGTTTCGATTTGGCAGCTCCCTTTTCGGATTTGAGAGTAAGAATTATTTTTCAAGACGCAGACAGTTTTGTAAGCCCCACCGTGCTGTAATACTGAAAGGCTCCAACAGGCTGAAACCTTGGTCTTCTCACGCATGCCCAGCTCCTCCCGCGCCCCAATCCCCATTTCACGCACAAGAAAACCACATACAGGATTCCTCTGGGTGCAAATAGCAGAGGACTGTGACTCACACTGGCTGAGGCAAAATAACATGACTGTTACTGTGAGTTTACTATTCCCGGAAACACCTGCCCGGGAGCACAAAAGGTGCAGATAACTTTACTCCTTGACTTCAGAAAAATCCATCAAAAATGGCACAACTTTTTTTTTTTTTTTTAACTTTGGGTTTATTTATTTATTTATTTATGGCTGCGTTGGGTCTTCGTTTCTGTGCGAGGGCTTTCTCTAGTTGCGGCAAGTGGGGGCCACTCTTCATCGCGGTGCGCGGGCCTCTCGTTATCGCGGTCTCTCTTGTTGCGGAGCACAGGCTCCAGACGCGCAGGCTCAGTAATTGTGGCTCACGGGCCTTGTTGCTCCGCGGCATGTGGGATCTTCCCAGACCAGGGCTCGAACCCATGTGCTCTGCATTGGCAGGCAGATTCTCAACCACTGCGCCACCAGGGAAGCCCCATGGCACAACTTTTTAACAGGTAACATCAAACAACTGTTGAAGCTCCAAGACTCTGAAACCCTCACCTCGCTGAGACGACAAATCCTAAACTACTGTGACCAACAACCTTACACTATATAACATGATTCTTACCCAATCCTCATTAAGGTCCACCTTAAACCAGACCCCAAAACCTCTCTATCTCAACTTTGCCCTTCCCACCTCCTCTCCACTAAGGACTCTTTCAAGATGGTGCTCTCCCTGAACAAGGGAAGCAACAAACTCAGTTCTGTCTTTGCAACAGGCTGTTTGGATAGTATTTTCAAGGAGCCAGCATTTGACGAGGGGTACAGGACCAACACGGTGGGCCGAGCCCAACTGGGCCAGACGCAGCGCTGGAGTAAATCTCCCTGGAGGGGTGGGCACTACCTGCCAAAGAGAAAGAAAGGGAACAGATGTCTGGGAGCCAAACAACAGTGTCTACTGCAGTAACCCATGCCCAGCCGGGTTAAATGCCTTGCCCAAGGCCACACAGACTGTTGGCATAAGAGCTGGGAGGAGAACGCAGGCTTTTTGGCCAGCAGGCCATTGCCCTCGTCCTCACCCACACTGGAAGCCTGGGAAGTCTCCTTCCCTGATCTCCCGGGCGCTGCTGCCTCAGGGTGACCCAGGAGGAAGCTCCTGTTCCTCGTCCCTCCGCACTAATCCACACTAGTCCAGGGGAATATAAGCTAATTGCCCACTGATTAATTGATGACCTAGAACCGCTCTGGAACCTCAGCAGGCGGAAGCACGATCACCGCACGGGGGATGCCGGGAAGGCGGCGGCTGGGCCGACTTCCGGCCTCAGAGGCTGCCGGGTGTGGGCTTTGGGCCGAGGGCGGCCGCGTTGGGGGCGGCCCTTCCGCGCCCCAAGACCCCTGCCAGCGTCCCCCGGGCCTGGACGCGCCCAAAATAAAAGGAAAAGCGTCTTCATGGTCCAGGAGCCTAACAGGTGCCGCGGACCGCAGGGGTCTTCGACTCCGACTCCGGCTGCCTATCAGACTGTGTCTGTCGCCCCCCAGCGGCCGTGTGGGGGACTCGAGCCGGAGTTTGCTGCTCCCCACCTGAGCCCCATTCCTCCTCCTGCCTTTGTTTCCCAGCGCCTTGGAAGAAGTAAAATACGAACCATCAGAAATGAGAGGAGAAGGCTTCCTTCGTGACTCAGTGGTTAAGAATCCGCCTGCCATTGTAGGGGAGACGGGTTCGAGCCCTGGTCTGGGAAAAACCCACATTCTGCGGAGCAACTAAGCCAGTGCGCCACAACTACTGAGCCTGCGCTCTAGAGCCAGCAAGCCACAACTACTGAAGCCAGCGAGCCACAAGCCACTGCAATGAGAAGCCCGCACACCGCAACGAAGAGTAGCCCCTGCTCTCCGCAACTGGAGAAAGCCCACACGCAGCAATGAAGACCCAACGCAGCCAAAAATAATAAATAAATAAAATAAATTTTTTTTAAAAAATGAGGAGACAGTGTGTTCAGGAGTTTTGCAAGCTGGATGTTCAATACATTATTTATCTTTTAAAAGTCATTGTTGGGGACTTCCCTGGTGGTCAAGACCCCACGCTCTCAATGCAGGGGGCCAGGGTTCGATCCCTGGTCAGGGAACTAGATGCCGCATGCCGCAACTAAAGATCCCGCATGCTGCAACTAAGACCCGGTGCAGCCAAATAAATATATATTTTTTAAAAAGTCATCGTTAGAAGTTGTATTATATAAACCTACAATTAAATTATATTCAAAAATTTAGCAAATAATCAAAATTCATCGCTTTCTATTTATTTTACGATTATCTATGTTCTTGAGGTTTTTGTGTCTATTATGTCCGTATGGTGGAAATAGCATACAATGATGTGCTACTGTACATTTATTTCTGACTCCACATTCAGTGACTGTTGGTAACTTGACATCATCCATAATGGGAGTATTTATACCACAGAAATTGGCAAACTCTAGAAATCAGTCCCCACCCCCCCAACCCCCAACTCCCACCAGGGTCATTCACCAGCACACCACTTGAGTCAGACAATGGTGGGGTGCACAGAGAACAAGGCCCATGTCTTTTGGGGGGCCAGCACAGGAACATAATCAGTTTCCTCTTTATCAAGGCCCAGCACAGGTCCTGACCATGGTGCTCAATGAATGAGGAAGGGAGGGAGGGAGAAAATTATATGCTAAACTGGGCTCTCTGTAAATTTTCTTAAGATCAGCTTACCTAACATTGATTGTGCGTCTTACCTGACCTTTTCCCAGTTGACCTAACAGTCCTTACTGCGTGGTGTGCAAGGCCTTGAATGCCAACAATTGAAATAGTTTCCCTGGTGAAGGTCAGCCAAGGAAGGATTTTGAGTTGGGAATGATATAATTCAAATTTTGCTTTAGGATGAGAATCAGGCCTGTGTGCAGGACAGGTTAAAGAGAGGAAGGAACAGAAACCAGGAGACCAGACTGTTCATTCAAGACTTGGCTCAGCACTCAGGACCTGTGTAGGGGCAAGGCTGTGGAGAGGAATGTAAATCACAATCCTTGGCCCCAGGGAGTTCAACCTTATGGTGCAAGAGATAGTAAACTGACAATTACTATGAGTGTGATAAGTGCGTTGAAAAAGGCAGTTCAAAGTGCCAAAGGGTGACATTCTTTCTGGAGGAGGCAAAGAAGCTGTGACCCAGCCCTGACAAGTAGGGCTTGTAGGCAGAGGGAAGTTATCAAAAGAAGGAAGAGGGGTGGGTTCCAGGCTGAGAGAACTGCCCAGGCAAAGGCCTGGGTTTGTAGAGGGCCTTGGAGATTTGGCTGGAACAGGAGAGCTAAGAGGAGGGTGATGGGAGATGGATCTGGAAAAGCACTGGTGTTCTCACTGCTGAGGCTGAGCAGGAATGGTTAGTGTGGGGGCAAAGAGCAAGTCCTGACAGAATGGGATGGGGGATGCTCTGTGTATTCTCCTGTTGTGGGCTCCACGTCTGCAGCAACACGACGTTTCAGCCACGTCTCCTATCTTCCTCCTGTGATCCAGCCAGGAAGGAATACTGATTCTCAGTATGGCTGAAGGCTCCTGACTCCATACCTGGCCCACGCTGCTCTTATGACCAAAATTCTCTTCAAACACACATATTCTCTCCATCTATCTATCTCTCTGTCTCTCTGTCTCTCACTCACACACACACACACACGCACACACACTCCATTTTGGAAATTTTATACAACTTTTATCATCTAGCTGGATGTCTTGATTCAAAGTCAGTCCCCTGAGATTCTTTTTTTAAAAAAATTTTTGGACAAACTCAAGAAATAAAACTGCCTTTGAACAGCTTTATGTTTGATACATTAAAATTTTCAATTTTTTCGATGTTTGCATTTTGTTTCTGTATTCTGGGGCTATAAATATATTCTATATTTTCTTCCAATATGTTTCTATAAGCATATCATCACATTTTTATGAATGATATGAAGTGCAGGTATACTATTTTCCAAATATATTAGCTAATTATTTTCAAGGATGCTAACTGAATAACCTTTTCATTCCCCACTGATTTGACGTGACATCGACATAAGATACATTTATGTATATGTGTTAGGGTAAAATTCATACACATATCTGTTAAGTTTTGACCAGGGAAGCAGAACCTCCATGAGCAATATAAAATAAGGAATTAATTGTAGAGATCACGTTTTACATGATTGTGGGAGTAAGGGGGAAAGTCTATGGAAGGCTGGCTGCCTCTTCATCTACAACTGCTAAAGTCAGAGAAATCAGAAAATCAGAAAAAGAGTTAAGGGGGAAGCAAGGGAGAGCGAGGACAAACTGGAACCACATCTGTCTCTCTCTGCCTCTACCTTTGATAACATAATGACTTGCAGAAGGAGCTGGTGTCCTTCACCTTGAATCTGCAAATGTGCCTGGCTCAGGACACTGAGAAGCTAGTGGAAGAGACTTGGTGAGAGCTGCAGGAGCCATGGACCTGCTGCTGACCAAAGGGGCTCAGCAGATCAGTGACCATGTGCATGAGCTAGTGAGGACTCATCCCTGCACGGACCTCAGAGCTTCATGGCTGCTGCTTCATTTAAACCTTCCTGATCACACATGGATTTCTTTTCAAGCCATACCAACATGGAAGGGAATTCTGGGGAACATAGTTCCCTATATATATATATATATATAGAGAGAGAGAGAGAGAGAGAGAGAGAGAGAGAAGATATAACAATTATAAATATATATGCACCCAATATTGGAGCACTTAGATATATAAAATAAATATTAGCAGAACTAAAAGGAGAAATAGACAGTGATACAGTAATAATAGAGGACTTCAATATCCTACTTTCAACAACTGATAGATCATTCAGACAGAAAAACAATAAGGAAATAGTGGACTTGAATAACACTATAGACCAATGGACCTAGCAGACATATACAGAACATTCCATCCAAAACCAGAAGAAGACACATTCTTTTCAATGCACATGGAACATTCTTCAGGAGAGATTATACATTGGGTCACAAAACAAGTCTTAACAAATTTAATAAGATTGAAGTCATATCAAGTATCCTTCCTAACCACAATGGTATGAAACAAAATCAAAAATAGGAGAAAAATTTATAAATATGTGGAAATTAAACGATATACACCTGTACAACCAACCAATGGGTCAAAGAAGAAATCAAGAGGGAAATAAAAAACTATCTTGAGACACACAAAAATAGAAACACAACATACCAAAACTTATGGGATTCATCAAAAACAATCCTAAGAGGAAAGTTGAGAGTGATAAACACCTACATTAAGAAAAAAGAAAGATCTCAAATAAACAATCTAACTTTACACCTCAGGGAATTAGAAAAAAGAAGGAAAAATAAGTCCAAAGTTAGCAGATGTAAGGAAATAAAGATTAGAGATAAATTTCAAAGACACTAGAAAGACAATTAAAAAGATCAACAAAACTAATAGTTGGGGTTTTTTAAAAAGATAAAACTGAAAAACCTTTAGCTAGACTAACAAAGAAAAAAGGGAGGAGACATTACAAGTGATACTACAGAAATGCAAAGCATCATAAGAGACTGCTATGAAAAACTATACGCCAACAAATAGTATATAACCTATGAGAAGTGGATAAATTCCTAGAAACATACAACCTATCAAGACTGAATCATAAAGAAATAGAAAATCTGAATGGACCAATTGCAAGTAAGGTAATTGAAGCAGTAACCAAAGACCTACCAACAAAGAAAAGCCCAAGACCAGCAGCCTTCATGGGTGAATTCTACCAAACATTTAAAGAAGAACTAGCTACCACTCCTTCTGTCATGGAAGGATGGTGTGTGAAAAACGTAAAAAGAAACTTGGTACTGTTATCACTCTAGATACATGGAAAGATGGTGCAAGGAATATCACAGGAAGTGGTAGAAGAGAGCTGGACAAAAATAAAGCTTTGACCTAAAAAAAAAGCAAGACTTGATCCACATGGAAAGAATAGGTCCTCCACTTGCAGAATTTGTAAAAGTTCTATGCACCAACTGGGTTCTCATTATTGCCAGTGCTGTGCCTACAAAAAGGGCGTCTGCGCTATGTGGGGAAAAAAATTTGGATACCAAAAACTACAAGCAAACGTCTGTCTAGATGTATTGAAGTTTCTGGCTTTCCATATGATTTACTTTTTGCTTTGAATTTTCAAGGCATAACATAGATGTTCAGGTTACAAAATATGTCTTAAAACAATTAGGTTTAATTCAGGGAAGTTGATTCGTATTCATTCTTCTGTTTTCAAGCAGTTCTGAACTGCAACAGTGTAACTAGTTTTCTGTCTTAAGTTGCTTTTTTTCCTTACAAACATCTTATTGAACTGGAATAAGTGGCAAATGTAATGAAAAAAGATTTTCCCAGTTCTATATGTACTTTTTATTTATCATTATATATTATTTTTATCCTTTCTCTCTACTTTATTTGTAGATATTGCAAAAGTGTGAAGGAGATTATTGATATTTGGCTCTGAACCTGGCATCCAGACATGTAATTCTTCCCTCATTCCCTGTTGGTTGCATAGTTCTCAGAATCAGCAGCCCCTTAATTAACTGCAGCTTCATAGGGAATTTAAATATCTGAGACCTTTATTACTGAATTGTTCCTTAAGTAATTAGCCCAGACCCAAATCAAACACAAGTTGTAATTATGATATTTTGTATTTGTTCTTGAAGCCAAAGTGCCATTATCTTTCACATGAGAATGAAAACACAAGGGATACCCTGTATATGTCCACATGAATACACTGGATTTCAGAAAAATACATATTCCATACATTACCTTGAATTCAAACTGTCATGAAAGCCAGGATAACTATGTGCACCCATGATGATATGCAATGAATGAATCACCACTCTTAGGGAAAGTGCTTTGATGCAGAAACCAAACTTTTTTTTTTTTACCTCCTCTACTTCCCCCTCCCCTGCTAAAAATAAATAGAATTTAATTAATTAAAGAAGAACTAATGCCAATATTTCTCAACTTTCCAAACAACTGAAGAGGAGGGAACACTTCCAAACTCATTTTATAAGGTCAGCACTACCCTCATACCAAAGCCAGATAAAGACAGTATAAAAAAAGCAAATTATAGGCCAATATCTCTGATGAACATAAATGCAAAAACCCTCAACAAAATGAGAGAAAACTGAATTAAACAGCACATTAAAAGGATCATGCGGGCTTCCCTGGTGGCGCAGTTGTTAAGAATCTGCCTGCCAATGCAGGGGACACAGGTTCAAGCCCTGGTCCAGGAAGATCCCACATGCCGCGGAGCAACTAAGCCCGTGCTCTACAACTACTGAGCCTGCGCTCTAGAGCCTGTGAGCCACAACTGCTGAGCCCGCGTGCCACAACTACTGAAGCCCGTGCACCCTAGAGCCCATGCTCTGCAACAAGAGAAGCCACCGCAATAAGTACTGCAATGAAGAGTAGCCCCCGCTCTCCGCAACTAGAGAAAGCCCACGTGCAGCAATGAAGACCCAACACAGCCATAAATAAATAAATAAATAAGTTCACTATTAAAAAAAAAAAGGATCATGCACCACAACCAAGTGAAATTTATCCATGGGATGCAAGGAAAATTAAACATATGCAAATCAATAAATGTGATATACTACATTAACAGACTGAAGAATAAGAATTATATGATCATCTCAGTAGATTCCAAAAAAGCATTGACAAAATTCAACATCCTTTTTATGATAAAAACTCTCAACAAATGAGGTATAGAAGGAATGTAGCCCAACATAATAAAGGCCATATATGACAAGCCCACAGCTAACATCATATTCAACAGTGAAAAGCTGAAAGCTGTTCCTCTAGATCAGGAACAAGACAAGGATGCCTACCTTCACCACTTTTTTTTTTTTTTTTTTGGAGTAGAATTGCTTTACAATGTTGTGTTAGTTTCTGCTGTACAATGAAGTGAATCAGCTATATGTATACCTATATCCCCTCCCTCTTGGACCTCCCTCCCACCTCCCCCATCCCACCCATCTAGGTCATCACAGAGCACTGAGCTGAGCTCCCTGTGCTATACAGCAGGTTCCCTCTAGCTATCTATTTTACACATGGTAGTGTATTTATGTCAAACCTAATCTCCCAATTCATCCCACCCTCCCCTTCCCCCACTGTGTCCACATGTCCATTCTTTATGTCTATGTCTCCATTCCTGCCCTACAAATAGGTTCATTTGTACCATTTTTCTAGATTCCACATATATGTGTTAACATATGATATATGTTTTTCTCTTTCTAGCTTACTTCACTCTGTATGACACCACTTCTATTCAATATAGTGCTGGAAATCCTAGCCAGAGCAATTAGACAAGAAAAAGAAATAAAAGGCATACAAATCAGAAAAGAAGTTAAATTCTCCCTGTTTGTAAATGACATAACCTTACATATAGAAAACTCTAAAGAGTTTGCCAAAGATATGTTAGAACTAATAAATGAATTCAGCAAAGTTGCAGGATGCAAAATGAACATGCAAAATTCATTTGCATTTCTATACCCTGACAATGAGCTATCTGAAAAAAGAAATTAAGAAACCACCCCATTTATAATAGCATCAAAAAGAATAAAGTTCTAAGGAATATACTTAACCAAGAACATGAAAGGTCTGTACATTGAAAACTATAAGACAGTGATGAAGGAAATTGGAAAAGGACATAAGTAAATGGAAAGATATGTGTTTATGGATTGGAAGACAATATTTTAAAAATATCCACACTACACAAAGGGATCTACACATTCAATGCAATCTCTATCATAATTCTAATGGCATTTTTCACAGAAATAGAAAAGGTAATTCTAAAATTCATATGAAATCACAAAAGACCTTGAATATCCAAAGGATTCTTGAGAAAGAAGAACAAAGCTTAAGGTATCACACTCCCTGATTTCAAACTATATTACAAAGCTATTAGTAATCAAAACAGTATGGTACTGGCATAAAAACAGACACATAGACCAATGGAACAGAACAGAGAACCCAAAAATAAACTCACACACATACAGTCAATTAATCTTTGACAAGGGTGCCAAGAATACACAATGGGAAAAAAATAGTTTATTCAATAAATGATGTTGGGAAAACTGGATATCCACAAGTGAAAGGATGAAATCAGACCCTTACACCATACAGAAAATTTAACTCAAAATGGATTAAAGACTTAAATGTTAAACCTGAAACCATAAAACTCCTAGAAGAAAACATAGGAGAAAACCTCCCTGACATTGGTTTTGGCAATGATTTTTTGGATTTTACACCAAAAGCACAGACCACAAAAGGAAAAATAAACAACTGGGACTATGCAAACTGAAAAGCTTCTGCACAGCAAAGGAAACAATCAACAAAATGAAAAGGCCACCTACTGAATGGGGGAAAATATTTGCAAAGCATATATATACTAAGAGGATAATATCCAAAGTGTGTAAGGAACTCACACAACTCAATAGCAAAAAAATAAATAAGTAACCCAATTTAAAAATGGGCAAAGGACCCAAGTCGATATTTTTCCAAAGAAGATATACGATATCCAACAGGTATGTGAAAAGATGCTTGACATCACTAATCATTAGGAAAATGCAAATCAAAACCACAATGAAAAGAAAAAAAAAAACCACAATGAGATATCACCTCACATCTGTTAGGATGGCCAACAGGTCATCCTTTTTTTTTTTTTTGGCCTCTCTGCATGGCTTATGTGATCTTAGTTCCCTGACCAGGGATTGAACTCGGGCCCACGGCAGTGAAAGCACTGAATCCCCGAGGATGGCTAATATTAAAAAGACAAGAGCTAACAGGTGTTGAGGAGGATATGGAGAAAAGTGAACCCTCGTACATTGTTGGTGGGATGTAAATTGATACAGACATTATGGAAAACAGTATGGCGGTTTCTCAGAAAATTAAAAATAGTACTACCATATGATCCAGGAATTCCACTTCCGGGTAGATATCCAAAGGAAATAAAATCAGTATTTCAAAGATATATGCACTTCCGTGTTAATTGCAGCATTATTCACAATAGTCAAGATATGGAAACAACCCTAGTGTCCATCAATGGATGAATGGATAAAGAAAATGTGGTACAAATATACAATGGATTATTCACCAATTAAAAAGAAGGAAATCCTACCATTTCGGACAATATGGATGAACCTGGAGGACATTATGCTAAGTGAAATAAGCCAGACACACTATGAACACAAATACTGTATAATCTCACTTACATGTGGAATATAAAAAAGTCAAACTCAGAGAAACAGAGAGTATGGTGCTGGTTGCCAGGGGCTGGGAGGTGGGGGAAATGAGGAGATGTTGGCCAAAGGGTACAAATTTCTGGTTATAAGATGAATAAGCTCTAGGGATCAAATGCACAGCATGGTAACTATAGTTAATAATATTGTATACTTGAAATTTGCTAAAAGATCAGATATTAAGTGTTCTCAACACACACACACACAAAATGGTAACTACAGGAGGTGATGGATGTGTTAATTAGCTTGATTGTGGTAACCATTTCACAACGTATACATATATCAAATCATCACATTGTACATGTTAAATATATACAAATTTTATCTGTTAATTATACTTCCATAAAACTGGATGAGTCAATAAATAAATATTGTCAGGGAGAAAGAAGGGAGAAACAAACCAGATGGTCTGACAAAGATGAATCTGTTTTGCACATTTTGAGAGGTAAATTAATTAGCAGAGCAGTAAGTCTATTCATTCTGTCCCTGAGTAGGTCTACTTGAGGTATCAGAGAAAACAATTTCAGTTGTTTCTGGATTCTGAGAAAACCTGAGAGTCGTGAGGTAGAGCATAGGTGATGGGACACACCTATGTGACGTCTGTCATTGTCCTTCCATCAGTACCTTCTTGGTTCATCCAGGTGTGCACCATTTCCCTCATCAGAATTTCTCCACAGCCCCCTCAAAACAAGCTCCGACAGCACCACTTTTGACCATGAGGCTTTTTTTTGCCTGGTGGGATTAGCTGGATCCCAGTTCAGAATAATGGTTTTGTGGCAATATTTAACACTCTGAATCAAACAGTGGAGAGGGCAGAATGATCTGAAAACAATCACAAGTATTGTGAGAACATACCTTGCATTCAGTTTTTTAGTCAGCTGAGGCCTAATTAGGAGAATAAGGGTCAAGGATCAGACTGGTCAACTCTCATTTATCAAGTGGCATTTAAAAATTGATGGTTTGTTTTATCTCTTATCTGGGTCAGAGTCAGAGGTAAGTTACAGGTACCCCATTTAAAAATATTTTTTAGCCAGGGTGGAAATTCTTGTACAAACCAGTGAAATCCAGAGTGTTAGGTGTCTCCTGAGAAGTCAACACATCATACTCTTAATAAGATATTAGTTACTGGGAGTTTGGTTTGATCACATGGGATGTCCCAATAACAAATGTAAAAAGTGGAAATTATTAACTTTTCACAGTCTACTTAAAGCTAATATTATACCAATCCATATAAAATGTAGGAAACTTGCAATTATATAGGCCATTTACCTCATCCTGTACTTTATATTATAGTTGTCGTATGTGTTATATCTACATAGTTGTCATATGTATTATATCTACATATATTACAGACCCCACAATATACATTTTGCTTTAAACGTTCATGTGTTTTAAAGAAATTGAGAAGAAAAAAGAGTATTTTATATTTATATACATATTTTCAGTGCTCCTAGTCCTTTCTGAAGATCTTTAATTTCACCTGGGATCATTTACCTCTAGCCTGAAAACTTCCTTTAGCTTCTCTTATAGTACAGACCCACTGGCAATAAATTCTCTTAGTTTTCACTTATCTGAAATTGTCTATTTCCCCTCCATTCTTGAAGAATATTTCCATTGGATGTAGAATTACGGGTTGGCAGGTATTACTACCATTGCCATTATTCCAGCACTTTAAAGTTGTTCCATTGTCTTCTGGTCTCCATTATTTATGATAAGTCAGCAAATTATACAAGCTTGAACTGAAAGGGACAGTTCTTTAAATTCCCAACTTTCTACAGACAAGAAGCAGGTTGGCAGAGAAAGCTATTCAGTTACAGACATGAACCATGTTTTATGGGAAAGCATGGATGATTCAGAAGCCAAAGCCAAAAGCCCAAGGGCAGAGCTAAGAGTCATGAAGAACTACTCCCAGGGCCTCTAGACAACACACACTCCCTGCTCCTGGAGCAGAAGGGGGCAGCACGTGTCCTTAGCGAGATTTCAGAAATGCTATGGACCAGTGCTTGCTATGTGTGGGGTTATCTATTGTGGTTATCCTGTCCCTTCCTCACCCTTCCATGTTGGGTGAGCAGGGTGAACTCTTTAGTTCACAGTTCTTCAGATCATGAGGAACTATGCCCAAGAAGCCTCGTCTGCATCTAAATCTGATTTAGTTGACCAGATCCTGGACCTCAAGTCTGGCTGATACCATAAGAGGATGAGACTTTGGGTGGGGAGTACTACGTTTGTTCCCTTTCTTAATTTTTTCCCCTGAAGTTAATAATAGCCTTTGTTATTGTTAATTGCCTTTGTACCTACCCAAACTTTCCAACTCTCCACCAGGTCAATCCCATTAGGGAACATATCAGTTTCTTTTTTTTTTTTCTTCTCTTTTTCATCCCCCCTTGATATACCCATTTTCCTTTCTCAGGGATAGTTGCTCTCTAAGCACCACCGTCATCCTGGGATGTCCCTTTAACTGTCATCCTTGGAATTCCATTTGCCTCTCTCCTGGTTTGGATTCCCCGTCCTGGGTCTCACATCTTCCTCTTTCTTGATTTACATCTTGTTTTGGTGTAGCACATCCTCCAGTTGTTTCATCTGATTGAAAAGACAGCTCAGTGGCAGAGTGCATCATGATGACAGTGTGACATTGTCAGCATTCCTGTCTCTTTTGTCACAGTGTTCCAGTGAAGGCTGCTCTCTCTGTTTGGGGCACAGCTGCCATTCTGGAATCTCCCTTCACCAGCATACTGCAGATTCCCTTCTCTCCTCTTCTGAGTTTGATCTGTTTTCCACAGCCCATATTTCCTACTTTCTTGGCTTATTCCTTCTTTAGTCAGAGAACATCTTCCCCCCAGTGGCTTCCCAAAAATCATGCCTGGGGGGTAAATTTTCTGAGAACTTCCATGTTTGAAAATGTCTTTATTTCACTCTCACACTGGAGTCAGTGTCGTAGTTATTGCTTCTTGCTGACAAGTTTCCTTCCCTCCTCCTTTCTGCTAACAACCTCTGTCCTGTGGTCACATAGTGGCCATGCGACGAGCCTGGGCTACTTGTGGGACAGTTAATGTCCTTCCCTAGGATTGCTCACACTGAGTGGGGCAGAGGAGGAGCTGTAGCCCACTTAGCTGGCATTCCTTGAGGAAGGGACTCCAGTGTGCCTGGTTCCAGGAGTCATCTTGGAGACTGGAGAATGCATCACCACCAGAGAGTGGCAGCACATCCTGGGGCTAAGATGGAAGGCCATCTGCACCACCCTGGGTCCTGAAGCTCTTCCTTCAACTGGAGCATCACAGGAAGGTCCCATGAACTGGGTCCCATGAACCAGGACCAAAGGTCCCATGAATACCTGTTGTGTTCCATGAGTCTCAGTTGGAGATTAATCCTTTGTCAGTTGCTTCATTTGCAAATATTTTCTCCCATTCTGAGGGTTGTCTTTTCCTCTTGTTTATGGTTTCCTTTGCTGTGCAAAAGCTTTTACGTTTCATTAGGTCCCATTTGTTTATTTTTGTTTTTATTTCCATTTCTCTAGGAGGTGGGTCAAAAAGGACCTTGCTGTGATTTATGTCATAGAGTGTTCTGCCTATGTTTTCCTCTAAGAGTTTGATAGTGTCTGGCCTTACATTTAGGTCTTTAATCCATTTTGAGTTTATTTTTGTGTATGGTGTTAGGGAATGTTCTAATTTCATTCTTTTACATGTAGCTGTCCCGTTTTCCCAGCACCACTTATTGAAGAGGCTGTCTTTTCTCCATTGTATATTCTTGCCTCCTTTATCAAAGATAAGGTGACCATATGTGCATGGGTTTATCTCTGGGCTTTCTATCCTGTTCCATTGATCTATATTTCTGTTTTTGTGCCAGTACCATACTGTCTTGATTACTGTAGCTTTGTAGTATAGTCTGAAGTCAGGGTGCCTGATTTCTCCAGCTCCATTTCTTCTTTCTCAAGATTGCTTTGGCTATTCGGGGTCTTTTGTGTTTCCATAAAAACTGTAAAATTTTTTGTTCTAGTTCTGCTGTCACCTGCTTTTGAAAGAAATCCACATGACTGCAGAAGCCCTACTAGATGGTCACTCCTGAACATTCTGCAAGCTTTTCTTTTGGATGGTCACTCCTGAACATTCTGCAAGCTTTCCTTTTTAAATTTAAAAACAACAGCTTTTCTGCTGTTGTTTTGAAATTTAATTATTTTTTCAGTCATTATATTTTCTAAAAATCTTTATACACATTCTTTTAAAATTTCCCCTTATATCATGAGCATTTTCCACATTTACCCACTCTCCATGGAAATGTCATTTTTTATTAATTATATTCAAAGGAAGTTTTATTTACCATCATCCAACAAGTTTTGTTTTTGTTTTGTTTGTTTCTGCAATTATAAATAACCTGGCCACTGACATCTTCATGCTTTTTCTGTATTTAGGATTTTCCTCTTAGAATAGATTTCCAATGATGAATTCATTGAGTCAAAGGGAATAACTATTTTAAAAAGACTGACAAACCAATTTATGAAAGGGTTGTGCCAGTTACATGCCCACCAGCTGGGGCATTTCCCCACATCCTCAACTAACAGCATTCCAAGGTCAAGCTAACTCCACACAGGAGAACAGTATCTCCTTGCTGTGGCTTTGATTTGCATTTCTTTAATCACTGAGGCTGAACATTTCTCAAAAAGTCTATAAGCCAAATTGGTTTCCTCTTCGGAGACTTGTCTGTGTCCTTTGTTCTTTTCATCTTTAGGGGCTCAGGGTTTTTCTGATCAATTTCTTAAGCACTCTGGACAATAATGTTGTCATCATTTGGCCACATTTCCTGCAAATATTTTTCCTATTGTTTGCCATTTTATTTTGAAACCAACTTTGCTTGTATTTTTTTAGTTTATGGGCCATATCTCTTTTATTTTGTGTTGTCTACTGTGACTTCTAACATTAGAAAACGTGCCCCCTTCCAGAGTTGATAGATATCCACTTCTTTTTTTTTTTTTTTTTTTTTTTTTAGGAGAAACTGATAAAATATATTTAAGTCTCTGAATCCCTCTGGATTCCAATCTTCCTCACCTGTTTGGTGGCAGGAGTGAGGAAGGGACCTGGTTTCCTGCTCACCCTGCACCCCTGTCCCCAGCTTCCTGCTCAGTTGGGGGTCCACAGGCTCCGGACCAACGGTTGTCCAGGGGACACGGGTGCTCTTTCTCTAGTCACTGGAGTCATCAGGAGCCCAACCTTCCCCGGCGTCCCCACTTTCTGATCACCTCTCGACTTTTGTTGCTTGCTTGATTTCAAGGCAAGCCTTCTTAGAATTGGCTTTTAAAAACAAAGGCAGAGAAAACCGAGAAGGACCTGAGAGTAAGTGGTCGGCCCAAAAGAATCTGAAAGGCCTCTGAGATCCCGGGAATTAATCATCAGGTGCCTGGAGAAATGTGGTTACCCTGACGTTCTGAAACACTTTCCAAAGTTTATGATTAGACATTTTCGATTTAATTCTGTCTTGCCGTCTCCTGGACAGTGCTGGGCACCCAACGTGCTCAAAAAACACTTGCGGACTGAATGACCGAATGATTCTAGAATCCCTCTTCCCATACTCTGCTCCTCCCTCCCCGAGGGACCCCACTCGCCCAGACACCCCACCGGGAACTCCGGGACACAGCACGGAGGGGTCGCGGAGGAGGGACAGGGGAGGCAGGGGGGCGAGAGAAGGCGGGCCAGCGCTTGGGTGGCAGTCACGAATTCAGGGTGACGACCCCTCCCCCTCACAGGGCTGATGGAGAAGCAAAGTGAGAATTGGGGGGAGGGGGTCAGGAGAGGAGGACAACGGACGGTGGGAGTGCTCGCGGTGTGTGTTGGGGGGAGCGGTGGGAGGAGTGGGAAGAAGAGGGACAGTGAGGAGGTGAGAGACCTCCCCCGCCCCCCACCAGCATCCTGCCCGGCCCGCCCGGCGCTGCTGCCGGCGGCCACTAGAGGGCAGAACTGCGCTGACCAGGAGCTCCCGCGAAGGCCAAGGCAAGAGGGGCGGGGGTTGCCTGACACCCAACCCATACCCGGAGCCCGCGACCCCGGCCCCCACTACCCACCGGGGCGCACCGTAGCACACCCAGGCCACGCTCGCACCCACTGCGCAGGCGGGGAGGCTGAGGCATGGCTCTGCCTCTTATCCTGCGCTCCCCACCCCAGTTCTGGAGGGGATCTGCCGGTCCTGGTCCCTTCCTCCGGCCCCAATCCGAACCCGCCGCCTGGGCGGGCAGTGGCCGCCGAGACCCGACTCCGCCTCTGACGTCAGCCCCGTGCCCCAAATAACTTCCTCCCGGAGCCGCTTCCGTGGCGGCCGCAAGTCCCGGACACGGCCAGCCGCGCCCAGGGCAGGGTCACCCGGGACGGTCATCCCGGCCCGGCCTTCCCAGAGCCAGCTTCCGCCCCGCCCACCCCGGCCCTCGGGCTCCGGGAAGCCCCACCCCCACCCCCACCCCCCGCCCCCGGCCCAGGGGAGGAGGGTGCCGACCCGGGGACGGGAGGGAGGCGGGGGGGAGGGAGGTCATGGCCACCTTGGGGCCGGTCCTGGGACTGCTGGGACCCAGTTCCTGGAGGGAGGGCCGGTGAGAGCGCTGGGGTCCGCTGGGGACCCCGCTCCGGACTCCCTCCCTGCTCTCCTTTGTTCCATAAGCACAGGTGACCTGGACCTTTCCGTGCCCATCCCCCCTCCCCCCAAAGTGTAAGCCCCAGTCCTGGACTCTGTTTCATTCACTGATGTCCGGTACATAGTAGATGCTCAATAAATATGAATGAACAAATGAATGAATGAAACAGGGAGGGTCTCATGGGCGGACTGTAGTCAGCTTATGTGGGGCCTGTGGTCAGTTGGGGGATGCGGTCAGCCATGGTGGGGGGTGGAACCCCATGCCACAAGCACCTAAATGGGGCAGATGCACCTTGGCCCCCAAACCCCAAGGTGTCTTAGGGTGAGGGGTCTGGCCCCTTGGGGTTCAGGGCCAGGTCATGGAGGAGTCGGGGTTCTGGGGTGCCTCCTTCCTGCTGAGAGGAACTGGGCGGGCCAGGCTGACAGGTCCAGCGGCATAGCCGAGCTGACACTCATCTCCAGCATATAACCCCACTTCATGGAGCCCCGAATGTTGTGCTAGTGTTCACGGAGCTCCTGCCACTGCTGTCCCCTGCCTGGCAGGCACTCCAGCCAGGCCAAGACCATGAGGCAGGTGCCGGCTGTGGCCCTGCTCCTGCTCCTGCTGCTGCTGCGGTTTGGTGAGTCTTAGAGGCTGCAGGGCCCCTCTCTCCTACCTGGAGCTGTAGCTAAGCACCCCACTCCCTGGCCAGGCCTGGGGCTGCAGCATGGGCCTCTCCTCCCTGCCCCAGGGGGGAAGGTTCCAGACGTCCCACCTGGGGGAGTGAAGTGGGGAAGGTTGAATGGGGGTGTGGATGCAGGCCCGGGAGGAGCCCGGAGGCAGTAACCATAACCCTGCTCCCCTTGCCTTGGGCAAGCACGGCCAAGCTCTGGGCTTGGAGCTTCTGCTTCCTCTCATCTGGGCCTCTCTCCCTTCTCCAAGGGCTGCATGGGTGCAGGATCTGAACTCGAAACCGCTGGCCTCCAATCCCTGGGCCACTGTTCGCTGGGCCCAGGAGGGGTAGCTGAGCTGCTGCCTGAGCCTGGGAGCCTCGGGAGGCTGGCGAGGGCTTAGCAGGGAGCAGGGGGACAGGGGGGCAGGCTCCAGCTCCCACCAGAGAGGGAGAGTATGGGAGGAGCAGGCCCTGAACCCCTGTCCCCTCTCCCAATCATGGGTCAGGGTTAGCAGGTGCCAGCCAGGGCGCCCCACCTGCAGGCCCCTCCCAGTGGGCGGGCTGCTCTCTGCCAGGGAAACTCTCCCGCATTCCTGGGCCACCTCACTTCCCTGTCCTTAAGTCACCTCCCAGGGCCAGGCCGGGTCACCCCAGGCTGCAACTCAGCCAGGGCTCCAGGCTTTCCACCAGGGGAGGAGGGCACCAGGGCGGCACCTTGGTGGGGAGGCCCCAGCCTCCCTGGGCTCCACAGGGCCTCCCCAGGTCTCTCTGCCTGGCCTACCTCTCCTGGCCTCCTGGTTCAAGAACCACAGCGTTCTTTGAGGGAGCCCATCTCCGCCAGGGTGTGTAACACCGTGATTGCTCCTGGTGGGTTGAGAAACCAAGGTCATCGCCAAAATGGAAACAGCGGCCTGCACTTGGCTCTCAAACAGCTGTGACCAGAGGCCTGAACTCCTTCAACACTGTCCTTGCCCCTCATCCCTGGCTGTTCCCTCCTAGAGCCTTGGGTCTCTCCTATCTATCCCCACTAGCAACTAGCTACAGGAGCATGAGGGCCCTGGGCCCAGAGGAGGGGCCTGACACCCCCACCAGCTCACTCAGCCCCTATAGGACGCCCACCCTGCAGAGCCCAGGTCTCCACATCACCCATTCCCGGTCAGCCATGCTCCCACAGCTGCTCCCATTCTCTCCCTCTTATACATTCCCCGGGCTCAGGCCCCATGGATGTGGGCTCTGCCTTCACAGAGCTCCTGAGCCCATAGGTGAGATGAGACAACAATTCTACACCCAGGGCAAGGTAAGCAGAGCTCTGTGAGGCCAGGCGGGAGGACAGAAAGCTCAGAAGAGGGAGCCAGGCTTCCCAGACAGTGCAAGCAAGAAAGGCTGCCTGGAGGAGGAAGCATTTCAGTTAGGCCTGATCTGGATTAGGACCATATAGAATCTGGATTTGTAGACACCAGGAGGAAAGGGGTGTTGTGGGCAAACTTTCAGAGGCCGGAAGGCTCAGTCCGAATGAGAAGCAGAGTTGCATTAGGCTGGGGTGAGGAAGACTGCAGAGCTCCAACGGGGTGGGGGGTGGGTGTGCTGCCAGGCAGGGTGCGAGTGCCCTTGATCCTGGGAGCAGGCAGTGGAGGATCCATCTGCATGTGTGGGAGGGGGGATGGCTGTGGGGAGGATCTGGACAAGGCTCTGGAAAAGTCCCACAGGGAGGGAACAAGCCTGAAAGCACGTTAATGCCGCCGAGGACAAGGTGAATGGGAGCATCTTGCCAGCAGAAGCATCAGCCTTAGAAAGAGCACGGGGTCTGGTGTTATCAATCTAATTAAATCATATTATACTAAGATGAGGGGCTGGAGGGAACTGCCCTCCCGGGGGCATTTGCATTTTAAAAAGGCACCTCATTAATACAAATCAATGTCCAGGCAGAATTCCTGCTCCCCCTCACCCCCCCGCTGGCCTGGGCTGACTACTTCCACCCTCACATTTCTGCTTGGCACCTCTACTTTGAAGAGTGGCCAGTCCTGCCTGTGCCTCCTCAGCCCCCTCCTCCTCCTCTTGCTCCAAGCACAGCTCCCCCCCACAACCGCTTCTTCATCCAGCACCCCCAGCATTGGGGAGTGCACCCCTTAGACTGCAAGAATGTGGGTCTCGTAAAAATCCCCAGGGTCCTTGGGCACCCCTTAGAGAGGCGTGGCTCAGCCTGGTCGTTTCCTGCCCCCAGGGCCCCTCAGCTGCCTGGGACTGGTTACCAAGAGGGGCTGGTGTATAGGGGGAATACTGAGGGCTGAGGTGGGGAGAGGCTGTCCTGAGCCCCCCATCCCAGCTCTGATCAGATCTGCCCCCAGTGAACCAGATATGCGAGTGGGGCTCTCTCTACAGGGCGGGTATTTCTGGAGTGTTGCTGGCACTGGGCTGGGGACTGTCGGCCTGGCTGGGGTTTCTGGGCTGGGGGGGGTGGGTCCTGTCAAAGCCAAGTAGCAGGCCCTGTGCCTATGTCCAGAGACATGGGGGCAATGGATCCTGGGGAGATGGAGGCCATTACCGAACGGTCCCACCCTCACCCCTCCCCTGTCCCTCGCATGGGCAGGGGTGCCATGGCCCAACAGGGTGCCGTGGGCTCCAACTGCAAGCATGCTGGAATGTCTGAGAGACCGGTTGGCTCTTGGGAATCTGGAATCTTGGGAGGACTGACCCACAACCACTGGCTGGCCTCTCTCTACTCCCCAGAGACCCGAGTAGCTGGGCTGTTGCCCCAGGACTCCAGCCAGACATGGAGCCTCTCTCCCTCTATCTCGTCCTTCATCCCAGCCCCAGGCTGGTGGAGAGGGGTAGGGAGGGAGACCCCACAGCACCAGGGCTGAAGGCTGGATGCTCCTCAGAGCTTCCGACCAGGACGAGTGTGGGGTGTGGAGGGAAGGCCCTGTGGGGACAAGAAGGAGCCCTCCTGCCCCAAACAGGAGAGTCAGCCCTGACAGGGTCCCCTCACTGGCATCTCCTGATTGTTTCCCCCTGTGGCAAGGGGCTTGTCTGCCCTTGCAGGTGAGCTCTGGCCCACAGGCCTGGTCTGTACACATCTTGGGGGCCGGACCTGTGGGGAACTGAAGGCCACTGGCCTCTCCTGCCAGGTCCCCCTGTGGGCTGTCCTGCTGAGTCCTCAGGAGGTTGCATGTGGAGCAGATGAGGGGCTACGCTGACCAGCAGTGGTGGGGGTGGCGGGGAGGAGCAGACCTCAGCTTCAGCTAAGTTGGCTGATCACCCTCTTTTTTCTCATTTCCAGGGACTCAGGAGGCTGAGGCATTAATTGGTAAGCATCCAAGTCCCCTGGGTCGGGGGATAGGAGTGGGCTTGTCTGAGAGCTGCAAGACTAATCAGAAACCCACACCCTCACACACCCCCGGAATGAGACCCAGAATGAATGGGCCGGGCACAGGGAATCCCACAGTGCGGGAAAGTTGTGGAGCCCAGGCAGGAGTGGAGGGGGAAGGTCTGACACACAGTGTAGGTGGCACAAGAGGGCCATCAAGGCAGGAAGCATGGAGAAGGGGGGCAGGGAAAGCAACAGAAAAGAAGCTAAATCTAAAGACAGATTTGGAAGACCACTCACCTACCCTACGTGGGACCCTCCCAACACCCACTGACCTTCTGGGAGCCCATTTGTCAGGCTCTGTGATAAGACCTTTACCCGTGTTATCTCACTCCCCGCCCCAGGTAGGTCTGATGTCACCATTTCACAGGTGAAAGGAGTGGGGCCCATGGGGGTGGGGGGCTTTCCCACAGCTGGGAAGGGTCTGCCTGTGTCAGAGGCTGACCTGATGCCCAGGCCTCTGACTTGCCTAAGGTCCCCAAGCAGGTCAGGGGCAGGGAGGCCGGGAAGTGAACAGAATGTGAAAGTGTGGGTTTGGGGGTATGGAATCAGAGCCGATGGAACTGGCCCCCAGTGAGCGCACCCCTGGCTGTGTTCCCCTAGCCTGCGGGAGCCCGAGGATGCTGAACCGGATGGTGGGCGGGCAGGACGCCTTGGAGGGCGAGTGGCCATGGCAGGTCAGCATTCAGCGAAATGGAAGCCACTTCTGCGGGGGCAGCCTCATCACAGAGCGGTGGGTCCTCACCGCAGCGCACTGCTTCTCCAAGTGAGTTGGCTGAGCCCCCACGCTCCCCCTCCCCACCCCTCGCCAGCACAGCCAGCCTCCCTCCCCACCAGGGGCGCAGATAATGCAGACAAAACAACACCTCCCACACCTACCCAACCCCACAAAACGCCCAGCTTCAGCACCGCGGACAGCGCCGACCCGCTGCAGTGTGGGGCGCTCAGGCTGACCACCTATGGGGGGCGGGTTCGGTCTGCATTATCTGAGCTTTCCCTACCAGAGCTCCCTTTAGGTCCAACCTCGGGGCCAACTTCCAGCAGCAACCCCTGCTTCCCGGCTCTTGCTCCCCCCCAGCCCAGCTGGGAGGGGTCCACTCTCCTACTGCTGGTCTCACCAGTGAGGTGCTTTGCCAGACCTGGGGCCTGCCCCTGCCGATGCTGGCAGGCTCCTCCCATGCCCTGGCCCTCTTCCCCGTCCCCCTCCCACACCTCAAATATAAGACACTCCCTTTCTGGCTGGGACTCTGGGTACAGGTGGACTAGAGCAGAATGGCCTTAAGGTCACCTATGCCGTCCCTAACCAAAGGGCCAAGTCACCCAATCCCTACTACCATACTATGACCCACTTGGTCCTAGACCTTCAGGGTTTCCCAAGCATCTTGCCTCTTGCCTCACCACAGCTCTGCAATTCTTTTAAAACCTCACATCTTAAGTTCAGATATTTGGGCTCAGAGGGAGCAGGCGGCTTGCCTAAGGCTAGGCCCAACCCCCAGATGCACCCTGGTGGGTGATCATCTCCTTCAACCCTCACAGCAAGCCTTTCAGGTGGGGACTGTAAGTGTCCCCATTTCACAGACAAGGAAACTGAGTCACAGAGAACTTGCTGGGTGACTTGCCCAAGGTCGCCGGGCTGGCCGGGGTATAGCTGGGAATTAAAGTCAGGAATTAAAGCTGCTTCAGCTTCTACCCCCTTACCCACCTCATCCTGATGTATGTCCCACTGGAGATTACTTTTTTGAAGACAATGTGCAGAGAGAGATGTTGGCACCATGGGGGGCCTAGAGGGAGCCCAACTCCTCCCTCTTTCCCGTCTCCATTTAACTTCCACCAACTCCATCTGTGAAGCCCTTGTGGGGCTGCCTCACACCAGCTCTCTGCTCTCCCACCAGCACCTCTGAAACATCCCTGTACCAGGTCCTGCTGGGGGTGCGGCAACTGGTGAAGCCAGGGCCGCACGCCATGTACGCCCGGGTGAAGCGGGTCAAGAGCAACCCCCTGTACCAAGGCATGGCCTCTAGTGCCGATGTGGCTCTGGTGGAGCTGGAGGCACCTGTGACCTTCAACAATTACATCCTCCCTGTGTGTGTGCCTGACCCCTCAGTCGTCTTTGAGACGGGCATGAACTGCTGGGTCGCCGGCTGGGGCAGCCCTAGTGAACAAGGTAATGGGGCAGGGCCAGGGCAGAATGCGGGACATGCCTAGAGAAGGCAGCGTGGGGGCCACTCTGAACCAACAATCTTTTTCTGTTGATATTGGTGCACATGATCTCTACTCAAATGGGTGGAGTAGGTACGGGAAAGGGGCAGCAGACTCAGGAAGAGGAGCCATGGGGAAGTGGAGAGTGGGGAATAGAAAGAGCCCAGGCTGGTGGGTGGGAGGAGGGAAGAAGGAATTCTGTCCCACAAAGCCCCCAGCCAGAAGAGAAGGTCTAAACGCAAGCGAGAAACGGGGAGGGACAGAGTTGTGGTTTTCGAGAACCCAGGGCCCCGGAGTCCTTAGTAAGACTGTCCACTGAGCCGCAGGCTGTGTCTCCCCTCCCTAGACCACCTGCCCAACCCCCGGATCCTGCAGAAACTCGCTGTGCCCATCATTGACACGCCCAAGTGCAACCTGCTCTACAGCAAGGATTCCGAGTCCAGCTTCCAGCCGAAAACCATCAAGGATGACATGCTGTGTGCTGGCTTCGCCGAGGGCAAGAAGGACGCCTGCAAGGTAGGGACCAGGGTGGGCCGTGCCAAGGCTGAGCCCTGCTCCCCAGGCCCCAGTCAAGGTGGAAGCCAGCCCACCTGGGACAAGGGATAAGGCCCCAGGAGGTGGGCCCATGGGGTCCAGACAGGGCTGTGCATTTGACCAGCTGGGAAAGCAGATTCCTGGACCCCACCCAGGGGGAGTCAGGCAGCAGGTCTGCAGTGGGACCCAGGAAACTGCATTTTCAACACACTCTCCTGAGGTGAATCAGGGTGGATAGTCTGGGGATGCTAGAGAAATGGGCACCCCAGGTCAGAGAGGAAGGACTGGGTGGCGGGGTGGGGGTGGGGGGGTGGGTCCTGGGCAGGGAAGAACAGATAAAGGGAGGCAGACAGGCATGTGTGCACCCATGTAGCTGCAAAGCCTGGCTCTTGGGCCTCCGTGGACTCTAACGGTACCTCTTCTTCACCTGCAGGGAGACTCGGGGGGCCCCCTGGTATGCCTTGTGGGTCAGTCATGGCTGCAGGCTGGGGTGATCAGCTGGGGTGAGGGCTGCGCCCGCCGGAACCGCCCAGGTGTCTATATCCGGGTCACCTCCCACCATAACTGGATCCATCGGATCATCCCAGAACTGCAGTTCCAGCGGGCTAGCTCGGGTGGCCAGAAGCGGGACCCCCGGGGCCAGCAGCCCCTCAGTCGGAACTTTGCACCCTTCCTGGCAGCTCATGCCATCCTCCTGGTCCTCATGGCCCTGCTCACCTTCCTCTGAGCTGCGCTCAGGCCAGTGGGCCAGTGGCGCCCCGGGGCCTATGGTGTACATTTGTAAATAGCTCTCCAATTCTCCCTACTCTCTAATGCCCACTTATTTCTATTTATGTTCACTCTCTAATAAAACCCCAACCTCAGTGCCGGCTGCCTGGGTGTAGACCCTCCGGGAAGGAGGGGGCTGGTGCTGGGCAGGGCGTGTGGCAGACGAGGCTCCCCAGTGGAAGAAGCTACAGCAGGCACACTGGAGGCTAGACATCACCGAGTCCTGTGACACCTGTGGCCTGACCCCCTCACAGGGGCTTCCCTGCTCCCCCCCGCCTCAGCATCCTTGCCAACGTGGTCGTCACCATGAGTGTTGCCAAGGGGTGCCCTGTGCTGGGCACTGGGGACAGCAACAGATACCGGCGGGGGCCCGGCAGAGGGTCCTGAAGGAGGGGGGGCTCTGCGGGGCGTGGGGGAGCACAGCCCCCACTGCCTATGTCTGAATCACCCTGAACTTCTCTTGGCTGTCACACAGAGGAGGCAAGGCCCAGGCCACTCGGGGCCGTGGAGGTCGGCAGGACAGGCCCCCCAACCGAGACAGGCCAAGGCTTCGGCAGCTCCCTGGGCCAGGACCCCCTCCTTCTTCCTTCCGCAAAGTCTGGGGTTCAGGCCATCCCTGCAGCAGTCTTTAATGGTTTCTTCGAGGACCCCTGGGGAATTCAGGAATGAGCTGCTATCCTGCACAGAGAGCCTGGTGCTTGGCCCTGCCCCCAGGGGCCCCACCCCAGCTCTGCTGCCCCCTCTCGTCCCTTGTCCTGTCAGTAGCTCCACGCCATCCCCCTCCCAGTCCTCCCGTGATGGCCTGTGGCCACCAGGAATCTACCAGGAATAGGTCTCAGAGCCCAGGCCCCAGCTCGCTCTGGCCCTGCCTGTCCTGGCCGCGATGGTGCGGCTGCCCACGGAGGTGGCCCCAGGTTCTCAGCCTGGCCCAGCGTGTCCACGGCAGGCCTTCTGCGGTTGGACGGTCAGCTCCCCAGTGTGGGCCGATTCCTGAAAGGCACCCAGCTTCCTGCCGTGCTCAGTGACCATGAACAGACGAGAGGCCTGAGAGGGCACACCACACACGCACACCCATGCTCACATGCTAGTACACGCCCACACTTGCACACCCACACACGGAGAAACACACACGTACGCGAGCTCGTGCACAGGCCCAGCTGGCCCGGCAGGTGCTGGGAGAAAGCAGGCCTGGGTATTTATGGAACGTATCAATAAGCACTTAGCAGGCACCTGCTGTGGACCGGCCCCGGGGATGGAGTGGGGAACACACACTGAATTCGCCTCTGCTCTGCTTTGCCTGGGCATGTTTCTGCCAGGCAGGGAGCACTGCTTGGTGGCCCTCCAGGGACTGGGCCATCTGAGGGCTTCTTCTCCAGAGCAGAGATGGATTCTGAGTCCCGGCGGGGAAGGTGGGGGCGCGGGGCAGCAGGTGCACTGAGGCCTGATGGGGGGACGACCGGGCTGTGGGTGTCCTGAGAGTGGCCCCAGGGACAAGTTCTGGGTCATCTTGGCTGGGAGCAGGGGCTGGCCTGGGTCCTGCAGCTTTGGAGAGAGGCGACGCTGCTGTGGGGAATAGAAAGAGCTTCAGGTCCTGCAGTGATGGGGGTCAGAGGAGGTTAGGTGGCCCATCTGCCACGTCTGTGGTGAGAGGCCAGGATGGAGCCCAGGTGAGGGCCAGGCCCCCCTTGGAGGAGGACTTGCCACCCCGCCCCTGCCTCCTCTTCCTGCTGTCCTAGCTTTCTGAGTGCCCTGGGGTCCCCCATCACCCCACCATCCTCCTGCCTCTGCTACAGGGCAGGGGTCTGGTCAGGGTCCTGTGGGCCTAACAGGGAGGAGGGGCGAAGATGTCAGGGCAGCCCAGTGCTCCCCAGTGACGCCCCACCCAGCCGGGCTGGGAGGGCAAGGCTAGGGTCCTGGGTGGGTCCCAGGTGGTGGCCAGTGTGCGACCCTAGGGCACAGATCCCCCACGCCCTGGGCTCCCCAAACCCAGCGTGGACACTCAACGAGACAGCTGCAGGAGGGGAAGGGATACACTCGTGCAGAGACTAGGGGTTTAAAGGGAAGCAAGTTTATTCACGCTGTTCACAGTGCGCTCAGTGCTGTGAAGAAGCGGAAGGAGAGAAGTGCCCCCAGCTGTCACGGGTCCCCTCTCCCACCTGGGTGGGGTGCCGCTCAGACACAACTTTCTATGCTGCCCCCAAGCAGCGCCTCAGAGCCACCGCCTGGTGGGTGGGGGCCCCACCAGGGCCCCACCGGCTGCAGGGAGAAGGCTTTGGAGTGACAGCTGGCTGGCACAGACCACCAAGCCGTGGCAGGCGGAGGGAGCGGGGCCCAGCCCAGGGCAGGGCCCACCTTGCAGCAACCAGAGCGGCCGGCAGGTGAAGCCACAGGAGGGGGCCACAACCGAGCCTGGAAATCCATGTGCGCACACACCATACTGCACGCTCGGGAACATAAGGCTTAAGATCAGCCTGTGGGAGCCCCAAGAAGGAAAACCGCTGGGCCAGGACCCCAGGACCCCTGACCCCTTCTGGCCTCAAGGATCAGGGGTCAGCCACGGTCCTGACGCCAACACCTGGAGCAGGCAGGGGTGCAAATCAAAGCCCCCCCAAACCAGAGACACCATCCCAACCCAGGGGTTGTACACCAGCGTCCAGATTTGCAGTTTGTCTCAGGGAAGCACGGCTCAGTCCAAAGGTGCCAGAGTGGCACTGCCTCTGCTCATAGACACCAGCCCTGGAAACACGACAGACACTCCAAGAAGGCTGAGAGTTTGGGTTGCAGGAGACTCCGGCATCTTGGGGTCAAAGACATCCTACCCAACCTCTGGGAGCCAGAGCTCTCCAGGGAACACGGGGAACGGGAATTTCCTCAAAGCCTTGGCGTCCCGGGAGTTTCCGAAGAGCCACCACCAGGGGGAGCCAGAGTGGCTGTGGGGGATGGGGGCTCAGGGAATTTCAGAGAAATTTCTCTGAAGCTGGTGCTTCTGGCCAGGGAAAGAGACAAGACAGGTGCACACGCTTGACGCAACGAGGCATCAGTACTTTTTAAAAAGTCACTTGAAGATGATCTCCTTGGCCCAAGGATGGGGGCACGATACCACCAAGAGATGATGGGTGAGGGGCCGGGGGCTGGCCCGGCCGAGCGGGGAGACGGGCCTGTGCTGCTCTAACCTGCCAGCCCCAGGCTGGACAGTGACACAGGCGGCAGGCCCGGGGCTGCCGCAAGCCCAAGGCGGCGCTTCCGCAGTAGTGGCTCTTCCGTGCATTTTAAGACACTAACAGTTGTTCCGCTCATTCATAAATACACAATTTTATTTGCTATTTTCAGGGGAAACTTAGGCATTAAACTGTAAGCTGATAAAATACGGATACCTAAAAAAGTACAAAAGTATAAATATCCCCTTACAATAAATTTTAGTGAATTAAGTCTTAATATCTTTAAATTAAAAAAAAAAACCCCACAAGCCTATCTATTATGTCAAGGTCACAAATCAAACAACACTAAATGGCCAGCAGCGCCCCACTGGTACACCCCGAGGCCAAGGAGGGGCTGCCCAGCCCCCGCGCGCTCCACCGGGAGGACAGGTCACCAGGGCCAAGTGTGTCCTGCAGAAAGATTGCTATAAACGGATGAAGCCAAACATTTAACAACATACAACAGACCTTACAAAAGGAGGAGGTAAGTCCTAGGTGCTGGAGAACTTGGTTCATCAGGTAATATTGGCAAAGGAGAAGAGGGCACAGGCAAGAAGCCTCTGGAAGCGTCTGGAGCCAGACAGCGGTCGGTAGGCACAGCCTCCCTGGAAGCTGGAGGTCAGGAGGCAGAGCCGCCTGCCGGGCCAGGCCCCCCAGGTGGACAGGCCCCACGACCAGCTGAGGAAGGTCTGTTCTCAAAGCATGCGGACAGCGGTTTTCAAAGGAATCCCGGTAGCTCCGTCACGTCAGGGGGCAGGGCCCGTGCAGCCTGTGTCCCCAGCGCCCCAGAAACGTCAGAGAGAACTGCATAGTTACACGAGAGAGCCGGCGAGAGAGAGATGTTTGTGATGTGCTGTAAACATCCAATTTCCAACGTGACCTGGAGTTTCAGCTCCAGAAGCCGGGTGGACAGGCCTCCCGCCCCGACCTCCACCCCAGGTGAGAACAAGGCACTGATGGGCGCCAGCTCCCCCTGAGCCCCAAGGTGGGTCAGACGAGGCAAAACTTGTACCTCCCTTTACATGACTTAACAGATCAGCCCAAAAGGCAGCAGCACTTTTAGGCATTTCTAAGAAGTGAAAGCACTGGGTAGTCTATCCACAATTGGAAAGAAAGGATGCAAAGGATGCAAAGGTCTCTCGCCTGGAAACTACAAATGGAGAAGCCTTGACTGTGCCAGGCCGGGTCAGGCCAGTGGAGCCCAGCTCTGAAGGAGGACCGGGAAGTAGTGAACACGCGGAGGCTGGGAGAAACCACCAACCGGTCATGTCTGGGAGGCACAGCAGACCCCCTGCCCTGAGGACCAGGGCCTGGTGCATGCCAGGGTGACCAGCAGGCACCCAGAGCCCAGGGCCGTGGCACTGCGGCCACTTCCTACCAGCAAGGCCCAGGCTCCGTTACAGACTGTTTATGTAGCACCAAGAACGCTGTCCTTTAAATGATCTTCGGTGATTAAAGGGTCAGTCAGGAGCGCCCTGCCTCAGGCCCGAGCGGCACTTGTGAAAACCAAGCGGAGGTCCCTACAGAGACGCCCGCCCAGGCAGCATGCCGCCTCTGAGTGGCGACGCCCGGCCTCGGACAGCTGGTCCTGTCTCTCACCACCCACCTCAGAGGCAAAAAAAGGATTCACACCCAGATCTCTAGAGAAATTGTCAAAAGCAGGTTTCTTCTCACGGCCAAGCTTCCTCGACATGGCAGATCATTGCATCTTGGGAAAAGGTAAAACGTCTCTTCAGTTGTCAACACTGTGTTCCTCACATCCTTGAACCCCGTTCTTGCAAAATCTGAAAATGCCAAATGCAGACAATGAGAACTCGGGCCTTGAATGGAAAGGCAGCCTGCAGCCGGGAGCTTCACGGCCCTGAGGCCAAGTGCCCTGCTTGGGGGTGGAGCCCACCGCAGGCCAGGGTCCGAGAAACGGGGACCCTGCTGTGCAGGCCTAGCTTGCCCACTTCCAGGCCGCACACAAGGGGCAGGCCTCCCAGCTCTCCACCTCTCCACCCGAGCCTGACATCACCATGCCTGGAAGTAGTGAACCTGTGGAGGCTGCGAGAAACCACCGAGCGACCACGCCTGGGAGGCAGCAGCAGACCTGTCCTCAACCCGGCGCCTCCCGGGCCTCCTGAGACATGTGGCAGGGCTCCGGGGGGATGACTCCTCATTGAGGCCCCAAGGACCTCTGGGCAGCATCTTTCTTGATGGCCTCCTGAGGATGGGAGGCTCCCTGCTCCCAAGGGTGCCAAAGCCCACCCGGCGGTTTAACTGCCCACCGACTCCTGATTTTCTCTCCAGCCCAGCTTGATCCCGGGCGGAAGACACATGTGTGCAACCAGGGCCCCCTGGGCCCCCAGCCCAACCTGCCCCTCTTCTTTCTTCCATGCCCCATTGTAAACCATATCCCTTCCACCCTGCAGCCACACACCCAGAAACCTGGGCCCCTGGGATTGCCCTGTCACGCCCACATCCATACGTGCCAGCTTGCTCCCCACACTGCCTGGCTGGGGTCACATCTTCCGTAAATGGACCACCCCCCTTGAGGGTGCCAGCCCCCTCCTTGCTACAGCCAGACAGGACTCTCTGGGACACACACTTGACCCCACTGGGGAACCCTGCCAGCCCTCGGCCGCCATGCTTGAGCCTCTCCCTCCCACTCCTCCTCAGCACCTCGGAGCCAGAGCAGCGCCCCCACCCAGCCTTCCTCGCCACTGGAACCATCCATGCCTCCCATCTTCCCCCAAATCAAGCTGGGAGCTCCTCAAGGCCACAACCCCATGGGAGCCAGGGGAGACTTTGGAGTTGGCAAACTGTGCTATTTCGACACGTCAAGCATGGCTGCTAAGCACCAAGTAACCAGGACAGAAAGGCCACGCGTCCCGGCCAAGCCCAACCGCGCCCAGGCCAGCACTGTAAGATGACCCTCCCTGCGATCCCACTGGCAGTGAGAGTGGCCTCCCGGGGGCATTTTCCACTTGAATTTCAGAGCTGAGAGAGATACGGCCCCGAGGACACTGTGTGTTGCTGAGCCCTGGACCCGGTGCAACGCGGGGACATGCCTGGAAGGGGCACGCCCTGCTCATGCCAGGCCCAGCTCACACGGATGCCCAGCCAGAGTGAGGCCCTGCGGGCACAGGCAGACTTCTCAGGCTCATGACCAGTGACCACCGGCCCTGACTCCTGCTCACTGTCAGGGTGGCTGTCCAGAACCACAAGGCCCATCTCTCAAGTCCCCCAAGGGCTTGTTCAAATGACTCAAGAGAAGCCCAAGCTCTCCAGCCTGTCCCTGATGCCCCCCCATCCCTGTGGTTCCCCAGGCCTGTCCCTCTGTCTCTGACAGCTCCGAGGCCGTCCAGGCAGCACACCCTCTTGCCCGCTGCCCACTCCCCGGTAGGTGCACCTTCCACTGTGCTGGGGGAACAGCACCCCAGGCTGAAGGCCCCTCCTCAAGCCAGACAAGAACAAGTTCCTAAGCTCAGCAGGACTTGCCCGCTCACTGGGAAGGCCCAGGAGGCCCCTGTCGGAGGGACATGGTCTGAGGACGTGACTTGGGGTGAGGGTGGGTCCCCACTCAGCCCTAGAGGACCCTGTGGCCCCCATGGCGCTAGTCCCAGCCCCAAGAGGGTCTTCCGCCCTATCATCGTGGCTGTTTGCAGGGAAAGCTGGAGTTTGGGGGGCCATGAAGCCGAGAGCTGCTCACTCAGTGGGAGCCCAGCAGAGCAGACGGCGTCCGAGTTCACAGGCCTCAGTGGTAGAAAGGACAAGGCCCACGTAACTACCACGCAGCCTGGCAGCGAGGTGACAGCACAGGAGGGGTCGCCCTGCCAGAGCCAGAGCCCCAGTGACTATCTCCTAACGAGGACAGAAGACCCCTCCCGGGACCTGTGACGGTCACGGCCCGTCTGCCCTGGAAGGAGCTCTCATTTGGGCTGCCGCCCACAAGAAGGCCTGAGCTGGGCCACAGGGACTGAGCAGGCTGTGCATGGCACATGGCACCCCCGCCCCCCGCCCCAACCCAGCAGGCCCAGGGGCCAGGGCCACTCCAGGGCTGCCCTGCCATCAGCCCACCTTGCCCCTCCCACAGCCCAGACCCTGGCAGTCACGGCCACTGAAGCGGCTCCTGCCAGCAGATGTGAAGTCTGTAACTGGGGGCGGGGGGTGGGCAGTGCTGCTGAAAGAAGCCCCTCCTCCCTCCTGGAGGTTGGCTCCTCTATCCTTGCCCCCGCCCCAGCCCGTGCCCCTGGCTCCTACCACAGTTCACCATCAGGCCAGGCCAAAGTCAAGCTGAGCCCCTAAGGTGCAGTCACTCCAAACCGAGACGGGCCACAAACGCAAACTACCGCCTGATTTCAAAGACTTAGAGAAGAGCAAAGTAAGATATGTCAGTGATTTTTTAGGTTGAAATGACAATATTATGCATGTAATGGGCTAACAGTATTAACATCAATTTCACGCATCTTTTTATTTTCTTAACGTGGCTGCTAGAAAGTTTAAAACGACAGATGGAGCTCGTGCTGCACATGCCCTGGACGGCAGTGGTCCAGACCAGGGCCCAGCAAACTTTTCCTTCAAGGGCCAGGTAGTAAATACTTCAGGATTTCCGAGTCAAGAAGTAAAGCTGAAGATATTATGCACGCATATAATCACCAGAAAAATAACCACTAAAAACGTAAAAGCCATCCTTGGTCTGCGTCCCCAGACCAGACTCACAGCCAGATGTTGGCCTCTCAGCACATGGCTGGCCACAGGCTCTTCCCGAGCTCCTCACCTGCAGGGCTTGGCGGGGAACCCCTGCATGACACCTGTGCCCTGCCCAACGCGAGGGAGCAGACGAGGCGCTCCCTGCTGATGGGATCCTGGCTGAGCCACGGGTTTCGGACAACAAAAGGGGCCGGGAGGCAGCACGGACTTGAGGAGCAGCGAGGGGCTGAGGGGGCGTCCACGGAGCCTCCCATGACAGGGCAAACAGAAGGAGGGTCCCCACAGACTCCTCTCCACCAGCACCCCTAGTCTGAGGCATGAGGGAGTAGGGGTGCCACGGGCTTTGGTGTCGGGATCAGGGCCCACTCTCTGTGGCACAAGCCCCGACTCCTTGGCCCTGAGCCCATGGGTGGACTGGTGACAAGGTGGGGAGACTGGCGGGCTGGGGGCTGCGTGTCCCTAGGAGGCGCAGGCCCGTGTCCCTGCTGCTGGCACCCATGGCAAGGAGGCCCTTCCCAAGCCTGACACACACAGCGCGCAGGTGCCTCAGCCAAGGTCCCAACCCCACCCACATGGGCATCCTCAAACGGGACAGACAGCCCCGCCCCGAGACAGACTGGCTCCAGTGCAGATCTATGCGCTGGCATCTAGCATGGAAGGTTCTCTGTCAACTACAGGCACGAGACAAGACGCAGGGGAGGAGGGGCTGGGATCAAGGAGGCTAAGGTAGGTGGTCAGTTTCAAGGGCGCAGGCTCACCATGACATTTACACTTAATCTGAGTCATTCCCTTCGTGACCCGTGTCCTCGTCGTCACTCTGGCTCGGCACCGGCAGGCGGCAGGGAGGAGAAGAAGAGAGGGACCGTCAGTGCAGGGCGAGGCGGGAGGCAGCAGAGGGAAGCCCAACCAGACAGGCCAGGCCTCCACGGGGCAGCAGAGAGCACGGCGCTCAGGGCTGGACCTGAAGTTGTGCTGTGCGGCGAACTACAGGCCAGCCTCGTCCAGATCACACTGTGGGGGGAAGCACGACGTCCCTGGGCCCCGGCACTCCCAAAGTTCCAGAGTTTTCCTTCCCTCTGTGTTGTGAAAAACTGAACCTTGCCCAAACAGAGGTCTGGCCTTTGCCCTCAGCTCCTGGGAGGTCATGACCTCCAGGACACACCACCAGTCTGACCATGTGATGGGGGGGTGGGGTCAGTTGGCCGGGGGACTGGAGACTGCAATCAGGCACATGGGTGATCAACTGTTGATCAATGGATCAATCATGCCTATGTGACTGAGCCCAGTAATATCTCTGCACATGGAGGCTGTCGGGGCACCCCTGGTGGGCGGTGCTCCATGCACGGTGCCACGCATCCTGACTGCACGAGGAGCACCTCTGCAACATGAGCTCCACGTCTGGCATACTTCCTGGCCTCTGCCCCACACACCCTCCCCTGGCAAGTTTGAAACCCCCCCTCTTTCCGTACTTCCTGTAATAAACTGTAACTTTGAGCAGAACAGCCAGCAGTGAGTTCTGAGTCCTCCCAGCAGATCATGGAGTCGGAGAGTGATTTGGGAAGCCCCTGAAGTTGGGGCTGCTGGTGGCCGCTCTCAGTGGACCGGTCCCCTCTCTGAGTTGCCCGACCCCCACCCGCTCTCTCCTGCCACTTCCACCTCAAGACGTGTGTGTGTGTGTGTGTCTGTGTGTGTGTCTGGCCCGTGCTGTGGGCACCCAGTGAGCAGGTCCACAGTAGTGGACTCACTGTCCTCAGAACATGAAGTACTGCTCCAACCAGGCTGTGCACAAGTGTCCCCAGATCCCGACCCCCAATCCGGCCTCAACACTTTTCCATGGCTTACGGAGGCCCTGGCTGTGCTCCGCCTCCTGGGGAGCTCCTGCCACGGCCCCAGTTTAGAAGCCGCTGTGGCTGCCACACTCTAGAGCCAGGTATTTCTGGAGAGAGAAATAGGGCCGCACTTTCAATGGCAAAGGGATTTGGGGTCATGAGTGGAGTTCTGTCAGCACAAACGCATCCCTTCTGCAGCTGAAAAGGCACCCGAGGGACATGAGCTCAGGCAGTTGCCCTGGAGGACTTAGCTATGAGCATTTTTCAAGTTCAGAAATAAAAGTTTCTAAAAATAAGACAACTTGCAAAAGAGCCCTGCAAATGCTCAGAGAGGTATGGCTCCTCGTGAGGCTGGGGGCTCCGGGAGGTGGGGTTGCCTCCTACCCTGACTCAACAGGAAGCACGTCCCCAGGCATGGCACCGGGACCCCTTTGTTCCCGGCCCATTGCAGGGACCTGCACCAATCCCCACGACAGCCTGTCCCGGGCAGCGGCGGAACAGCCCAGACCCTGCACTTGCAGCTGCAGGCACCCTTGCAGGCCAGGGGTTGGGGGTGGGGTGGGGGCCAGGATGTAAGGACTCTGGAGGCCCCAGGGTCTGGACAACTGCCCAGTCGTGCTGGGGTGAAAGAGCTGCCTCGAGCACCAGTGGAGGACGGCCATTGCGGGAGGACCAGCAGGCGAGGTGAATCTGCCATCCATTCCCAAGCCCACGCCTCCAAGAAAGACCCTGAAAGGCTCACAGGGGCAGTTCTAGGCAGGTAGCAGCCAGGGTGGCACCAGCCAAGAGTGTGAGGAAGGCCTGGAGCTCCTGGTTTAATGTCATCAGTTAAAACCCCTCTGGCCTTGCCCACACTCACTCAAAACACCCTCTGACAGCATGTCGGAGCCTTCCACCAGGGCCACCTGTGGGCCCAGGACACACAGGCTGGCCGCCACAGAGCCCCTGGGTCCCCTCAGAGCCGGCTGTGGGGCTGTCCAGGCACCACCTGGCTTGAAGGTCCAGAAGGCCTGCCCAGGCTGATGCTGGACTCTGCAAGGACAGATACATCTGGAGTCACCGACCTCAGGAACAAGCCCAGAGGAGTTGCCACTAGAACCTGTCACCTCCAGGCAAGGGTAGCAGCTGCTCCCTGCCACGAGGCTGCCCTTGCGCTCCTCGGGAGACAGAAGGGCCAGACGTCCAGCAGGGAGCCGGTGCAGTTCAACAGGAACTGGCCTGTGCCAGGCCAAGGCAACACTCCGTGGAGTCTCAAAATCACACAACCTGCCGTATCTGCTCCATTTACAAACCAGCACGACTCCCAAGCCTGGGATGGGTGCATCCGAGGCGGGTGCCACCAGGAGGCCCTGCCCTCCAGCCTCGACGTCCCCAGTCCCCAGGAAAACAGCCCACAGTGGCATCACTCAGAAGCGTAGCCCCCACCGGCAGGACTGGAAGACAGCAACACTTCCAGGAGCAGGCTAGCGGGTTAGAAGAGGTGAGGGCGGAAGGCCTGGGCTGTGGGAGCCGCAGCGTGTTCAACAACCCCACGCTCCACCACTCGCATCCCGTGGACGTCCGTGTCCTCTGTTCCAGGACTCTGCTTCTGATATGCCAGGCAAGAATTACGTGATGATGGACAAGCAGCATGAGGCGAGCAGGCCGCCAGGAAGCCTGCACGGCCAGGAGCGCCGTGACGACAGTAAGAAACAACACAGCAAAGGAGAGAAACCCAGCCCTGCAGAGGGCACTCGGGCCGCAGCCTCACCCACCTTGGCCTTCTCACTGGGCTCACTGGTCGTGCCGTACGGGGAGTTGTGCAGCTCCTTGGAGACCACGCAGAGGAACTCGGCCTGGTCTTCACTCCCGTAGTTGTAGGAAGAGCCAATGCTGACCAGCTGGGAGGAGAGAAGGCCAGTGGGATGTGGGCAGAGAGCCTCACACACTTGGCTCAAGACCAGCCCCCCGCCAGGAGGGAAATAGCCTGCGAAGACCCCCGGCAAAGACGGCCAATGCTCAGGGAAGCTAAGGGACAGGATTCAGCCAAGAGACTTTTAACAAACTTACTGAAAATAAAGTCCCTGAACACCCACACTCAAGCTCGGACGCAACCGTACACACACACCACGTGCAGGACAGGCCTCCTGTGCCAGCACGTCCAAGCTCCTCTCAGGTTCCTGGCTGGGTCCCGGGGACGCTGAGCGACCCAGGGAGGGGAATGCGATGCTGGAGTGGGCACCAAGCGGGCCGGGCCCGAGAGCAGGCAGCGGGGCGGTGGCACTCTGCTCTGCCCATAAGTTGTGCCCTCCGCACGGGCTCTGAACACACAAGTGTGAGCACACGCCCGCACACATGTGAGGGCGAGCCCCTCCCCAGGGAAGCCAGGACCAAGCCTTCCTCCCACTGGGGCTACTGACTGCGAAGGGGCATAGGAGGGCCGCAGCAGCTCCGACAGGCTCAGGGAAGGGCCGGGGGCAAGAGAGATGCCGGGGCTGTGGCTTCCCACGCCTCAGCCGAAATCTGTCTGGGTGTGTCCACGCCCATGGCCCTGCATCCCCGGGCCTCCAGGTCACCACTACGGCCACACAGGAGCTGAGGGCCGACCCGCCTTTTCCAGCTTAGCCCCAGAGCCACCAGGGACTTTGTGTTTAATCAAAAGAAAAGCACTAAAATTGTAGTGAGCTATCAGTGGCACAATTATCGAGGCAGTGCCTGAAAGGCCCTCCATCTTTGCCTTCTCTACTGATGGAACTGCCCACGGAGGAGAGGCCAGGGGCGGGAGCACCACGTGCAGTGACAAGGACACGGTGAGCACCGCCGAGCGAGGGAAGTGTGCAGAGCGGTGCGGCCCGCTCTGGGAAAGGAGAGGAAAGCCCCAGGGCCAGCGTGCCCACCCTGCCTCTCTGGTGAAGTGAAGTGGATGGTTTCTAGAGGTCATGGAGGGAACTGATCAGACCCCCGAGAAACTCATCCCTCCCACCCTTCCCCCAAGGCTAGGTAGGGTGCCCACCTGTCAGCCTCTGCCAGAGATAACACTCTGGATGCTGGGGAATGGGGTCCAGGGAGTTTGTGTTTTGTGTACACATACAGGTATTTGTTTTCCGAAACATGGGACTGATCTTGCAGCAATGCTGTTTTGTAATTTCTTTGTAAACCTTAGGCTTTTCATTGGGGGTTAGATGGCTACCAAAGCGATAGTGAAATAAAGAGTTGAGGAAGGGGAGGAAAAAAAAAAAAAAAAAGGTCTGTTCTAGGAACAGACTGGAAGGCTGTTCTAGGTTCATAAATGCCTCTCGGAGACAGGCCCGCCACCTGCGGACCTCAGGGGTGCCCGGCCCTGGATGCAGACGGAGCAGCGCGTACGCAGCCACTCATAACCAGGTCTGCCCAGGGACCACATCCTCACGAGGCGTGCAAGCCTCTCAGAACCTGGCTCTGGCCTTGTCACTGACCACTAGGCGACTCTGGGTTCAGCCCCACCACCTCGCGGGGTCCCAGGCTCCGGCCCCTCTTCTCCTGCAGTTCCGGCTCCTGTTTCTGGGAAGTAGACAAGTGAACAAACATGACCCTGGTTCTGGAGTTTCTCCGGCATGAACAGGGGGAGCACGTCCCCAAGGGAGGAACTGGGCAAAGCGGGTGAGACTTGGGGAGAGAGGAGCTGCTCTTTGCTGTGGGTTTGGGATCCGCTCGGAGGAGCTCAGGACAAAGCCCCCGAGCTGGTCTCGGGGAGGAAGTGCCCATGCAGGAGGCACGGGAACCCCTCTCCCTTCCACAGGAGCCACAGCGAGGGTGACCTAGTTCACGGATCCTGAACCGGTGACCACAGCTCCCGTCTCCCCAGCCCTTTTCTAGGCTGCACACCAAGGGACAAAACGAGGGGCGGTGGGAGCCTTCCTTTCCTTTGTGAGCCTGGCGTGACTGTGCTGGGGTCAGGGAGTGAGGAATGCAAATGCAACCACGGGACCCCGCCTGGACACCCTCCACACCCCTGCCCCAGGGCAAGGGCAGGGCATCAGAGCAGCCCTGCTGGCTACGTCTCCGGGTGGAGAGTGGGACACAAGTGCCGACTGCACCTTTCATGACATTTCAAGAGGTTGCCAAGCATTCTACAGCCTGATTCATTATTTCAAAAGACCCATAACAAAGGGTAGCCTTAATTAGGAGGGATGCCAGGGGACCCCATGATTTCCCACCGTGGACAGAAAGCTGGCACCAGAGGACGCTCTCAGGAGCCAGAGGGGGCGGGCTGGGGTCACAGACTGGTCTCCGCCCTTCAAGACCAGCGCCCGGGGCTCGGGCCGGGCAGGGTCATAAGCCCAAACCTCAGAGTCTCTGCCTAAGACACACAAACAGCGACAATGAGCTTGTGGGCAAGGTATCACCCACTCAAGAGGACATCCTTGCCGTGTTCTCAGGCCCACAGGTAACGGGCTGCAGTTCCCCAGGACGAGAGGCAGCATGCCCACAGAAACACCAGAGCGCTGTGGACAGAGGGCGGTGGGTGGGTGGAAGAGTCTTGGCTCTCACCCCTTCTCACAGCCGTCCTAGCAAAAGGAGAGCTGAGGAAAATGAGGGGCATGGCTGAGCCAGAGTCAGCAGCACTTTCCAACCAAGGGCAGGACAGGGGGCTGGGGGGCTGCAGAGCAGCCTCAAGGGGAAGGGCATCTGTGCCAACGGCAGCACAAAGGAGCTGGAGCCCCATCTGCTCGGCCAGCACAGAAGGGCCAGGAGGGGCCAGGGCGGACACGGGAGGGGACGGGTGGTGGGGTCAGGCCAGGAGGCACTCAGGATATTGACTCCACACACACACACACACACACACACACACACACACACACACACACACGGACACACACACGGACACACACACACACACACACGGACACACGGAGATGTCAGAGAAAAGCACACAGAACAGTCCTCCCACAAAAGAATGGGCTAGACTAAGAAAAATAACTGCAGAGAGAAGACTTGGGAGGTGGGACCCTAAGAACAACTCTTGCCACTCCCCCCATCACCCGTGACCAATCCAGTCGGGACTGGTACAGCTGCTGCTTGTGAGAGGTGCTGGAGACATGATGGGGACCCATGCTTCCATGAACTGCAGGCCGCCCAACACCTCATTACTGGTCCCGGGGGCCAGCTGACCTGAGGACCCGAGCAGAGCCTTTATAATTAATAAAAGATCCACTGTGCTGCAGGCTCAGGGGGTACTCTACCTGCTCAAACTTCCAGCCGTCGGACATGGTGGAGACCATCTGCGTGAGCTCCTCCTCCTGACACTGGAGCACACGGTACACGTGCTTCACTGGCACCTGTGAGAAGGGCCACAGATGAGGGCAATGCCTGTGCCCCGCCCCCTCGCAGCCCCACCCCACGTGCCAATCAGGGATGGCGACGGGGGCCCTGGGAGGCCGACGGTTCCCTTCCACCTCTGGGGCCCAGGTCGTGACGCCTAAAGGAACCCCAAAGGCATCCACCGAAGAAGCAAAACAAACATGCTGGAACAGCTGCCGTTTTCTGCTTTCCCATCCACCTCCAAAAATATTTCCATTTCTGAATTCCAAAATAAAATGAGTCATGTTCCTGAAATCCCAAGAGCACCTGTGGCTAGATGTGAATACACGATGACAGCCATTCCTGTGCCTTGGGGGAACCACACAAAGTCTCTGAACTAAGGGGGTGCCTTGAGAGCCAGGCAGGACCAGCCTCAGCCCTGCTCCCAGAAAAAAGCTCTCAGACACGCACAGCAGCTCGGACAGGAGCCCGTGGATCTTCCGATCCACTCACCCACCCGACCTTCGCTGAGCTATGCTCCAAGCTTGGCTTCTGGCAACACCGCGGGGAGCACTGGCCAAAGGCCTGTCCCAATACAGCTGCCGCTCCAGCCGATACACAACATGTCAGTGACAGGGTCACAGCTCAAAGTACACTGGTCACCACACAGCCCAAGTGCTTTCATCTGTGAAACAGTGGAGGACACTGAGCGCTGCTCAGCCTGAGCCTGCTAATCCCCTTGCCAGCCTGTGAGGGGGCCTCTCCCACATCCACCATGCAGGGGGGACACAGGCACAGAGGGCTGGTGCCAGCCCAGGTCACAGGGTTCGTAACCAGGGGGGCTGGGCGGAGGGGAAAGAGGCCTCAAACTGGCCAGAGATGACTGGGGAGCTCGTGGCCACATCTCCTGCCCCCTCCCCAGGCCCCTCCCGCTGTCCCGATGGTCCCGTGGCTCCTGCAACAGGGAGAGGGCGGGGGCTGTGTGGTGGGCGGTCCCAGCCTCCCATGCCGTCGCCCCAGTGTGCCCTCCCCTGGCCCCTGACCAGCCACTCGGAGAGGCCAGGCTGTCAGCAAGCCTCTTCACAAAGGCCAAGAGCTCCAGCTCAGGGCCTGCCGGGCGCCCAGCGGGAAAGCCCGGGGTGGGTGGGGGGCAGTGAAAGGGTTTTAAGTGGACGGAGACTCTTCATGTAGTCTGGCATGAAGCTCTGAGAGAAAGTGCACTTCACAGCAGCCTTCTGGCAGAGGGAACCCACCGGGCAGGGCCTAGCGCTCTGCTAACAAGTGCAGAGCCGGCACCGCAACAAAGACTAATGCCTAGACCCTCTGGCACCTCCCTTCGTGGGAGGTGCTAGACACAGCCCACCTCAAACAACACTGGCCTAATGGGTAGCAGAGTGGCTGTGCTGGCCCTGGCACTGCTGACCGTGGTCAAGTGCAAATGGGTCCCACATGGAGCTCTGCACCACTGGGGACACAGTCCAGCACAAAGAGTACCTACTGAGCCCTTCCTTCCTGGTAAAAGCCAAACTCTCATCGTGCCTACACACACCTACAGGACCCCCACCTCATCCGTCTGTGCCCAGCTTGCCGCCAACTCCCCTGTGCTGTCCCTCCAGCCACACTGGCCCCCTGAATGGGTTGAGTACTCAGCTACCACAGGCCCTTTGCACTTGCTGTGCCCTGTCTGCAATACCCTCCCCGAGACGGCCACACACTCGAGTCCCACAGAGGCCTCCTGCTCTCCCTCTGCCCCCTCCTCACCCTCACTGGACTGTCCTCCTCAGCAGCTGTTCATTGTTCCCCACTGGAGTGGGGCCCCCGAAGCACGTGCCCTGCGTGCCGGCCAGGGTGCCAGCTGGCAGCACCGCGGGAGGTGTCCAGAGGGCAGGCCACAGGCGCCAGGACAACTCCAGAGGAAGCCGGTCAGCAAGGAGGTAGGGAAGCGAGCCGCGCCTTTTCGCCAGGCCTCGGAAGGTTCCTGCACCTTAGTCACCGGTCTCACCTGTGATGTTCTGCTGTCTCGTTCTCTAATTTTGTCCTTTACAAGTTTTATTAGTGAGGTGATATTGTAAAATTCTGCTTCCTCCAACACCCCTAGAATAAAGAAAAACAACTATAATTCCCACCAGATCAAAGAATAAACGTTGTGCCTCTGCCCCTCAGTGGACTGGTGGCCCATTCTCAGCCCAGCCCACTGGAAGCCCCCGGCCCCAGTCCTGCCATCCTACAGACTCTGCAGACACCACTGGCTCTCAGGGCCCCAGGGCGCACACGGAGAAAGGGCATGTTTGTGGACACACGTCTGGCCTGCGTCCTTCCAGGTGACCCTCTGGGTGCTGAGTTCACGCCGGGTGCCCGGGACGTTTCTCGAACAGACCACCTGCAGAGCCTGCGGCCGTCTGTCCTGGGCTAGCGGCCGCCTCACATGGGTCCCTGCGTCAGTCAGAAGACGGCTGGTTGAGAGGCTGCTCAGCTGCGGGAGTCCTGCCAGCTTAGGAACCCTTTCCTGCCGTTTGCAACGTCCCCAGTTTAGGGGCTCTGAACGGCCAGGAAACTCTGAAGAGCGGATCGGAGGGGCCCTGCCTCGGGGGCTCCTCGTGGGTATTCCAGAAGGTCAGGTGCATGCCTGCTGCCACCATGCCTGGTTGTCCCGACCAGTCTGTACTCTGCACAGCGGGTCCCTGCGCTAGCGGCACCGGGAGCTCAGAGCCGTGGACTCTGTCTGACCCTCGAGCTGCAGCCTAATGATGTCTCAGGGACTCAGCAGAGCGGGGGGTGGGGCAGCCACCGCCCAGGCAGACGTCTCTCTCTTCAAGGCCCCAAAGGGAGGTGCACCTGGCACGTCCCATCTCAGGATGATGCGGGGCGACGTCCTATCAACCCTTCCCTTTGGATCCAGGGGTGGGGACTGTGGGGCTGCGAATAAGCCCCGGAAGCCTCAGGATAAGCGCTTTGGCCTGAAAGGCCAGCCTTCTACCATCCAGATGCTCCAGGCGCCCCTCGTGCTCTGAGGGGCAGATGGGAAACGGCACCCGTGGGGGCCTTTCTCCCGAAAGAAAGCACTGCGTCTGAGGCTGATGGAAGATAGGTGAGCAAGGCCGGGCGGCAGGGGCTTGATCTGTGGCAAGTACCACATTTGCTTTCTAAGCAAATCACGCTGGGAACAGTTTGCCTAGAACTGTACAGCTGCACACGCAGAACACACGTGTGTGCACAAAAAAGACACTGCAAAAGAAGATGCAGACACGCAGTCGGAGGAGCAAGAGGGCCCAGAGAGAAGGAGGCAGCGGGCTCAGCTCAACAAGTAAAGGGGAGAGAGCCCTGGGCTCTCAGCACCACCCGGACCCTGAGCTGGGAGCCATAGTACGGCAGGCATCTGGAAACGCAGGAAGAACTCAGAGGGGGTTCTGCCAGGGCTGCCCCAGAAGGAGAGCAGACCCGGGGTGACCGAGACCGGGGACCCCCGGGAGGCAGCGGGCCCCAAGCTGTGTGAATCAAGGCAACCATAGAGCAGCGGGCCCCAGGGAGGAGCCCCACCCTCACGGCACCAGTAACCAGACGCCTGAAGGAGGGAATGGGTTGTAGTCCCAACCGGCCCCCACCCAGCTCTGGATTGTCTCAGCTTCCTGGAGGAAAAAAAGGGGAAGAGGCAGCACCGAGCAGCCCTGTTGCCTCTGAGATAAGCATCTGTGAGGGATGGAGCTGGAGAGCAAGGGAGGGCCCCCCCGACCCCGGTCCCGCCTGCGACTCACCTTCCTCAGCAAGGTCTTTGTTAATGACCAGCTTTCCATGTCTCAGGTAGTTCAGCACAGGCCCAAAATAGGTGGGGTCTCTGTCGATTAAATAGGCACCTGTTTCATCCTACAAAGAACAACACACCAAGGTGAATCCCAGTCAAGAAAGCACAGTTCCCATAGCTGGCCCGCAGCCCAGCCACAGCTAAAGGGGGTTTTGGAGGCTTGTGGGCTGTACGCGTCTAACACACAACTGGAAGGATCAGCGTTTATGGTGCTTTAGGGAACCCCTAAGCAGCGTCGCCTGCTTCCAGCCACCTGCAGCCGTTGACCCTGATCTGTCACCACTGCAAGTGAAGCCAAGTTTAAGCTCTGTTGCATCAAGGTGACCTCCCTATTTACTCTGAGACAAGGAGATTGTGTACAAGGCCTCTTTCCTCACAGCTCCAATAATTCCTGAGGGCGAGTTCATCCTTTTCTCATTTCAGCAACCGTCCCACAAGAGTAACCTGACACACTTTCCCCCATGGGATGCTCTCAAAGGCGGGACTGATGCCAACAGGTCAGCATCTGAAGGACACCGTGACCCGGGCCACCGCTACTCATTTCGGGGCTCCTCGCTGGGCAGGACTGGGTAGTCAGAGGCTCATGGAACACAGCTTCATTTTCTGCTGCCAAGTGACCCTAGAGCTCCCCTGAGACTGCTGACCACCGAGGAGGCCTCCCCCACAGCAGCGCCTCCCGGGGTCCATCTACAGAAGGCGCTCCCTCCACACCTGGGCAGGCCCTGCTTCGCCCCCATGGGCCAGGGCCTTTCTGAGTGTTAGGGACCCTCACTGCCCACGGCACACAGCGTCAGGCATCTTTGGCAGGGAGGTGGCGAGGTGGAACCCCCTGAACCTCTTGGATGTGGTGAGCCCACGGTCCCCAGAGCTCACTCCCACTGGGAGGAATCTCAACCGTGAAGCGGAGTGCTGTGTTAGGGCCCCCTTCTCACTCATGAGCATCAAATCTGGAATTTCGTGTAATAAACCTGGTGGTTTCACGGGTTTCCTCCCGAGTCCACAAAGCTGTAAAAACCTGCTCTCCTCAGATCAAATCCGGATGTGGGGCCAGCGGGACCCGGAGCCTCGCTGATGGGTGGGCAGGCCCCGCTCAGCCTGGAGCACCTCTGCCCCTTCCTCTCTCCCACAGGCCCTGGGTGCTCAACCCAACCTCCTGCCTCGATAGGCCACCGCCTGGTCCCCCCATGGGCTTCCTAGCCCCCAGGGCAGCATCCAACCACACACAGACCCCCAACTTCATCTAAGGAAGCACTGGTCAGATGTTGTCCCAAGGGACCCTGCCTCCCGGCCTGGCTCCTCAGCCCTTTCTCCAGACTCCCTAGACCCCTCCTCTTCTCCAAGCAAGGCCAGAAGACCCCTGGGACAGGTTTCTGGAAGAATGATGCTTCAGCAGCCTCCCTACTGGTGAAAAACAGCCGCCATTTCCTACAAAGGGGCCAAGGTCTGGAAAGAAAAGGATGGAGCTGCCGCAACACGGAATCCAGGGGCTCTTCCCTGCACCTTGCCGATGAAAAGAGCCCAAGCGTGACAAGTGCAGATTGCCAAGCTCAGGAATTATTCATCGGCTCACTGCTACCTCCACAGACAGCTGGCAGAAGATCGAGAAGGAAAGATCAGACAGGGACTGGGCTCATCTCCGCCCTCAGGACACCCCAGGGAGCCTCCCTTGTCACACGGGGCTGAGGTCCCACGACAGGGCTCAAGGCCATGCCACCGACACACTGGGTATCTCGCTCAGCACTGGGAGTGGGCGGGAGAGGAAAAGGAAGTGACCCAGGCCTCCAAAGCCTGGAGGGATGGGGGATGGGACAGAGAAGGAGGGAAAGGAGGTGAGCCCACAAAAACTGTGGTGGTGGCACGCCCAGGGCCAGGTGAGAGGGCCACCGCCCAGATGCAAAGGGACCCCTGACCAAGCACTGGAGAGCACTGGAGAGCCAGCGATGGGGCTGGGCCTCCACACACCAGGCTGACCCGGAGAAGGGCAGGGGCGGGAGGCCGCTGAACAGGGGTGGCTTTTTCACTAAAAAGCCACGTGGCCAATGCTCCGAAGGAACTCCTGCCCAGGCCCAGCCCTCAGCTCGGCGCACATCAGGCCAGGCTCGTGGCCCCATCTTAGGGTGCCTGAGGTGAGGCCCTCTAACCCCGGGGGGCTGAGGACTCCCCAGGAGAGACTGGGGACCCAGCACCCAGGCTGGCAAATGCAGAGGCAGCAGCAAGGGGTTGGGGGACAGCACGCCCATCAGCCTCCCCAACATGCTCCCGCCCATACCCTGTGCTCAAAGGCAAGTGGCCTCCATGCTCAACTACCCAGCCATCCAAGGGAGGGGCAGGCCCGTCGCTGTGTGGGGACCCCTGCCTTCATAAAAGGAGCAGCCTCACGGATACTTCCAGAACAAGGCCAAAGAGTCCAAGGCGTTTGCTGCTAACTGGGCTGGAGCCCAGGCCCAAGGGTGGAAGAGCAAAGAGGACCCCACCTGCGTCTCAGGGTCTGGAACCCAGGCTTCGTATCCACCAACAGACGTTCCTGGTGGCCCACCCGGAGAACAAGAGAGGCTCTGGTCCCTGGAGATGCCGGGAGCACAGCCGGGAGAGAGCTGGCACCACAGCGAGGGGGGCACAGAGCCACAGTTGGCGGGAGCACGGAGGTCGAACCCCTGGGGTCCAGGCTCACGCTCGGCTACTCAAGGCACATTGCTCCTCTCTCCAGGCCTCAGCTTCCCCATCTGTCAAATGAGATACTCAGCCAAGAGGAGGCCGGGGGCCCTTCTGGCTCTAACGGTCTGTGTCTAGTCCAACATCTCTTCAAGGTGACAGAGCTGGGCTCGTGACCTGTCCTGGGGGCTGGGACAAATTCCAAGGCAGAGGAAGCCACATGCTCTGGCCACAGAGATGGGGAAGCACAGAGCCAGGAGACTGAAGCACACACCTGGCCGGGCCCTCAGAGGCCTGCGCCTTCCACGCCTCCTCCCCGGGTAGGAAGCGAAGGCAGTGCCTCCAGTGACACCCTCCCCACCTCCCCACCCCCACCGCACAGTCCGTGGCTTATCTTAAAAAACCCATGTGAAAACCTAGAGGAGGCCATCCTGGGCACTCAATCCACACGTGGGTTTAGAAAGCTGGGGCCGAGAGCACCCCAGAGAGAGAGGCCTGGGTGCTGGGCATCCAGACCTGCACCAGAGCACTGGCTGCCCACAGCTGGGCACCAGCTTCCTGGGTGCCCCAGGACGCACTGCCTGAGCCGGCCTGCAGGGGACTGGGGAAGCTGGAATGGGCTTCAGTTGGGACCCTTGTCACCCTATGCTTCTCCCACGTGGTGTCACCAGCTGAGGGCAGGAAGCTCAGTCCAGCAGCTGCCACGCTGGCCCCAGCAGTGTGGCCTTAGCACTCCCTCCCGGGAGGGAAGACCCACCCACCTAGACCTGGAAATGCAGGCCCATGGGGTGACCCTAAGATACTGAAGGTCAAGTGGCCATCCCCTAGCAGTGACAAGCCCGCCCCTCCAGCCCCGCCACTGCTAAGCAGACTTTAGGAGGCTTCATGGCAGCTTCCTCCATGGACCCCACAGGGCTCTCTGGCCCAGTTTCTTCCCGTGGATTTGTTTTGATCTGATGGGCTTCATTAAGAAACAAGGACGAGGACTTCCCTGGTGGTCCAGTGGTTAAGAATCCACCTGCCAATGAAGGGGACACGGGTTCAGTCCCCAGTCCGGGAAGATCCCACATGCTGCGGGGCAACTAAGCCCGTGCGCCACAACTACTGAGCCCGGGTGCTGCAACTACTGAAGCCTGCATGCCTAGAACCCACGCTCTGCAACAAGAGAAGCCACTGCAATGAGAAGCCCGCACACCACAACAAAGAGTAGCCCCCACTCACTGCAACTAGAGAAAGCCCACACACAGTAACGAAGACCCAGCGCAGCCAAAATTAAAAAAAAAAAGAAAGAAATTAAGAAAAAGAAACAAACAAGGCTGAGACTCTAGGGTTAGGAGAGACTGGGCAGCAGCATGTTGGGGCGGCGCTCTCATCCTACAAGGAGTGCCAGGGCCCCCAAATTCCACTGGGCTTTATCTTGGGCAACAGCCCAGAGGACCGCAGACTGACTCTCGTTTAGAGGCACCCAGGCAGGAGCTCTGGAGGAACGCCGTCTTCCAGCACCTGAGCCCGAGCAGCACTCGAGGGTGTACGCGTGCCGGCAAGGGCTGCCTGCACACTTGACTGTGACCAGGCTGCGACTGACACGGGCGCCAGGGCCCTCGGCATCTCATGTTGCTTGTGTTTGTAAGTGGCCCTGGGGCCTCCATCCTAAGGCAGAAATAAAGAAAACTACAGAACACAGAAAAAGAGAAAATACCAAAACATCCCAAATTCAGAAGTCTCAGGCTCGCTTATGCAAAAGCATAGAGAGAATGGTCTCTGTGACACCCACACCAGCAGCGGAAGGGGATGTCTGAGGCTCGGCCACCGGCAGCTGTGGTAACAGCACCCCATCCATCACCTGCTCACGGGAGAAGAACCTTGTGATGTGCACTTGGCATGGTCACACTGACAAAAGGCAGCAAGACACGAGGATCTCTCTCCTCCCTCCCTCCGTCCTCTCCTCAATTTATATAACAAGCGTGTGCTACATTTATATAGTGGCAAGGCTTGAGGTTTTTGGGGTTTTTTGTAAAAGAGCCAGAATTAAGATTGCTTGCTTGACAAATCATTTTTCTCTATTGACTATCCCCACTTCTCACTGAGTCTGCATCTGACCTACTTGTGAGGTGCTGGCTTTTAAAATATACATCTATCCTAAAGGCATAAAAGAGAGAAGTGCTGGACTTGGCTCTTGAATATTTAATGGCGGTCATGCCCGTCAGGTTACACACTGTTTGCTGGGGGCTCACTGATGGCCAAGTTGGCCGAATCCCACTCCAAGGGGGCCCAGCCTCTGAGGCCGAGCTGCTGGGCTCCAGGGAACTGTGAATCCTGCATCCCTGAGCCTGTGCCGCAGAGGGAACGCCCTGGCCACGGCCAGGAGCACCCTGCCCGCAGTCACTTCTCTGAGAGGAGCCAGCAGGCAAGACAGGCCAGAGCCCATGTCACATGCTCTCTGAGGAGACCCCTGACCTGCAGTCCCAAAATGGACGGAGGCAGAGAAAACGATCCTGTTTGGAAACCCGCGCAGCCCCACCCCGTCCACTCCCTTCTGAGCAGCCCAGCAGCCTCACCCCTCGGCGCTGGTTAGGAGGCAATGCTCTGACAGGGCCGCTGAGGTTCTCCCGCCCGCCTGTGCCTGGCCCTCACGTTCAAGACAGATTCGAATGCACTGCCCGGTGAAACATCGTGGGTCCAGGGCGGGCCGCCGGCCCCCTTGATAGAACCATGCACATAGCCTTGAAAACGGCCATAAGGAACGAGGGTCGAGGAAGTCAGGCTCTCAGGCAAGGCTGTAGACGCAGATGCATTCTGTGGTCAAGTCTCACTCCAGCTCCGTGCATTCTCTGGAGAGGCCTGCACCTGGCTCCTTTCTATCACCTTCCCAACTTCCACAAACACACGCGGAAATGGAACACAAGAAACGCACGGCCACTGGAGACTAGAAATGCAAAGGGTTGAGTATCCCAAGCTAAACGCAAGATGTATTCTGTCAGATTTCCCCATTTGAAATCTAAACGCAAAAGCATAGAATTTTCTGTACACAAACATTTGCAATCAACATAATTAGAAATAATTTTCACTCTGAAATTATCCATTTAAGTGATTCTGTTTCACTTAAAACCTTCACCTCTGCCCTCTTTTCTCGTTTGTTTTCTACAGTTTGTCAAATCCTTGACCTAGAAGAGGCCTTAGACATCACCAATTACAAATGAGGAAACAGAGGCCCAGAGGCCCAGAGACTAGAGGGCTGTCCAAGCAGCAGATGTGCAGAACTGTGCTGACGTGTGTGGGAGTGCTGGCTGCTTCTGACTTAGCTTTCCCCATATAAGACCCTACGATGCCCTGTGTACACCTGGAGATCGGAAACCCTCCGGCACACACAGGGAATAAAGGAAAAGCAAGGGCTCTGGGTCATTCCCACCCTCAGATCTCAACCAGCACCGAGCTCTCAGGGCCCTGACCCCCGGGTGCCTCCCAGTCCTAGAATGTGGCTTAGAAACAGAATTTAGGGTGACATAGAGGACTCAAATGAGGCTCACTAAGAAACAAATGCAAGAGGACGTGTGAAAGGACCCCAGCACATGAGGCTCCTGGTTATTCTCGTAGAACAAACGTGCTTCAAATTCACCTAAGGTGGCGGGGGGGGGGGGCGGTCCCACCAAGCTCCACGAACAAACGGAGATGGCTCACAGGGACCGTTCAGCTCAGCAGGACCAGGGCCTTCTTGGAGCAGATGCCACATCAACTGTGCAGACAGAAACAGGCATCGGGCCACCCCAGGGTGTGGGGCAGTCGTGGGCAGGATGTCGTGGGTGGACCTGCCAGCCAGAGAGCCACCCGTCCAGGTCACAGCGCTATGAACATCTCTATCACAAGGCAAGGGGGCAGTCATCTGTCCGGATTTCTCAGGTACTTACCTCCCTACAGACACTCCAGTTACAGAACACCTGCACATAAATCCCCTACAGATGCCACACTACTCAGCTTGGTGGCAAGAGAGAGAGAGAGAGAGAAACTAGGAAGTCAACTTGACATGGAAACAGGCGGAAACCACATCCGCCTGGGAGAGAAGCACCAGTAGGAAGAGCCCAAGGTCCCTGGCCGCAAACCTCCCCACAGTGGTTCTGCAAGCCTGGAGGCGAGGCCCCCTCCAGGCCCAGAGTCTCCAGTCCCCTGGACACCAGTCACTCAGCTCAGGCAGGCAGGACATTCTGCAGCCAGGACGCCCCGCCAGGGGTTCACACCACGCCCGCTGCTCCCGGGGGTGCCCGAGCCCTCCCCAGCAGCTGCCCCACAGCCACCGCCCTGCTGGCTCCAAGGCGGCCTCTGTTCTCTTCCTACGCTCGGCCCTGCCGGCAGATCCGGTGCAGAGTTCCCCCTTCCTTCTCGCTGGGGCTGAAGAGCAGGCCCACGGCTCCTCTGCACCCTCGCCCACCTCCCCTCCTCACTGAGGACTGCCTGGCGCCCAGGACTGCCTGCCTCTCCGTTACCTGTTTCGAAAAACCTACCTTGGCCTATGTAGTGGCAGTGATGGGCTAGCCCAGCTCATCACCTCCAGAACCAGCCCCAACGGAGCCTGACTTGTAACACCAGGCCAGGATCCTGGAAGCCCAACCACTGAGGAAACTAAAACCCACAGAACATAATACGGATGACGAGGAGAGATGAACGGTATACACCCCCGCTCAGACGCCTCCCTGATGCCACAAGCCCATCGCAGACACACATGGAGGATGGTACTGAACTCTGGAGCTGTGTTCTCCAGGCTCGAGGGCATCAGGTTTCTTGTACAATAACTCGATGGCTGCCCAGGAAGCTGTGCCCCTCCCCCTTGGCACAGGCTCCAGTGCCCAGAGTTGGGAACCGGCCCTCCAGGGCCTGTCCTAAGAAGTGTCCGTCTGGGACGCAGGGGGCACTGAAGGGCCCGGCTTCCACACCCCACCCTCTGAGGCCGGCCCAGCAACCAGAGCTACCTGCCAGCAGCATGAGGTTTGCGGCAAGTGAGGGAGCGTGTAATAAGTGACTAACAGGAACAAAAACAAATTCTGAGGGGGACAAAAAAGCATTCTTGGTACATTCTTTCTAAAAACAAAGTACAAAAGTAAAATAAAGACTACTAAGAGCCATCTCTAATTCCTGCAACGACCCAGCACCAGGCACTGTGTGGGGGAGGGCTCATATTCCTCAGCTTCCTTAATTCTCACAACTCCTCCTCTGTGACTCCGCTCTGAGAGGTACATTAACTAACCCCAAATCGCAGGGCAGGTTAAGTTGTGGGTGGAGTCAAAGTCAGGCCTGAGTCCAAAGTCTAACTTGGCCACCATGAAAAATGCCCCGTACCCCCAACACCCACATCCCACCAACTCCAGACCGGAATGTGCTGGGCGCTCTGCAGTCTGGGGAGAGCACCAGTGCTCAAGGTGGCCTGCTGGCACCCTGGCCACACAGACCCCTCCCTGGGTGCCACACAGAGTCAGCTCCTCTAAAGGACTTTAAAGATTCCTGGCCCAATGAAAGCTGTCCTTGAGCATCCCTGGAAAGCAGCCATGTGCACCCACTCCAGGGGAACGCAGCCACAGACAAGCCATAAGGAGCTGGCATCTCTGGGTTCCCATAAAACTCTATTTGCAAAACCAGGCAGGTGGACCGCAGCTTTCTGACTGCTGCTCGAAACCAAGACCAGTCACTGTCCCGCTGGCCAAGAGCGAGTGAAGGCTGCCCGTGCGGTCGGGGGAAAGAGGAACTGCTCTGCAGTTGACGACCACTTCCTCCCAGCCACCCTCAGACGGCTGACGGCTGTGTCCGATGCCCCAAACAGCTCTCCTCACTAAAGGCAAGCCCTTCCTCAGGGCTTCCCTGCTCAGGTCCGAGGGGCCCTGTGGAGAGGTGACCATGGCATCCACGGCGAGCGAACCCCCACTGCACTGGGCCACCACCTGCCCAAGGCCTGAGCCAGGCGTGGGGTCAGGGCTGAGAATACGCTCGGAGCCAATCCTCAAGCAAAGCGTGAGACGAAATGCACAGTGGCTCGGGACCCCCACTCCTGGCCTCAGACCGGAGACCCAGCCCTCACACTGGAGCTCACGATGCTCTCAGCCTTTCGCCTCTGACTTAGTCACACGGAACATAATCTGCCGTTTCACTCTAAGTAATCCCCACTTCTCCTGCCAAGCAGCTTAAAAGATAGTCCTTCCACCCACACCCCCATCACTTAGCCCTGTCCGTAAAACTCCTTTCACTCACTATCTTTCTAATCCTGAAACTCTAGCCAACATCAAGTACGCTGGGGGTTGGCACAGGCAAAGAACTGCAGAGGACATGGCATGTCATCGGAAGCACCTCGACGGCCCCACCCCTCAAAGACCCATCTGATGCCACCACATCTGCAACCCCAAAGCCAGGACGACGGCCCTGTTGAAGGGCAAAAGCTCATGTGAAACACAGTTTTCTCCAGGCCTGGCTCAGGTGCAGAGACTGAATGCCCCTCCACCCCAAATCCTACTTAATCTGAGTGGTTTCCAACCACCAAGTAGTATTTCCTGTTTCCCTTTTATTCCTAAAGTATCTCCACACTGAAACAGGGACTGATTCAGCTCTGAACAAACTCTAATCTGTTTTCAACAATGCCACTGGGCCAGGTACCATGGAATACAGAGAGATATAACCCAAATGAATCACATGTCGAGTATTTACAAAGCACTTCTGGGAAGGAGTGTTACACCTGGCCTGCCCCTGATGGAACAGGGGAGAGAAAAATGACCCAGGATAGCAGGTGAACAGATGCCGAAATGAATAACACAGACACAGCCCCACTGGGGAAGCACCAGGAGGAAGTGAGAATTCACACTTGGGCTATCTATAGAGAGAACTTCGTGGCAGCAAGGGCCCCGAGTCAGAACTGGAGACAAGAGGGTAAGGGTTTAGCGGCTTGGGGCACCGTGGGCAGTGGGTCCCAGTTACAGCCCAGCTCCCCACCCTCCCTAACAACCTGTCGGCTATTTAACAAAGCACTCCTCCAGAAAAATGTCCTGACACCACCACTCCCACAGGGCTTCATGACTGAGCTCCCCGCCAGACACTGTGCGTTTAACAGCAAGCTCCAGGTACTCTCCCAGTGAACTCCAAACCCATCAGGCTCCTGAAAGATTCCAGATCTTCCACTTCTTGGAACTCCTCCCCCTGATCTCCCCACCCAACCCCGACCCAAGCACTACTCTGCAAGCCCAGGTGCTCAATGAACAGGAGACAAATGCCCAGCAGAAAATCTTCCACCAGGTGCGTCCAGCCCTGTGAATATCTGTGAGGTATGCTTTCATCAATCTTAACTATGAGGTCAGGGCTTGGAGATTTTTACATGTGATTCAACATCCTGTTTCTCTTCCATCACATAATTGCTAGCATCCCACTCTTCCAAACACCCCTTTCCCTCCACCCTCATCCTCAGATTCCTCACTCAAGGTTTAATGATCTAGGAGTGAATCTCTGGGACATTCTTTCATCAGAACCAAAGGGGGAAAAAACTGAGAAGAATGAGTACCTTATACATTTTCTCATTTGAGGTAAAACACTCTACGACCATGACTAATGGGAATTAGCATTACTCTTTCTGGCAAATTCACATCTGTGGCTAAAACTAACCCATATTTACTAACAACTATTTTATGAGACAGAAACTGTATCTGTTGCATTACCTTTATGTTCTAAATTTCAATTTTACAATTGGGAAATCAAATGTGGTTAACTGGATGATGGTGAAAAAAAGCAACTTCAACATAGACATACTCTGATAAATTACCCTCCCCAAAGGACTACTATACAGTAAAGCATAATTTTTTTAAGTAGTCTTGAGACAGTAAAGACTTAACTGGGCAAACTATAGTTAATCAGCTCTGAATAACAGTCTCAGTGCTGAACAGACAGCCATTGCCTCAAAAAAACCCAATGGACAAGAGCAATGTAAAATCGGACTCAATATACAAAAAAGAAACGCTCAAGTAGAAATGCAAGTGAATGACCACTAAGGCCCACTGTTTAAACAGAAAAACAAAACAGTAAAACATACACCCACGCTATAAAAGGAAAATCATAGCTAACAAAAGCTTATTTCTATCCTGGAGATGACTATCATTTTCTGGGAGGTCAATTCTCTAAGAATGGAGAGCTTGGTCAAATGAGCAATGGAAACAGCTGGGGGGGTGGGGGAAGGTACCGGAGCGCTGGCATCTCAAACCCTGATTTCTACCCATGACTGGTGGTTTTGTGGTAACTCGAGTTCTCATTTCCCGATCATAAGGTCATGCCACACAGAGGATGGTCTGTGTCAGGCTTCTGGATCTTGAAGACGGATCTGAATCTTTCTGGGAAGCCTATGCCTGGCAAATGCTGGGCTGGCAAGGCACAAAGCCAAGTGCAATTATGTAGGCTCGAGTGAAAGACACAGGAAAGTTAGAATAAGGTTTGTGAACTGCCTAGGATAAATACAGGTAACAATTATTCCTCCAACAGAGCCTTTTATGAGTTTCAGTGCTGTTCAGCTCCAGAGATATTCTTCAGCCACACAAGTCTTGTAAAGGTAATAATTAAAATAGTTTCTAGTACCATCTGCACAACAGTATGAGCATTTAATCTGATGAAAGGCAATCAGCAAACCAAGCTAGAGATTCCTATCCTTTTGAGAGGGCAATAGGAAAACTAGGTTAATTAGAAACTAGATTGAAAAAATTTCCTATTTTGCCCTTCCTTAACACCCCTAAGCCACCCCTTAATATGAGCAACATTCCGTTTGAAAAATCACTCTATGGACGGCACTTTCTGAGAGTGCTGAGTGGGTGCGTGTTGCGGCTGAAAACGATGGAGCACCAACTCTCTAAATGCAAGTCACTGGGAAAGGCAGGCCACCCGTGTCAACCCCCCACACCAACGTTAAGTCAAACGTCTGGAATGTGAGAAGATGAGAAGAACACCAGGGTTCTCGGATTCCAGAGCCACTAAGTACACTGGGACGGAGAAGAGGTGTTCTCACACCAGGGGCAAAACAATCTGCGGAGGAAAAGAAAGTAGATCCACAGCAGAGTCTGGGGTCTGCGAAACCTCCTCCACCGAAGAGCAGAGAGGGCGAGACAGAGAGACACCCCGACGTGGACTGGCTGGGGATCTTCGAGGGTGGTGGGCGCCAGGGCGCCATCCTCTCCTTCCCCGGCCCAGGACAGGGAGTCGGGGGGCTCGGGTCGAGCTGGAGACGAGGGGAGCGCGGGGCTCGCAGCCGGGGCGGGTCTCCTCAGCGTGGGGCAGGGGGCGTGCGGCGGGCCGCCGACCAGGGCGGCCCGAACCCTCCTGGCTGGCCCGCGCGGCCCTCACCTTGTCCGAGTCCAGGTCGGGGTCGGCCTGGCACAAACGGTACAGGAAGGATTTCGGATCCCGGCACAGCGTCTGCCGAGTGGTGAGGAAGTAGGTGCCGCCGACGTTGAGCCGGACCCACTTGGACACGCTGCCGGGGCGCTGGGCTAAGGCGCCGAGCCCCGCGCTACAGCGGCGGCACAGGCTGCCCCCCAGCCCCGCCCCGAGGCCGCCCGGGGCCAGCGGCAGCAGCTCGCAATGATTCTCCGCCATGATCCCAGCAAGCCCCGCCACAGCTCCTCTCTACCGGAAGCGTCCGGCCTTTAATACAGTCCTCCGAGCTCCGTCCCGCCCACAGGTCCGCCCTCGTAAAGCGCCCACCCCGACGTCACGCGGGAGGCGGAAGTTCAGGTCCGGAAAAGCGGCCGTCCGTGCCACCTTCCGGCCGGAGCCCGGCGCGGCGTGGTCCGATGAAGCCAATGCGAGCGGGCCGCGGCGGAGCCGGGCGTCGGCCTCTAGAGGGGTTCGCTGGCCTCTGCCGGGCACCTGCGTGCCCGGACGCCCGGTTCCCAGCCGCGAATCCAGGTCGTCCGACCCGAGCCCCGGCCAAAGGAAGAGCTACGTCAGCGAGCGTCTACACTCTACATGCTTTTTTATTACAAGACTACCGAGCATACGTGGAAAATTCATCATCCGGCAACTACATCTAAAGCACAAATATTTGAAAAAAAGAATAAACAGATTCATTAAATTATTATATGATTAAATCATCGACCAAATAGAAAATTTATATAATAAAGTCAGAAAAAAAGTTGTAAAATATAGTTTACAATAATTATTCACATTCAAGGCTGTACATCAATACATACAACAACGTGGCCCCGAACATGAATTCAATCCAAATAATTCATATATTAGATTTTAAATAACACAGACTGAACTAGAGGCCAACAATAGCCAGCAAATAACCTTATATAAGAATAAAAATACAAAAGTGTATATCCTAATATCATTGCATTATTTGTTTTCATAAGTTGTTTTTTTTTTAATTTTTGCTTTGCCTGTACATCACAGTTACAGCTACAGACCAGGTAGAGAATATTATACATGTTCTAACTGACTGCCACCAACCTGAAAGACAGCTAACATACTACTGATTCATCCTATTTTGTGTTGTTAAGGAACAGCTACAGCAGCTCTAAATATTGCAAAAATCTGATTGCAATGTCCAAACTTATCATGACAGAGGCTTTTCATCAGCAAAACGACCCTTATTCATAGTCACTCAGCCAGATGGGTTAGACTAGGGTGGATCACACAGCTAAAAAACATTTGCCTTTTGTAAAAAGTTCTCTGTACATAAAGTTTGGGATTTCTTCATATTGAAGAAATGAATTCTGGGGGAAATTCAGGTATACATTTAGGCTTGCCCACCACGCTGTCTGAGCTACAGATAAAACTGCCCTTTGCTGGAACAGCTTCCGCCCCAGACCAGTTCTCCACAGGCAGCCTAATTTACAACCCTGCAATCTTGGGCCAGCAGCCTGCACCCCTCAGAGGCTCTGGGAGTGACTCCTGCCCCGATTTAAGGCACTTGCCATGTAGTCTGCCTAAGAGGCAAGGGCCACACCCACTTGAGTCACCATCAGTTCATGTTAGGTTTGGATATGAAAAGAAACAATATGTAAAAACGCATATGGCACCATCTCCAAGAATAGTACCTTCACCATGTTCTCATAGTGGCTGCAGCCTCTGCCTCATTCTGTGGACCAACCTGGGGAGAAGGGGATTTGGGGTGTCAGAGGGAAGGTAGGAAACCTACTTCTGCACAATCTGGCCATAATCTCTGGCATAGCCAAGTGGCACTGAGCATGGCACCTAGAAAAATCTTTCATGCATGTTTCACCTCAGAATTGACAGACCCCAAACTGAAGTGGAGAAATTAAGAATGAAACCAAATTTGGGTGGTCTGTACTTCAAGACAACTAGGCAACCTGCAACACTGTGGGCAAGGAGAGGGGATGAGAAATCATTAAATCCTTGTCAGCCAGGACAATCACATTCTACAATGAAAAAGCCTGGCCAGTGTGCTCTACTGAACTGCTAAGACCTTCTGACTAAGTCCCGCGATTTCAAGAACATGGGGGCAAACACACTTCTGTAAAATCTAGTTGTCTACATGGTTTCTTTTTCAAGTAGAACCTTTGCTCTTTTACTGATTCCAAATGGCCCAATGTACTTTCTGAGTCTATAAACTTAATTACAACTCATCCACTAAGTATGTGGCAAGGTCAGTTCAACACTTTTTATCTCTGCTGACTGTGCAGATGCAAATTCAGTACCATTGTGGACACAAAGTACAAGACTCTGTAAATATCACCAAGCACTTGAAAGCCATAGCAGCAGGGATGGGAAGGTAACATGCAAGCACAACCAGGTTCTTTCAATAAAATAAGGAAATTGGCTTTTGGAAAAATATGTCACAAATGGCCTGCAGTAATGACAACATTTTAGCATTAAAAAAAAAAAAAAAAGAGCAGTCTTATTCAAACATTCTTGGGAACACACAGCTTACCAGAAATTGATTTGTTCAGGATCTGTAGGACACAACTAAGAAAGTTCTGTACTGGAACTCTGAACATCTAAGCATCAGATCAAGACAGAGGAGAAGAGAGACTATACTAGCTTTAAAATGAACAAACTCTTTGACCCCAAAATACCACTTCTAAGAATCTGGGCAGGGTGGGGGCAAGGGAGATCAGAGTCAAAAATCAAAGATTTATAAGGATATTAATCACAGCATTATTTAAATAGTGAAAAACCAGAAACCATCTAAATGTTTTATAGCAATGAAATGGTCAGATAAATTATGATAAAAATTATTAACCATTAAACTCTACAATCATTAAAAACAAGGTTTTTGAACGACATTAAGATAAATACCAAGTGAAAAAAGCTGGGTGCAAAATGGTGCACGTTGCAATGTTCCCACTTCAGTTACAAAAGCAAACACACGTGTGCGGGTGGGGAGGAGGGGGCAGCAGGCTAGGCACCAAGATGCTTGCAGTGGTCTTTCCTGGGCGCTGAGCCTCCAGTTGATTTTTTTCAGAAAACAAATGTTTTAAGAAAGTACAAAATCACCTGGAACCCCATGCTGGCACCCTGTCCTCAGGGGTCTGTGCCACAGACTGTCTCCTACAATTCCTTCAGGCCTGCACCACAAATACCACAGAGTAGCCCCCAAGGGGGTTGGGGTAGGTGCAGCTCCCGTCAGCTGTGGCATGACCCCAAGAGCCATCTTTCCCAAAGCAAGTCCGTAACCAGCCTCCCAAGAGTCAAGGTTCAGGATGGCAGGCACGCAGGGTGCCACTCACAGGGTGGGGCTTCATGCTCCACATGGGGCTGCCCATTGCCCACTGGCCTGGTCAGGTCCACAGAGGGAAGGAAACCCCATCCAAACCCAGCTTCCTCACGTTCCCAGAGAGAGGCAAGGCACAGCAGGCTGTCTGGGCCAGCAGAGACTTGGCCCTCCTGGCCGTCCTCCCTCCACTCTGTGCCAAGAGAGGCTGCATGGTGTGAGACCATCGCTGCTTGACAGGTGCTGGCTTTGGTGCTTATCCCTGTCTTGTCCCCTCTCAGTAAGACACTCTTGGATCTATTAAACACCAGGGCATTTTCTTTCTCACCTTGGTTAAGACCACATTTATATATATTTCTAGGTATGTCTGCATGTGTACAGAGACTGACACCCGCGTCCACGTCTTAGAACATAAGGCACCTGCATGCCAGGACGATGGCTCAAAGGATGAGGTGGATAAAACTAAAGATGACATGAGTAAGCACAGGGTAAGACTGGAATATATAGGGGCCTTAAAAAAACAAAAAGGAAAGAGGACTCTGAGCAGAGAACGGTGACCTACAAAGAAGGGTTCAGCTGTCACTGGCTCAGGTTGGGCAGTCACTTCAGCTCTGCCAGCTTCGAGCTCAACCCTGAACCCCTTCTTCTCTGGTTTCGGAGGTTAAGATGGAGCTTGTCGGTTAAGCCCAGGAGGTAGTGGCGCTATCCAGAGGGAAGAATGCAACGGAAGATTTGTCTCTCCCCGAGCAGCCCAGCCGAGTGCTCTTTTAAAAGCCAAATATCAGCTCTGCTTATTTCCCTGCAACCAGACACCCAGGAAAGACGCTGTGCAGGAGCGGGCTCCTCACCCTCCTAACTGCACACACACAGATGAGGACGCTCTGACGAGGGTAAATATAAACATGGGAGTGCGCCTGAAATCAAAGTCCTGAAAGAAAGGGTCAAGAAAGACTCACTTTCTGGAAAGCACGTGAACACAGGCAAGACTTTTCCAAAGTGAGGAGGAGGAAAGGGGGCTCAGTCTACGACCACACGCCCAGGGCACCCTGGGACGCCCCCAGGGCAGGCACCCCCCTACATCTTGGTATCCTCGACACACACACACACACACACACACACACAGCCCAAGCAGAAACCCCTGGCAAACCTGGCTCCCACCTCTGCTCCCATCCAACCCCTCTCCCTGTCCAAGCACCGTGGGATTCTCCACATCCGAACCTTTTTCGTAGTTTAAGAGCCACTGCTATCATATCACTAAAACAGTTTAAGACATCTTTCCTCTACATGTGGACCAGTGGTCACACAGGGTGATGGATGGTTCGTTCGAGATAGGAGATGGGGGCAGGGAAGTAGTCAGGGGACCTTTCCTGTGGGAGGTTCTGTTGGTGCCTTTGTGAAAGTCTAAAGGAAATGGCAAAGTCATCCCTCCCCTGGGGACAGAGCCGTGTCTGTGAGCGGCAGCCTGCAGGCCACAGCGCCTGCTCCTCTCCCACCTGGGACTGAGGACTGCCCCCCAAGAGACACCCTGGGCAGGGAGAGGAATGGCTGAGCCCTGCCTGGCTGACAGGCATTCTCTGTTCAGGGGGCAGCAGCAAAGACAATCAATGGACCAGTAAGCCCTGGACCATCCTAAGTGCACAGCAGTGTGTAGCCTCTAAAGAGCTAAAGGAAATAAGCCTGAAACTGGAGGAGAGCAGGCTGGGGCTTGGGTTCAAGTGTGGTGTTCCTGCCCCTCATGCAGGGTGAGTGACACTTTTTTCCAGGCAAAGTCCACTTGATGGGGACCAGATGACCTGGCAACATGAGAAGGCTTTTCGATTTTCACTGTGCATATGTAAAAACGCTGAGTTAGACTATGAGACTGTTCAACTTTAGCAGGAAAAGTGTGCATGTGGCAGCTGGGAGCCTGCCCTCCTCCGTGAGGCCTGGGTGTGATGGAGGACCATCCAGTGTGCCGACTCCAGGCACCTCTCAGCCCTGACTTAGCCCTCCACCTTTCAAACAAAACTCTCAGGAGGGGCCACCAGCTCTTACTCCTCCACAGGGAGGCCTCCAGGCCCATCTGCTGCACTGCCCTGGCCTCACACGGGGAGGGGAGGTCACTGAGCCCCGTCTCCTGGTGCACCTGGTGTTCCTCCCGGGCAGGTACTCAGTTCCCCACCTCAGAGGGCAACGCTGCTCCAAGGGATGACACATCGGAATGCTTGGCTGGCACCTTCTAACACAACAGCGAATCCATATTTCACCTGGACAACCTGTTCTACTTCTCAGTGCCTGAAGCCTGCCCGGCCAACACAACTCACAGACAGACAGCAAGGACCGCAGAAATCTCGCAGCCAGGGTTACTTGAGGAGGCAAGCACGGGCCGTGGGGACCAGGCCATACACTAGGGACGCGAAGAAAGGAGCACACGGACAAAAGCCAAGAACTCTCCTGCCCCACAGAGCTCGGGGGCCACCCCAAGAGAGGTATGCCCGGCTCCCTGGTGAAAAGTTAGTTCCACGATGATCCGGGGGCAGAGAGAGCCCAGAGACATGCCTGGGTGGTCCCCTTGGCCACAGCAGGACCGGCAGGTGACAGGGCACATGGTGGAGAGGTGGTGCCGCGAGTCTGTCTACGAGTCCGGGCGGGAACCAGGCGGATGTGCACGATGCTGGTTCCCATGGCGAGCAGAGTGCGAGAAGCTCCACGTGGCACAGAGAGCAAGCAAAGCGACCCTGAATTCCTTTTCGTTATTGGTTTTGTTCTTTGTGTGGTTGGGTATTTTTCTTTTCTTTTAAATAAAAAAGCTGCAAGGTTCTGCCGTCTGCGTCCCCCTTGAGATGGCTGGCAGGTGGTCTGGAAGTGTCCAGGTGGCGGTGAGCCGTGCTGGGCACACGTCCTGCAGCGGGTGCAGGGCCGCGGGTGTCACTGCACGGCGGCATCCGGGTGGCTCTGGTATCTGTGCCTCCACACCTCCTGGATCTTTTTGCACCATTTGTGAGCATTCCCACTCGGGTCCATCAGGTAATACGTCCTATTCGGCTGCAGAGACAGAAACGTTTAACATTCTCCAGGGAGTCCCACCAAGACCAGCACTTCCACCCATCAGCGAGAAACTGTAAAAAGAAATCGCCGTCCACTGCAGCCACTGCCAAGTCCCTTCCGGAAGCACATGAGCATGTGAATTTTTTCTTTCCACATATGTGCAGAAATTAAACATACAGGTGATGACCTATAGCTCCCTGAGGTCACTCCCAAACTGAAAACAAGCACAGGCATCTCCCAGCCCAACTCTGAACTGAGCCATGAACATTGGGGTCCCTGGAAGGTGGGAAAGAGGGAGACCACTGCCCCTCGACTCCAGATGCCTCCTTGAGCCACAGCATTTGGATGCTCTGAATGGAGGCACAAAGGCCCAAAGGCCTCTGAAGTGCCCTGCAAGGGAGAACCCGTGGGGACAAACTCACCGTGTGGACAAAGAAGGTTTTAAAATTCTTGGCCTCTGGTCGGAGTTCTTGTGACCATGGAATTTCACCTTTCAAGACTTTGTTGACAGGATCCACATAATATAAGTGTGGCCCTTCTGTGAGCAGTAATTGTCGTCGCCGTGCAAATAAACCCTGATGCAAATTAAGAAGAAAAAGAAAGAAAGAAGACACTGCTTGTTAAGGCTCAGAAGTGGATGCTGACAGCACTTACTGCTGCCTTGGAGGTTGGACTGTCAGAGTAGCTCCTGGCACAGGGACCACTGCTGGCCACCTGCCCACTCGCCTGGGACAGAGGGGCATGCACACCTCCTCCTCACCTGGACCCAGCCCCTAAGGTCAGAGAGAAGTGGGCAGCACTCACTGCCCGGCCTGTCTGCCTCTGTGAGCTGGATCCCGACACCCCTGTGCCGGGCGTCATGTGGGGGAGTGGCCACACAGGCAGCACACCCGAGGCCAGCACACCGGCACACGGCCCTGTTGCTGAGTCGGCCAAGAGGGGCCTGCCCTTGGCAGTCAGGCCCCTGCCGCTTCTCCTGCCCTCTGCTCCACGCTGAGGCACAGTGTCCTTTCTGCTGGCGGTCCCGCCACAAGCCACCTTCACAGAGGTTCTCATGGCAGAGATGCCCCGGGGTATGGGAGGCTGAGTGCGGCCAGCAATGCAAGCTGGGAGCCCGAACTGAGAAGGGCCCGCCGCAGCAGAGAGAGAACATTTGTGGAGTCTGATATTTTTGGATACGTTAATCTATTTAATTAATCCATAAGACATAATAAGTAAGATTTCAAAAACAATTCTAATGAAGTAATAAACGACTTGCTGGGATTCAAACAGAACCTCCTCAACCAGACAGAAACCTTGACCTCAGTGAACCCAGCCTTGGGCACAAATCGGAACCCTGGCTCCCCAGTCAGAAACGAGAGTGCATTTCTGTCTGCCACGGCCTCTGCGTGCTTTCAAATGCCTCCCCTGAACAGCTGAAATCTTCCTCAGCTATGAAATCTAGAGATGATCTCTTAAAGGGAACCAAGACAAAGATGCTATGGGCAATGAGTTATACAGGAGCCCGAGGAGCAAGGCCTGACCCTGAGTGAGAACTGGGAGGAAGATACAGACGCACAGCAAGGAGCCATAGTAATCTAACTTACCTTGCGCTTGTCTACTGGACCCATTTTTAGTATTAAATTATTTTCTACAAACTGGTGCCTATAAAAAGAAGAAAACATGAATCAGAGTCAGAGACAGAAATTCTCCAAACTCCTCCCTTCAAAACAAACTCCCCGATGGCACTGTGAACTTTGCTTCAATCCTCTCCCTTCAGAGATCCAAAATCACTTCAGTAATGTGAGAAAACCCAAATGTACCTTAGCATGCAAGCCCTACTGCTTTACAGAATTTGCAATCTGTATGTGGACCAGGGTCCACAGATCCTAGAAATATCACCTACCCTCACCTCTCCTCAGCAGTGTTTGCACAGCAGGGGAAAGGCAGAGGGGAGGTGGTGGGAACACAAGTCCTCATTACTTTAAGCAAGGCTGGGGTGAGACGCAGAACCCCACCAGAGCCGGGAGGCCGCTGCGAGGCAAGCTCAGGATGCAAACTATTGTTCTCAAGTCACTTCCCCAAGCTGGAACCCCAACTCAGCGCTCAGAAACCACTGCACTGTTTAGAATCACAAATCCCTAAGAGAGCCAAGTGGGAAACTTGGTTTAAGAACATCTTATCTGGGGACTTCCCTGGCAGTTCAGTGGTTAAGACTTCACCTTCCAATGTAGGGGGTGAGGGTTCGAACCCTGGTGGGGGAGCTAAGATCCCACATGCCTCAAGGCCAAAACACCAAAATATAAAACAGAAGCAATACTGTAACAAATTCAATAAAAGACTTTAAAAATGGTCCACATCAAAAAAAAAATAGAACATCTTATCTGGTATTTCTACCATAGTAATAAAGCACTTGTATCCAAATACGGCAGGAATTTAGAAGGAAAAGTTTCAAATACTGGTTTTGACTTAATATACATTGTAAACAAGTATAGTCCACTTTGATTCACAGGAGTTTAATTTCTGCAGGTTCTCTCTTTTGGTTAAAGCTAACAGTTACTGCTTTATGTTCTGATTTTACTGAAATTCCTGATCTAAGGTAAGGTTCTACTGTAGAAACAGTAAAAGGCATAAGACAACTGTCACCTCAAACAGTGACAATTTTACCATGTGAGTATCTGAGCACATCCACCTGCTTCCCCTGGCTCCTCCTGAGACGTTCTCCCACCGAGCTTAACTGGCCCCCAGGTTTGCCCAGCCTAACACACCAGACCAAGGCCCGCTCCCCAGAGCCCACTGGGCTTCTCCACCAAGGCCCCATCACGGAGGACCCAGGCCCAGGTAAACTGACACAGCGTCATATGGATTTTGAAAACAACTAAGAAAAATGTCAATAATAACAAAAAAAGTGTTGTGACCTTTATGAGGAAAAGCGCGATGCTTCCTCTCAGACGTATTTAAAAACCAACCAAACAAAAACAAGACTTGAAACAAAGAAAAAAAATCAAGGAGATTTTGTGAGAAGGAGACGTAATGAGGGTCACTGCAGCACAAGAAATACAGGGCCGAAGGGAAAGCCCCTTAACCAGCAGGCCCTACTATGTCAGAATGTATGCGTAGTAAAGAACCACAAACTGATAATAAGCGGAAGACTTTAATTAAATTATCGGCGGGGTGGGGGAGGGTGGGGGGACGGGGCGAGTGCAGTCTAATCCCAGGCCGGTTAAGGACTGCACCACCAAGCCCTCCACTTAGCTGGGCTGCTGGGGCCGGGTCGCCAGGGAAGCCTGACAGGCAAGGACAGAAGAAGCCTCAGGGAGCCTTTGCAGCCTCAGCTGGGTTAACACGAAGGACGGTTTAAAACAGTAAATTAAACAAGAGAACGAAAAAGAGAAGGGGCCAGTCATCTACGCTGAAAACAAAACAAGTCACCAAATACAGAGTAACAGACGTGACTACACAGGAACAAAAGGAATCTCTAACTACAAAAATAACCAAAATTCACATGAAAACAGGCTGGAGAAGATTTTCAGCAAATATTACCTATAAAGAGTAAACATTTGTACTCTAGAGAGCATACATAAAGCAACATAAAAGGCTTAAAACCTTGAGAGAAAACTGAGGAAGGACACAAACTGGAAATTCCCAAAAGGGAATTAAGTGACCACAAATTCTCAATGGCTCTAAACAAAGAAAGGAAATCGAGCCCCACTTTTCAGGCGTTCTACTGGGGTGCACTGGGGTGAGGTGAACGCAGGCGGGGGCTGTGGAGTAGCATTCTCACCCGCACCGCCACCACCGGCCCTGAAATGAGGAGGACTCGCTGAATACTGCAGTAATCCGGCTCCCAGGAATTTATTCTAAGGAAGAAAAGAAAAACAAAAAGGAGGAGCACAAATGTTCACAGCAGTACTAGTCACATGAGTGAACCTGAAGCCAGGGAAGCAGGCCAGCCCTTTCCCAGCCCTGCAGAGGGAGGGGCCCAGCTATCTCCTGACACAAGGCCGAAGCCTGCACCACACTCTCCCAGCTTCTCCCGAGACAGGAGAACCACGGGTGGCCCAAAGCGGGAAAGGCCAAAGCTGGGCTCCAACTGCACCCCGTGGCTGCGGTGAAATGAGCCCAGGAGGCAGGACGCAGAGTGGGTGGACGGAGCAGCCTGAGGCTCCACTGTCAGCATAAACACCCCAGTCCGTTCATTCATTCAGTTAACTAACCAAGCAGCTTACAACAGGCTACCGGTTATTGACCTACTTTGAAAAGCTTAAGGACTTAAAGTAATCATTTTGATCTTTTACTTCAGAAAGTCAATTCCCACCCTCCTGAAGAAAGCTCCCCAGGCCCCCGCCCCGCACTGGCACCTTCTTCTCTCTGGCAGGTGGTAGATGCCCGTCTGCAGCTTAAGCGCCGAAACCAGACCTAAGTCAGAGACACGCCTGATTCTCAGCATGTAGGTAGCATGTAGTTAGTGTGCAGACAGGGCTTTAACACAGCCTTGCTTTCTCACCCAGCCTCTGGCTCCCACCATTCAGGCGACAGTTGTCATTGCCTCTGTACAGATGTCAACACGGGGGCTGAGAGTCTCACGACTTCCCCACCATCATTTCACAAGGGGTAACAGTGCAAAACCCCCCACTTTTTTTTATTCCAAAGCCAGTTCTCTGCTCCTCACCCTCTCCCATCCCACCCAAACCCCGAGAAGACCAACCTCAAGGATATAAACCTGAGGCCACCAGCAAGTCTGGGCCATTTCAGGAGAGCGGAGTGAGTCTGCCAGGGCCCGATGGGCTCTACAACCACCTCGGGCAGGCTATCCACGCTGGGCTTCTAGGCAGGTGAGGGAGGACCACATGAGCACGGCCAGTTTGCTCTAAAATGCCATCTCTCAACCCTTCAGGTCTCAGGACCCCTTCATACTCTAACTTTATGGAAGACCCCAAAGAGCTCTCCTTCATTTGGGTTAGATGCATCAATACTTATGTATAAGAAATTAAAACAGACATTTTCAAATATTTAATTCATTAAAAAACAAAATAAATCCATTCCACATTAACATAAATGATTTTTTAATTTTAAAAATAATTTATTTTGAAAATGAAGGTAATTAATGAGAAGCATGACACTGCTGTACACTTTGCAAATCTCTTTAACATCTGGCTTCACAGAAGAGAGCTGGATTTTCACATCTGCCTCTGCCTTCACTCTACTGTGATATGCTGTCCAGGCTGAAGTACATGAAGAAATCATAAGAGTATTTTAGTAGCCTTTTCAGATATTTGTGGGCATTCTTCTTTGATACTACACCAAAACTCCAGAAGTGCAGTTTCTTAAAGGTTAGCTGCCACGTGGAATCTGAATCCCCAAGAATGAATTTTTCATACTTTTGACATTAGAATCCACCAACCTACCTTGCACTTTGAATAGATCTTCCGCCCTTATATGAGTTTACAGCACCAAACATTGGTCATCTGGAAATAGTGGTTCGCTGAGTTATGGAGATCTTCCAAATGTTGACAAATTTCATTCTACGATATCAACAAATCAATTCATAAATATTGCTACCTTTCTCCCCAAAAAAGTCTTTAAATATTGGGAAGATGTCAAGCTCACAATGATGAATAAAGTTTCCCACAATTCTAATTTTCACTTGAAGGTTTTGATTTTATCATTGGTAACAAACACCAGCAGTTGTTTTCCTTGAAGCGACAGGCTCATTCCAGTCATTTTCCAGAAAAATGTTGGTCAAATAGCCAAGTCTGAACAACCAGTTTGTCAGTCAAACCTTCCAGTGAAAATGGTCTTCCATGAAAAGAGCAGCTCGTTCAGCTCCCAGCACAAACCACCACACAGCGCTTTTCTTGAGGTAGCCGTCACCCTGGAGGTGCAGCAGAAGTGCTTTATGCGTACTTCCCATTTCGTTCTACAGCACATTAATTAAATCAATCATCTTCAATGACCACTCCTAAGTGAGGCTGGCTTGTTGTCTTTTCCTCTGCCCCTGTGATCGTGTGGCTGTGAAGAGCCGGGTCTTCTCGCACCGCCTGGTGCCATGGCCGGGATTCATGACCTGGCACTGACAGTTTTACCCACCGTTGCTCCTGCACCATCACTGCACATGTCAACATGTTTGTTCCAGAACTGTGAAATTCAAAAGAGGTGCTCAACACGGACTGTCTCAGCACAAATTGTGCTTTCTGCCAAGCACTTAGGTAAAAGGTAAAAGAACCATCTTTCTTTGATGGTAAGTTGGGGTGAGCACCGGACAAATACAAGTAAAGCAGTGAGTCTAGTCCCATCTGTAGATTCATCCACTTGGAAGGCAAAAAAACAATTTGGAGGTAGAGATACCAACTCACTCCCTGTGTCCTCCGCAGCCACATCTTTAATCCAGAGAGTCGCTGTATCATATCGTGGACCACCATTGTGGCCGGGATTCCTCTCAGTGGCTCTCATCTGCATCAATGGCATTCACTCAGCAGGGTCAATGGCTCGAGGCTCTTCAGCCTCCCAGCGCTTGTTAAGGCGCTCCAGAGGCTTTCTGATGTTTGGCTCTGAAAGAGCTCATCACGTGTACACTTACAATATTCAATTCCTGTATCTTTAAAATTCTGAATGACTGGTCTCTAAATGATGCTGCCACTTAACTGGCACCAAAATAGTATACAAAGACATTCTGTTCATAGACACAACACAGCAAGGTATTCACATCTATAAAGCCAGGGAAAGACAGCCTTTTGTCCTATTTCTGTTTCATATTTATAGTTTTGCCTAGTTTCTCTGGAGTGGATTCCTTCCTTCCACGAGTCAGAGAACCCAGTGTCTTCTTTTCGCATCTTTAGACTGAGGTGATGCTACTGTGGGTGGGAAAGCAAGTCTTCTCCCTTTTTAAGTCAATGATCTATACTCAAATATGAAAAACATATAAATGTTCTTTTGTTTTAGAATATATCATTAAAATCTAAAATAAGTTTCAGATAGAAATTATTAAAGTTTTTGAGAAATTTTAAAATAATATTGCCAAACAACTCAAAGTATACTTACTTCTTCACTGTGTTTCCATGTGGGCACAGGAAAAATTTCAGGATTGCAAAGCGGTAAATTACTCGATGATAGGAAGTTACAATAATTATAGGAGGTACAGCTGAAAATAGCTAGTAAGAGCCCAGCAGAAATACTGAGAACTTATTAATGTCTAAAAGTGCACATATTTATACCATAAACCTACCTCTTTAGAAGATTCAAAAGATAGAAAACACAAATTCCATTAGCTGTCAAAGCAATGTCATCCTACAGTGTGTAGCTTCTGAAAAACTCCACTGTACATTCATAGAAAATAAAAGTAGAAAAGCAAACACCATCTTAGTATTATTACAGAATGATTATTATGGTCTATGGGCCAGACATTGAGAATCACCGTTCTAAAGAATGTGCCTGAGGGATCTCCACTGACCAAATGAGAGATGCCTTAAACTTTCCACAGTCGTCAGCTTCCAAATGGGATTGAATTGGGAGGAAAGGGAGGAGAGCGCGAAAAAAAGAAAGAGTGGGTGAGAGGTTGCAGGGCCTGACCGGCCACCAGTTACTCTGCCCTGCCCGGAACCGCAGGCTGAAGGGCCCAGGCTGCCCAGGGCCTCTGAAAACGCCCCGGGCGGGGCACATGGGCCTTCTGAGTAGCCACTCCCATGCCGGCAACAGTGCTTCTCGGCCGTGCTCTGCACCCGGCCAAGCCTGTGGGGTGGACACAGCAGGTCCTTCTCAGGGATCACAACCTGGCACATGGACCTGCTCAGAGCAGGGCGCCCAGCAGGAGCCCTTCCCTCCTGCTCGGTACACGTTAGGGCTCCTCAGAACACCACTGCAGGGAACGTAAGCCCCCAAGAACTGGAGATTGTTTCAGCTGGCCAAGAGGTACGCTCACTTTTCTAGAGATGATAATTTTTTGTTGTTGTTGATGTGGACCATTTTTAAAGTCTTTATTGAATTTGCTACAGTATTGCTTCTATTTTATGTTTTCGTTTTTTGGCCAGGAGGCATGTGGCATCTTAGCTCCCCGACCAGGGATCGAACCCACACGCCCTGCATTGAAAGGTGAAGTCTTAACCACTGGACCACCAGGGAAGTCCCTAGAGACAATCATTTCTAATTGTACAAAATCCTAGCCTCATCCACCTGCCACTTTTCCTCTGCGTCCCCCACCCCCATTCCTCTGCACAACGGCGCCCATGTCCAGGTGGCCTCTCTTCCTCTAAGCCTCCTTCCCCACCCCCACCCAGGCTCCTCTCTGCCTGCGCAAAAGGTGAAACCATAAAAATCCTTGAAGAAAATGTCTAGGTGGAGAAGCTCTTCTCAACAGGACCAAGATGGAAAGCAGAAAATAAACACACAAACAGGTTCAACTTTGTAAGAATCTGCAACTCCCCCCACCAAAAAATGCACAAATAGAATGAAGAGATAAACTGGAAAAAAATGTTTGCAAAATAAACAGAGAAATAGTCTTCATATCTATGGCTCTGAAAAGTCAATTTTAGAAAGATGCAAAACATAAAAGAAAAAAAGAGTCAAAGGATACAAATGAACCTCAAAAAATAAATACAAATGGCCAATGAACATGGAAGATGTTTGCCTCGATAAGAACACAAACGCCAATCACACGGGTCCATTTCTAGAGCATCTGAACGCTCCAGGGCAGGAAAGGCTGTTGGGCAGCGGTTATTTAAATAATGGTGAATCCAGGTCCCAACACGGCTGCTGGCGTGCCTGGCCCGCCAAGTCCCAAGGGCCAGAGCCCGGAGGGTCCCAAACCCTCTCACCCCCCAGCCGGCCCTCCAAACACCCACTTCCAGTTGGACACTTTGAGGGTCCTCATCTGCAGAAAGGCAGCTGTGTGAGGCGGAAGGGAGCGGAGCCTTTACAGCAATGGTGTTGAAGGTAGGACGCCCAAGCTCTGTCAGTTACCACGGCTGGCGTTCATCCCCGTGCGTTCCACCCTGCGTTTCTAAATGGGGCGCTGCTTACAGCTGTACGTTCTTACCAAGGGTTTCCGCTGGCCTGCTTCTCCAATAACAACCTCTTCTCATCTTCAGAAAACTGTAAGTCCAGTTCAAAAGAATTAGTGTCCAGGTCGTGGATATACTGCTCGATGTTGCTTCCCACCCTCTGGGGCAGCCCCGCGTCCGAGGCAGACAGGGAGTGGGAGGAGGAGGACGACGACACCTGCATGCAGCCGAACTGGCTCAGGAGATTGTCGTACTGCACAGAGAAGAGGGAAAAGTGAGAACAGCGCCTGGACTTCCCTCTGGTCCAAAGATCCAGACACACTCTGACCTATCGTACACCCAGCAAGCTCTCACCCCGAAGGCCGTGGGAGACGAGTCACCGACACGCAGCCCAGCTTTCTCCTCTACTACACAGCTGACCACCAGCCTCAGGCTGGATACAGCCTGCCCTGCGTCCCCCTTCTGATGGCAATGTCAGAAGCTGTTCGCCCCAAGAAGGAGCTTATCCTCAGTCTTAACCTCCAGGAAGGGGAGGCCCGGGACCTGCGGCCTGCTGGCCTCTTTGATCCTGGAGGATCAGGATTAAGATGGCGACACTTGAGTACCGAGAAGCCAGAGCTCTCAACATGGCAAACACGATGGAATAGCAGACAGAGAGCCTGCAACAGACACTCAAGAGTGCGCACACGCCCATGAAGCCACGCTCCCTGGGCACTGAGACCTGAGACAACCGGGGCCCCAGTGGCTCCCTCAGAGTCTGGCCAGCAGAGCGTGCTGCTCCTCTGGCACACCCCTGCCAAAGGCCCTGGGGACCCCACCCATGCCTGCCGGCCATGACCCCAGAACGACATCAGGGCCCAAGGGCCTGGTCGGCAACTAGGGCCGAGGGAGGGAGCCCTTTGCAGTCTGCACACGCAGAGGCTGTGGGACAGCCGTGACCACTGAGGTAGGGAAGCAAGTCAGGGGGGAGCACAGACGGCACTCCACATCTGGCTCAATTCAAGTCTGGGCATAAAGGATATTTTAGGGCAAAAAAGGGAGGGATGTGTTGCTTAAAACAGTAGATAGGAGACATAGGGGGCTCTTGATCTCCAAGAGGTGATGCCAGTTGTAATTTTAACTTAGCCTTGGATGAGTTTTACGTGAACTCTAGAATTCCTCAGTCAATTGAGGCGGAACTCTATATATGATAACTGGTTACAATAAGCCACAATGACAGAAATCAAATCAGAAATATGGACTATGGCTGATAATCAAAACACCTGACATTACATGTAAATATGGGGGTCCTGGTGGAGGGTGACCTGAAGGTGGTGACGGACACACTGCAGCTCACCATCCTCCTCGGCCCATTTCTGCATGTTTCACACCGTCCATAAGGAAAGTTTAAAGGACAAAGTATACTGAAGACCCTATGTCTGAGCTTGCCTCGGACCCCAGGGTGCCTCATCCCTCGGGCCTGCGCCACTGTCCCGCTTGTACCAGGCACTAAGAGCTGACAGTGACCAGTGTCCATCCTCAACACTACATCCCCCAAAAGTTCAAAGCAGCAGCAGCACCCTGGGATTCTCTGGGAAATACCAGAGGCATTCCGGAATGTCTTCAGATACAAAATTATAAGGACATCAGCCAAAACCGGAAGACAGAAGCCCACCAGGAGAATCAGCGCCCAGGCTCTGGTTCGACCCCTTTGGGCAAAAATTAACTAGAGGAAATGAGAAAGGGATGCACGTACCTGGCGATCTGCACTCGGGGCAGACGTTAAGCCTCTTCGGCCCCAGTCTCAGTGAGGGACTCAGACTCGGGCCACAGAGTGTTCACTGCCCCTCCCCCTCCACGGATCTACACTGGCTCCCCCTTTAGCCATTCATCCCACCACCTGGGGTCCCTGGCCCTGCCCAGAGGAGCCACTTCCCAGGCGGGTCAGCAGGACCCATCTCGGCCCTGGCGTGCTGGCTTACATTGCCGTAGCAGTCCTCATCATCTTCCGACATGGCCGGTAAGTAAGCTGTGAGCTTCGGAGGCGTCTGGTGATGCAGGTTCTCCCACGTGATGGACTCAAAGAACGGATGAGCTTTCAGAGGGCCGTACCCTTCCATTTCTTCACAACCTAATCGCCTTGTGGCATCTAAAACCTTAAATAGAAGTCAAGCCAGTGTCGGGGTTAAAAAGTAATTCTGACAAAAAAAATTATTTCTGAGTAGTTCTTTTCAATTCTTGGGATCTCCTGGAAATAGGAAGGGCACAGTGTGCTGGGGACAACTGAGTCACCGTGGGGGGTTGGGGGGGGTGGCCAAGCGCAGCTTTCACTTCTCCTGAGTCTCTGCCCCTCCCCCCACAGGTGAAAATGAATCACTACATCAAAAGTTAATGAATAGCAGCAAGTATTCTCTTAAAATCCTAAAACAGGAAAAAGAGGAACTCACTGGCTTTAATAAGAGAATGAAGAGTTTACGTGAACAGGAAGCTATCACAGATGGGGAGTAAAGTGCCTTGGGTCCCCCACCTGCACGTGGTCTCAAAGGGCCCCACAGCCAGCTCCTCCAGAATTCGGCTGCCCCACCCAGACCCACAGAGGATCCAACGCACTCCCCCAGAGGGGACAGACACACAAGGGACAGGTAGGAAGAGGCTGACTGACCCTGCTCCCCCAAATCAAGTGAATGGAAGGTCTGGAGCCAAAACACACCAGGGGAAGGGACACTACAGTTTCCAGAACATAAACAGACACTCCTTTCCTGGATAAATCTGTTCACCTTTGCTATATAACTTGGGTTGATCTTTAGCACCTTCATGTAGCTGACTCTATAAAGTTGATACTCACAGATGTCGCTAAGTAGAATTTACAGCCACCTGCCACTGCAGCACGCCAAGCTGCTCCAGCGTCTGGTAACTTAAAATGGTGTGTGTTGATGAGCAAATGCAAAGTGATACAGTAATTTCCTATCTTATTAAGCTCAAGAATCAGGCACTTGGAAACTGAAAAGGCCTGATGGGATGAGACTGAAGATATGCATCTACCTACAATCACTATCAACCCTAAAATGCCCTTTTATTAAACATAGGTGCCTCCAAGGAAAGGCCCTCTGATCACAAGTTCAGAGGGACTCAGGGTGTGGCTACTGGATCATCCTACCAGAAGAAAATTCGAAATATTTACCAGAAGTTTTTCCACAAGATCTCTTGCCTTAGGAAAGAATTTTTCAGGAAAGTCATATTCCAACTTAATGATCTTCTGAAATATAAGATATTCATTTCTGTAAAATAAGAAAAGCCATCATTCTGGGCAGGGTCACACAAACCTCCTCAGTACAGAGCTGTACTTTCCTGGGACAGCCGTCTCCCTCTCTCCCCAGAGAGCCACCAGGTTCACTAAAGAGCCGTCATAAAAGTTCCCCCCACCCAGCCCTAACCCTGGGACTGTCCCCTCCCACTTCTCTGTCAGGCTGCTGCGAAGGGCTAGGAGGGGGGTGTGGGGTGTGGGTCTCTTACCCAGCTCGGAACGGTGGCAGTCCTGCCACAAGCTGGTATATTATGCATCCAAGAGCCCAAAGGTCTGAACTTTAAGGGAGGAGAAAAACAAAGAAGAATGACATTTGTAACATTTCAGTGGGGAGCATGGTTCATTTCCATCCTGTCTGTTCACACCACCCATTTCAGCCTCTGATCTGTTTCTCACCTTTAAAACCAGGTCAGTGTGAGGGTGGAAACCTGCTCTGGGCTCTCCTTGAGGGGGCCTCTCTGCGGATCCAGGACCAGAGGATCCCACACACACACAGCAGGCACTGCTGGGCCAGGCTGGGCGCCTCGCTCAGGGGCAACCAACGACCTCACAGGCCCGGTCTGGTCCTGGCCAGGGAGCAGCGGTCACTCCTGACTACAGCAAACACTGGCCAAAAAGCCCCTTCTTCCAGTCCCAGGGGCGGGGGCGGGGGCACTGGCAGGTTGGTACAGCTGAGTCTCAGATTCTCTCACAGCTCACTGTTTACCCCCAGGACACAGACGCGAGCTCATGTATGCCAAGGAGTCAAATCACAGTCCACAGGATGCACACAAAGCAAGCTTTCTCTTTCCCTTCTTGGACTCACTGTGCAAAGCCCTGCCCCTCCTTTATGAACATTTTAATTATACATTTTTTAAAAATTTATTTTTATTTATTTTTGGCTGCATTGGGTCTTCGTTGTTGTGTGTGGGCTTTTCTCTAGTTGCAGCGAGTGGGGGCTACTCTTCATTGCGGTGCACGGGCTTCTCGTTGCGGTGGCCTCTCTTGTTGCGGAGCACAGGCTCTAGGAGCGCAGGCTTCAGTAGTTGTGGCACACGGGCTCAGTTGTTGTGGCACGCGGGCTCAGCAGTTGTGGCTTGCGGCTCTAGAGCACAGGCTCAGTAGTTGTGGCGCGTGGGCTTAGTTGCCCCGCGGCATGTGGGATCTTCCCAGATCAGAGCTCAAACCCGTGTCCCCTGCATTGGCAGGCGGATTCTTAACCACTGCGCCACCAGGGAAGCCCTTAATTATACATTTTAAAGGAAACACACTACGGTTCTGAATTTCCCTAAGTCTTTTCCAGAACCAGCTGGCAGGGACCCTGGAGGGGCTGTTCTGCTCACCACCCTCCTTCCCTCCTGCTCCTGTTTTTTCTCTCCCCTCAGTGCATCTCAGAGTTCACGGCTGAGAACTACTTTGCATATTTTATTTCCTCTGTAAATCTTGCATTCTATTCCCAGCTCAGCCCTATGAAAGCATCAAGATGCAACTTGCCCTGCATGGCCAACTACCTCCCCGCAAGCCCTAAATATACGTAGGGCTCATGCGTTGCTGGATACAGTCAGTTTCTGGAAGAGGCCACAGCTTGGCATTCTGGAAGATGAAATCGTAGGTCGTGGGTGGAGACAAGAGGCCAATTACAGTGCTGGGGGCCTTGGGTGAAGGCTCTGTCCTCGGACCCATATCACAGCACCGTTGGCCCGGGGTAGATGAAGCACTTGATGTGGGTGAAAAATGCCACAGATCAGAAATCTCAGTCACAACACACAGATGGAGTGAAGGGCATGTTAAAAATGAACGTACATTCTACTCAGTAACTAGTTCTTACACTTGGTTTTCTCTGCTGTTTAGTGTAGTTAAAATGGGGAGCTACAAGAGAAAAACGCCAACAGAAAAGTATCGGCCTTTCCATGTGGCAGTGGCCAGAGAGGAGGGGCAGGGCTGTGGGGTGGGGCTGCCTGTGCTGCTTTCACGGGTCATCTCCAGGGAGTGGGACTGCCAGCAGAACGGCTTCGGGGCTAACTTTCCACAGGTATCTTGCCATTTAAAATGTTTTTCAATACAATGAAAACTAAAGGGGGAAGCCAGTGTAACATTTCTGGAAAGCAGTATGCACTGATGATTTTTTAAATGCTCAGTTAAACCAAGTCACTCTACTTCTTGAAATTCAAAGAGGAACATGGGGCATCCCTGGCAGACTCTCCAGCTGAACAGGCAGGAGGGCCCTTCTTCCCCAGCGCAGGGCATGCCGCACGTAAAGGCACACCAGGCTGTGCCCAATATATGAAAACTACTTCAACGTCTAACAGTAAAGGAAAAGCTCAATGAACTACAATGAATTCATATGTTGGAAAATCACACAGCTGTTAAAAGATTTCTGCCAATAATGTTAGTGGTATGGGGAAATGTTCATCATATAATCACAGGGAGCAGGATTCAAAAGTGGTTATTCAGTATGATTCCAGTTGTATAAAAATTATGTAAACACATTTAAAACACACAGAAAAAAGTAGCTGGAAAGAAAGACATACCAAATCATTATCTGTGAATACTAGTGGGTTGGAGACTATGAGTGTTTCCTTGGCTTTTTTTGTTTGTTTGTTTGATTTTGGCCACCCGGACTGTGGGATCTCAGCTCCCCACCAGGAACTGAACCCAGGCCTCAGCAGTGAAAGTGCCGAATCCTAACCGCTAGACCACCAGGAAACTCCCTACTTTTTTTTTTTTTATTCTCCATATTTTCTAAAAATTCTTTATAATGAATAAGTATCATTTTTAGAATCAGGAAAAAAATTCTTAACTATTTTTTAAATAAGTATCACATGACTTTAAAAATTAAAAGCATAAAAAGGCACCCAGTGAGGTCTCACTCACAGCCCTAACCCTTACCCTCACCACAGATAACCAGTTATCCGTGGCTTGTATATCCTTCTTGAGGTTTAAATGCACAGACAAGTGACTCTGGGAGGCCACTCTGTGTCTTCCTTCTCTCACTCAGTAGAGCCTGGAGACCTTCCTCCATTAGTGCGAAAGGAATTCCTCTTGCTGAAAGTAAACCCCAACTCGAGGAAAAGCTAGTTCTTAGGCAGCAGTGACACACACTTGGAGAATCTGGTCCAGTGCACCCACCACCTGGAGGAGGGTTTCTCAGCCTGGGCCCTGTGGGCATCTGGGACCCGTCATCCTCGCTGGGGGGCCGTTTCTACACTGTAGGATGTTGGGCAGTGCCCCTGGCTCCACCCATTCCCTCCCCACCCCCACCAAGTTGTGACACCAAAACTGTGTCTAGACATGGCCAGATGTCCCCTGGCGGGCAGAACTGTCCCAGCTGGGAAGCCCTGACCTACAACAGCATCTGGCCCACAGTGAGAGCTCAAAGTTTGTTGGTTCAATAAGAGTAGAAAACAAAAAGCAAAACAAAAACAAAAAAAACCCAAAGAGCCCAGAGACTGCTAAGATGCCCAAGCTTAATTTTTCTGAATATCCTTCCAACCGTCATGTTTGTGCCCTGTGGCTCCACTCGCTAAAGAGGTTTTAAAAAGCCGTCAGGCTCAGAAACACAGAGCTGCTGTGCCCAGAACCATCACTCCTCTGCTGCCCTGGCAGTCACTTGTCATTTTAGGAAGGCAGCCCCTTGCAGCATGCCAGTGCACGACACTGACTGTGTGGGCCTCTGTCAGCTCCAGCAATGGTCCCAGTGGGCTGAGTGTCTGGCCCAGGGCAGGAAAAATCCAAAGAAAAGCTTCAACCACAGAACTTGTCATCCCCAAACTCTGAAAGCCTAGGTTCTCCTGCCACCTCTCCGTCTTCTACCTGCCTCATGTCCACCCAAGACAGCACCCCAGACTTCTCCCAGCTCCTGGCCATCGGCACCCCCACCTGCTTCACCTCCACTGCCCAACTGCCCTGCCACTGACCCTCTCCACTCTCTGGACCTCCACTCTTGTGAACACAATATCCCACCCCCTGCACTTCTCATTTTCACAACTGAGGACTCCACCAAGGCCCTCAATCCTGTGGCCACCACTGGGCCTGCCCCCTGTAGTGCTGGCTGGGCCCCTGCTGGGAAACTGGCCCAGTCCTGTCTCCTCCCACAGACGCTGCCTTCTGGGCCTGTCCTGCACTCTGCAGAGCACGTTACACTGAACAGTTGACCTGCAGCTGCTGCCACAGCCAGGGTGCCTGAGCCGGAGGTGGCACCAAGGGTCCCGGGGCTCTGGGACACAGCAGGAAGCCTCGTGTCACTAATACAGACCTGTCAGCCACAGTACTCCCCACTGAATAGTTAGTTGTTTAGTTGTTCCTGAAGGAACAAGATCAAATCTCGAAGCATAAAAGCAACAACCATGCCAGGAAGTATAAGTAGTAACAAAGTAGCACATAGGTTATCAAAGTAAAGATGCTGGTTAAAAGACAAAAGGCTAACTTCTTCCAAAGTAGGCTTGGCTATGTAAAGGCCATGAAAGGCACTCCCTTAACTATTAATTTCACCTGAAAAAAATACCAACTACTTTAGAGAAAAGAGAATTATGGATCAGATGAAAACAGGTTACCTTTTACAGGCCGATTTCTCTGTGAGCAGCTCTGGAGAAACATACTGGGCTGTTCCTACAAACGAGTTGGCCCTGGCTGATGAGAAGAGGGAAAAGGGTAAAGTTCATGCTGAGACACAGAGCATTTTCCACCGTGGACGCTGCACAGTCGGTCTTCATCTCTTGGGAAGCCACAGTCACCTGAGATCAGACTGTACGCTCCCGAGAACAGGACTTGTCAGGGGCCCTCCCATCACACCCCCTTCTTGGACCCGCCCCTTCGAGGGCTGGCTTCAAGGTCACCTGCTCAGCAACACCAGCCCTGACTGCCAGGGCAGCCCCTCCTGGACCCCTCCCTGCCTTTCGCCAACACACCGGAGTGACCTCGCCCAGCGTGTTGTCAGCTGGGAGCATCTTGAGGACAGGGGCCTTGTCTGTTCACTGCTGGACCTGTGGTGCCTAAAACAGCCCCGGACACACGCAGAATGTGGAAAGGACTGGATCTCCCACAGGCTGCACGCAGGGCAGGGATACCCTCTCCTCATAACAAACAGCTCAGGCAGGTTAGGGACTACGAGAGGAATAAGACTCGGGCGTCACGGCCAGAGACCCTTTGCAACAGTCTGCCACCTCTAGTACTGGATTGTGCCAAGTTCAACTGCAGACTTGTGGGGTCTGGCTGCTGGACCCACCCATAACTGCCGCAAGGAGGCATGACACCCACGTCACCCTAGTAGGTCCTCAGGGGCTCATCAGTGTCCAGGCAGCCCTGACAGAGCAGCACTGTGGGCACAAACCAGCCTGCCCACCCCCCACCCCCCGGCGCCACTCCAGAGGTATCCCCCGCGGAGCATCCTCTGGCATTGGGGACAGAACAGCTGCTTTCAGCCTTGCCCACGACCAGAGGACACAGGATTGGGGATTCCCGTGTGAGAGCCGCCCACCATCTGAGGACAAATCACTTCTCTAAGGAGCACGTGAAGTGCTGGGTCACCTCCACCGACTGATTCACTGGGGACACCCATGGCACTGGCAGCCAACTGCCTCCCACGACCTTCCACGCCTGCGCCGCATACCAGACTCGGTAACCCGCTTTGAACGGCTGCCAGCGAGGCTCTGGCCCTGCTCAGACCGCACTTCCCACTACCAGGTCCCTGCATGGCAACCCGGGGCACAAGCAGGACACAATACCACAGCTCAACACCATTGTGCTCCAGACAAACAAGACCCTTTCACCTAGCCTGACCTTCTACAGATCAAGCTGTCCCTTTCCTCAACATGTTTAATAATCTGGGCTAGAAATTACTTGTCTCCGTGGACAAATTTTCCTGAACTAACTTATTAGAAAGTGTACCGGGTAAAACATTACACCAATATACCTACCACTGAGAGGTCTCTGGCCCTTCAGGATCACTTCTGAAATCAGGCAACACTAAAAACTGTAACAGGCCCCCGGTGAAGGGGCCTGCCTGTTGGCCCCACTGTCTCAGCTGTGGACAACTGGGCCCCCGGGACATCTGGCAATGCCTGGCGACATCTCTCGCTGCCACAATGGGGGCGGGAAGGGGCTGCTGTCACCTAGTGGGTAGAAGCCAGGGATACAGCTAAGTATCCTGCAGGCACCAGACAGCCCCACAGCCAAGAATTCTCCAACCCCAAACGCCCCCAAGGGCTTGGCTGTGAAGCCCTGGGCGGCCTCCATGGGACAGCGCTCTGCCCAGACATGAGTACCCGCCCTCCAAAGACCTGGCTCTAAACACAGCAGGAGCAACTCACTCAGTTCTGGGATGTTCTAGAGGAGGGAGAGCTGGAGAAGGGAGGATGGCTGAAAGTTCCTTCTTTTTAGTCTTTCCTTCTCTAAGTCAACCACCCTGCTACACAAAGTGCTCCAGTTTGGGGAAAGTACCCTTCTCTTCCTGCACTGACTGAAGGCTCTGTACTGGGCACCCCAACTTAGGCCTGACTCAGAAATAACTTGACAGGGTACAGCCACCTGCAGTAAAACACAACAGACCCATGCTTTGTCTGTCTATAGCTGTATTCTTTACAGTGTATGGCTATAAACAACACAACACCAGAATTAAAATGCACAAGAAACCCAGGGCCCATGGCCACACCAATTCAGCATGCAATGGTCTGCTGTGAGGCAGGCCCACTGGCCATGGTGGCCATTGGCTCCCCACCTGCCATCCCTGGGGTGGTCAGCCAGCAGGGCTCCCCATACAGGAGACTTCCTAACTGCGGGTCCAGCAGCCTCCAAAGGCAGATGCCTAAAAAACACAGACAAGGCCGACATGCTGCATATCTTCCCCATGTGTTCCCAGATGCGGTCTCTGTCCTTCTCTGTGCCCTGGAGCCAGCAGGAACCCCCAGTGGGAGACAGGAGAGAGATGGAGATTATTCCTCCTGGCCAACCCCCAGGCCACAGCCCTCTCCCACCACAGAGGGCCCCCCCCTCAGGTGCTGGTCCCTCCCACCTGCCCTCCCAGGGCCGAGGGGCTCTCTATCCCGCTGCGGGAGTCCAGCTTCCTTGGGCCCTGCTGTCTGTAACTGGTCCCCTAGAGGTCAGCTACTCTCCTGTAGAGACTTCTCAGCCACATTTACATCCTTCCAGGACCCTGACAGCCGAGAACACCGAAGTGATTCAACAGAGGAAGAAAACAAATCCAGAGCTAAAACCAAGTGAAACCATTCAACCTTACAATGAATCAAAGAAATGTTAATGAACACGATAGCCTATCAAATCACCAAAGATAAAAAAGAAGGAAAATGCACAGTATTGGCAAGGATTTGAAGAGGAAAACCTCACAGTGCTACTGGTGGGAATGTGAAATGCTGTGACTTTGGGGGAGCAATTTTCCAACAAACATCAAAAGTCATACAGGACAGGCTTGCTCTCTGACCCGGCAATTCATTTCTGGCACCTGATCCTCCAGGACAGAGCCAGCACAGATGGCAGGGCCATGACACAATCCTTCGGGGGCCAGGCTTCAACTCGATGCTTCACCTGTTTAGTGTTTCTGTTCTTCATAATAATCGTGCATTACTTCCGTGATTTATATTTTTAAATGTTATTATTAAAAAGTTCTAGAAATATATTTTATATGGAAAGATATGTATTACACATAATTAAATAATTCAGACTATCATACAGTATGCAGAGGTATTTGTGCTTTTAAATAGCTACATTATGCACAAAACAAAGTGGACAGGAGACACACACACACGACATGGCTGGGCTTTAAAGAGCAAATCGTGACGGCATTAGGACTGTGTGCTGCTGCTGCTGCTGCTGCTGCTGTAAGCTTTCTGGGCCTGCGTCTGCTTGTCCCCCACAACACCTGCTGCTTCCTCTTCCCCAGGAGCCTATGTCCACCTGCTTAAAGGGACTCCAAGTCCCTGGGGATACAGAGTCACCCCCTTAGAAAGGAGCTCTTTCGCTAGTCTAGAGATGAATGAATCCTCTGGAGTGTGGAAAAGAATAACTGTCCTCAGAACGATGTTCTGAAGACATAAAATAATATCTACAAGACTATACATAATGAAAGTATCAAAATATTAAAGTAATAAATATGCAATATACTAATATGTTTTTTTTTTAATTAATGCACCAACAAGATCTGGCAGCAGGTCTATTAATAGAGTAATTCTGAAGTAGCGATCAGCATAAACAATAGATCAAGAATCTGTGACGACTGTGAAAGGACATGAAAACATCTGTGATTTCTAATGACACAGATGTTTGTTGCCTACCTTCATAACTGAACGAGATGCTCGATTTCACTGAGGGGTTAGTGAAAACAAGTAATTTTCTCCTCTCCCACTTCACGAATGGCAGATTTCTATCTGTGACACCAGGGTAAGAGCCCAAGAGTGCATTAGAAAGCCACAGAGATAATCTAGTTACCTCCCCCGTAAGCTCAGAGATTAGCCAGAGGTCAAAATTCTCCAGCTATTGGAAAACCAAGGTCCATCCACAAGCCACTGTTGGCTTATGCTGCCTCCTTTAGGCCACTGACCCACTTAACAGGAGGCCAAAGGGTCAGGGTAAAGAAGGGTTTGGGCTGGGTTGTTACCTCCACCCTCAAAGTGGTTCAAATAAACGGACCAGCACCCTGGGCTGTGGACCACCCTGGCCACCACAGATCTGCAGGTCAGACTGTGAGGTGCCAGTGGGGACGGAGGGACCTGACATGCTCCTGATGTCAGAACACTCTCTTCAAAGCCAAAAGTGCAGACCGCTATTGTCTTATCCATGAACCCACATGTGAAGCACAGCAAACACACTCCACAAAATGTGCTTATTAGCTCTCGGACAGAACACAAGCAAACTGAATCCAGCAACACATAAAAAGGAGTGTGCACCATGACCAAGTGGGATTTAATCTCAGGAATGCAAAGGTGGTTCAGCACATAAAAACCAATCAATATATTACATCACATCATTAGAATAAAGGACAAAAACCACATGACCATCTTGATCAAGAGATGCAGAAAAACCATCTAACAAAAATTCAACACTCCTTCATGGTAAAGTATAAGACAAACTAGAAACAGAAGGGAACTTCCTCAACCTGATAAAGGCACCTATGAAAAACCCACAACGAACATCATATTCAATGGTGAAAGACAAAGCTTTTCCCCTAAGATCAGAAACAAGACAAGGATGCCTGCTCTCGCCATTTCTATTCAATGGGGAGGTTCTAGCCAGGGCAATTAGGCAAGAAAATGAAGCAAAACGCATCCAGGCTGGAAAGGAAGAGGTAAACTATCTCTAATCACAGATGACATGATCCTGTATGTAAAAAGTCCCGAGGAAGTCACTAAAAAACTATTACAACTAATAAACAAGTCCATCCAGGTTGCAGGACGTAAGATCAGTGTACCAAAAAAAATCAACTATATTTCTATATACTCTCAATGAACAATCTGAAAATTAAGAAAACAATTACATTTACAATAGCCTCAAAAATAAAATAAAATACTTAGGAATAAATTTAACAAAAGAAGTGCAAAGCTGGGACTTCCCTGGTGGCGCAGTGGTTAAGAATCCGCCTGCCAGGGCTTCTCTCGTGGCGCAGTGGTTGAGAATCTGCCTGCCGATGCAGGGGACACGGGTTCGAGCCCTGGTCTGGGAAGATCCCACATGCCACGGAGCAACTAGGCCCGTGAGCCACAACTACTGAGCCTGTGCGTCTGGAGCCTGTGCTCCGCAACAAGAGAAGCCGCCATAGTGAGAGGCCCGCGCACCGCGCTGAAGAGTGGCCCCCGCTCACTGCAACTAGAGAAAGCCCTCGCACAGAAACGAAGACCCAACACAGCCAAAATAAATAAATAAATAAATAATTAAATTTTTAAAAAATGTCAGTTGAAAATTAAAAAAAAAAAAAGAATCCGCCTGCCAATGCAGGGGACACGGGTTCGATCCCTGGTCCGGGAAGATCCCGCATGCCACAGAGCAACTAAGCCCGTGCGCCACAACTACTGAAGCCCACGCACCCTACAACCCGGGCTCCGCAACAAGAGAAGCCAACCGCAATGAGAAGCCCGCACACCGCAACGAAGAGTAGCCCCCCGCTCACTGCAACTAGAGAAAGCCCGTGCAGAGCAACGAAGACCCACCACAGCCAAAAAAAAAAAGTGCAAAGCTTATAACACTGAAAACTACAAAAAAATTTTGAAAGAAATTACAAAAGATATAAATAAACAGAAAGACATTCCACGTTGAAGGATCAGAAGACAGTATTGTTAAGAGAGCAATACTCCCCAAACTGATCTATACATTCAACAAAATCCCTATCCCAATCCCAGCTGGCTTTCACTTAGCACAATGTTTTCAAGGTTCATCAATGCTGGAGCCTATATCAGAACTTCATTCCTTTTAAGGCTGAATAATATTCCACTACACACATAGACCACACTCTGTTTATCCATTCATCAGTTGATGGACACTTGAGTTGTTTCCACTCCTTGGCTATTACAAATAAAGCTGCTATGAACACTGGCATACAACTTTTATGTAAACATTTGTTTTTCAATTCTCTTGGACATATACCTAGAAGCTGAATGGCTGATTATAAGGTAACTATGCTTAACCTTCTGAGGAATTGCCAGACTTTTCCAAAGCGGCTGCATCATTTGACAATCCCACCTGCAGAGTACGAGGGCTTTGATTTCTCAACAGCCTTGCTAATACTTCTTATCGAATGTCTTTTTGATTAGTCATCCTAGTGGGTGTGGAGTGGTGTCTCAGTGTGGTTTTGATTTGCATTTCCCTAATGATATTGAGCATCTTTTCATGTGTTTATTAGCCATTTGCTTATCTTCTTTAGAAGAATGTCTACTCAGACCCTTTGCCCATTAAAAAAAGACTTTTTTTGTTATGAGTTCTTTATATATTCTGGATACAAGCCCCTTATCAGATATATGATTTGAAATTGTTTTTTCTATTCAACCCCATAGGTTGTCTTTTTCACTTTCTTAATGGTATCACAGCACCAAAGTTTTAAAACTTGTTCTGCTGCTTGTACTTCTGGTATTGTATCTAAGAAACCAGAGCCTAACCCAAGGTCATGAATGTTTACTCCCATGATTTCTTCCAAGAGTGTAATAGTTTTAGCTCCTACATTCAGATCTCTGATCTGTCCAAGTTAACTTTTGTGTATGTTGTGAGGTGGGGTAATAATGTTTTTGATGAATTGGTCATCGTTGGAGGATGACAGGGAACCAATTCATGCTTTCCAAAAGCTGCAAATAAAGGGGAATGAAGCAAGCATTTATCCTGTTTTTCCTCCACAATCAATATCACTAGTTAAACAAATAGTGGCTAAGGGGAAGTTTCTCTTTAAATAAGAATTCCAGGGATTTTTCCCTGGTGGTGCAGTGGTTAAGAATCCGCCTGCCAATGCAGGGGACACGGGTTCGAGCCCTGGTCCGGAAGATCCCACATGCCGCAGAGCAACTAAGCCCGTGCGCCACAACTACTGAGCCTGTGCTCACGAACCTGCGAGCCACAACTACTGAAGCCTGTGCACCTAGAGCCCGTGCTCTGCAACAAGAGAAGCCACCTCAATGGGAAGCCCAGCACCACAACAAAGAGCGGCCCCCACTCACCGCAGCTAGAGAAAGCCCGCGTGCAGCAATGAAGACCCAACGCAGCCAAAAATAAAATATATAAATAAATTTATTAAAAAAAAAAAAAAGAATCCGCCTGCCAAGGCAGGGGACACAGGTTCAATCCCTGATCCGGGAAGATCCTGCATGCCACAGAGCAACTAAGCCCATGCACTACAACTACTGAGCCTGCGCTCTAGAGCCCACGAGCCACAACTACTGAGCCCGCGCACCCTACAGCCCGTGCTCCGCAACAAGAGAAGCCCGCGCACCACAACAGAGAGTAGCCCCCGCTCGCTGCAACTAGAGAAAGCCCGTGTGCAGTAACGAAGACTCAACGCAGCCAATAAATAAATACATAAATAAATAATTTTAAAAAAATTTTTTAATTAAAAAAAAAAGAATTCCAGCTCAAGAATGAAAGAACTGGGCTATGATCACTCTGCATTCTCTAATGAATTGATGGATCTAGGCCATCATGGCTATAAAGGGCTGTTGACAGGGAGAGACGACTGGATGCTACACGCTTCCTAATGAAGAACACACCACACACACCAGCCTCTGGTGTGAAAGGACTGAACCTGAATGTGATCAAGCAGCCACAACCAACTCCCAATTTTCAAGACATACAGAGGGGAGAGGAGCATGTTACATGACTCCACAGAGATGCAATCAGCAAACTCTGGGAAACTCTATAAGACAAATGACCTGGTTTCTTCAACAGACTGCAAGGGAAAAAACAGAGATGGAGAAGAAGCTATAGATAACAGAAATTTAAGAGAAAAATTAGCTAAGCTCAATGTGAGAATTTTATTTGAAACCTGATTCAAGTAAGCAACAACCAAAAAATTATGATGTGGAATTATGGCGACTGGAAGCTTAACACAGACTGAATATTTTAAGATATTAAGCTATTACTGCTAATTTTTTAATGTATAAAAATGGCATGGTATTATGGTTATGTTTTTTAAAAAGACGCTTTGTATTTAGTAATAAATACTAAAATATTTACAGGGAAAACAAATCGATGATGGTGGAAATCAGGTCACAAGGATGGTCTGAGTTTTTACAAAAAGCAGGTATTCTTGTGTTTTAAAAACAACACCACTCCATGCATCACAGCTATGACTAAACAAATACCAATACTGTAAAGACCAGAGTAATCGCTTCTCGATGGCTGGGAGGTGTGCTTGGTGGCGGGAGTATAGGGGGGCAGGTGGCCCTGTGTGCTTGGTGGCGGGAGTATAGGGGGGCAGGTGGCCCTGCACGTGCTAGAGTGGCGGCAGGGCAGAGGCTGTGAGAGGGTCTCCAGCCCACAGCACAGCAGGATGGGGGTCAACGCTGGTCTGAGGGTCTGGACAAAGGCTGTCCACAGAGGGGCACTGCACAGGTACAGGTGCAGTGACAGTGATGCTGGCTCTGAGGCTTCCCTGCTGCATCCCCTCTCCAGCAGTCCCCACACCTGCCGCCCCCCCCTGCACCCCCGTGTGTGGTGAGAGGAGTCTCCACGCCCAACTGTACCAGAAAGGCCTGCACAGCTCAGGACAGGCCTCCAGACACAAACCTCAAGTCTCAACCTCCAGGGCACCCTGAACTCCCCAAGCTTCTTGCAAAGAGGGCCACGGCCAGGCACACGGCCACAGATGAGGGGCTGACTCCATGTAATTAAGCCGCCCTCAGTGTAAAGCTTTGTGGGACCCCTAAGGTTCTAACCCCAAGGTTAGAAGGCCTAAGTCCTCTGTGCCAGAAAGGCCTCATCGACCCATGTGCCCACCCACCCTCACAGCACGGGGGTCACTCCCGGGACCCGACAGGCAGCAGTAAGAGAGGGATGCGGGGCTCACCCCCTCCTAGGAGCCACCCACTTGGATGGAGGTCTGTGAAGACAGACAGCTTGTCTCTCACGAGGTGGAGGGCGAAACATGCTCACTGCACAGCTAAGGAACCTGGGCCTCGCTCCCACGAAGAGTTCCCTTCTGGAAGCTTTAAGATGTTTTGAGGAAACCATCTCTGTACAAAAGTTTATAAAGCTAATGCAGGTGCTCGCTTCGGCAGCACATATACCAAAATTGGAACAATACAGAGAAGATTAGCATGGCCCCTGCGCAAGGATGACAAGCAAATTCATGAAGCGTTCCATATATTTTAGTTGATTCACTTTGTTATACAGCAGCAACTAACACAACAATGTAAAGCAATTATACTCCAATAAAGATGTTAAAAAAAAAAAGCTAATGCAGGAATAAACTCTAAGATTCTAAACTACGTCAAACAGAAAATGAGAGTATGTCACCAAAATTATTCATTCACGTAATTATACATGTTTTCTACATTTCCTCTAAGAAGAAAAAAAAAAAAAGCCAACTCAACTGTGTATATATAAGTATCGATAGTTCTGCCTGGTTTACAATGTTAAGGACTTTTTAGCCTCCTGCTTCCAGAAAGATTTTAAAAATCAGGTTTATTTCACTATTTCACCAATGCATTTAAGTTCTTACATTTTTTTAATGGCTACATGGCAGTAGGACGAGCCTGTGCCAAATATCAGATCTGAAGGAAATCTAAGTGAAGAAAAAAAGGACCAAGCAGACTCTGAGCGGGTGACTCCCATGGCTGACTGGCAGGCGATGGCTGGGCAAGAACATTCAGGTTCCTGTTTGGTTCACCTCTGTCATGGACGTTGCTTAGGTTACGAGTTATACCATGTCTATCAAAACATGATTACTTGCCAACAAAATGTTACTATACAATAGGAATGAGTCAAATAGATCAAGGTTTGGGGCATGTCACAGGTGCCAGGAGGACTTCCTGGGGGTTGGGAAGTGCATCTCCAGGCAGGAGGCCTGGGTGGGAAGTGCAATACAAAGGTAGGTAAGCGTCGCCAGGACTAAGCCTCATTGAGAAGTAAGAGCATCTGCCTTGACTGCAAGTTTTGTTTCAAACACAAAAGGGTGGTGCTTTAAGATTCTCAGAAAAGTTCCCGAATTCAAGATGCCGTCTTGTGACTCAAAGAGTGTCTGTGCACAGATGAAAGCACTGACAGACTTGACAAGAACCCTCAGTTTGAAAACACAGGGCTGGGAAAAGGCCTGGAAAGGAAAGATCACGTACCCTGCTGAAGGGAACCCATGGAGGCCCAGCCAGGCCCTTCCAGCAGCACAGAGTCAAGACTCTGCCCACCGTGCCCGGGAGGAGCAAAACCCCAGGTGTTAGCCCCGCAGCTGCTGTGAAACAGGCCTCAGTTCAAGCCTGAGGCAGAGCAGGCCAGCGCAGCTGAGCTAGAGGGCTCTTCGGAGGGGCTCAGCTCCTCTCCACCACTGCCCTGCGCTCACAGCTCCCCTTTTCCACGCGAGAGCAGCTGCAGCGAAGTGGATGCTTCTGTCTGAATCTTTCTTCCACCAACAAACTCTCTACCCTCCCCTAGCATGTCCGTCCCCCCAGGGCTCTCCATCAAGGTCCTTCTTTCAGGGGTACCCACAAGCCCGGCAGAGAAGCACATGCCCTGAGTGGAGGTCCCTGCAGCAGCCTCCCAGGTCAGGGTAGCTCTGACAGTCACACCTGTCCCTACACCCAAGTTTCATTTTCAAGGTCACTTATTAACTCACACAGGGGCTTTGAGTTTCCCCCAACCCTCACCATAAAGGGCTTTATCTTCTCTCTACCCCAATACTTAAACACAGTTTTCAGGAGTTAAACTGCCATTTTTTTTACCCTCGGAGTTTATGATTTCCATTCAACAAACACCAGAAGGACAGCAAGATGTCCCCACCCCCACCATGGCCGAGATGCCCCTGGGTAGCTAAGATACCCAGGGCTCTCTTCTGACCCAGGTGGACTGCCAGCAACTGTCACAGTACATAATCCGGCTAGGAAATACCCTAGAGGAACAGTGGTTAGATGGGTCTGCAATGATTAACATGCACTTGACCAGCAGAAAAAAACCAGCCCCCAACTGATCTTATAGAACCTCACTATAATCAGCGTGCCTGGGCCACCACCCCTGGCAGCTGCGCACAGGAGACAGGCAGACAGTGGGCACTGGGATACAAGGTCAGGGGGTGTGTGTGTGTGTGTGTGTGTGTGTGTGTGTGTGTGTGTGTGTGTGTGTGTGTGTGTGTGTGTGTGTGTGTGTGTGTGTGTGTGTGTGTGTGTGTGTGTGTGTGTGTGTGTGTGTGTGTGTGTGTGTGTGTGTGTGTGTGTGTGTGTGTGTGTGTGTGTGTGTGTGTGTGTGTGTGTGTGTGTGCGCGCGCGCGCGTGTGTGCGCGCGTGTGTGTGTGCGCGCGCGCGCGCGCGCGCGCGTGTGCGCGTGTGTGCGCGCGTGTGCGCGTGCGCGCGCGTGCGTGTGCGTGCGCGCGCATGAGGGCGCGCATACCACCCCCCAACCCCAGAGAAACCACAGTGCCAACAGGAAGAGCTGGGAGCTGACCACACTGACCTCGCACCCCTGCATGGGAGACCAGGAACAAATGTGGCACCCCAGCATCTTCTAGGAAGATGACTAGGGAGGGTGAGCCACAGTGGGCATCTGAGGGCCTATGACAACATGCAGAAAGCGCCTGGTGACCTACTACCACTTGAGGCCAGGAGGACCAACCACGGGCAGCCTGAGAAGCCCCTCCCTGCACCCACCAGACCAGGCACACACCACCCAGACCCTCAGCTAAAGCTGCCCAAAGGCAGAGGCTTCCCCTGTGAAAACTCAAGCATCCATTTTATAATAACAAAGGTACTACAAACAACTGTCATTAATGATGAGCATAAAGCAATTCAACCTGTTTCTAAGAAGTTGGTTTTGACTTAAGCACTGAGCAGGGATCTACTAGAAATAAAACACACACCTTGTTTACTCTCTGGGGATAATACTTTTGCTGTTCCAAAATCTGTGATCTGGATGTGCATATCTTCATTTAACAAAATATTTTCTGGTTTCAGGTCCCTGTGAAAGCAGATTTTTTTACGTTTGAGATGAAATATTTAAAACAGTAACATTATTACAAACTCTAAATTTTGCTAAAACCAAAATGAACTGATTAATACCTATAATCTTTACAGACTAACAACCAAGAATGCAAGTCTGAGGTTAGCACTGAACAAATAAATATCAACTGCATATAATGAGGACATTCAAATTACATCATTTCATAACTGCATCTACCATTTCAATAAACTTTTAATTGAAGTACAATCTATCATGCCTAACCTATAAAGCGCCTTTAAACCTTCTGTGGTATCATTACGCAATAAACGTACACCTTAAATTTATATATATATATGTCAACTATTTCTCAATAAAACTGGGAGGGAGAAAATGGTTAAATGGTAAATTTTATTTTATTTTAGGCTTTTTTCTTTTTTTTTTTTGTCTGCACCGCGCAGCTTGGCAGGATCTTAGTTCCGACCAGGGATCGAACCCATGCCCCTTGCAGTGGAAGCTCGGAGTCCTAACCACTGGACCACCAGGGAATTCCCGGTAAATTTTACATTATGGGTATTTTACCACCACCAAAAAAAAAAAAAATCAGTAAGAAAAAAAAAGCTTAAATGAACACTTTCAATTTGACTTTATCGGAAAATCATGGAAAATGGTAAGTACACACAGAATCTACAACTGACAAAATAAAAGCACCAGTCAACGTGGCTAAGAGAATCGTTAGTCTGGCAAAAAAGACATCTGACCAATTTCATCTGATATTAAAGGTCCACAGTCTCTCAACATCAGAGTAATGTGAACTCTTCTTAATTCTCACAATGAGGCATCCCACCCTCCATAAAAGAGACCAGAGCTGACCCCCAGGCCTGGGGAGCAAAGCCTGCAGCCCCCTGGCTTGGTACCTGTGAATGATGCCCTTGCCATGCAAGTACTCTAGGGCAGACACCATCTCAGCTGTGTAAAATCGGGTGCATGTCTCATCGAACGAACCAATTTTCCGAATGTATTTAAGTAGTTCTCCATTTTTGGCATAACTAAGGCCAAAGTCTAAACATTGAATAGTTAAGGAAGAGAGCAAAAATCTTTCTTTTAAACTGACCTTAACAGCCCAGTAGCAATTTTTTAAATTAATTAAAACTGAAGGTACCTGTGGCCCGAGACAGCTGCCCCTCTTCCAGCCAGACCCTACCGCAAGCACTGGGTCTGCAGGGAATCCCTGGCTCCAGGACAGGGTCCCAGAGTGAGTTTCTCACCAACAACACAAAAACACGTGCCTCTCAGGCCAACTGCCCCTTCTGGACCCCCCATCCCCAGAAGACACCTGTGGGCTCAGTGAAGGGAAGCCGCTAGAGATGGCGGTCAGGGCCTGTGGCCCCAACGCCCCCATCAGCACACAGCCTCCAACCTGCACCAACCACACGCCACATGCCGTGCTGAGTCCATTCACGTCAAGGTTCCTCAAATGAATGCTCCTTCCCAAGTATAAAGTGACAAGTTTTGTAAGAGAAATGCCATTAATAGATAAACTCAATCTATTTATTGGGCCCCCACTGGGGAGAGACTCGAGCAACACAGTCATCTTTCCCTCAGACACCACTGCAGTGTAATTTGTTTTACTTCTGTTCTCCCTTTTTCTAAGAGGAGAAACTATAAATGGATCCCATATAACTGCTTCCTCCTGGAAGCACCGAACATATGCACCTCTTAATGGAAATCTACAGGTACTCCGCCACTCCCTGGCAGCCAAGGACAGGGTGACCCAAGTCCTCACCCGCCCTGAGCATCGGCTCCGAGGGGGTAAGGGGTGACCTGTGCTCAAGGTGTCCCATCTGGCTTCTGTTTGCCAAGGCACTTGCCATCTCCCACCAAAGAAGATGCCTGAAGCTGCGGCCCAGGAGGGAAGAGGCCACCAACTGAAGCTGCTCGAACCTGCCTGTGATCGAGCCCCACCTGTGGCCTCCCAAGCCCTTCCAACTAGAACAACGTTTAACAGGAAGCTGAAGCCCAAAACCAACCTTACTTCTAGGGAAGGCAAAGGGTCTCTGCCAGGGCCCCTTCCCTCCTCTCCTTGCTCTGATCCCTCCTCGGGGAAGGCTGGTATCCGTGGCCTCCTCACCAGCAGCCTGCAGACTCTGGCCCACCCAACCCCAAGCAGGGGCCCCGCCTGGACCTGGACCGGCCGCAGAGCCTCCCCACTCAGGAGCACAGTCTCCCAGAAACCAGCAGCCCACGTGAGAGGCTCGGCCATGGCCACAGGGCCTCTTCTGGCTTCACAGGTTTTGTCCCTTATCTGACCACTCCCTGAGTTCCTGTTTCCTGTGTAAGGGACACTTCTAGTTCTCTGCTCGGCTGTGGCGCTAAGTGACCGACAGGTTTTGAACATGACATGTCGAGGATCATGGCTCCAAGCCCGTGTTCTCTCTGACCACACACATTCCTCATTCCCCAGAAACACTCTTTCAGACCTCAGTGGTCCATTTCACACCCTAGAACATTTCTACCTCGCTCAGCACAGCTAAGGCCCCAGGGCAGTGAGAGGAGGCTGCTCTCTCACAGGGAGCGAGTGAATTCCTGGGACAATGAGCACAGATCAGGCCTGTGGCAGAGCCTGAGAGCCTGCTGAGCCCAACGCCTGCGCTTTGCAGAGGAACCCAGCCCAGAGAGGTTAAGCAACTGACTCAAGGTCACAAAGCCAAGGAGGGACAGGACTGGAGCCCAGCTTCCTGAGGTCTAGTGTGCTGTTCCTGTCCCCAAGCTGCAAGAGAGGACACACAAGGACAGGCAGGTGGGAGGTGGAGGAAGAACGCAGGTTAGCAGAGCAACAGCCTCTGAAACCCCTCAGCCTTCATCCCTGCTGGAGGGAAAGGCACCCTGGCTGGCTGGCTGCGGTGCCCAGCCCTGCATTGCACCTAAGGAGGGAGGGAGGGCTTCTCTGAGCTCAGCCCTCTCTGGGGAGCAGGGATTGAGTCTGGTCAAACTGTACCTCCAGAGGGCAAAGAGGCTGCCAGTGCCCAGGAGGCCCCTCACGGATCTACCTGCCTGTTTTCAGTCTGCTGCAGGGGTGTCACCAGGCTCTGCCTCACCTGTCCTGAGAGTGTGATTAGCCCTGTAGTCGCTGGAGGAGCTGCTCCCCTCTCTCCCCAATGTGTAAATTATGGCTAAAAGGAGGACAGTGTGCACACTGGGGCTTTTATTCAGGCAGAGTGTTTCCTTTTCTTTATCTTTCAACACACTGTATACTACAAAGGATTTTCAGTGGAGCGGAAGTCCCCAGGTCTCGCTCCTGTCAGAGGTAAGTGAGCCCTTGCAATCTCCACAGGCTTTCAAATTTGTCTTAAAATGTCAAAAGCAACAGACACCATTGGATAGAGACCTAGAGTCCCCTCCACCTGCATTACTCTGGCCAATCCCGTCTGAAATCAGACAGCGAGCTCACTCATCTAGCCTCTGAGTGCCTGATCCTACTGAACATGACCTTGGGAGAAGACGAAGTCAAGTGTGTGTCACCTGCTGGAGCCTCCCAACCAACAAGACTTATTCTCCCCAGGCCCCGTAGGAAGCCCAGGCCTGGGACTCCAGGAAATCTGGCAGCCAGAGAGCCCCACAGGCTCAAAGAGAAGCACAATCACATGGGTGCCATGGAGCACAAGGAGCAAGAGGTCTAGGTGGCCTCAGAGGTGAGATACAGAACAGATAGGTCACTGATGGCTGCTGCATGAGCAGTGACAGCAGACGGGGACATGGGGTGATGCTGAAGCCAGGTGGAGAGGCAAACACTTTAAAAGACCTAAAACAAACCAACAAGGAACCCCCCTCCCTGCTCCACATGCTCTTGGCTACTAGACCACTTTACTGCTCCCCTTTACGGTGAAACCACTGGGAAAAACCCACTCTGTTTGCCTTTCCTTGCCTCTCTCTCGATTGAGCCCTCCGCCCCACCCCCAGACTGCCACTCTCAACAACACTTTGCATGGGAAGCAATCCACAGGTCAGGCCAGGGCCCAGCTACTTGACCACTTGGCACTATCTGGCAGGGCAGCCAGCACCCTCCACCGGAAACCATCTGGTCCATGGCCCCTGGAACTCTGTTCTCTCCACTCATTGGAACTCTTCCCTGCTGGGCACCCTCCGGCCCACCGACACCCCAGCCCACCCCCCACCAATCTGCACACCAACCTGACTCCTCAGGCTCTGCAGGCAGCCACCCAGTAGCCCACTCAGGCCTCAAGTAGCAAGGATCAACGGATGCATCAATTACAGGACCATTGTGCACCCAGCTCTGAGGCCCCACACCCACAAGCCAGCTTGACTCCATCCTCCCAGCTCACTTATAAGAGCCTTCCCTGCAGCAGCAGCCCGAGTGAGAGCAAACAGCTACCCTGCTCCAGACCCTCCTCCTGGACTCTGTGCCACACTTAGAAGAAAATCCAAAATTCTTGCCGGGACTCCGAGGCCCAAGGAGCTGACCCCTGCCCAGCCTTTTTGTACCCCCCACACATACGCACACCTGCCCCTGCTCTGCCCAGGCCTCGTGCTGACGTCGTCTCCTCAGACCACCAAGTTAAAACAGCTGATCCAACTCTCCACCGACCAACTCCTACCTGGCCTTACTACTCTTGTTCCCTCAGTGTCTATCACACAGCCATTAATCACCTGTGTATATCTAACTCCTGTGCAGAAATGCAAGCCCCATGAGCGCAGAGCCTTCACCTCATTTACCAGCATGTTCCCATCACCTGGCACTCAACCAGGACTTCTCAATAAACAAAAGGAAACATTCAGCTGACAGTTGAAGGAGCCAGAAAATGGTGTTAAAGGGGAAACAGGATCGAGCAAAGTTTTAACCCAGAAGAATATGTGTGGAGAGAGGAGAGAGGGGGAGGGAAGGGGATTAAGATCAGGCCCCCACCCACAGGTGGGATGGGGAAGCCAAGCTTTGCAGGTGGTGGGGTGAGGGGAAGGGGCTCTGGAGACCTAAGGGCAGGAGGAAAAGAACAGATGCACAGACTGAGGTTTACACTTGAACAAGCTCTCAACTCCATTTGGCAGCTCGACCTCCCTCGTCGAGAAGAAGCTAAGAGCAGCTGCTGGGATTGAAGACAGAGTCTCTGGGCAAACGGGGGCTGAGGGAGTCCCGGTTTGGAAGAACAACTGCAGGAGAGGGGCTGGGGAGTGAGGAGACCTGGCGGGCCTGGCTGTATGATGAATGGCCCAGAGACAAGCTGACGCGACACAGATATGGCCCACCCTGACTGCCACGGTGCCCTGTCTCCTTGAACCCTGAGCAAAGAAGAAAGAAAAAAAGTGCTCCAGGGATTAGAGGAGAAGTCAGGGAACATGAGATGCCCTGAAATAAAACAAAGAATCAGCAGGGTGTGACGTCCCTGCAGGAGAAGCAGCTGGAGAAGCAGTGTGCACAGCCCTGGAAAGCCAGGCACTGGATGATCAGAGAGACATCCATAGGGGCGGGAGTGGGGGAGGCTGGAGGGCCCTGGGGAGGGGCTGTATTTGGGAGGACAAGTCCTGGATACAGAAAGAAAGGGTTGGGCTCCTGTGGGTCACTCCCTAGACTTTCTACCTGGCAGCTGAGCCTGAGAAAGATGTTCCTTCCAACCAAACCCCACAACCCAGGGCCAAAGAGGGCAGAAAGGTGCCCACCTCCCGGGAGCCCCGGATGCCCAAGATCCTTCTTCCTCTCTCTCACTTCCCTGCTTTGAGCACTGGATTTGACACCTGACAGATACTCCAAGGATGCTGATTAAAAAGGAATGAGGGCATGCCTTTAAATAAATGTCTAGCAAGAACAGCATTAAAATAACGATCCTTTAGATACGAAGCTTACCAACAAAAAACCTCAAATATGACTGTGATGATCTCCCTTGAAGTAATGTTCTACTTCAGTGAATGTCAGCAATCCCAGGGGGTCCCAAAGCAAAGTGATGTGAATTCGTCTGTATTTAGAATAAGCTACCCTTTTCCCTTCCAGGGAAGGGGCTACTTGTGAAAACAAAAACGGGGTCATGGTTCCAAAACGATAAGGGGTCACTGGCGTGATATCAGAAGGCTTTGACTGTTCAAAGGATACAGAGCTTTTCATCATCCTGAAATGTGAAGTAAAGTTTAACAAAGAAGGGGTGATCCAGCCGCGACATCACGTCTCTCTCTCTGGTTACATACGGGACTTTGTTCTCTTTGATAATGTGACGTTTCTCTAGAATTTTAACTTAAGAGAGAAGCAAGTTACTACAATTGGAAATGGTAAGAAAACACTAAAGACACAACTCATAAAGTAACAGATAAAAATTAAAGTTTTTCACAAAACACACCCACCAGATTTATGATCTCTAAGACCAACAGTGTCCTGTCCCCTGAAATCAGCACAGAAACCTCCAGGGGCTGGGCAGCCAGGTGGCCGCGTACCCAGAGGTGCGCTGTTCCTGCATCCTAGACACTGGAGCATCCTAGCTCGCTGGAGTTAGTTACTTACTAGCATATTCCCTTGAGGTTGCCAGTTCTCGGGCCAGGACAACCTGGTTTGGGAAGAAAAGGGGGAAAAAGAAGAGAAAAAAACACCCAATGTAACCAGGGCACTGAGTCTCACAAGTCACCCTGCAACCAACCACACAGGCTACCCCGCCCCCACCACGAAATTACATTTTAAATATTTTTGGTCCTGTGCTAACAAACATAGCTGAGTGTCAATGACTAAGTTAATGTGTTCTAATAGTTAAAGGAAACACATGTATCTCTCAAATGTTTCCAGAAGGTTCCTCATCAGATGCCAACAGTCCCCCCTCATGCAGTGAAATATATATTCAGGAACATCTTACGACCAGCATAACCCTCACACAAACAGTAGGAAGAAGCAGCAAATAATATCTCCACAAGGTGGGTACTGGGAATTTCTTCAGAAAATAACTCTATGGATAGGTCCCCAGTACATGTTCATTGCAAAAGGCCACCCTGAATTTGGGCTTTTACAAATAATAGTTGCATTTCACTTGATGCCACTCTCAGATGCTGTAAATCCCATCCCTGCTACTGAGGGCACAGGAACCGCGGCCGGCAGACAGCACCTCCCTCCAGCGTGCAGTCACACACATACACCCGCCCCCCACCCCCTGTGCCCTCTCCACAGCACAGCCCGGTCTTACACTCGACTTCGGGGACAGAGCACCAGTGGGGCCTCACACACACTGAAAAGAACTTTCTACACGAACACACCCCGGGCACAACCTGAGTAACGACTTCCAAATGCCTGATGAGCCCAGTCTGGCAGTGAGCTGGGGTGGTCCCCACCACCGCCAGCTGGTGCAAATTCCTCTCCTGAGACACCTACAGGAAACAGCCGAGGACCAGAGAGCAGATGAAAACCTGCTGACTCCCGGGAAATACCAGAGCCTCCGGGAAGACCTCTGGAGGCTCCTGGTTGTAAGTTATATCCCGTTAGGGAATTCTTCACCAAGTTCATCAGAAGTGACCCTGGAAAAGCACTGTGTGTAACCCTGCAGTTTTTAAGAAGAACAAGGTCGGATTATATGTGTTCAAGTGGAAAGATCTTAAAGATCTCTGTGGAGGAAGGAACCTGTGTGGACTGTTCTCAGGCGCTGGTGAGTCCAGGAGAGTGGGCTGGGGAAGGGCTGGCCTTCTCTAGGTTATGTACCGATGTAACGCTAAATTTCTTCACAGCAGCATGCACTAGCTACGTAAGTAGGAAAAAGGAAGAAAAACACTGAGTACTAATATTTAATGGAATCCTATCTGAAGAAGATATTTATGTCATCTTTTTGTTGTGTGAACTCTGCATATTCTATGCAGTTTCCTTATGTCCCTCCACACGGCCCGGGCCAACTGCAGGGGCAGGAGACGTCAGGATCACCCTCAGGTAGCTGGCGGCAGTGGACCAGGCTTCCCCCTCTCCAGCGCAGGCTCCATCACATGAAGGTCCTGCCTGGGGATCCAGCCTGGGAGCTGCCTCCCCTGGAAACCTCATTTTAAGTTGTCTCTATTTCAGGAATGGTGAGAAGGAACTGAGGGTAGCACATATAATTTGAGACCCAAGGCTGCAGGATTCCAAACAGTACCAGAAAGGAGGCTCCAGACTCACAGCACTTTCCTGGGCACCACCCTGGCACAGGGATGACAAGAATCTCAGCTGGGGCTTTTCTACATCAGGAGTCTGTCACCCAGAACAGATGGCACCTACTTTTACCCACGGTAGAAACCCAGGGACACAGGGGAATTTCATAAATACATCCTCATATTCCAGTCAATATAAATGTTCAATGAAGTACAGCTGAGAAAAGGAGAGAGAACACTTCTTCTTTTACTGGACTCGTGTAAGTAACTGTGCAGAACACCCCAGATTCTTTTCAAAATAGTTTTTTCTTTCTGAAAGGACCTGTGAGTACCAGACCTACTGGGGATTATCCTCAAAGTTGAAGGTTTTTATCATGAGGGCCCAATTCTTTCATTAACTTAAAAACTGCCAATAAAAAAATCTAAATTAAAAATGTAAAAGGAGCAAAAGTTAACACTTAAAATGATGTTGGGAACATGGGTGAGCCCCAGTATGTCATGTTCTTTGTATTTTGAAATATTTCATAAATGGAAAAAAAGAAAAGGAAAACAAATTTCACACGAGGTTTCTTCACAAAGGCCAGGCAAGAAAGTCTCATTATTCAGGAACCCTGCTGGCGTGAGGAGCTGCAGCTCATGCTGGGCCCAGCTCAGAGACCACGGCGGCAAGGATCTGTCTCTTCTGAAGGCACGGACTAAGACTGCGCGCCCTGGCCAGGGGACAGGGGCTCTGGCCTTCCCGAGCCTGCAGCAAGCCTCTGGCCCAGCCATAGCCACATGAGGCCTCCAACTCAGCAAAGGGCAGCTCTGAACCTTCATATCTTTGCTTTAAGAGGAAAAATACCACAAGATAGGTAAAACTCTCTCAGGTAACAAAAAGAATTACCCTGAGTGTGACGTGACAGTGCTGTGATAGTAATTCTGTCCATGAAACTGAGGACACAAAAATCTGGAAGCTAGCAAATGTCAATGGTGTACTGTTTTATATTTTAAAAATAACAGAGAAATAACAAAGGTCGTTAAATGTTTACCCAAAACTATGAAGAGATACACCAACACTAATGTTTACTCTAAGGAACAGGAAAGCTTCCCAGGGCCTTGCTAACAGGACACAATGATATGAAATGTAACTTGCTGACGCCTGGTTAGAATACAATCTAACTGCATTTTTTGAGAAAATTAAAAATAAGATCATGAAATGCCTTTTAAAGCTTTCCCCTACAAAATCATGAGCTAGATATTTAAACCACATGATCTGCCTGGTGGTAGCCAGCCCCAAGTCACCTTCACAACAGGAGAGGAATCCCCAAGGGTTTGAGACCCTCCTCTGGGGTAGAACACCACTGTGGTGTCTTAGTCCGCCAGCTCCAAGTCCCGAGGAAGGCCAGTATTCCCAAGGAAAACACCCTCATTCGATAAACAGCAGCAGCTTATACTCACTGTTGAAAAAGAGCCTTCACCAAGAATTTTCCCAAATTTAAAGTCTTCTGGCCGTTTCTTCCGAGGCTGTGGTGGCGGCTGTGTGGCGTGTTGCAGCGAGTTGGCACTTGGCCGGGATTCGGCCGCGGTGCTGTCCATGGTGGGGCCCTGCCTGCTACCACAGCTGGGAACGCCAGGGGCCGTGCTGGACTCAGTCTGGGTCCTCACCATTGATGGGGACGGGCAGGAACATAATACCACGCTGGACTGAATAGGAACGGTGTCATACTGGTGGGCACAGGAAAAAAGAGGTAAGATTCAAAGTGGCTCACCCTTCCTAAACGTATAAACTAAAGTGTTGACATTGTTGAAACACCACCAAGCACAGGGCAGGCCATCTGATGTTCTGCCATGCAGTTTGGGCCACTGCCCTCCTCTCTCAAGTCCCTTCCCCGCTCAAATCCCACCCTGCCCTGTCCTGCGTGCCCACGGACCCCACCACCCAGAACCTACCTGCCCTCACCCTCTCCCTCAGCACTGCGTAATTCTCCAACACCTCCCCCACCCCCACCCAGCCATGGCCAGCTGGCCTTCCCATCACACTGCCTGGCCTAAACATCATCTGTGGCCCTGTCCACAGAGAAAGCTGGTCCAACCCTGTGACCACGGTGTCTCCCATCCCAGAACCCCTCCCCTGCTCACCCACTCACATTTAATATAAGGCTAGACACACAGAAGGCACTCAGGGTTTGAACAAACAGACTAGCTTAAGACTGTATCCCAGACTTCCCTGGTGGCGCAATGGTTAAGAATCTGCCTGCCAATGCAGGGGACACGGGTTAGATCCCTGGTCCGAGAAGATCCCATATGCCACGGAGCAACTAAGCCCGTGCGCCACAACTACTGAGTCTGCGCTCTAGAGCCTGTGAGCAGCAACTACAGAGCAGGCGAGCCACAACTACTGAAGCCCACACACCTAGAGCCCATGCTCCACAACAAGAGAAGCCACTGCAATGACAAGCCCGCGTACCACAACGAAGAGTAGCCCCCGCTCACCACAACTAGAGAAAGCCCACACGTGGCAACGAAGATCCAAAGCAGAAATAAACAAACAAACAAATAAATAAATAACTATATCCCACAACTAAATAGAATTTTAACCTAGCAATCCTGGAACACAGAAGTATAACTTAATGGAAAAAAGAGCCCAAGAATTGCCAACTATACATAAAAGATATAGTTGATAAGAAATAAGCTGCTCAAAAAAAAAGACAGTAGTGGAATAACTGCTTAACAATTTGAAAAATAACTGATTTAGAGCCCAACTGCTCACTACACACCAAACTTACCTCTAAACAAATTAAAGAATTATGTTTTTTAGTTATTTAAACAAATTCAAAAACCTAACAAGTTTTTAAATTTTTTCAATGCAATCGCTATTAAAAGAAGCTGGCTTCCTTGCAGAAATCGACAAGATGATCCTAAAATTCATATGGAAATTCAAGAAACCCAGAATAGCCAAACAATCTCAAAAAAGAACACTGGAGGACTCACACTACCTAATTTCCAAATTCATTACAAAGCTATAATAATCAAGATAGTGCAGGTCTTCCCTGGCGGCACAGTGGTTAAGAATCCGCTTGCCAATGCAGGGGACACGGGTTCAAGCCCTGGTCCGGGAAGATCCCACATGCCACAGAGCAACTAAGTCCGTGCACCGCAACTACTGAGCCTGCGCGCCACAACTACTGAAGCCCACGTGCCTAGAGCCTGTGCTCCGCAACAAGAGAAGCCACCGCAATGAGAAGTCCGCACACAGCAACGAAGAGTAGCCCCTGCTTGTCACAACTAGAGAAAGGCCACGCAGCAACGAAGACCCAACGCAGCCATAAATAGATAAGATAGATAAAGAGGAAAGGAAAGGAAAGGAAAGAAAAGGAAAGAAAGAAAGAAAGAAAACAATGAGGTACTGGCATAAGGATACACACATGGGGGACTGGAACAGAGTCCAGGAATAAACCCGTATGTCTACGGCCAATCGATTTTTGACAAGAGTGCCAAGACCCTTCAATGGGAAAGGACAGTCTTTTCAACAAATGATGCTGGGACAACTGGATATCTACATGCAGAAGAATGAAGTTGGATGCCTTTCCCACAACAAAATTTAACTCAAATGGATCAAAAATCTACATGTAAGAAATAAAACTAGAAAACTCTCAGAAGAAAATGTAGGAGTAAATCTTTATGATCTTGGCAATGGTTTCTTAGATATGAAACCGAAAGCACAGGAACAAAAGAAAAAAACAGTTCAAAGGGACTTCATCAAAATTTAAAAACTTTTGTGCTTCAAAGGCACCACCAACAAAGTGAAAGGACAACCCAATTAAGGGAGAAAATATTTGCAAATCATATATCTGATAAGGGACTTGTATTCAGACTATATAAAGAACTCTTACAACTAAATTATAAAAAAACAAAAACCACACAGTTAAAAAATAGGCAACAAATCTGAATAAACATTTCTCAAAAAAAGACATACAAATGGCCAATAAGTACATGAAAAGATGCTCAACATCATTAGTTACTATGGAAATGCAAATCAAAGCCACAATGGGATTCCATTTCACACATACCAGAATGGCTAGAATCAAAAAGATAATAACAAGTGCTGATGAAGACGTAGAGAAATCGGAACCGTCATATTGGTGGTAGGAATGTCAAATGGTGCAACCACGTTACATTACAACAGTTCCTCAAAAGGAAACAGGTATCACATAACCCTGCAATTCCACTCCTAGAAATGAAAACATAGGTCCACACAAATCTTGTACAAGCATGTTCATAGCAGCATTATACATAACAACTAAAAGGTGGAAACAACGCAAATGACAATCAATGGATAAATGGATAAACAAAATGTAATCTAGCTATAAATTGAATATTCAGCCATAAAAAGGAAATACTGACACATTCTAAAAAACAAATGAACATGCAAAACATTATGCTATGTGAAAAAGGCCAGACACAAAAGCCCCATACTGTATGATTCCATTTATATGAAATGTCCAGAATAGGCAAATCTGTAGAGGAAGAAAAATTAGTGGTTGTCAGGGGCTGGAGGGGAGAATGGGGAGTGACTGCTAATGGGTTTGTTTTTGGAATGATGAGGATGTCCTGGAATTGGATGGGGATATACAACCTCATGAATACACTAAAAGCCACTGAAATACACTGTAAATGGGTGAATTGTATGGTATATGAATTATATCTCAATAAACTGTTATAAAAATAGCTATATCATATATGACCCCATTAATTTATATATAAGATCTCATTCAAATCTGTAAATCCTAAAGACTTTTTTTAACGAAGAAATGCACAAAGGATAGACACCAAAAAAACTCAAGTAACTAGATGGAGAGATACATCATGTCCTTGGATTGGAAAAATCAACATTGTGAAAATGACTATACTACCCAAAGCAATCTACAGATTCAATGCAATCCTTACCAAACTATCAATGGCATTTCTCACAGAACTAGAACAAAAAATTTCACAATTTGTATGGAAACACAAAAGATCCCGAATAGCCAAAGCAATCTTGAGAAAGAAAAACGGAGCTGGAGGAATCAGGCTCCCTGACTTCAGACTATACTACAAAGCTACAGTAATCAAGACAGTATGGTACTGGCACAAAAACAGAAATATAGATCAATGGAACAGGATAGAAAGCCCAGAGATAAACTCACGCACATGTGGTCACCTTATCTTTGATAAAGGAGACAAGAATATACAATGGAGAAAAGACAGCCTCTTCAATAAGTGGTGCTGGGAAAACGGGACAGCTACATGTAAAAGAATGAAATTAGAACACTCCCTAACACCATACACAAAAATAAACTCAAAATGGATTAAAGACCTAAATGTAAGGCCAGACACTATCGAAATTCTTAGAGGAAAACATAGGCAGTACACTCTATGACATAAATCACAGCAAGATCCTTTTTGACCCACCTCCTAGAGAAATGGAAATAAAAACAAAAATAAACAAATGGGACCTAATGAAACTTAAAAGCTTTTGCACAGCAAAGGAAACCATAAACAAGAGGAAAAGACAGGGCTTCCCTGGTGGCGCAGTGGCTGAGAATCTGCCTGCCAATGCAGGGGACACGGGTTCGAGCCCTGGTCTGGGAAGATCCCACATGCCACGGAGCAACTAGGCCCGTGAGCCACAACTACTGAGCCTGCGCGTCTGGAGCTTGTGCTCCGCAACAAGAGAGGCCGCGATAGTGAGAGGTCCGCGCACCGTGATGAAGAGTGGCCCCCGCTCGCCACAACTAGAGAAAGCCCTCGCACAGAAACGAAGACCCAACACAGCCATAAATAAAAATAAATTAATTAATTAAAAAAAAAAAAAAGAGGAAAAGACAACCCTCAGAATGGGAGAAAATATTTGCAAATGAAGCAACTGACAAAGGATTAATCTCCAAAATTTACAAGCAGCTCATGCAGCTCAATATCAAAAAAACAAACAACCCAATCCAAAAATGGGCAGAAGACCTAAATAGACATTTCTCCAAAGATATACAGATTGCCAACAAACAGATGAAAGAATGCTCAACAACATTAATCATTAGAGAAATGCAAATCAAAACTACAATGAGATATCATCTCACATCAGTCAGAATGGCCATAATCAAAAAATCTACAAACAATAAATGCTGGAGAGGGTGTGGAGAAAAGGGAACCCTCTTGCACTGTTGGTGGGAATGTAAATTGATACAGCCACTATGGAGAACAGTATGGAGGTTCCTTAAAAAACTAAAAATAGAACTACTATATAACCCAGCAATTCCGCTACTGGGCATATACCCTGAGAAAACCATGGTTCAAAAAGAGTCATGTACCACAATGTTCATTGCAACTCTATTTACAATAGCCAGGACATGGAAGCAACCTAAGTGTCCATCGACAGATGAATGGATAAAGAAGATGTGGCACATATATACAATGGAATATTACTCAACCATAAAAAGAAACGAAACTGAGTTATTTGTAGTGAGGTGGATGGACCTAGAATCTGTCATACGGAGTGAAGTAAGTCAGAAAGAGAAAAACAAATACTGTATGCTAACACATATATATGGAATCTAAAAAAAAAAAAAGGGTCATGAAGAACCCAGGGGCAGGATGGGAATAAAGACGCAGACCTATTAGAGAATGGACTTGAGGACACAGGGAGGGGGAACGGTAAGCTGGGACAAAGTGAGAGAGTGGCATGGACATATATACACTACCAAATGTAAAACCGATAGCTAGTGGGAAGCAGCCGCATAGCACAGGGAGATCAGCTCCGTGCTTTGTGACCACCTAGAGGGGTGGGAGGGAAGGAGGGAGACGCAAGAGGGAAGAGATATGGGGATATATGTATATGTACAGCTGATTCACTTTGTTATAAAGCAGAAACCAACACACCATTGTAAAGCAATTATACTCCAATAAAGATGTTAAAAAAAAAAAAAAACAAGTAACTAAGAGCCGAAAATGTGTGTTGTATTCAAAGAAAGTTAAAGCACCGGAGATAGTGCTGTACATTTTTAATTACAGGAGGAGGCTGGGGGGTTGAATTAATAGATAAGAATTATGATTAAGTATGTGGGCAACACACAGAGACACCAAATGCTGGCAAGACTGTGATAAAGCAAGTATACTCATACAACTGTGGCTGGCACCATAAACCCGTGCTGCTGTTAAAACGTTTTTGGAAAGCAATATGGTAATTTGCCAACAAGGCGACAACACAACAGTTGTTGGTGAGATACACAAAAATACTAAAGTGGATAGATATACAGTTGAATATTCAGATGGACATTAAGAAAGGAGAATGTCAAAGTTAAATCAGAAATACATAAAAGTTGTGCCCACAACCATTAAAAAAAAAACTCTTTTGCAGTCTGAGTCTAAATTGTTCTAGCAGTGACATCATTAGCCTACTCATCACCAGACTGTTGTAGAACAACATGAAATAAACTCGGAGTACCCAGATTTGCTTCTAATAGTACTGCCCATTAAAAGAATCCAGGAGAGGACTTCCCTGGTGGCACAGTGGTTAAGAATCCACCTGCCAATGCAGGGGATACGGGTTCGAGCCCTGGTCCAGGAACATCCCACATGCCACGGAGCAACGAAACCTGTGCATCACAACTACTGAGCCTGTGCTCTAGAGCCCGTGAGCCACAACTACTGAGTCCGCAGGACTAGAGCCCGTGCTCTGCGACAAGAGAAGCCACCGCAATGAGAAGCTCGCACACCACAACGAAGAGTAGCCCCTGCTCACCACAACTAGAGAAAGCCTGCCCACAGCAACGAAGACCCAACGCAGCCAAAAAAAGGAAAAAAACAAAAAACAAAAACACCCCATTACTCATTTAAAAAAAAAAAAAAAGGTACAATTGAGTACTAAAGATATTAAAAAAAAAAAAAGAATCCAGGAGAGCACTTGACTCCACATCTTGGAACAGGAATAAGACAATCAACACGGGCCTGGAATCCCTTGCTACATCTGAAAAGGAGGCTGTCTGTGGTAGGAGGAAAAGGCAGGAAAGCTAGCCTGTAGGGGCCGTTACTGGCCATGTTGTGACCCTGCAAACATAAGTACAGTTAATTAGAATGAGCTGAAACTGGGAAAAATCATGAGTCTGCAACAATACACAAGGTGATAAGTATATCAACATGGCAACATAAAAGCAGATTGAAAACAACTGAACACTTAATATTATAAATTTAAATAGCTAAGGGACTGTGGCCATACAAAGCTGTTTCTTATACTGTGTATATGTTTGTTCATAAAGGATAAAAATTTTCTCTCGCCATTAAAATAGGAAAGGGAGGGGCTTCCCTGGTGGCGCAGTGGTTGAGAATCTGCCTGCCAATGCAGGGGACACGGGTTCGAGCCCTGGTCTGGGAGGATCCCACATGCCGCGGAGCAACTGGGCCCGTGAGCCACAACTACTACTGAGCCTGCGCGTCTGGAGCTTGTGCTCCACAACAAGAGAGGCCGCGACAGTCAGAGGCCCGCGCACTGCGATGAAGAGTGGCCCCCGCTCGCTGCAACTAGAGAAAGCCCTTGCACAGAAACGGAAGACCCAACACAGCCAAAAATAAATATAAATAAATAAATAAATAATTTTTTTAAAAAATAGGGAAGGGAGACTTCAGAGAACTATGAATAAGCCTGTAGAAAGTGCACCAAGAACAGGCAAGACAGGTGAGCACACAGTAACCAATGGTTTGCAGAGGGTGACAGCTCAACCACAAGAGAAAAGTTGATGGAGACAGAGACGCTCATCTTAAGATAAGTAAAAAACAAATCTAGACGGAACATCCTGTGACCCAAACATGATGAGCACGGAGGTGGAGAAGTGAGGCAGCAGATGGCAAGAACAGGCAGGAGTCTGGGCAGTCCCCGAAAGGCCATATAAACCTCGGCTCCACACGGCAGGCCAGCCCCCGGAAGGCCAGCTCAGGCAGGGTCACCCCAGAAGACACACCACATGCCAGCTCCCAACCAAGGAGCCACCACCAACTCTGGAGCTGCACCACAGCTGGGAGAGGGCAAGCTTCTTTTACTTATCGGTCTGTCAAGATCATTATCACTTCAGGTAAGGTATACAAATATGAAGGAATTAACCCAAGGCACAGTGTCAGTGAAATACTAGGAGAATATGACTAATTGGCTTTGTAAAAAATATCTAAGAGAATCTGACTTTTTAAATGTGGCACACAGCACAAACATGACCAGCAGTATAGGCTCTCTAGCTGGAATGGGAGTCCAAGGCGCACCATTTAGTTACGGCAAACTGCTGTTTTCTTGAATGCTCTATGGGTCGCAATAAGTCAAGCGTGCCTTATGCATTTCATAAACACTCTATCTCATGAGAGGTACCAAGGGCTGGACCAAGCTCTCTGGTCAGTCAGTACCTTAATAATTTGTCCCTATAAACAAAGCATACAATCTTAACAGAAGTGTAATCAAATTCAATAACTTCCCATGGAGATTAGCTGGAACTTTCTGTCCTCGAAGGCAGTGGTAAGTGAGGAAGAGGTCACAGTCACCAGGCTGAGGTCCATCAAGAACCAAGATAGGCCTGGACTGTCCTCACCAGCCAGGCCAGATGCACGATGACCGAGAGCTGTGCCCAGGGAGCACCGAGAACCTCACAGGGTTCCCAGACACAGCCAAGGGGTAAGCACTCCCTGGGCCTGCAGGGTCATTCCAAGTGCGGACCCTCAGGCCCGGGACTGAGGAGCAGCAGGACTGTGTGACCCAAAGGGACACACACGAGACAGGGGAAGCAGAAAGAGCCAGCACTTCACACAGCGCCGTCCCAGGCACTACAGCACTGCTTCCAACTGGCCTGGTCGCAGGCCCACCGGGGGCCATCACTGCCCAACGGGATAGGGGAGGGGAGAGCACCGCCTGTCTCTGTCATGCCCCACCCCCACCGCACCTGTCCCACCAAGTGTAGGCCTGTTTATCGACCTCATCTAAGTTCACCTGTGCACCCAGCCTCCTGCCAAGTGAGGCTCAAGGAGACAACCGGAGATGCACAGAACAGTGGCAAATGTTGCTTTTAATTCAAAACTGACAAGTGAACTACTGAATAAAATCTCAAACATGAAGTTTTTTGTTTTTTTTTTTTAAACCCCACATTTGTTTATTTATTTATTTCTGGCTGTGTTGGGTCTTCCATTTCTGTGCAAGGGCTTTCTCTAGTTGTGGCAAGCGGGGGCCACTCTTCATCGCGGTGCGCGGGCCTCTCACTATCGTGGCCTCTCTTCTTGCGGAGCACAGGCTCCAGACACGCAGGCTCAGTAGTTGTGGCTCATGGGCCTAGTTGCTCCGCGGCATGTGGGATCTTCCCAGACCAGGGCTCGAACCCGTGTTCCCTGCATTAGCAGGCAGATTCTCAACCACTGCGCCACCAGGGAAGCCCAAACATGAAGTTTTTAAATAACAAAACGTGATGAGGTGACTCATGGACCTGGAAAAATGTAATTTTACATAGACATGCTTCTGGACCCAATGACAATTCTAGCAAAGGCACCAACGTATGTGTCACATGAAGGTTTCTGGGACAGGCAAGGGACAACCCACTGCTTCTTCACGGAGGGCAGAAGCTCAACTCTGGGAGGGGAGGTGCTGGAAGTGACATCCAAGAGCAGCAAGGATGAGGAGGCAGGGCCTGCAGGCAGCAGGCATCCACAGCCACGGAAAGCAAGACCTGGCGTGACAACCACCATCAAACTGGCTACTCCAGGGACAGATGACCCTGATGTCAAACACCCTGGGAAGGCCCAGCACAGTGAAGAATTCTTATGCTGGCTTCAGGAACACTTACCGAGGAAAGCGGTCTTCAGCTCCAACTTCCATAATGATAACTGAACACGCGTCCAGCCCACGGAGAGTGGTCTCCAAAGACAGTAAAAGGTACGTCTAATGAAACACTGGTTGACAAGTACATGTTTCTGAGAGCTTTCTTTCCTTTTCATCAAAGTAGTTTCTATGGTTATTAAAAAAAGGAAAAAAAAAGGTCTCCAGAACAGGTCCTCAAAGGAGAGCACTGTCCCTTAGAAAATACAGGTTTGCTCCTGACCTCAGCTGGACCGACCCCACACACAGGTACCAACCAGGCGGCAGCCCTCGGCTCGCAACTCTGTCCATTTCTGGTGGACATGCAGAAATCAACCACGAGGTGCGCTGAAAATCAACATGCTGTCTCAACAGAGCTGGACCTGCCTCCAGATCTATGACACCGAGCAGCATCTGGCTGGGCAATGACAAGGTAGGAGGTAGAGCATCGTGCTGGATAAAACCTGCTCACGTCCTCCCTGACACCCGTCCATGATAAGCGCCACAGAAAATGCCCAGGCCACCTGTATACTTCCCAGAACCTGTCACAAGGTAAAGGTTGGAGCACAGGATTTTCCCATCTGTAAACATTAATGCACCTGATGCCAACTCTTACTTTTACAAGATGCCTGGCAAGTTCATCCAGCCCAAAAGCACAACTTCAATGAGAGGTTTGAAGGCAGCTGATAAGCCTCTCTTTAAGGGATACACACCACCTTAGTATAAATTAACATAAACTAGTAAGCCGTCTTTCTTTGTCATCGGCAGCTGGCTGAAACTGTCAGCATGCTCTGGACAGGTGTAGAATGTTCTGGAGCCTGAGCTAAACCATGCCCACTTCAGTTTGGTGGGCACTGAAGTAAAAAGCTTGACTACAGTCAGAGGAGAGAAACAGTGTGTGTGCTCTGGAGACGCCGGCAGGGGGAAACGTGACCCTGGGGCCAGGCTGAGAGGGGGCAGGGAGAGAATGTTGTATGTCTACACACATATACCAGCCAGCCTCACCCCCAGAGCACAACCACCATCCCCCTCCACCTCAAATGCCCAGGACTCCGCCACTGCCCCCAGGAACCTCTCCGCCCCTTCATCCCCGCCACACACAGCAGGCACATTTTGCTGTTTGCCACAGCTTATAGCGCATCCCGCAGCGCAGTGCACACAGTCCCAGGAGGGTCAAGGGGAGCGCCAAGACCTTTAACTCACTAGCACAGACAGCTCTGGAGTGACTAGATGTGAAGTGACTTTTGTAAAGTACACCCTGTTCTCCAAAGCCATGCTTTTCTGTTATGTCATAAAAATATATGCACTCATTTTGCTCATCAGTGTTTCTCAAAAAAGGTAAATTAACTACATTTTTAACCCAGTTACTCGACAAACATGGCTGCTGTGCTAGCGACGGTCCAGGGACTTGGCTGTTAAGGCAGACGTGGTCCCTACCCCTAGGAAGCTACATCCCAACAGAGTGACAGACCCAGTATCATTTACAGAACTAGCAAATTAAAGCTGTGAGGGCAGCCATGGCAGAAGTGGATGAGTGCTGTGAGGCCGGAGCATGGGTTGGGGAGGGGCTGGGAGAGGGTGCTGGGGGGGTAGGGGGGAGCGGCCAGAGGGCTGCAGCAGGTCCAGGGGAGGGTGACAGCGGCTTAGATGTGCTGCAGTGGCAGGAAGGGGAATACTCATATACAGAATATGAAATATAATAATAGCTAATCATGCATCACGTGTTTCAAAATTTCACTTTCCCCTAATGTTTCAGATTCAAAATTCAGATTCAGCAGCCTTTATGAGTCAGAAGGAAAAAACAGTCATTCTGAAATCAACATCCAAGTGAAGTGTAGAATGAACTCCGGATTTCTGAAATGGCAATAACAGATGATGTAATACAGACAGACATACACACATACCTGCTTTTCCACCACATGCTTTATAAGAAACGGCAGGGCCACCACCAGCAGTTCATAGCAGCTTCAGTGATTTAAGGTAAATGCAGTACCCTCAAGACCACACTGTTTTATCCACTTCATCAACAAATATTCACTGAGCACCTACTGTGTGCCATGCACTGTTCTAGACACTGAAGATACAGCAAAAAACAAAACTGAGCCCATGCCCTCAAGAAGCCCACATTCTAGTAGGAGCAGACAGACTCCCCCCAAAAAACAAAAACCAGGTAAAATCTACAGTGTGTCAAATGGTGATAAATAACTGTGAGAAAAATACAGCAGGGAAGGAAGATGGGAGTGGTACAAACTTAAATAATCAGAGAAGCCCTTACTAGGAAGGTGACATCTGAACAAAGACCCGAGGAGGTGGGGAAAGCCTTCCCAGGAGAGGACTGGGCAATGAGAAAGCCCAGAGGCAGGAGCAGCTCTAGACTCACAACAGTCCAGCTTGGCCCTCTGGACGGGCCACCTCCAGACAGAACCTCTGGATGCCAGGCAGGACCTCAGGGTCCCTGAAACACTCCTCCTGGGGTCACTTCTGGGCACCTCAAACCACAAGGGTGGAAGCCTGAGCAATGGGACTTCCCATAAGAGTCCTGGTGCCTCCTGAACCAGAGTCGGATGCCAGCCTAACCCTGGCTGTACTGTCCCTCATCAGACCTGGGCTGGAAGACGCTGGACACCAGACCACTGCCGCTCTGGAAGCGCCACAGCAGCATCCGCTCTGCTCCAGCTTTATGGGCATGATGACACAGGGACTTGTCATGGGCAGCCTTTCTCCTTTGTGGAATTCCGCAATTTCCTTCCTGCCTCGGCCATAGCACGCCAGCCAAGTACCTCAGTGCAGGACCAGCTCTCATGGCCCCTGATGGAGAGATGTTCATAGTGACAACTCAGTGCGCATGCTTTCTCTTCCTGTAGTGATAAGTCGCTGGCATGGGTATGTTTTAATGAACAGTTTCACTTCTGCAGTTAAAATGATGCTCAAAATATTACCTTTTAAAGCACTTTAAAAGCATCAATTATAAAATGAAAAACCTAAGAAAAAAGCCCTCTTCCAGTGTGAAAAGTCCAAATGTTTATTTGTACTACAGCTATTATTCTAAAGGGCTGATTTTTTTCACATTTGAGGTGGTAATTAAGCTGCATAAACAGCACTCTCAGACGGTCTGCCATGATCTGGAGGACACTCACTATACGGTGGCCCAGGGGCAGAGGCGGGGGTCAGGCTCCCAAGGAGCTCCTTCCAGCCCTCCAGCCCTGGGCCCTGCGGAGGCAGTGCAGCCCTGTGTGCCCAGGCAACCCAGGGCCTTGGGAGAGTCACTCCCTCCCAGCAGAGCCCAATCAGCTTACCACCCACTTGGTGACCCAAAATTATGGTAAGTAAATACATCTGGTTACTCAACAGCTTCTGAAATTTAAGTCTCTGGAGAAATTTAAAGCAACAACACCCTGTCCCCCATCCTCGCCCTCCCTAATAAAATGGAGCTGGTCACAAGTTCTCAAGAATGCGGCTCTCTACCTGGTCCTGTAGGCACTGTGTCACCACAAGTCATGACTGCTGGCCTTTCCTACACACTCAGGTACACCCCAAATGCAAGCACCTCACACCCAAGAGAAGGCTGGGAGTTGCAGCCTGCCTCACCAACAGCTTCACACCAGTGGCTCCCTGTGGCCAAGGCCTCGCACTGACCAGGCCAGGCCCCAACCCCCACCCTTTCTCCCCCACTTCCCGGTACCAGCATCCTTTAAATCCCCCCACAGGACAGGACCCCTTCTGTGCTCCTCTCTCCTGCTTCCTGTGTGGCTGTCAGAACAAGCTTCCATAACTGCATGAAGTGGGAGCCATGTCTGTGGCTCAGCTTTACTGCGAACAAGGAAGGACAGCTGTTCTCAACTGCACTTGGCCAGGAAAACCAGCGCCACGAACATCCAGCACCTGGGATGTCTCCGGAAAAGTGGGTCACACCCCCCCAACTGCACTCAACATGCACCTTGTCCTGCACCTGTCACTGTGTCGCGTGACTGAGCAAGCAGGAGGGCGCCTGTGTGCTCACAGCCTCCCCAGAGCAGGACCACGACACCCTTCCGCAAGAGCATCTCTTGTAAGGAAGACAAACCCAAGTCTTAAACAACTGACTTCCAAATGAACTTGTAAAAATACTGCCCATAAACTGGGCGTTTTCTGTAGACTTCAACTGGTTTCACACCAATTTGTATATAAAAGCTTAGGATTTTCAACTTCTTTGACTTTTTGAGTGTTGAGTTCAGCAGTCTCCTCTTAGAGGTAGAAACCCTCAAGGGAAAATTAATTTGCGATGGAATTACATTTTCGTATCCACCAAAAACACATCAAGGTTCAATTTAACTATGCAATACATTGCTCAACCACTAAGAGAATTTAGGAAAATATGAACATCAAAATATCCAGTATCCAACATTCAAAACTGCTAAATGTGACAAATATTTGATTGACAAATAGATTAAAATGCAAATGAATTTGGGGCAAAGGAAAACAATGACCCACAGATTTCTTTTCTACCTCCATCAAGTCTCCTATACTGGACACCTCACCTCTTCCAAAGCTGCAGACAACAACTTCACTAACCCTTAGGAGACTAAACTGCCAGGTAAATGGAAGCTTATTTTTAAAATACAGAGTCATATATTTTTAAAGCGCACCTCAGACCTTAATTACCTGGTGGCAAGACAGTATTGCGAGGGTCAGATGAGGAAGTGGAGAGAGGAGGCAACTCAGCAGGTTTCAGAAGGCACTGCAAGTGTGTAGGGGAGAAGCCACAGCCAGTGGCCTCGGTGGCTTCCCAAGGCTCCTGCTGTGTCTAAACATGGGGTAGGGTTCAGCTGAAGAGATGATTTCTTCTCCAAAATGGTTCAGAGAGGTTGTGTTAGGAAGGAAGACTCATGGTTTCTCCTCCTCTGTTTTGAAATATAGTTTAAAACACTTTACAATGAAAAGTGATTTATCTGTTCATTCTATTAACAGATATTCACTTAGCACCTACCAGGAGCCCAATCTTACTTGAGCCCTAGGGACTAGAAGGAGAAAAGAAAACAGCAAACAGCTCCTGAGTCAGCACCAGGAAGCAGACGAGTTGACTTCAGGGGAAAAGGGTTGACTGATGTTCCTCAGATCCCTCTGGATCTTTCTTTATGTCTTTATCTCTTTAGGAAGGATAAAGTGCAAATTAAGCAAGGATTTCATATGAAGAAGAAGCTTGGGAGTTTGAAGCTAGACTCAGGGTTGGTGTGATGAGAAACAGTCTTTCATCCTGAGGAGGGAGCCTGTCATTCCGCACCAGAGCCAAGGATTCAAACCTCGGGGCCTACACACCCCGTATTTAAGCAATCGCAACTAGATGCTTTAAACATGTCTTGGCTCTTAAGAGTTTAAAACTTCTACCTACAAACCTGCTGAGGAAGAATCTGATGTCACAAGAATAAATAGTTGCAAATGCTTAATCATTAGTTACTAAACTGTCCAAACCTTTTGCATATGAATAGTTGCTGCCTCCGACAAACAAGTTACAGGTACAAGTACAGAAGTTACCACCAAACTGTGAGAACTTGCACTCTGCCAGGTTGGGACCCCAGCTCTGCTCCTGACCGGCCATCTGACCTTGAATACACTAAGTCACCTCTCTGTGGCTCAGACTTCACCTAATGGTCAGGGATAAGGAGAACCAGACCTTCCAGGCTTGCTATGAGGATTTAATGAGTTAATCTACACAAAGCACTCAAGCTGACTCGGAGGGAGCACGCTATAAACAGTTTTTTTGGTTTGTTTGTTTTTTAATCAATTTATTTATTTTATTTATTTATTTTTCGCTGTGTTAGGTCTTCGTTGCTCCACGCAGGCTTTCTCTAGTTGCGGCGAGCGGGGGCTACTCTTCGTTGCGGTGCGCGGGCTTCTCATTGTGGTGGCTTCTTCTGTTGCGGAGCACGGGCTCTAGGCGTGCTGGCTTCAGTAGTTGTGGCATGCGGGCTCAGTAGTTGTGGCTCGCGGGCTCAGCAGTTGTGGCTCGCGGGCTCTAGAGCACAGGCTCAGTAGCTGTGGAGCACGGGCTTAGTTGCTCTGCGGCATGTGGGATCTTCCCGGACCAGGGCTTGAACCCATGTGCCCTACATTGTCAGGTGGATTCTTAACCACTGCGCCACCAGGGAAGCCCCTATAAGCAGTTTTATGATTAAATAACACAGAAGACAAACACACACACACACACACACACACACACACACACACACACACACAGGTTTTCCCAACCAAGGGTCATCAGATCATAAAATAAGCTCTTCAAGACCAAAATGAAACCCATCCCCCTTCCACATACTATATTTATCTGTGAGTAAACTGAATTAACTATATACTGAATTAGGAGGCCCAATTCTAACTGTGAGGCAGACAAAATGATACAGGAAGGCTGAGCTCCCTAACACACTGGGAGAGGAATCAAGATCAAAATCAGGGCCTTCTATGGTCAAGATGCTGTCACGCAGCTTAAGACTCCAGCCAGCAAGAGAAAGGATCCCAAACTCAAAAGGCTAAGCTGCCTTTAAATGCTGCCTGGGCGGAGTGTGCTCTGAAAGGCCCTCGACCGGTACAGCCAACACACCGCACAGAGGAACACCTCCCTCTAGGCCCCTGCATAAAGGAGGGTGGTAGACTGCCACAAAATCTGACCAGCTCATCCCCAAAGGGACACTGCTCTCAAGTCAGTTGTGCTCACTGGCAAAGAACATTCTGGTAAGAACTTCCTCTCACCTCAAGAAAGTCCACAAAGCTAGGCCCAGCACAGAAAACCTGGCAGAGGCAGGGACAGCAATCACTGCCACCTTCCCCAAACCCCAGACCTCTACCATGAAGAACTAGAGTGAAGGAGCAAAATCGACCCAAGGTAACTTAGCTGAAATCATGGGTAACCATGGGTAAGCCACACTCTCTCTGAGCCATAATTTACTAGTCTGTGAAGTGAGTTGTATAACACTAACCCACCCCTTGAGGGCTGCTGGGTGCCCACAACAGTCAGGAGCTCAAAGTTACTTTGTGAAATACATCTGTCTTGTGTTCACAGGGCAGACCAGGCATGGCTACTGCCTAAAGTGGTGGGAGGGGATTGCGGGGCATGGGTGCTTGTAACACAGACCATGCCACATGCTCCGCCCACATTAACCTTCAACCACAGGCAGACCGGGAGCTGGCCCACATGACACAAATGGTCACCAATGCTCTTGTGCAGCTCGACACACAGCAAACTGCAGCTCATCCTAACCAGCATGGAACTACACTTAGGAGCTCCAGGTGGATGGCTGACTGGATTTAAATGAAGACCCGAGTAAGACTTTCTATTGTTCCATGGAGCAGCGTGGAGAAAGTGCACCAGGGGAGGGAGAAGCGTCTAGTGGGTGATCCCCGAGGGTGACCACTTAATCTGTCCTCCCACTCTCTTCTGCAGCCCCTTGGAGCCTCTCACCCAGCGAGAGGCAGGTGGAAGAACACAAGGTCACAGCTGCCAGCCGCCTAAAGTCTAGTCCTCAGGCTTAACAGACCCCAAGACTCAGTAAACAATGTCTGAATTTTGCTAATAAACCGGTACCTTCAACATTAACTTTGTGCATACCACAAACATACTATAAAACACTGAAATACAGGATTTCTTTGCTCTTCTAACTTCCTTTGGATACTTTGGAATTGCATAAAGGTACACTTTACATGCCATTAACTTGATTAACATGAACATCAGGATGCAGGTGACTTCTGGGTTGGAAGGGAGATTACAATCAGCAGAACCACTCAGAGGGCTTCTAAGAGCCTAGTAAAATCCTACGTTTAAAACAGGGTGGTGGACAGCGCTTCTCCACATGCTCAGCAAGCTGAGGACTTCTGAAGAGCCGGGTGTGAGGCCTCTACACGCGACCCCCTGTGAGCAAGTGCAACTAGACTGAGCACAAAGGATAAAAAGGTGGCGTGTTTTTGACCCATCAAAAGGTATATATAGTTCTTTTCAAGGAACATGAACAGCAAGTCGCAGCGAAAGTAGTGTTATGATTTCTTTACCCTGGATGTTTAGTTTCAAACCAGAAGCTGAAAGAACCGCTAAATAACTCAATCCCAAAGGAGAAAATAATCCATTCACCATTCCTGCATTTTAAGGAAGACACTTCCCCACTTCCACAGTGTCTGAAGGAGCTCCTAGTTCCTGGTTGCTGTCTGTCAGTACCTGATGGAACTGGTTTCAAAACTGCATCAAGAATCACAACTGGCTGCTGGACAATCATCGACAGGAAGACACTGGACTTCACGAAGGAGGATACCCCACATTCAAAGACAAGGGAGAAGCCACAATGAGACGGTAGGAGGGGCGCAATCAGAGTAAAATCATATCCCATAACTGGTGGGTGGGTGGGTGACTCACAGACTGGTGAACACTTATACCACAGAAGTCCACCCACTGGAGTGAAGGTTATGAGCCCCATGTCAGGCTTCCCAACCTGGGGGTCCGGCAACAGGAGGAGGAATTCATAGAGAATCAGACTTTGAAGCCTAGTGGGAACTGATTGCAGGACTTCGACAGGACTGGGGGAAACAGAGACCCCACTCTTGGAGGGCACACACGGAATAGTGTGCGCATCGGGACCCGGGGGAAGGAGCAGTGACCCTGGGGGAGACTGAACCAGACCTACCTGCTGGTGTTGGAGGGTCTCCTGCAGAGGCGGGGGCTGGCTCTGCTTCACCGTAAGGACAAGGACACTGGCAGGAGAGGTTCTGGGAAGTACTCCTTGGCATGAGCCCTCCCAGAGTCTGCCATTAGCCCCAACAAAGAGCCCAGGTAGGCTCCAGTGTTGGGTTGCCTCAGGCAAAACAACCAACAGGGAGGGAACACAGCCCCACCCATCAACAGTCAAGTGGATTAAAGTTTTACGGAACTCTGACCGCCACAGCAACAGTCAGCTCTACCCACCACCAGAGCCTCCCATCAAGCCTCTTAGATAGCCTCAACCACCAGAGGGCAGACAGCAGAAGCAAGAAAAACTACAATCCTGCAGCCTGTGGAACAAAAACCACATTTACAGAAAGATAGACAAGATGAAAAGACAGAGGGCTATATACCAGATGAAGGAACAAGAAAAAATCCCAGAAAACCAACTAAATGAAGTGGAGATAGGCAACCTTCCAGAAAAAGAATTCAGAATAATGAGAGTAAAGATGATCCAGGACCTCGGAATAAGAATGGAGGCAAAGGGGCTTCCCTGGTGGCGCAGTGGTTGAGAATCTGCCTGCCAGTGCAGGGGACACGGGTTCGAGCCCTGGTCTGGGAAGATCCCACATGCCGCGGAGCGGCTGGGCCCGTGAGCCACGGTTGCTGAGCCTGTGCGTCTGGAGCCTGTGCTCCGCAACAGGAGGGGCCGGGATAGTGAGAGGCCCGCGCACCGTGATGAGGAGTGGCCCCCGCTTGCCGCAAATGGAGAAAGCCCTTGCACAGAAACGAAGATCCAACACAGCCATAAATAAATAAAAAATAAAAAATAAAAAAAAAATTAAAAAAAAAGAATGGAGGCAAAGATTGAGAAGATGCAAGAAATGATTAACAAAGACCTAGAAGAATTAAAGAACAAACAAACAGAGATGACCAATACAATAACTGAAATGAAAACTACACTAGAAGGAATCAATAGCAGAATAACTGAGGCAGAGGAACGGATAAGTGACCTGGAAGACAGAATGGTGGAATTCACTGCTGCAGAACAGAATAAAGAAAAAAGAATGAAAAAAAATGAAGACAGCCTAAGAGACCTCTGGGACAACATTAAGCGCAACAACATGCGCATTATAGGGGTCCCAGAAGGAGAAGAGAGAGAGAAAGGACCAGAGAAAATATTTGAAGAGATTATAGTCAAAAACTTCCCTAACATGGGAAAGGAAATAGCCACCCAAGTCCAGGAAGCACAGAGAGTCCCATACAGGATAAACCCAAGGAGAAACACACCGAGACACATAGTAATCAAAGTGGCAAAAATTAAAGACAAAGAAAAATTATTGAAAGCAGCAAGGGAAAACGACAAATAACATACAAGGGAACTCCCATAAGGTTAACAGCTGATGTCTCAGCAGAAACTCTACAAGCCAGAAGGGAGTGGCATGATATACTTAAAGTGATGAAAGGGAAGAACCTACAACCAAGATTACTCTACCCGGCAAGGATCTCATTTAGATTTGATGGAGAAATCAAAAGCTTTACAGACAAGCTAAAGCTAAGAGAATTCACCACCACCAAACCAGCTCTACAACAAATGCTAAAGGAACTTCTCTAAGTGGGAAACACAAGAGAAGAAAAGGACCTACAAAAACAAACCCAAAACAATTAAGAAAATGGTCATAGGAACATACATATCGATAATTACCTTAAACGTGAATGGATTAAATGCTCCAACCAAAAGACACAGGCTTGCTGAATGGATACAAAAACAAGACCCATATATATGCTGTCTACAAGAGACCCACTTTAGACCTAGGGACACATACAGACTGAAAGTGAGGGGATGGAAAAAGATATTCCATGCAAATGGAAATCAAAAGAAAGCTGGAGTAGCTATACTCATATCAGATAAAATAGACTTTAAAATAAAGAATGTTACAAGAGACAAGGAAGGACACTACGTAATGATCAAGGGATCAATCCAAGAAGAAGATATAACAATTATAAATATATATGCACCCAACATAGGAGCACCTCAATACATAAGGCAACTGCTAACAGCCATAAAAGAGGAAATTGACAGTAACACAATAATAGTGGGGGACTTTAACACCTCACTTACACCAATGGACAGATCATCCAAAATGAAAATAAATAAGGAAACAGAAGCTTTAAATGACACAATAGACCAGATAGATTTAACTGATATTTATAGGACATTCCATCCAAAAACAGCAGATTACACATTCTTCTCAACTGCGCATGGAACATTCTCCAGGATAGATCACATCTTGGGTCACAAATCAAGCCTCAGTAAATTTAAGAAAATTGAAATCATATCAAGCATCTTTTCTGACCACAACGCTATGAGATTAGAAATGAATTACAGGGAAAAAAACGTAAAAAACACAAACACGTGGAGGCTAAACAATACATTACTAAATAACCAAGAGATCACTGAAAAAATCAAAGAGGAAATCAAAAAATACCTAGAGACAAATGACAATGAAAACACGACGACCCAAAACCTATGGGATGCAGCAAAAGCAGTTCTAAGAGGGAAGTTTAGAGCTATACAAGCCTACCTCAAGACACAAGAAAAAGCTCTAGTAAACAATCTAACCTTACACCTAAAGAAACTAGAGAAAGAAGAACAAACAAAGCCCAAAGTTAGCAGAAGCAAAGAAATCATAAAGATCAGAGCGGAAATAAATGAAATAGAAACAAAGAAAACAATAGCAAAGATCAATAAAACTAAAAGCTGGTTCTTTGAGAAGATAAACAAAATTGATAAACCATTAGCCAGACTCATCAAGAAAAAGAGGGAGAGGACTCAAATCAATAAAATCAGAGGGGCTTCCCTGGTGGCGCAGTGGTTGAGAATCTGCCTGCCAATGCAGGGGACACAGGTTCGAGCCCTGGTCTGGGAAGATCCCACATGCCGCGGAGCAGCTGGGCCTGTGAGCCACAATTACTGAGCCTGCGCGTCTGGAGCCTGTGCTCCGCAACAAGAGAGGCCGCGATAGTGAGAGGCCCGCGCACCGCGATGAAGAGTGGTCCCCACTTGCCACAACTAGAGAAAGCCCTCGCACAGAAACGAAGACCCAACACAGCCATAAATAAATAAATAAATATTTTTTAAAAATAAAAAAAAAATAAAATAAAATAAAATCAGAAATGAAAAAGGAGAAGTTACAACAGACACTGCAGAAATACAAAGCATCCTAAGAGACTACTACAAGCAACTTTATGCCAATAAAATAGACAACCTGGAAGAAATGGACAAATTCTTAGAAAGGTATAACCTTCCAAGACTGAACCAGGAAGAAACAGAAAATATGAACAGACCAATCTCAAGTAATGAAATTGAAACTGTGATTAAAAATCTTCCAACAAACAAAAGTCCAGGACCAGATGGCTTCACAGGTGAATTCTATCAAACATTTAGAGAAGAGCTAACACCTACCTATCCTTCTCAAACTCTTCCAAAAAATTGCAGAGGAAGGAACACTCCCAAACTCATTCTATGAGGCCACCATCACCCTGATACCAAAACCAGACAAAGACACTACAAAAAAAGAAAATTACAGACCAATATCACTGATGAATATAGATGCAAAAATCCTCAACAAAATACTGGCAAACAGAATCCAACAACACATTAAAAGGATCATACACCACGATCAAGTGGGATTTATCCCAGGGATGCAAGGATTCTTCAATATACGCAAATCATTCAATGTGATACACCATATTAACAAACTGAAGAAGAAAAACCATATGATCATCTCAATAGATGCAGAAAAAGCTTTTGACAAAATTCAACACCCATTTATGATAAAAACTCTCCAGAAAGTGGGCATAGAGGGAACCTACCTCAACATAATAAAGGCCATATATGACAAACCCACAGCCAACATCATTCTCAATGGAGAAAAACTGAAAGCATTTCCTCTAAGATCAGGAACGAGACAAGGATGTCCACTCTCACCACTATTATTCAACATAGTTCTGGAAGTCCTAGCCACGGCAATCAGAGAAGAAAAAGAAATAAAAGGAATACAAATTGGAAAACAAGAAGTAAACCTGTCACTGTTTGCAGATGACATGATACTATACATAGAGGATCCTAAAACTGCCACCAGAAAACTGCTAGAGCTAATTAATGAATATGGTAACGTTGCAGGATACAAAATTAATGCACAGAAATCTCTTGCATTCCTATACACTAATGATGAAAAATCTGAAAGAGAAATTATGGAAACACTCCCATTTACCACTGCAACAAAAAGAACAAAATACCTAGGAATAAACCTACCTAGGGAGACAAAAGACCTGTATGCAGAAAACTATAAGACACTGATGAAAGAAATTAAAGATGATACCAACAGATGGAAAGATATACCATGTTCTTGGATTGGAAGAATCAACATTGTGAAAATGACTATACTACCCAAAGCAATCTACAGATTCAATGCAATCCCTATCAAATTACCAATGGCATTTTTTACGGAGCTAGAACAAATCATCTTAAAATTTGTATGGAGACACAAAAGACCCCGAATAGCCAAAGCAGTCTTCAGGGAAAAAAACGGAGCTGGAGGAATCAGACTCCCTGACTTCAGACTATACTACAAAGCTACAGTAACCAAGACAATATGGTACTGGCACAAAAACAGAAACATAGATCAATGGAACAAGATAGAAAGCCCAGAGATAAACCCACGCACCTATGGTCAACTAATCTATGACAAAGGAGGCAAAGATATACAATGGAGAAAAGACAGTCTCTTCAATAAGTGGTGCTGGGAAAACTGGACAGCTACATGTAAAAGAATGAAATTAGAATACTCCCTAACACCATACACAAAAAAAACCTCAAAATGGATTAGAGACCTAAATGTAAGACTGGACACTATAAAACTCTTAGAGGAAAACATAGGAAGAACACTCTTTGACATAAATCACAGCAAGATCTTTTTTGATCCACCTCCTAGAGTAATGGAAATAAAGACAAAAATAAACAAATGGGACCTAATGAAACTTCAAAGCTTTTGCACAGCAAAGGAAACCATAAACAAGAGGAAAAGACAACCCTCAGAATGGGAGAAAATATTTGCAAACGAATCAACAGACAAAGGATTAATCTCCAAAATATATAAACAGCTCATTCAGCTCAATATTAAAGAAACAAACACCCCAATCCAAAAATGGGCAGAAGACCTAAATAGACATTTCTCCAAAGAAGACATACAGATGGCCATGAAGCACATGAAAAGATGCTCAACATCATTAATTATTAGAGAAATGCAAATCAAAACTACAATGAGGTATCACCTCACACCAGTTAGAATGGGCATCATCAGAAAATCTACAAACAACAAATGCTGGAGAGGGTGTGGAGAAAAGGGAACCCTCTTGCACTGTTGGTGGGAATGTAAATTGATACAGCCACTTTGGAGAACAATATGGAGGTTCCTTAAAAAACTAAAAATAGAATTACCATATGATCCAGCAATCCCACTACTGGGCATATACCCAGAGAAAACCGTAATTCAAAAAGACACATGCACCCCAATGTTCATTGCAGCACTATTTACAATAGCCAGGTCATGGAAGCAACCTAAATGCCCATCGACAGACGAATGGATAAAGAAGCTGTGGTACATATATACAATGGAATATTACTCAGCCATAAAAAGGAATGAAATTGAGTCATTTGTTGAGACGTGGATGGATCTAGAGACTGTCATACAGAGTGAAGTAAGTCAGAAAGAGAAAAACAAATATCGTATATTAACGCATGTATGCGGAACCTAGAAAAATGGTACAGATGAGCTGGTTTGCAGGGCAGAAGTTGAGACACAGATGTAGAGAACAGACATATGGACACCAAGGGGGGGAAACTGTGGTGGGGTGGGGATGGTGGTGTGCTGAATTGGGCGATTGGGATTGACATGTATACACTGATGTGTATAAAATTGATGACGAGTAAGAACCTGCAGTATAAAAACACAAACAAACAAAACAACTAATACTAAACTTTCATTGGGTTATTTGTACGGAAATACGTTAATATAAATGTTTCAGACATTACATGAAATTTCTAAAAATCTTATATGTTCTGGTATAATGTTATAAGTCATAATCCTAGTTATTACTTTAAAATGTATATCTCAGAAATAACTAAAAAAAAAAACAAAACAGGGTGGTGGCACATGCAAGTTTGTTTTGAATTCTCAATATACACCCCTTATAGATACAACTGTAAATAATATTGCTTAAAAGGAACTTAATGAACTGTCATTTTTCTCTACTTCTAAAAATAACTTTTATTAAGCACTTACTGTTGTCACGCACACTTCTGAGCATTTCACACATATTATCACAGTCCTCAAAACAACTCTTGGGGGTAAGGACGACTGGCATCCCTTTTCACAGATGGAGGCACTGAGGCACACATCAGGTCCCTGTCCAAAGTCAAAAGCCCAACAGTGAAGCCAGATTCAAACTCGCTCTCAACCCTCCCCAGCTGGTAGAGGGTATGTCTGATGCTGATACTCCATGTGACCCAGGGAACAAGAAAGTAGGGCCCCAAATTGGCAGGACCTTCCTGGGAAGCATTCATTAACCACTCCCATATCACATCTTAGGCTCAAGTCCTTCTGACCTGCCAACTTCTGCTACACTGAATCTAGTTGAAACAGTCAAATTCATACTAAGATTTATATTATGAAAACATTCATTAAGAAATTACTCCAAACAGCTGGAAACGGCCTATGTAAATGTCCACAACAGGACAATGGCTACTCATGGTTGACCCACAGTGGGGAGTACCACACAACCACTGGAAGTGGCTCATGCAAAACACTCAGTGAAAAACAGCAGGAGACAAAACTGTCTCAGATATACGGTCAGGGTCCCAATTTGATTTTTTTTAAAATACAGAAAGGAAACGATGACCCCTGGGTGAAGAAAAGATAGATCTTCCAGTTGGTTCCTGGTAACTATTAACCTTGATGGCTGCAGGGATGAAATTTGACCTAGGAGGGTCAGCAGATGCAGCACAGGGGCTCCAGGCGGTGGGGGCCTCTGAGGGACCTTATCAATGGCGCACCGACCACAGGGGCCACTAAGTCCTCAACAGACACTGGTGATACCACGTGGGGCCCAGAGACCTTCTGCACTTCCTTCCAGGTCCATCAGTTCATTCATCCAGAAAAGACGTGCGATGTATAAAAAGTATTTGCTAATGAGTAGATGAATAAATCAGGATCTTTTAGATACAGATCCTATGTGTGAGGAAGAAATCATTAACTACCACTGGGGGCCCAGTGTGGAAATCCTATTTCTGCTTTTAACGCCTGTCATCCTAGAGCAGTATCAGCAAAACAGCAGCACTTCAAAGACACTCCAATCCATATACTTAAGATTCTGTTTCACAGCCAAATAACTTGGATGAAATCTAGAAAGAATATGCATTAAAAGCTTTAGTAAAAAAGCTTTTCAGTAAAACCTATTATTAGTCAGAAAACAATAATATCAACAAGCTCTCGCCTTCTGTTTTACTAAAATAATATAACATATTAAACTTGACAACTAAGAAAAACTGAGTGTCTAAGCTCAAGTCACATTAATTATACACCACTTAAATATGAATCTTTCCTTGGGAATTAAACTCATTCAGCAAACGTTTTTCCCCTGCAATCTAGTTCGTGAATCTGAGTGATACCTAACTTGATCCAAAGCAATTTATCTTGAAAGTTAAGTGATGTGGTGAGGCCAGCAGGTACTGAGCTGTTTCCCCTTCTACCCAGAGGAGCTGAACTCTGGGGCTCCTCTTTCCCACTCTCCAGCTTCCAACCCCAGCTCCTTAAAGGAAACCTCCCTCAGCCTCCAAGACTGAAAGGTCAACGGCTAAAATAAAATCTAGAGCACATGGGCATTTTCAATGAAATGAGAACCGTTCTCTAGGGTTCCAGCCCTCCCAACCCCTCCCCTCCAGCCCCCCCTTCCCCTCTTCTGCGCTGGGGATCCTCAGCAGCCCCGTTACGTTCCCCTTGCTGACACTGACCCACTAGCCATGCCCTCTCCTCCTCCTGTGTCCTTCAACCTCAGTGGGGATTGCACTGTAATCTGTCCTAGCCGGCCCACAGCTTGTGCACCTCCCCCAGCAAGGTGCACGATCCTTGAAAGCAGCAAACGGACCTGTTGGAACTTCCCTAAAATGCCCTAGATTTTGTTTACCCTCCATTGGTGTTTCCCACACATAAACATACAACCACAGTGATATGGATAACTGTTCTAATCACCCAAACAGATTATCCTGTTTAAAAAGAAAAAAAAGCCAGATTAATGTGGTCAGACTTTTGGTTTTTAATCCTCTGAAGCTCCTCTCTCTTTGAAATAGGAGAAAAACAAACCAGCGCCCAGAATGCCACTGGCCATATATATCAACATCATCTGGCAGGAACACCCTTCCAGCAGTGTAAACTTACATGGTTTTGCAACGGAAGGAGAGAGACCCAGCTTATTTCTAACTAAGAATGCCTATCCTGACACCTGAAAAGGCTCCTTTAACAGATGCTTTCCTTTCCTGGGCCTTTATCTGCAAATTCTGAATAACGAGTTTCTTATTGGGAACAATAATGGCCAACTGAGACAGAGAGACTTTGTCCCACTGTTAATGGCTAACTCCTACAGAAGAGCTTCACAACATCATCAGTGTGCAGAGAAAGATCTATTTTGTCTAGCATGACATTCATCCACACCTCCACCAATTACCAACTTAGAATTCAGTTACCAGAAACAAAGAGAGGAGGAGGAAGGAAAGAAGAGCAGGCCAGGCCAGGCCAGTCTCTATTTCACCTTCTCTTAGCCAACCCCAAACACGTAAACAGCCTCCGGACTCCTAGAGTCAGTCCTAGGGAGGGACTTCAATGCCTTCAGGCCTCTCCACTGCTGCCAGGAGCCCTCTCCGTCATTTTCTTCATAGTGCTTTGCCCTTATACCAGCGCCCTGGTCCTTCTTCCCACCAATTTCTACCTTCATAACTGTCTTGTTTTTGCTGTGGTCATATGGAAACGACGTTGGAGGGGCAAATCCATAGATGGGTGGGAAAACAAACCAAACTCATGACTTTCCTGAATATGCCTATCTTCAGAGTTCTGGGCTAGAAGAAACTCCAAACTCTGTGCTTGTTTCAATCTAAAAGTCTCAAAGTAACAGCCCACAAGTCAGGCCGTGACTCAAGATCTTTAGACAGTAAACAACACCATAGCTTCACTTGAAAGAAAAAAAGCTAGAGAACATACCAAAGCTAACCACCTACTTTCACAAGGACCAGGTGATACAGATCTATCCTCCTACCTGCAAAGAAAGCACAAAGAGACTGAGCACACAGGACCTGAGCAGATGAAGGCAAATGTTAATTAGATCACAAATAGCAGCCTCCAAATACTCCGGAGGGAGGGACACGGGCCTTCCCCGATTAGAAAGCGTTTCTATCAGTGGGTTCAGGTTCACTCGGCACCTGGGGACATCTCTGTCCCTGCACAGTGTCCTGGGAGCGTCCATGCCTGCAGAAAGTGGCCAGAGCAGGCAGGCACCTGGACCCCATGCCAGCTCTGACCTGGTACATAAGTCAGAAGCCCTCCAAGTCCCAAGTGTCTTCATCTGGAAACCAGAAGGATCCAACTGGGTAAGCATGAAGCTCCCTCCCAAAATAAAAATACTGTGGTCATCCTATGACACACAAACAGCAAGTATCAGAGAGCAGAGCAGGGCCATAGGCCTAATTCCAGTCAATCAGAACTAATCTTGTTTCATCTTTCCAGTGATAAGTCACATGGACATGAGGCACTCCTGATATACGCACTAGGGGCACCCAACTTCCTTGGGATTCTTCCTGAGTCCATAACCGCAGTTTCATCAACAAAAGACATCAGACAAACCCAAACTGAGGGACAGTCTATGAAATACCTGACCAGTACTCTTCAAAAGCGTCAAGTTCATGACAAACAAGGAAGGACTGAGAAACTGTCATAGAGCAGAGGAGACCAAGGAGACACAACAACCAAATGCAACGTGGTACCCTGGATGGGACCCTGCAACAGAAGAGGACATTGGGGGGAAACTGAGGAAATCCCAATAGGTTTGCAGTACAGTCAATAGTGTGGCACCAATGTTGAAGTATTAGGTTTGACAGATGTGGCAGCGTTGTATAGATGTTAACATTAGGGGAAGTGGGATGATGGGTATTATGGGAATTCTGTGATGTGTTTGCAACCTTTCTATGTATCTAAAGTTATTCCAAAAATCAAGTTTATTTTTTAAATATTTATTTATTTATTTTGGCTGCTCCAGGTCGTAGTTGTGGCATGCGCAATCTTCGTGCGGCACATTTACTCGCAGCATGTGGACTCTTAGTTGTCGCATGCAGGATCTAGTTCCCTGACCAGGGATCAAAACCGGGCCTCCTGCATTGGGAATGTGGAGTCTTACCCACTGGACCACCAGGGAAGTCCCTCAAGTTTATTTTAAAAATAAGTTTGTTTGGAGGCTATTTTGATAGCTTCAAGCAAACTTAAAGGATCTGAAAACATCCTGTGTCATTAAAAACTTGACTCAGGGGAATTCCCTGGTGGTCCAGTGGTTAGGACTCTGCGATTCCACTGCAGGTGGCACGGGTTCGATCCCTGCTCAGGGAAGCAGTGCAGCGCGGCCAAAAACAAAATGAAACAACAAAAAAAAACAACTTGACTCAGAGTCCATACTGAATACTAATTTGAAAAATATAGGGCTACTGAAGGAAAATAATACACTTGAAAGGAAGGGAAAAAAACCTGACACTGAATAAATTCAGTATAAATTTCCAAATACCACCACCTTCATCATGCACTGTCCAAAAGACATCCGTGTTTGGAAGCACAGCAGGTCTCCCCGAGAAAGCACTAGGCAAGCACAGCCACCTGGTCTTCCCAGCACACAAAACTGGCGCTCCCTCCTTGAACTTCCTCCACACTCAGCCACTTCCCTTCTCCCCTGCCCTCCGGGCTGCCCCTGCCATGAAAGCCCCCCTGCTCGGTGCACCCTGGGGCCAGGTTCTTCTGTGTTCCTCACTGCAGCAGCCCTACAAAGGCCGGCCACCCCCTCCTGGCAGAGCACTGCCCTCCCTTCTGGCCGCACTGTTGACCATTTCCCCTCAGCCCCTGAAGCGGGGCCATGGTTAAGGGGGTCACAGAGGGGTGAGAGTGCGCACGTAGGCTGCCCCCCACCCACTGAGCTGCACATCAGGTCCTTTTCACCCAAGGATTCCTTCAGGGCATAAGCATGGAGCCCTGTTCTGTTGATGCCTCTTCTCCTAACTCACCAACTGACCATCCTCACCCCCCACTCCCCCGAAACACAAAGCTCAATGCCAGCGCTTCTGGGTAAAAGAGTTTTCTAAGATTAAAAAAAAAAAAAAAAAAAGCACTTAGATTGTATGAGTTTTGTTTTTCTAGGAATGAAAATAAATGTGTTCGCAAATAAAATCTATATTTAGATGCACAACTTTAAAACTGTATATCTGATAATAACAGCTATGTACATACAATCAGCAGACTATAATTTTGACCAACGAAAAAAACCCATGAAAGAAAAATGCCAAACTGCAGGAAGAAAAAAATGAGTTAACAATGGAAAAAGAGGGTAGTATGGGCTGAGCTTCTGAGACTGTGCACTGAGGAAACAGTTTATTCTCTCAGTCTCCAGTCCAGGCTAAGTCACAGGCCACTCTGAGAGAAAAATGCAGAATGGCTAAGGGCTCACCCTCTGGAAGGAAGCCGGTTAATAATGACAGGACCCCGGAAATGAGCAGTTATCAAGCTTCCTGGCTTGCTAACTTACCTGCTTCCCCAGGGCCTAGCTGCCACGGATCAGACTTTCCTAAGAACATGCCTGAGCAGAGCCGGTATTCGGGCAATTTTCCCAAAGACTGGGCTGTTCCCACCATTTCCCAAAGGAGAAGCACTGCTCACGGCCAGTGCTGGCACACACTTAGGTCTGAAGTTCCCATCCACTCCCGCCCTCCTCCTAGGTTGGTGGCTCTCTCACTCACACTCGTTCACCCCACATCCGTGCACAGGTGCATGGCAGGAAAACCCAAGACAAGGTGGGCTGCTCAGACACTGAGTGTTGGGATCCCCCAGGACCACCAGCCGCACAACCATCTCAGGAAGGTGGAGCCCCTCACAGCCAGGGGCACAGCTGTGGCACTGCACACACCCACAGAGCATGTGCTCCTCTTAAGACAGGACACTCTTAGAAATTAGAGCAAAGCCAAGGGCTGGGAAAAGCTCTCTCTGATCTTACCCAAAGCAGCAAAGAGAGGTGTGCCAAAGGGACCGCAGAGCAGGGTGGCTGCTTCCGTCATGAGGGGAAAGCAGCTTGGCTTCTGGTCAGAGAATCTGCTAGGGTCATCCTGATCCTCAGGGCCCACCTGCAGGGTCCACAAAGCCGACGCTGGCTCTTCTACAAGTTAGACTCTCAGGGTCTGACCACATGAGGACAGTGGTCCATGGCAGGGCTCACCCCTGCCTGTTGGCACAGCAGCGCAGCAGTGCCAACATGGAGAGCCTCAGCCCAGAATACTGTATGCTTGACACTAACACTTACTAATCCAGATTTAACCTGACATTTGATCACCAAAACTTCCCAGGAAGGACTGTAGTATAAAAAGGAACCAATGGCTTTCAAATACAACCTTTCAAGGGCTGAAAAGTGGTAAAAGGGTAGGTGGTATAATATATAGAGAGAAAAAAGAGCCATCCATTTTTTGAATTATATTTCCTTAGACAATGAAGAAATGGTACATGGGACCATGTTTTTAACCATCTGACTTCTTCCTAGTTTGGAATGCTTTCATATTAAGCAACAAACAGTTTATGATGAGACCCTCCATCCCTCAAACATATACAGCTCTGAACACAGGGAGTCAGAATACACATGCAGGATTCAGAGATGTCTTCGTTAATAAGTAGCAAAAATGGTAAGACAAGCTTGTCACAAATATGCCGGGTATGAGAACCATGAAGAGAAAGCGTGAAAAAGAGTAACAGAAACCATCTAGACTCCAAGTTTAGAGAGATATATACATAACAAGGTACAGAACCTGTTTTCGAGAAACAAAACATTGAATATATAACAAAAGCTGATGCAGACCAAAGGGCCGTAGCGGGGACACAAAGAAGCTGATTGGCCAGAAAAGGCTTCACAGCCAGGGGGTGGGGAGGCTGGTGTGTTTCCACTGAGGGGAATTTCTTCAGGCAAAGAGGAAGGGCCTAAAGAGGAAAACCTGGCAGCCAAGAACATCCTGGACACTGTCCTGGGCTTTATAGGCTGGGAAGAGAGGCCACATGGCACGGGCAACTGAGTGACGCTCGCGGAGGAGGAGCTAAGTGACACGCCAAGAAAAGCAGGGGAAGTCACAGGAGCATTGGAATTTGGGGACCCCCACTAGCAACTCACTTCCTCACCAGGAAAGGGAAAACTAGGGAAAAAATGTGTCAATGTTTTCAGCCCCACAGGCGAGAGCTTGTGATGAGCACGCAGTGCGGCCATCCCCCTCCAGACATAACTACTTCCTTCACTGCAGGAGGGCGTCCACAGCCACGCCACCATCGAGCACAAGAACCGACTGCACTTCAGACCCGGTGCAAGAGCAAGGTCTGCAAGGTAAACCTTCTCCCCCTGGACGGGGCAGAGTTCCCAGGTCCACTGCAGCCCCTGTTTTCCCAAATCTTCCAGAAACAGGGAGGGAAGATAGAAAAGTTAACTCCAAGCCCCTTTTCCCACAGGTTTCCACCGCAGGTCAAAGCACTAAGGAGAACTTCAATGCGGCTTCAAGCCTCCCGGCGAATCTTATCAACCTTCTTTGACAGCATCCAATATTAGGCTGTCACTTTGAGATACAACTCCTGCTGCAGTAAAATTAATTCCAAAAAAGAAAAACAGGTTGAAGAATGAGACTTTAACAATGAATTCATTGTTAAATAAGCTTTTACCCAGATAGATTCTGACTGAAATACTGCCAGGAGAGACACACACACAGCCTCTCATCAGCCCTCTCCAGTGTGGGCAGACCTGCCACCAGCTCCACAAACAGGCAGAAGACAGGGACCTCCAGACATACCTTCAAACCACATCTTTAAATATTTCGAAGGCTGCAAGTGGCTGGTACAGAGGGCACACAATCCTATCTGTAGGATAGAGGAGGTCACCAGGCCACCAGGAACTATGTGCTCACCTTCATCAGGCCCCTCGACTACACTCCAGATGGAAACCACACTTGTTTGTTCTTCTGTGGGCCATGCACCCAGTCATGAGCTGCTAAGGTCAGATTTGTCCCTCTTTTTCACACACAGAGTTTGCGGTGCTGTCAGTTCTCGCTTCTGTGAGCCTATGTGTAATCCAACTATTTAAACAGAAACCTGAATCAGTTGCTCTGATAAGGGATTTGAAGCCCGCAAATGTAAATGCTTTATAATGAACTCTCTCTCTTAACACATTCAAAACAACTTGGAATTTCTTGGGATAAAAATTCCATTTTAGGGACTTCCCTGGCGGTCCAGTGGTTAAGACTCTGCACTTCCACTGCAGGGGGCGCGGGTTCAATCCCTGGTCGGGGAACTAAGATCCCGCATGCCATGCGGTGTGGCCAAATAAAAAATAATAAATAATAAAATTCCATTTTAAATTAGAAAAATTTTCTAGACCAAGAGGATGGAAGCAGACTTCATGCAACTATATAAATGCAACCAGCGTCGAGCACAGAAAACAGACCCCCACCCACCCCCCGCCAAGAACCACCATGAACCCAACAGGTCTTTCTCCTCTAAGACATCATCATCAGAACATGTTCCCCACTGCTCTTGAGAAAATGCACTCTGGCTGTTGTTTCATCTAGAGACTGGATACACGACTGGTTCTCAATATTTAAGTTATTTTTTAAAAGGGTTTGGTATCACAGTGAACAAGAATGCAATCCAGTTACGGAAGAATGCACTACTGAAAAGGCCTTAACAACACATGTCCAAAACTTACAGTTTCCACACCAGCACTTCCTCCCCGGTGATCTGCCCTTTGAACCTGCCTTCAAAACAACTGTGCTCCGCACCCCTATGGCCAGCTGTCATCACAAGGGCAGGCGCAGAGCACGCACACGTTGGCCCCAATCCTCACACCTGCTGAGGGAGTCACTTCTGCATCAAGTGTTCCTCAGCAGTGGCTCCTTGCTCCATAGTCACAGAAGTGAAGTATCACGTGGGATTCCATCAAAGTCCGTTTCCAAAGAAGATACTCCTCAGGAAGGGACAAAATGTAGGGCCAGTGGAGGCTCTCCTCACACCATCAACTCAGGAGGGACCAACGTTGTTCACCCCCTCATTTCTGCAGCGCTTCCCAGTTCATTACACACTTGCCCTACATGCACCCAAACCCCGCGTTAGGTGGCTCAGCAGACAAAGGCACAGATTGAAGAGCGGGACCCACCCAGGAGCTGCCTTTTCCTCCTCCCCAAACCTGTGCTAAAGGCAGCCTAGACTGTGTATACTGACTCAAGTCTCAAGTGCCACCGCCAGTCCACCCTGCCCCCCACCCTCGTCATTGTAACCCATTATCCTGTAGTATGTTCTTCATTACACTTATCATTATATAAATGTATCTTACATATCTAAAAAAAAAAAAAGGCAGCCTAGAGGCCAAGTCCTGCTTTGAAGAGCTGCCCAAGGCCTCTTTTCAGATCCCATATCGCCACAAGCTGCTGCTGTCATCCTTCTTATAAACGCATGTCAGAAGACTAGAACAAACCTACACTTCCACCTTTTATTAGTATAGGGACCTCACCTTGCCACCTCTGGACTCGGCACAGTAAGTGCTGTAGGGGCATCACAAATACATCATACTGCACGAGGCCACATGAGAAGCTCCCCAAAAGGGTGTGTGAAAATCAGAACCCACTTCTTTCCAAGTTCTCTGCCTTCCCCACTGGCTTCCCACACAGATGCAGCCACCCTTGCAAAAGCCACCCTAGAGTGTGCAAGGAACCACTCTCCCTAATCAACAGTTTTACCTTTAACAAAATCGTTGCACAATTTTTTAAGAAGCAAGGATTCCAAACCTCACCCATTCAGAATATCAGCCCTTAAATAAGGAGGGACCAGAGCCTCTTTCCAAACAGCTGCTTTCTGACAGCGTGAGGCTGAAACAGGGTCCAGGGGTCACAGAGTTCAGCCATCTGCCCAAAGAAATAGCTAAGTGTGCTGTCCTTCCACAAGAAGATGTCCCTCCTGCCTCCCACACGGCAGTCCGAGGACACACACAACCCCCAGGAAGACGTCCTGGGCAGTGGCACTGAGGACTTCCCCAGACAGAGGGCTGCGACCCTCCCTCAGGGCGCCCCTCCCAGGAGGGGCAGGGTGGCACCCAGGCCTCTGCCATCGCTCAGACGTGGGTTCAAACTGCACTCTATATATTAGGCAGGTCCTTAACCTCTCTGCACTGTGGAAACTGAAGTTTCTGCACCTGTAAAATGGGAGCGACACCTATCTCACAACACTTTTGACAGAAGTCAAGCAACACGGTGTGAGCTATCTTGCAAAGTGCCTGCCTTGACGTAAGTGCTCAATAAATGGTTCTGACACCCTCTGGCTCACCGTAGTACCAAACTGGGCTGGGCCATTTCCAGACTTCCCAACTCATACTGCTCCCCCGCTGCCCGTACACAAGTAAAGAAGCGGGAAAGTAATTGGGACGGGGCCTCTCCTAAAGTGCCACCTTAAAAATCCAGGTGCAAACTCACTTGAACAGTGCAAATCTATCTGTCCCCAGATGAAAAATCCACTACTGGGGGCATCTTTGCCGTTATTGATGGGAAATACAGCATATTCTCACATACATGTGGACAAATGTAGCTGATGAAAACACAAAAGCCTAGTTCCTCTCGCTTCCTGATGGGGAGGTCCATCCTTTATTCTGTAATTCATTTCTTCTCACCGGATTCCAGTCTTTTTGTACTAAAAAGCTGCCTTCTGCAAAGAAACTCCAGATGTCAATTGTCCATCACATGGAACTACCAAGACTATGACACGATATGCTCTTCCTCTTCCCCTGGACGCCATCAGAGCGCACACCTTGTACTGCAATAGCATCACTGTGTGAAAGTTCGTCTTACAAACTTCCATGATCACTGTCAGCCCCAGCCGCCACTGAGGTCCGCCAAGCAGCCTAACTCGTGTTTTTGCGCTTTAGCCCAGGCACCCCGCGGTACAACCACACATGTCGCAAGAGTCAAAGACATCCCTTGGCCTTTCACCATTTTTCTCAACTGAACAGGTCCTCCTCCTCTCAGACTTCAGAGTATCACCCATCTCTACAAAGCAGCGTTCTCAACCTCAAGTCCACGGACCAGCTCCAGAAGGATCAAGAGCCTCCTGAAGTAACTACAAAATTCAGTAAAGCCGTGCGGTTTTCTCAGGAGGGGACTCAGATCTTGGGTCAGATTCTCAAAAGGGCCCATGACTCCTCAGAAAGATTAACAGCCGCTACCGTGGAAAATAAGGGGTAATGTAAATTTCTTGGGTTTTCCCTCATTTAAGGGATTTGCCTTTTGAACCAGACTTTGCAAGCTGTCTCGACATTCTTCCATTCTTCACATTCGCATACAAGGTATAAATCCTTAAACCATCTTCCCAAGACTCCCGAACTTAACCGAGGGCAAACATAAAAACACTAGGGATACTTTTAGCAACAGAAAGAAAACACAGAAACACTAACGATACTTGCAGCAAAACATTTAACCCAACAAGTGCTTTATCTCTTTCCTTCCCCCTAAAATCCTTCCGCCCGGTCACGCTCACTTGCCCGCGGTGGTGGTTTCAAGGCCGGCCTCGAGGAGGCTTCCCATCACACCGATGCCGGTGCCGGAGCGGAGCCCCGAGGCATGAGAAGCACCGAAACGCCGCCCCACCGGGCCGGGAAAGGAGCATATCCGAGTGTATCAGACTCCACCCCAACCGAGAATTCGGAGGGGCCCGAGCATCAGGTGCTTCGAGCAAGAACTCGCACGTCCCGCTTTCCCTGCAAGCGGAGGCACAGGAACCCCGTCCCAGGTGAAGGCCCGGGGCGGTTCCTCTGCAGACAGAACGAAAGGTAACCCCGGAGGCCTGCCTCAGGCCGCGCCGCGCCGAAAACAAACTTTCCAAGCACTTCCACCGCGACGGGCCAGTGACACCTCCCCGGCCTCCCCCGCCCTCCGCGCGCCTGTCAGCGCCCCCGCCGGGCCGGCGCCCGCCTCACCCGGGCCAGAGCTTCCTGCAGCAGCCAAGCGGCGCCCCCACGGCGCCCACGGTCCCCGGCCCAGCCGCTCGCCGCAGGTGAGGCGCCGCCCGGCCCCCGGGACCGCGGGCCGCCCCGCCGGGCCCCGGCGACCGCCGCGCTTGGCGGGGTGACGGGCCGGCGCGCCCGGGCGGCTGCCGCGCACTCACCAGCTGGCTGGTGGTCCTGGCCATGGGCCCCGCGTCTGCACGGGCGACTCCCCCGCAGCGCTGCGCGGCTCGGCGCCTCCTCAGCGTCCTCCTCCCCGCAGCGGAGCCCCAGCAATGGCCGCCCGCATCCTGCGCCCGCCCCGCGGCCTGCCACCCCCAGCGCCGCCCCGCCCCCGCGCGACGCCAGGCGGGACTTCCGCCGCACCGCCGCCGCCGCCGGCGTCCATTGGTCACACTCACCGTCGCTCTGCCGCTGCCCCGGCCAGCCCAGCCGGCGCCTCCGAGCTGCATTTCCGGGTTGGGGCCCGGCAGGCGGGAGAGGTTCGGCCCCGCCTCGGGCGCGGGGTGTTGGGGGGGAACCCCGCGCGAGCCAATCCCAGGGCCGCAGGGTGGGGCCGGGCGCGGGACCGGGCGAGCTGTCATCCCCGCTGCCAGACAGGAAAACTGAGGCTCGCTGGGGTCGGCCCCGAGGGGGGAGTGGGGCTGGGCTCCAACCGTGCAGCTTCGACTCCGGAGCGGGGCTCTGAGTAAACATCGAGAGGAGCAACTTCACTAGTTGCAAAACTAAGAAGTGTTCGCGGAAGGAAATCTAGGCTCTAAAGCCATAGCTATATGGCAGAAAACAATCCCATCTCATCACTGCTAATAGTCCCAGGGACACCTTCAGAACTTTCTACTCTGCTTATAAATTTTTTTGGAGCTGTTGTTGTTGACGATGATGATGTTGAATTTTTTGGTAGTTGTTATTGTTGTTGATGACGGTGATATTGTTGCTTTTTAAAATTGTGGTAAAATACACATAAAATTTACGATCTTAACCATTTTGGAGTTCAGTGGCATTAAGTTCATTCATTCACTTTGTTCTAAGATGATGTTGTTTCAAACAAAATTAGAATCGCCTTGCTACCTGAAGGTTTGCATATTTTAAAATAACTTTTTTTCTATTTCCAAAAGAAATACATGTTCATTTTTTAAAATAATGATTTAGACAATACAGAGAAGTAACAGTAAGATAAGTGAATCCCTCATCCCACTGGCCAGAATTAACTGTTGCATAGCACTGATGGCTGCGAACATTCACTTGGTGCTTACTCTTATTAAGGAATTTTCATGTCTAGGGCTTCCCTGGTGGCACAGTGGTTAAGAATCCGCCTGCCGCTCTTTTCTCATCCCCCATCCTATGTGTGGTTGAATTTGCTCCTCGCCATGTCTTCTCACAAGACCTTCAGGATCAAGCGATTCCTGGCCAAGAAACAAAAGGAGAATCGTCCCATTCCCCAATGGATTCGAATGAAAACTGGTAATAAAATCAGGTACAACTCCAAGAGAAGACATTGGAGAAGAACCAAGCTGGGTCTATAAGGAGCCTCACATATGAAGTGGCACACATTTATGCTATCAATGTCAATTGCATCTTACTGTATCATAACATCACTAGTGTCTGGAACAGCTGCCTGTGTTTGATGGGAGAAATGGAATGGCTCTCTCCTCTTTTTTTGATCTTTCCTCACCACTGTTCACTGTGTAACTCAGTAATAAATATAAAACCTTTTGTTGGAAAAAAACAAAAAAGAATCCGCCTGCCAATGCAGGGGACACGGGTTCGATACCTGGTCCGGGAAGATTCCACATGCCGCGGAGCAACTAAGCCTGTGCACCACAACTACTGAGCCTACGCTCTAGAGCCCGCGAGCCATAGCTACTGAGCCTGCGTGCCACAACTACTGAAGCCCACATGCCTAGAGCCCGTGCTCTGCAACAAAGAGAAACCAACCGTAATGAGAAGCCCGCACACTGCAACAAAGAGTAGCCCCCGCTCACCCCAACTAGAGAAAGCCCGTGCCCAGCAACAAAGACCCAACGCAGCCAAAAATTAATTAATTAATTAATAATAAATAAATAACCAATAGAAAGGCAAATGTAACCCATATCCCTCAGAAGGCTCCCACTGTTTTTTTTTTTAATTTATTCATTTATTTATTTTTGGCTGCGTTGGGTCTTTGTTGCTGCCCACAGGCTTTCTCTAGTTGCGGCAAACAGGGGCTACTCTTCGTAGTGGTGCGCGGGATTCTCATTGCGGTGGCTTCTCTTGTTGCGGAGCATGAGCTCTAGGCACTCAGGCTTCAGTAGTTGTGGCACACGGGCTTAGTTGCTCCGTGGCATGTGGGATCTCCCCGGACCAGGGATCGAACCCGTGTTCCCAGCCTTGGCAGGCGGATTCTTAACCACTGCGCCACCAGGGGAGGCCCAGGCTGCCGCTGTTTTGATACTCACTTTTTTCACTTACCAGTGTATCATCGTGTACCCTGTCTAGCTCTCCTGATATCTGATTACTGCCTTCCTCAGTTGTAAGGGCTACAGAGGACCCCACTGGAGGAAGCCTAGAGTCTATAGGTCCATGTAGTGATCAAGCTCCCTCCTGACACTGAAGTGGTTCCCAGACTTCTACCTCATGAACAAGGCCCTGCATGTCAATCCAGGCACACGCTTACTTCTTCCCTTAGGATAAATTCTTAGTAGACGTAACTGCTGGGTCAAAATGCCAGTATCCCCCTCAGGACTTTTGCTGCAAATTGCTAATTGCCTACCCCACTCTGAGAGTGAGACACTCTCACCCTCAGGAGACACAAAGACAAGTCCAAGGTAGACACTGCTCTGGCTCCCATACCAAGCCACATCCAACATTATACTACGTCAATAACCACTACTGCATATTAAGAGCAGTGTATTGGATTTTGCCTCAAACAATAGGTACTACGACCATTTCCATTCTTTACATGAGGAAACCAAGGCTTCAGTGACTTTGTTACTCTTGGTCACAGAGTTACTAGGTTACAGAGCACAGGACTCAAAACCAGCCCCGAACAACACTGACGCCCTGCTCTTGGCCACTGGGCTCAACTGCCTCCCAACAACTCTTATTTTCTATTTATTTCAATCCTCACAAAGTAATAATACCTTATCCTCAAAGAATGCTAACCACTTTATCTTCTCGCCACAACCTTGAGATACTCAATGTTTATTACCATCTTACAACTGAAGAAATTTGCCAGACACAACGTTAAATGTGAATGTAAATATATATATAGCTATAGAGTCTAAAAATATATATCTTGGGACTTCCCTGGCCGTCCAGTGGTTAAGACTCTGCACTTCCAATGCAGGGGACGTGGGTTCGATCCCTGATCAGGGAACTAAGATCCCACAAGCCACGTGGCATGACCAAAAAATGTGTGTGTGTGTGTGTGTGTGTGTGTGTATCCCACAAGCACCCTTTCTCAGAAAGTTACTGAAGCATGAGCTCCACCAAATGAGGGGGTAAGCACACAGGTGGGCAATAAATGGAAGTCCCAGGAACTGTCCATTCAACAAGCATGTATTGCACCTCCCCTCCGTGCCAAGCACTGTGGTAGACACTGGCAATTCATTGGTGAACAACACACAAAAATCTCTGCCCTCGTGGCACTCTGATACCACCGGTGGGGGGCAGGGGGGGCAGCAACCATAATAAATAAGCACATCTTATGGGATGTTGGAAGGTAATAAGTACTGTGGGGAAGAAAGAAAATCAGGTAAGTTGGGGCACAGGAGTGCCCAGGGAGAAGGTGCAATTGATATGGATAAAGGGAAGAAATCCCAAGATTCCTCAGACCCAAGGGAAGCGAGCAGGCTTCAGAGGGCTCCCCCAAAATACTGAAAATGATAGATTCTATGATAGGTTTCACCACATTAAAAAATTGAATTAAGAAGCTGACAGACAGATGAGAAAAATTTCAGAAAAACAGCCACACCAAAGACAAAGCACACGGGACTTCCCTGGTGGCACAGTGGTTAAGAATCTGCCTGCCAGTGCAGGGGACACGGGTTCAATCCCTGGTCTGGGAAGATCCCACATGCCGCAGAGCAACTAAGCCCATGCACCACAACTACTGAAGCCCGCGAGCCTGGAGCCAGTGCTCTGCCTAGAGCCAGTGCTCTGCAATAAGAGAAGCCACCGCAGTGAGAAGCCCGTGCACCACAACAAAGAGTAGCCCCCGCTCTCCACAACTAGAGAAAGCCCGCGCACAGCACCGAAGACCCAACAGAGCCAAAAATAAATAAATATTAAAATAAATTAAAAAAAAAAAAAAGAAAGCACAATCGCAGTTCACGAGGCAGCTCACTCATCTCAGCACTGAGTGATATTTACAGGCATAACACAGATGCACTGATTCAACCGGTAATTACTATACTCCACCCTGGCAGGACCCGGAGAGGAAGTGGGGCATGAGAGAGCTGGATTCTCACCTCTTTTAACAGAAAGGCAATAGATAATGACTACAAGTGATAAAGCAAATCATAAAGTACAAAGATATTATTTAGAAAGATGGACAGAAATGATAGGAAGAACACTTAAACCAGTGGTAACTGGGCTGTGAGTAGGGAGCTATGTGGCGGGGGCTGCCGATTTTCATTACAAGCCTTTCTAGGGCTGTTTGGCCTCTTAAACATTGATGCAAATAATGATTAATAAATTGGTATATCTTCTTCATGGAAATTCTAAGAAGCTCTCACTTGCTAATGTAAAGCTGTGTGAGGATGTCTATGACCACATGGCTTTAATAAGAAGCAAAAAGCATAAAAGAAAAAGAAACAACCAAAATATTTATCAAGAGAGTGGTAAAGTAAATTAGGTACATTCCTCCTGAATTCTCTGCAGCTGCTGAAAAGCACAGGGCAAAGCTCTAACACAGAAAAAGAGTAAGGGCAGAGAAGCAAGTTACAGAATATGAACTGGAGTCTTAGCTTTTTTTAAATTAGAGTCTATGACACCAAAGCATGGCCAATGGGGATCTTGAGTTATGCAAGGAAAAACAGGGAGGTGAACAAAGCTTGAGGAAAACGTCTGTGGTCGACACTAGAGCCTGCTGGAGAGCAGGTGGAGGGGATCACACACACAGCCAGCTTCAGGGGAAGGGGTGAGGGGAGAGGGGGAGGCCATGGCCCTGAAGAAGTCAGCTGAGCAGGAAGCAGGGGCAGGGCAGGGAGGGGCAGCTGAAAGAAGAACGAAGGACAATTCTCAGTCTTCACCGGGGCCCGAAAGGCAGCCAGCGTGCAAAGCCCAAGCCACGCCAGGCCACTCCTCTCACCTTGCGAGAGGCAGGGCACCCCCTCCATGGGCTGGGTTTGGCTGCCCATCCCAGGACAGTGGGCAGGAAGGGAGATGGACTCACCTGGCCCAGCACAGTTCATTGGCGCCCCAGCTGGAGAAAGGGGAGGGACGGTCCACGGCTCTGATCTGTCCCTTCCTTGCCCAGAGCCTCTATCCCTGGCTGGCTTGAGAGTGACCTCAGGCCAAAAGTGCAATGGCTCGGCCTAATGTTGTGAGGTCATGTTCCGCCCAGGGAGGGGCAGGAGGATGACTGTAACCATCCTGGGAGGGGGCTGGGAGGCTGCTTTAAGCACATGGCCCATGCGTGTGGAGCACTTGTTGCAAACCAGGCCCTGTGCTTGCACTTGGCCTGTGCTGTTTCCTATGTTTCACTCACTTCTATAACCCTCGTGGCGCAAGGGAGGAAACTGGGGTTCAGAGGCTACAGAACCTGCCTAACATCACACAGCTAGTGTTAATTATCTAGTACTGTGCAACAAATGATCTCAAAACTTAGAGGCATAAATCAGCACACATTGATGATCTCATGGTTCCTGTGGATAAGGAATACGGGAGCAGTTTGTCTAGATGGTCCTGTCTCAGGGTCTCTCATGAGGTTGTGGGCAAGTTGTCAGCTCAGGCTGTCATTGAAAGGCTCGACTGAGGCTGGAGGATCCACTTCCAAGATGACCCATTCACCCAGTGTTGCTGGAAGCCTCAGTTCCTCATCATGGGGGCCCCTCCACAGGGCTGTCTGTCTTCATGCCACAGCAGCTGGCTTTCCCCAGAGTGAATGAGTCTAGAGAACAACACCCAAGATTGACACTGCAGTGACTTTTATAACCTAATCTCGGAAGCGATATAGCATCACTTCTGACACGGTCTGTGGGTCACAGGGTACCCCTGGTACCATGCGGGAGGAACTGCAGGAGGGTGTGAGTTCCAGAAGGTGGGATCGCTGGGGGCCATCTTCAAGGCTGGCCACCACAGCTGGTCAAGGGCAGAGCCAGGACTCCAATCCTGCTAGGACGCAGGGAGAGACAAGGTAAGAGAAGCAGGCCAGGCCCGCACCCCCGGAGGTTTAGTGAGCCTGGGAAGAAAGTGCTCTACCTGGAAAAGGGGAGGTAGGGAGACCAGTTAGGACGCATCCAGTTAGGGAGAGACACGGGGACTCTCAAAAGATAATGGGGGGGACTTCCCTGGTGGTGCAGTGGTTAAGAATCTGCCTGCCAATGCAGCAGACATGGGTTCGATCCCTGGTCCAGGAAGATCCCCCATGCTGCAGAGCAACCAAGCCCGTGTGCCATAACTACTGAGCCTGAGTGCTGCAACTACTGAAGCCCACGCACCTAGAGCCCATGCTCCGCAACAAGAAGCCACCACAATAAGAAGCCTGCGCACCGCAAGGGAAGAGTAGCCCCTGCTCACTGCAACCAGAGAAAGCCCACGTGCAGCAACGAAGACCCAACGCAACCAAAAAAAAAAGATATTGGCGTGGTCTCTGCCTCTACCTACTAAGTCCCTGGTCACCGTGCCTGAGGTTTGCTCGTGGCTGCTGGTGGATGGATGAAAGATGCCAAATTCAGCCAACGATTTCCTAGCCACCTGGGTAAATATCCTCCCATATGAATCATGCTATGTGAGGAAAAAACCTAGACTGGAAGTCTGGAAACGGAAAGTTGCATGAGGTCTCAGGCAAGTAAGCTTCCCTCTCTGAAACTCAGCTTCCCCAACTTTAAAATGGGTTGACTCCCCAAACTGGTCAAAATTCCAAAGACTGAAAACATCCCGTGTCGATAAGCATGTAGGGCAACTAGCACCTTCATACACTGATGGTAGTAATGTAGTGTCCCCTTTAGACCCAGGCAGTGCGGAGCCCTGGCCTAGGCCCTTCTCTCTAGAAGGTATGGTGGGGAGAATAACAGAATAACAATGCTTCCAAAGATGTCCACATCCTAATCCCCCAACCTGTGAATATGTTATCTTACATGGAAAGGGGGAATTAAGGTTGCTAGGGAGCTGACCTTAAAATCAGGAGATTAGGGACTTCCCTGGTGGTCCAGTGGTTAAGAATCCGCCTTCCAATGCAGGCAACACGGGTTCAATCCCTGGTCGGGGAACTGGGATCCCACATGCTGCAGGGCACCTAAGCCCACGTGCTGCAAAGAAGAGCCTGCCGCAACAAAGAGCATGCGTGCCACAACTAAGACGTGACACAGCCAAAAAATAAAATAAATAAATAAATTTTAAAAATCAGGTGATCATCCAGGTAGGGCCAATATAATCACAAGAGTCCTTAAAAGATGGAAGAGACAGAAAGAGTCATGGTCAGAGTGATGTAATGTGAGAAACTGGACTGCCATTGCTGGCTTTGCCAATGGAAGGGGGTCATGAGCCAAGGAATGCCAGCAGCATGTACCAGCTGGAAAAGGTAAGAAAACAGATTCTCCCCTAGAGCTGCCACAACCTCGATGTTAGCCCATTGAGGTTTATTTTTGACTCTGACCTTCAGAATTGTAAAATAACCAATTTATGTCTTTTTAAACCACTAAGTTTGTGGTAATTTGTTCCAGCAGCACTAAGAAACTAATACAGAAGACCCTTCTGTGGCCCTCCTGTGGCCACAGGATGGAGGAGGAACCCACAGGGCCCAAAGGAGTGCCCAGGCAGGGCCCCCTTCAGCCTTCTACATACACTTGAGCATCAGAATCCGCAGAGTTCCCTGTGCATCACTCCAGGGTCCATCCTCCCCAGGGCAGCTGGGGTGGGTGGGGAGGAACCCAGCTGGTCCATGGTGGGATCTGGTTATTAGGTCAAGGAACATGCATCTTAGAGGAACATCCATCCTTGTTAAAACAGTGAGACAGATCCACGCATCCCCACCTGGGAAGCTCTCCACTTCACGTTGTTCAATTAAAAAAAATAGTGAATGGCAGAGCAGTATTAAAAGTGCATAGGACTTCCCTGGCAGCCCAGTGGTTAAGACTCTGCGCTTCCACTGCAGAGGGCGTCGGTTTGATCCCTGATCAGGGAACTAAGATCCCACAAGCCACACAACGGGCCAAAACAAAAACAAAACAGTGCAATCCCAGGTTGTAAAACAAAGACATAAATGTGGAAACAAAGTCCAGGGTCACGTTGTAAAGAACCACACCAAGCTGTTAACGGTGGGGGAGTGGGACGCAGAGGGGCGTGGAAAAGAGGGTTGTGGTGCAGGGGGGTCCATAGGCAGGCGATGGAACGGAGACGGAAGAGGCGCAGAGAGGCGGGGCCGGGTGGGTCTGGGCGCTGGGCCTCCCTTAAACTGGGTCAGAGGGCTCCGCGCACCCCTATTGCTCGGCGGAGGCGCGGCTCTCCGCAGCGCGGCCCCGATTGGCCGGAGCGAGAAGCCCGCCCACAGCAAGGAGCCCCGCACAGGGCGAGCGGGTCAGCGGATGCCGCACCCCTTCCCGGACCTGCAGGTCCTCTTAGCCCTGGCGCGCGGCGTAGCGGGTTGGACCAGGTTCATTGTGGACGACCCGCCTCTCGGACACAGCCCGGTTCGGCGTGGCCCTTAAGTCGGTCCCCAACCCCCAAACGAGCTTCTCCGGCCGGGACCACCCGGAACCCCTGCACGAATCCTCGTGCGACCCCGAGCGCATTAATGGCCCACCACGGTGCCCGGTGAGCTCGGGGCCTAGGAGACCCGTCATCCCGATGACAAGCCCGAGGCTTCGGGAGGGACACCTCAGCGCCGAGACTCCAACTTGAACCGCAGGCGCTCGGCACAGTCCAGAAGCGTCCAGTGGAAGCCTCGCAGAGCCCAGGCTCGGCAGCCAGGTGTCCCCCGCCCCCACCCAGGGGAGTCGTGACGCAGTGGCCGCGTGGGCCGAGCACCTCCCTGCAGAGACTCTCTTACCAACGCTGGGCCCTCGAGTCCTCCCACCCACACCCAAACAAGCCACGAAGAAGCTGGGAGCCCCCAGATCCCCTCCCCGGATCCCACTCCAGTTTCTCCAAATAGTGAAAGTCGCCCGCACCCACCAGTGACTCAGACACACACCTGGTGTCACCTCCCCCGCCCCCCCAGTCCACACCCACACCAGAGCAAGCCTGTCCCCGTACTTTGTCTCTGGCCCCACTGCCACCCGACAGCCAGTCCCTCAGGGTCTCCTTGTTACCGCCACGCCCCCAGCAACCGGAAGGAGCACTTAAAACGCCAGGGCATCCTTGTGTTTAAAACCCAGCAGCCTCAAACTCAGAACCAAAGCAAGCGAGGTGGGTGCGGGGCTGGGGGAGGCGGGGTGGGAGTGAGAGTGTCCTTGGTGCAGTTCCACTTTGGGGAGATCTGGAGATGATGATGGTGATGGTGGCACAACAATGTGAATGTACTTAATGCCACTGATCTTTGCACTTAAAAATGGTTAAAATGGTGAATGTTACGTATATTTTACAAAACAAACTCCAGTGGCTGCCCCCACACCTCAAATAAAATCCAAACTCCCAGGCCAACTGCAAGGCCCAGCTCCCCACGCTGTGGTTCCACTTCAGCCCCCAGGTCAACTCCCCCTCCAGCCCTAGCAGCCATCCGTGTTCCATCAACACACAGCCTGTGCACTGGGCCTTTGTGGGGCAGTTCCCTTTGCTTCCAGCCCAGCATTCGCTCCCACTTTCCCTGGTGTCACTCTTGCTGACCACCATCTCAACTAGCCCCTCTGTGATTCTCCACCCAGAGAGGCAGCATGGTAGCAGGGTTAACAGAGGCCCGGCAGCTGGGCAGGCCAGGCCACGTCCCCACCCCAGCGCTCACCAGCTCTGGGACTTGGTGCCCCCGTTTCCCCAGCTGAGAAATGAGGATGACAAACAGGAACCCCCTTTGGATTGTGGACAGAAGGAAGGAGTACTAGTACATGCTAGAGCACTAGGAGGCCTGGCACTGGTGGGCACTGTAAAGTCTCCTCCCTATTGGGCTCCTGCAGGTGGCCCCCACCCCAGGCCATCCCTCAGGCCTGCATCACATGGTTGTTCTTCCCAGCCTATTCACCGTCAAACACAGCTGGGACCTGCAACCAGCTTCCCTGGTGGCACAGTGGTTAAGAATCTGCCTGCCAATGCAGGGGACATGGGTTCGAGCCCTGGTCCGGGAAGATCCCACATGCCGCGGAGCAACTAAGCCCGTGCGCCACAACTACTGAGCCTGCGCTCTAGAGCCGGAAAGCCACAACTACTGAGCCCGCGCACCGAGAGCCCGTGCTCCGCAACAAGAGAAGCCACCGCAGTGAGAAGCCCGCGCACTGCAAAGAAGAGTAGTCCCCGCTCGCCGCAACTAGAGAAAAGCCTGCGTGCAGCAACAAAGACCCAGTGCAGCCAAAAATAAATAAATAAAATAAATTAATTAAAATGCAGAGATTAAAAAAAAAAAGCTGTCCTACCCAGGGAGCCCAAGAGCCTGTGCTCCCAATGTGGGGGGACTGTTGCCAAGGCTGAGAGGACCCCAGAGGCTGCAGGATGACACTAATGGACAAACACAGTGGCAAGGTGCAGGACACACACCGAGGACCCCCGAGCTGCCCACCAGCACCAGGCTGGGTCACCCACAGCTGTGTAAACACCAGGGCACAAGCGGATCATTTTACCCACTCAGGAGTTGGGTCAGGAGGTAGAGCTGTTCAGAAAAGAAGCCAAAAGAAATGGAGCCTCAATTATCCTGAGGGCTCAAGGCAGTGGGAACTCTGGTTGGGCAGGTTGACCGGGGTCAGCCCAGGGGCCCCAAGGCCAGTGCAGATTCCTCTTGAAGGTCGGAGAGGAGTGCCCGGTGCCGTGTCCAGGTCCAGCGCTGTGGCCTTGGGCCTCCACTCGGCCCACCCAACTAGGGTACAGAGACCTACCCACAGGACACCTGCACACACCAGCCTCCCAAAACCTTTTCAGTGCCCACCCGAGGCCCCTCCTGTCTTCGGCTCCTCCCAGCCTGTTCCCTAACTTGTCTCCATGACCATTGATCCATTCTTTCCTGTTAAACATTCCAAGGTGCACCTACCCTTTAGCTCAGCCCCACAGGCAAACTGAAGCCGCACAATCACTCCCCAAGCCCCTTCCTGCCGGCTTTCCAGCCTGTAGTCCATGGCTTCCCCCTCCTGCCCTCCATTCATTTTCAGCTAGCTCATCTGCCTGTGGGTCTGCAGGCCTCAAACACATCTGTCTAACAGAGAGGGGACCTGCTGCCCCCACTGAGCCCCATAAACCCCACGGGCAGGGTGGAGCTGGAATCCGGCCACTCCCAACCCTGAGCCACAAACACTACCCCCAACCACCACCGCCAACAGCCACCAGGGTGAGGGCAGAAACAGCAAAAGCCCCGCTTTGAAGCAAAAAACTCAGAGACCAGGCGAGTCCCTACGGGGCACATGTTTATCCAAGCCAGCCGCCTCCGGGCCGAGGCCCCCACCACTCTCTGGAGACCAGTTCCTCGATGGCCCAGCCGACAGTGTCCAGCTGGGGCTGGGCATCCCCTCCAGCGGCAGTCCTCAGTCACTGCCTGGCTTCTTCCGCCTGCCACACCAGCTCGCCCGAGATGTAGGTGGCCCGGACGTGGAGAGAGTCGTCGAGCACCACAAAGTCTGGGTCAGAGGTGGGTGGTGAGAAGCAGGCAGGGGCAGGGCCGCCACCGTCCCCACCCCAAGGCCCGGGTGCGGGAAACCAAGGCCCAGCACACGACTTGTGCAGGACATCCCGGCCCATCACAGACTGAGGCCCCAGAAGCAAGACTCCGGGCAGCAGAGAACAGACAACAATGCTCCCGCAGACCCTTGCCTGGCCCGTCTCAGATGCCAGAAGGCCTGGCCTGCTGGATGGGAAAGGGGGGGCCGACCGAGGCCGCTGGCCAGGCAAAGCCACCTAGGCGAGGGGAAGAGCCCACCTCCTGCCCACCTGCCTCCCTGGCCCTGTCCCGGGCCTCCCAGGAACTCCCAGGCCGCCCCTCATTGGGCCCTGACCTGCATCGGCTCCGAAGTCCAGGGTCCCCTTGTGCTTCTCCAGGCCCAGCAGCTGTGCAGGGTGCAGGGACGCAGCCTCCAGGGCAGACTCCACGCTGCAGCCTGCTCAGGGAGCACAAATGGGTGACTACCCCCAACCTCTGGCTGGCTCTGCCATTTGACTTCAGGGCAGGCAAGGCCGGGGGTGGGGGTGCAGCGGCAGAGCACCGAGTCCTGGGTGGCCTCATGATGCCTGGGGTCCTGCTTCCTGGAGGGGTGCTCTCCTTGGAAGCCAAGGGGAGGGGCCTGCAGGCATTTGGGTCCAGAGCATTTTGTCAGTGAGGTCCCTGCAGGGCTGGGATGGGTAAGTGGCAGGAAGAGGATACCCAGTAGGGTTCCCCCCCAGCCCCAGAGCTCCAAATCCTAAGGTCACACCCCAGGACTCCACAGCAGGGTGACGAGGCCCTCCCCTCCCCCCAACCTGAGGACACTGCTGGGTACCCCAATTCTCTCCATCCCCTGCTTCACCCCCCAAGCCAGGCCACAGCTGTCCGTGCCTCCCAATTCGTCTCCCTGCGGCTCCAAACAGCACCTTGGACCACGGTGCCCCCTAACCCCCGCCCCCTGCGTGACATCCCAGCCCCAAGGCACTGCCAGGAGCCCCACAGGGCCTGGCCCACCACAGCCTCTGCCAGACACACCCTCATCACCTCCCCAAGAACATGCCAACCCCCTTGAGAGACCCCCGAGCAGCCCAACCCTGGAGCCTGGAGTGCTGCCCCCACCCCGCCGCCCTCCACAGCTCTGCACCTGCCAATCCTGCAGTCCCACAGGCCCCAGGCCAAGGCCCTGCCCTCGGATGCCGTGGTTTCAGTGCCTGTCACTGTGGGTTCCAGCCATCCGCTTGCTCGCAGCCCTCTCCCTCTGCCATGAGCTCCTGCAGGCGGGACCTTGGCCACATTCCTAGTGCCCATCCCCTGGGGACCCCACCAGACACAGACAGGCCCTGGTGGTCCCCACTCTTCCCTCCAGCCACTCCCAGATGTAGCCTCTGCCCCAGCGTGCGCGCACGCGCGCACACACACACGCGCGCGGCACACGCACCCCAGCCTCACTGACCTGTGGCCTGCAGGAAATGCCGGACGCAGGTATCCATTGGGGCTATGCTGCCACTCAGTGTGTTGGTGCCTTGAGAGCAGAGAGGGCAGGTTCTGGGGAGGCCAAGGGCACCAGGCACATTGGGCCACCCGAAGGCCCAGTGGGTCGGCAGGGGACACCCAGGTTCTTATATCCCACCAGAGGAGCTGAGAGGCTATCCTCACTCCGGCAGTCTTCGGGACAGGGGTCACTCACCTGCCACGTAGGCTGTCAGCCCATCCACCTCCACCTCCTGCTGCCCCAGCGTGTGACGGCCATTGCCCAAGCCCAGGGCAGGGACAGCATCAGTGACCAGCACCAGCCCTGCAAGGGGAAGGGGCCTCAGGAGCTGCCAGGCCTCGTCTTCCTACCGGCTCCCGCCCTGTATGGCCGCTCACCCTCGGGGTGGGCCCGGTGGGCGATGCGCAGGGCGGCAGGGTTGGTGTGTATGCCGTCAGCAATCATCCCGTAGAAGATGTGGCGGCCCAAGGGCAGCCGATCACTGGTCAGGAGCCCCACGATGCCTGGGTCACGGTGGTGGAACTGGGCAGGGGCAGGCGGGGGGCGCTGAGCGACAGCAGGACCCCTGCACCCTCCCGCCAGGAGCTGGGGTGGCACTCACAGGCAGCATGGCGTTGAAGAGGTGGGTGATGAAGGTGGCCCCGCTCTGCACGGCTTCCTCCGCAGTGCCTAGGTCAGCTACTGAGTGCCCTGCGGGGACCCAGACTCAGACTCTGCACCCGGCCCAGGACCCCGGGTGGGCCGGCCCCCAAGGTGATGACACACCCCCTTACCTAGGGACACGCAGATGCCGAGGGCCGTCAATGCCCGGATCACCTCGTGGCTGCGGCCCAACTCAGGGGCCAGTGTCACGATGCGGACATTGTCCAGGCCCCCATAGATGGCCAGCAAGTCTTGGAAAGCGTTGGCCTCAAAGGAACGTAGGTGGGCCTCGGGGTGTGCGCCCCGCTTCTCGCGGCTGATGAATGGGCCCTCCAGGTGCACCCCTGGGGGGAGGGGAGGGTATGGTTCCAGCAGGCCCCCTGCCCTGCAGCCCCCACCCTGGCCCCTCTTGCCTGCCCGCCCTCCCTCCCCAGTTGGGCATCTGGAAGGCAAGGGGCTGCCAACAGGTCCCCAAGGAGCCTCCCAAGGTAGGGGTGGGGAGAGGGGTCAGCCACTCACCGAGGACCCCTGCCCCATGGGGACCACCACTCTTCACGGGGATCTGAGGAAGGACCTGGGGGGAACCAGCTGTTAAAGCCCTGCCCCCCACGGCCCAGCACCCAGAGGTCACAGCCCAGTCAAGGTCAGAGGTCAGAGTTCAGAGCCCAGCCCCTGCTGGCCTTCCCTCAGGTGTTAGAAGATGGTCGAAGACCCCAACCACGGGAAAGCACAGCACATCAAGAAATGACAGGTGCCCAGGGATGCAAGCCTGCCCTGCCTGAGAGGACCTAGAGGCGGGGAGACAGCTCCCAAGCAGGGGGCAGGCACGTGGCACCAAGGCCCTCAAGGTGGCCCCGTCAGACAGCAGCTAGGACGCAGCGGGCTGCGCACCAAAGGGTCTGGACCCAGACAGGATGACCAGCCTGGCCTCACTGAGCTGCAGGCCCAGGAAGCAGGGCTGGTGGAGGAGGAGGGCACGCAGTCCAGGCAGAGCAAGGGGCAGAAGCAGGGCTTGGTGGCCGGAAAGCTCAGGCACCGACGGCGCAGCCACACTGTGCCCGGATCTGGACACCAGGGGCAAAGGCACTTGTGTGACTCTCTGGGGAGGATGGGGGGCTGGAAGGGCAGGAGATGGGCCTCAAGGGGCTAACAGAAAGCTAACTCTTATCTTTCCTGGTGGAAAGCAACATTTACGCTGCCCTAAACCAAAAAGTTAAGCAGGAGTACTAGCACATTTTCTAGAGATATGGGGGCAAATTCCAAGGGTCAGCTGAGTTCAAAGTGATTACCTCTAGGTAGGAACTGGTGGGAACAAAGGGCTGCTGTTTTTCCTAACAAGCCGTGTGATACATGTAAGTTCACTAAAGGGTTAGAAAATTAAAATTAAAAAAAGAAATAATGGCTGAGTTTTTCTAGAATAGAGTTTTAAAAGGGAATGCTAGAAAGCACTGAGTAGACAGAACAGACAGTCTGGAGATGAAGGGAATGAGGCACGTTCAAGGCAGGAAAGCAGTGGAAAAGGTGAAAGTGTAGAGGGCGTGTGGGGCCTGAGGAAAGGGCCTGGCTGCCACCCTGAGGAGGTGCCTGATGTTGACTCAGCAGACAATGGACCTGAAGCAGAGAACAACGCACTCAGACCCTCCTCCTGGAAGGGTAGGAAAGGGCAAGACTGGAGGAAGAGACCCCCGAAAAAGAGCAGCTGGTCTCAGTGGACCTGAAGAACTTCTGACAAAGTAGCGATCCGTTTCCGCCCACTGTGAAATGGCCCTGGAGGGAGGTGGGGCAGAACGAAGGGGGGGGCGTGTGTGGGGACATCCAAGTGAACAGTTCTCTAGTTTCTAACGCGATACTGGTATCAAAGTTTTCATATTCAAAGCCCTCCACGATTTCCACCATACATCAGTTTACTCTATGCCTCCCAAGGCTTTCATCCTGTAAGCATTTATGAAGGGTGACGGGTGCCAGGAAGAAAACATAAGACAGAAGCCCTACTGGCCCCAAACTCCTTCCCCTATGGAAGAAGCCCCACAGTTCATATCATGATGCTTGAAGGTGCTGCTTGAAATCAGGGGCAGCGGGTGACAGCACGGCATGGGCAGTGCGCAGCAGAGGAGCTACACAGGGTGGACAGAGAGAGGCAGAGGCCTTCCAGGCAGAGAGCTTGGGGGCAGAAGAGGGAGCTGCCTCGAATGGCTGAAATGCAGGTGGGGAAGGAATGCTCAGGAGGGTTGGTCCACCCTGCAGGAGGTTGGGGGAAACATGAGTGTTGTGCGGAGCCTGATACCTGGGAAAGGCCACTCTGGCAGGACCCAGGGCTGGGAGAGCAGTTGGGAGACTGGGTTAAGAGTCACTAAGCCTCACTGTTGGGGACCAGGAGAGGGGAGGAGAAAGAAGCGGGGGCAAGAGGGTAGGCATGTTCCTGGATCCTGGGCAGGGAAATTACAGCCTGATGACTGAGAGAGAAAACACAGAACCAGGGGCCAGTTTGCAGCAGGAAAACAAGATTGGTTTTTGACACCTGACTCTGTCGTGGGAGACTCAGGGAAATTTCCAGAAAGATGTCCATAGCTGACATTTACCAAGGGCATACTATGAACCAAGCATAGTGCTGAGCGCCCAACCCTAAGAGATGGATTCCGTTATTATTCTTACTTAAGGTTTGAAAAAACTGAGGCTCAGAAACAAATAACGTTGTCCCGAGTCTCCCAGACGATACATGAAGTCAGGGGGCCGGGATCGAACCCGGGTCCACAGCCAACCTCCCCCGCCTCCCGGCTCTGAGTCTGTTTGCACACACCCAGGAAGGGACCCCACAGCAGGCAACACAATCCGGGATCCTGGGATGGATCCTGTTCTGGAGAAAAACTACAAAACTAGAACATAAAAGGTAGACTAAAAGGTAACCGTGTTAATTCCGCAAACTCAAGGACCCCATGGTACTCGAATAAAGGAATACCCATGCTTTTAAAAAAGGGGTAGGGCTTCCCTGGTGGCACAGTGGTTGAGAATCTGCCTGCCAATGCAGGGGACACGGGTTCGAGCCCTCGTCTGGGAAGATCCCACATGCTGCGGAGCAACTAGGCCCGTGAGCCACAACTACTGAGCCTGCGCGTCTGGAGCCTGTGCTCCCCAACAAGAGAGGCCGCAACAGTGAGAAGGCCCGCGCACCGCGATGAAGAGTGGCCCCCGTTCGCCACAACTAGAGAAAGCCCTCGCACAGAAACGAAGACCCAACACACCCAAAAAATAAATAAATAAATAAATAAATTTATAAAAAAAAAAGAAAGGGGTAAATACTAAGGAGCAAACACGTATGTTGTGTGCCAGCTACAATTCATAAATTCAGAGAACAGAACAATATACAGAGAAAACAAGATCGAATAACATAACGTGGCAAAGAGCAAAACCGGAGAAGCTGCGTACAAAGTAAAACTTAAAGGAAAAATGGACCGTGGACAACTGAATCCCAAGACTTGCAGATAAGAAAGAATTGGAACAGTGTGGTGGTGCATGCGGGAGCAGCAGAGGAAGCCTGGGGCAGGCGACGGAGCTTCTTTCTGTAGAGCTGTTCACTGGCACCGCATACCACAGATCGGTGGTGGGGCATGATCAACTAAGGACGTGGCAATCACAGAGTCCCAGCAGCCTTAGTCAAGGAGGTGCCTGGAGGCGGCCAGATTGCAGGGTGGGGAGGGCATATGGCAGGTGGCTGAGGCAGCGAATGCGGAAGCCCATGGGGACAGTCAGACCCGCAGTGGCACACCAGGCGGAGGAACACCTGGATGAGAAAGCCCAGGGGAGGGGACCCCCAGGCCCGGGTGGAGGGAGGCCAGCAGGTGGGGCCAGACTCAAGGGCCAAGGGGTGTTCGTGAGGGAAAGAGATCAGATTTGAAAATTAAGAGGCTGGGTGCTCCTGGGGCCTCCTTCGCTTGAGGCTGGGAGCCTGACCTCACCTTGCGATAAACCTCCGGTGGCGAGGTGACCAAGGTGGGACAGAAGGAGGTGACTCCGTGTGGCAGGATCCTCCGGGCCACCAGGGCGACTCCCGAACCCACGTCCTCCGTGGCCTGAGAAAAGTCAACGCCAAACCCACCTGCGGTACAGACAAGAGGGGATCACACGATGCTCAGAGCTCCTCCTCTGGGTCCCCGCCCCGCGGGCTCCAGACCACACCGTTGATCTGCACGTCGATGAAGCCGGGCGCTAGGATGCAGCCCCCGCAGTCCCTCTGCTCGTCAGCCACGCGCCGCTCCTCAAAGAACAGCTTCTCCGGGTCCAGAATGCTGCCCCCTCGCACCCACAGATCCTCCCTGCGCACAGAGCGGGGCGGAGGTTCGCATCACCGGCCCCGGAGCCCACCAGGCAGCCCCGGCCCCGGCCCGCACCCACCTGAGCAGCGCCCGGCCCCGCAGGATGCGGCAGTTGGTGAACTGGATCACCGGGGCCCGCGCCGCGCCCTGCCCGCCGCGCATCCTGAGCCCAACCGAGCGGGAGGCGCCGGATTCCGCGCCGAGTTCCGGCCTAGAGCTTGGCCGGGCGCACGTGACTCTCAGCTGACTGAGGCGCGCCCACGTGATCCGGGCGCCCACGTGACCAGCGCAGTCCACAGTGACGCGGCAACGTCTTCCCGGGTGGCCCGGCCCTCGGCCCCTCCTTCCCGGCCCCGCCACCCGCGAGCCCGGGGCCCCAACAAGCGACCCACACCCAGGAATCCAGTCACATCCGAGAACTTTATTGGACACGGTTCGGCGCCAGGGCCCAGTGGGCCCAACACACTGCGCCACGGCCCTGGCAGCCAGGGCTGCAGGAGGTGGTTCCATCCAACGCGTCTCAGGGCAAATGGTAACCGCACAATGCAACAGTCTACCTAAGATTACTATAGAGTTGGGAGACGGAGGGCTGCTCCACAGACGTATGAACAGGTCAAATCTTTATAAATAAACATCCAGTGAAGAGAAAATGACAACTCTAATTCATCCTTATACACAGAGCACTCTAGGGCAGATGGGTGGGGGCGGCCAGAGGCCTGCATCCTCACTGGTCAGGGGCCTGGACCGGGAGTGGTGGGCCCAGATGTCCACGGCACGGGGCGGGCAGGGGCAAGGCTGGGGGCAACAGACGATGGGCACTAGGACACTGCGCATTTACAAGACCAACTACTGGCAGGCAGATGCCCCGTGCGTGTGTGTCAGGCTGTTCGTTCTGGAATGAGGAGGGGGTGGTCTTTACATCATATTCTGTGGCTGGTGGGCCCGGAGGGGCTACTTTGTGGAGAGGATGAGGGCGACGATGAGACCGTAGAGGCCGAGCACCTCGGCGAAGATGAGGATCAGGATCATGCCCACGAATAGCCGGGGCTGCTGGGCAGTGCCCCGCACGCCGGCGTCCCCCACGATGCCGATGGCAAAACCAGCTGCCAGCCCACTCAGGCCCACGCTCAGGCCAGCGCCCAGTTGAAGGAAACTCCTGGGGGAGAGAGTACACAGGATGGATGTCAGCCAACAGCCAGGGAAGGCAGCAGGCATGGGTCACCAGCCATCCACCCAAGACCCCTCCCGGCTCCGCACAGTGGCTTTACCCCAGGCAGGGTGTAGGGAGAGCAACCCAGGCCTCACCTGTAGAGACTGATGCCATCATTCAAGGAGTTGGCAATGAGGACTGCCACCACCAGGCCATAGATTGCGATGATACCGGCCATGACCACTGGGATGATGGACTTCATGATCAGCTCCGGCCGCATGACAGACATGGCTGCGATGCCGGTGCCACTCTTGGCTGTGCCATAGGCGGCACCCAGGGCTGAGGGGGAGAAGAGGAGGTGAGCCCAGAGCACCTGTGGCCAGGACCCTGGGGGCAGCTTTTGGCATACTTGAAGGCCAACGCAAGTTATCACCCGCAAGGGGCAAGACGAAAGTGGCACTCGGCCAAGAGCAGGTGGCCTTCAGAGGAACGGCCACAGCTGGGCACTCAAGGAACCCACTGTATGGGTTCCTCCACCAGATGCCCTCATGGCTGTCTGGCCCGTATGGGCTCCTGCTCTCCTGTGAAATCCCAACCCAGGCTCACCAGCACTCCCCATGCCTGCTGCATAGATCCCATGCTCCCATGGAGCCTCAGACCTAAAAGGTGGAGCTGTGACAGGTTGCCCTGTCACGTGGGGAAACAGGCAGCTGGGCACAGAAGCCTTGCAGATTCTGGGCACCTTTTGTCCCACCAGGCACTTTCCCAGGTCAAGAAAGGCCTAGAAAAGCACAAGCTATGTCAACAGCCCAGATGTTGAGCCTGGGTCAGCCCACAAGCCCTGGGACTAAGTGCAGAGACAACATGCTGGAAGAGCCACTGCCGTGCAGGGTCAGGGGAAGCTGGCCTGGCAATTCTCGTCCTCTCAGGCCAGAGGTTCGCCCACTCCCCACCCTGCCCACCCCACTTCCCACAACTCCCAGCCCAGGGACACGCTGCAGCCAAGAGCTAGTGTGTCTGTCAACAGGCTGAATGCTCTGCCAGAAAAGGCAGCTCTCGGCACCCTCAGCCACAGAGCAGGCCAGGACCCTTGAGTTCGGGGAGAATCCTCTCTGAACAACCAGAGAAAGGGCAAGTCAAAGAGAGGATGGTACAGGACAGACAGTGGGCTGTGAAGCCATCACCCAGGCCGACCCCAAGGCCCCTGCAGACCTGTGAGAAGCCTAGCTTGTGCTGAGGCCTCCAGTAATTGGGGGGGGGGGGGGCGGGGGCTCTAGGCACTGCAGGACTCCTGTCTCCCCTGCCACTGTCCCTCCTCCCTCTTCCCAGGGTGGGCTGCCTTCCTGAAAGCCCCCCTTCTCCTGGCCTGTCTTCCAAGCCTAGAAAAAACGTTTGCAAGCACAACAGAGAACCACAGGGGCCCAGGCAACTCTTCTGACTCCAGTCGCCGCCCTCGAGGCTCCCAATGTGCGGCTTGAGCAGATGCTGACATGGGTCAGAGGTGGAAGGGGCCAGGACAATCCCAGACACTCCTGTGCATCTTTGACTCACCTATTTGGGCTGCCAAAAGATGACTAATCTGTGCTCATTGCAGAGCAGGGATGAGGTCAGAGGGGCTCTGCCTTCCCAGGGCTCTGAGCCTGGTGAAGAGACAGACGCAGCCCCTCCAAGCATGGCAACACATTCCAGGAAGAGTGGGGAGGTCTGGGGAAAGGTTTCACAAGGGAGGTGACAACTGAGTGGAGGACTGATAGTGAGTAGGTGGTCACAGAAAGGCGAGGCAAGAGGAAGAAGATTCCAGACCACACAGAGCAGAGACACCAGATAGGGAGCAGAGGGAGGGAGGGAGGCAGCGGTGGGGGCAGCAGGACCTGCACTGCCTCCCCTCCACACCCCCAACATCCAGCCTTCAGGTGCCAATCTTCACCAAGCCGCTCCTGGAGCAACAGTGCATTTTTTGGCCTCCTACTACGGGCCCAGCACCACACCAGGCCAGCACCAGGGCTCATTACTCAAGGACGAGGGCACAGACTGATAGGTGGCACTGAGTGAGACCCCATTACAGGGAAGCCAGCACCCCAGGCAGTGGGCCCTGCTGCAAGGCTGGAGCGGGCGAGAGTCAGCAAGTGAGCTGGGCCCTTCTCTGTAGAGTGCAGCATGGAGATCATGTGGCTGTGCTTCCCCTGGGGGTGGGGAAGCCACAAGAGGAACAAAGGGAACAAGGATGACCATCAAGAGGGAAGAGCAGCCTGGCCCAGGCAGCTGGGCTGCGAAGACCCTGGATGCCAGCTCCAGAGTCCAAGCCTGAAGGTGCTCCAGATGGAGCAGGGAACAGAAAGAGGAATCAGCACACAGTTCCGTGAACATAGCGCCAAACACCAGCGGCTCACTGGTAGGGAGGAAGTCACAGAAGATATGGAAAAGGAGCAACTGACGGCTCCGTGGAAGACATGATGAAGAAAGAATATACAAGACTTGGATCGTAAGTTAAGAAAAAAAGGGAAGCTGGAATGGGTGATGGGGATTGGGAGAGGGAGTGGACCTCATTCAGTCGTAAGAAGACCAGTCAGCCAAGTGCTAGGCAGGCCAGGGGCAATCTGGGCCAGGAGCAGCGGACAGAGCTTGCACTCACCCTGGCAGCAACACCTGAGGCCTGAGAACTGTTCAGGAAGGCACAAGGAACTAGACGAAGACAGGCCCCGGAGAAAGGTTCTAGAGAAAGAAATTAAGTCAGAGTCTGACCCAACTGACCAAGTAAGAAGCTGGCTACTGTAGGGCCACAGCAAGCCCCATGTAGGGAGGGGAGCAGGAGTGGAGCTGCATACGAGCCAACCAGAACGGGTGGCCCCAATTCCCAGGAGCCTGAGGCAAGCAAAATACCTCTGGACCAGTGATACCCTGTTCTCAGTAACTTCCAAAGACCTGCTGGTCACGCTCCATTCAAAAGTACCAAGTAAGTTCTAGAAGGACAGGAAGAGAGGCACCTGGTGACCGGAAGGAGGCCAGGAGCTGGATACGGAAAAAGGGTTCAGGGGCAAACTCAGCGAGAATTCAAGTTCCACATGGGCAGGGTTCTTGTTTTGTTCACCGATGTCCCCCAGTGCCTGGCACATAGTAGGAGCTCAATGGAGAATTGCTGAATGGTCAATGACAGACAATCAACAACCCACAAGTGGCTAGGCACTGGCCCTGAAGGCATTCCAGAGGCAAAGAGCAGAAAAGGCTGGGGGAAAAGGGGGTACATCAGCCTGCTGGGAGGCACGGGAGAGCAGGCAGCTCTGGAAGATGTGGAAATAGTAGGCGTCGCTTAGGACAGAAGGGGAAGTACAGGCCACTTCTACCACCACAAATGACCCCTTACTCACACATGATGGGAAGGGCAGGGCCCACTCAGCAGCTTGTGACCGGCAGTCAGGCCTGCCTGGGCAGAGGGAGGCCCCAAGCCCCCACCCCACTAGTGTTTACAGTCAGCAGAGAGTGTTTAGAGTTCAATCCCTCCACATACCTGCATAGGGAGCCTCTCCAGTCCACCACACAGGGTGGGGCAGGGCGAGTCATCAAAGCCCGAAACCAGACCTACCTCAGAAGGCCTGGACCAGACCAGGCCAGGCCAGTCCACAGGGGCTGCAGGACTCACCTCCCTGGGTCCCACATTCCTGGCCGGGCCCAAGTGCTCTTCTCCCAGAAGGGCCAATTTTCATTGAATTTTACACCCCAGTACTGGTAAGACCCAACTTCAAAACCAAGGTGCCATCAAAAACCCTGCAAGGCCCCTTCTCCATTCCTAGGGCAGCCCCTCCCAAATCCAGGCCTCAGGGAAGGAGAAAAAGGTCATTCATTCATTCAGGCCTGAACTGAAGACTTCCTTCTATGGAAAAAACCCCAATCCCCTTAACACTGAAGCTGCATGCTACCTCGCTCACCCAGACAAGCGTCCGCAAACGCAGTGCTGAGGCTGGCCTGTCTCCCAGACATCCATACTGCACCCTCGGCCTGTCTGACCCACCCCCACCCCCACCCCCCAACTCCACTCCCACCTCTGGGTCCCTGCCGGCTCTCAAGACCAACCTCTCAACCCAGCTTTTCTAACCAACCCACACCGCCTACAGGGGTATTGGGAAACACCGACAAGCCCTAACCGGAAGCACCTGACTGGGTGCAGACCCACCTGACCCCCGCCGACAGGCCAGGCCTCCACAAGGGCGAGGGCTGTGGACCACAGCGGGGAGCGCCAGGGCAGGATTCCCCACCTCCGCCGCCCACGGACAGGGTCGGCCCCGTGTCGTGGGATCTTTCCGAGGTGTGATGTCACACCTGGCCGCAGAATGGGGGGGGGCGGGTGCGGAGCAGACGCAGGACCGCGAGCCCCCACCCCAGCCTCGCTCCCGCCTCTCCAGGGGCTAAGATGGCAGCGGCGCCGCCGCCCCACCCCCGCACCGACACGACCGGCTGGCCGCGGGCCAGCCCGGGACCCCCGGGAGACCCTGGGACCCACACCGGGGCCTAGCCCGCATGCCCTGCCCTCCAGACACCCGACAGCCCCCTGCAGCCCTCAGGGTCCTGGCCCAGGCCTGCAGTCACGTGAGACCCGGGACCCCCAACAGCTCGAAATTACGTCAGAGTGACGTCACACGCCAAACCCCGGCGAGCAGCAGGCACGAGCCCCGCGCGCCCCCCGCCTCCCGGGTCCCTCCTGCCACGGCGCTCACCGCTGAAGACCATGGCGGCCGAGGCGCCCATGACCGCGAAAAAGGAAGCGTACTCGGGGCCGCTCTTGGCCTCGGACATGTCTGCGGGTGAGGCGGGGGCGAGGTCGGGCCGGGCGCGGCGAGCACCGAGCTGTACGAAGCAAGCAATCAGACGGCTGGGAAAGCGATCCGGGCCGTCAGCCGCTGCGCTCTAAATACCAGCACCGCAGAACAAAATGGCGGCCGTGGCCGCGTCACATGACCCGGGCCCCGCCCCTGCGGGCCATACCACTTCGCGCCGGTAGGGGGCGTCACGGCCCCGGTACGCCCCCTAGCGGCCCGCTGACTGCCCACGCACTGTGCTGTCGCCTTGCCGGCCTGGACCCCTGCGCCCCGCCCCACCTCGGCCTCCTCAGGTGCGCTGTCGGGCGCCGCCGGCCTCTCGAACCCCGCGGCGTTGGGCCCTTCCGGTCCCCGGGCCGGGGCGGGGCGGTGGCGCGCCATATTAGCATATGGGGCGGGGCTCGAGGTGCCCCGCCTCTTCTGCGGCTGCGCGGCACTATTCGGTGTTCGCTTCCAAGCGTCGCTTTTCTTTGCGTTCTCGGTGTGCAGGCTGGCCGAGGGGTTCTCACGGCCCAGCCCGCAGGGACCCAGGACTACCGTCTACCCCGAACGTCCTCATACTTCCTGGGGTGATCTGAGAGTCCAAGCAGGCGGAGCCGAAATCCTGTGTCCCCGGTTGCCCCCCACCCCCACCCCGCTGAAACCGTCCCCAGACTCTTCCAGACCCACCAGGCCCCGACCCAGCAATTGTTGATTTCTCCCCTGGCTTCCGAGGAAAAGGAGCCCCCTCCCCCGTATCTGTTCCCTCCTTTGCATCAGGGACCAAGACTACAGTTGGAGGGGTTGTCTCTGCCCCTCAAAATGTAAGCATGACTGGTTTGAAGCCCTGTCGGTGTTGCAACCTGTGAAGTCTTCCTCGGGTTTCTACATCTTCTGGGGTCCCTGTCCTGCCTGTTCCCACACAAAGCCTGCAAATGCAGGGCCGCCCTTATCTCTGGAGCAGCAGTAAGTGGTTCCCTCTCAGCCCAGCAGGCAGCCTGGCCTGGGACTGGCCCCACCCTGATGATTCCATGTGGCCATCCTGGCACCCCAACTGGCTGCCTTATCTCTGCCCACCAGCTCTGGTTCCCTTTGCCTTTTTGTCCCGTCCATTTCAGGAGCCCTGGGTGGCTGCCATCTGGTCCTGGGTCTCCCTTGAGCCCCAAGCCCTTGTCCCAGCATTAAAGCACCCTCCCTGAACAGCCTGAGCGGCAGCTGTCATCAACCTTCTCCATGTGGGTGGTGGGGTCACCTCCCCTGGCCTGGCCCTCCCACTGGACTCTCAGACCCACCTTCCACGACAGGAACCTCCCTCACAGCCTCTTCTCAGTGAGGCTGAGTTTGCCCCCCTCTGAACTTGCAGCCCTCAGAGTGCCATGTCTGTCGTGTTTCAAAAGAGAGGAGGCCACCATTCTGCTAGAGCCCTCCCCACCACCCTCTGCCACCTGACCAACTTCTGGAAAGAGGAATCTTCACTCAGCATCTCCACCTCCTCCCCAGCTCCTTGCCCTTGCCAAGGTTGCTGGTGACCACCATTTCTCTAAGCTGAGGAACATTCGTCAAGCTGTCTGAATGGGCCTCTCTGCTGCCGCGGCCTGCTGCCCACTTCTCCACACCCCACTCTTTCCAGTTCACCTCCATCTGCCCTGACGCCCTCATTCCTTCCTGGAGTCACAAGGAGGAGCAAGGACGGACCCAAGCCCTGAAGCCTCAGCTTCACTGCAGGTCCCGGGTGTTCCCAGGGCTCCCCCTGCCCTGCCCTACCCTGGCTGATCACCTGCACCTTTCCAGACCTGAAGCTGTCCGAGCAAGCGAATGCCCAAGTGTCTGCCCCAGGCCCAATCCCCATAATTACAGGCACTCAGGGTCCAGGGCCCGGGGAGCCCAGACCAGGGAGCTGTCACTGGCTGGGGGGCAGGGAGGCTGCATGCAGGGGCAGAATTCAGACTAAGGAAAGGAGATGCAGGACAGCCCCCCTCGGGAAACTGCACAGCCAAAAGCACAGTGGTGGCAAAGCGCACAAACCCCAGCACAGCTGAAGTCCTGAGACTGGGAGGTCAGGGAGACAGTTCCCTCCTCAGGCTCAGAGGGCAGGTCGGCTTTGCTCACCGTCCTCTAGTTTTCTGCCCAAGTTCTGGTGTGAGAAGTCACAGCGGGTCTCCAGTGGGGCTGCTGACACCTCAAACCCGCATGTCTCAAACTGAGCTCACCTCCCACCGCATCACCACCAGCTTCCACTTGGTTGTTTCCATTTCCGGCAAGAGGCACAGCCGTCAGCCACTGCCACACCAGCAGCCTTCGAGTCACAGCTCCCTCTTCATTACTCACCAGGCCCCGAGATTCTGTGGCTTCCCAGCTCTCAGCTCTGCCCCTGCCTCACTGCTGCTGCTGCTGCCCCTCAGGCAGGCCTTTACTTCTGGCCTGGATCTTCTCACAGCCTCCAACCTGGTCTGCCTGCCCAGTCTTCCTCGCCCTGTCACCATGGGAGCTTCCTAACTGGTACATCTGACCAGTCACTCTGGTCCTGGAATCCTTCAATGTCCCTCTAAGCATTTGGGGGCATTATCTAATCCTCATAATGATCCTTTGAGGAAGATATAACCATTACCCTCATTTTGTGGACGAAACAGGCCTAGAAAGGTTTAGTACCTTGCCCAGGGTTAGCCGGCTAGCGAGTAGTGGAATTGAAACTCAAACTCCACAGGCTGAGCCTAGCCCGTGCGGCTTACTACACCTCCTGCTTCTTGCATAGGCACTCAGGGAGTGTCTGGTGACCAGTGACAGGGACAGGAGAGACCCAGGTCACCTTCCCCTTGGCCTCCCAGAATCAAGCAGGGCCCAGGGAGGGGGTGGGCCAGGGGATGTGGAAGGGAATGGCCAGGGACACACACCTCTGCCCTCTCTCTCACAGTTATGCAGCCCCTGGAGTGAAATCACAGTGTCACAAGCCCCTGGCCTGTCACTGTGCAGGTGGGAATTTCCAGGAATAAAGAAGGAGGGGCTTTGGGAGACTCAAGGCAGAGACCGCAATAGGGAGAGGTATAGAGAGATGCGGGGTGAAGTCCCGACTTCCCCGAGGGTTCTAATGGGGATGAACAGGCCCACTGTCTGGACTGAAAGATGGTGGGAGAGAGAAATCCAATGGCACTTTGCAGAGACCTCAGGGAAGGAGGAGATGGCTGGGGAGATGGAGACCAGGAATAAAGTGACAAAGGGCCTCAAATGATTAGAAAGATGAACTAATCCTGAGGAAGCCATTTCAAAGAAGAAAGGAGAGAGTCCTGCAGCCTGACATGGCAGTCTTATCAAGAACATCAGGAAACTGCAGACAAGGTGTCCAGGCAGAGCGCCTTCTCCCAGCGGACAGTCCCATTCTTCCGAGTAGCCATGAAGACACACCATAGGGTGTGATGCTCAGAGAGGGCACCAGGCTCTCTTGACTTGAATAGATAAGAGCTAAGTGTGGTCCAGGCAAGGCTGGGAGGAGATGGAACAAAAAATATAGTTGCGATATCAGAAGGGGGAGGGGCGGGATGCATAAAAATGACTTTTTGGTATAATTAAAATAATTGGAGCTTACAAAAAGATACAAGGTTTTTTTAAAATAAAAAATGTCTATGTACAAGCAGGACAGGGGCACAGCTGGGGGCAGCTAGTCCTGCAGGGGAAACTGTGTTTTCCTGAGTGGCTCCAGCTGGATGTCAGGCCCTGAGAGAGGCAAGAGGTGGAGGACTGGGGTGATCCCAGAGATGGAGCAGCCCCCCAACTTCTCACTGACCCCAACTCTGAGGGCTGATGAGAAAGGGCCTGATTGATTCTCTCTTTTTTTTTTTTTTTTGGCCAAGCAGAGCTGCTTGCGGGATCTTAGTTCCCTGACCAAGGATTAAACCCGGACCCCCTGCGATGGAAGCACATAGGCTTTACCACTGGACTGTCAGGAAATTCCCAGCCTGACTGATTCTTAAAACTCTTTGAGAACCAGACTGGCAGCAGGCAGGGAGCCCAGGGGCCGGCCCCGACTGCCAGGGGGCAGTGTGTGACTCCTTCCCCGGGCCAGTGAGAGGAAGGAAGGGGGAATCCTATGGGTTTACAGTAAACCAGGGCCAGGCGCCGGGCCTGGCACAGGGAGCAAGTTCTCAGAAAGGGCACTGGATGAATCCTCAGCCCTGGTGGGCACCATCGGCCTTGGTCTGGGCTCAGCACCCTGAAGGCCAGTATGACCTCCCTCCACTCCAACAGTCAGCCTTCAACTCTAAGCCACTCGTCTGGCACTTATTGAGCATCTACCGTGTGCGGGCACTGAGCTAGGCTCTGAGGATACAAGATTGAGGAAGACAGCTCCTACCCTACCTGGGAGGGCTGGACTCACAGACAATGACGTCCCAGTGCCAAATCAGCTACAAAGGAGGGAGGAGCCTGGAAAGCTCAGATGGCCCCCAGCGGGTGATCTCTAAATGAGGGCTTAAAAGATGAAGAGAGGGACTTCCCTGGTGTTCCAGTGGCTGAGACCACGCTCCCAATGCAGGGGGCCCGGGTTCAATACCTGGTCAGGGAACTAGATTCTGCACGCCGCAACTAAAACTAAAGAGCCCACGTGCTGCAGCTAAGACCTAGCACAGACTAAATAAATAAATTTTTTTTTTTTAAAAGATAAAGAGGGGGACTTCCCTGGCAGTCCAGTGGTTAAGATTCCATGCTCCCAATTCAGGGGGCACGGGTTCGATCCCTGGTCAGGGAACTAAGATCCTGCATGCTGCTCGGTGTGGCCAAAAAAAAAAGATAAAGAGGGTTTTAAAATATATTATTTATTTATTTGTTTATTTGTTTGCTCTGGGTCTTAGTTGCGGCATGCGGGATCTTCTTTGCCGCATGTGGAATCTTTTAGTTGTGGCATGCAGGATCTTCTTTGCCGCATGTGGAATCTTTTAGTTGTGGCATGTGGAATCTTTTAGTTGTGGCATGTGGGATCTAGTTCCCTGACCAGGGATCGAACCCAGGACCCCTGCATTGGGAGCATGGAGTCTTAACTGCTGGACCACCAGGGAAGTCCCAAAAGATAAAGAGGGTTTGAGCAGGGGAGAGACAGGATCCTGTTTGTGCTTAAATTACAGACCATCCACACCACAGAAAGTTGGGCAGCTGTTGAGATGGAAGCAGGTGGATGACCCCTGAGATGCAGTTAAGTGACAGGCAGCAGGGTGGGGAGAGCGCACAGGTGGGTTACCTGAAGTGCACACAGACCCTGCTGACAGCGGTGGGCCCCCGAGACCAGACTGGGAGGAAGACCTCCCCCTGTGGATATTCCTGTACTGTATTGATTTTCTATGAGGTGCATATTTTACCTTTTAAAAACCCAGGAGACAGGGAGAAATGCAGAGCAAGTGCTTAAATGAGTTTCCTTTTGGAGTGATGAAAATGTCATGGAACTAGATAGAAGTGGTGGTTGCACAGCACTGTGATGGCACTAAGGGCCACTGCATTGCTCACTTTGAATTTAACCATTTGAATGTTTAAAAGGACAATAAAACAAAGCATTTCCATGGCTGGCTACAGGTGGGAACACAAGCTGAGATACGATTACCATGGACCAGGCCCAAAAAGGGGCCCACGTGAGGTGGTGGTGGGAGGAGAGAGGTAGCCCAGCCTGGTCGAGCTCTGGGCAGACACCGTGGGCGCCACAGTTGACCCAGCCTGAGGGAGGCATGCCTCTGAAATGTTGGAGGATATAGGCCTGCATCCCTACCTCCCCTATGGGGGCCTTCTCCATCCCCCCACCCAGGGAACGCATCTTGCCCAATTCTGGCCCGGGTCACAGTGTCTTTTTTTTTTTTGGCTGTGTTGGGTCTTCGTTGCTGTGCACAGGCTTTCTCTAGTTGCGGAGAGCGGGGGCTACTCTTCATTGCGGTGGCTTCTCTCACTGCGGAGCACGGTCTCTAGGCGTGTGGGCTTCAGTAGTTGTGGCTCGCGGGCTTAGTTGTTCCGCGGCATGTGGGATCTTCCTGGACCAGGGCTCGAACCCATGTCCCCTGCACTGGCAGACGGGTTCTTAACCACTGCACCACCAGGGAAGTCCCAGGGTCACAGTGTCTTAATGTCAACCATAAGATGGGCCTAAGCCCACTTACAGTAAGAAGGGACTGTAAGGGGCTTCCCTGGTGGCGCAGTGGTTAAGAATCTGCCTGCCAATGCAGGGGACACGGGTTCGAGCCCTGATCTGGGAGGATCCCACATGCCGCAGAGCAACTAGGCCCATGAGCCACAACTACTGAGCCTGCGCGTCTGGAGCCTGTGCTCCGCAACGGGAGAGGCTGCGACACTGAGGGGCCCGTGCACCGCGATGAAGAGTGGCCCCCGCTCGCCGCAACTGGAGAAAGCCCTCACACAGAAATGAAGACCCAACACAGCCAAAAATAAAATATAATAAATAAATAAATTAAAAAAAAAGAAAAAAGAAGGGACTGCAGGGAATGTTGGGGCATCTCCAACCGCAGGCCCCAGGAACACACACTGCCACGTGAGACAGGTGCACAGCCATCCCCGTCCAGAACTGTCCGATGGACACCAGCATGGGCAGGACCATGGGGGGGCTCCTGCTCTCACAGGCCAACAGGGGAGGGGTACTGGGGCAGGGGCACGCAGCCCACTGATGGATGGGAAATGGTCCAGAGGCCCAGGCTCTCGGTCCAGAAGAGGAACTGAAACAGCTGGTGCCAGAGAGCTGGCAACACTGGGGCCAAGCCTCTCTTCCCCTACCAGCCCAGGATTTCTGGGACCTGGGCCAGGCCATCTGAGGGTGGCAGCAGGAAAGGGATGACGGGAAGACGCAGGTCTTGGAAGGCAACGCCGAAGGAAGGGGGAGCAGCAGGAGTGAGTGTCCAGCCGCCAGTGTGGGGAAGAGGAACAGAAGGCAAGAGCGGGACAGAGCCGCCATGGCTGCCAGCAGGATGGGAGGGCCGCTGGCGATCCGCCGGCCCTGGGAGGAACTGAAGGACGGGCATGTGCACGTGGCAGAGAAAATAGGTCTTACGTGTTTGTTGTATACGCACACCCAACTAAAATGCAAGGGATTAGAAAAAACATTCATAGTGACTTCTATAAACTTCCAGATAGAATATGCTTATTTTGAATGAGCATGACTTTTTTGACACTGAGTTTTACACGGACAGGGATCCTTGCAATTCTGGACGGAGAAGTTTGGGCGACATTTTCTGATGGCCATTCCTCATGTTTACGGAGCACGTCCACATGCCGGGCGCCGTGAACAACAGTAGACAAAATCCATCAGGGGAAGACTTGGTTGGCACCAGAGGCAGCAGAGGATCTATCTCTGGAATGAAGAAACTTCTCCCCGTTGATCATGATCAGCTAATGCAGTCCCTCAAATTCATGTCCAGTGGTTCCTTCAGGAATTCCCATCCCACTGAAACATTTTCACATCAAATACTTCACAGTGATGTTGATCCATTTGTTCTCATTCATTTTATTTAGAACTCAAAATTAACACTGACCAAACATATCACTAAATCACTTACTTTTCCAAAGTTAGATTTTGCTTCAAAGTTACACATTCGCTCACTACACGTATTTCCACAGGGTCCTCAGAATTTTTTTTTACATTCATTTAAATGCTCCAAAGTGTCAGTCCAGTAATCCATTTTTCAGCCAATAACCATCCTAGACAAGAACAAGAAGGTAAAATTATTCACACAGCTCTTCTCTTCGATCTTTAGCTTGTAAACTTTTGACAAAACGTGTTCTTTGCCAGTCAACGCACTTCAGGGTGAAATAGAACAGGGGTTTGCTCCTGTATCTTTGTGTGAAGATAAAAACAGGGGCGGGGATAGCTTGGATTGAGCTAGCTTCACCACATTGTCAACCATATCACTGGACAAGATCAGACCTGCAGGCTCCCTGCAACCAGGGGCGCATCTAATGGGGAACCTAACTGAGCAGCCACACCTGGGCTTTAGCGGTCTAAGGCGGAAGCTTTTGTTAGTTGGCGTGTCCCATGTCACATCATGGGTCAGTGTCTGTGTGAGTGTGTCCACTGACTTTGCTTCCTTGGTCGCCAAGTGCAGTGTTGATAAATTCCACGCGGTCGGGTGAAATGAGTGGGTCTGCACACGTGGGAGGCATTTCAGCTCCAGACATGAGTCACATGACACTGCACCTAACTTCGAGCAGTCTGACACGTATATAACGAAGATCATAAATTCTTTGTTTTACAACAGGTTATTTTTAAACATGCAAACGCTTTTCTTTCTGCCTAACTTGACATCGTAGGGTGAAGCACCTGCGAGGTGTGCCTGGCACTCCTGCCTCATTTGGCGACTTCTCTGTGCAAACATGACAGTTGGGGGAGGACTGTTGAGATATAGGAATACATATTTGATGCAGTCGCTGTACGGCCTAATTATGGCAATTTTTTTTTGACCGGTGTTAGTCATGTGAACTTGATGACATTCAGGATTCAATTAAAATGTGGGGAAGTAAACAGTTATAAAAATTAAATCTGTTCCTGGAACAAAAACAACTATAGAAAAACTGAGGGAATCTAAACACAGACTGTAGTTTAAGTTTCCAGCATCGTACTAATGGTCATTTCTTAGGTTTGATAAACACGCACTGTTAACACTGAGGGAGGGTGGGGAGGGGTTGTGGGAGCCCTATACCATCCGTGAAACTCTTCTGTAAATCAAAAATTATTTCAAAATAAAGTGACAAAAACTGAATCTACTAAACATAAAATATGTAAGGAGACTATTACAAAGGCTCTGTGGCTTCAGGAAATAGATAAAAGAAATCTGAAGGTCTTGTGAAATCTTCAGAATTTTCTAAAACAAGTTGCCCTGAAAACCTGAAAAAAATAATAAGCATGGAACTTATAAAAATAGGAAAAATTGAAATACTTATTTTTTTAAATTTTATTTATTTATTTATGGCTGCATTGGGTCTTCATTGTTGCTGTGTGCAGGCTTTCTCTAGTTGTGGCGAGCGGGGGCTACTCTTCGTGGCGGTGCGCGGGCTTCTCATTGTGGTTGCTTCTCTTGTTGTGGAGCACGGGCTCTAGGCACGCGGGCTTTGGTAGTTGTGGCACACAGGCTCAGTAGCTGTGGCTCGCGGGCCCTAGAGCGCAGGCTCAGTAGTTGTGGCGCACGGGCTTAGTTGCTCCGCGGCATGTGGGATCTTCCCGGACCAGGGCTTGAACCCGTGTCCCCTGCATTGGCAGGTGGATTCTTAACCACTGTGCCACCAGGGAAGTCCAAAATACTTATTTTAATTCAATAATTAAAACTGAAAAACTCATAAAGTACAAATGACTTACTCTTGTATTACAAATTATTTTTGAAAAACTGATCTTCTAAAGCCTTAAATGCATACAGTCCACTTTGATAATGAACTGGTTTAATCTATGTTCAATTTTTTGTTTTTCTTTTTCTTTTTAAAATTTTTTAAAATTAATTAATTAATTTTTGGCTGTGGTGGGTCTTCGTTGCTGCGCGTGGGCTTTCTGCAGTTGCGGTGAGCGGGGGCTACTCTTCGTTGCAGTGCGTGGGCTTCTCATTGTGGTGGCTTCTCTTGTTGCGGAGCACGGGCTCTAGGTGCGCAGGCTTCAATAGTTGTGGCTTGCAGCTCTATAGCGCAGGCTCAGTAGTTGTGGCACACGGGCTTAGTTGCTCCACAGCATGTGGGATCTTCCCAGACCAGGGATCGAACCCGTGTCCCCTGCATTGGCAGGTGGATTCTGAACCACTGTGCCACCAGGGAAGTCCCTAATTTTTTGTTTTTAAAATAAATTTTCAAATGTTTCTAGAAAAACAAATAATTCATTATGCAAATCCATAAAACTTTGGCTCATTTTTAACATAAAATGCTAGTAATAATCAGGAAGAAATAATAGAGAATATTAACACCTAATATCAGATAACAAGGACAATAGTAAGAATAAAAAATAAAGATAATAACCACATACCTTTTAGTTTAGCAGAAAAGTTAGGGAGAAGATGTGAAATTCAAAGAAACTGAATATTTTGCATGCACACATGAAGATCTCATGATACAGAAATCGTGACTAATCAGCAGTCACCCTCCCTGGGCCAGACCTCTGGGGGCCCTTGGGGCAGCCACAGAGAACCCTCTGGACTTACTCACCAGAAAAAGAACACCCCAGTTCAGGAAGTTTACAGAGGGGGCCATGCAAATAGCGCTCAGGTATGCCTTCAGCTGCTTCTGAAAGGCTGTGCTTTTAAAAGGCCTTTGACGTTCCCGTGATAGAACACTGACAAGCAGGAGGCTGCATCCCGTTCGGTGGCATGCCTAGGGGCGGGTAGGCCCGGGAGGTCCCCCTAATTGAAGAAACCAGACTCGGGATCCCTGGAGTTCATGTAACGAGACCGTGTTTAATGAACACCAAAGTACAGGTGAGGGCTGTGGGGGCTCGAAGACAGGGGGCAGCGAGGGCTGCAGGGTCTGGTGAGGTGGGGATAAGCTGTGACACCACCTCCCAACACCTCTCCCTTCTACAGGGATTCACACTGGCCCCTCAGAGCCTCTCAGCAGTCCTGTGGGGACAGCACAGCAGGATGACTGGCCCCATTTTACAGTTGGGGAAACTGAGTTCCAGACAGGTTCACTAGCTTGCCCAAAGCCACACAGGGTTCCCGGTCCTTCCTTCTGTATCACTTCGGCCTGGCTCGGGGGGATCTGAGTAGGTGGGCAGGGGAGGATGAGCACCCCACAGGAAGAGCAAGCAAGGTGTGGAGGACAGAGGCGTGGCATGTGGGGACATGGAGAGGCAGGACCCCCTGGCATCTGTGGCCCAGGCTGCCATGGCCTCGGCACAGCCCCTTGGGTGTCCGCTTCTCCTCTCTTTCCTCAGGGGTGTGCCCAGGCCCTCAGGACCAGCTGAGGGAGGTCATGGGGTGGGAGGGCCACTCCCTGCAGGGCTCACACAGCCCTGAGAGACACAGAGGGAGAACTAGTACCATGCAGAGGGGTGCGTCAGGAAGGTGCCTCGGGGGCAGGGAGCTGGGGAGGGCGTGTGGAGCACAATGAAGGTGAGATGGGTAGGGCTGGACAAGGCCAGCACACCGTGCTGAGGGGTCTGGACAGGATACTGGGCCACGTCACTGCAGCGAAATGCGGCCGCCGCAAGGACTGGAGGGGAGCTAAGGAGGGCCCGAGCTGGAGAGGAGGAGGGCTGAAAAAGGTTCCAGGGGTCCAGGCTTCTCCAGGCAGGCCCCTGGAAATGCTGGCTGGTTTGAGGTCAGTCACGGAAGGCCCCTCCCTGGGCGGCCTCTTTAGGCGTGACTACACACTGAGGCCCAGCAGAAGCATCAGGCTCTGTAGAAACACAAGGATACGTACTGTCCCCTGCAGCCCTTCACCCTACTGGCCCTCGGCCCTCCCTCGGGAGGGGCCCAAAGCCCTGCACACAGCCTGCCCTCCCTGCCTTCACCCTGCCGTTCCTGTCTGAGAGGCACCCCCAGAAGGCCAGTATGGGGAGGAGGGAACTGAGTCAGAAGTTTCAGGCAGATGCTCCTGCTAAGGAATAGTCCCCAGCATGCCTGTTGTCTTCCCAAGACCGACACACCCCTAGGGAACCACCAGCAGCAGGCCTGGCAGGAGGCCGCAGGGCCTGCTTGGGAGCCATGCTCACAGGCACCAGCAGGGGGTGCCATGGACCCACACTAGAGGGGCAGGCTCCTTCTGCCTTTCCAGTCTCATCTCCCCCACCCCTCTCACCCCACAGAACCAAGGCTCAGGGGCTGCAAGACTTAAGCCCTCCAGTCTTGGGCACAGGATGCCTGCACAGAGGACAGCCAGGGCCTGAGTCCGAGGTGGAGACAGTAGCAAGTATGGGCAGGTCTGAGAAGGGCCAGGAGGGACAGGCCTGGCCAGCTGAGGTCCTGGCACCACTGCCCAGCCCAGCACCAGAGCCCAGCTGCACCCTGATGGTGCCCACGCACGTGGCGGGGTGGCGGTCTTCATTCACTGCCTCCTCCCTGAAGAAGGGGCCCAGCCACCACCCCACCCTACAGCAGCAGCTCGGTCACCGTTAGCTCACGCCTGTCACTGGGTGTCAGGGTCTTGGAAGCCCCAGGCCTCCACGGCAGCGATGAGGAAGTTCTCAGAGCAGAGGGGCTGGTTGTTGAAAGTGTCACAGTGGCCCGTGCGGCCCCGGTTCAGGTCCCCGTCGATGTAGAGCGCCTGGCCGCCCCCTCCACCTGTGGGATGCTTGGTCAGTGGCTGCCCGCTGTCCAGCGCTGCCCCCAAGGGGCTCTCCTGCTCCTGAGCATCTCCACTTGGACAGGGCAAGTCTTGGAGCCGTCCCTGCGCAGCCCTGCCAGAGGCCTCTCTAAAACCACGGGGCTGGCTTTCCACTCTGTAAAGTCCCCCGGCTCCTGGTGAGACCCTGCTAGTGAGCCCACTTCCCCAGCATGCAGCCTCAGGTCCCCACGCCTGCCCCGCATGCATGCTCCACCCCCAACAATCCCGCTGCCTTCCTCCGCCATCACAGGGGCTCTGCCTGTCCCTCAGGTGAGGTACCTACCACTTGGCTCAGCAAGGGCTGGCCCGGGGCTTCAGCCACCCACGACCCCGTACCCTCCTCCCAGGCTAAGTGACCAAGGGCAGACAGGAGCCCAGCCTGAGGTGCAGGGAGGCGCCCACCTATGATGAGGCAGTCGTTGCCCCCGGCCATGAACAAGGACTCCGTCTTGGAGGGCAGGTTGAAGTGTCGAGCAGCCAGGAACGGCGAGAGGCGGTCAGCAGGGTCTGAGGACAAAGAGCGGCAGGGCGAGGACAGAATGGTGGTAGACTCCAAGGACACAGGCTTGGTCAGCTCCGGATGTTTGATGACCACCCACTCGTAGCGCTGGACCTCGGGCTGCAGCTGAGGGCAAAAGGGCAGCATGAGGAGTTGGCATATGGCGCCCACAGGGCCCCTGCCCGCTTCCCGCCCCCCTTCCCACCCAATTCATCATCAGTGCCCTGAGTGAGGCCCCGAGTGGGGGCTGGGAGATGGCGCCGCACAGCACAGATGAGGGCCTGCCTGCTCTCATGGAGCTCACGGTCCAATGATCACAAACCAGAAGGAGACGGGGAGGTTAGCCTGTAGGGTAACAGCTCTGATGGAAGTAAACAGGGTCACGTGAGTGGGGGTGACCTCCTGCAGGGAGGCCCACTCACCCTAAACACGAAGCATTCTCCGGTACCAAAGAAGCCCAGCTTGCCTCCAAACTTGTTTCTCTCGCTCCAGTCTGTTGACAGGTAAGCTCCACATACCTGGGGAGAAAGGCCCAGGGTGAAGCTGTGCCCTGCTTGCCTGCAAGAGCGTCCCCTCACTCAGGACCTGCTGAGAGGCCACAGTACAGTCACAGCTGGGGCTGTTGTGGTCACAGCCCCCCTCACACTTGAGGACCAGGGCTGGAGAGTAATAGGGAAAGTCAAGAGTTTGGAGGGAGTGGGGCTGGCAGTGAGCATGCACGGGGGCTGCCTCGGCCGCCATCAGCTTACTTGGGATATTTTCATTTCCCTCTTGGGCCCTAAAGCATGGGAATAAGCTCCATACCCACACTCTGATTGTGGGCATCAGCGCCAGGGAGGCCCCTCAGATGGAAGCTTCCAGGAAGCACTCCTGCTCAAGAAACGTTTTCCAACCCTCCCATCAGCCAGCAAAGTGCTTGATTTCACCATTAGAGAGTCACTCCTTTGAGTGGCTACAGGATTTGCCCAAAGTATCTGACAATCAGAGTCATCCGCTATAACACAGATGCCCGGGCTTCTCCTGGAGAGGCAGATGCAGACTCTGGAACAGGGTGAAGAAACTGAAACTCCCACAGGTGCAGGTTTGGGAGCCATTGAACGAGGAGCCTCTATCTCATGCAGACACCCCCAGGATTGGGGCGTGTGAGCTCTGACTTTATTCTAGACATCTTAGATGCTTTCCAGATGACAGCACTGCAGAGAACAAGGCCCTGAGAACTACCTGTCAGGGGCTGGAGGCAGGTGAAGGCAGACAACTCACCTGGCGCTGGCCAACTACTGCAGGAGGAGGTGAGGCCTCACTCACTAGGCATTTCTGCAAAGCTCCTCTAAACTGCCAGGCTGTGTCAGGCTGGGGGCCTGGACCCCAAGGGGAAACAGGGAGGCTCTGGGTACTAAGGGGGTCCTAGGGGAGGCTAGAGTCACCTCTCTGTAGAGGGCTCTCTGTAGAGGGGCCCTGCTCTGCACCCCTAAGCCCAGGGAGCCTGGGTAGGGGCTATCGGGGAACACCCATCCTCTCTGGGGCACAGACTCCCCAGGCTCATCAGACGCCAGGACCCCAAGCTCCCTCTGGTCCCTCCTCACCTCCTTTTGCGTGGTCTTGATGAGCAGGAGGGTGGGCTCGTGTCCTTCACACTGGAAATAGAACCTGGGGGCAGAGACCACACATGCCAGTCCTGATAGTAACAATTACACCTGCACCCCTTCCCTGTGCCACCTCCAGCCAGCCTCTGTTGCCCCAGGCTGTCTGGGGGTGGATGGACCTGGAAACTGCTTGTCCTCCTCTCCCAGGGACCAGGCACAGTGGCTTGGATGGTAACATCTTGGCCCGGGCACTTTTCTCAGACAAGATGGAGCCCTGGCCAGGAGGCCCGCAGGCCAAGCGGTCAAAGGCCCCAGGACTCTCTGCCCTGGTGTGACACAGAGGAGAAGCTGCATGGCAGAGGGCCCCCAGCAGACAGAGCCATGTGCCAGGTGCTTCGGGGAAGCAAGAACCAGAGGAACAGGTCCCTGCTCTGGGAAAGCTCGGAACGTCCTCGGAAGCTGGGAGGAGGCCTGAGGCTGCCGCTGTGCCAGCACCAGGTGCCCAGGGGTTGGCTGGCGTCCCTGGTGGCCCTGCTTAGCCGTCCCTCAGCAGGCCTCCCACACTGCACAGAAGTGGGGGCCAGGTCAGCACAGCTCCGGTGCCTGCCGTGTGGGCTGGGCCAGCCCCGACTGCATCACCTATGACCCAAGCCAGAGCTTGGGTCAGAAGCCACCTGCCATCTGAGGCTCTAGGGGGGCGGCCACGCCTGGCAGAGTGACCCTGGGAGACAGTATGCCCTGGGGGAAGCCTGCACAGGGCCCGGCACAGCCCACAGGGCCAACGTGGACCTGGCGTGTGGACTGATGAAGCAGGGTGGAGGAGTAGTGAACCAAGGCCGGCCGCCTCAAGTTGTCCCGACAGTTCTTTAAGCTCCCGGGGGGAAACTCTGCCTCCCGCGTCATCACAACACCTACGTGGGGGCCTGGAGCTACGGCGTGTACTGTAATGACCCCTGAAGTTTGGGTGGCCTGGGAGTGAGAGATGCCCAGAAAAGGTGCTCCCAATTCTAGGGCCCCCCAGGAAGAGACAGGGCCTTGTCCAGGTGCCCATGTTCGAAGGCTCATTTCCAGCCCCACCATGACCTCCCAGAAGTGGGGACAGGATGAAGAAGCTGGGCAACTCCACAGCTCACTCCACCCCTTCTGCACTGTCTGGCCCTTGGAGTCCATACCTTGGGGCCTTGGGAGGGCAGGCCCAGCATTCCCCAGCCTCCTGGGCATTACCTGGTCAGGCTGTACCCGTGCTGCAGTGAGGAGAAGAGCAAGAGGGGCTGGCAGAGGGCAAACCGCTCAGGGACCCATGACCAGATGTCTCTCATCTCCTTCACGCCGACGATCTCTGAGTGGAAGTTCTCCGCGTGAACAGCCAGGTGCACAAACTGCCTGGGGGAGTGGGAAGAGGTCAGAGCACAGCTGCGACCCCAGCCCTGGCCACGCCCCCCACCCTGAAGGTGTGCAGAGCCTCTTGTGTGAGCTCAGCCTGGAGGAAATGTCTCACCTGTTCAGCCAGGTCAGAGCCTGGTTCTAGGGGCCCTCAGGAAGAAACAGGGTGGAGCTGTCCCCCTGGAGTCCCGCTCCCACCCCGCTACACAGAGGGGAGAGTGCCTAGCCTGGGTGGGGACAAAAGCACCTTTTCTCTAAGAAACAGGGATAGAGAGTGAGTCAGCTCTGAAAGACAATGCTTCCTGGCCAGCCAAGCACCGACAGGCAGACAGACAGGGCCTGAACTTCGGCCAGGCTCTGAGGCAGCACTGCTGAAGCCAGCGCTGAGAGCCAGAGCAAGCAGACAGGCTGGAAGACAGAGGGAAGCCAGGCGTGGAGACATGGTTTCCAGACCTACCTTTTAGAAAGTGAAACACTGAAAAACAGGAGGAAGCAACAGACATGGAGACCAGGAAGAAAAATAAAACAGACAAGGAGAGGTTAGTTGCAAGTACTGATGCCCAGGATATGCCTGCCTTTGGCCTGCAAGAAAGGCCTCCACACCTAGAGTACACTCACAGCATCTGCTGCCAAGGTATCAGGACACCATGGGCCCTTGCCACGCCTGCTCCCCAGGGGCCTGTGCTCAGGGCAGGGGGCCACGCTCAGCAGCCACGAGAATGGCCAGCAAGGGAGCCCAGAGCTAGAGTGGTGGAGCAGGAGCTGCTCTAAAATGACCCAAGGAGGCCAGCCTGGCTCACTGCTGGACCTGCTGCGGCCATGGTCAGCATCCAGCTTCCATCTCAGCCATGGCCCCTGTACCCGGGGACAGGACCCTATGCCTTCTGCGCCCACAGTTGCCTCAGCAGCCTGTGGCTGTAGCCAGGAAGGCTTTCTCCTTTCCCGTGGCTTTCTATCCACACACGGATGGCTGGCTGGACAGGCTCAGGCCCCAAGCACCCAGAATGCATTCCCCCAAAACCCCGCCCCACTCGGGCCCTGATGGTAGCCCCTGCCTACCTCTTCTGCTTGACGGTGATGCCCTTCTGCTTCAGAGCTTTCTCGTTGGCCATCTGCAGGAGCTGAATCTCCTTCCGAGAAAAGAGGCGGATGGCAAACGCTTTCTCCAAAAGCTTCTCGGGAGACACAGTCTTGGCGATGTCCTTGACAAAGGTGCGGATGTCCTGCTTCACGTTGTCTGACTCCAGTGGCTGCCCAGCTCTCACCTTGTGGAAGAATTTGAGGATTGCCAGCGCCACGCGGTACAGCACCTTGTAACCCTCCACCAGGAAGACGTCAAAGACGCGAGCAAAGTAGTTGAGGGGCAGCTCCCCAAACAGCCAGCGCTGCCAGTCCGCATAGACCTGCAGGACGTCCTCTGAAACGGCCACCATCAGCTTGTGGGCTGCCTGGCAGTACTTGTTCACCAGGTCCCCGAACGTCATGCAGGAAGACTCGAAGGCCAGGAAGCTCTGGTCGATTAGCTTCTTGCTGGGGTCGTTGCAGGCCAGGATGCGGCAGGCCTTCTCGAAGCACTCGGCCTCGTCAATGCTATAGTGGAGCAGCAAGGCCACGACCGCAGGCAGCGCGGGGCAGAAGGAGACATCAGGGAACTGGTTGGCGATGCACAGCAGGATCTTACGCACGGCGCCCTCGCCCCGTGTGTTCAGGCAGTAGCTGGGCACCTGCGTGTTGTCCACAAACTCGGGCAAGGGCAAGCTACCACTGCTGTGCTTGCCCACGATCTTGCTGACAATGTCACTGTACACACTGGCATCTGGTGTGACCGTGCGGCAGGGGATGTCCCGGATCAGGCGCTGGTACACCTTCCCCCGCAGGGTGTAGCTGCGGGCCCAGTAGCCCTGGCGCGCCAGCTGCTTCAGCTCCTGCAGCTCGGTGCAGCTCAGCTCCTTGGGCCCCAGGTCCTGGATGGTGGCGTCCATCTTATCTCTGTCCACAAAGCAGTTGTAGCCCGGGGAGTCCATAGCGCAGGGCGTGCCCAGGAGGAGGCCCGGGGCTGCCAGGAGGGGGCGAAGAGCAGCTAAATCCACCAGCGATCTGTCCGAGGCTTCTCTGCTAACCTGTTTGCCATCCCATACCCTACAGGATTAAAAACCATGCTTAGGGGGCTTCCCTGGTGGCACAGTGGTTGAGAATCTGCCTGCCAATGCAGGGGACACGGGTTCGAGCCCTGGTCTGGGAAGATCCCACATGCTGCGGAGCGACTAGGCCCGTGAGCCACAATTGCTGAGCCTACGCGTCTGGAGCCTGTGCTCCGCAACAAGAGAGGCTGCGATACTGAGAGGCCCGCGCACCGCGATGAAGAGTGGCCCCCACTTGCCGCAACTAGAGAAAGCCCTTGCACAGAAACGAAGACCCAACACAGCCATAAATAAATAAATTAATTAAAAAAAAAAAACCATGCTTAGTATGCGTGTATAAAGGTTTACATTTTTAAAAAACATGTTTTTGTTTTAGTCTTTTTTTTTAATTGTATACTTTATTTTTTAATTAATTAATTAATTAATTTTTATTTTTGGCTGTTTTGGGTCTTTGTTGCTGTGCGTGGGCTATCTCTAGTTGCAGCGAGCAGGGGCTACTCTTCGTTGCGGTGCGGGGGCTTCTCATCGTGGTGGCTTCTCTTGTTGCGGAGCACGGGCTCTAGGCACGCAGGCTTCAGTAGTTGTGGCATGTGGGCTCAGTAGCTGTGGCTCACGGGCTCTAGAGTGCAGGCTCAGTAGTTGTGGCGCACAGGCTTAGTTGCTCTGCAGCATGTGGGATCTTCCCGGACCAGGGCTCGAACCCGTGTCCCCTGCATTGGCAGGCGGATTCTTAACCACTGCACCACCAGGGAAGTCCTGTTTTAGTCTTTCTATAAAGTATCAGTAGGGTTTCCATTTAAGATAAGTGGACATTCTGAGAATTCACTACCAACTCTGGAGGATGACTTCTTTCCATGGGGCTTATGAAGATACTGGAGGAGGTCACATAGATTCTGGATCATGAGATTATGGGTTATGAGAAAGGACTTCGAGAGGCTGACTCTACTGTAAACAACTCTCTGCTCGGGGGTGGGTGGCCCACCGGGCCCCCACACTTCACCCTGCAGCCTGTGGGCCTTGTAAAAGGAGCAGCTAGTCAAGAAGACTCCATGAAGTCAACAGATGCTGCGTTTCAGTTCTCAAAGGCTTCAGGCCTTTAACCAGCCGTGTATCATGAGGAAGACACACACCTACTCTGTCCCAGGACCCCTGGCTTGGAATTTGGAGGCCAGCTCTTAACTTTCTAAAAATAACAGCTAAGTTTCAGGCAGGTATTCCAGAGAAGACTCAGTGGTGGGGAGTAGACATGAGGGCTGAGAAATAAATGGAAGGTGTCACAGCTTCAAAATTAGACATTTCTGGAACCAAATGAACCAGAAGTACTGGGGGATTTGGTGCTGTTTCTCCATTATGGGCAACTATTGAGATTCGTGCAGACATAAAAAAAAAAAAAAAAAGGATAAAATGTGCTATTTGAGAGTCTCTGGCTGCATGTGGACGGCAAGACAGAAGTCTACTGTTCAGAATACCGCAATTTGACATTTGTTTTTGCCAAAGGCTACTGTCCTCAACACTAAAGCACAATAGTCTGCCCATGCACCTCAGACTAACCTTTCCACCTGGGATGGTACACTGTCCGGAGTTATCACAAGGGTTTGCTTCAGTGAGTTTTGGTAAATGACCAGATCATTCCGGTTCTGCTTGCATCAAGAACATTTATCTGAAAATATAAAAAGTAACATTTTAAAAATATTGAGTGGAAAGAACTGTAATGTAAAACCTGTTATGTTCGAGAAGATGTCTTGAGAAAGCACCTTGATATGGTGGCGCTTTTTTTATTGTGTTAAAATATACCTAACAAAATTTACCATTTTAACCATTTATAAATATACAGTTCAGTAGCATTAAGTACGTTCACAATGCTGTGCAACCATCGCCACCATCCATCTCTGGAACTTTTTCATCTTCCCAAATGGAAACTCTGCATCCTTCAAACACCAGCTCCTCATCCCCTGGTCCCCAGCTTGTTAACCACCATTCTACTTCCTATGAATTTGACCACTCTAGGGACCTCATATTAGTGGAATCATACAATATTTGTCCTTTTGTGTCTGGCTTATTTCACTGATCATAATGTCCTCAAGGTTCATCTATGTTTATAGCATGTATGAGAATATATTTTTTGAATTTAAGACTATTATTTAGAGCAGTTTTAGGTTCACAGCTAGAGAGGATGGTACAGAGATTTCCCCACATACCCTCTGCCCCCACACATGCACAGCCTCCCTGTTATCAACCTTCCCCACTAGATGGTACATTTGTTACAATCGATGAGCTTAAACTGACACATCACCCAAATCTATAGATTAATGAGGATTCATTCTTGGTGTTGTACATACTATGAGTTTGGACAAATATAAAATGACATGTATCCTTATTATAGTATCATAAAATGTATTTTCACTGCCCTAAAAATCCTGTGCTCCACCTATTCATCCCTGCTCCCTGCAACATCAGAATTTCATTCCTCTTTATGGCTAATAATATTCCATTGTATGGACAGACACATTTTGTTTATCCATTCATCTGTCGATGGACATTTGGGTTGTTTCTACCTTTTGGCTGTTATGAATAATTCTGCTGTGAACACAGCTGTACAAGTATCTGTTCAAGTCCCTGGATATATATCCATTGATACTGTTTTTATAGAAACTTTCCCACAGAAATAAGGTCTTGTGACAACATCCACTTAACACGTCCCACTGGAAAAACCTTACCCACAGCAGGACCAGGTGCCGACAGTGATGGAACTTTCTTCCCCAGAAAAGAATCCCAAATGGCAGTTGGTTTGTTTGCTCTGTCCTGGGAGGGATGGCAGTTAGGGCTCCCCCATTTCCCCAGGTTGTGAATTACCTGTAGAGTTTACATCTTTCGTTCCAGGCTCTGAGCCCACTAGCCTCTGGAGGGACCCCAGGCCCATCCTCTTTTCTCGAATGGAACCCACTCCTCGTCAGGGTAATAAACATGTTTATAAACAGAACAAGAGCTAGGCAGGACAGTGCCAAACCTTGCTCAAGTGGCCTCAGATTCAGGTTGAATATTAAACTGGAAACTCCAAAAACGGTTGTTGCTCCTTGCAAATTCCTTCAGAAAGGACCTTCAGGGAGAAGCAGACCCACTTTTTGTTTGTTCTTTTTTGGCTGTGCCACAGTGCATGTGGGATCTTAGTTCCCCAATCAGGGATCAAACCCACGCCCCCTGCAGTGGAAGCGCAGAGTCCTAACCACTGGACCGCCAGGGAAGTCCCCCACCGTTTTATTTGCTGTAGCAAGTTGTTGCAGCCTGGGGATTCCGAGGCAAAGACAGATGCAGAAGACCCTGAAGGAGGTCCTGGATCCCTGCAGGCCTCCTCCCACCTGAAAAGACAGCATGGTGTTTGTGGAGCAAGGCAAACAAGGCTTATGATGACCTCCTTAGGCATCTATAAAGCCAGGTCTCAGGGCAGGTTTTTGTTTGGTTTGTTTTTTACATAAACACATAATCATGAAAACATCCAGTAATACAAAATTATAGAGTAAAAATATAAAGTCCTGTTTAAGTTACCCCCTCAATCCTACTCCCTCTTCTACCTAAGGTAATCACCGTTCACATCTAAGTGCATGTCCTTCAAAACCTTTTTCTTGCATTTACGTGCACACACATCCACAACCCTGTTAGATGGTTTAAGCTGGCTATTGGGAAGGGGAAGTCAGGAGATGGGAAACAGATCAAAAACACAAAGTCACTGGGCTGGACCCTCACTCACCGTATGGAGGTGAAGGTACACCCTCCCCCAGCTGTCCCACCTGCGGCTTGCAGCCATCCTGCAACACTGTCCACACCTCCAGCTCCCACTCAGAACACAAGGCCTCACCGGCTCCCCAGTCCCCTAGCTCCTGACTGAGGCGCCAGGCCCGGGAAGGAGGCCGTGCTCCCCCGTCCACGCCTGGCGGCCAGTGGTAGAGAAGGGAAGCAGGAGCTTACTCGGGAAGCGAGCCAGTTTAAAGTCAGACAGGCCAGGCTCAGAGTCCAGTTCTGCTGCTTGTTGCGCTGAACCTCTGATAAGCTGCGCCTCCTCCCCGAACAGCTGGTGCCCGTCTCTAAAATGGAGCTGATGAATATGAGCCACTGGACAGACATTAATCCCCACACAGCACCTGTGGGTTAAGCTCTTACTCTGGGCTCGCTGGCTGGGGTGTGGGTGACACCCCGCACACAGGCACGTCCCACTCTCTCCCACTCCCCCTTGCCCTGCGGCAGCCCAGGGCAAGCGGCCACTCTTCTCGGCCAGCGGGGCCCTGGCGGCAGGTGCCCTGGGAAACCACTTTCCCTCAGCCTCAGGAAGGGGAGGGAGGGAGTGAATTCTAATCACAAACACTGCACTCACCTTAAGCACCGCCCCCCCCCCCAGTCTCAAGTTCACTGCAGAAGAAGGGGGTGGGGGCAGGGCTGGCTCCAGGGTGGCACCTCTCCATCAGCCCTGTGGGAGGAGGCTGGCCCCAGCTGCCTGCAGCTCCCTGAATTTAGACTGTAGGAAGGAACTTTGTGTTTTCTGTCCTTAGCTTTGGGCCTAACCTGCAACTCTGGGAAAACAGGAAAAATTCTGCTCAGCATCCTGTTAGACTCACAAGAACTGCACACAGTGACCATTTCAGATAGTGGGGACACCATGCAGTGTGTCTGGAGGGTGGCGGCTACTTCAGCTAGGGTTGTCAGGAGGACCGCTCCTCTCCTGAGCTGAAGTGATGAGAGGGAAGCTGCCAGAAGAGCTGAGGAGAGGTCACTCTGGACCACGAGAAGAGCGCGTGCAAAGGCCCCGAGGCAGGAAGAGGCCTGCTCCAGGAAGGGAAAGGCATCCGGTACGGCCAGGGCACAGTGAGAAAGAAGAGCGGAGACATCCATGGGCTGGATCGTGCACGGGGAGGAGCCTGGACTATAAGTGCAGTGGGAAGCAGGGAAGGTATGTGATCCAACGGAGGGGTTTAAAAGCTGACTGCTGTGAGGATTAACTGAGCCTGTTTATAGAAGGCACTCAGCCCGGCCTGGCTCAGCAGGGCAGCTCAGAAGTCCTGAGAGCCTCTCGTGGTTACTGCTCCTTGGGCACTGGCTTGGCACTGGCTCAGGGACGTCTGGGGAGTGATGGGGTCAGGCAGGTCAATGCCAATGCCCGATCAGTCCTGTGGTGAGGCCGAACCGTGCCCCTCCTTAAGGGGGCAGTGCAGCCACAGGAGGCTGCTGCCAAGGTTCTCCCACGGGCCAGAGAAGGCCCCTGCTCTCTTCGGGATGGTCCCTCCGAATGGCCTCTTCGAGGGCCCTTCTTCCCCTTCCCTGCCTGTGCTACTGCTTCCCCACCCGGAAGCCCCTTCCAGTCACCGTCATGTCCCTTTACTCACAAATACTATACCTGTTTTGAGAGTTCAGGCTGCCTAATGGAACGCAAGTATTCCTTAAAAAGAAAAAATAAAAACGTTAAGTGGAACTAAGTGACCTCTATTTAGGGGTGTTAGGGGGCCCCTTCAGCAGCTCTAGGACTGCAGTCCCATGGGCCCTGGGCCAGGAAGCTTTTCTGAGGAGGTGAGTTCCTGTGAGATGACGCTTTGGCTGGGAACACCCCATGGGAGGTCAAATAAACCCGAACTCTGCCCTCCTTGGTGAACCCCCTAAGTGTGCCCACAGGAAGAGGGAGGCGGCCAGTGGGGTGGGAGGAGCCCCCCACCCCGTACCTGCCACTTCTGCCTCCAGAGTGACCCCACAAGTGTCCTCGACCCCTCTCCCATCTCAGGAGCGCAGGTCACCCAGGAGGGCCAGCCCCACTGCACTCTCTCCTCAGCCAGTTGAGGGGTGGCTTCTTTTTTTTTTTTTAATAAATTTATTTATTTATTTATTTACTTATTTTTGGCTGTGTTGGGTCTTCACTGCTGCGCGCAGGCTTTCTCTAGTTGTGGCGAGCGGGGGCTATGCTTTGTTGCAGTGCACGGGCTTCTCATTGCAGTGGTTTCTCTTTGTTGCAAAGCATGGGCCCTAGAGTGCACGGGCTTCAGTAGTTGTGGCACGTGGGCTCAGTAGTTGTGGCTCGTGGGCTCTAGAACACAGGCTCAGTAGTTGTGGCGCACGGGCTTAGTTGTTCCGTGGCATGTGGGATCTTCCCGGACCAGGGCTCGAACCCGTGTCCCTTGCATTGGCAGGCGGATTCTTAAACACCGCCACCAGGGAAGTCCGAGGGCTGGCTTCTTAATGCCACACTGCTATCCCAAAGCACCACCCATGGTCTGATGAGTCACAAGACCTCTGCCTTTCTTACCTTTTTAGTGGGGAACATGATTTTCCCAAACAGCTGGATTTGAAAAAAACTCTCTTGCATGTGACAGACCCCCCCCACATTAAGCCTGGGTGATCCCATCTTAACCACCCGACAACACTGGGCACTATGCCTTCCTTACAGGCTGCCTCTCCCAGAGGGCCCAGCACCCCATCATGCCTCCCCTTGACTCAAACTTTGATTCATTTAACAAACTTCTACGAAGTTCCTTTTCTGGGCAGGGCACCGGGGATACGAGGGTAAAAGACAGCTCTCGAGGAGACCAGTGGTCACGGCATCCACAGTGAGACTACAAGAGCCCAGGCGGGGCACTGGCAGACCACCAAGGCAGGCGCTGACTCGGTGTGAGTCCCACAGAGGGGGCAATGGTACCTGAGTGTACAAAGGCGGGGGTGGGGACAAATGCATGAGGGAGAGCACGGCAAACTGGGGAGCCTCAGAGAGATGGTAGGGAGTGGCCGGAGGTGGGATACGAGGGGCTGATGGCCTTCTGTGCCAGCTGCACTAGAAGACCGGACATCATCCCCACACAAGAGGGAGCAGGAGGAGAAGAGCTGAAGCAGAAGGTGACATATCAGATCTGCATTTTAGAAAAAACCCCTGGTGGCCGAGGAGGAAGGAGGGCAGAGTCCAGAAACGGAGGCAGGAGGAGGGCTGGGCTGGGCTGAGCCGGCCAGGGAGGATGCAGAAGATGGGGTGGATTCCACCAGATGTGGTGACCTGTTCGGGGTGGGGGGCAAAGACCCAAGCAAAGAACAGAGAATTCTGGCCCAGGGGTGGGGTTTTGGTGGGGCAGAGGAAGTGCTCCATTTTAAAGTGCCTGTTATGACACAGATGCCTCTCAGGCAAATGCCAGAGCAGCTCAGGTGAGGCAGAACCCTGGGCTGCTGTGCTGAGGTCCTGCCCAGACACCCAGCCCTCAGCCCTGACACCTACACTGGCTCCTGGACTCCTGTGTCACCCAGTGGGCCTCATGGATGGCCCCTCCACACACCCGGAGGCCACCAAAGAGCCAACTGTGGCCCAGGTGGAAAGTGGCAGCCCTATGCAGAGGGAGCCTGGTGCTCCCCAGGAATCCTACCCACTCCTACTGACCCCTGCCCAGCCCAGCCTGACCACTCCCCGCCCTCCCCCTTGGCTGCAGGAATAGCTCATAGCCCAAGCAACCGGGGCTCAGCCTGGCCGGGCCTTAGTCACTGCACCACAGGACAGGGTGCTGCACGGTTGTGTCTCAGTTCTTCCCCTTCACTCTGAGCAACCCCACATCTGTTTCCTGAGAGTGAGATCAGGAAACAAAGAAAGAGGAAGGAGGCTGGTTCCAGCCCTGCCGACCGGCCAAGAATGGGGCGACAGATGGGCAGGAGGGGCAGTGAGAGGCGCTAGGTCCTGGGCCTGAGGAGTTCCATGTGACCAAGAAACGTACGCTCCTCTCAGGCAGTTTCCCCAGGGTGGAATTCAGAGCACGCGCTCTCTAGGGAGCCCCTCACCCTCAGAGACCATCGGTCCCCAGCCAGGACGCAGAATGACGAATCCTTCAAACAACTAGTGGCCCCACTCTTAGCCCTCAGGGTATGTGAGGTCTGGGGATGAGAAAGACACAGCAATTACAGGACATGGTCACTGCCTGATAAGAAGATCTCAGGGTGCCAGGCATGGAATATGGCAGCAGGACAGGGAAGAGCAGATGACCTCCTGCCTGTGGCTCTGCTTGCAGGGTATTTGGGTAGAGGAGCAGGGCGGGTGGGATAGCCTGGAAGGGAATCTGGGCTGGTGGGTAGGGTATGGCAGGTGGAGCTCTGAAGCAGAGAAGGTGGACGGAGGTGGGGGGTAGGAGTTATCCCTGAGGCCATCCACCTAGGACACCCAGAAGGGGCGGGGTGGGTGGGGCCTGGAGCAGGATGCATTCCAACCTCTCCTCAGGCTGGGACCTTCCTCTCAAGTCCAAGTCTGACTTCCTCATGAGAGGCCCAGTGCTCCCATCCATCTATAAGGAGAGGCCAGGGAAATGCCCAACCCCACTCCCAAGGATCTGCTGGAGGCCTCGGAGACACAGCGTCAAGACTCTGTCTGGAGCCCTGGGTCGAGGATACTCATCTCCCCGCCCAAGGCCTCAGCAGTAGGATGATTCCCGATTCTGCAGATGACTGGTGGTGACAGTGTCATTGATTGGGGTGACTATGGTCACCGATCCCCCACATTTACTTCCTTTGCTGCCTTGCTTTTTACTGACCTCACTCCCAACTCCCATCTCTCTTCTTGCTCTGGAACTTGGCTTGTAGCAAACAATCCCCCACCTCCTCATCCTCTCCCCTAATGCACCCTTCCTCCAGGCCAGAAAGCAGGGGGCTCTCCCTGGGACCCTGCCCCCTCTCTCCAGGGTCTCCCCAGGACGTGTCACACACTTCATTCCAGTTCTTGGCCTCCTCCCCTCAGCTGCCCTCATTGCAGGGCATTCGAGGGTCAAGCAGGCAGACCTGGCTCAAAGCTCCCCAACTTTAGAAACCTTTACATCTCTGATGCTTCATCTACACCCAGGTCAGCCCCAGAAACTCCTCCACTCAGAGGGCGCATATCACAAACACCCCACTCTCTTGTAACTGTCCTGAAGCTCTTCACTGCCCTCCTCCCACTCACCATAACTCTATCTCCCTGCACCGCCAGCCCTTTGTGACTTTACTTGTCTGCTTAGCCTAGACCTGACCCTCCAAGCCTCAGCTCCACCACTCCCATGCTCCTGTCTCAGCTACCCAGAAGAAGCCCCACGAGAGGCCAGCTTGATGGCATGCCTCTCCACGCCCGCGCACCAACTGTAGAGAGAAAATCACACTGCCCTGCTCGTGGCCCTTGGAGCCACCTGGCAGCCCTCAGCATGCCTCGTGGCACCCGCCCCTGGTCCCCACACTAGCCAACAGCTTCACATCTCCCACTCTCCTTGAGAACCCGGTGTTAGGCAAGAAGCATCCTCTCCTGTCTGACCCTGGCCCTTGATCTGCACCCCCACCCTTGGTCCTGGATCTGTTAGACAGGCCCCCAACCCCCAATCCCAGCACCCGGCACTCCCCTTGAGCTAAGCCTTTCCTCTTTCTTTCCTTCCCAGTCAAGCTCCCGGGGAGAGCAGGCTGTATGTCTCCCCCCTCGCCCTTCACGCCTGGCTGCCAGACCTAACAGACACCTTTGAGCCCTTATCTCCCTGAATCACACACAGCTGACCTCACTGCTCTCAGCTCTCCTCTCCCCAGGCCTCCAGAAACCCCTTCTGTCTGTCTCCTTGCCTCTCTGGCTGCTGCTGCTCCTGTCCCTGTCCCTCAAATGTCTCCTTTGCAGAAATCCATCTTCTTTTCAGCCAAGAATTCTCAGGTCCCATACCTCCAACTGCTTTCCTGAAGTCTCCCCACCTTCACACACTCTGTGTGACTCCAACACAGCTCAGCTGACTCCCAACCCACTCTGCCCCACTCTCCACCTGAAACCCTTTCCCGCCCACCGCCCCACCCCCCCTCCTTTCAGGATTTGGCCCTACCTGCCCTCCAGGTAGGGCAGCTTCAGGAGTCTTGACAGTGGGAAGGGGGAAAGGCAGGACACACCTGTTCTTTCTCCTCTCGGGCCAGTCTGCTTCAAGCCTCGGCCCATAACGCCCCCTCCTTCACCAGCCCTTCTAGACTCCTGACCTCACAGGCAGGACTGAGGGCGACCTCCCCACACTCCACCCCTCCTTGTCCAGGTCTGTTTGAACTTGGCAGGCCTCTGTGATGAGCTGCTTATGAGTCAAGCTCTTCTACTCTACTGTGACTTTGAGCCCAGGTGTCTCACACTATATACTCAGTGTACCCATGAAGGAGGAAGCAAGAGAAGGAAACAAATGGAGACTCAGGAAAATCCCAAACCACTTGGGCCCAAGAGGGAAATTTAACTCTAAATAACAGGGGCCATTTGCCAACTTGTTTGTTCTAGGCGTGTGTCCTTCCCAGGCAGACATCTTCACATGACGAGAAGGCAGGCTGGGCTCCGCCTCAGCCCTGAAGCAGCACTGGGATTTTTCAAATGCTAATGGCAACTGGCATTCCACAGTGACTGCCAGGCTGCCAGTTACCGGGAACCTGATAGTGGGCCCTTTGCTGATGGCACATAATGGAGAGCACGTGCCAGGTATAAAGGGGCGTAACCATTAAGGAGGCGTTAGTCACAGCACCGCAGTCCAGTTGGCTGGCCCATCTGCTGCCGCCGGTCAGAAGTTCAAATGCAGGTCTTACCAGTGGCAACTGAGCCTATGGATGGGACCCGAGCAGGGCAGAGTCCTAACCGTATTAGCCACTCGAAAGGTTTTCTGCAGGGACTCGGGGACTTCCCTGGCGGTCTAGTGGTTAAGACTTGGCACTGGGACTTCCCTGGTAGCGCAGTGGGTAAGAATCCGCCTGCCAACGCAGGGGACATGAGTTCGATCCTTGGTCCGGGAAGGTCCCACATGCCACAGAGCAGCTAAGCCTGTGCGCCACAACTACTGAGCCCATGCACTGCAACTACTGAAGCCCGCGTGCTCTAGGGCCCGAGTGCTGCAACTACTGAAGCCCGTGCCTAGAGCCTGTGCTCTGCAACAAAGAGAAGCCACTGCAATGAGAAGCCTGTGCACCACAATGAGGAGCAGCCCCCGCTCACCGCTGGTTTGGTCCACCCACAAGCAGGGACTGGGGTTGCAAGGGGGCTCTGCTAATTCAAGATCTTTATCTTCTGAGTTCAAAAGGTCCTCCCAACAGCAGGTCTGGGAAAACAGCCCCCAAGGGCATAGGAGAAACCAACTAGCTGCACAAAATGAGAAGCAGAGGGAGAAAACGCAGCTGTCAGAAGCTAGAATTTTGACTGGTCTGAATTCTGAGCAAGGTGCCTGTGATAGGTGTGCCTCGGAAGGCTGGGCACATGGCAGGCTCTCAGCAAGTATCTTTAGGCCTGACAACAGAGCTGGGCTGCGAGGGAATCTTGCAGGTTTAATCATTTTAGTAGGCATTCAAGACACTTCCTGAACACCAGTGTATCAAGTGCTGGAATATGAAGATGCAAGGCCCAGTCCTAGCTCTCAATGAGCTTCTGGACGTGGGGACATGGTGTATTGACCATGCTAACTCAGGTGCAGATGCTATGAGAGAAAAGCACAGGGTGTCTGGGCCCCCAGCCCACAAGAAAAGAGGGGTCTGGAAGGATTCCCTAGCCAGCACCTGCCTGGCCTAGATCCTGAAGGCTGAGGAGGCCTTCGTCCAGGAAGCAGCAGAAACAGCATGCGAACAGGACAGGGCCTTGGAGAGCATAGCTGTTTGGGGCCGGTGAGTGTCATTCATGGCTCAGATTCAAAGACAGTTCTACAGCCCAGCTTCATGGGCTCTAAGAAGCCAAAGGGCCCAAGACAGAGGCCTGGGGTTCACCAGGCTGCCGAGGAAGGACAGTGCTCCTGTGTGCTGGGAGGTGGGGAGGGGATGGCCCAGGAAGGCAGGGAAAGAAACCAGAGGCAAGTGGAGTTAATGTATACCCCTGGATCCTTTGAAGGCCCACAGGTTTAGAAAGATAGGAAGGCGGGAATGACCCTTGCTGAAAAATGAATTACAGATGATAATTAAGGAATGAGGACAAACTAATTCAAGGAAAGGCTGAAGAGACAGAAGCCAGGGAAGCTTTTGGTGGGACACAGGTAATGAGCTACATTTAGAATGCTACACAGTGGAAGGGCTTTTATTGGTAACAGAATCACCCATCGGTAATCAATTGGTACCCAATTAAAACTGTGTAACAATTAGGCGGACACAGTTTCAGGTTATGCGAAACAGGCCAAGCCATGTGTAGTGGCTTCTCAATGGCCTGTAAGAGGAGAGTGCAGGCTGGAGGGAGAAACCATGACCGCGCACACGTGACCCCTGCCAGCAGCTCCTTGGGCAATACCCAGGGGAGATAGATAAGGTCCCACGGCCAGGCAGGGGACCATAACTGCACAAGACAGAAGGAAAGCTTGTTGCACGTATCCCTAAGTGAGCAGGTTCCCTAACAGACTAAGATAACTGCTAACGACACTTATTCAGAGGCCAGGACAGCCCTGGGGGCCATGTGCCTCCTGTGGGTAAAGAGGAACTCCTTTTGCAACAGCCTTTCCTCACCCTCTCCGTGCGGCCCCTCAGCATGGGGGAAAGATTACGGAGGGGGCACTATACACTTGGCCTCTGTATTTTCAAGAGTCTTTCCGAAGTCCCACCTGCTGCTAATGCTGATGCACTACACAGAAACTGGGGTCCTGGAAGGAGAGCGACAGGACCCAGAGCATTCTGCAACCTTGGGTCTATCTCTGCGTCTGAGAAGGCCTTTTTTCAGAGATCTAATTGTGAGAACGCCCTGAGAGGACCAACCGTCGGGCTGGAGGGGAATGAGGTCCTTTGAGATGAGTGACAATCTGGAAGTTTCCCAAAAGGCAAATAAACACACATGTGACAGGAAGCCCCGGGAATCAATCATGTGATTTTGCACCTTTAGTATCTTACATTTTGCTGTTTAACCAACAAACAGGGGCTCTAGGACAGAAATAAAAAGCCCACTATCCTGCCCCCATCCCCCCAAAAGGCAAGAGATCATTATCAGATTTTTGTTACCTTATCTACTCTGGTCTACAGACATGAAACATCAGGCATCTCCAGGGTTCAGTCTTCTTTTTCTCACTCCACACCACCCCACTCCCTGGCTTCAGTGCCACACAGGAAGGAGTGCCCAGAACACTTTTGTGCTTGCTCTCCTTGGCTCCAGACCAATCTCTATCCAGGAATTCTTACCAACCCTCAGCTCAACATCTCCACACCGCAAGTCATCACCCACTCCCAGGCCTGTCCCTTCCAGCACACTCTGTGTGGCACGGCCCTACCAGCTGCCAGTCACTCAACCTTGGACTTAGGTCCCTAAGTCCTATCCCTGGTCCTGCCCATCCCCGCAGCCACCTGTCTCAAGGTCTTGCTCTCTTTTCTGTCCCCACTGCCCTTCCTTGGTGCTGGGCCTTTTGTCCCACCAGGTATATCCCCGTGTTCTGTTAACCGCCCTCACTCAGTGCAGGAGTTCACCAACCCACCCTGGCCACCACTGCCTGGTCACCCATGAGGGCACAATCTGACCAGTCACTCACAAACCCGAGATCCCTTTGCAGCTCCCCACCACTCTCAGGGTAAAATGCAAACTCGGGACTGGTACTCAAGGCCTCTCCTGACTGCCGCCAGCTTAGCTCCTTAACTTCATCTCCCTCTCCTCACCCCAACCACCAGAGCTACCCACTGCCCTTCTCCCAACAGCCGGTGGGTGGGAGCTGTGTTCCTGTACTTCACACACCGTCCCTTGGCCTGGAAGTCTTGTTCCCTCATGTGGTCCTGCCACTCCCATTCGTTCTTCAAAAAAAAAAAAAAAATTTTTTTTTTTTTTTGACCACACCGCGAGGCTTATGGGATCTTAGTTCCCGGACCAGGGATTGAACCCATGCCCTCGGCAATGAGAGCGTGGAGCCTTAACCACTGGACTGCCAGGGACTCCCCGTTCTTCAAAATTTAATTTGAGCCCTTCTCAGGAGCCCCCACTAAAGGCCAGCTGGACTCCACCCCTCTGTGCCCATAGCAAGCTCCGTCTGCCTCTGTGAGAGCGCCGACCGCAGTGCCACAGTTCACTGGCCCGTCTCCTCACTGTACCCTAAGCTCTTCAAGGGCACAGGCTCACTCAACTTTGTAGCCACAGAATACGAGGCACAAGTCCTCATCATGTGAAGTATGATTTGGATAAATTTGCATTGAAAGAATCACAAAAATCATCAAATAATGAATTCAGATTGGTCCTTAGTGAAAAGCCCAAGGTGTTGTTTCTCTGATATTATCTCCATTTGGAAAGTGACACTTGAAACAGCCACTGAAACTGCTGCTTCGAGTTGAAAAGGCCTTTTTTCTTCCCTGCACAGAGTTGTCATAACAGAGAAGCTATGCTCAAACAGGTAAAACATTGAACAGGGTAAATATTAAGTGCTTTTTTATAAACTGCTTCATTGTCCTTATGTACTTCAAACCAGAAACCATCTAAAAGCAAACACTTAAATATGTCTTCTGAGATTGGCTCAGACTGTAATGAGACTTAGGCGCAACACTGCATGCCCAAGGTCACTTGGCCTGCTGGACAGTCCTGGCAGGTGTGGTCAGCGACAGCTAGCATGGCTCACCAGCAGGTGAACTTGCAAATTCAGAGGGTGAATTTTGTTATTATGAAAAACCTGCCTAGATTACTAGATTACTTTACATCCCCTGAAGGTCACCCTTCATCCAGATGAAAACCACTGCATTAGTTTTAGCACCTTGATTCATTTCAACAACGATTCAGGGAGAACCCCTGGCCCATTCCATATGAGGCAATGGGGGAGCAAAGATGAACGCGACGTGGCTCCGGCCCTGTTCATAGGGAGAGATGAGCTTCTAAACAGAGCACTGGCTACTGGATAAACACTTCTCATACAAGCTTTACCTGAGGGCTGAGAAGACTAAATGAGGACCAACCTTCAGGATAAAAGGATGCATATGTGGGGGTTGTACCACTGTCTAGAAATAGAAACTGTAAAACCTCTGCGGGATTTCTTGATCTTTTCTTACCTGGGTTTGTTTCTCCAAGCCTGTATCCCTTAAAAAGAAAAAACCAGCACACCTATCTTTAAGGCAATTAAGTAAATGTTTACAGGTGGCTACTGTGTGCTGGGGCTAGAAAGTGAAGACAGAGGGGAGCCCTCGGCCTCAAGTAGGATAAACCGCTATATCTGATGAATAATGGGATTTTTTCCCCCCGGTAATTACCTAGATGTTCCTGCTAACCTGGGAGCAAACACACACAGAACTAAGGAAAACCACCTTCAAGTCCTTCTACTGGCCCTGGAAAGGCAGGCAAACTCCTCACTAGGAATAAGCAGCTAGGTAAAGACCTCAACACCAGCATCACAACCACAGCCACATCGGCCACCAGGCCTGTGCCTCCCAGGCACATCGCTATCCTAACAGCTGACCCGTGCCTCCGCACTGCCCAGATGGTCTTCAGACAGCCTCTGGCCTTTAGTGTCAGCCTAGCAAGTGATAATCCAGGAAGCCCACCGCTCGTCTGTTCCCTACCGAGTAAGGCCACCAGGCCACCAGCGCCCTTGCCAGAAGAGGACCTTGACCGAGTGCAGCCCATCCCCGACCTCCAGCTGTGCTTACTCAAGGCTCAGAGAGCACAGCGCCCAGGGGCCCTGTGGAAACGCTTCCGCCCCCAGCACAGCCTGGCGGACAGCTGCCGCCTGGCACAGCGGCCACCCCAGGAGGCACCCGCCAGACAGGGCTCAGAGGCTGGGTAGATACCTAGGCGGCAGGTGGGCGGCGTGTCATCCTGGGGCAACCGTAGGGCCAGAACGGGAGCAGCTGTAGGTCTTCGAAGACAGAACGTTATCAGAGAATCTGCTGCAATTTCGAGTCCAGAAGAGGATTTCCTACCCCGCAGAGACCGAAAGCGCCCGAGGAAGGAGTGACACAGAGCCAGCTCTTCCCACCGCCGCCTCGCCCGGAGCCGGCCAGAGCGCCGACAGCGCCTGGTGAGGGGCGCCGGCGCGACCCCCGGGGTGGGTGTCCCGCGGGGCCGAGGTCGGCTCCGGCCCCACGTCGCGCCCTGCCCGGCGCTCGGGCCGCGGGGCAGCGCCGGCGGCGGCGGGCAGTGCCCGGCGGACGGCCGCGGGCTCCGGGCGCGCGGGCCACGGAATCGCCACCCGCGCCGCGGCCGGCCCCCGCGCCCCGCTCGGACGGAGGCCCGGCAGCCAGGCCCCCACGCCCCCTCCGTCAGCACGCCCGGGACGCGGTGACAGTCGGCCACCAGACCCCGCGGCCCCCGCGCCGGGCCGTCACGCCCCCGCCCACCCCGTCGCGCACCTACCTCCGCCCGTCGCGCTGGCCGAGAACCCACCTCCCGGCGCCGCGCCGCGCCGCTTTCTCCTCAGCTAACTGAGCTACCGAGCGTCGGCCTTTCTGCGCACGCGCGCACGCGGCCCCGCCCCCGCCGAGACGCGCCGCCGGCTGCCCACCCGCGGCGCCCGCGGGTCTCTGGGGCAGCGGGCTCCGGGCATGCGCGCTGACGCCCCGAGGCGAGGCGGCAGGAGCATGCGCCGGCTCAGCACGGGTCCCGATGTGAGGCGAGGGGGCGCGCGCGAGTGGGCGGGTGGCTGCCAGGCCCAGCTGTGGGCAAGGCTGGGGCATCGGGAGTCGGCAGGGGTGCCCGCCGGAGTCGCTGCCGCGCCGGGTTACGCGTAGACCTGGGAACGCGCGCCCGCGTGGGCACGACGTCCGGTCCCGAGCGGGTGGAGGAGGAGTGCAGGGGGGGCCTCAGGGTGGGACCTGGGTGGAGGAATCCTGAGGCCGAGGCCAAGAGAGACAACCAGACGGAGACAAGAGACAGGGACACAACGGGGCAAAAAAGAGGCTGAACACAGCGGGAGACAGGGACACGGCCGCCCAGCCGGCAGAGACAGGACAGGCAGAGGTGACCTGCGAGACAGACGGGAACCAGAGGCCGCCGTCCTCGTTGGGGGAGGAGTCATAGCGCCCTCTGCGTGTCCTGACAGGGGGCGGGGGAGCCAGTGTCACCGAGCTCCATGGGGGTCCACAGGCGTCTGTGGTAGCCACAGTGCCTCCTGGGGAGTCAGGGCGCTCTCTGGCGGATCACAGAGTCCGGGGGCGGGTGGAGTCTCAGCGGCCCTTGGGGTGTTCGCAGATCTCTATGGGTCCTGGCATCAGAAGGGGGTTCATAAGTATATGAGGGGGGTGTCAGTGCCTTTCAGGAAAGTGGGAACGCTGAGGGACCACGACATCACGGGGGGCTGTGTCACAGAGGCCCTTGAGGTGTTCGCAGAGCCTATTAAGTATTCGGCCCCACAGGGGGTTCACAGCCCTCTGGGGGTATCGTGGTGCCCCTTGGAGGAGGCAGATAGCTTGAAGGTGGGGGGGCCAAGGGGTCCTTTGGATGACAGCTGCCCCAGGGGGCCTCAAAGCACCTCTCTGGGGCTATCACATCCCTCTGTGTTGGGGCGGGGGTGTCCCTGCGTCCGTCACACCCCTCCTGGGCAGGAGCTCGAGGCACCGAGGGAGGCGCGGGGCAGAGTCGAGGCGGGGGGCCCAGATGGCGACGCGCGCGACGCGAGCAAAGACTTCTCGGCAGGCGGATGCACTGGATGAACGTGTGCCTTGATGTGTGAGAAGCGCCCCGCCCGGCCCCCGCCCGGCCCGCGGGCTCAGGCCGCCCCGCAGCGCCCCCGCCGCTCGCGCCTCTGCAGCCTCCGAAGGCGCCTAGTCCACGCATCCCGCCAGGGCAACACGAGGCTCCCGCGGGCGGCGCTGAGCCCGGGCCCCCGGCCCTCGGGACCCCCGGCCGCGGCCCCCGGCCCGCCCCCCAGCAGCAGGTAGCGGCGGTCGGGTAGCAGGCGCGGGCAGCCGCAGGCGGCGTCCCGCGCCGGCACCCACAGCACGCTGCTCCCGCGCCGCGCGCGCTCCTCGCCGCTCCGGAACACGGCGAGCACGGCCACCGGGAAGCGGGTCCAGGAGCCGCGCGCCTCGCCGCGCGCGCGCACCGCCACCTGCACCGCTGCGGGGGAGGCGAGAAGGGGAGGGGTCAAGCGGGCGGGGCCCGGAGGGGGCGGGCCGCGCAGAGGAGCACAGGGCGCCCGCGGGGGTCGGAGGGGGGGTGGAGGAGGAACACAAAGAGGACACGCCGCAGCGGGAGCATCGAGAGGCCAAGGGGGCTGACAGGGCGGGGCCGGCGACAACGGAGGACCTGAGGGCCGGGGGATGGCCTTGGGGTCCAGCGAGGGTCAGGGTATACAGAGGGACAGTAGAGAGGGCAAGGTGAGGAGGACGAGGGCAGGAGGCCTGAGGGCGGCCTACCGTAGTCCTTCCTGCAGAACTTCTTCAAGCTGATGCGGTAGCTGCCACGGGCAGGTTTGCAGTGCAAGTCGCAGTCTGGGAGGAGGGCGCAGGAGGAGGTTGGCACCGATCTGCACCTCCTTCTCCCACCCTCTCCTCCTTCCCTCCTGGAATCCATAGCCCCCTCCAGCCAAGGACATGCCCCTCTGGGACCTCCACTCACCCTGGGGCTCCACAGGGCTGCTCTCCTCAGTGGGTCCAGGGACAGGGGTCTCTGTGGAGAGGATGGGATAAAGGCCTTCCTTTGAAGGGGGCCAAGGGAATCTGCAGGGCTCAGGGGACAGCTGAGGGGGGCAGGGGGATCTGTGGGGCCCAGGTTGGCAGCAGCAGGGAGCTGGGTTGACCTTGGCTGAGGTGGTCTAAGCAGGGCAGCATCACTCACTAACGCAGGGTGCCACTGGAGAGCGGCTCTGCTGGAAGCCAGGGGCACAGCGGTTGCAGGTGAGGCCAGTTACGCCATCCTTGCAGGGACACTGGCCTGTGGTCTGGTTGCAGGTTTTGCCAGCAGCACCAACAGGGTGACAGTCACAGGCTGAGGATAGAAGTGGGATGGTCAGAAGCCCATCTGGGGATGTGGGAAACCGGAAGGTGAGGGTGTGCAGGTGGCTGGCGGCACGCTCACCCCTACAAGCGCGGCGGTCACTCAGGGCACGGCCTGGGTCTCGATAGAAGCCCTCCTGGCAGTAGTGGCAGTGCCGGCCGGCGGTATTATGCCGGCAGTTGAGGCAGACACCTCCACTGCGGCGGCCAGACAGTCGGTACAGCTCCATGTTGAAGCGGCAGCGGCGGGCATGGCCATTGCAGGAGCAAGCTGCAGGGAGGGATGAGTCAGGGACAGGCTGGCCTGGTCTCAGATCCCCAGGCCACCCTCCAAGGCCTCACCAAGGCAGGCGTGGGCTTCCCGGGCCGTGGCCCGCTGCCATGGCCTGTCGCAGTAGAAGGGCTTGCAGCGGCCGCAGTCGGGGCCCTCGGTGCCATGACGGCAGTCGCAGATCAGATGGCCCTGGCTGTCCAGCAGGCACCTGGCGGCATGCCCATTGCACTTGCAGCGCCCGCCTACCTGGAGCTCAGTGGCTGAGTAAGAGTAAGGGACCATGGCCATGGCATCCCTCGTGTCCCCCAGCATGGTAGGCCTTGTGAGCACTACTTGAATGTCTGTGGCGGTCACCCAGTCTTGGAGCACCGGGCTGCTGTCCAGATCCAGGCCTGGCGGGCTGCCGTCCTGCACGCTGAAGGCCAGAAGGCCACCCCCATCAGGCTGGGCCTGGGGCTCAGGGAAGCACAGGGCTTCGGGCCCCAGGCCAGCTGGGCCATCGGCAGGGGCAGGCACGCGGCCATAGTCCAGGCCACAGCGGGAGGAGAAGAAGCCCAGTGGGGTCCAGCTTCGGCCATGGTCCTGCGACTTGAGCAGGGCCACCGAAGTGGGGGGTGCAGAACAGAAGCGCAGGCTCACGAACACCAGCTCAAAAGCCTTGCCGAGGGGCACTGTGAGGGTCACGTTGAGGGGCACTTGCGTCAGCGAGTCCGAACGCCAACACACCGGGCTTGTGGTGCCCCCTGCGGAGGTCAGGAGAGCGGCGGGGTGTGCCCGCCGCGGGTCCGAAGCGTCGCAGGCCCGCGTGGCCGGCCGCCCGCACGTGCTGGACGCCAGCACCTCGCGGCCCAAGGCCGCGTTCACCAGGCCGGGCACGCAACCGCGGGGCGCGCCCCCCTCGTCATGGCAGGGGTCGGCGGGCGCCGGCGGCCCCGGGCTCAGCGCGGCCGAGAGCGTGCCCGCGGCCAGCAGCAGCCCCCAGGGCCAGCCGGGCATGGCCGGAGCCGCCGTGGGTCAGCCAGCCGGCCGGGGGCCTGCGCCGCTGCCCTCGGGAGAGAGAGCCCGATCCGAGGCTCTGCCCGCTGGCCCGCGGTGCCGAGCAACCAGAGCCCCGGGCCGCTCCAGTCGGGGCCCAGAGGTGGGCGCAGCCGCCGGCACGCCGCGGGCCGAGCGGAGCAGCGGGGATGTCGGCGCGTCCTCCCGCTGGGCCTGGAGCGTTGACAGGCGTCGCCCCCGCTCTCGGCGCCTCCGCCCGCAGAGGCCCCACCCGCCGCCCGCCGCTCGCACTCACCCACCGAGGGCCGGGTCGAGCAGGTCTCCCGGCCTCCCGGGACCGGCCGAGGGCGGGCGGGGCCTGGGGCGCCCCGGCCGCCACCTCCTCCCGGCTGCAGCGAGGGCGGGCGAGCTGTGCCAGTAGAGGGTGGGGGGCGCAGCAGGCGCAAGCCTCGGCCCAGCCGGGGGCGGGGCTGCTCGGGCCGGGAAGGAGGGAGGGGAGGGGAGGGGGCCTCGTCGGCAGAGCCGGAATCAGAAGCAGATTCAGACACTGGCTGGGCCAGCGGGGGAGGGGGCTGGGAGGCCCTGGAGCCGGGGGAGGGGCCGGGGAGCCAGGAATGTGCTGGTGGGAGGGCTCTGGAGGGGGTGGCTCAGCCACGGAGCCCGTGGGGGACCACCCAGCCGGCCCCCGGCCTGCCTCCAGGCTTTGACTGCTCCTGGGGTTGTGCCACGTGCTGGGTGGGGGTCTGGCTGCCTCCTCCCTCAGGCCCATCAGGCTGGCTGGGCCCTGGATCTGAAGGTGGGACCCGCATGCTCCCATTGGTCCCTACAGGGCACACTCAGCACAGAGGGAGCCAAGCTGGGCTGGTGGTTGTGGGGTGTCCCCAGGGCAGCAGTCTGCTGTAGTAAAAAGAACCCAGGATTGGGGCCAGGTCTGATTCTGAATCCAAGCTGCTCCAGTTTCTAGTTGTGTGGTTTCAATTCCTCAACCTGCCCAAGCCTCAGTTTCCTCATCAGCCAGATGCCTATTATTCAACTTTGCCAAGCTGTTGGGATTTCATGAGCCACATAGGTATTGGATGTAGCCAGGGAGCTCAACAGACTGGAGTCCCTCCTTGATGGAGGAGGCAAAGCATCCCAGGAAGGGTCAGCCCCATGCAAAGGGGGCAGGGAACATGAGAATATATCCCACCTGGGAGCAGCTCTGAGGCCTGAAGTTCTAGATGGGAGGCTGACCCCAGGCCAAGCCCAGCTGTCAGTGGAGGACACCACATGGGTGTGTCTGTGTAGGCGGGGCTGCCACCCTCAGTTGGGCCAGAGACACTGCAAGGACAGATAAGAAGAGGATGGAGAGAAGCAGAATCCTTGTGCTATTTAGGAGAGGAGGAGCAGGAGGACATAGAAGCCTCCCAGGGGATACTGAAGGAGAAGAGGAGGACACACCAGGGCTTGACCTTGGAGAAGGAGCAGCAGGAAGACAGGGTGATTGATGGGCTACCTGGAGCGACTGACACTCTCTGGTCAGGCCCTTCACCAAGCCTAACCAGCACAAATGCAGGGGTGAGGGGTGAAGGGATAATAGGAGACTTTGGAAAGACTGAGCCAGGAGGGCCAGAGGGGCTGCTGGCCTCTCTCTTCTCTGGCAGCAACAGGAAGGCTGAGGGTGCCCCTCACCCCACAAAGCAGGTGCCACTGGGGCCTGTCCCTCAACTTCCCAATAAAGAGAATGTGTCCCTTATAACAAACAGCCATGCACGAATGAGGGAGCTGGCAGGGAGCACGGTTCTGCTCTGGGATGGGTCAAGTTCAGAAAGAGCACCTTCCCAACCATTCTCTTCAAGGTTCTTCTGATCATCAGCCTCAAACCTGCTTGGGATGGGGGGAGCCCTGGTGGGAGAGCAGGAGGTGTGATAGATCCTTCTGGGACCGTTAGAAGCAAGGAGGTGGCCACAGTGGGGAGAAATGCCCAGGCCCAAGCCAGTGGTTCCCTGCGGCCTGAGACAAGACTCCAGGGAAACCTTGGCTGTCTGGACTGCAGGACGCCTGCTGGGAAGGAGGAAAGCAGGGAGCAGCTCCCCCTCCCCAGCCTTGCAGGCTTTGTGTGCAGCACAGCCTCCTCGTGAGTTGGGGTAGGGTCTGCAGAACATCTGGTGGCCTCTGGTGTGGGTGAAGGCCCCCAGGGCTCGGCCTGCAGAGTGTTCATTGGGGTCAGCAGTCAGGGACCTGGCCCAGAGCGTCGTTGCCCCACTAGCTCCCCAGGGAGGTGGCTGCAGGCAGCCCAGGCTCTTTTCTGGAGTGGCCCTAGGTGTGCTTTCTATTCTGGCCCCGGGGGCAGCCCTGGCAGATGGTGTGATGGGAGTTAGGGAGGGCCTTCCTCACAGACCCCCACCCAGGCTCTGTGCTCCTTGGGACTCAGCCATCTGTCCCCAGTCCTTGACTAGGGCCTCTCAGACCTCACACCTCTCTGCTGGCCCTGCCCCTTCCTGGCACCTTAGAAGAAGCTCAGCCTCTAGTTGCCCACCTGCAACTCCTCAGGCTGCTGTAGGCCTCCCCTCCCCTGCCCCCACTCAGAGTGACAGCTGCTAGCTCTGGGGCTCCAGGAACCTCTCTGGGGGAAAAGGGACGGAGGGGGTCCTGACATGTCTCAGGGGGCTGGGGTCTTTCTCTTAAAAGGCCAACTGATCAAATACTCCCGGCTTAGCCCAGGACCTACTGTCCCTGCCAGACTTTTGCAAGCCACCACTTGTTCATATATAGCACAAACGTTTATTGAGCGCCTATTTTGCCTCGAGGGGCTTCCAAACCAGTGGGGAAGAAAGACAGCTAGGGGAGGGGGACACAGCCCACTGTGCCTCGCCCCGAGTAGGGTAGCCACGCCAAGTACCCGGCCCGCCGCCGCCCAGGACCCTGCATACCCTGCAGGGCCCCCGTGCCGCGCAGACTGCCGCCAGCCCCGCACTCAGCCAGGCCGGCTCTGCGCGCCAGGCGAAACGCTCAAAAGCAACATGGGCGGAGGTGTGTGCGAGAGCGGGAGAGCCGAGTCGGGGGAGGGGAGGGAGATGGCTCTAAGTGCCCAAAGCTCGGGCATCCTGAGGGTTCAGAACAGAATGGTTTGGGGACGGCATCTGGGGAGGAGGCTTCCGCGACACGCGCTTGGCACTGCGCCAGCCGGGCCCAGGCGAGATCCGGAGGGAGGAGGCGCCGGCTCGCCGTGACCTCGCAGGGGAGAGGGCTTGGCGCGTGGGCTCAGGGCGTCCCCGGCTCCCGCCGCCCCACGCGCCCGGCCCTCTGCCGCCGCCGCCGCCGCCGTGCGCGCCAGCACAGAAAGGCGGCGGCCAGTAGCCCGAGGCCCGCGCCGAGCCGTGGGCCAGGTCCAGGCGGGGTCCGCAGAGCGAAAAGGTGATGGCCGTGGCAGCGTCGCCTGCAAGCAGAACCACGGCGCCGAACGGCAGGATGCAGCGCGGCCAAGAGCCCCCCCGCGACGCCGGTGGCCAAGAGCAGCGAGCGTAGGGCCCCGTGGGGCTCAGGGGCCTCGGCGGGCGCCGGGGGCGGGCGCTCGGCCACGCTCATGCTGCCGAAGCGGGGTCTGCGCTCCGGGTGGGTGTGGGCGCCCCCTGCAGCCCCGCTTGCCTGCCACGTCGGAGCAGATTGGCCGGCGATGCAGTGACGCCACGGGGACAGGAGTTCTTCGCTGCAGCCTCCCGGCTTCGTGTGGAATAGAGGTGGGCGGGCGCTAACTCGCAGTGGGTCTCCCCTTTCTGCTCTGGGTGCCTTGTGTTGGGACCTACCCAGATCTCTCCCCTCATGTTATCTGCTGGCACCTCCCTGCCCATGAAGGCCCAGGTGCCCACAGAGGTCCGCAGGACACCACCAGTGCCCAGGATTGGCCCTGGAGAGGTGGGTCATTGAGTCAACAACCTCTGGGCGCCCATCTGCGCTTAGCTAGAGATGCAGGTGGTTGGCATCCCTGCCAATAGATAAAGTGCACAATAAACTAAGAACCAGTGGGTGAAATAATTGTGGTGAAGACCACCTGCTATAGAAACGGATTCTGGGGTGGCCAGTAACGGGGGGGTGGTGGGATTTGCCCCGGACATTAAGGGTTCCTCCAGATCCCAGCACCTGGATATAAGCTCTGGAGGCAGCAGTGGAGTGGCCAGAAGGAAGTGGCTGTACCCCAGGCTCCCTCTCTTTCTTTCTCCCCCTTCCCTGGGTTTCCTACTCTGGAGTTCCACTCCCTGGAGGCCCCCTCAGTGCAGTGAGGGCCCTGATTTTTCATTTTCTACTTTGGTCTGTCATCTGGTCCCCAGCAGCCCCAAGGACCTAGGACTCCATGTCCAAGGTTTCTGGCCTGTTGGACTGTGGGGCCCTTTACAAGTAGGGCCTCCTGCAGGGTGGGGCTACCCTGAGGTGGCTTCAACTTCACCCAGTTCATCCCCCATACCTGCAGCACTTCATCAGGCTTGCAGAAGACCTGGCCTTCTCCAGGAGTCATCTGCTTCCTGGGCCTGGGCTTCTCAGGGCAGAAGCAGCGGTTATTCGGTCTCACACATCACTGTCCACACAAAGGGCTACTGCCCCAGCTCTGAGGACTGTGCCTGGTCCACACAGGTGCTCACTAAAGGCTCATAAAAGGGACACCGCTGCCTCAAAGCCCTCACCAGGGTCCAGAGCTGTGAAGCATCTAACACCGTCTTATTCATCTTCAGCCCAGTGGTAATAACCACTACCCCAGTATGACAGTGGGGACAACACTGGGAACTGAGGCTCAGAGTCTTCAAGAATCTTGCTGGAAGTTCCAGAGCAGCAAACAAGTCATGATGTAAACCGAAGATGAGTGACTTGTAAACCCAGAGGCTGTGACCTTGACCTCTACACTTTCTTGCCTTCCAAGAAACAGTGGCTCCTTCAGCAGGGGAGGTAGGAGCCTTGGAGGTGACAGTAGAGCATGGGAGGGGTGGACCCAGTCTCGGGGGCCCACATCAGCCACAGCAATGGCACAGGAGCAGGTGGTGGGCATGGGTGCCAGGAAAGATGGCTGTGGGCAGACAGTGGCCGTCCACTGCGATACTGGCTTGTGGCTTTTTTGTCTTTTGATAAGCCTGGTACAAATCTAGGCACTTGTGGGGAGAGGTTTCAGGTGTGCTTGGGCCAGTGCATGAGACAAGTCCCCAGGGCAGCCCACCTTGAGTGGCTTTGCCCCCTCCCTTCAGTACACAAGGGATATGCCTATTCTTGGTAAGTATACTTGATATATTCTTGGTAAGTAATAAACACAAAGAAGAAAACAAACATGCATCAAGTCCCACCTTGGTATGATTTAAATATGTAAACTTTCTAAAGTAGTTTTAATGTCACAAGTAGCTTTTAAGTGTACAGCAAGAGAAAACAGAGGTAGCTAAGAAAAGCCCCCACCAGTCTCAGGTCTCCTGAGCCTGTGGAAAGCCAAGCCAAGCTGAGCCCTGACCAGCAGGTTTAGCAGCCATTAGAAAGGCCCTAAGTTCCTCAGGAAGAGCCAGGGGGCAGTCCCCACCCCTTGGAAACCTGGTTTCCTAAGGGGGTACAGGCATCTCTGGGCCCCTGGCTCACTGTACCAGTGAAAATCCCCTCAATGCCCATTCATTTGATTCCTCCTAGGGAAGGGGGGCTCTCACTGACAGTCAGGCTAGGGGCAGAGCCAGCCTGCCTTTGCTGCAAGGTTCTGGGGGACTGGGGGTGGGCCTGGCCATGGGAAGGGCTCAGTCAGCAGGCTTATCTTCTCGTAGGATGGTGAGGAAGCGCTGGCCTCCCTCACAGAGCAGGCTGTGGACAGCCCGGCACAGCGCTAGCCAGGGTGGCCCCAGCGGCTCCTGCTTGCTCACCAGGGGGAGGAGTTCGGCCATCAGGACCTGGGGGGTGGTGCAGGACCAAGGTCTCAAGGGGGCCCTGTCCCAGCTGGCCCAGGGCCCCCAGAGGCGGGCTCAAACCAGGGCAGGCTTTGAGGCACCACACCCCAGCCCATCCCTCCTCCAGAAGCTCCAGCACCCTCACACGGGCACAGGCCCAGCAGCTCCCACCCTTCCCTGGTGGGTCTTGGCAGGAGGAGCACAGATAGGCTCTTGAGGCCAAGCCCTCATGAGGCTGCAGACCTAGAGTCCTCCCCAGGGCCCACGGCTCCCCGACACTCAGTCACCCACTCCCTACTCTAGAAGTACCTTTTCCAGGTGGATCTGCTGGTGCAGCATGGCCACCCGCAGCCTGAGGGATGCCAGGGTCTGCAGCTCCTGGGTACTAGAGTAGAGAAGCAACTGGGGGCTCCAGATAGGGTCTGCTTCTCCTCCACAGGGCAAGGAGGCCCTGGGGAACCTCCCCTCAGGCCACGGCCCCAGCTGCTGTTCCACCACTGCTGCGAGGACAGGAGATACGGCCTCACAGGGCAGCAGCCAGGCACCTCCTCCCCAGGCCCCTTTAAGGGGGTGCAAAGTCTCCCCTTGCCTCCTGTATGAAGCCCTAATGTCCATGAACAACTAACTCTTGCAATACCAGGCATCTGCCAGTACCTCTCTGACTGTCACAAGGCACTTTTTCAATAACTAGATAAATAAGTAAGCTACTCAGAGTGGTGGGATCTGTGTGTCGGGAGAGAGATTGGAGCAAGGGTGCTGTGCTGGCCAGCTCCACAGCACAACTGCAGAGAACTCAGAATGCAGTGGGGAGACACAGGGAAGGGCCGGCCTGCCTGCCTGCCTCCGCTCCCAGGCTGCTGTTAAAAGTCCCAACACCACCCCGTGGCTAGAGGACTTTGATCCCAACCAGACTTCAGCACGGGCAGGGCAGGCCTCACCTGTGCACAGCTCCCGCAGCCTGTGGAGACACTGCCCCACGATGGCCTGCAGCTCCTCCAAGGTGAGCAGGCAGCGGTACTCCTGCATCCAGTCCTTGGGGTCTACATGAGAGCCAGGGGGAGCAGGTCAGGTCCACACCGGTCCTGAAGCCCTCCCCACCCTGACCAGAGACGTGACTAAGGGCCCACTAACCTGCCGTGAGCTCTTCCCCCATTCGAAGTCTTAGCAGCAAGCAGGCCTTCTGCAGGTGCCGCACCTCCGCCTCCACCTCGGTGGCACTGAGCCTGGAGCCAGGCCAGCCTGACTGCATGTGGGTCAGGGAAAGTCCCCTGTGGTCAGGCCCCTCCGCTTTCCCCAAGGGCTGGGTGCTGGAGTAGCTCTGGCCCTTCCTGGAGTTGCTCCTCCTCAGACTCGCCAGGTTTAGAGCCAGATCCTCTGCCCCCCCACCCCTCACTCCCCCAAGCCCCGCAAGGATACAGTTGTCTGCATTTTCTGGAGGAACTGCATTTTGGCGGTGGTAGCAGCATCCACAGAATCACTGGTCTGTGTAGAGCTGAGCTGGGCCCACAGGCTGGGATGCACACATGCGCAGCCCACAAACCAGAAAGCAACATGGTTACTCCAGCCAGCTGGGCTGGACCACGAAAAGTAGGCAAGGGCCAGGGTAGAGGCCCCAGCCTGGGGTGTCTGGCTCTGCTGAATGTCAGGAGGGGCCTTTGGGGGTCCTGGGGAACCGAGGGGGACACTGTCCATGAAAAGGGGACAGAGCTGACCCACTCTGGGAAATGCTAGGAGAGAATTCAAGGAAAAAGGGGAGAGGAGCCAGCAGTGACTGGTGACCAAAATGTCTGGTAAGAGCTTTGGATGCTGGCTCTGTACCAGGCACAGCACTAACACCCGAAAAGGCACCACCTCATTTAACCCCTACAACATCTCTAGAAACTGGTACTATTATTCTCATCTCCACAAGAAAGACAAATGGGGACTTGGAGACACTAAGTGCCTTGGAGCCTCAGAGGCCGCTAGCTGAGTCTAAGGTGACTACAGCCGTCCTAGGGAGGCTGACTCTCCTAATGTGGAGAGTGTTGCCACCCAGCAAAGAAAGCTGAGGGACCCGTGGGAAGAGTCTTACCAGTGGGAAGCCTCAGCCTCCCTGCTCTCCACACTCCCCCGGTCTCCCCTCCCCCTTCACCCAGCCACAAGACTCAGCCTCACCGGGAATTCCGGGAAGACGCTTTCCTGAAGGCCTCGGGCAGCTGCAGCAGGATCCTGTCAGGGAAGCCCGGTGCTCAGGGCAGCTCTGTCTCATTCTGGGGGCTGCAGGCCCCACTCCCTACTCAGAGCCCAGTGAGGGATGAAGCTCACCCACCCCTCAGACAGGGCTTCCAGGGTGACCACAGGAGCCAGCCCAGTCCAGGTCCCACCTGGCAGAGAGAAGAGAAAGCAGAGCCCAGGCCTTCGAGAGCTCATGTGGAGCCCTGGGGCTGGGTGGGTAAATGGATAGGGCACAGGACAGGCCCCAGTGCATCAAACGTGGGACCTTCACAGCCAGCTGTTCCACTCTGCCAGCTTCTGGGCTTGGGCCTCATGGGGTGGCATCCTGGGGCTCCCCTGGCCCACATCCAGCTCAATGCCCTGCCCTCCCTGTCACCCCAAACCCAGACTCCTGCTGCTGCCCAGGATCTGATCAGGTAGAGACAGTAGTTCCTCTAGTGAGGGTCTGGGAAACCTACCCCTTATCCTTGAGTGTAAAAGCTTCTGGGGCCTGAGAAGCAGCCGACAGGACTATTTGTTCGTTCCTGAGGCCTGATTCAGGCTTGGTGGCTCCAGCCCCTTGCCCCATACAGGCCTGATCCCCCACTGACAGAAGCCTGCGCTCAGGGAGGTCCTTGGCAGGCACCCTGGTTTGGCGGATGCCCCTGGGGGGTTCTGTCTCTGATGCACGGCTGCCAGCCCTGCGTGAGGTGCTGGGTGGGGCAGAGGCTCTGGTGGCAGGGGAAGTGGCAATGGACCCAGACTTCAGGCTGGGGGCCTTGTCTCCTTCTCCAGCCTTTGATAAACCTTTTCGCACCCGTACAGCCTTCTCCAGTGCCTGGGTCAGAAGCTCCAGCTCCTCGAGGTCTTGCAGGCTGGGTGCGCATGCTGCAAAAACCAAGAGTCATGTAAAGGTCCCTCACCACTGCATGTCAGAAGACAGACCAGGGGCGGCACCTTGAGAAGGTGGGTGGCTGAGGTTTACCTGCAGATGGGGCCTCTTCATTAGTTTCTGGCCCTGGGGTTGGCTCCGGAGCCAGGGTCTCGGCTGGTTCCCTGCGAAGACACAAGGCAGCCGTGGCACGGCCAGGAGGCACTGCCCGGGCCCAACAGGCCCCCAGGGCCGCCTGGCCTAGGGGCAGACCCGCAGCCTCAGAGCCTGCAGGAAAAGCGGGGAGCACTGACAACCCGCAACTCGGAAGTGAGCGCTGGACCAGGCCTCCCGGCCCGGGGTCTCTAAGCGGGGTTCTGACGGTCCGAGGGAGGCCTAGCCGGGTGGTCCCGGGGTCCGCGTACCAGGCACGCAGCAGCCGCCGGGAGACTCGCAGGCTCCGCTCCAGCTGCCGCTGTCGCTCGGCGCACGAGTCCAGGGCGTCACGCAGCTCGGCCACTAGCCTGGAAAGGACGCACCAGAGGCTCAGCACCCTGGCCAGCCTCGGGCCGCGCACCCTCCCACCCCCTCCAGCGGCGCTGGACCCACCGGCGCGAGCCGCCAGCAAGCAACATGAAGGCGGTAGCCGTTCTTCACGATCTGCCGCCGCCGCAAAATCCCGCCCCTTCCGGCCTAGGAGATCGCCCCTTCCGGCCGGACTGCCCAATCCCGAGCCCAGAGTTCAGGGCCCGCCCTACCCGATGAAGATCCCGCCTCAAGGCGCCCCCCGTCCCGCGGGGTCCAAGGAGTGACGCCGGTTCTGAGCTCGGGCCGGGAGCAGCGGAGGGGAAGCGGGTGAGGACCTCGGGTGACGCTCAGGCTTCTGGGTTGGATAACCAGGTAGATGGTGGCACCTGTGATCGCTTAACGGTTGGCTTCGTCTTTGTATTGAAGACGCTCTAAAGCAGGGCCCTGCTGCCTTGCTGACCCCGGGCCACCTAGCACAGGGCAAGGCACATGGAGGGGCCCAGTAGGTATTTACTGCAGTCGCTAGAAGTGAGGATGACATGTGTGTTGGGAGCAGGGACAAGGGAGGAGGGAGTGTCCACTTTTGGATATGTTGGTGAGGTGATGACATCCAGGGGAGGCATCAGTGGGCACCTGGGCAGAGGCGGATGAAGCCCAGGAGCCAAGGATGTGGCACATGGAGCAATGGGCCTGGGCAAGCTGGTCCAAGGTGGGGCAGGTGTGCATGGATGGGGACAGGTGAGGGGAAGCTGGAGCCCAGAGAGGTGGAGGGACAGCAGAGCCTGGTGTCACAGAAACCAGAGGAGGCTATCCCAGGAGGGAATGTCTGCGGGATGGGGGAACGGGACCTTCAGAGAATCAGGAGACACCTGGCGAGGAGGGATTGTGGGGACAGATGCTGGCTGGGAGGAGTGGTGCGGGCAGCAGGGTCCACTGTAATTGGAGATAACAGGAAAAACAGATGAATGCCAACCCCTCAGGGGCCAAGAAATCTCAGGGGAGAGCAGGACGGGTGACAAACCTGGGAGGGGTTGTTTCAAGTTGGCGAGGTGTCCATTTCACAGTTACTGATAGGAAGGTGCTGCAGCAGAGGACAGAGACACAAAGGAGGGGAGTTGAGGGTGCCAGGCAGAGAAGGGGAAGGGGGTCAGGACCCAGGCAGCCCTGGAAGTGCCCTTAGGGTGGGCCCCTCCATCGGTAGTGGCCTATTTTCTTGCCTAGTGCGGGGAGGCCGACAGCATTCTGACTAAAATGAGATTCTCTGTGAGGTAGGAGGGGAGGGGAGAGGGCTTCAGTCAGTGCTTAGAAGATTCAGGGAGACCCCACCCCACCCCACGGTCAGGTGGTACTAGGTCCCCACTGGAGTGGGAGAAGGCAGTTCAGTCATGCACATCATGCGGCTGCTACTACCCTCATCACATTTAATCCTCACAACACCCCTGTGAGATAGGTATTATTGCCCCCTCTTACAGATGGGGCTGAGGCTCACACATGCCTAGGGGCACACAGTCAACAGGGAGGTCTGCAATCCCTATGCTGGGATTCCCTTACTCAACCATGCCTGACCCAGTGTGGTCAGAATTCTACTACAGTAGCAAAAAGAGCTCCTACAGGGAAATCAACACTCAGAAAAGCCTCACGGAGTCAGCATCTCCCTGTCCCTGTCGTTTTGGTTCAAGAGCATTTGGGGGACACTCCTGGCTAAGTGGTTCTTTCTGACATTTTCGAGAGGAAGCAAAAGCTATCAGGGTGAGTGTGTCAGCAGGGGAGAGAGGTCAGGGTCAGTCTTCGTCAGATCCCAAGTTCCTGGGGTCATTATTCTCAGGAACTCAAAGCAGATCCACCCTCACCCAACAAACAGGTCCTCTGCATCTTGCTCTTCTGTATCTTGGTCAACTCAGATGTTACAAATGACATTTAATTTTTTTTCTGGCTAACCTCTCTGGGAAAATTGGTTTTGCATACAGTGTCAGAATAGCACTGAGGGGTTTGAATCAAATTTTCTTTTTTCAGTTGAGCCTAAATAATGTTGAGAATTTTTTAAAAATTAATACCTTTTATTTTTAATGTTTTTAAAAAAATGTATTTATTTTATTTATTATTTATTTTTGGCTGCGTTGGGTCTTCGTTGCTGTGCGCGGGCTTTTCTCTAGTTGCGGCGAGCGGGGGCTACTCTTCCTTGAGGTGCGCGGGCTTCTCGATGCGGTGGCTTCTCTTGCTGTGGAGCACGGGCTCTAGGCGTGCAGGCTTCAGTAGTTGTGACTCGCGGGCTCTAGAGCACAGGCTCAGTAGTTACGGCGCACGGGCTTAGTTGCTCTGCAGCATGTGGGATCTTCCCGGACCAGGGCTCGAACCCGTGTCCGCTGCATTGGCAGGCGGATTCTTAGCCACTGCGCCACCAGGGAAGCCCTAATACCTTCTATTTTTAATTTTTCTTTTGTTTTTTATCTTAGAGGGATGGAGGATGGAAGTAAAGACAGGGAAAGAAATGGCCCAGACATTCCGAAGTTCACACAGACATCATCTGTTGGGGACACAGACAAACCATCGCAGGAGAAGGGGCAGATTTCTAAAATGAGCTGAGAATATGGGAGGAAGAGAGCCTGTGACCAAGACATCAAGGCCCTGGCCTGCAAAAATGTCAGGGCCCACTTGCCCGGTATTCACACGCAGTCCGAAACAATCCGCGGGGCAGAGTTCCCTCACGACAGGACCCACCACCCAGTGAGGAAAGGAACGGCTGCCTGGGGCAGGGCAGGCCAATGTGGGCGCAGGGATGGTGTGCTCAGCTGTTGGCTCCCCCTGAAACCCCGAACCAGATAAATGTGGGAGGGGGTGAGCTGTGCCAGGATACCTGGGTCACACGTTCTCAACTGTGAAAGCTCTCAGCTCCCGGAGTGCCTGGGGCTCCGTGGGGCTGGGAAGTTCAGGACGTGGGCTTAAGTTTCCCAGAGCAAGCAGGACAAACATGGGAGGGGACAGAGAAATAGGCTTCACACAGTATGGCATGATTGCTTTGAGGCTAAACTTTCCAGAGAGAAGGAACTGAGTTTTTGTTGTGATTTAGACATTCTGATGGCTCGCAATGGGCTCCCCTGGAGAAAGAAACTTACTGCCCCAAGTTCTCCTTTCTATTCCCCGTGTGACTGCCACCAGGGGTTTACAGGGATCCATCTCCAGCGCCCCCCCTCCCCCTCGCTAGTGCAACAGCAGCCCTCCCTCAGCAAACATTCACTTCAGCAAACGCACTGACACACTCACAGCTTCAAAAAGCCCAAGTTCATGTCCTCCTCCTCCTCATTGTGGGCGGACAGGTTTTTCCTCTTCACCTGTTGCTGGGGAGCACAGCTCTCCGGGGGGCTTGGGGGACGACACTGTACACACGACTTCCTCGCGTGATGGTGGCAAGGCTGTGTGTTCAAGTCGCTGCCCGGGGACAGTACTGAGGTAGATCGGGGAAGGCCCCCCAAGCCGTCTGCGGAGTTTGTGGGACTCGTGCTGCTGACAGAGGAGTACCCTGAGGTCGTGATGTCCTTGCCTGGCCCCCTCCTGCTACACAGAGGGCGCTCGAGCCCTGGGGTCCAAGGTGTCTGGCTGCCTGGTGCCGACGCCTGTGTGTCCTGACGCCCCTCCTCCTCCGGGCAGGCCTCCTCATCGCTTGATTCCTGGCAGCAGTGCTGTTCCGGGTTCAGGTAGACCACAGTGACATCGAGGACACCGCTGGGAGCCGTCACTATGGGAGATGGGGGAGAGGTCAGACCATAGCCTGAGCATTGGGGTGACCCCGTGCCCAGTCAGGACCCAGGGGAGCCCAGGGTCCAGCTCTTGGCCACACATCCTGAACCTCGCTGGACAGTCCCCTTTCCTTTACGTAAGAAATTGGGGGTGAAGTGTCTCCTTTCAAACTTGGGGTAATACCCAATGTGACTTAGGGGACAGTAGGAAGTGACAACAAACTGGCCATCTAATAATTTAGTTAATCCCCTGAGTGGACACAAAAATAGCAGTTGGAAAATCAACAGAAGCTATCGAACTGGGCTTCCTGTGCAGATGGCTGACGAGACATGGGTCCAGAGCCTCCTGCAGCCTGCCCTGGACAGGTGCCTGAGGGACAGAGCCCAGCAGAGGGCACATCTCACACAACCTTCTAGAAAGGTCTATTCCTCTGTCCCTGACCTGGTGAGGTCCTTCCATCAGCCCAGGTCCAGCTGGAGCTGGGCGCAGGTTGGGCCCACATCCTGTCCTCCCTGTGGGCTGGTATTCTAGGGGCTCTGCTCTCTAATGTCTACCTGTGTCTGGACACACTCTCCTGCAGCTCAGGCTGGGGGCCCTCCTGCCCGCTGTCTCCTTTGGGGCAGCACCAGGTGGTCTCCGGCCCTGGCACTCACCATCACCCTCCTTCTCGCCCTCGCTCTCTTGGTCGCCCTCGTAGCCGGAGCAGTAGTCCAGGCTCCAGTCCAGGAAGCTGCCCAACAGTGTCTCCTCCTGGCTGGACAGCTCTGCGGTCGGCGTGGTGACGAAGCTGCCCCTGTCCTCCTGGAGGCTGTTCTCCCGTTTCCTGTGCGGTGGGAGAGCCGGGAGCCGGGTCATAGGCAGCAGTGTTGGGAGGCCCAGTCTGGTTCTTGGCACCTGCCTGACCCTGCCCCCATGTGCTGTGAGCAGGGACAACACAGCCACCCAGGAACTGCCCTCAGAAGCCCAGGGCAGATTCGCAGAAGCAGGGCCAGCAGCACGGCGAGGTTCCTGCTCATCTGGACTTTGTAGGATGGATAGTTCTTTAGGTGGGTGAGGTGGAGGGGGAGGTTATTCCAGGCAGTACAGCTGGGACATTGAGATGGAAGAGACGGGGGTAAAAGGGATGCACACAATGAGGGCACAGCTGGAGCGCTGGGAGTGACACAATGTGGTGGAGCAGAGCAGTCCCGTATGGCTCACACCGGGCGTGGGGCAGGGCCAGAGCCTGAGCGGGCTCAACCTGTGCTCAAGACCACCTTCCCTCACAGGGAACCAGGCTGGAGCCAGAGAGCCACACTGGGGAAAGGAGACGGTAATGTAGGCAGTGGAGACTACCAACTGCAGCTTCAGTTTTCTGGGGATCTGCTCTCTCCCTGCTGCTCCTCAGGAGCCCTAATGGCTGCACAGGTCACGAGGGAACCCAGGCCTGGCCTGCAGGGCTCACTCACCGCTTGGTTCTCCTTCCAGAGGGAGAGCTGAGGAAGGTGTGAATGTCTCCTGTGCTGAGGAAAGACGCGGGTTCTGGGCTCTCTTGTTTCACCCCTAGAGCTGCACACAACTGGCCATAGCTCAGCACCTGAGGGGAAGCCGGGGTCAGAGGGAGGGCCGAGGCCCCGAGGGGCAGGCGAGGACCTCCGCTCCCTAGCACCCACCAGCACCTCTTCCTGGCTGATCTCTTCGTATCGCTTGTCCTCAAATCGCTGCTTCACGGCGGTGAGAGAGACCTGCCTGTAGTCCTTGGGGGCATCGTCGTGGAAGCTGCCGACAGAGGGACACGTGAGGGGTAGCGAGGGGCAGGCAGTGCTGGCACCTCCACCCCAAAGGCTCCCATCTTTAGCCTCCACTCACTGAAGTGAGAGGACAAGACATTTTCAAAACCAGCCCAGCAATGGGAGTGAAGCCCAGCACTGCTGTGCACAGTCTGGCGGTTCCTCGAGTCACCTGACCCCCAGGTGCATCCCCAGGAGAAAGGGGAACAGAGATCCACACAGAAACCTGGACACATATATTCACAGCAGCATTATTCGCAACAGCTGGAAGGTAGAAAAACCCCAAATGTCCATCAGTGCACGACTGAATAAACAAGATGTGGTCCCTACATCCAGTGGGTTATTTGTACAGTGGAAACATTATGTAGGTGAGAGGCTGGTCACAAAAGGCCCCATGTTGTACGAGTCCATGTTGGTGAAACATCCAGAACAGAAAGAGCCAGGAAATAGATGAGTGTTTGCTGGGGGCTGGTGGGGAGGGGAAACATGAAGGTAATAGGTAGCGAGGGCGGGGAAGATGTTCTCAAATCGATTGTGGTTTGTGATGACGGCTGCACAATTCTGAATATACCAAGAGCCTGTTGAATTGTACACTTTAAAAAAGTTTCGTTCGTAAATAAATATGTTTCCAGTTTATCTGGATTGGGAAAAAAAAAAAAAAACTCGGTGGGGGGCGGGGGATGGGTGTAGGAAGGCAGCCAAGCAGCAGCTTTTGGCAGCCTGGTCAGGCACCGACTCTCTGCACTGGTCTGAGCAACCTCGGGGTCAGACACGTGTTGACCTGCCACCGTCACCCATGCTCTTATCCACCAGCGACGAGGTCTGGGCCCTGCAGGAGAAACGGGGTGCACACACTACCCCAGGAAATGCTGACAGGCTCCCCATGTTAGCGGGGAGGGGGAGAAGTGGCAGATGGGCCAGAGGGGCTGGTCAGAGGAATCTCTAGACTCGTGCCCAAGTTCTGATCTCATCCCCAAGGTGTAAGCAGAAGCGCCATGCTCAGAGGCTGCCCTGTGGAAATCCAGGAGGCGGCTGGGACAATGACCGTGGGCAGGTGAAGAAAGTGCCTTGGCTCCGAGAGCTGCTGGGATGCAGGGACAGAGAAGCAGAAATGGGCTGGCCTGAGGGCTCTGATAGGATGACTGGGGCCTTGTCCACCAAGCACCAAATGAAATCTATAAGGAGGAATGGCCTGGCGTGGACATGCTGGCAGGGGGGTCTGTGGCTTGGGTCAGAGGTTGGCTTTTAGATGTGTTCTGAATCCTGGAAGTGGTTAAGTCTCCCAGGGAGCGTCTGGGGACAGGCAGAAAGGCAGAATTACCCGTACCCTCGTGTCGGGGAAGGGGACACTGAGGCAGCGTGGCCTGGCGGAGAAAGGAGGAGGTCCCTGGGGGCTTTAGCAGATATGCATGTGGTGGGGAGTGCAGGTGGGACTGAGGAGTGGGAGGAGCGAGTCTGCCAGCCAAGCTGAGACAGGAGGCGAGGGAAAGGGCCAAGGTGTGTGCCCGGGGCTGCGGTCTGCCAACTCCAGAGCTGGAGGCCAACCTGTTCTAGACTGAAATTACCGCTGGTCAGGGAGACAGTCTCATTTTTTCTTATGTTCCACTGCCCATGGAATTAGGTTTGGGTTGGGGGGAGCTGCTGCCCACACATAAAATGTTAAAAACGTATGAAATAAGCAACATGGCCCTGGAATTTCTAAACGTCAATCCTGAGACACGCGGCTCACGCGGGGAAGGTCTGAGTGTCTTGACAGTCCTCACGTGAGAGCAAATTCCCCCTGGACTTGCAGTATTGAGGACACACCCTCTGTGTGGGGGGATGGCCGGGGGGCTGTGGGGGAATTGCTTCCTTACACGCTTACCACTTTTGGTGAAGGCTTAAGACACAGGGGATGAGGTCTTCACAGGAGAACCCAGTGAGGTCCCATAAGCGAGTGGTCCAGGGCTGTGCTGGGGAGGAAAGCAGGAACAGTGGGGCCGTTCTGATGCCCTCTCGTGCCCCACAGCCCTGATGGTTCTGGGATGGAGTTTCCTAGGGCTCAGGGTTGAAAAGGCCCCAGGTACAGAGCATGCGTGCTCATTGTCGACAGCGTGGGAAATATTAAGCTAGAACTGTCTCTAACCTCACCCCCAGACAATGGCTTTTAGTCCATTCTGGTGTTTCCTTCTCCAGGAGATGAACACACTTCTTTTTCTCCCTCCAACCCCCTTGAATTTGAGCACTGGCTCCTGACTCCAGGAATCCCCCGGACCACTGGCTCAGCGCATGTTCTGAGTGGCTGGTGGGGAGGACCAGCTCCTTACTCTGCCCGTGTGTCAGCCTCGCCAGGAGCAGAGCGGCTGCAGCCAGGTGGGCTGGGGCATAGGCGGCCAGGCTGGTGTGCAGCAGGGAGAGCTCGCAGAGGAAGCTGCACAGGTGCTGGGTTCTTGGTGCCATGGGGACCAGCGTCAGCAGGACGTCCTTGTAATCGACCACGGTGGGGACCTAGAGGGAACGGGGAGGCGGACGTGGGGTCTCAGCACACAGAGGGCCCCTCCACCCACTCGGTGGGGAGGCTGGACCTTAGAAACACCACCCTCGGTGTGGTCAGCCCAGCATCTGGCCCGACCGCTGTGCATGCCAAACAGCTGTGGCCTCGCGCCCTCTGGGTCCAGGAGGGCTTCCCAGAGCAGGGAAGCTCAAAGCCATGCAGATACCCTCTGCCCTTCCCATGCCCTCACGTGACCTCAACTTTGATTCAAAAGGAAAAAGCGAGTGGCCACTTACTCGAATCTTTCCTTCCAAGGCAGAGATGATCTCTCCCATCATCCTCACCAGGTCCTCGTATTTGTACGTGTTGTCTGTGAGCCACACAGCCTCCCGGATCGTCAGGATCTCTTTGCTGATGAACCTGGAGTGTTAAGAAGGGGTCTGAGCACTGAGCCCACTCCCCTTGGTGGGGTGATCACTTTAGGCTTCAGTGATGGGGTTGGGGGGTCCAAAGAGTGGACCCGGCTGCCCCTAGCCGCTGAGGGGAACTGAAAAGGTCAGATGAGCCTATCATGGGGGCTGGAAGGGAAGGGGGATTAGTGTTACAGATCAGTGGCAGTGAGAGCTGCTGGACTGCTAGGCATGCAGGTGTTTCTGCAAAATGCACCCACGAATGACATGATCGGTCAATCCTCTTAACGACCCGAGGGATGAGGGTTCGCCCTGCCTTGTGTCAGCTTCTATGGAGCGAGTATAAACAGCTTTAACCCAGAAGGCAGATGAGCCAGCAGAACCAGAGATAGAGGTTGTTTGAAGGTCTGGACCCAGCACGGGGTCTGGCCGTGGGAACTGGACTGTCCTTAGGCAGGTGGTCACCCTGTTCTCTACTCTCCACCAGCTCCAACTATCAGGGAACACGCTAGTCCAGCGGCCTGCCGAGGACACCTCCCCACACAAGGGTGGACTGGGACTGGGCCCTTGTCTGCTCTGTCATGGGGACTCTGCAGCTCCCGCGTTTGCTGTTGGCTGGGCCAAGAGAGAGGACAGGAGTTGTAGGGACCGCAGGCGCTGGGGGATGTTATGTGAGTGGGGAGGGCGAAAGCCCTGTGCTCGGAGCAGCGGCAGGTGCTGCTTTGAGAGTGGATGTAGGGGCATCTCGGCTTCTAAAAATCTTTCAAAGCAATTATCATCTCATTGCCAGCAGCCTGTGGTCTGGTACCTCAGTCTCTCATTGCAAGGACGTAACTATGCCATTTAGATCCAGGGAGGCTGGGGACCCGTCTGTTCAGCCCTCCCTGGTGACAAGACCTGGAACGCCGGGTTCCGAGAGCACACGTGAGAGGTGCCAGACAGCGTGTGGCATTTGCTCACCGACCCTGAGCCCACGGACCCTGCTTCCACAGCCACCTAGAGACCCCACTTCCCAGTTCCCGTCATGGCCACATGACTGCGCTCACTGCAAAGGTGGACCTGGTGGCCTCAGGGGTCATGGCAGGTAGCAGAGAGCAAGTCAGGACCTGGGCCTCCTTCATGACGTCATGAAACAGATAAACCATCCCAGTGACACAAGCCTCTGGGTTACCGTGCGGAAGACAAATCAGTCTGTCCATAGTTGACACCACTGTGTGCAATGAGCCTGTTCCTCCCTCACAAGCCTTACAGATAAGGATGTTGGTCTGGAAAGCACCGCCCGGGGGAGATAGCAGACCACGTAGAAGTCTGCTTTAGGAAAACAAGAAAATGCAAAATGTATGGTGGGAACTGCCATCCACATTGTGTCCAAAGGCAAAACTGGGTGGAAAGGTGGATTTGGGTAAAACTTAAAATGGTTTGATTTGAAAAGTCAGAGCTGCTGTAGGGGTAGGCTGCCTCTCTGAGGAGGACGCATCCTGCCCACGTGGTTGGAGGGGGTCTGTGGGGAGTTGGGGGTGGGGGGCACATGAGACCGATGAAACGCAGGTCTCTGGACGCAGAGTTGAGAACCGGACTGGCAAGGGCAGCCGCCTGTGACCCTCCCTCATCGCTGTGTTGCCCTCAGGGGCCAGGGGAAGAGGGTTCCAGCCTGAGCCTGCCCGACAGAGGCCACGTTCTGGGTCCTGAGGCCGCGTGTTGGGATGAGCGGCTGCCCACACACCAAGGGTCAGCCCTGCCACCCCCGTGTGGGTAGGACCACTCGGCGTGGGCACCCACTAAAATGAAAACCCCTGTCATATGGAGGTGGGGTGCTGAAGGCTTGTTCCACTGAAAAGCCAGCCTGTGAACTGGGCAGCGCCAGCATGCTGTGTTCCGTCTGCGGGCCCAGCCTGGGGGGCTTCTCACCGGGTGCAGATGACCATGCAGGCGATGCCCAGCAGCTGGAGCCTGTACCGGGGCACCAGCCGCCTCCGCAGGTACCGGTCCACGCACTCCACGGTCAGGTGAAGGCACAGGCTTGAGAAGTCCTTCATGGTGGCGACCTCTACCAGCCAATCGATGAGAATGTACCTGTGGGACGAGCACCATCCCTGAAAACCAGGCCAAGCCTTCATGAGTGTCCCGTCTCCCATTCCTGCCCGGCCATCTGTCCCGAGGGGTGAGCGATCACTTTAGGCATCACTGGCTTACCCAGGCACCTGTTCAAGGCTGAGACACCCTGTCCAAGGGGCTGGGAGGCCCCATGACTCCCGACTTTGTTCCTGGGAGGCAGGTGGGCTGCACATATGTGTACTCTGCCTCCCCCACCCCGGGGCCCCCAGGCACTGGATGAGCCTGGACCGTCACTTGTAAGGGAGCAAAGCAGGTCTGCTCCGTGGACCTGGGACAGGTCACAGGACAGGAGAAAAGTCAAAGTTTATCGTCCTGCAAACCTGTCTTCTCTCTGAGGAACTCTCACCCGTGGGGTCATTTATCACAACCCTCCGCAGTGGAGCAAAGAGCCAGGAATGCAGCTAAAGCAGGATTCCCTGAGCCTATGTGCTGGAGTTCTTAGTCACCCAGCAACCGTGATGGAGGACTTGGGCCGGTAGAGCCAACAGACATAGGGTCCCTCCTCGACGGGGCTAAAAGCCGGGCCAGGGACACAGACGTCACAAGGGGATACTGCATGCAACATCAAGGATGCCCAAGCATGGTGAACACCTTTTTGCACAAGGGAGAGGAGACGGGGAGAAGAGAAGCAAGAGAGAGAAGAAACGTGGTGGTGAGTGATTCTAGGCAGACAGGAAGGACTAGTCCAGGTGTCAGCCCGGACAGGAGCATCTTTCATAGGCAGAGGGAAGGAGGGAGTGCTGGGGCCGAGTTGGGGAGGGGAAGAAGGAGGCGGGATGAAAGGGGAACGGGCTGGGGAGGAAGACACGCAAGGCCAGGTGTTTCAGGATTAGGGGCAGAAGAGGAAGCTTCCTACGCAGACACCTTTGACAAGCTCAGTGATCTGACTTATAAAAACAGACCAGTGGAACTGTACATTTTAAAATGGTTAAACCTGAAACTAATGTTACATGTCAATTATAACTCAATAGAAAAAAGGAAGAAAAAGTCAACTGTTGCTTAACATAGAGGAAAATGTAAAGATGCTCAACTGGGGGGTTGAAATGATATTATTTTAATAAAACTACTTTAGCTCTTGAAAAGAAAAGAAAGGTTAAGTTTATGTTAACCCCCACCTCCAGCACACAAAAGGAATAGCAACGGTCCCCCGGCTCCTGCCGCCAAAAGAAAGGCAGACTGGGAGGGCACGGCGTGGGGGAGGAGGCACCACCCCCAGCACAGACACAGGACTCAAAATCACAGCAGCTTGGTGACATTTAATGTGGGAGCCAAGGACACTGCACCCCCTGCTGTGAGTAAAGATGGAGCCTCTCCAGGGAAGAGAGCTTACCAGGTGCTGGGCTTTGTCTGCCGCAGTACAGCCAGAGCCTGCCCATTATAAATCTAAAATGTATTTGAAATCTCTGGTGTAAGCTTAAAAAATTATTCACATTTTCCATTTTACTCTCTAAACATGTTCTGTGATTGAGTGTAAAAGTGTGTTATCTCCAAACCTTGGAGGAAAATGGACCTGCAGGAAGAGGCAGTTTGTGGGGGTTCTGAGGCTGCAGGCACATGGCAGCTGCCCCCTGCACTACCGCACGCTGATGCGCGTGATGATGGGTTGGAAAGAAAAGGTGGTTTTTTGGCATCATTTTTGAAAGATGTTTAGTATGGTTTAATATAGTCTGAGGCTTAAAAAGGAAAACTGGAGAGAGCAGACATTTATGTGGGAAATTTTTCTTTTCAAAGCCCTGGATAGCTTAGGCATTACTGGTTTTAGAAAACACACACACACACACACACACACACACACACACACACACACACACACACACACACACACACACACGTGGATCCAGGTGGGGTGGCTCGGACCCCTCACCTCATTGTGTCATTGAGTCCCTTCTGCACAGAGAAGACCCTCTGCTTACTGACAGCGTGGGAGGCCTGGAACAGCTGGCAGACTATCTCGTTGGAGGCTTTCGCTTCCAGTCCGAGCTGGTTTCCGTGTGCACAGGCTTTGGCTAGAGACAGCTGAGGACGAAAAGACTCAAGGGATGAGCAGGGGGTTTTAAGGTTGCTGCTTCTGAACGCAAGGAGGATTCTGCCTGTACATACACTGGCCCACTTACACCTTCTAAGCCTTCTGAAACCAGGAGGGCCAAAATTTTAATCTTTCGGAAATAAATAATATATCACAATAGAACATTTTAAAAGGGACAAAAGGTGCATAATGGGATGTCAGTTGACTTCCTGCCCAGCACAGCTCCACGGCCAATTCCAGTCTTCTGCCAGCATTTTCTTTTAAATTAAGTTTGTTTCTGCTCACCACTCCCTAGTGAAAACTGATGCTCTGGGGGAGGCCACGTAGCACAGTGGCCGAGAGCTGGCTGGGGGCTCGAATGACCCGGCTTTAAGACCTGGGTCTATGTGTGACCACAGGCGAACTGGGGGCTTCACTGCACCTCAGTTTCCCTTTTCACCAAATGGCACAACAGCAGCAGCTTCGGCAGATGCCATGAGAATTGAATGAGATGCACGAGCACCTTGCTCAGGACCCGCCGGGGCCCACCAGGCCCTCGGTGGTTACTGTCGACCATCTCTACATATTTCCTTCCAGAGTTTTCTATGCACTTGTAGCAGTGTGCATGTGCATTTGTGATCACAGAACACACATTACCTTTTCTTTGCCTGCCTAATGATAACGTGGTTCTTTGTGATAGGAGACTTCTGTAAGCGTGTTTTCCTTGTTCTTCCTTTGAGGGGGTTTCTGTTGGTTTTGTCACTTTGAGGGTCACCTTTGTGCAGTCTTGTGCACCTTCTGCTCACGCAGTCGACCCACAGGCGCTACCTGTGCCCAGGCGCTTTCTGAAATTCCTGCGTGCATTTTCACACACACTCATAGGAACACTATTTTATCACATGTTTGCTGGCAAAAACTGCTATCGTTAAAAATGTATATTTTCAGGGCTTCCCTGGTGGCGCAGTGGTTAAGAATCCGCCTGCCAATGCAGGGGAAACGGGTTCGATCCCTGGCCCAGGAAGATCCCACATGCCGTGGAGCAAATAAGCCTGTGTGCCACAACTACGGAGCCTGCACTCTAGAGCGTGTGCTCTGCAACAAGAGAAGCCACGACAATGAGAAGCCCGCGCACCGCAACAAAGAGTAGCCCCTGCTTGTCTCAACTAGAGAAAGCCCGTACCCAGCAACAAAGACCCAACACAGCCAAAAAAACCCCCCAAAAAACAATAAAAAAAAGCCGAAGTGTATTTTCAGAAGTTACTAGCTATCCACTCAAAAACACAAAGACTACGTGTATATGATTTGCTAGTGTGATCAGCCACGATCTCTTTAAACGTGTGCCTTTTTGACTAGCAGAGAGGTCAAACCTGCTCCGTATTTTGACTGCTTGTATTTATTTCCTCTTTTTTGAGTATACTGAGGCCCTATGAACTTCTACAGGGCCTTACTATTCTTATTGATTAGTCTGAGCTTGAACTAGAACCACATTGTTCATTGTTGTATTTCTTGTAAACTTGTTAAGTGCCTTTTTGGACATAAACATTACAACGTCCTGTGATGTGTCAGGCGGGCCATCCCTCTTTGTGATTTCTTCCCTAGCTTTTAAGGGCAGATGACTCTCAGCCCCCAACTTGGTGGGGTGACAAGAGCAAGCGTCTGCCAGCTTGGCAAAGGGGGACTTTCTTTGATTTGTCTTGAAATAATGACTTCTTTACAGCTACACAGGGAGAGTGTCTGGAGAACGCCAATTACAGACCCCTGATGTCCTGGTTCCAACACTGGACAACCTGGTGAGCAGGTCAGATAATGAGAAGAGGACAGCATTCCACACGCCCATCTGCTCTAAGGAGCTCTAAGTTCTGTTGCCAAGATGCTTTCCCTACAGGCCAACTTTAGGGAGCTATATAAATTTTGATGCAGATGTAGTCCACAGCACTTAGAAATTAAGTGGCTGGCTGTCTTAGATGCAACGGGCAGAGATGAGGAAAGTGCTTTTGGGCTCTCCTCCCCGCACACCCTAGAGCTGAAAACTCCCTTAGACTAAGTTCCAAACCCTGGGCCACTCTTACTGCATCCTGGGTGGGAACCTGGCAGTGTTGCCCCCACGGTCCCCACGAGAGGAGATGTCAGGACAAAGGCCAGCTCCCAGCTCACCTGCGCTTCCCAGCAGCCTTTGGCAGCAAAGTCCCTGAGTTTCCGGAAGCTGTGGAGGCATCGTCCAGGATCTGACATCTGTCAACGGGAGAGTCACCATGCCCTTACATGGTCATGTCTCTGGAGAAACTCAGAACCAACCCATAGTCTTCTTAAATGTTCCCCCTGACACCTCCAGAGGGTCCCCAACTGTGTTTTCTTCCCAGCCCTTTATCCCCCAAATGGTGGTGGTCGTTTCAGGGGCAGTGCTGAGAGCAGCTCCATGACCAGCAGCTCCTGGAGCCCCAGGAGGACCCCGGCTGCGGTGGCAGAACCTTGTCCAAGGGCTACTCTGGAGATTGTGCCTTTGGCCAACATAATCCATTCTTTCCCCAGACCTAGGCCCACTCACATCCATCTTTCTGTCACTTTCCCAGAGGAGGTATGAGCTGGTCAAACACCCCTGGTTAGCAGACTCTTCAAACAGGTCCCGGGCCTGCTTCTGTTTCTCTTCATCCTAGAATAAGTACCTCTGAGTAATCACATATACTGTTCTCATCTTTAATAAAATGAGTTAACTACATTAGAGTAAAAACAACTTGTCTGAAGATACACGATTTGACAACGAACTCGTGAAGGCAAGCCCACGAGTTCTGCCCTCAGGCCCTGCTTCCTCCTGCACGAGGTTTGTGCTGGACTTGGCTCCAGGCACTGCCCAGATGGTGATGGGGGAGGGTTTCCCAAGGTCTTCCAGCTCCTCGCTCATAGTAAGTGTCCCTCCCTGCTGCTGTCAGAGCACCTAGCACCAGGAGCCACCACCTCCCCCAAGACTGCTGCAGAGGGGGTTCCCGAATCACAAGGCTCACTAAGTAGAGAGGTCTGCGTGAGGAGTGGGAGGGAGCCGCCAGTAGCAGAGCCGTGAAACAAATAGACCCGGGGTCCTGTCCTGCTCAGACACTCTTCCTGGCTCCACACAGCCTCACAGACAGGGCTCATCTTGGCTTTGAACCCCGGAAGCCCCCTTCTGCTGCCTTTCACGCAGTTCCTGGTTCTTGGTGCTTGAAGCTGCCAGAAAGGCGAGCAGCACAAAAATGCAGACCCGCTGTGCCCTGCGTGCTCACCCGGGCCAGGACGCCAAACAACGCAGGGCCCCGTGGGATGGCGGAGGGGACTCACCTCAAAAAGACTCAGCACTCTCCCCAAGCAGTGCAGTATGGATGCTCTGTGAGTCTAGAGAAAGGAGGTGGAGGAGGAGGGGTGACTGTCAGCGGACAGAACTTCCCAGGGGCTGTCCCTCCGGGTGTGGGTCTTCCTGCTCCCTGCCCAGCCCCTCTGCACAGAGGACCGCTCCCTGATTCCAGGCCTCTGCCAACTGCTTCACAGAGCCTCAGTCCTGCCTTTCCAGCAGTCGACCCGTCTGCAGCCCAGCCCCTCACCCGATTCCCCTGACCCTGGCTCCGAGGCCTCCTCTCCTGCTAGTCGTTAGCAGATGCTCCCACATCTGCACTGTTTTATGTGCCTCCACTGCCCTCGGGTCCCTGACTTTACATGGTCCACAGCATCTCCCCTCAAGGTTTTCTCACCTCCCGGGACCCTACGGGGCTCAGCCCGCCTAGCACGGCCTGCCCTACTTGCACCCCTTGCCAGGACTCACTTTCTGCAGCTGGCACTCCATCCTGAGGCTCTCGTGAACCACGGCCTTGCAGCAGCTTCCGGACACCGACCAAGGTGGGCGGATGAAGAGCCAGATGAAGGGTGCGGCGCCCACATTCAGGCGCTCCGCGAGACTGAAGAAGCGAGAGGCCTTCAGCCCGTTCACTTCCGCCCGGGCCTCATCAGACACAGACACTGAAGAGACGGACAGAACACAGCCCAGGATGTCTCTGGAGGAGGGGTGTGGGAAGTTCCCCAGTCTTTTTGGAAAGTTTAAAGCCTTAAGCCACTACAACGTGAAGTTGCTGGTGTTTTAGGACAGAAGAGCTGGGATGGGGGCTCCTCCCTTTTCTTCCCATGTTTTGTGAACCAAGTGCCCTGCGGCTCCTCCCAGCGGCCTGGATTCCGAAGATCTGGGAAGGTCCCCCCCCCATGGAGGCATCAGATGCCCATCCTCCCTCCTGTGGGGAACTGCTGCCCAGCCCCCTGTTAACAGGTAGGGGGTTTCTTTGTGAGGTAATGAGATGATGGCTCCAAAATGAGTGGTGATGGCTGCACGACTCTGTGAAGATACCCAAACCACTGGACTGTACACACTATACAGGTGAGCTGAGTGGTGTGTGAATTTCGTCTGGGCAAAGCCATCTGACAGGAGGGTGGGCGCAGGACTGCTCATCGTCTGCAGGTCCAACAGTCCTGTCAACCAGCTGTGACTGGGGTGACCTCTCAGCAAGACGCCAGGTCTTTTAGAAGCAGAAAAATGGCAACTATACCCAAGTCTTTATGCATCTTGGGAGCTGGGACAGGACGAACTGCAGGCTCGCTCCTTAGTGTGCTCAGCAGACAGGCAGCAATTGGGAGAGAGGGCCGCATCAGGTTCTTTAGAGGAGCACCTGCCCCTTAGGGGTGAAGGAATCTAGGTACCAGGCTGGCTTTGACCTGTTTGTACTTGCCTCCCACTTGGAGCCTTGGCTCCCTGTGTTACTGACACTTGGCATCAGGCACGCTTTGACCGCTGCCCCAGGTTCCTCAGATGAGCTGTGGCCAAGGAGAGAAGCCGGGGTCTACGCATGGGCTGTGGTGTTAACTAGGCAGCCAGGGAGGGCTGGCTTGCCTGAGTAGCCCCCATTCTGAGTCTCTGCTCAGAGTCACTCGTTGTCAACCGAAATTAATGGTTCATTAAAAAAAGAGGCAACTCCCCCAAACTGCAAAATCAAACTTCATCCATGGGTCCCTGAGCAGGACACCTCTGGCACAAGCCCCCCAGGGGGGATGGTACACAGCCAGACACAGCAAGAACAGCGTCTAAACTGCTGACACGGGCAAGGGCTCATGCTTGTTCTATTAGGTTTTTTGTTTTTGGCTACACCACGAAGCATGCGGGATCTTAGTTCTCCAGCCTGGGATCTAACCTGCGCCCCCTGCAGTGGAAGCACAGAGTCTTAACCACTGGACCACCAGGGAAGTCCCTCGTGCTTGTTCTAAAACGTCAGTACCAAGTGGGGTGAGGCCAGCCCCAGCGCCAGCCCCAGCACCAGTCCCACGAGGACTTACGGCCTTCATTGTAGAGGTAGGCTATGCCCAGCTTCACAGCAGCTTCAAAATTCCCTTTTTCGGCAGCCCTAGAACATTAAGAACATGAAACATCACATGATTTTATTCCATAAAGGTTATGTTCCACCACAGCACTTAAAACTACAGTACCTATTTTCTGAACAGAAAATTTTTTTGGCAATGCAGCTAAATATCAATTATCCATGACATGCTACAACATGGATGAGCCTTGAAAACACACTTAAGTGAAAGAAGACAGACACAAAAGGCCACATGTTGTATGATTCCACTCATATGAAATGTCCAGAATAGGCAAATCCATAGAGACAGAAAGCAGATTAGTGGCTGCATAGGGTTTGCGTTACTATAGGGAAAATAGGGAGTGACTGCTAATGGTTATGGGGTTTCATTTGGGGGTCATGAGAATGTCCTAAAGTTAGATAGTGTTGATGATTGCGCAACTCTGTGAGCATACTAAAAACCATTGAGTTGTACACTTTAAATGGGTAAATTGTGTGGTTGGTGGACTATGTCTCAGGCAGCCTGCCTGCGACCACTGGCACACTGCAGCTTGCAGCCCCTCCGGCCCTTCCTCTAGGTCCCAACCCCGGCCGGGGAGGTGGGATCAGCCAGTCAGTATAATGTAATAGGATTCAAATCACATTGTTCTGACCAAAAGAAGAGGGTTGAGGAAAGTTTCCACATGCAGGTGACCTGCACCTGAGTCACACACCATGGGTCATAGCTCAAGTGGACCCTTCAGAAGCACCGCTGTGACTAATGAGAGTCAGGCCTGTGCTGGTGGTGTGGATGACCCATGACTGTGCTGGAAGTTGTGTGACTCGATGGGTGAGGTCGACAGCCCTCAGTCACTCCCTGGGGGATAAGGTGTTGGCGGGAGCAACAAGCAAGAGGAAAATCATTCCCAGGTCAGGCCTTGAGACACAGACTGGCATAGCAGGGAGGCCCAAAGGTGGGAGAAAGCCACGCTCTTCTCAGGGTGCAGAGATACCTTTCAAAGAGCTTCAGGTTCTTTGGAGAAGGCCACAGCTCCTGGAAGCTGGCACATGCCCACACGCTGGCATGGTTATCCACCAGGTACTTCAGGTGGGAGTGCACCTGAAGAACAATGGAAGTGGGGGAGTGGCGGTTAATCAAGGGACCTCCCAGAAGCCCCACTTCTGGAGCTCTTGAAGACAGGGTGTAGACAGATGTAGGGTGTCCTGTTTCCCTCCTCACCCTAGTAGTAAAGGCCTAGCCTCTGTGTATCAGAGTGACTAACAATTGCTTTGAATAGAGAAAAGAGCCCAGAAACAACTTTCTCTGTGGCTCTAAAGATGGGGACAGTGGTCCCGGAAGGGGGAATAAGCACCTAGGCTGAGAAAGGGGATATAATGCTATAATACCTGCAAGGATCAGGGAAACCAACTCTAATGGGAACAGGTAGGTCAGAAATCTGTTTTGAGCTCCTCTACTTAGGGTCTTGCTAGTGGGAGCACAGCTGGAGCCTGCAGGTCAGTGGGGGCTCTCAGAAAAGACTGAAACACATGACAGCAGCCTCAGGTAGGACTTCTGTCCTGGGTGATAGCAGGAAGTGTCCAGGCAGGGGGCCCTGAGCACAGGTGAGCATTTTAAGTGCTAAAGCTTCCACTGCCATTGGAAATTCAGCACCCATGGATATTATGAATGCAATGGAGGCAGGTTTGGGAGTCAGAGAAGTGGGTTCTTATTGGTGTTCCCCCACTAATTTGCTGTATGCCCTTGGTTAAATCGCTCAAAGTGAGGCTTCAGTTCCGAAATCTGCAAAATAACTCCCAGAGTCCCTTTCAGTGCTGAATATTACGTGGGCTTTGTCCTCAAGAACATACTATTTTTCTTCTTAATACTATCTTATTTCTTGAGGGATGCAAATTTCACTGTCATAAAAGGGTATTTTCTCTGTCAAAATAAACACTACAATGAGCAGACTCAAACCTTGCTGTCCTACGTTTTAGCTTTCCTGCAATCAGAACAACCTCAGGCATCTATTACCAATATCACCGTTGTTTCCTCTACCTTCATTTGTAGCCAAAGTTTTTGTCCTGACATTTAAGACACGAAGCCTTCATGGTACAATATAACCAATGATGCCAGGCCTGACACTATTTTCATCTGACAACTTACAGCTCGGACAGCGAGGATGTCTCCAACAGAAAGCCATTTCAGGATATGAAAGAGCACATCTTCAGGGAGACTCAAGATCGTTAGGTTTCGGGGTCTCCTTCTTATTCTCCGCTTTGTAGGATAACAGAAACACTTGGCACACCTACAGTGGATCACTTAAAAAAAAAAATCAGAATGGTCTAAGTGATGTGTTGGAAACGAGTTGTGCTGATATGAAAAGTTATATCTGAACATGATTTAACAGTTACTGACCTCTGCCCCAGCCATATTTACAGTCCTAAACAAAGATTAAATAAAGGAGTAGTAGTGGTACAGAAGACATCATCATTCATTCAAATATTCAATAAACATTGATGGTGAGTAGTAATCATGTAACCTGGCTATTGGGAAACCTTCTGATCCAGAGCCCAGATGACAACCAGGAAGGGGGAAAAAGCAGCCAACGCTGATGATGGTTAGCCTTGCATTTCACTCTCAGGGAGGTGCCTTGACCCTTACTGATCTCTTTGCTTCTATCTGCACACATGACTAAAATGCATAATGTTAATAAGGATCTGTGGACTTGAACAGTCTGGTTTTCGAGTCCAAACTAGGAGGGTCCACCCTGCAGAGAAGCCAAAGGTGGACTTGGAGGCCAGGCCTGTCCCAGCTCTGCGGATGTCAGAGCTGCCCAGCCAGTCTCAGTGTCCTCTCTCCCCACAGGAGGTCCTTCCAACTTCAACTTCAGCAACTCTTTGCTGACTCTAAGCAGACGACATAGAAGCTTGAGGCAGGAGAAGCCCATCACCTACAATTCACCTGGTTTCCCACTCGTTCCTTCCTCCAGTCCCCACAGGAGGTAGCTGCTCTCCCACCCGCACGACTCCCTCCTCAGGGCTTCTTCCTGCCCCCCTCCCCTCGCTCTTCACCTGGGTCTTCCCATCATCAATTAACACGCTGCGAAAGCCAAGCGTAAACGCGGGGCGACCGATCCCCGCGTTTTACCGCATTTTTCTCATCCCCTTGCTCTAGGACAGCCACGATAATAACCACGGAAACCTGAGTGGCGCTCACGGCCCTCGACAGGTGGCAAACCCCGCGCGCGGCTTTCACGCGGAGCAGGGCGCTCCCAGGCATTTAAACCGCGCGCCGGGCGGTCGCCGCCGGGAAGACACGCACCCCGGGCCGAAGGGCTCGAGCCAGCCCTGCTCAGTCTCGAGGCCGCCCCGCCGCGCCCCGCGCCCAGCGCTCACCGCCTCCGCTCCCCATAACCGTGGCTGCCGTCGCTGCCGTCGCCGCTATCGCTCCCAGTGCCGCCTTGCCGGCCCAGAGCGCGCCTCCCCACGCAGGCGCAGACCTGCCCACCGCCCGCCGGAGTTTTCAAATGCACCAGGCGCTCCCATTGGCCCGCCCGGGGGGGCGCGCGCCACTGCTCGGCCGGGCCCCGCCCCCTCCCCGCCCCCTCGGACTCGGACGCTCGCGATTGGCCTCGCCAGGATGCGAATTCGAACGCCGGCTGTTGATTGGTAGAGCTTGCGCGGCCGCCCCGCCTCCCCGACCCTGGCGGGGGGTCCCTAAGGAGCGTGGCTCTGGGCTGGCTGCAGCGGCGTCTCTGAATCCGCTCCGGCCCGCGTGGACCTGGCCTGTTCTGGGCTTAGGCATTGCGGTTGACTCGGCGGCAAGAGGTCCCAGCGACCGGAGGCCACGGCATGCAATGGTTTGTCAGTGAAGGTCTGAGCTGACCGGCCGCGCCTCCGAGCCCGGGGTCTCGGAGCGGGGACCCCGACGTCGTCTTCTACCTGCGGGGACGCAGGCTAGCCGGCACCCGCGGGATGCGCCTCACAGAGGCTGGCCCTGACCTTTCCGACCCGCACCCCGAGGCCGCACGCCCTGCTTCCAGCCCTTGCTTCAGGCGAGGAGACCCCTGGTTCGGTGGCCGAGTCGCTGTTGGCATAGATCGTAATGCAGAAAGTGGAGTCCAGAGAGCTGGTGCTTGAAATCTTCATTGACTCATCCAGAACGTTTGACTCCTTCTTCCCTTGAAACGTGGCTCACTCTGGACCCCTCCTCCATCCCTGCCCAGGGCAAGCCCTCACCTTCACACTTGGACTAGATATCGTCCCCTGTCAGTCCCCAGTGTCTCCTCGCGGTCACCTGGGAGCCCAACTAAAATAGAAGTGCACACCTGCTTGCTTTACTGGCTGCTTTCAGCCACAGCTGAGCGTTCTGTTTACTCAGGTATTAGGCAGTGCCCACCCAGTCTGTCTTTCCGGAACCAGCTCACATCCCACCTCTTTCATGAGACCTTTGGACAAGGAAAGAAATGCAATCTCCTGGGAGAAGTGTTTGATGGAAGAGGACAGAGTGGCTTTTCCTGGAGAAGCCGGGGAATCTGGGTCAGGACTCTCCTCCCCCCTTCCCCACAGCCTCAGACAGCACTCTGTCCCGCTACCACTTATACTCGCTGAACCCCTTCAGGGTACTTGGTCTGTGCTCAGGAGCCGAACACACACAGGAGCCATGGTGCCAAGGCTCCATGCCAGTCTGGAGCAGGAGACGAACGGATGATCACAGCGTGGGATATGGGGCCTTGGAAGCTGGGGGTGGAGGAGGGGCAGGGGTGATGTGCACAGGAAGAGGAGTGGGTAGAGCAGAGCAAGCTTGGAACTTGCTCCCCAGATGCCCCATGTTCCCACACCAGAGGACAGGAGAATCCACAGGACCCCTAAGGGTTTTCAGTCTTCTTCACCTCACCTTTGTTTCCATTGGTTACTGTTTCCCGATTTGGTACTTTGTTGTCCTCCCCCTGCACTGTTACTTTCTTTGTTGCTGGTCTCCCCAGGGCAGAGGTGCACTCTCTGTGTTAGATTTTGGTGGCATTAGCTTCACCAGTGAGTGAGTAAGTCACGCTCTCGCTACCCTGTGACGCTGCGTGTCTGTGGAGTCCAAGCGGCACCCTGACCAGTCTCTCAGTTGTCCTTTATCTTGCTCCTATGTCCTTACCACTCTTTTATTTATTCAGAGGTAAAGTTTTCTTGTTTTTCAGGAAATAGGCGTTCTTCTCTTGGCTCTGCTGCAGCCATGCCATCCCTCACCCCCACCCACTGCCCTGGCAGTAAGAGCCCCTGGGCCCAGAGGGGTGATAAGCCACTCCCAGAGGGTGTGAGAAGAGCCCATTTCCCATTGGGCTTCAGGAAGGTGAGAGAACTCACTGGAAGAGTCTAGATTTTGGGGAGCTCAGGCAAGTTCCTGACTGGAATAAGATGGCAGTTGAAGGCCTGGGGGTGAATGAGAAAGAAATTCAAGGGTGGAAGGGTGCAGAGGGGAGAGTAAGGAAAAGTGAAGCAGGCTGGGAGCCTGAGGCATCCCCCACTCAGAGAGAAAGGAAGAGGAGCCTACAGAGGAGGCAGATGAGGGGCCATGGGGGGCCTGGTGCAGTGGGGAGAAGGGGGCAGGGGACACTGAGATGCCTCAGAGAAGTCACAGGAAAAATGGACGGAGTGGGTGTGGCAGCCAGGCATGTGACAACGCTGTACTTTTGGTGAGTGGTGAGGGGAGGTAGGGAGTACAGGCAGGGATGGTAGACACCACTTTCCCAGAGCTGAGCTGAGAAGGGAGGGAGAGAACTACCTGCAAAGGAGAAGCCGAATGGGGCTTTGTAGAGGGGCTGGTGTGACCATGCTGCAGGGAGAAAGGCTATTGGGCAGGGCACTTCTCGGAGGAGAGCCCTCGTGACAAAGGTACACGGCCACGTCCATCTGCACTCAGGCCGGATGGTCTGAGCTCACAGGCTTAGCTCAGTGCTTCTCACGCCTGAGCTGCATCAGAAGCACCTGCTAACACACATTGCTGGTCCTCACCCCCCAGACTTCTGATTCAGTGGGTTTGGGGTGGGGCCTGAGAATATGCATTTCTAACAAGTTTCTGGATGATGTGGATGCTTCTGGTCAGAAACTCCACTTTGAGAACTTCTGCCTGAGTTGAATGCTGGCTCTACCATCTGTTGACCATGGAAAGTTGCCGGATATCTCTAAGTCTCAGCTTACTCTTCTGGGCAATGGGATAATAATCATGTCCACATCATGGGTTGACGGAGGGCCACATACAGGCTCACCCCTAACATTCGCATGGGCCAGGGCAGAGAACGCATGGAGCCCCACGAATCCAAATATTGAAAAATGGTGCCTTAAGTTTGCAAACTTGTCAATCTCTTCTCTCCTCCTACCTTCAGAAGTACAGCATCATTACAACCATGGTCACCCCCAGACCTCCATACTCCTGACAGGACATGGCAGGTGTTGTTCCTCTGAGGATGCTTCTATGGCCAGGTCTCAGTGAGGCTGAAAGCCACCCAGGTGGGACTCGAGGGGATCCTTTTCCACAGAAATGCACCTGGGTCCTCCATCAGGCCTCTAAGGTGAGTGGCCTCAATCTGGCAGAGAGCTGCCCCCACCCCTCCACCCCCAAGCTGAGCTCACTGGGTCCTCAAGTTGCCTCTGTAACCCTTGCAGCCCATGGCAGGCTGTGTGCACGTGGGCTAACCTGGCACTGGGAACTCTTTATTACAGCAAGACAGCCTTTGAGGGAAGTGGTGAGGGAGGCTGGGAGGGAGGCCAGGAGGAAGACCAGGAGGAAGACCTGAAGGGAGGTGGCGTGGGAGGCCAGGAGGGAGGCTGGGAGGAAAGGTGGGAGAAAGGCTGGGAGGAAGATGGAGTGGGAGGTGGAGTGAGAGGTGAAGAGGGAGGCTGGGAGGGACGTTGGAAGGGAGTCAGGGAGGGAGGTTGGGAAGAAGGTGGAGAGGGAGGTGGAAAAGGTAACAAGGGGCCTGCTGGTTCTGCCTTCGCTTGTTTGTTTTCCCCTTCGTTGGGGGGCACAGGGCAGGTGAAGCTCAGGAAGATGTCCTCCAGAGAGATCTGGTTGACTGAGTAGTCTTCCAACATGTACTTTTTCTTGGCTTGCTCCAAAATGCCAAACACCTGTGGGAAAGGAGGAGGCCGCTATAGATGATGGGCACAGGGAAGGGAGAGGAGGCAACAGGGGCTGGAAAGAGGAAGGGTCTTTGGGGTTGTTACAAAGCCCCCCAAAGACCCATCCCTCTCTCAGCTGCTCCCAGACCACCTCTCAAGAAGTCAGTCCTACAGAATTGAGCTCTCTGTGATTTTAGGGAAAGGGACCCTGGCTGGGAGTGGGGCCAGAAGGCAGAGGCCCCAGCTGGGTCCCTGGATTGCTGTGTGACCCTGGGCATATGGTGTCCCCTCTCTGGGTCTGCTCGCCTCTCTGTGAAATGAGGGGGCAGGAGGAGCTGACCTCCGAGGTCCCTTCCAACTCAAACATTCTTATTTTCTATGAAATCCACGTGAATGTTGCAGCAGCACTGAATAAGACTTCTACCCGAAAGAGAGAACACCAGAAAGTGGGTGACATCAGAGTTGTGCTCCCTCTGATGCCCAGGTATGTGCTCACCTTCGCCCAGCTGAGGTCATTGCCAGGCAGGTGGTAATGGACCATCCCTTGGTGCTCATCTTCCAGGACGCTGCCTGCACAGTGTCCCCATGAGGGCCGGGCTGGACGGCCAGGGGAGGGAGGCCCAGGCCCCTGGAATCGTGGCCCTCGTCCCAGAGGTCAGGGATGGACATACGCACAGATGACCTCTGCACAGCAGCACGTACCTGGGAAGGTCAGGTCCACGAATGCCTTGAACTCTTCCAGGGCCTCCTGCTGCCTGTCACTCCAGATCTTGGCCCATAGGGAGTAGCCACTGCCAAACTTGCTCTTGAGGTGATGTGGGCTGCCCAGGCACTTGAACTGACCCTGCACCATGATGGCCAGCCGGGTGCACAAGGCCTCACAGTCCTCCATGCTGGGGAGAGGGGGTGGAGGCCTGACAAAAGGCTGGGAGATGCTGATGCCCGCCATCCACGTCAAAGTCTTGTGCAGATGGGAAGGTGTTGATGCCCAGATCAGGCTGTTCCTGATTCCCATGCTCAGGGTGTGGCCCACATGGTAGAGCCTGGGGACTCTCCTCACAGACTCTTACCAGATGCTGACAGGTCTTCTCTCCACCCAGCCCCTCCCAGCCCAGCCCTCCCACAGCCCCGGTCCTGGCTTTACCTGTGGGAGGTGATGACAATGGCCTTGCCAGACTTGCGGGCCCTCGCGACGGTGCCCCAGAGCAGGCTCCGGGCCACGGGGTCCATGCCAGTGGACGGCTCGTCCAGGAAGATAACCGTGGGCTCTCCAAGCAAGGCAATGCCGGCGCTCAGCTTCCGCTTGTTGCCACTGCTGGGGCAGAGGGTGAGAAGTTGGGTAATTGGCAATCTTAAGTTTCCAGTAGTACAATCCTCCCCCCTTTTTTCTTCTCTATGAAGAAAGTGCTCACGCCCCCTGGTGGGGCATTCAGTAACATGGCCCACCACCCTCCCCCAGGGGTGCACTGTGACTTGGCTGTCCACTCAGCATCTAAACCATTCCCCTGGACACAGGGATCGGTCCAGGGTGAGCACATGGTCCATGAATCTCCTTTGAGGGTCTCTATGTGTGTTAGGGGGATAAGAGCATAGGGCCGTTTTAGCTAACTTTATTTAATGAACACATAGCATTTACAATGTACAAGGCACTCTTCTAAACATCCCAGGTGTTAACTCATTTAATCATCAAAAGATGCAAGGAAACACAAAAACATGCTTGAAACTGAAGTCAACAGAGGAAAGAGACAGGGCGACATCATCTAACCGCCTCTGACTTTCCTGTCCCGGGATTGGGGTACTGCTGCCAGCCTGCAGGGGCGCTGTGCACAACTCGAGGGGTGGCCTGGGATTCCGGACATGTGTGGCCTTGCTTTGTTTAAGCTAACTGGAGTTGGGTTAGGATCACTGGCAACATAAGACTGAGGAATCCCCCAGGCTTCTCAGCAGAACAACAGCTCAGATGCCTCACACAGAGCGGGATAAGGTAGTGTGTGCTTGAAATGCAAGTCTACCAAAAATCAGAAGCCCTTTGTGAAGCGACAGGAAGAATAACACCAATGGTGCAGCAGCCCGTCCTCAGCCACATAACTGCCTGGGGCCAAGAGGAAGCTGTGCCTTGGGGCAGCCCAGGCCATTGACCCATTCTTACAGGGGAGGGAGGCCACCTCCCCAAAAATCCATGCAGTGGCATGGACCACAAAACTACCCCAAGCACGGAGCTGACACGCCTTGCCCTACCCCTCAGCACTGAGAAGAACCACAACACATCTTATTACCGGAGGGGGAAGGGCCGAGGGAGCCCCAAGTCTCACCTGTAGGTCTTCACCAGGTTGTCGGCGTACATGTACATGAGTAAGTCATCAAGAATTTGGTCCACACAGGCACTGATGTGGCGCTCGGGGATGCCCCGGAGCCGGGCATACATGACCAGTGTCTCCTTGCCCGTCATGTGGTCCAGCAGGGCATCAAAATGGGGACAGTAGCCGATCCACTGCCGCACCTGGGGTTGGAACACAGCCCAAGGGGTAGGTGTGTCAGAAGGAAAGCTACCAATTGGGCAGGGGCCTGGACCCTGCCTCTGCCCTGTGCACCCCCACGTGTGCCACATGAACAGACGTGTGCCATGGGGTGCCATGGTCCAACAGTGACGTTCAGGAGTCTGGATGCAGCACTTGCTGGTGGCGTGAACCCCAGTTCTGGAGGGTGCATGTGGGGCTGGAGTGCTTATTTCCTGCCTGCCTGGCAGGAAACCTCAGTGCCCAGTGCTCCCTACCTCTTGTCACCTTCCAAGTATATGGTCAGCAGAAGACGCTTTATTTTTTCCCCTTTGAACACATTTTCTATTAGACATGTAACCCACGAATAGATTTTCTTTGTAAGGCTGCTGGAGTCTCTTGCCAGGGCACGCCCCGGGCAGTGCAGTCACATGGGGGTGCACTTCCAAACTTTTGCATGGCTGGGTGCTCCCCATAGGGGACCAACTGTGTTACAAAGAGTATCATCCTTTATCTACCATTCTGCAACTTGCTTTTTTAACTCGCCATTATGTCTTAAAGATCTTCCTTGGTCAGTAAATACAAACCTGTATTGGCTGTACTGCGTGGCTTGTGGTATCTTAGTTCCCCAACCAGGGACTGAACCTGCGTCCTCGGCAGTGAAAACGCGGAGTCCTAACAAATGGACCTCCAGGGAATTCCCTTCTGCCCATTTTTTAATCAGGTTGTTTGTTTTTTTGATATTGAGTTGTATGAGCTCTTTATATATTTTGGATATTAACTCCTTATCAGTCATAACACTTGCAAATATTTTCTCCCATTCAGTAGGTTGCCTTTTCATTTTGTCGATGGCTTCCTCTGCTGGGCAAAAGTTTTTAAGTTTAATCAGGTCCCATTTGTTTATTTTTCCTTTTGTTTCCCTTGCCGTAGGAGACAGATTCAAAAAAGATACTGCTATGATTTATGTCAAAGAGTGTTCTATGTTCTCTTCTAGGAGATTTTTCTTTTTTTTTATACTTTGGGTTTATTTATTTATTTATATTTAATTATTTATGGCTGTGTTGGGTCTTCGTTTCTGTGCGAGGGCTTTCTCTAGTTGTGGCAAGTGGGGGCCACTCTTCATCACGGTGCGCGGGCCTCTCATCATCGCGGCCTCTCTTGTTGCGGAGCACAGGCTCCAGACGCGCAGGCTCAGCAATCGTGGCTCACGGGCCTAGTTGGTCCGTGGCACGTGGGATCTTCCCAGACCAGGGCTCGAACCTGTGTCCCCTGCATTGGCAGGCAGATTCTCAACCACTGCGCCACCAGGGAAGCCCCTCTTCTAGGAGTTTTATGGTTTCTGCTCTTACATTTTATTTTATCTTTAATCCATTTTGAGTTTATTTTTGTAAATGGTGTGAGAAAATGTTCTAATTTCTTTTTTAGTATTTTATTGAAGTATAGTTGATTTACAATCTTGTGTTAGTTTCTGGTATACAGCAAAGTGATTCAGTTATACATATATATTCTTTTTCATCTTCTTTTCCATTGTGGTTTATTACAAGATGTTGAATATAGTTTCCTATGCTATACAGTAGGACATTGTTATTTATCTATTTTATATATAGTAGTTTGTATCTGAAAATGTTCTAATTTCACTCTTTTACACATTCTTTTACAGTTTTTCCAGCACCTTATTGAAGAGACTGTTTTTTCCTCTGTTATGTATTCTTGCCTCCTTTGTTGTAGATTAGTTGACCATAAGTGCATAGGTTTATTTCTGGGCTCTCTATTCTGTTCCATTGATCTATGTGTCTGTTTTTAGGCCAGTACCATACAGTTTTGATTATTGGAGCTTTGTAGTATAGTCTGAAGTCAGGGAACATGATACCTCCAGCTCTGTTCTTTTTTTTTTAATATATAAATTTATTTATTTTTTATTTATTTATTTTTGGCTGCATTGGATCTTCGTTGCTGCATGTGGGCTTTCTATAGTTGCTGTGAGCGGGGGCTACTCTTCATTGCGGTGTGTGGGCTTCCCATTGCGGTGGCTTCTCTTGGTGCAGAGCATGGGCTCTAGGCACGTGGGCTTCAGTAGTTGCGGCACACAGGCTCAGTAGTTGTGGCCTACGGGCTCTAGAGCGCAGGCTCAGTAATTGTGGCGCACGGGCTTAGTTGCTCTGTGGCATGTGGGATCTTCCTGGACCAGGGATCGAACCCGTGTCCCCTGCATTGGCAGGTGGACTCTCAACCACTGCACCACCAGGGAAACCCTCCAGCTCTGTTCTTTTTTCTCAAGACAGTTTGCTAAAATTAAAAAAAAATCATGAGTGGGTACTGAGTTTTTATCAATTGCTTTTTCAGCTTCTATTGATAAATATTTTTCTCCTTTCATCTGTGAAGGTAGTGCTTTACATTGGTGGATTTCCTACTGTTAAACCTTACATTTCTGGAATAAACCTCATGATTGTAATTTTTTTTCTTTCAATATACTGCTGAATTTGTATTGTTAATATCTTATTTAGGGTATTTATGTTCCTGTATGAAATTGGCCTATGGCTCATGTTGGATACTGTCTTTGTCTGGTTTTTCACTTAAGATTGGGTAGCACTCTGTCTTCTCTCCTATGCTTCTGAAGTGGATATACAAGAAGGAAATAACTGTTTGGTGGTGGTTGGTATACTTGCCCATCAATCCCTTTTAGCCTAGACTCTTTTAAGAAGGGGTAGATCTTTAATCATTATTTCAATTTTACCTCCAGTTTTGGTCTATATAGGCTTTCTATTTCATGAACAAATTTTGGGATAGAAGGCTTGAAAATGTTATTATTTGATGCAAAGAAAATGAAGAAATGTGATGTTTCTTACACACCTGAGTTTGCAGTAAGCCTGTTGCCATGGTGGCTCATCTGGGATGGCCAAGGAGCCCTGCTCAGAGCATGGTGGCACCATGGACCAATGACAATCCCACAGTGGAGCTGAATGATTCTGAGTGAGTAACTCTGACAGAAACGCATGCGGACTCTCAGAAGTCACTGCTGATTTTTAGAATACTAGCAGATTCTGGTAAGAATGTATTTTAGGAAATGTGAAAGAATGCTTAAATATATTTGTACAGATAAAGGGTGGTAAGCAGAAGGCTCACAAAGGAAGAGAGCAAAGATGTACCTCTGTTAGAGTTTGCTGATGAGATTAATCCATGTGAGATTTCTAGGAGAAAATGGAGAAGTGGAGGAGCAGGTTTAACTATATTTAAATTCTATATTTCCAACTATGAATTTTCACAAATTGCCAGGAGGTGATGTGCAGATGGGTTCCAGGGAGACTGAAATCCAATTTCTTGCCAGCCAGGCAGGATGAAGGTCTTATAGGCAGATGCCACTTGATTTTAAATAATACAAAGAAATGTAACACTTCTTATCATTTGAGTTTATGGAGTAGGTTCATACTTTCTTGTCTATGAGCTTCAGTAAATGTCTGTTGGATGGATGATTGATGACAATAAGGCCAGTGGGAGGGTCTCTCCACGACCATCTGCCCTTGCCCTGTCTTGTTTTGTCTTTTATTCCTTTGTTTGTTCATTTGTTCATTCCTTCCTTCTTTTTTACAACAGCTTATTGAGATATAATTCGCATACCATACAATTCATCCATTTACCACAATCACCCATCAGATGTGTTCAGTTCAATGGTTTTTAATGTAGTCACAGTGGTGGTCCATGATCACAATCAAACTTACAGCATTTCCTCACTCCTCCGCAGAACAACCTCAAATCCATGAACAGTTACTGCCGCCTTTCCCCACTAGTCTACTTACTGTCTCCATAGATTTACCTGTTCTGGATATTCCATACAAACAGAATCACACAATCTGTGGCCTTTCGTGACTTGCTTCTTTCACTTAGCATCATGTATTTAAGGTCCATCCATATTGTAGCGTGTGTCAGTGCTTCATTCATTTTTATGGTTTTTTTTTTTAATTAATTCATTTATTTTTGGCTGTGTTGAGTCTTCATTGCTGTGCACAAGCTTTCTCTAGCTGTGGCAAGCGGGGGCTACTCTTTGTTATGGTGTGTGGGCTTCTCATTGTGGTGGCTTCTCTTGTTGTGGAGCACGGGCTCTAGGCATGCGGGCTTCAGTATTTGTGGCACACAGGCTCAGTAGTTGTGGCTCGTGGGCTCTAGAGTGCAGGCTCAGTAGTTGTGGCACATGGGCTTAGTTGCTCCATGGCATGTGGGATCTTCCTGGACCAGGGCTCGAACCCGTGTCCCCTGCCTTGGCAGGCAGATTCTTAACCACTGCACCACCAGGGAAGTCCCCTTTTTATGGTTGAATAATATCCTACTGCATGGATAGATTACATTTTGTTTATCCATTCATCTGTTTGTTGGTGGACATTTGGGCTGATTCCACCTTTTGGCTACTGTGAAAAATGCTGCTATGAACATTCATGTACAAATTTTTGTGTGAATGTAACTTTTCAGTTCTCTTGGATATATACCTAGGAGTGAAATTGCTGGGTCATATGGTAACTCTGTGTTTAACCTATCTTCTCTAATAATCTTAATCTTTTAATTGGAGTCTTTAGTCCATTTATATATAATGCAATTATTAATATATTTGGATTTAAATCTACCATCTTATTAGGGCTACCTACTTGTCCCATGTGTTCTATGTTCCTTTTTCTCTCACACTTATTGTCCTCTATTGACTATTTTTTATAATCCAGAGGGCTGCCTGAGTGTCTTTTTTTTTCTTTAAATATTTATTTATTTTATTTTTCGGCTGTGTCAGGTCTTAGTTGCAGCACGTGGGATCTTTCCTTGCGGTGTGCGGGCTTCTCTCCATAGTTGTGGCACGGGCTCAGTAGTTGTGGCACAAGGCAGATTCTTAACCACTGGACCACCAGGGAAGTCCCCTGAGTGTCTTCATGACATGGCTGCTAGCTTCCCTCAGAGTGAGTGATGTGAAGGGGAGAGTGTACTCAAAACATAAGCTGCAGTGTCTTTCATAACCCAATCTCAGAAGTGACATGCCATCTCTTCTACAGTATTCTGTCAGTCACACAGACCAACCCTGGTACAATCTGGGAGGGGACTAGTCAAGGTTGTAAATATCAGGAGGGGGTTTTTACAGGCTGTCTTGAAGGTATACCACAATGTCTCTTACCTTCTTTCGTATATTTTCTACCCTGTTGACTCTCAGTGCTTCATTCTAAATTATTTTTGTGGGGGGAGTTGTCTTTTAGGTACATGTGCCTGGTTATTTTTTTAATGTACACCAAACATTGCACTGGCAAAATTGTAGAAATCATATGAGGCCTATGATGATGGCATCTTCCACCAGACTTCTCTTTACATTTGCTCCTCCCAGGTGCCTGGGAGCACTGGTGATTTAGGGTCACATCAATTCCATTTCAGGGACTGATAAGAGTCCAAGTTGTTTTGCAATCCTTGTGTGAACTTGTCTAAGTATAGTTCATCCCTGCACTTAGGATGCAGCCCTTTGGGGTCCCAACTCAAAGAAAGGATGCTTTCACCAGGCCTCCCCCTGCCCCAGAGGGCTCATCCTGAACTCCAGTGCCTGCCACTTCAACACCAAGAGCAACACTCAGCTCTCAGCAACCCAGCCTGGAATTGGCCATCTCCCTGGGCCTCTGTCCCCTCCTACCTCTTGGCTCGTAAGTCTTCACTGTCTTGTTAGCTCTCTGAATCCTTTGAAGACACGTTTTAAAACTTTGGTCCTGTTTTTCTAGTTACTAATGATCATCAGGAAGGGGATTAGAGTTACCTGATTTGCCATTACCAAAAGACTTGTCCATAATTATTAAAATAACAAAAAATTAAAATTAATATCAAATGTTTCATAGCCATGAGAGACTTATACTGGTTATGATTGTTCAACCAGGCTATGTATACCACAAGGTTGATAGAGACTGGTAATTAAGAGTGTGGATTCTGACACACTAGCCTGTGTCAGTTCTTCTGTTTTCTCTCTAAACTTTATTTTAGAGAGTACAGGGCACAGTAAAGCTGGTTTGATAAACTCCTCGGTGCTAGTATGGTTCATGCTGTGAACAGTGCAACTTTGATTAGGCCTCTGTAGTTCGGTCTCCTCATATGCCTGTCATTGAATCCACTGTACACTGACCACCACCTCTGTCATTACACTTACCTCACTGCATGGAAATGGCTGGTTCACATGACCATGAGCTCCTTGCAAGTGAGAATCACTCGGCCTAGCACAATTGCTGGCATATACTAGGCATTCAAAAATTGTTTCATTGAATTGGTGCCAATAATTGAAGTAGACTTCAATAAGAATGTCAGGGGGCTTCCCTGGTGGCACAGTGGTTGAGAATCCACCTGCCAATGCAGGGGACATGGGTTTGAGCCCTGGTCCAGGAAGATCACACATGCCGCAGAGCAACTAAGCCCGTGGGCCACAACTGCTGAGCCTGCACTCTAGAGCCCATGAGCCACAACTACTGAGCCCGTGTGTGTGCCTAGAGCCGGTGCTCCGCAACAGGAGAAGCCACGGCAATGAGAAGGAGCCTGCGCACCAAAACAAAGAGTAGCCCCTGCTCACCGCAACTAGAGAAAGTCCGCGCAGCAATGAAGACCCAATGCAGCCAAAAATAAATAAATAAATAAATAAATTTATAAAAATAAAGAAAATTTTTTAAAAAAGTTCAGGTTTGAGGGTTATATATTAAATTTGAGTTTAAAATGGGAGAAAGTCTGAGTAAGGCTGTCTAGAAGGCATGTATATAAGTAGGTCTGAAACACAGGACTGGGATTGGGCTGAGGATGCGGCTACTTGGGAGATGTCAGCTGACAGAAGATAATGGGAGTCAGCGTAAGGAATGAGATCAGGCGGGGACAGTGTGTAGAAGGAGAAAGCCAGTGGGCTGATGTTGCAGTCCTGAGGAGCACCACAGTCTAACGGGCTAGATGAAGAAGATCTACCAAGTGGGTCTAAGAAAGAAGTGTCAGTGATAGAGAAGAGCCAGACGAGAGGGGAAGCTATAGAAGTAAACAAAGGAAGGCGAGAATTTGAAGGAGAAAAAGGCCTGCATTAAGAAATGCTGCAGAACTACTGAGCCTGCGCTCTAGAGCCCGTGCTCTGCAACAAGAGAAGCCACCGCAATGAGAAGCCCCTGCACCGCAACAAAGAGTAGTCCCTGCTCGCTGCAACTAGAGAAAGCCCGTGCACAGCAATGAAGACCCACTGCAGCCAAAAATAAATAAATTAAATAAATTAATTTTTAAAAAAAAAGAAATTTTGCAGAGAAGGCAAGGAAGCTGACTCAAAGTTAGGAGTAGGCTTGACTTGGTGAGTGCAATGGGCATGGGGCCAGGGAGAACAGATTCCAGGGCTGTTTGGAAGGGAGCATCCATGGACTAAGGTCGCCGACTAGACGTCTTGAGTGGTGCCTTGGACAGCTGTAGATGTGTGCCACTCCCACAGGAAGCACAGGGGGAGGGGGAAGAAGAGGTTGGGGGTGTGTGGGGACAGCTGATGGCTTTGGGGGTCCATTGGGCTTCAGGTGCCTTGCGTTTCAGGGACATTTTAGAGGCAATGTTGAGTAAGCAGCTTGATATATGATCTAAAGCTCAGAGAAGAGGTCTAGGATGGAGCTATGGATTTGGGAGTCAGAGATAAACCTGATACCTGGAATTTTCAAAGATCAATTCCATTCCAGTTCCCTTTCCCCAACCCTGTGTAACACCCCTAGGTGTATTTCAGTGCCCCCCTCTTCCTGATACACCCACACCATCTCCAGGTTCATGCCTCCCTCGTCTCAGGTCACAGCCTACCTTCCCCAAGTCAGATCTGATGCTGAGGCCGTTGACAAAGGCATCCCCAGAGGTGATAGGCTCTTCCCCAGTCAGCATTTTGAAAATGGAAGTTTTCCCAGCTCCATTGAGGCCAAGAAGGCCAAAGCATTCTTCTGCTTGAACAGTGAAGGAAACCTTGTTCACAGCCAGTGGGGGTAACTTCTTGGCATAGACCTGAGATACACAAGACAGAAGACACACAGTGAGGAGGCCTGGAGTGAGCAGTCTGGAGTTAACTGTTGCATACCAGTTCTGGGACAGGTTGAGCTGCCCTCAGGGCCTAGGGGCTCCAGTGTAGCCAGGCTTGAATCTGCCTTCTCCTCCCAGCTGCTGCTCCCAGCAGGTCTAGTGAGGTTTTCTCTCCTCCTGTCCCTGCAAACTGAGACCCTAGTTCTCTAAGATAAGCCTCTTCCCTCTGTCCTTGAAGCAAAGAAAACCCCTTTGACGTTGCCTCAATTGGTTTTGGGGCTGGGTTTTTTTTTGTTTGTTTTTTTAACCACCAGGAACTATAGGGAAACAACTCTCTCTTTCTGTCTGTCTCTCTGTCTCTCTCCCTCTCTCTCCATATGTGTGCGTGTGTGTGTGTGTGTGTGTGTATATATATATATATATATATATATCTATCTATCTATCTATCTATCTATCTATCTATCTATCTATCTATCTATCTATCTATCTCCTGGATATTTGAAGGATGTCTCAACACAATTCCCGCTGGGGGTCTCAGGAAGACTAACAGGCTTGGTCTGAGCTTTCAGAACCTATTCCCCCACCTTGGCTCCTCCACAAACTGTTTTCTAGATTGAGGAGAGACTCAACCATGTCCAACCTTCAAGGCTTCTTGGGGTTCATGGTTCTGGTGCCCCTCCCATCTCAGGCCTTCCTGTCTTCCAGGGGACCCCAGAAGAGACAATGGAAGGCTGAGGTGATAACTTCAGTCTCTGGGCACACAAACGAACTCAAATGTGATCTGTTCACAGAGGAAACCTCTCTCTGAGTCTTTCTCCACCAAAACTCACCTGAATCCTTTGCCAGTACAGTAGTCCCCCCTTATCCACAGGGGATATGGTCCAAGACCCACAGTGGGTGCGTGAAACGGTGGATAGCACAGAACCCTATATATACTATATTTTTTCCTATACATACATACCTATGACAAAGTTTAACTTATAAATTAAGCACAGGGACTTCCTTGGTGGCGCAGTGGTTAAGAATCCGCCTGCCAATGCAGGGGGGACACGGGTTTGAGCCCTGGTCTGGGAAGATCCCACATGCCACGGAGCAACTAAGCCCGAGCGCCACAACTACTGAGCCTGTGCTCTAGAGCCCGCGAGCCACAACTACTGAGCCCGAGTGCCACAACTACTGAAGCCTGTGTGCCTAGAGACCGTACTCCGCAACAAAGAGAAACCCTCACAATGAGAAGCCCGCGCACTGCAACGGAGAGTATCCCTCGCCCCCTGCAACTAGAGAAAGCCTGTGCACAGCAACGAAGAACCAATGCAGTCAAAAATAAAAAAATAAAATAAATTTTTAAAAAAACAAACAAAAACAAAAAAAAAAAAATTAAGCACAGTAAGAGAATATCCGAATTGCCAGCATCACTACTCTTGCGCTTTGGGATCATTATTAAATGAAATAACAATTACTTGAACACAAGCACTGTGATAGTGCAACAGTTGATCGGATAACTGAACTGGCAACTAAGTGATTAAACGGTGGATAAGCTGGACAAAGGGAGGGAGCGGGACGGCTCCAGAGTCAGTCCCACTACTCAGAACGGCGCATAATTTAAAACTTTGATATTTCTGGAATTTTCCATTTAATATTTTTGGACCACAATTGACTGCAGTTAGCTGAAACCTCAGAAAGCAAACCTGCTGGTAAAGGGGTACTACTGTACTCCAAGCCAGCAGGCAGGTCCTGGAGCCATGGTGGCTGCTTTCTTATGCAAAGGGCCCCCAAGAGTAATGGTCTTTGCTTTCGAAGCCATGTCGAACTTTACCTTAGACACTCCTTTAAGAACCAGTGGATTTTTCTTACAAAAATTTTCCAAAAAGGTCTCGATCATTTTCTCTTCTTCTTCCACATCTTGGTCTCCAGGCGTGGACTCCGCACTGTGCAAAACTACCTGCTTTCCCGAGACAAGGATGGCAGGTGTAAGTGCTTTTGCGAGGGTAGTAGGTAGAGGTCAAGGGGCCCACAGGGACTTGGTCCTCCCTGGGAAGGCCTTGAAGTCGCCCCGGCCGTGCTCAGTTCCTGCACGCACACCCGTTCTCAGGGTCAGCCACAGGCAAGACTGAATGCATGCTGACATGACCGTGATATGGTGGACAAGGAAACTTTACGGAGCATTGGTTTTTTTTTTTTTGGTGGAGATTTGAGTTTATCTTTGAGAGTAGGTTTGCTTTTTTTAAAGCATAGTGTTTTTTTGTTTTTTTTAAACTTTGGGTTTATTTATTTATTTATTTATTTATTTATTTATTTATTTATTTATTTATGGCTGTGTTGGGTCTGTGTTTCTGTGCAAGGGCTTTCTCTAGTTGCGGCAAGTGGGGGCCACTCCTCATCGCGGTGCGCGGGCCTCTCACTATCGCGGCCTCTCTTGTTGCGGAGCACAGGCTCCAGACGCGCAGGCTCAGTAGTTGTGGCTCATGGGCCCAGTTGCTCCGCGGCATGTGGGATCCTCCCAGGCCAGGGCTCGAACCCGTATCCCCTGCATTGGCAGGCAGATTCTCAACCACTGCACCACCAGGGAAGCCCGGCATTGGCTTTTAAGGAAAATAAAAAGACCTGAAGCCTGGAGATGTCAAGATATAACAAATCCCATTTTCTACAGAATTTCCTTTGTCCTGGGGGGTAGGGGAAGGGGCTTTGCCTTTGGAAGATATTCAGGGCAAGAGCTGACACAACAGCCCTTTCTCCTATGTGGCTCCTGAATGACTGAGGCGAAGAGGTGTTCCAAGCTGACTAGTTTTAGGAAATCCAGGGTCTTGTTTCTACTCGGCTGGCCAGGGTTACAGGGGCCAAGCCAATGCTCTTCCCTCAACAGGGGATCCCAGGGATGGCCGTTACCTCTCTACCCTACGGGTGGATTATATGGTCTCCAAGACCTCGGATGCTGAGAATCAGGGCCACTGCAGGTTGTAGGAAGGAAGCTATGGAGCCAGCCCCTTGACCTGTAATTGGAGACTTACACTTGGATCCACTCACCAATTTTTGCTTCCTGTTGAAGCCAGAAAACTTGGCTTTCAGTTCCCACAAGACACTGGTTTCAATGAGGAAAAGCAGGATGAGGTACACAGGTCCTGAGATGGCAAGGGCTATCAGATACTTCCCCATCCCTAGAGACTCCCAGGCATAGATGTTCTTTTGGACAACATATCCCTCTGCTAAAATGGGATAAACAGATATTATCAAATTACATATAGTAGGTCAATTCCTATTATAACAAATATCATTTAAAAGAAGCATTATTGTCATCAATGTTGTTACCACATCCCAGCAGATGGGAAACATAATATTCTGTTTTCCTTGCTAGAACCAATGTCTTGCAAAAATAATGCAGTAAAGTAAAACACTGCTCCCTGTCCATATGACAGTTATTTGAAATGCAAAATATTTATATGCTTGGTTCTTTTATCAATCATTAATCACCCTGTAACTTCAACTGACCACTCATTTAAAAATACTCAGCAGCCTCTATTCTCCTATTTTAATCTGATTTGCCTTCAAATTTTCTTTTAAATACATGTATTTTTCTTTTTTCTTTTTTTTTAAATCAGTCATCATTTTTATACACATCAGTGTATACATGTCAATCCCAATCGCCCAATTCAGCACACCACCATCCCCACCCCATCACGGTTTTCCCCCCTTGGTGTCCATACGTTTGTTCTCTACATCTGTGTCTCAACTTCTGCCCTGCAAACCGGTTCATCTGTACCACTTTTCTAGGTTCCACATACATGCATTAATATATGATATTTGTATTTCTCTTTCTGACTTACTTCACTCTGTATGACAGTCTCTAGATCCATCCACGTCTCAATAAATGACTCAATTTCGTTCCTTTTTATGGCTGAGTAATATTCCATTGTATATATGTACCACATCTTCTTTATCCATTTGTCTGTTGATGGGCATTTAGGTTGCTTCCATGACCTGGCTATTGTAAATAGTGCTGCAATGAACATTGGGGTGCATGTGTCTTTTTGAATTACGGTTTTCTCTGGGTATATGCCCAGTAGTGGGATTGCTGGATCATATGGGAATTCTATTTTTAGTTTTTTAAGGAACCTCCATATTGTTCTCCATAGTGGCTGTATCAATTTACATTCCCACCAACAGTGCAAGAGGGTTCCCTTTTCTCCACACCCTCTCCAGCATTTGTTTGTAGATTTTCTGATGATGCCCATTCTAACTGGTGTGAGGTGATACCTCATTGTAGTTTTGATTTGCATTTCTCTAATGATTAGTGATATTGAGCATCCTTTCATGTGCTTCTTGGCCATCTGTATGTCTTCTTTGGAGAAATGTCTGTTTAGGTCTTCTGCCCATTTTTGGATTGGGTTGTTTGTTTCTTTAAAATTGAGCTGAGTGAGCTGTTTATATATTTTGGAGATTAATCCTTTGTCCGTTGATTCGTTTGCAAATATTTTCTCCCATTCTGAGGGTTGTCTTTTCCTCTTGTTTATGGTTTTCTTTGCTGTGCAAAAGCTTTGAAGTTTCATTAGGTCCCATTTGTTTATTTTTGTTTTTATTTCCATTACTCTAGGAGGTGGATCAAAAAAGATCTTGCTGTGATTCATGTCAAAGAGTGTTCTTCCTATGTTTTCCTCTAAGAGTTTTATAGTGTCCGGTCTTACATTTAGGTCTCGAATCTATTTTGAGTTTATTTTTGTGTATGGTGTTAGGGAGTATTCTAATTTCATTCTTTTACATATAGCTGTCCGGTTTTCCCAGCACCACTTATTGAAGAGACTGTCTTTTCTCCATTGTATATCTTTGCCTCCTTTGTCATAGATTAGTTGACCATAGGTGCGTGGGTTTATCTCTGGGCTTTCTATCTTGTTCCATTGATCTATGTTTCTGTTTTTGTGCCAGTACCATATTGTCTTGATTACTGTAGCTTTGTAGTAGAGTCTGAAGTTAGGGAATCTGATTCCTCCAGCTCCGGTTTTTTCCCTCAAGACTGCTTTGGCTATTCGGGGTCTTTTGTGTCTCCATACAAATTTTAAGATGATTTGTTCTAGTTTATTTTTATTAAAATATTTATTTAGGCTGTGCCAGGTCTTAGCTGCGGCACATGGTATCTTCGTTGTGGCATGTGGGATCTTTAGTTGTGGTATGCGGACCCTTAGTTGCAGCATGCGGGATCTAGTTCCCTGACCAGGGATCAAACCTGGGCCCCCTGCATCGGGAGCGTGGAGTTTTACCCACTGGACCACCAGGGAAGTCCCAAAATACATGTATTTTAAAATCATACAGTAAATACACACTCATTGGAAAGAAGAAACATGTATGAGGTAGAAAGTCAAGGTACTTCTCCTTTCCCCACAACTATTGTTACAGTTTTGTATATAATCCTTCCATACCTTCTGGATATAATCTTTTAAAATACAGGTAGAATGATACTATGCATTATCTTCTCCAATTCCTTTGTTTCATTTACTAATATGTAACAGACATTGGCCATATCAGGACATATAGATCAAAATAATACAGATCTCTGGCAAAGGTAAATACATGGACAATTGTAGCAACTAGTATTGTTGTAACTTTGGTAGGTAACTCCACTTTTTGTTTTCTATATGACTTAAGAAACTAATGCATAAAAAACAATTATTAGTCTATGCTTCTGGACACATAATACATAAAGAGGTACTGTGACATCAGTAATTAAAAGAGAGTGGGGACAGGGCTGTATAGGAGTAGTTTTTATATGTTTTTGAAGTTAAACTGATATAAATTCAAATTAGAATGTTGTAACTTTAGGATGTTAAATGTAATTCCCATGGTAACCACAAAGAAAATAGCTGTAGAATATACTCAAAAGGAAACGAGAAAGGAATTAAAATGTTTCATATGAGGTACCTAGAGTAGTCAAACTCATAGAGACGGAAAGTGGAATGATAGCTGCCAGGGGCTGGGGGGAGGGAGACGGGTAGTTAGTGTTTCATGGATTCAGAGTTTCAGTTTTGCAAGTTGAAAAAAGTTCTGGAGATAATGGTTATGATGGTTGCACAACAATGTGAATGTACTTAATGCCACCGAACTGTACATGTAAAAATGGTTAAAATGGTAAACTTCGTATATATTTTTCCACAATTTAAGAAAATAATTAATTTTAAAAGGTGTTGAAAGGATGTGGATAAATTGGAGCCCTCATACATTGCTAGTGAAATGTAAAATGGTGCAGCCACTGTGAAAATAGTTTGGTGGTTCCTGAAAAAGCTAAATAAAGTCACCATAAGACCCAGCAAACCGGGGCTTCCCTGGTGGCGCAGTGGTTGAGAATCTGCCCCCCAATGCAGGGGACACAGGTTCAAGCCCTGGTCTGGGAAGATCCCACATGCCACGGAGCAACTAGGCCCATGAGCCACAACTACTGAGCCAGCACGTCTGGAGCCTGTGCTCCGCAACAAGAGAGGCCGCGATAGTGAGAGGCCCACGCACTGTGATGAAGAGTGGCCCCCACTCGCTGCAACTGGAGAAAGCCCTCACACAGAAACGAAGACCCAACACAGCCAAAAATAAATAAATAAATAAATAAATAAATAAAGGAATTCCTTTAAAAAAAAAAAAAAAAAGACCCAGCAAACCCACTCCTAGGCATATACTCAAGATAACTGAAAACATCTTCGAACAAAAACTTGTACGTGAATGTTCACAGCAGCATTATTCATAATAGCCAAAATGTAGAGACAACCCAAATGTCCATCAACTGATGAATGGATAAACAAATTGTAGTCTATCTATGCAATGGAATATTATTCAGCCATAAAAAGGAACAAAGTACCGATGCACACCACAACCTGGATGAACCTCAAAAACATTGTTATAAGTGAAAGAAGCCAGATACAGAAGGTCACATAGTGTATGATTCCATATACATGAAATGTCCAGAACAGGCAAATCCATAGAGACAGAAAGTAGATTATTGGTTGTCAGATGCTTGGGGGAAAAGGGAATGGGGAGTGACTGTTAATGGATGGGGTATTTCTTTTTTTCGGGTGACGAAAATGTTCTGGAATTAGATGGTGGTGATGGTTGTACAACCTTGTGAATATACTAAAAACCAATGAATTGTATACTTTAAAAGGGTGAATTTTCTATGAATTATATCTCAATAAAAAATGTAATTAACAAATTCTGCTTGCAATACTCACAAACTTGATTGCACTCAGTCTGGTTCAGGCTCTTGGCATTGCAAAACTTCTGTAGTTCAAAGCTGTAATGTAAGTTGGAGAAAGCCATCCCCAGGCAGTGGCCTGGAAGCAGTAGGAATGTGTGATCCAAAGACTCAGAGACTTTTGTGTAGCCTAGATCTGTGAGGGGAATAGAAAATATTAACTCTTCTTTCAGGAAGAAAAGGGAACATCCCCTAGCAACTCTCTGAACCCACTGTGCCTTTTATCCTGTATAAAGGATCTGTTATCTCTATCTGTTGCTATATCTATCTCTGCACGTCACACTGCCAGGCCCAAGACCGGAATCAGGTTCTCCCTGACTCCCAGTGTTCCCTCTTCCCCTGTAGTCATTCAACCTCCAAGCCATAAGTACTTTTCTTTTGCAGTGCTTCCTGAACCTGTCATTTTACTTCTATTCCTATTGTTTATGCAGACAAATCAGAAAGAGCTTGGTGTGTTTGAGAAAACCAGCAAGAGCGTGGCTGCAGTATGGGATGCACCTGTGGAAGCAGTGGATTTGAAGGCTGGAGGTTTACAAATGAGTTAGGGCCAGACAGGAGGGTCTGGTGGGCCAGCTTTGGAGTTATTTGAGTGTCATCTTACAGGTAGATAAGAACACAGTTCCTGCCTGTACAGTTTGTAGAGCCAAAACCATCATTATTTGCAAATGCTGTACATTATCATGTACCTAGAAAAGCCACAAGAATCAATCAAAGTGCTATTAGAAATAAGAGAGGGAACTTCCTGGTGGTCCAGTGGTTAGGACTCCACGCTTCCAATGCAGGGGACATGGGTTTGATCCCTGGTCGGGGAACTAAGACCCCAAAAGTCTTGCAGCCAAAAAAAAAAGAAAGAAAGAAAAGAGAGAACAGAACAGACTCGCAGACATAGAGAACAGACTTGTGGTTGCCAAGGGGGAGGGGGTTGGGGGAAGGATGGAGTGGAGTGGGAGGCTGGGATTAGCAGATGTAAGCTATTACGCATAGGATGGATAAACAACAAGGTCCTACTGTATAGCACAGGGAAATCTATATTCAATATCCTATGATAAAGCATAATGGAAAAGAATGTATATATGTGTATAACTGAATCACATTGCTGTACAGCAGAAATTAACACAATATTGTAGATCAACTATACTTCATTTAAAAAAAAAGAAATAAAAGAGAGGTCAGTAAACTGGCTGGTTATAAAATAAATATACAGAAACTGGGGCCTCTTAGAGGTTTTAGAAGCCAATTTTTTAGGTTCATGTTATATTGAAAAGTGAAGAAATGCCAAACGGGGTTATAAATAAACTGTGGTATATTTAAAATATTTTAAATGTTTATTTACAACAAATAAACACAACTGCTCTGCAAAATAAATATGCTACTCATAAGCTAATTAATTTGTAAGAGGATTAACTCATAATGTGCTGCATGGGTCATGGGCCAGCAGTGGGGCCATGTTTACAGTCCACAAACGTAATCAAGCCCTCACCCACCCAACAGGCCACTTCGTGCTTATCCCTGATAACTACACGTGCTACTAGCCGCCATCCTTCACAAACCACAAAATATCCTCACCAACAAAAAGGGTAAATAACTGGGTGGGATTAGAGCTCTAATTTCAGACTTCATGACTAGTCACACCACCAGCTCTAAACCAGTGGGTAGTCCAAGGGAGAGAGCCTGTGGACGTGTGACTTACAGATTCCCTGAAGAGAGGCTGAATAAACTCTTCATATAAAAAAATGAACTCTACTCTCAGGGCTTGGATTTAGAGTAGTACAGCTTTTGGGTGTCAATCTGTGAAATTCCTGTCAGTGGAGGCCACTGTGATGTATGGTGAGGTGAACTTGGATATGAGGTCTCCAGACCAACATTTTCTGGGCCAGGACTCAGAAACTGAGCATCAGAGCCAGGGTCCACCCATGGGGTTGGAGGCGCAGTTTGGGGCACAACTCGGAAGTCGTGGCTCCACACTGTCGCCGAGGCCCCAGAGTCATGGCTCTGGTGACCAGACAGCTGCATCCAAGGAGACCACGCCTCAGCAGTACAGCTGCAAAGGTGGCAGACATGGCTCTGGGAAGGAGACACAGTGGGTCATGTCCTCCTCATTTTCTCTCTTTAGAATTCTAAATTTGGAAATCTAACCTGGAGACTCAGGTAGAGGGGAGACGGGAAAACTACCAGAACATCAGCAGTGCAGCTCCTGTGTGGGGTAGAGAGAAAGACTTAACCATAAGCAAGGCTCATGAGCCCAGACTGGGAATGAACAGTCAGCCACGGTCTCCTCCCAGACCTTCCCCTGTTCAGTGAAAATCTTCAGGCCCCTAAGAGAGGAGTGGTTGAAATCTGAGAGGGGACAACCCCACGCCCCAAGCTCACCCTAACCAGAATCAGTTCACCAACAATACGTGTAATCAAAGGAACAGTTATTTACAACTTCTGCTTGTTTTCGGTCCTTCCTTCTCTGTGGATCCTACTCCAAAGCTTGTTGAAGACTGAGGAGAGGTCACAAACCACCCATATCTAGCCCTCCAACTGAAGGACTTTTCTCTGCCACATTCCTGGGTGGGATCCATCCTTTTCTGGATCTCGTGTCTTCTTTCTCCTTTACTTTACTCCTTCACTTTGCTGGCCTATATCCTTAACTTTCCAAGAAAGTGACGTGGTGGCTTCAATTTCTGTTCGCCCATTTGAAATTGTCTTTGTTCTGTCCATACACCTGACTGACAAGTGAATTCAGTATAGAACTCGTTGTCATCTAGGAAGCATCTGGGTCTTTTTTCATTCAGTGTTGGATATTTGATGGATCCCTTCAATCTTGAAGTTTGATTTTTCAACTCTGGGAAATTTTTTTGTTTCATTTCTTTGGTAGTTTCCTCAACTTCATTTCCTCTGTTTTCTCTTTCTGGAATGCTTATCAATTGAATATAATAGCATCTCCTGGACTTACTCTCACGTTACCTGCCCTTTTTCTCAACTTCTCCTATTTCTCTTATCTTTTTGCTCTACTTTGGCAGGTTAATTGACTTTATTTTCCAACACTTCTGCTAAATTTTTATTTTGGCAATCAGCTCTTTCTTGTTCTCAAAGTTTTTCTTCTTTATGGAATTCTGTTGTTTAATAGATGCAATCTTTTCCAAAATCTTTGTTTTGTTTGGTTTTGTTTCCTGCACGTCCCTACCCCTGTGTCTCCTTTTTGTTGGTTTGTTTTAGTCTTTTCTTGGCTGCCATCCTCAAATGATCAGTGATCCTTGATTGTCTGTCTATTCAGAGAGACAAATGAGGCACCAGGAGGTGATTTGCTAGCTTTGTGTATGGAGGTAAGGGGCCAGGCTACATTTTAAGGCAACCAGGCAGGGGACCAGTCCATAATGTTTAGGTCTCTTTTGGAAGCAGGTTCAATTCATCAAGAGGAGGGATCTCTGACTGCTTCCGGGTGGGGAGTGGTAGTAGGGCCAATGGAGATGGAACAGACTGTTTCACTCCCTTTCTCTGCGGTCCCAAGCCTCTCGAGGATTCTGTGTTGCTAAATTAGGTACTTGCTCAGCCATTTCCCCCTCTCAATGCACTTTAGATGTTTCTTCATTGTGAATTCATACATTTTTATTTCCTTTGCTATCGTTTTAGTGGAGTCTCAGGAAAAAGAGAGCTCAGATCTAGCTTTCATAACTCTCTGTCTACTGCCATGGTGACAGCATCTTAATGAGGCCTCTAGGGCATGTGTACAAGGGCCAAGGGCGAGCCTCTAATGTATAGTTTTCTTTCTCAGGGAGTAGGGATGGAGCCTGTGAAGGCACTGGCATCCTTTTCCCCAGACCAGAGGTGAAGCTTCTTGCCTTGTCCCAGCCTCCCTCCTCTTTGACTCACCCGATTTCCAGTTAGTTTTAGCAGTTGCCTCCTGCTAAGCAGAAGAAGTGCCTTGGTCCCTGTTATTGCTGCATTGGAGGGAAGAGAAGAAATAGCATGAAGCAATCTAAGAAGAAACAGATCCCAGCAAGGCCAAGGGATCCAGGGAGAATGTCCAGAGAGTCAGGCGCTAGCTTGGTCATCTTCTTTAAAGCTCTGCTCCCATCAGGGCCCTCAGTGTCCTTGGACTTTCAGGTGCTTGTCCCTCTTGGGTGGGTTGAGCGACAGAGGAGAAGAGAAAGGGAGGAATCCTTAGATTCTCCCTGGAGATTAGAGCAAACATTTCTCAGAGTGATTCCCTGTACCACTTGTGTCGGAATCATGCAGGATGTCTTTAAGTGCTGATCAGTGAATCTCAGATGGAGTTTACAGCTGAGAACTGCTGGATTTGGCTTCCCTCAGGACAGGCCTTTGTGTATCCCCTTTCCTCTGCCTGCAGTGCGCTTTTTGTTCTATTTCAATCATAAAGTCAAAACACTGTCACTTTTATGATCCTCTCAGATGAAAATAATTCCGTCTCTGAAATTCCACAGGTGGTATGTATGAGAACTAGAAAAGGCACCACTAACTCTGTTAGACTAGTAAAATAAATTCAAAATAGGGAATACACACACATCCTTTAAGAGACAGAATGACTCCCAAGATGAAAGCAGAAGAAGCTGTTAACATATTTTTAAATTAAAAGAAAGAAACGAACAAAACCCCAAAATCAATTTGAAGGAGGTGGTCAGCATAAAAACAAAGGAAAAAAAGCATTACAGAGGTAAAATATGATCATGGATATCCAACCCTGACCCAGAGAGAGACGGCAGCACAGACATGAAGACGTCGGTTTTAGAGGATGTGGTGTGAAGATGGCTCACCCCTCAGTTTCTTTGACTCTAATTGCACGTCACCAAGCAGCCTTCGTCCAACCCTGGCTTATTATTACCTTCTTTTAAACTGAGGAATAATTTATTTCAGTGAAATGCATGATCATAAGTGGACAGTTTGATGAATTTTGACAAATATTTATGCCCATGTAACCAACACCTCGATCAAGATACAGAATGTTTCCAACACTCCAGAAAGTTCCCTAAGGTCTCCATGTAGTGGACCCCCTCCCCCCAGCTCTGAGCCAAACGCTTTTCTGGCTCAGAGTGTGCCTCTTCCACGCAGCACCCTGTTTTGATGTTTGCGCTGCTGCACGTGGTGAGCGTCTGTTCCCTCTTTGTTGCTGAGCATACTCTGCTGATGAATATAACCACTGTGTGTCTCTGTCCTCCTGGAGATGCATGTTTGGGACGTTGACAGTTTGGGGCTCTTCCATTGACAGCTGCTGAGAAGAGCCTCACACAGGCCCCTGGCAGACACACATTTTCATGGTTACAACTTCTGTGGCTGCTGGAGGGAAAGTTAAAGCTGTGTGATGTGTAGCCATAACGGTCCTCACCTTTTTCACTTGTGACTGAGACGAGAACAAGGGGGCCGATGCTAAAAAGGTGAGCGTGATGATGAGCTTAACACAGGCGCTACCCACATTGTCAAAGAAGAAGCTGGTCAGGTAGATGAAGGGGATGATCGCCCAGGCATAGAACATTAGCATCAAGACAACAGCAGGGATGTTTTCCGGGTGTGTAAAAGCTTCTTCATCATAGTACAAAAACACCACCTTAGGAAAGCGGGGTAGAATTTGGAAAAGTCACTAAGAGTCAGTCCTAAGCATTAGAGAAAGGATATGATAATCTCAATTTTAAAAATAAAGTAAATAAGGTGTTAGCAGTACTACATTGGCAACTCCCTTCCCTTACTCATCCAGCGGTACAGAGACAGCTGGCTCTGCCCCTGGAAATCAGTGCAGTGAGATCAGGGGCTCAGAGGCAGAACAAAGGAGGACGTGATCCATTCTGCACAAATGACCAGGGAACCTCAACTGCACAACTCAGTCACCACCAAAGACTTGCAACCCTCAGTGCCCTGGTGAGCTATTTCTGGGCACTGTCCCCAAGGCACTGTCATTTACTAGTTTGAGGCAGCAGTTGTGGGGAAGCCACAAATTAGAGACCCTAGAGCCGGCCCCTCTGCTCCTAATGATGCTGGGACTGAAATCATCTTTTACTGAGGGTCAGCAATGAAGGTGCTTTCACACCCTGTGTGGCCAATCAGGGGCTTAGCTGCCAGCCTGGACTTCAGGTAGGGTTCTGGTTCTTCACAGGGTCCCCAAGGCAAGCCCCCTGTGATGTGCAGGGGAAAGGCCCTAGCACCATGCAGCTCACCAGCAGCAGCAGAGTGGGGGTGAGGAAGGAGATGAGGTCCCACAGCAGAGCCGAGAGCCAGAAAGTAGCCACGTAAACGCCACTGATGAACTGGACCTGCTTGGTCTTGATGCATCTCTCTTTGACTGTCAAGTTGCAGAAAGAGCTAGACAGGAAAGCCATTCCAAAAAGTAAGTTGATAACAAGATAATGTCCTTTAGGACCCCTGTAAAAGACAGGATATAAGGAGAGAGGTAGCCATTTAAGTAGAACTGCTCATAGCAACCATACTCCAAAATAACAATTTGTGATTAAAACAAAACAAAACAAAACAAAAAAAAGGAAGAAGTAGGTGGTAAAGGGAGAAGCACTGAGGAGGGAAGGAAAGTCGCACATACTCGTACAAGATATTCTCCGAGGTCTCCCTGTTTGACTGAGGTTGAGGGTGGTCGAATACCGTTATTGAAGCCCTGGCACCAGAAAGCAACTTGAAGAGGACATTGTCCACCAGTGCCAGCGCCAGGGCAGTGGAATGGTACGCCTGGTTGTTGAACAGCGCTGTCACTATGGTGTGGTTCCCCACGTCTTCAAAGGAAGCTGCCACTAGGTAGTTCTGATCAAAGACCTCGGGCTCCTCCTCTAACTTTTTCAGGAGGAATGGCTCTACTGAACGTAGAAGAGAGCAGACCATCCGAGAGTGTCACACCAGGCCCAGTGAGGCAGAGAGGATTCGCCTTTGGCCTCCCCCAACCACTGCTCCTCCTGGGTATCTATCTCATCACTAACCCCCGCCCACATCCGAAAGTGGGCTCCTCCTGACGTGGCCGTGCTCTGAATTCCAGTGATCCCCTTTGCCCACAGGGCTGCCTCCTGCCCGAGCCCCATGACCCCAGGGCATCAAGAAAGTTTTCCTTTCATTGACTGGAGCAGTATAAAAAAGTCTTGTCTAGTCATCTTTTAAATCTCAGCTCTGTCTACTCCCCTCCTCCCCATGGCCTTGACGCAGCCCAGGCCCCACCACCTTTGCCTGGACTGTGTGGCTCCAACAGAGCTCCTTGCCTCCTATCCAGTCCCTCCAGTCTCATGTGAAAGGACATGTCTGATCACACGCACCCTACCCAACAATTTCAAGTGACTCCTCCCTGCTCTCGGGATAAAGCTAACCTCCTGCACACGACCTACAGTGCCCAGCTGTTATCCAGACTCCGCTTCCTGTCTTGAAGTTCTAGCCATGCCTAAGGACTCACCGTTCCCCATGCTTACAAATGCTCTTCTCATGGTTTGGAATGTTCTTTGGGTTACATTCCCCTGTTGTGGGTCAGTACCTATTCACACCTTAGGTTCTTAACTCTGGAGCGTCCTCTGGCTCTCCAAGGCTGAGACATGTCTATGAGACCATCATTTACTGTTCCTTTGTATTGTAACTACTGTCACTTATCCATATGATCTCTGGGCTAGAAGCTCATCAAGGGCTGGTAGTAATACTGTTCATCACTGGACTTCCAGCACACAGTGCCAAGTGAAATATATGACCCACTTAGAATTCTGGAATTTTTAGTGCTGGAAGGGACCTTCAATCACAGCAACAACAATAATGATAATTGAAAAAAAAAACCAAAAAAACCCCACAATAATGATAATTGTACCAGTGGCTGAAGGTTACTGAGTGCCAGTGTTAACAGTGTGCAAAGCTCATGATAGGCACTCTCTCATGGAATCCTCCGATGACAATGTGAGGCAAGGTTTATTATTCTTTCCATTTTGCAGAAGAGGAAACCAAGGTTTGGAGAGGTAGGTCACTGTAATCCCAACCACTTTGCTACATCACGTTCTGCATTTGGTCTCTTTACTTTACTAAAAAAAATGCTTAATATTTTTATTTTAAATTAAAATATCACATGAATATAATTTTAAAAATCAAATAATTATATAAAACTTATAATGAGAAATGGCAGTGCCATGGCCTACCCATCACCATCCCTGGTACCTGCTCACCAGAGGCAACCACTTTGAAATCATTTAGTTCGTGTTTCTCTGGATTGCTAAATAGCCCATCTCTCTACTGATATCCTATCTTGGATGCAAGGATTTTGTTCTTTTATGACTATCCCTGCCCCCTATGGCCTTCCCCTCCCCTCTCCTCCCCCTAGAGTTGTATAATAAATTCGGTTTAATCAATAGTCAGTTTTGACATTACTATGACAAAGTAAAAATTATTCACAGCTGAACCAAGCAGTATATTATGACATGTTTCTTTTTTTGTACAACTTTCCCCCTCTGAAGTTAATAATGTTCTCCTTTTCTCATTTGCTTAGTTTTCTCTACATCTATCACTAAGTCATCCACAAACTCCCTTTGTGGGAGGGACTGTAAATCTCTTCTTAATACATTCAAATGTAACAGAAAATTTATCAGTTTCATTTTTGGACATGCTTTAGTCCCTAGAAAGACACAACTTGGTCTCATTTCTGGGAACTCTCCCTTTCCTGTCGTTTGGCTTTTGAAAGATGTTTTTCTGAGACTTCTAGCTATTCACTCTGACTTCAGGGAGCATCACGTGGCCTGGAAGCACATGGCTTCACTACAAGGAGCAATGGGCCTGCTTCCTGCCCCATTTTCCTGGGCCTGGTACTTACTTAGCAGCTGCAGAGGAATCTGTTCCTCAGCCATGAGCATATCTGTAAAATGTTCTGAAAGCTGAGGACCCAGCCTGGAATTCAGAGAAATAAAGAATGGAACAATAGTTTGACCATATGTTTGTTTGGTTTTTTGTTTGTTTGTTTGTTTTTTGACCATATGTTTTTTAGGGTCAACTCCAATGGGACATTTTCCATGCTTGTACTGAAGTTGAGGAATGAGAGGCTGACCATAAGGATCACCAGAGGTACCAGGATCTGTATTGACAGCATCATCATCGAGTTGCACCAAGAATATGTAGCCCTTTTCAAGAACATGGCATAGAACTGTTGGCAGAGAAGGCTGAACTACAATTTAAAAAAAGGGGGAAACAACATTAACATGGTCACAGGTAGAAGCTGGCAGGCAGTTACGTGGCTCACGTCCAATTGTATTCTCTCATATTGTGTCTAACATTTTGATGATGTTAAAAATTGCTTCAGATTAAAATTCTTTGACTTAATTATTTGATTAACATTTAATGGCAGAAAAAGAAGGCACAGATTGGAAAGAGTCTGGAAGAGTAGCCTAAACAGATACCAAATATAAACATGATACAATTGTTTTTTACCTGCCAGATTGGCAAAAATTTTAAGTTGATGAGGATATGAGGAAAATGCCATTGCTGGCGTTTTAATTTGGTATGACTTTTTTTAGAAAACAAATTAGCTGAATGAATAAAATTAATTTGATATTCACACAGTCTTTAATATAGAAATTTTACTTCTAGTAATGTATCCTACAGGTATACTTGTGTAAGTATGCAGGACACGCACAGAGATGTCCCTGTGGCATTGACAGTAAATGTCAAAGTGTGTAGTCGTGTGCACTGAGATCCCAAGATCCACTGCTGGGCCCAGAGGCAGCAGACTGTGGAGGTGGGCACTGCATGCTCCCACCCAGCTTCTCTGTAGTGCTGCACTAGCTGGGGCAGGCAGCGGGGCCTTCAAGCCTCAGGCGCCAGTGTTCCTTGTTCTCAGAATACCAAAGAATCCCTGAAAATCTCTACCAAGCACCACCCCCCAAGTTTCCCACATTTGACATGATGGAAGCTCCTTTCCCCTCAAACATTCATTAAAAGGCACTGCTAATAACTCACCAGAGGTGGTGCTCTGAGAAATACTTCCTGGGAAGGTTCCAGAGCTGTTTGCTAAAGCAAAGCTTGGCCAAGTAGAGGCCGGATAGATCCTTCCTGGGGGTTGGAGAAGAGCCTCCTGTATAAGACAGGCACTGGCCTAGATGACCCCCAAGACCCTTTCCAACTTGGAGGCTCCATGAATGGCAGCTTCCCCTTGAATAGGTGATTTAAGACTATGAAACAGTGAGACTAATCTCTTCACTAACCCATGAAAACCAGTCTCATTATTTTGCAACATACCTTATAGATAGCTAAATCAAGACCACTATATAAAATGCATATCAATATTCTTTTTTTAAGCATTAAAAGAATGTCCATGTATTTCATAAGAATATATTTTTAAAAATTTAAATTCCAGGTGGTACAATACATGATCTGTTTCACAGTGAAAAATTAAAAAGAAAGATTAAGTATGCTTTTTGGCCAGTAGATTTAATGCTTTTATTCTTTCTTCTTCCTGGTGAAAGGAATGGCCACGACCTTTTCTAGATCTTTTCTGATACTCCCTTCCATTGTGTTGATCCTAGTCAGAAAACACCAGCATTCTGACTTTGAAGTGGAGCAAAGAGCATGGTACTGCTGAAACCCAGCAGAGCCAATCTTCTATGCCTAAAATCTGCACATATTTTCTTAAGCCCTTATTAAAGGTTGATATATACTTCTTGACAGAATAATATCATGATTCCAAGAATGAAATAAAAATCTGCTTTCTTGCATGCATTTGAAATATTTGCTCACCCCAGTGTTTGGTTGGTTTGGTTGGCTGGACCGTATTGAGAAAATCCTTGAATGAAGACGTTTAATTCTGTTAACAGGAACTCGGCTAACCAGCGGGTGAGAATGGAAGGAGGGAAGCTTGATGATTGCATATGTATACTGGAATCTACCAACTTACTAACCCTAAACCAAACCAGAAACAAAAAGAAATAAAAATTCTCAAAATCACAACACATTTCATTTTGTTTGGATTTAAAGAATGAAAGTTGTGTAAGATATAAAAAAAATAAGTTAGGACAATAATGAGAGAAAAAAGAGCTGCACCAAGATTACATACTGCTAGCAAGTATATACTGGCTAGAAAGTTCTTAAGTAGGCACTAAATAAGAACTGAATTAACTGACCAATGGCTTTTCCAAATAACTGAGGCAACACTAGCATAAATAGATTTCATTATTTCCCTTAAAAGATACCACACACAAATTAAAACAAAAATATCACTAATATCTATTTTATGAGCAAAACTATAAATTATAAAATGCAGCATTGCTGACGCTCTAGGACAGGGGTTTGTGAACTATGGCCAGTAGGCCAAATCCAGCTCAGAAAGGATTTTACATTTTTAAATGGTTACATGTTTAGATGGTTATCTAAGTGACTTACATAATACCCTTGATTATGCCACTAAACCTACATAGCCTGAAGTATTTACTATCTGGCCCTTTAAGAAAAAGTTTGCCCAAAACCACCCCCCCACACCAAGGCAAAAAGATGTATTCATTGTTGGCAGCAAACTGTTAGGTCAAGAAACATATTTTTATTCATAGTCTTTGGGCCAGTTATTCTACCTCTGGGAATTTGCCACAACAAAATAATCCAGTAAACAGGTGACTCACTTTCCCTCCAGTATGGTTCTGCAAAAGACAGTGAATTAATTGTTATTTATTGCTGTGACACAGATTATCCCAAAATTTAGCATCTTTATTTATTTATTTATTTATTTAAAAATCTTTTGGCCTTGCCACATGGCTTATGGAATCTTAGTTCCCTGACCAGAGATTGAACCCACTCCCCTTGCACTGGGGGCATGGAGTCTTAACCACTGGACCACCAGGGAGGTCCCAGCATCTTAAAACAACAGTAAACGTTTAGCATCTCACGAAGTTCCTGTGGGTCAGGAATTTGGGAGTGGCTCAGCTGGGTGGTTCTGTCTCAAGGTCTCTCCTGAGGCTGTAGTCAAGCTATTGGCCAGGCTGCAGTTGTCTGAAGGCTGGACTGGGGCAGGAGGGTCAGCTCTCAGGGTGGTGCCCTTATGTGGCTGCGGGCAGGAGGCAGTAGTGTGTGGTTCTCTATAGTTCTGACAAGAACATTGGTTGATGGTTTAAGTAACATTAATGATTAAGATAAAAGTGAAACAACAAAGATGTATGTCAGAACTTCACTCATTCATCCATGAGGTGAGCAACATTTTTGTTGGATTGAATAACATTTTTTTAATACTGGAAGAGTATTTCCTCAAATTCTATTCTTAATGAAATTGCTTCAGATATGACATACTTTTAAGCTTAATTCACACTATTAACATTTTCTCAGTCATTACTTTTTTAATCTAGACAATCAACAAAGCAATAAATTAAACCCCAGTTTATAGTGTTTATCAATTTCCATGTTGTAAATACTCTCACCATGATTGATTTCAAATTATCAACATAACATTTCCATCATACAGATGTAAGTAGATGTAAAAATAACCTCAAGAGCACTGATAATAGTAAAATGTAGCCAAATCATGAGGAAATGAAGTTTTTATTACTACCTTTTGTGATTATTGTGATTTATAATAAGAAATATGTATTTGATCTTTGTCCTGGTTCTGGAATAGAGCGCCTAAAACCCTTGTAAATTTCTAAGTGATGAGAGCCATAAAAGTGTCTTTTGTTATGTTAATGGAGTGACTTTTGGAAAGCACCAAAGGATGGGGGTTGGTTGCCATGGGAACAAAAAACAAGTGATTAGAGGGTTAGAACTTTTGACCACCTTCACACAATTCCCCCACCCCTACCTCCAACCTCTGGCAACCGCAAATCTGTTCTGTGTTTCTATGAGGTTTTTTTTTTTTTTTTAAGATTCCACATGTAAGTAAGATCATACAATGTTTGTCTTTCTGTGTCTGACTTATTTCACTGAGCATAATGCCCTCAAGGCCTATCCATGTTGTTGCAAGTGTCAGGATTCCTCTTTTTTTTTTTTTTTTTTAATGGCCAAATAGCGTGTGTGTGTGTGTGTGTGTGTGTGTGTGTGTGTGTTTATCAATCACATTTTCTTTATCCATTCCCCTGCTGATGGACACTTAGGTTGTTTCTACAACTTGGCCGTTGTAAATAATGCTGCAATGAACATGGGGGTGCAGATATCTCTTTGAGGTAGTGAGTATATTTCCTTTAGATATATACCCGTAAGTGGAATTGTTGGATCATATGGTAGTTCTATTTTTTTTAAATTAATTAATTTATTTTTGGCTGCATTGGGTCTTCGTTGCTGTGCGCAGGCTTTCTCTAGTTGTGGCGAGCGGGGGCTACTCTTCATTGCAGCGCGTGGGCTTCTCATTGCGGTGGCTTCTCTTGTTGTGGAGCACGGGCTCTAGGCACACGGGCTTCAGTAGTTGTGGCATGTGGGCTCAGTAGTTGTGGCTCGTGGGCTCTAAAGCACAGGCTCAGTAGTTGTGGCCTGCGGGCTTAGTTGCTCCGTGGCATATGGGATCTTCCTGGACCAGGGCTCAAACTCGTGTCCCCTGCATTGGCAGGCAGATTCTTAACCACTGTGCCACGAGGAAAGTCCCTCTATTTTTAATTTTTTGAGGAACCTTCAATATCGGTTTTCATAGTGGCTGCACCATTTTACATTCCGACCAACAGAACACAAGTGTTCCCTTTTCTCCACATCCTGGCCAAAGCTTGTTATCTCCTGTCTCTCTCCCATTCTAACAGGTGTGAGGTGTTATCTCATAGTGGTTTTGATTTGCATTTCCCTAATGATTAGTGATGTTGAACACCTTTTCATGTATCTGTTGGTCATCTGAATATATTCTTTGGAAAAAAAGTCTATCCAGGCCCTTTGCCCATTTAAAAATTGGATTTTTTTTTTCTTTTTTGCTATTGAGTTGTATGACTTCTTTATATTTTTTGGATACTAACCCCTTATTATATAAGTGTCTGTGAATACTTTCTCCCATTCAGTAGGTTGCCTTTTAATTTTGTTGATCATTTTGTTTGCTGTGCAGAGCTTTTTTATTTTGATGTAGTTCTACCTGTTTATTTTTCCTTCTGTTGCTTGTGCTAATATCCTCCCTTTGATTGTGAGCTGGACCTAGTGACTAACTTCTAATGAACAGAATATAGCAAAAGTGATAAAAATGTCACTTCCAAGATTAGGTTACAAAATGAATGTAGCTTCCATCTTGGTCACGTTTTCTCTCTTTCTCTGATTACTCGCTGTGGGGGAAGCCAGTTGCCTGCCATATCACAAGGTCACTCCAGCAACCTGGGAAGAGGCCCACATGGTGAAGAACTGAGGCCAATAGATACCAAGGAACTGAGGTCAGCCAGCAACAACAGAAGTGAACTTGGAAGTGGATCCTCCCCCAGTTGAGCCTTTAGAGACTGCAGCCCTGGCTAACAGCTTGACTACAACCACCTCCCAGGAGACCCTCAGCGAGAACCACCTATCTACCAGCTCCTGGACTCCTGACCCACAGAAACTGTGAGGTAATAAATGTTTGTTGTTTCAAGGCTGCTAAGTTTTAGGGTAATTTGTTATGCAGCAATAGATAATGAATACAAGCCAAAAAAAGAGTATAACAGACATGAGCACCTGAAAGGGAAAAATCATGCATAAGTAGTAGTCCCAGGAGGAGTGGAAAGAGAGGAAGGATCAGAAGAGAGATTGGTTGAGAATTTTCCAAAACTGACCAATATCAGCAAGCACATTGTGAAAAGTGGTAAAAATCCTAAGCAGAGGAACACAAAGAAAACCACACAAAGGCACATCACTGTAAAAATGTTGAAAACCTAAGACAAAGAAAAACAATATTAAAAGCAGCCGGAGGTAAAGGACAGATTGCATTAAAAGAATAAAAATAATACTGGCAGCTGACATATCAGTGGACATAATGGAAGCCAGAAGACAATAGAATGGAATGGATAAGCAAAAATGATCTATCCATATGATGGAGGGAGTACTATTCAGCAATAAAAAAGAACAAGTATTTATTATAAATGCCACAACATGAATGAACCTCCAAAAATTCTTCTAAGTGAAAGAAGCCAGACATAAAATACATACTATATGATTTTCTGCATATGAATCCAAATGATTCCATTCTTATGAAATGCCCAGAATAGGTAAATATATAAAGACAGAAAGTAGACTAGTGGTTGCCTTGGGCTAGAGATGGGAACAAGGAACGTTTGCAAATGAACATGAAAGATCTTTTCAGAGTGATGAAAATGTTCTAACATTGGATTTTGGTTATGGTCACACAACTCTGTAAATTTACTAAAAGCCATCAAACTTCATGGTATGAATTACTGATTAATGTTACAATATGTAAATTAAACCTCAGTAAATATGTTTTAAAAAGAATACAATAGAATTACATTGTAGAAGTGTTTAAAAAACCCTGCTAAAGTAGAATTCTATAGCAAGGAAAAATTCCTTCAAAAACCAAGGCCAAAAATATATTTTCAGGCAAACAAAAACTCTGAGACTTTATCACCAGAAAATCTGCACTAAAGGAAATAGATATTGTTTAGGCAGGAAGAAAACAGTTCTAGATGGAAGCTTAAGGGTGAATGAAGGTTTAAAGAACAATGCAAAGGGTAAATATGTGCTAAATTTATTTTTAATTAATTTTTATTGGAGTATAGCTGCTTTACAATGCTGTGTTAGTTTCTGCTGTACAGCAAAGTGAATCAGCTACACATATACATATATCCCCTCTTTTTTGGATTTCCTTCCCATTTAGGTCACCACAGAGCATTGGGTAGAGTTCCCTGTGCTATACAGTAGGTTCTCATTAGTTATCTATTTTATACATAGTATCAATAGTGTATATATGTCAATCCCAATCTCCCAATTCATCCCACCGCCCCCTCCCCTCCTTGGTATCCATAGGTTTGTTCTCTACTTCTGTGTCTCTATTTCTACTTTGCAAATAAGTTCATCTGTATCATTTTTCTAGATTCCACATGTAAGCGATATTATAAATATGTGCTAAATTTAAATGAATACCGATTACACAAAAAACAATAATGTCTTATGGGTTTTTAAAAATACACAGAATTGAAATAGTTGAACGAAATAGCACATATCTCTGTAAGTAGAATAAATGGAATTTAAGTGTGCTATGTACCTTGCATTGTCTGGAATGTGAAATGTACTAGTTTATTGTAAACTTTAATAAGTTAAAAATGCACATTGTAATCTTAGGATAACCACCAAGAGAACAGCAAAATAACTTACAAATTCTAAACTAACAGAGGAGAAAATACAAAGTAAAAAAACAAACAAATCCACTAAATCAATCCAAAAGACCAGAAAGGAAATAAGAGAATATGGAATTGGTGGGATAAATAAAAAACACTGAATAACATGGTAGATTCAAAACCAAATGAATTAGAATTTTTATTAGTTGTAAAGGACCAAAGCTTCTATTTAAAAAGTAAAGATAGACAAATTAATGTTTTTTTAAACTCCAGCTATATTCTGTTTATAAGAAATACATTTAAAATATATGGCTACAGTTAGAATAAATGCAAAAGGATGGACAAGGAAAATATCCTTCAAAAATCAGGGAGAAATAAAATCATTTCCAGACCAAAATAACTGAGAGTGTTTGGCACCAGCATAAAAACAGTAAAGGACGTGGTACAGAATGTACTGCAGGCAGAAGGAAAGTTACTGGAGAAGCACGAGGAAAAAACAGAAAGAGCTAACTATGTACATGAATTTAAATGACCATTGTCTTCCCCAAACAACAATAATGTTTTGTGGAGTTAAAAAAGAGAATTAAAATATATAACAATAGTATAGAAGGTGGTGATGGTGGGATGTGTATGAATAAAATTAAAGTGTTCCAAGGTCTTGGTATTTTCCAGGAGCATAGGAAAGATACTAATTCACCTGAGACTTTGATAAATTACATATGTGTATCTCAATATCTAGGCTTACCACTAAAATAATAAAATAAGAATATATAGTTTCCAGCTAGTGTGGGGTAGGGAGGAAAATATAGAATGAGAAAAAATAATCCAAAAAAGGGAGAGAATAAGCCATATAGACTAAGCAGGACTAGTATAAAATATAAAATGATAGATATAAATTTTAATGTATCATAAGTAATACTCGTAAATAGCCTACATATTCCATTTAGAAGACAAATATTACCAGACTGGGTAAAATACTCACCTGTTCTTCTTGCCACTTTATGGCCTAGTGTGGCCTCTTGGGTAGTTTACCTGGAATGCCCCCTCAAAGCCTTCCTAGCATTGAGCCAGCATCCCTGCTTCATTACATTCAAATAGCTTGGTGGATGAATCAGCCAATCTCAGAGCTGCCCTAACTTGGGAAATCTTTTTAAATGAAATAATAAACCTTCCTAATAAACCAGCTGAGTGTGGGTTATCTGTTACTTACAATCAAAAGTATCCCAACTGGTATAATATTTTTTTTGATTTTCATTCCTAGAAATTTATGTTAAAATTTTGTTTGTTGGGTGATATTACATTCAATAGTTTCTGCATTAACCAATATCTCTATTATTGGAAGTACTAGTCAGAGGCTGGAAGACCATTCAGTGAGGATGTTATAGAAAGGATTCAAGCACAGGGCAATGTTTAAAATCCCTTCCAACACTAAGATTCCTGGAGTCTATAGTTTTGTACTTGCTTACCGAATGAAGACTTCTTCCATAGTGGTGACAGAGGCCCCAAAGCTGGCAATGCCCAGCTCTTCCTGCCTCAGTTCCAAGTCAGTAAATAGAGATTCAAACCTGGGACGGAAGAACAGTTTTATTCCTCAGTGGTGGAAGGTGAATCCCTCATTATGACCATTGGCTTTCTACAGAGGAAAAAGCATGGGCTATGGAGTCTAGAATATTTTTGTTCAAATCTCAACTCTGTCCCTCTCTAGCTTCATGACTCTGAACTTGAACAATGAGCATAATAGCATTTACTTCAAAAACTTTCTGTAAGGATAAATCAAACATATACCTAGCACATTGCAGATGCAAAGTAAATATTAATTAATATCTTTTATTTTGAGCAAGAAGAAATAACAGTACTATTTTTGGAGTGCTTACTAAATGCCAGGGTCCATTCTAAGCCCTTTTCCATATATTAACTCTGTGAATCCTCTCAACGGCTCGCTGAGGACAGTGCTGAAAAGGTAAATAACTTCTGTGGGAGCCTGGCAACAACTGGACTGGGAGTCAGCCACACCTACTAGACTGCCCATAGTAGCCAGCCTGCCACAACAGAAGAGCACACATAGCCCACATAGGAAACACCTGTAGAGCATAGAGCTCTGGTGACCAGACAGGAGTGCACTGCTGGGATGCATAGGATGTGATGTCCCCTACCTAAGGCCACTTCTCCAAGATCAGGAAATGTGACCAATCTATCAAATACATAAAAATAAAAACAGCTGGAATTAGGCAAAATGAGGTGACAGAAGAATATTTTCCAAATGAAGGAACAAGATAAAACCCCAGAAACAGAACTAAGTGAAGTCACTAACTGACAAAGAGTTCAAGGTAATTATCCTAAAGATGCTCAAAGAACTCAGGAGAAATATGGGTGAACACAGTGAAAAGTTTAACAAGGGGTTAGAAAATATGAAGAAGAACCAAACAGAGCTGAAGAATACAATAACTGAAGTAAAAAAATACACTAGAAGGAATCAACAGTAGATTAAACAATACAGAAAAATGGATCAGCTAACTGGAAGACAGGGTAACGGAAATCACTCAAGCTGAACAGAAACAAGAATTTTTTAAAATGAGGACAGTTTAAGAGACTTCTTGGACAATATCAAGTGTACTAACATTCACATTACAGGGGTCCCAGAAGGAAAAGAGAGAGAGAGAAAGAGACTGAGGACATATTTGAAGACATAATACCTGAAAATTTCCCTAACCTGGGAAGGGAAACAGATATTCAGGTCCAGGAAGTAAGAGAGTCCCAAACAGGACCAACCCAAAGAAGACCACACCAAAACACATTGTAGTTAAAATGGCAAAAATTAAAGACAAAGAGAAAATATTAAAAGCAGCAAGGGAAAAGCAACAAGTTATGTACAAGGGGACTCCCATAAGGCTATCAGGTGACTTTCAGCAGAACCTCTGCAGGCTAGAAGGGAGTGGCACAATATATTTTAAATGATGAAAGGGAAAAACCTACAACCAATAATACTCTACCCAGAAAGGCTGTCATTCAGATTTAATGGGGAGATCAATAGTGTTACAGACAATAAAAGCTAAAAGAGTTCAGCACCACAAAACTAGCTTTACAAGAAATGTTAAAGGGACTTCTCTAAGCAAAAAGAAAAGGTCACAAGTAGAAATGTGAAAATTATGAAAGGAAAAATATCATTAGTAAAGGCAAATATACAGTAAAGGTACTAAGTCAACCACTTATAATGCTATTAGGAAGGTTAAAAGACAAAAGTAGTATAACCATCTATATCCACAATAAGTAGTTAAGGGATACACAAAACAAAAAGATGTAAAATATGGTGTCAAAAACAGTAAACATTGGTGGGGGGAAGTAAAAATGCAGGGTTGTTAAAATACGTTCCAACTTAAGAGATCAGCAACTTGAAATTATAGATATAGATATATAGATATAGTTTGCTATACATTAACCTCATGGTAACCACAAACCTAAAATCTGTAATAGATATACTCACAAAAAAGAGAAAGGAATCCAAATAGAACAATAAAGATAGTCATCAAATCACAAGGAAAGAGAGCAAAAGAAGAAGAAAGAAACAAAAAAGAACTACAAAACAACCCCCAAACAATTAACAATTGGCAATAAGTACAAATAATTACTTTAAATGTAAATGGACTAAATACTCCCATCAAAAGACAGAGTGGCTGAATGGATACAAAAACAAGACCCATTTATACATTGCCTACTAGAGACTTCAGATCTAAATACACACACAGACTAAAAATGAGGGGATGGAAAAAGGTATTCCATGCTAATGGAAATAAAAAGAAAGCCAGGGTAGCAATACTTATATCAGACAAAATAGACTTTAAAATGAAGACAGTAACAAGAGACAAAGAAGTACATTACATAATGATGAAGGGATCAATCCAAGAAGAAGATATAACAATTGTAAATATATATGCACCCAATATAGGATCACCTAAATATATAAAGCAAATAGTGACAGACATAAAGGGAGATACTGATAGTAACACAATAATACTAGGGGACTTTAACTCCCCACTTACATCAATGGACAGACCATCCAGACAGAAAATCAATAAGGAAACTCTGGGCTTAAATGACACATTACACCAGATGGACTCTCTCTCTCTCTCTGTATATATATATATATATATATATATATATATATATATATATATATATGGAACATTCCATCCAAAAGCAGCAGAATACACATTCTTTTCAAGTGCACATGGAATATTCTCCAGGATAGATCACATGCCAGGCCAAAAAACAAGTCTTGGTAAGTTTAAGAAAATTGAAATCATATCAAGCATCTTTTCTGACCAAAACACTATGAGACTAGAAATCAACTACACGAAAAAAACTGCAAAAACCACAAACACCTGGAGGCTAAACAATCGGCTACTAAACAACGAATGAGTCACTGAAGAAATCAAAGAAGAAATTAAAAAATACCTGGAGACAAATGAAAATGAAAACACAATAATCCAAAATGTACGTGATGCAGCAAAGGCAGTTCTAAGAAGGAAGTTTATAGTGATACAAGCCTACCTCAGGAAACAAGAAAAATCTCAAATAAACAATCAAAACTTACACCTAAAGGAACCAGAAGAAGAAAAATAAACAAAACCCAAATTTAGTAGAAGAAAATAAATCATAAATGTTAGAGCAGAAATAAATGAAATAAAGACCAAAAAAATAGAAAATAATCAATAAAACTAAGAGCAGTTTCTTTGAAAAGATAAACAAATTGATAAGCCTTTAACCAGACTCATCAAGAAAAAAAGAGAGAGGGCCCAAATCAATAAAATCAGAATGAAAAAGGAGAAGTTACAATGGACACCACAGAAACACAAAGGAATATAAGACATTACTATGAACAATTATACACCAATAACATGGACAACCTAGAAGAAATGGACAAATTCACAGAAATGTACAATCTCCCAAGACTGAAACAGGAAGAAATAGAAAATATGAACAGACCAATTACCAGTAATGAAATTGAATCAATAAAAACAAAACAAAACAAACAAAAAAAACCTCCCAACAAACAAAAGTCCAGGACCAGATGTCTTCACAGGTGAATTCTACCAAACATTTAGAGAAGAAAAATCCTTCTCAAACTATTCCAAAAAATTGCAGAGGAAGTAATGCTTCCAAACTCTATCTACAAGGCCCTGATACCAAAACCAGATAAAGATACAGCACAAAAAAAGAAAATTACAGGCCAATATCACTAATGAACATAGATGCAAAAATCCTCAATAAAATATTAGCAAACTGTGCAGGGCAGAAGTTGAGACACAGATGTAGAGAACAGACATATGGACACCAAGGGGGGAAAACTGCAGTGGGGTGGGGATGGTGGTGTGCTGATTTGGGCGATTGGGATTGACATGTATACACTGATGTGTATAAAACTGATGACTAATAAGAACCTGCAGTATAAAAAAACAAACAAACAAAACAACTAATACTAAACTTTCATTGGGTTATTTGTATGGAAATATGTTAATATAAATGTTTCAGACATTACATGAAATTTCTAAAAATCTTATATGTTCTGGTATAATGTTATAAGTCATAATCCTAGTTATTACTTTAAAATGTATATCTCAGAAATAACTAATTTTCTTGTCAACTGCATTATTATGAACTTTCATCAAATCTTTAACCGTGGTCATTTTTAAGCCTTTTGTCATTTACAGACAGTTCTGGGTGTACTCTGATGCTTTTGCAAATATGTTCCTATAAAAGGTTTTCATCTTCAAGAAAATCATGGAAAAGACTCTGACAAGTACAGGTTTCTGGTAACTGACTGTACTGCTGAACTGAATGAATAAGCATTTTCAGAACTCTAATGAAAAACTGATGAACTCATAAAAGTGCTAACAAAAGATCAAGATGAAAAAAAAAATTAATTACATGGGACTGAGTGAACTGATGAGGATGAGTATAATTTTTGTGACTTTCTGTTTGAATTAAAAAAAAAATCCCACAGGGACTCAGAGGCAAAGAATATACAAATCAATTTTCACTGCAAAGTAAAGGAGCTGCTACAGTGGAGGATTACTGGACTGAATGTCAATATTATGACATAGTATGAGTGTGTTTCATGTTTGGTAATTGCAATCATTGTTGCTTTTGTTGTGCTCATCCATGTACAATGCTTGATGTCAGTCTATCTCTTGTAAAAATAAAATACAGTGTGTGTGTGTGTGTGTGTGAAAAAAAAAATTAGCAGACTGAATTCAGCAACACATTAAAAGGTTCATACATCATGATCAAGTTGGATTTATCCCAGGGATGCAAGGTTGGTTCAATCAATCAATGTGATACACCACATTAACAAACTAGAGAATAAAACCATATGATCATCTCAATAGATGCAGAAAAAGCTTTTGGACAAAATTCAACATCCATTTATGATAAAAACTCTCCACAAAGTGGATATAGAGGGACCATTCGTCAACATAATGGGGCCATATATGATAAGCCCACAGCTGACATCATACTTGACAGTGAAAAGCTGAAAGCATTTCCTCTCAGATCAGGAATAAGACAAGGATGCCCACTCTCACCACTTTCATTCAACATAGTATTAGAAGTACTGGCCACAGCAATCAGACAAGAAAAAGAAATAAAAGGAATCCAAATTGGAAGGGAAGAAGTAAAACTGTCACTGTTTGAAGATGACATGATACTATACATAAAAATTCAAAAGATGCTACCAGAAAACTACTAGAGTTCCTCAATGAATTTGGTAAAGTTGCAGGATACAAAATTAATACACAGAAATCTGTTGCATTTCTATACACTAACAACGAAAGATCTGAAAGAGAAATTAAATAAACAATCCCATTTACCATCACATCAAAAGAATAAAATACTTGGGGATAAACCTACCTAAGGAGACAAAAGACCTGTACTAAGAAAACTATAAGATGCTGATGAAAGAATTCGAAGATGACACAAACAGATGGAAAAATATACCATGTTCTTGGATAGGCAGAATCAATATTGTGAAAATGACTATACATAGAAAATCCTCAAGATGCCACCAAAAAAACTACTAGAACTCATCAATGAATTTGGTAAAAGTTGCAGGATACAAAATTAATATACAGAAATCTATTGCATTTCTATACACTTACAACAAATTATCAGAAAGAGAAATGAAGGAAACAATCCCGTTTACTGTCACATAAAAAAGAACACAATACCTAGGAATAAACCTACCTATGGAGATAAAAGACCTGTTCTTGGAAAACTATAAGACACTAATGAAAGAAATTCAAGACAACACAAAGAGGTGGATATACTGTGTTCATGGATTGGAAGAATTATTATTATTAAAATGACCATACTACCCAAGGCAATCTACAGATTCAATGCAATCTCTATCAAAATACCAATGACATTTTTGACGGAACTAGAACAAATAAGTCTAAAATTTGTATGGAAACACGAAAGGCCCTGAATAGCCAAAGCAATCTTGAGAAAGAAGTCTAGAGCTGGAGGTATCATGCAAAGCTACAGTAATCAAAACAATATGGTACTGGCACAAAAACAGACAAATAGATCAATGAAACAGAATACAGAATGCAGAAATAAACCTATGCACCTATGGTCAATTAATTTACAACAAAGGAGGCAAGAATATGCAATGGGGAAAACACAGTCTCTTCATTAAGTTGTGCTGGGAAAACTGGACAGCTACATGTAAAACAGTGAAATTAGAACATTTTCTCACATCATATACAAAAATAAACTCAAAATATATTAAAGACCTAAATGTAAGACCAGAAGTCATAAAACTCCTAGAAGAAAACATAGGCAGAACACTCTTTGACATAAATCGTAACAATATTTTTTTGGATCTGTCTCCTAAGGCAAAGGAAACAAAAGCAAAAATAAACAAATGGGACCTAATTAAACTTAAAAGCTTTTGCACAGCAAAGGAAACTATTGACAAGCAAAAAGATAAACGACTGAATGGGAGAAAATATTTGCAAATAGTATATGACTGATAAGGGGTTAATATCCAAAATGTATAAACAGCTCATTCAACTCAATATCAAAGAAAAAGCAACCTGATTTTAAAATGGGCAGAAGATCTGAATAGGCATTTTTCCAGTTTGGATGGAAGGGTTTGAAAGCCACTGTGAAGTAGACTGAGTAATGCATGGGTGATGAGATAAAGCAGGCAACATGCTTGGCCCATTTTTAGAGAGTTTTGACTGTGCAGGGTTGCAGGGCATGGAGTGGTGGCTGGAAAGACAGGTAGGCTCAAGAGAGTGTTTTTCCAGATCACACTAATATGTTCATGGAAATGACCCAAAGAGAGAGAAGTTGGTGATGTAGATGAGAGAGGAAATTATCAAACAAGTGAACTCTTGAGAAGATGAGGTGGGTGGGTACTTGGGCTGGTGACGAAGCAAGCAAGTTTGTAGGTTTGTGATAGGGATAAAATAGAGTTCTTGTTGGATGGTGTTTATTTTCTCAATGAAGTATAAGGTAAGATTCCTATCTGAAAGCAACATGGGGACTGAGGAGAGGGAGAGAGGGAAGTGTTAGGAACCAATCTGAGGTCTGAGATAATTACAGGGCTGACTTCTGCTCCCACCCCACATCAGAAATCCACTTATAACTTTATAGTCAGCCTTCCATATCCAAATGTTCCACATCTGCAGATTTAACCAAACGGGGATAGTGTAGTAATGTACTAGTACCATAGTAACCTATTTATTGAAAAAATCTGTGTGTAAGTGGACCCACGCAGTTCAAACCTGTGTTGTTCAAGGGTCAACTGTAATTTAGAGGAAAATCAAGTAAACTCTTCATCTGAGCTCAGTTACTTGGGTGCATGTAATTAGAGTTCACACAATCAAGGGCCCCTCTAAAGCCATCTTAAAGAATTTGATTTTAACCTGAAGGCAACTGGGAACCATCAAGGGTTTTTAAGGAGGAGGAAACATGATCAGAGTCCTGTATTTTCAAGTGCACTCTGGCTGGGGTGTGGTGTCTTTCTAGGAAATACCAAAGGCCTAGGGATCCAGACCATTACAGCTTCGAGTGCCCTTGGCGAGGACAGGGATAGGAGAGACAACTGCACACTCAGTACATGCAAACAATTACTCCAGTCCTCTCAGGTCCATACCTGTGCACGCTCTCTTTAGGAAGTATAAATGTTATTTCTTCACCAGTGCTAGACTGGAAAATTACATTTGGTGTGTGTTGATAAATCAGATGAGAAATCTTCTCTGTGTTACAGTGAGGTTTTTTCACTGAAGTCATATAATATCCTGCACCTGAAACAACAGTTAAAAGATCATGAAACAGTTTTACCCTTTTTAGTCACATTTAGTGTTCTATATCCTAGAACAGGATAGCTCCACAGGATAGAGAAGCTGGTGAGCCCTGCGGGGTTGAATTTAAACCACAGTGAACTTGCCTCTGACGGTCTATAATGCTACTCTTGAGTCTTACCTTCTACTCCATAGTTGGGAGGTGATAATAGCACATTTAGCAATGCTAGGCAAAATAAAGGAGGGTTGTATTAAGGGCAACACTCTCTTTAAGTGATAACTAATGTGGGGAAGTGAAAACTTAGTAGGTAGGGCCCTTGAACATTAAGGTTAAGAACAAGCATACCTCTATCATAATTAAATTATGTTTTTGAGGATACATACCTTATGGTATTCTAAACATTCTTTCAGAAATTACTAGTAACACTTGTTACTGCACTGCTGGCAATGCAGTCATTCAACAAACATTCATTGAGCTCTCATGATGTGACAGGCACTCTTCTAGGCACTGAGCACATAGCAGTGGACCAAATAGTCAAAGATCCCTACTCTCAAGGGGCTTTCCTTAAAGGGATGTGAGACAGATAATAAGATAAACAAGTAAAATTTAGAGTATATTAGTGACAAGTGCTAAGGCGAAAGATGAACAGGGGAGGGGATACAGAGTATCGGGGATTGTGACTTTAAACAGGGTCACAAGGAAAGCCTCACTGAGAATGTGACATCTGTAAAAGGACTGAAGACCTAAGGAAGAGGAGAAGGCATGGCAATGTGTGGCCCGGAGGAAGGAGCAGGCCCAGTATGCTGGATAAGAAAGGGGGCCATGAGGCAGGAGCAGAGCAAAGCAGCTGAAGAACTTTAGGAAATGTGGTCGGGGTAATAGGACCAGGCCAAGCAAGGCCTTTGGGCCACTCCCAGGACTCTGCCTTTTCCTTTCAGTGGGACAGGAAGTCATTGGTGGACTGAGCAGAAGAGTGACACACTCATTCTGACAACTGGGCAGAGACCAGGGGTGGGTTAGAAGCAACTGCAATAATGCAGGTAGAAGAATGGCAGCCTGGACCAGGGCGCTAACAAGTGGTAGAGGTGGGAGGAAGGCAAGGTCACTAGAGTTTGCAGATGGATCAGTTATGGGCTATGAGAGACAGAGGATCAGGGAGCCCCCAAGGTTCTGGCCAAGCACCTAGAAGAATGGAGCTGCCTTTACTGTGGGGGAGATGGTTTGGCAGTAAAGAGCTGGAGCTCAGCTCTGCACAGGTTTTGGACAAGTCTTTCAGGTCTGTTCACTGTCTATGTGGATGTGTGGAGTAGGCAGTTAAATACACAAATCTGGAGTTCAGTTGAGAGGTCCAGCCAGAGATACATACGTTTTTCAGCCAGGTAAGTATTTAAAGTCAGGACACTGGATGAGATCACTAAGTCAGTGGGCAGAGAAAGAATAGTAAAGCAACCAAGGCACTTCCATGTTTAGAAGTAGAAGTGATGCAAAGGAGCAGTCAGAGACATAAGAGGGAAACCCAGAGGGCTGGGGGTCCAGGAAAACAAGGGGAGGATGTTTGTGGTGGGATCCTGATGAGGAGTACACCCAGTTGTGGAAGTAACAACTCACGCTTTTGCATGCACTAGCTCCCACTTTGAGGAACATGGTATCTTAATCTCCATTGTATAGATCAGAAAACTAAGGCCAAAAAAGGAGGAACTAACTTGGTAGAAAGGATGAAAAGGGAGTAAACTACCAGAGTGGAACTCAAACACAGGCCTTCTGACTCCAAGTCTCAGAGATTTTTTCTGCTTCATTCCTTCTTCGTTCTCACAAGGCCCTCTGCCTGGGGCCTCGGGTCTTTACCCACAGGTAGCAGAACAGGATGTCTAGAGAAGGCCTCTCCCTGCCTGATCTCAGTGGCCCTTCAGGAACGTTACCAGTGGATACTTTCTCCAGCACACTGGACCAGCAACGCTGACCCCACACAGAATGGAGTTTCGGCTGCCTGCCCCGCTGCTTGCCTGCGGCCGCTCACCATATTTCTGCTTCAGGAACAGAGATGACCCGCAGCACTGCAGCTCCCTCTTGGCCATGATGGCAATGTGGTCTCCCAGCAGGTCGGCTTCATCCATGAAGTGGGTGGTCAGCAGGATGATGTGGTCACTTTTGTGCTGCTGAGGAAGGTCCCAGATGGCCCTCCTGGAGATGGAGTCAACGCCTGAGGTTGGCTCGTCCAGCATCAGCACCTGAAGGGCAGAGGAATGGCCTTGTGATGACGGCAGAGTCACGTCCCAGGCCCCGGCTGGCTGCGCTGCAGGCCCCATGTGACTGGAGGTCAATGAAGATTCAGCAGTATCACCCACACCAGACTGCCCATCCAGGGCGTCCAGAGCTGAGGTGCCTGGGCCATGGCTGAAGGGCCTGCAGCCAGCCCAGGCCAAGTGGGAACTAGAAAATGATACTTCTGGGCCCTGCTGACCCAAAGTGTTTTTCTACTGCATGTGGGGGCCCTGACCTGTGTCTTTCAGGAAGCCAGGCCCTGCCACCCCCTACCTTGGAGCCTGCGATGAGGGCGATGCCGACGAGGGCGATGCCGATGAGGGCGATGCCAATGGAGAGCTTGCGCCTCATTCCCCCGGTCAGGAACCTGCTCCGGGAGTCCCGTTTGTCCTGCAGACTGAGGATGTGCAGCACGCATTTGATTTCTTCAGGGCACTTCTGGCACAACAAGCCTTTCAGCTAAAATAGCAGAGGACAGAGATCTGGCAGGGGCTTCTGACGGGAGGCTGGCGTGTCCAACAAGCATTTTGCTTGTACAGCAGTCCCCCCTTATCTGAGGTTTTGCTTTCCACAGTTTTAGTTACCCACTACCCACAGTCAACTGTGGTTTGAAAATATTAAATGAAAAATTACAGAAATAGGGGACTTTCCTGGTGGCGCAGTGGTTAAGACTATGCCTGCCAATGCAGGGGACACGGGTTTGAGCCCTGGTCCGGGAAGATCCCACATGCCGTGGAGCAACTGAGCCCATGTGCCACAACTACTGAGCCTGCATGCCACAACTACTGAAGCCCGAGCATGTAGAGCCTGTGCTCTGCAACAAGAGAAGCCACCGCAATGAGAAGCCCGTGCACCGCAACGAAGAGTAGCCCCCGCTCACCGCAACTAGAGAAAGCCCGCGCACAGCAACGAAGACCCAATGCAGCCAAAAAATACATAAATAAGTAAATAAATTTTAAAAAATTACAGAAATAAACAACTCATAGTTTTAAATTGTGCACCGTTCTGAGTATCTTGAACTCTGAAATCCTGTGCCATCCAGCTCTGTCCTGCTCGGGATCCCCAACCATCGACATCGTCTGCCCTTGACATCCAACCATCGACGTTGTCATGACTAGATGATCCAGGATCACTTGGAGCAGATGATTCTCCTTCTGATGTATTGTCAGTAGGTCAACAGTCTAATGCTGTGTCACAATGCTTATATCACTCACCTGACTTCATCTCATCACATGGGCATTTTATCATCTCAAATCACAAGAAGGGTAAGTACAGTACAATAAGATATTCTTAGAGAGAGAAAGCAAGACCACATTCACATAACTTTAATTACAGTATATTGCTATAATTGTTCTATTTTATTATTAGTTATTGTTTTGGTTTTTTTTAAATTTTTTTATTTTTTAACATCTTTATTGGAGTATAATTGCTTTACAATGGTGTGTTAGTTTCTGCTTTATAACAAAGTGAATCCATTATACATATACATATATCCCCATATCTCTTCCCTCTTGCGTCTCCCTCCTTCCCACCCTCCCTATCCCACCCCTCTAGGTGGTCACAAAGCACTGAGCTGATCTCCCTGTGCTATGTGGCTGCTTCCCACTAGCTATTGGTTTAATGTCTTACTGTGTCTAATTTACAAATTAAACTTTGTCATAGGTATGTATGTATAGGAAAAAACATAGTATATATAGGCTTTGGTACTATCTGAGGTTTCAGGCATCCACTGTTGGTCTTGGAACAAATCCCCCGCAATAAGCAGGGACTATTGTATATACATAAACTGTACATAAGAAAGATACACAATAAACTTACTACCTTCAGGGAAAGGGATAAACAAAAGGCTTTTGCATCTTTTTTTTTTTTTTCTTTTTCCCACATCATGAGGCTTGTGGGATCTTAGTTCCCTGACCAGGGATTAAACCCGGGCCCTTGGCAGTGAAAATGCGGAGCCTTAACCACTGGACTGCCAGGGAATTCCCGGCTTTTGTATCTTGAACCATTTAAATATATGACTTTTTTTTTCTTTTTTTTTTTACAAGAGATAAATAGACTGACATCAAGCATTGTACATGGATGAGCACAACAAAAGCAACAATGATTGCAATTACCAAACATGAAACACACTCATACTATGTCATAATATTGACATTCAGTCCAGTAATCCTCCACTGTAGCAGCTCCTTTATTTTGCAGTGAAAATTAATTTGTATATTCTTTGCCTCTGAGTCCCTGTGGGATTTTTTTTTTTTTAATTCAAACAGAAAGTCACAAAAATTATACTCATCCTCATCAGTTCACTCAGTCCCATGTAATTAATTTTTTTTTCATCTTGATCTTTTGTTAGCACTTTTATGAGTTCATCAGTTTTTCATTAGAGTTCTGAAAATGTTTATTCATTCAGTTCAGCAGTACAGTCAGTTACCAGAAACCTGTACTTGAATATATGACTTATTAATACTAAGTACCGCAGCATATTAAAAGGATTATACACCATGACCAAGTGGGATTTATCCCAGGAATGCAAGGAAGGTTCAGCATATTAAAAATCAATGTAAGTGTTGTATAATAAAGAATCTGGCTGGCCTCTGTCCCCAGTTAATGGGAGGGGCATCTAAATCCTTGGAGTGATAGGGGTGTCTTTGCTGGTAGTACCCTCAGGCCACACCTGAGTTTATGCTAATGAGGTGATCAAGATCTGGGCTGGTCATACCAAAAAGACCAACCATGTGATATGATGGTTGGGGCTTTGAGCCGTGATATCAATCTGACCTCCCAATCAGCTGGGAGGGAAAGACTGCAGACTGAGCTCAGTCACGAGGTCCATGATTCAATCATTCACGGCCATGTAATGAAACCCCAGTAAAAACTAGACACTTGAAGCTTAGGTGAGCTACCCTCTATATAGCAATGTGCCAGGAGCGTGACACATTCTGAAGACACGGAAGCTTTTCATTTGGGACCCTCCCAGACATCACCCTATATGTCTCTTCTTTTGGCTGGTCCTGATTCTTTTTTAAAATATTTATTTATTTATTTGGCTGCGCCAGGTCTTAGTTGTGGCATGAGGGATCTTCGTTGAAGCATGTGGGATCTTTTTTTTTAGTTGCGGCATGCAAGCTCTTAGTTGTGGCATGCAGGATCTAATTCCCTGACCAGGGATTGAACCCGTGTCCCCTGCATTGGCAGGCGGATTCTGCACCACTGCGCCACCAGGGAAGTCCCCTGGTCAATTGATTTTTGACAAAGGTGCCAAGACCATTCAATGGGGAAAGAACAGTCTTTTCAACAAATGGTGCTGGACAACTGGATATCCACATGCAAAAGAATGAATTTGACACCTACCTCACACCATATAAAAATTAGCTCAAAATGAATCAAAGACCTAAATGTAAGAACTAACGTATGGGGCTTCCCTGGTGGCGCAGTGGTTAAGAATCCGCCTGCCAATGCAGGGGGCACGGGTTCGAGCCCTGGTTCGGGAAGATCCTACACGCTGCAGAGCAACTGAGCCCATGCGGCACAACTACTAAGCCTACGCTCTAGAGCCCGAGAGCCACAACTACTGGGCCCTCGTGCCACAACTACTGAAGCCTGTGATCCTAGAGCCCATGCTCCCCAAAAAAAGAAGCCACCGCAATGAGAAGCCCACGCACCGCAACGAAGAGTAGCCCCCACTCGCCACAACTAGAGAAAGCCCACGCGCAGCAACGAAGACCCAAAGCAACCAAAAATGAATAAATAAATAAATAAATTTTAAAAATAAAAAGCATTGCATAGGATTTACACCTATGTTTCGTTCTAAGAGTTTCAAACATTAGTTCTTTTTTTAATAAATTTATTTATTTTATTTTGCTATTTATTTTTGGCTGCGTTGGGTCTTTGTTGCTGCGTGCGGGCTTTCTCTAGTTGCGGCGAGCGGGGGCTACTCTTCGTTGTGGTGCGTGGGCTTCTCATTGCAGTGGCTTCTCTTGTTGCGGAGCACGGGCTCTAGGCATGAGGGCTTCAGTAGTTGCGGCATGCGGGCTCAGTAGTTGTGGCTCCCAGGCTCTAGAGCACAGGCTCAGTAGTTGTGGCACATGGGGTCAGTTGCTCTGCAGCATGTGAGATCCTCCCAGACCAGGGCTCGAACCTGTGTCCCTGCATTGGCAGGCAGATTCTCAACCACTGTGCCACCAGGGAAGTCCCACAACACTTTTTAAAATATGACATCAAAAGCATAAGCAACTAAAGAAAAAATAGATAAGTTGAATTTCATCAAAATTTAAAACTTTTGTGCATCAGAGAACATTATCAACAAGGGGAAAAGATAATTCCCAGAATGGGAGAAAGTTTTTGCAAATCATATATTTGATAAGGGTCTACCATATAGAATACATAAAAAAAATTCTCACAACTAAACTACAAAAAGATAAGCAACCCAATTGAAAAATGAGCAAAGGACTTGAATAGACATTTCTCCAAAGAAATAAACAAATGGCACATAAGCAAATATGCTTAATATCATTAGTCATTCGGGAAATGCAAATCAAAACCACAATGTGATACCAATTCACAGCTACTAGAATGGAAGTACCTCAGAAAGTTTAAAAAAAAGTTAAACACAGAGTTAGATCTTATGACCCATGAATTTCACTACTAGGTATACATCCCTAAGAACTGAAAGGTGTTTAAACAAAAACTTGAAGACTAATATTCATAGCACTATTCACATAGCCAAAAGGTACAAATAACCCAGATGTCCATCAACTGATGAACAGATAAACAAGATATCACATACAATTCCATACAATGGAATACTATTCAGCCATTAAAAGGAGTGAAGTTTTGATAATTGCTGCAACATGGATAAATCTTGAAAACATTATGTTAAGTGAAAGAAACTGGACACAGAAGGTCACATTTTGTATGACTCCATTCATATGAACTACTCAGAAGAGTCAAATCCATAGTGACAGAAAGCAGATTAGTGGTTTCCAGCAGCTGGGGTGAAGGAAGAAGAGGGAGTGGCTGCTAGTGGATCCAGGTTTCTTTTTGGGGTGATGAAAATGTTCCACAATTAGATAGTGGTGATGGTTGCACAACATTGTGAATATAATTTTTAAAACTACTAAATTTTGTATTGTAAAATGGTGAATTTTATGTTATGTGAATTTCATCTAAAAAGAAGTAAAGAATTAAATTAAAACAACACTTTCTAGAAATCCTTTAACTAAAAAATCTTAAATGTCACACCCCTTCCTCTTCCTGAATGTTTAGGGAATAGTGTCCATAAGAGGTTTCAAGTCCCTCTGAGGTTGAGTCAGAGAGCTGCAGGATATCTTACCATCCTCAAGAAAGGATACAGAGGAAACCAAGTCTTTCACCCACTGACTCACCTGAACATAGAAATAAAGATGTTCTGCTACAGTCAAGTTATCAAACAAGATATCATGCTGGGGGCACCAGCCCATGCTCTTCCGGACTTGAAGCATGTCTTGAGAAATTTCATATCCATTGATATATACCTGTCCACTTGAAGGGGAAATAAGACCTAGAAGCAAGTGGAAGACATAATATCCTAAAATCATTGTCATTCAGAGCCACAACAGTGCAAAGGCTTAATGATGTCCTCTGCTTTGTTTGCTTGTTCTCACACATACTACCCTATTCTTCGTGTCATAGTCAGTAACATCCAAGGAGTATATGTTCTATAACAGTGTATGAGGACATCTGGGGGTAGTAGAGATGGGAGATGTCCTTCCTGCTTTTGATGAGTTCCAATCTGGTTAACTGTATAAAACACACATAGGTGTTCGTAAAGCAAATTACATGGCTATAAGCATTAAGTAATAATATGGAGGACTTCCCTGATGGTGCAGTGGTTAAGAATCCGCCTGCCAATGCAGGGGATTGGTCTGGGAAGATCCCACATGTCACGGAGCAAATAAGCCTGTGTGCCACAACTACTGAGCCTGCACTCTAGAGCCCAAGAACCGCAACTACTGAAGCCCGCATGCCTAGATCCCATGGTCCACAACAAGAGAAGCCACAATGAGAAGCCTGTGCACTGCAAAGAAGAGTAGCCCCCACTGGATGCAACTAGAGAAAGTCTGTGTGCAGCAACGAAGACCCAATGCAACCAAAAATTAAAAAAAAATTTTTTTAATTAAAAAAAATGATATGGACACATATCTTGGTAAAGTTGCAAGATACAAAATTAGTACCAAAAAATCTGTTGCATTTCTATACACTAACAATGAAATATCAGAAAAGGAAATGAAGGAAACAATCCCATTTACCAGCGCATAAAAAAGAACACAATACCTAAGAATAAAGCTACCTAAGGAGATAAAAGACCTGTACTTGGAAAACTGTAAGACGCTGATGAAAGAAATTGAAGATGACACAAAGAGATGTAAAGAGATATACAGTGCTCTTGGATTGGAAGAATTATTATTGTTAAAATGACCATACTACCCAAGGCTATCTATAGATTCAGTGCAACCCCTATCAAATTACCAATGGCATTTTTTCACAGAACTGGAACAAAAAATTTTTAAATTTGTACGGAAATACAAAAGACCCTGAATAACCAAAACGATCTTGATAAAGAAGAACGGAGCAGGAGGAATCATGCTCCCTGGTTTCAGACTATACTATAAAACTACAGTAATGAAAACAGTATGGTACTGGCACAAAAACAGACACATAGAGCAATGGAACAGGATAGAAATCCCAGAAATAAACCCATGCACTTATGGTCAATTAATCTATGATAAAAGAGGCAAGAATATACAATGGAGAAAAGACTGTCTCTTCAGGAAGCGATGCTGGGGAAACTGGACATCTACATGTAAATGAAGGAAATTAGAACATTTTCTCACACCATATATATACAAAAAAAAAACTCAAAATAGATTAAAGATCTAAATGTAAGACCGGATATTGTAAAACTCCTAGAAGAAAACATAGAACACTCTTTGACATAAATTGTAGCAATAATTTTTTTGGATCTGTCTCCTAAGGCAAGGGAAACAAAAACAAAAATAAACAAATGGGACCTAATTAAACTTAAAAGCTTTTGCACAGCAAAAGAAACCATAAACAAAATGAAAAAACCTATGGAATGGGAGAAAATATTGCAAAGATGCTACCAACAAGGGATTAATTTCCAAAATATACAACTTATACAGCTTAATATAAAAAAAAACCTCAATCAAAAACTGGGCAGAAAATCTAAATAGACACTTCTACCAAGAAGACATACAGATGGCCAACAGACATATGAAAAGATGCTCAATATCGCTAATTATTAGAAAAATGCAAAGCAAAACTACAGTGAGGTATCACCTTACACAAGTCAGAATGGTCAGCATCAAAAAGTCTACAAATAATAAATGCTGGAGAGGGTGTGGAGAAAAAGGAACCCTCCTGCGTTGTTGGTGGGAATGTAAATTGGTGCGGCCACTATGGATAACAGTATGGAGGTTCCTCAAAAAACTAAAAATAGAGTTACCATATGATCCAGCAATCCCACTCCTGGGCATATATCCAGAGAAAACTCTAATTCCAAAAGCTCCATGCACCCTAATGTTCATTGCAGCACTATTTACAATAGCCAAGACATGGAAGCAACATAAGTGTCCATCAATAGAAGAATGGATAAAGAAGGTGTGGTGTGTCTGTGTGTGTGTGTGTGTATATATATATATATATATATATATATATATATATATATATATATATATACACACACACACACATACATACAATGCAATATTACTCAGCCATAAAAAAGAATGAAATAATGCCATTTGCAGCAACATGGATGGACCTAGAGATTATCATATTAAGTGAAGTAAGACTGAGAAAGACAAATATATGATATCACTTATATGTGGAATCTAAAAAAAATGATACAAATAAACTTATTTACAGAACAGAAATAGACTCACAGACATAGAAAACAAACTTGTGGTTACCAAACGGGAAATGGGGGGGGGGGGAAATTAGCAGTTTGGGATTAACATACACACATTACTATAAACAACCATAGATAGATAAACTATATCTATTTTCCTATAAATAGTGAAACAATAAAGACCTAATGTATAGCACAGGGAACTATATTCAATATCTTGTAATGACCTATAATGGAAAAGAATCTGAAAAAGAATATATATGTGTGTGTGTGTATATATATATGTACCTATATATACATATATATATATACACATATCTGAATCACTTTGCTGTACACCTGAAACTAACACAACATTGTAAATCAACTATACTTCAATTTTAAAAAGTAATAATATGGATGCATAAGTAAATATGGTCAAGGAGAAAAGTATTTCTGGCACCTAAAAGTTTCAAATTGGGATCCTTGAAGGCATGATCCATGACTGACTCATCTCTGATTCCTTCCCAATAAATTCCAAATAAATCCCACTGAATGAATGCACTCACTGCCAAATGTATGTCAGTGTAAAACTTTGCAGGCTGCTCATCTGTATACTATCTTTGTCTTTATTCACATTTTCTTATTTTAAGGATATTTTTCATATTGAAAAAGGACAATAAATTTCTATTGCAACAAAGTTGGAGAAGAAAGCATAAGAAAACAAAGGTTATACAAATCCCATCATAAAAAGACAACTGCTAACATTGTGCTATGTAACTTTATGTATTTTTTATGCATATACTGACTCACACATTAATATTTTACTAAAAATGGGAAAATATAAATTCTGGTTTTTTAACTGGCTTTTTCATACAACAATGTATTGAGGCCATTTGTCTACATCAACAGAATCTATACAATTTTTAAAGGCAAAAAAAGATTTCATTGTTATGAATATATCCTATTTATTTATTCAACCCATACTGGTAGATATTTAGGTTATTTGCAATTCTTCACAAGTATAAACATGTGATATAACTTTGTTTGTTTGTTTTTTTTAATAATTTTGACAAATCTTGATGTTTTCAACATTAAGATTTTTTTTTAATTAATTAATCAATTATTTATTTATTTTTGGCTGTGTTGGGTCTTCGTTTCTGTGCGAGGGCTTTCTCTAGTTGTGGCAAGTGGGGGCCACTCTTCATCGCAGTGCGCGGGCCTCTCACTATCGTGGCCTCTTTTGTTGCAGAGCACAGGCTCCAGACGCGCAGGCTCAGTAGTTGTGGCTCACGGGCCTAGCTGCTCCGCGGCATGTGGGATCTTCCCAGACCAGGGCTTGAACCCGTGTCCTCTGCATTAGCAGGCAGATTCTCAACCACTGCGCCACCAGGGAAGCCCATGTGATATAACTTTGCCTGATTCCCCAATTGTTTTCTTAGTCTAAGTCAATACAGGTAGATCTAGTAGGTCAAAAGGGGGACAAGACTTTAAAGGTTTTTGATACTTACTGCCAAATTACCCACTGATTGGGGTTTTCAGATCTTCCATTTTGGTTGTGGATAATAAAGCACCATGAGTGTTTGGGGGAAAAGGGAAAAAAAGTGATACTACTCTACAGTGAATTTAAAAGTCTTTTTTTGGGCTTCCCTGGTGGCGCAGTGGTTGAGAGTCTGCCTGCCAATGCAGGGGACACGGGTTCGAGCCCTGGTCTGGGAAGATCCCACATGCCGCAGAGCAGCCTGGGCCCGTGAGCCACAGTTACTGAGCCTGCACGTCTGGAGCCTGTGGTCCGCAACAAGTGAGGCCGCGGTGGTGAGAGGCCCGCGCGCCGCGATGAAGTGTGGCCCCCGCTCGCCGCAACTAGAGAAAGCCCTCGCACAGAAACGAAGACCCAACACAGCCATAAATAAAATAATAATAATAATCTTTGCTAATTGTTTAAAAAAAAAACTATTCTGAAACAGATAATTTTAGAATAATTCACCAGGTATCATTCTAAAAGTGCCCCTGGCAATCAAAAGTAAGTGGATGAAATATGTGGTTGAGAGATTAGTGGTGCCTCACTGTACCGGAAAGTTCTACCTGGAAGGAAACATGCTAAGCAGTGTTCACAGCTTCCTGATAGTGTTTGAAACTAAGTTCCTCAGACTGACCAAAAGAGTCAAAGATTCCCTTTTCCTGCTACAGGGTAATGTGAACAACCAGGCACCTCTACATAGATAGTAAAAAAACAAACAACAAACAAAGGTGCCAGTGAAATCTGATGAGAGGAGATGGAGCCAAAACATCTAGATCTGGATCAACAATTTCTTCAGCGCTTCCTCGGGAGGGCTGACCCCACACACATACCTGTGAGCATGCCGCAGGTGGTGGTTTTGCCTGCTCCCTTGTGCCCCAGGAGAACAGTGATCTGCCCTTGGTACAGGTTCATGGTCAGATCTTTGACTGCCATGTGTTCATCCCTTCCCTTGTAGAACACCTGTTGAAAAGCCAACTCTGACTGACAGTGTAATATGCACACGCATGTGGCATTTCTGAAGAACCTATGACAGGCCGAGCACCCACACCAATTTCCTCCGAAAGTTCATCAGTGGGACTCCAAGTGGAAATCCATAAGGGAGCTCCTTCTTTCAGAGTTTAGCTGCCTGGAGCTACTGAGGACCATGATGGGGAGCAACACCAGGGGAGTTTCCCTGGCCTCTGGAGCCTGGTGGTAGAGCAGCTGAACCACAGAGGCCAGAGCGCAAGGACGAAGGGCTCCGAGCTTGAACGAGACCTCCCTGCTTCTCAAGCCACACCTTGCTCTGCACTGCCTGGCTAATCCCCTGAGAAACGGCACCCTGCCTCTTTTGTGGGTGGTGTTGATCTAGGAAGAGAACACCAGACAGACCGTCCTGTTTTCTAAATCAAATGTCTCCAGTATTTTAAATACCATTTATTTTTTTCTTATTATACAAGTAATTCATATATGAGTATAAGGAAGAAAATAAAATCACCCATAATGCCACTTGCAGAGATACATCACATTTCAGTCTAGGCCTTAGACAATTTCTGTCCACGCCTTAGACAATTTCTGTCCTGTCTAATTGCATCTGGACTGGACTTGGGGTCTGGAGTACAGACATTATAGTTGGGTGAAACTTAGACATCACTTCTTCCCACCATTTATCTAACTGTGTTTGGGAGCAGGGTGCTGCGGAAAGGAATTTGGCACACTTCTCCTGCCCCCACATCCATCTGGTATGATTATTTTGAATCAAGTGTGACGGTCCTCTTCCCTAACTTCTCAGTCTCCCTTTTGCAGTTGAGGTGGACATGTGGCAGAATTCTGGGCAATAAGAATCAGGGGTGATCTACCGAAGGGCAGAAAAGAAGGAAGGAAGGAAGGGAGGGAGGAAGGGAGGAAGGGAGGAAGGAAGGAAGGGAGGAAGGGAGGAAGGAAGGAAGGAAGGAAGGAAAGAAGGAAGAAGTCCTCCTAAAAGAAAGCCCCTCGCTCTTATCTTTCCCTATAGATGAGCGACAGCAGCCATCTTGCAACCGGGAAATGACAAGCACGAAGATGAGAGCTATGTGCTTCCACTGGCCCAGGGAAAATAAATGAAAGCAAGTGAGCACAAAGAGCAGGGGTCTGGGACGGCTTTGCTGAGCAGCTGAAATCATGCCAGAACCATGTGCCTGCAGACTGCTTGTTATGTGAAAAGAGGAAACGAAATCCCTGCTTATTGAAGCTACAATAAATTGGGTGAAGACTGGAGCATTCCAAGCTGCTACCACAGTATGTAAAGGAGCTGGGATGATCCCCCATGCTGTGGAGCCCCTGGGCCAGCATGTGATCCACTTGATCCCATAGGCCAAGGAGGCGACACAAAGTATTGAGCTAGCACCTTGACTGTGACCTTGTATCAGTCATACAGAGGACACTGCTTCTCCTTAGGCTCATCGTATTTGAAGAATGGAAGATTCCAAACAAAAAAATAATGCTCTGGAGGACACACCAGGGTACAGAGCTTATAGCCAATCATCCTGTCAGGGGAGTCCTTAGTCAATGCAGGACTCAGCAGACACTGGTGAAAGAACAAACACTTCTGCATCTGGAAGCCAGCAGTGAAATCTGGTTTACTATTTGATTTGGTTATGTAAAAACACTGGTGGATCAAAGTCAGCCATCAAATGACTGAGTTCCAGGGTGTCCCCAACAAGAGATGTTTGGCATTTGCGAGACTGTTTCAAGAACGATCACCTAGACCCTCCATCCAGTCATTTAACTTTATGACAGAAAACAGGACATTTTACATTATACTCCTAATTTTGAGGATAACATTACAGAAGGGAATTAAAAATCTATCACAAAATGTACCTTGTAACCACTGTCAGAATAAAACAGAAGCCTCTATGCACTATTTCTCAAGTCCTTGGAAGAAGATTTGTGAGCTGATACCTTGTATAGATGTTGGATTTCAATTCCTTTTATCAAATCAGTAGGCTCTTCCTGAATGAACTTGCTTTACAGAGCTTTCTGAGGATCCCCCAACTCCAGCACTGAATTCGTAAGGGATATAAGTTCTCCACGCCAGTAGGAGGGCTAGAGAGGAAGTCAACTTGCATTAATACATTTAGGTGAATTGGCTCTCTTCTTCTGGAAGATAAATATTTTGGTAAATTAAATTCTCACACTTCCCTCCCCCCATCCCCACCCCAGCCTCACCCACCGGAGTTTCCTGGTATCGAACACTTAATGGTGCCTGAAGAAGTCAAGAATTTGCTCACAGACTTACTACTAATAAACTGCATTTCAACCTACAACCCGTGGTCCGGAGGATGGAGCTACAAATGATGCCTCGTATCCACACTCCTGGTGTACTGGGGAAGCTGTCGTGTTGGCAGTCAGCACCCCTGTGGGCTGAGGCCTGGAGAAATACTGGCGTTAACAATCTACCCATTTCTCCACAGACCAAGAAGGGCAAGCATGGCAGCCTTTGCCGAGGCCTGAAGTGAGTACCTGTGCAATTCAGATGGGATCAGACTGAATCTGCAAGAGGACTGAATCAGGCATGATGGGTTCAACTTTGTAGGAAAAATTTACTCACCATAGGAGAGAAAAGATTTGGAGAGCTTCATGGGCTTGTCAACGAAAGCTGTGCCCCGTGCCCATGCCCCCAGGTCACAGAGGTGTCTCAAAGAGCTTCAGGGCCTTGTCACCAGCCCAAAGAGGAAAAAGGCCGAGGAGTCCTGAGGGCTCTACCTTGTTGGGGTGCCATTCTGTGAGAGAATGCAGGGCCTGCCACTCAAGTGGGCACATGTGAGACAGTCACAGGCACTCTTAAGGGGACTCTGCACAGGGTATCAGCAGTGGGGCAAGAGTCAGAGAGACAGACTTGTTAATTATGCTCCCTTGGCAACCACAAGTTGATAGGTTTGGGGTGAATCCAGGTTAGAGAACTGCACTTAGATTTCCAGGAGTTTGAGGTTGCAACCAACACCACAAAGAGGGATAGGAATATTGATGATGAGCTATAAAAATTCTAATGTCAATCTATAAAACAGCAGCATCAGTAATCACCATGAGAAAGAAGTACCAAGGTTTGGGTGTACCATACACCCCTGGGAAGACGGACTCCACATACCAGGCCACCAAGCCATATAAGAGAGAGTCCAGCAGTAGCATCAGCAGCACCTGAGTGAAGTTAAACTCTCCTCCTATACTGCCCATGTTCCTCCATTGGATGCCTGTGCCTATTCCAAAGGAAGGAAAACAGTCACCACATCGAAGACAGAGAAAAGTTACCAGAACTTTCCAATCAAGCAGTTGGAGAACAAGCCAATGAGAAGACTGGACTATTCATGTCTGGGGTATTAAGGGACAAAAGTTAGGCACAGGAAAAGAAAAGCTAGTTGTTGGTTTCTCAAAGAAGGTAAAACTTTTTTGTTTTTGTTTTTGTTTGTTTTTTGGTTTTTTTGACCATGCCACACAGCTTGTGGGATCTTAGTTCCCCAACCAGGGATTGAACTTGGGCCCAGCCGTGAAAGCGCTGAGTCCTAACCACTGGGCTGACAGGGAATTCCTAATAAAACATTCTTATTATCGGCAAAATGATTCTTTGGCACCAAGAAGTAGAAATTTGGTCATCTGAGACACATCTTCACACTCTTGCACATGCTGTCAGGAAAGCCCTTCCTACTCCTCCCCACCTTTTTTGCTTGGTTAATTCTTACTTGGTAGGTCAGCACAGGTATCTCCTTCCCCAGCAAGCATGTATACTCACTCTCTTGGGTTATATGTCTAACCCACGTGCATCTGGGGCACCCTGCGCTAACTGTGAGCATTGAAGGTCTCACTCCGCACTGTGAATCTGCTCACTTATTGCCAACCCCAGCTTGGGGCCAGGGACTGTCAGGTTATCTCAGTATCTCCAACATCTGACCCAGGGCCTCATATGCAGCAGCTGCTCAATACATACATATGCCATGAAGAAAGGAGTGCTGAGGATGGGCTTGGGACCAATTCCTGGGTGCGTATAAAGATAAGTATCCTTTGTGATGCCAAGTGTCTAATCTGAATGCAAGCTGACTAAGCTTCTCATGTAAAGCATCCAAGATACCCTGCATCTGCTGCCACACGGCAGGATTGAGGAGGTGGTAACTAGCAACACCAGAGGAGACGTTCAAATACTGGTGAGCAGACAGATGGGCTAGAACGGTGCTCCTCAAACTTTCCTGTACTCACTAATCACCTGGGGATTTTGTTCTGATTAAGTGTGTCTGGATGGGCCTGGGAGTCTGCATTCCTAACAAGCTCTCTGAGGGTTCTGATGCTGCTGGTGCACAGGCCATGCTGTGAGGGGCGAGGGGCCAGGAAACCTCTGAGGCCCTTCCTGAGATGAGATTCTATGACTTGTGTCTGTCTTTGTGCCAATCGAGAGCCTTGCCTTTCACCACGGCTTACAGACAGGTCTCGCAAACCTCAGCTGCCGTAAACAGTCAGCACACTTAGTTTGTGAAAGCCAGGTGCATCCTTGTTCAGTGTAAGTCTGCAGTGTCCGAAAAGAAGAAAGAGACAAGGCTCCTTCCCCACCTCAGCAGACATTTGATTGCCAGTTAACTTTATTTATTTATTGGGAATATACATATCAAGTATATAAAATGGAGTTTAACAAGCAATTACAAAGGAAGTACTTTGTACAACTACCACCCAAATCAGTAACCCCCAAAACCCCAAATATGCACACCTCCTTTACAACTTCACCGTCATCTTTGTCTGTAGGCAGCATCTAGTTGGGTTTTGCCTTTTTATCTAAACTGACAGTCTCTTTTTAATTGGTATGTTTAGATTATTCACGTTTAATGTGATTATTGATTGGATTAAAATCTACCACTTTGCCAGCTCTTTTCTATTTGGTTCAAACTTTTCTTTGTTTCTTTTTTCCTCTTCTTCTTGCATTAATGGGGATTTTTTTTAATGATTCCATTTTATTTCCACTATCGATTTATTACTTATAACTCTAAAAATTTTTTTAGTGTTGTTCTAGGGTTTAAAATCATCTTTAATTAGTCTATCTTCAAATAATATTATACTACTTCATGTGTAGCATGAGGATCTTACAACAATTTCCAGTTTCCAGTTCTTCCCTCCCACCCTTTGCTACTGTTGTCATACATTTTATTTTCACATAAGCTATAAACACAATACATTGCTACCACTTTTGCTTTAGACAGTCAGTTCTCTTTTAGAGCCAGAAAACTCCACAAAAGACAAAATAAACTGTATTTTCAATTTTCAGTGCTCTTAATTTCTTTGTGCAGATCCAAGCTTCTGTCTGATATGATATTGTTTTTGCTTGAAGAACTCAACATTTCTCGTAATGTCTCCCAGCAATCGATTCTGTCGCTTTGGTTTGAGAGAGTCTTCATTTCTCCCTAATTTTCCCCTGGATATAGAACACTGAGTTGACAAGGTTTTTCTTTCAGTACTTTCTTTAACTATGTCACTTCATTTTCTTCTAGCTTGCATATGTTTATTGGCTATTTGGATATGTCTTTTCATGAAGTGCCTATTTTTGCCTGTTTTTTTCTTTACTATAAAGTATGATATATAATTGATTTTATGAATTCTTTAAATATTCTGGATACAAGCCTTTTGCAGGTTAAATGTATCGAGCATCCTCTCCCACTCTGTAGCTTCTCCTTTCATTCTCTTCATGGTGTCTTAATTTTAATGTCATTATTTATCAGTCTTTTCCTGATGGTTAGTTATTTTTGTGCCTTGTTTAAGAAATCTTTCCTACTTCAAGTACATGAATGTACCCTCCTATATCATCTCCAAAAAACTTTATAGTTTTTTTACATTGGAATTGATATCTGTGTATGGTGTGAATTCAAAGTCCAATTTCAATTTTTTCCATAAGGTTCTTTAGTTGCTCCAGCACCATTTATTAAATCCCACTGCTCTGAAGTATCATCTCTGATATTTAACAATGCATTTACCTCTCCCTTCTTTTCTGTTCTATTAGTCTATTTGTCAACCATAATCTTAATTACTATTGCTTTATGATAAATCACGAAATCCGGTAAAACAAGTTTTGCTATTTTGTTCTTCCTCAAGAGTTCTTGGCTATTCTTGGTCCTTTATACTCCCATGTACATTTGAGAATCAGCTCATCGAGTTCTATTTAAAAAACAAAACAAAACAAAAATACTGCTGGAGTTTGGATTGGGTAGGAGTTAGCTGTTACTTCTTTCCACAATTTATTTATTTGTGTTTTGAGAGCAGGGTGCTACTGAAAGCAATCTGGCAAAGTTCACCTGTCCCCACATCTCTTTGATCATGATTGTTCTTCCCTGACTTCTCATCCCCCTTTGCAGTAGAAGAGGCCATGTGACATAATTCCTCTCCCACACCACTTCTTGACTCAACCAATCTTTTGATTATTCCATTTTCTCTCTATTAAGTTTGAAAGTTATACACTGTTCCTAGCCTTTTCCTGGTCGGCTCAGTAATGAATTACCAGGTCTACATTGCCGCAAAGTCTAAAGTTAATCAATATCTTTATTCCCCTTCCAAAAAGTATTTACCCCCACTGATTTCTGACTTTATCTCCTCAAAAACCCTTTTATGTATTTTAATTCTATCTTTTAAAAAAGATCCTAAAGACATCATCATTATCATCATCATCATCATTATTATTTTTTTTTTTAAAGACCATTTTCTTCCTCATTTTTTTTTTAAATTTATTTATTTATTGGCTGTGTTGGGTCTTCGTTTCTGTGCGAGGGCTTTCTCTAGTTGCGGCAAGTGGGGGCCACTCTTCATCGCGGTGCGCGGGCCTCTCACCGTCGCGGCCTCTCTTGTTGCGGAGCACAGGCTCCAGACGCGCAGGCTCAGTAATTGTGGCTAACAGGCCTATTTGCTCCGTGGCATGTGGGATCTTCCCAGACCAGGGCTCGAACCCGTGTCCCCTGCATTGGCAGGCAGACTCTCAACCACTGCGCCACCAGGGAAGCTCCCCATTATTATTTTATACAACGTATAAAGCCACTATCTTCAGGCTCCCACTCTTGGCTCCTTTGAAAAGCAATGTCTTTTTTTTTCCCCTCCAGCTACTTTTAAGATTTTTCTCTTGACCTCTGGTATGTTCAATTTTATGTTGGTATGTCTAATGTAGATTTCTTATTGTTAATCTTGTTTGGGATTTGCTGGGCTTCCTGAAATCCAGTTTTGGAACAAGTTTGGCCACCATCTTTTCAAATGTATTTCTCTGCCCTATTCTCTGTTTTCCTACTGGAACTCTTTTGCTCAGAGGTCATTTGCTAACAAGAAAACTTTGGGCTTCCATTCGGATGGCCTTTCAAGGCAAGGGAGCTAAACAACAAGGCCCAGCGTCCCACCCAGGTGGAGAGCATAATAGGAGGCCCTTCTCACATTAATAGGGGTCCCAGAGATAAATTCAATAGTCACAGGTTAGGTTCTTTGTGACACAGACCCTGAAATGGAGTTTAGTATGCAAAATGTTTATTAAGGAATACCCTTGAGATCAATACCTGTGGAAGGGAAGAGATTGAAACAAGATTAGTCAGGGCTACAAGATAGCACTGACAAGCTTGAGGAGTTGAGATAAAATGGCCCATCTGAGCATCTATAATAACCCATCCACTAAGTTTTTTATTAGTTATAAAAAGATATTTGGGTATTAATAAGATGACATCTCTGTTTTGTTTCTCAACTGGTTCAGAAACTAAGGAGGGGAGAAGGGTGCTATTTACTGGGCCTCTTAAAAACTAAAATCAATCTAGTAAATAATAAATTAACAAATAAATCAATAAATGGAAGTTTCAAGTGACAAACCCAGTTGCTCCACAAGCATGCAGGTTCTGATTTTAAGAGGCCAAAATGTTTCTGCCATACAACCAGAGGCCTGATTCATGTTGTATATAGTGATTCCTGCTCAAGATTAAAACTGAAAGCTCTGCACTAGACTTACTGCGAAAATGTACAGAGTAATTTTATCTATTCACTCACTAGAAGGCGTGCTATCTGATTTGAGCAGATAGGTCACATGAATAGGAAAAACTAATCCAGTGAAAGTATGAGGATTCTAAATAAGAAATATTATCCTCGGATTTCTAACATTTCATCAATTATATTCTTAGAGATTCCTACCTGCTTATGATCATATGCATTTGCATTTCCTTCAGTTGTAACACTAGACACCATTTGTGGGCTATCCTGTGCCTTTCAGGAATGAACACTGATCATAACACACAGTTCATCCAGTCCAACCACCTACCTAAATTCCCTCAATTTCAACAGATAGGCTCCATAAAGCATCTACGTTCATTCACTAACATGTAAGGAATCAGATATACCATTTCAAATCTAGCTTCCCTCCATAAGTATTTGTAAATCATGGTCTCAACATTGCTTTGTTAAAGAAAACCACTCACTTTCAATAAATTCTGGTCAACTTAACATCCTTTATTAAATTTTAAGCACCCTTAATCCATTTAGACCATCCAAACTTAATAAAGAAATTCATTGGTAGGTGATGCCTCTAACCAGGACATTGGAGATTATCCTAATTGCAGTAAGGGGACCCACAAACTCGATCCAACTTATAACTCCTATCCCTGTTATCTGCTGCTAATCCAAGCTTTATCATTTGGGACCTGGACTCTGGTGATAAAAGCTAACGTTGAGCAAAGAAGGCACTTGCTAGAGTGTTCAGAGCAGATCATCTTAGTACCACTGAAATGTGAAACTGTTCCATTCAGTAAGTACTGTAACCCCACAGACCTCAGGGTCCTACATTTTATTTATTTATTTGTTTGTTTGTTTATGGCTGTGTTGGGTCTTCGTTGCTGCGCATGGGCTTTCTCTAGTTGTGGTGATCAGGGGCTACTCTTCGTTGCAGTGTGCGGGCTTCTCATTCAGTGGCTTCTCTTCTTGCAGAGCACAGGCTCTAGGCACGTGGGCTTCAGTAGTTGTGGCATGTGGGCTCAGTAGTTGTGGCTCATGGGCTCTAGAGCGCAGGCTCAGTAGTTGTGGCGCAGGGGCTTAGTTACTCCGTGGCATGTGGGATCTTCCCGGACCAGGGCTCGAACCTGTGTCCCCTGCCTTGGCGGTGGATTCTTAACCACTGTGCCACCAGGGAAGTCCCAGGGTCCTATATTTTGATTGACATGTTGGCTGCAATCTTCTGCAATGACTGTAGATGTTGTGGGGAATTCTTCAAACTCCAGCAACATGAGACAAATGAAAACTTGATGTTGTACTTTCACCCCAAAGTGTGGAAGTTGTAACATTTCTGACGGAAGGTCCCCTAGACCAACTTGTGAAAGAAGACTAACTCTGAAGCCTATGAGAATAAAATATGGTATCTGTAATAGCACTACATTATCTGTAAAGTTCTAAAGTGTTATTTGAACTTCTAATCATAAATCTATATATTTTAGATCTATACAACTATATAGGTGTAAAATTCCCTAAATCATTTACATGGTTTAGTTTTTCTCCCAAACTACATTGTAAGCTGCATGATGTAAACTTCATTCTACATTTCTTAAGTGTTCCTTACAGTACCTACCATAGGTGTAAGTATACTGTAAATGCTCAGAACACTGAATAAAATGAGCCAGTTATGTTTATTTGGAAATGAAGGTCAAGTCTGCCTGTCAGCAAATGGCAAAACATCAAGGCAGTTTACCTTGAGAAAGGTAAGGCTCACCTTTTGTCTCATATGTGGAGATTAATCAGCCTCCCAGCGCCATGGCATCATTGGAGAGGAGACAAAAGGCAATCATTTGGAAGTGACTCCTTTGGTTGTAGCTGAAAGTGAGGTACAGGTATGGGAGGTAGGTGAAGAAGAAGATGATGCCTCTGGAGGCGGTTGCAACATGAGCTGCAAATTCAGAGGGAAGAAATGAAAAGAGTTTCATCAATAATGCACAAAGAGGGACTTCCCTGGTGGTGCAGTGGTTAAGAGTCCGCCTGCCAATGCAGGGGACACGGGTTCAAGCCCTAGTTTGGGAGGATCACACATGCTGCAGAGCAACTAAGACTGTGTGCCACAACTACTGAGCCTGTGCTCTAGAGCCCATGAGCCACAACTACTGAGCCCACGTGCCACAACTACTGAAGCCTGTGCGCCTAGAGCCCGTGCTCCGCAACAAGAGAAGCCACCGCAATGAGAAGCCCGCACACCGCAACGAAGAGTAGCCCCTGCTCGCCGCAACTAGAGAAAGCCTGCATGCAGCAACAAAGACTCAACACAGCCAAAAATAAATAAATAAATAAATTTATATAAAAAAATAATGCACAAAGAACCTATATGAGAAAACAATCTAAAAGAGAATGAATATATGTATATGTATAACTGAATCACTTTGCTGTACAGCAGAAATTAATATAACATTGTAAATCAACTATATTTCAATGAAATAAATTTTTTTTTAAATAAAAAAATAATGCACAAAGAAGTATAATGCAAGTCTCTTTTCCCTGCCATGGTAAGGAAAGCATCTCTGCATTTGTCTCAGCATTTCAGAAGGGAAGCAGTTTTTTAAGAAATTTTGATAGAAACCTTTTATACTTGCACTTTCACTATCAAAAGACTAAGAGGATTTGTTGCACTTAAAAATTAATCAATCCTTACGAAAAAGCACAAACATTTAATTGCCTAAAACTTCCTCTAATACTGCATTAATAACATCTCCTACAATAAAAACCATCTTCTTCAAAGATGAGCGGTAGATTATATAGCATCTATGGAGCATTGCCTGGCACTGTGGCAAGCACTTTATATACAGTATCTTATTTAATCTTCATAACCTCCCTGTTTTTCAGAGGAAGAAACTGAGGCTTGGCCGCATTAAATAAATTTGCTCAATGTCATGGAACTAGTAAATGATGGGTCAAGGATTCAAGGTTTCCCAGGCTCTAAGTATAGTGGCTCCAGATTTGGAGATAAACCAATCAAACTGAAGTCTGGGAGATAAATGCAAAATAAATGCAAACATCTGCCTTCCAGGAAGTTAAGAGAATATAGATCGAAAATGTAAGGATTGCATATATAACAGAAAGAGCCACAGTTAAGGCATCAGGCAGCCCTTCACTGAACCTGACTACATGAACTATGGCTGACCCTGGGTCTTCTATAACTTCTCTGACTTTGTTTCTTCTTTTGTAAAAGGTGATAATAATTGCTAACATGTACTAAGTTCTTACTATATACCAAGTATTGTTCTCAGCATTTTACATCCCATTTAATCCTCATAACTAAGTTATAAGTGCTATCATTTTCCAGTTTCACAGAAGGGGAAATGGATACAGAATCTATTGACCTGCTCAAGGTCAGGATCTACACCAAGATGTAAATACAGCACTCTGAGGCCAGAGCAAGAGCTTCTGACCTTGCTGTAACAAGTAAAGCCTTCTTGTTTATCTACTTGATATATAGTAGTATATATCTCCTAATCCCATACTCTTAATTTATTCTCTCCCCTTTCCCTTTGGTAACCATAAATTTGTTTTCTATGTCTGTGAATCTGTTTCTGTCTTGTAAATAAGTTCATTTGTATCATTTTTTTTAGATTCCACATGTAAGTGATACTATATGATATTTGTCTTTCTCTGTCTGACTTACTTCGCTTTGTATGATTATCTCTAGGTCTATCCATGTTGCTGCAAATGGCACTATTTCATTCTTTTTTACGTCTGAGTGATATTCCATTATATATACACCACATCTTCTTTATCCATTCATCTGTTGATGGACACATGTTGCTTTCATGTCTTGGCCATTGCAAATAATGCTGCTATGGACATTGGGGGTGCATGTATCTTTTCGAATTATAGTTTTTGTCTTTTCTAGATATATGCCCAGGAGTGGGATTGCTGGATCATATGGTAATTCTATTTTTAGTTTTTTAAGGAACCTCCAGACTGTTTTCCATAGTGGTTGCACTAGTTTACATTCCCACCAACAGGGGTTCGCTTTTCCCCATACCCTCTCCAGCATTTATTATTTCTAGACTTTTTGATAATGGCCATTCTGACTAATGTGAGGTGATACCTCATTGCAGTTTTGATTTGCATTTCTCTAATAATTAGCAATGTTGAGCATCTTTTCATATGCCCTTTGGCCATTGGCTTTAGTTACCTTTATCAGGGGTCTTTATTTCTTCTTATGGCTTTGAGTTACTGTCTAGTGACTTTTCATTTCAGCCTGAAGAACTCCCTTTAGCAGGGAACGGAAGGCCTATTGGTAATAAACTCCCTCAGCCTTTGTTTATCCAAAAATGTCTTAATTTCTCCATCATTCTTGAGGGATAGTTTTGCCAGATAGAAAATTCTTGGTTAAAAGTTTTTTTTTTCCTTTCAAGATTTAAAATGTCATCTCACTACCTTCTAGACTCCATAGTTTCTCTAGAGAAATCAGCTGTTAATCTTATTGAGTATGTAGGGACTCTCTTCTCTCTTGCTGCTTTCAAAATGCTCTCTTTGTCTTTGAGTTCTGACAATTGGAATTTTAGACTTTTACTGGGGATCTCTTTGAGTTTATCTTGCTTGGAGTTCATTGAGCTTCTTGGGTTTGTAGATTCATGTATTTCATCAAATTAGGAGGAGTTTTCAGCCATTATTTCTTCAAATATTTTTTCTGCTTCTTTTCTCTCTCTCTTCTCATTCTGGGACTCCTATGATGTGTATGCTGGTGTTTGATGGTGTCCCACAGGTCTCTCAGGTTCTGTTCTAACAAAGAAAAGCCCAGGACTAGATGCCTTCTCTGGTGAATTCTATCAAACATTTAAAGATGAGTTAACACCAATCTTTCTCAAACTCTAGATATAAAGACCAATGGAATACATTAGAGAGCCCAGAAATAAACCCTCACAAATATAATTAACTTGGGTGCCAAGACTATTCAATGGACAGTCTTTCAACAAATGGTGCTGGGAAAACTGGATATCTCCATTCAGAAGAATGAAGTGGAACCCTTACCTTATACCATATGCAAAAATTAATTCAAAATGGATCAAAGATCTAAACATAAAGCTAAAAACCATAAAACTCTTAGAAGAAAACTTAGTGGAAAATCTTCATAACCTTGGATTTGGCAACAGTTTCTTACGTATGATACCAAAAACACAGACAACAAAAGAAAAAAATAGATAAATTGAACTTCAACAATTTTAAAACTTTTATGCATCAAAAGACACTACCAAGAGAGTAAAAAGACTACTCACAGAATGGAACAAAATATTTGCAAGCCATATATCTATTAAGGAATTGATATCCAAAATACATAAAGAACTCCTACAACTCAATGTCAACAAAACAAACAATGCAAGCAAAACATGAGCAAAGGACTTGAATAGACATTTCTACAAAGAAATTGGAACCCTTGTGTATTTCTGATGGGAATGTAAAATGGCGCAGCTTCTGTGGAAAACAACAGTTTGATGATGCCTCAAAAAGTTAAATAGAATGACCATATGACTCAGCAATTACACTCCTCGGTGTATACCCAAAGGAACTGAAAACAGGGACTCAAACAGATACTTGTACATGAATGTTCATAACAGAATTATTCACAACAGTCAAAAGGTAGAAACAACCCAATGTTCATCAACAGATGAATAGATAAACAAAATGTGGGGAGTATTACTCAGCCATCATAAGGAATGAAGTGAGGAAGAAGTTCAAGTGGCTATCCCATTGTCCTGGTGCCATTTGTTGAACAGACTATTCTTTCTTCATTGAATGGTCTTGGCATCCTTGTCAAAAATCAATTGGCAATGAGATGTATGGGTTTCTAGACCCTCAGTTCTATTCCATTGATCTGTATGTCTATCTTTATGCTGGTACCACACGGTTTTGATCTCTATAGCTTGGTAGTAAGTTTGAAATCATGAAGTGTGAGTCCTCCAACTCTTTCCAAAATTGTTTTGCCATTTTGAGGCCCCTTGCAATTTCATATGAAATTTGTCAGTTTCTGAGAAAAAGGCAGTTGGGATTTTAATAGAGATTGAATTGAATCTGTAGATCAATTTGGGGAGTATTGCTATCTTAATATTGTCTTCCAATCTATGAACATAGGATGTCTTTTCATCAATTTAAGACTTCTTTGATTTATTTTAGCAATGCTCTGTAGTTTTCAGTGTACAAGTATTTCATCTTAGTGGTCAGATGTATTCCTAGGTATTTTATCTTGGATGCTATTTTAAGTGGAATTGTTTTCTTGATTTCTTTTCAGAATGTTCATTGCTAGTATATAGAAATATAACTGATTTTTGTGTGTCCATCTTGTGCCCTGCAAATTTGCTGAATTCATTTATTAGCTCCAATAGTTCCTTCTGTGGATTCTTTAGGATTTTTCATATATAAGATCATGTCATCTTTGAATAGAGATAGTTTTACTTCTTCTTCCCAAATTGCATGCTTTTTATTTCCTAATTGCTCTGGCTAGAACTTCCAGTATAAAACTGAATATCAGAGGGGAAAGTGATATTCAGTGATATTCTTTGTCTTATTCCTGATCTTAGGGGGAAGGCTTTCAATCTTTCACAACAGACTATGATGCTAGCTGTGGGGTTTTCATAAATGCTCAGTATCAGGTTGAGGAAGTTCCTTTATATCCCGGTTTGTTAATTTTTTTTTATCATGAAAGATATTGGATTTTGTCATATGCTTTTTCAGTATCAATTGTGATAAATAAAAATGAATAAAATTGTGTTTATTTTTTCCTTCATTCTATTAAGTGGTGTATTACATTGATTGCTTTTCATCTGTTGAATCACTCTTGTATTCCTGGGATAAATCCCACTTGGTATAGTGTATAATCCTTTTAATATGCTGCTAGATTTAGTTTAGTAGTATTTTGTTGAGGATTTCCCCATCGATATTCATAAGGGATACTGGTCTGTAGGTGTTTTATTTATTTTTACCTTTTATTTTTTTATTTTGGCTGTGCTGGGTCTTAGTTGCGGCACACGGGATCTTTGTTGTGGCACGTGGACTCTCTTAGTTGCAGCATGAGGGCTTCTTAGTTGCAGCATGCATGTGGGGTCTAGTTCCCCAACCAGGGATCAAACCTGGGCCCCCTGCATTGGGAGCATGGAGTCCTACCCACTGGACCACCAGGGAAGTCCCCTGTAGTGTTTGTTTTTCTTTTTTGGCTGCATTGGGCCTTTGTTGCTGCATGTGGGCTTTCTCTAGTAGCTGCGAGCAGGGGTTACTCTTTGTTGCAGTGTGCCGGCTTCTCATTGCAGTGGCTTCCCTTGTTGCAGCACGGGGGCTCTAGGGCATGTGGGCTTCAGCAGTTGTGGTGCGCGGGCTCAGTAGTTGTGGCTCACGGGCTCTAGAGCGCAGGCTCAGTGGTTGTGGCGCACGGGCTTAGTTGCTCCATGGCATGTGGGATCTTCCTGGACCAGGATCGAACCCATGTACCCTGCATTGGCGGGCAGATTCTTAACCACTGCGCCATCAGGGAAGTCCCCCCCTGTAGTTTTATTGTGATGTGTTTTCTGGCTTTGGTATCAAGGTAATGCTGCCTATAGAATGAGTTATGAATATTTGTGTTTTTATTTTTGAGTAAGTTTTCTTTTAGTTATTCTGGACACAAGTCTCTTATGAAATAGTTTACTTGCAGATGTTTTCTCCCAGCCTGTAGGTTGTCTTTTCACTTTCTTGATTGTATCCTTTGAAGCATAAAATTTTTAATGCTGATGAAGTCCAACTTATCAGTCCTCTCTTTTATCACTTGGGCTTCTGATGTCATATCTAAGAAATCACTGTCTAACCCAAGATGATGAAGATTTATTTCTGTATTTTATTTTAAGAGTTGTATAGTATTAGCTAGTTCTTACATTTAAGTTTATAATCCACGTTGAGTTAATTTTTGTGTATGATGTTATGTAGAGATCCAACTTCATTCTTTTATATGTGGATATCTAGTTGTTCCAGCACCATTTGTTTAAAAGACCCTTCCTTGTCTGTTGAATTGTCTTGGCCCCTTTGTCAAAAATCAATTGATCAGGGACTTTCCTCATGGTACAGTGGTTAAGAATCTGCCTGCCAATGCAGGGGACACAGGTTCGAGACCTGGTCTGGGAGGATCCCACATGCTGCAGAGCCACTAAGCCTGTGCGCCACAACTACTGAGTCTGTGCTCTAGAGCCTGTGAGCCACAACTACTGAGCCCATGTGCCACAACTACTGAAGCCCACACGCCTAGAGACCATGCTCTGCAACAAGAGAAGCCATCTCAATGAGAAGCCTGCACATCACAACGAAGAGTAGCCCCCACTCGCCACAACCAGAGAAAAGCCCACGCGCAGCAACGAAGACCCAACGCAGCCAAAAATAAAACAAATAAGATAAAATAAATTAATTTTTTTAAAAAGTGAAAACTTGACTCTGAAGGAATAATAATTAATGCCATAGGTAATGAGAACAGCAATGCTACCAAGAAAAGAAGTCATAAACATACTCTCTGACAGAAAATTGTATCAGGACTCACCTTTTTGGAAGAATGTGTTGATCATGAATGCAAAGAAAATTGTGGCAATTGCAAAATACATTAGAAACACAAATATCAAACTAGGGTCACTGTTTTTGAACACTGCCACATCGTTTACCTACAAAACAATCACAGATGCATGTAATTTTTACATGAAAAGAATGAAGAGAAGGCATAAAGGACCCTTAAAATAATGCATAAGTTTTTTAAAAAACCAAGATTATCTTAAGCAAAACAATATATATATATTTTTAAGGCAGACCTTTGATCCAGCTTCCATTACCACTTACAAATTACACTCTACGCATGTATCTCTTTTAAGGAAAGCATAAGTTTGATATCAATTTTTGGCCCAATGTGAATGTTCTTTTTGCTTTAATAAGAGAATTTATCCTATTTATCATTATCACTATTACAAATAATTGTAATATTCCTTTTGATATCTTACATCTCCTCTTTTTATTGTTTTCTGGCCGTTTTCTTTGTTTTATATATTTTGCTATATAGTCTGGGTTCTCTTGCCTTCCTTTGAACAAAGTGCCCCAATTTTGGTGATTTAGAAGGTAAATTTTCATATATCCATATATTATAATTCAGTTATTAAATACAAGTTAGCAAATTGGAACACTAAATTCCACTGGCAGCATAAAAGGAAAAATTAACAAGATACCATGGGCATAAAAGAATGTTCTTATCTTTTACAATAGCTATTTTCAATTATTTATGGAGCACAAAATTTGCAATGTTTTAAAGTTTATAAAAAACATCTTTTGGAATTCCACTTTCCTAATGGAGTAAACACACCCATGTCCACTACTTGAAGACCAGTGAACTGAAGGGAGGGCAAAGCTCTCCCAGATCATAAAATTTCAATGCTTCATCTGCCAAAGTTTTAGCAAATACCACCACATATCAACCTGAGGTTTTAAAAATGTTCATCAATAACTGTGTTTTCATCATCTATTGAATCTCAGCACCACCACCCACACCACACCAGATTTTTTCCCCATATCTTCACGGCTTAGCACATCCTGAAAGATAAGAGACGTGTACCTTTGTGCAGAAGAGAATGGTCATGAAAGAAACAACAATGAAGGCAGAAATGGAGAACATGGTGAACCAAGCAACCCAGTGTTGCCAGTTGTGCAGCCCCATCATACACATAAACTCCTAGAAAAAGCAAAAGAACCAGATGTTACAGAGTCTAATGCTCAGTTTCAACTGGTCTGGTTTAGCTGTTTATTACTGAAACCTGAGCAGTCTGGGATGAAGGGTCATATGTGTGTCCTGGGAAGAGGTGGATCATGGAGGTGATGAAGACTGAATGAGTTGTAAAGAGACCTACAAACCAGAAAGTGGAGTTTACCTAGTAGTAGGCCTTGTGTTAAAATTATTCTTCTTTTGCAATGGTAAGTATACTGCTAGTTCACTCATTTATTGAACACTGACTATTAGTAAATGGCTCCTATGGCTCTGAGGATAGAATCTAAACTCCTTGGCATACTGTGCTCTGGTCACAAAAAACTTCCTGCAATTCACTGAATACACCGTGACTTCTATGTCTTTTTTGTTTGTTTGTTTGTTTTTGTTTTTTGCCTCTCACACATGTTGTTCTGACTCTTTTTCCTCTCATTCTCTCTTTATGTAGTGAAATCTTACTTGATTTTCAAAACCTGGTTCAAGAGTTACCTGCTCTGTGAAGCCTTCTCTGGTCAGCTTCGCCCATCCTCCACACAGCCATCACATCTATACATTCCATTACCTTAGCACTTGGGATTCTTTTGTAACATGAATCGCCTGAGGGAAAGGACTGTGTCATTTATGTCTGTAACTCACATGCACATGTTTGGTAAATACAAGTTAATAAATGTTTGATAAGTGAATAAATGCAAAGCTCTATGCTGGGTACCATGCAGAAAACATACAATGGGCAGAGCGACTGCCTTCCAAAAGTTCACAGTCTAGTACTGGAGATACATATATGATAATAACCCTGTATACTCCACACCCTAAGTACAGAAGTAGAGTTTTTATCTTTTAAGATTGGATGTGGTAGTAGGTCAATGAATCAAAAAAAGTTGGTTATCAGGGAATCACAAAAGTGACATACACATGATTTAAAATTTTATCTTCACTTAAAGCACATAAATGTGTAATGTGTGCTAGTACTACGATGTCAGAACATGAACTCTTCTTCTGAAGCATGGGCGTGCTCATTGGAGCACTAGTGTAATGTCCACATAAAGCTCACTCCAGGATCGCAGTCTTCAAAGTGCACTGAGGATGCAAAATACAGGTGTAAAGTAACCTAGTACAGACTCTTCCCGGGCTTTTATAATTTTTTCCCCCAAATTTTACAGCGGTTTCACCCACGTGAAATTTACTAACATGCTTCCCCCCGTCCCCCCGCCCCACCCGCCATGTCCCAGCCGCACTGCGCAGCTGGCAGGATCTTAGTTACCCAACCAGGGATTGAACCCAGGCCCTTGGCAATGAAAGTGCTGAGTCCTAACCTCTGGACTGCCAGGGAACTCTCTACTAACATGTTTTTAGAGAGCTACCTTACTGAATCTTTCCAAAACATTCAAATAAACTTTCAAAGGCAACTCCAGTCCCTTTCATCCATTTATATAAAATTTAATTAAGGCATAAATTATTAGAACGTGTACAGGTATGAAGAGATTTAGGAACAAACCTTGATAAACACACAATTCAGCAGGTGAGAGGCCATAAGCCCATGTGTAGTAGAGAGAAGCTCACCAGCTGCAGTGTGCTGGGAGCTCCAAGCAAGAAGCTTTTCAGAAGTGATGGAGTGTCAGTTAATTTGGGAATGGATTACATGGAGATGAGTTAAGAAAGCTCCATCTATACTATAACAGAAGTGGAAACAACATGCTGTGGGAAGATGGAATGAAAATTTGATGAAATTTAGAAAGGCTTCCTGAAGGACATGAACTATAGTATGAATTTTCAGGTAGAGGGCATTCCAAACAGAGAGGCCCACCTGCAGGAGGAATAGCTAGCACCTACTTAAGGGATAGAAAAGGGATCTATTCAACTAGAGCAAAGGGCTTATGCCAGGGTGCGAGGGCTTGTGCAGGAGATTTCTAAATTAAAGACAATCCATTTTAATCCTCCTCAACCTATTTACATAGTCAGACCATATCAAAACTAGATCTGAAAAGGGCCTAGCTCTCAGAATACTGGTTGTATCCTGTGTTCAAAGTGGAAAGTGACACTGGTTGCCCCCCTCTCCCATTCTCCCACCTTGGTCCCAGGGACAGATTCTGTCAGGGCGTCCTCCCTCATGGAACAGATCCCATATTCATGACTCCTCCTGGACTGTAACTTACCTGCTCCTGGTTCCTCACCAAGGAACAGTTGAAAGGTTTGGGCTGAGTCTCAGTTATAATGTGAACAGAAAGGAGGAGCTAACTCATGATCCTATCAGCCTCCAAGGCTAAGGGCTTTTCTAGAACCCCCCAGTGGACGCCCTTTTTCAGACAATTCACCCAGCCAAAACAGAGCGTATTCCTCTCTGGCATATGTCATTTAAGATTCCACTTGGAAAGGCAAAAGCTTAATTATTGGAAATCTGTTTTACTTTGCTTAGGGAGAGATATTATTTATCTGAGAACGAAAATTGTTTTTTATTGCTAGTTGTACTGTCCTGTATAAAGTTATCTTGCAATTATCAATCTCTGTGTGCCTCAGGGTACCTCCTCTACTAAATAGAATAATAGTAGTAGTTATCTCATAGAATTGTATATCAGTCAGGGTCCCTAAAAGCAACAGATGTTATACTCAACTCAGAATAATTTGAGGAGGGTTTGTTTATAAGAGGCCTAATTACAAATGCTTACACAGTGATAGGAAACACTAGGACAGTGCAGAAACCTAGGGCCAGCAGCCAACAGAGCTATTATAACCTTTGGGCCCAAAGGGGTGAGAAGGAAGAGAGGTTACCAGACCCTAGGAGAGGAGAGAGTCTTGTGGAGCAAGATACCTTGAGAAGACAGTGACCTTCAGCTAACGGACAAACCGAGCCCAAAACTACCTGTGGGGAGAGAACTGGGATGGGGGGACAGGACACACCCTGACCTCAGCCCCCTACTTCCTTCTTCTGAGGTTCTTCGGGCTCCCTCCCCATGGGAGCATGTTTTGGAACATGGGCGGCTCAGCCTTCTGGACAGAGAACAAAGTGGAGAAAAGTGAAGAGTGCATCTGGAGGGTCAAATAAAAGGTAGGAGGGTGAAAGGATTGAATGGTCCTACAGTGCTGCCCAGCACAAGGCAAGCACCACATACAAGTACATACTATTAAATCAACAAACAACATGTTTTATGCCATTTTGTGTTAGTTGGATTTTGTTTCTTGAGCTATTCTAATTTTTTTTTCTTTTAAAAGGAAAGCTGATCCCATCGACTATTATTTTATAACTGCCATATTTGGTCTTCTGCTACCTTATTTAATATTATACTTTCTGTTCTGTAGGCTTTTTTTGGTGATTTCCTTTGTTTTCTGTCTTTTGGTATATGGACTATATTTTCTTTCCTTTTATTTTCTCCAGGGTTTTAAGAATTATATGTCCTACTTTTAAATACTGTTGGTGGTTACTTTTAAGTTTTTCAAAAGTGTTCTTTAACCTACTCTTGTCTAAAGAGTAGACTCAAGCGTGAAATAGGAAACACACAACCAATTCAATGGCATTAAGTGTAAACATTTGATGCCCACCCCTTCCCTCCACCAATTTGTTGCTGAAACAGTTTAACAAACAGGAAAAAGAATACTCTCTCTCCCATCCAGGAACTAAAAGGGGTTTCCAACAACACACCAGAAGCTTCTAGTTTCCCTGGGGTTTTTCAGTCGGTGCAGAGCCAAGTGGAGAGGCCTGCCAGGTAGGCCACTGTCCCACCATCACCCATCGCAGCGCAAAGCAGGTTCCCTGCCTTTCCACCCTATCAGACGTAGCCTAACAAGGCAGCAGGATGAGACTGCTCCTTATGCCTGAATATGCAAGAAGACAGAGCAAACCAAACACTATTGGTGAGGCCAAGCAAAGCTCAGGGAGCCACTGGCAGGCTATTTTAATACATAAGAATCAACAAAAAGAGAAGAAAACTAAAGAGTGAGAAGAGAAGATTTTTTTAAAGAGCAAAAAGTGAGGAGAGAAGTAACAGGAGAGATTAAGTAAGCAACAGAGGAGTGCAGAAAGATCAACCTTGTCTTAAGTTGTATCTTCTACAGAATGCTTCCCATCTACCTTGCAGCAAAATGAGACTGAGTTAATTTTGGATGATTATTTCCCTCATTTATCAGTTAGTCATTCCACAGACATTTTCTGAACACCTATCATGTGCGAGGCTGCGTGTTAGCAAATCAGGAACCACTAGGCTGGACGCTCCCAGTCTAAAAGTAAGAATTCATGTAATAACATGAATTAAGTTGCAAGCCGGTTAAAATGATGAAAGAACTTCCAAGTTGCTTGGAGTTTGCTCTGATACCTAAAGCAACCTCTTACCTGCCTTGGCCTCCCTCCTACTCTGGCCATTTTTATTAGCAGCTCCCATACATTCCTGTCCAGAGAGAGGCACACATCTGATGTGATGGAGTTACCTTCAGTTTTCTCTCTTTCTCCAGTGCAATGGAATTGATGGTGGTGAGCTCAATGCAGATGAAGCTGAGCATGATGAAAAAAGGGAACTCATTCTGAAGGACCAGGAAGAAACTGTCCTGGACACAGGCTCCATGTGGGAATCTCTTCAGAAGCACATTGAGACTCTCAAACAACTTGGTCGTCTCACTGGGAGTGTGGTGCCACATAATGGCTTTATCTGTTGCACGCTGTATGGCCAGGAAGATTTCTTTGTTGTATCCTACAGGAGAAAGCAGTGGATATCAAGTATAAGAGATTAAGAATGAAGATGAAAAACAACAGATAATTCAGATGGGTCATGGCTAGCCATTCACACACAGACAGGAATAGAAAAGGCATTCCTATAGCCAAGATGCTACAATATGGAAGAAAGAGCAGAAAGTCACAATGGGACCCCTGTGGCTGAGGGACAGTGTCTTTTATCAGAAAATGGGGTAAAGTTGTTCTGGGCAGACAAAATAAGGGATACCCAATATTACAATCTTCCAGGTGGGACTGCATCTTCTCCCCTAAGTACTCAGGCTTCAGGGAAAGTGTGCCCATTCTGCAGTTTTGCTCATCCAGCACATACGAGTAGTTAAATTCAAAGCACTTGGAAGACACAGCCCCCCTCAACTGCTGTGACCTGTCTCTGAGTTGTCACTACTGTAGTCCAAGGGTTATGGTCACTGAATTTTGCTGCCAAGCCTCAAAAACAGTCTTTACCATAAGTAACCCTTGTTTCAATACAGCACAGCTGGTGTGCTAAGGTCAGCTTTGGGGAACAATAGATTGAAAGGCAAAGAGCCCTGGTTTTGGAGTCTTCTACGAAATAATGGCCCCACTTCCAAGCAAGGATCACCAGGCCTCCAAACCGGCAGAGCCAGGGTCGGGTATGCCAGCACTGGAGTTGAGGGGACTAAGGTCTTCTGTTGGCCTAGACCTAGGCAGGCCTCCAGATCTGTCAGGATGAAAAAGGCAGGAACAAATTTGATGATAAAGTTCTGGGAACTATTACATTTTCTTGACTGCAGAACTGCTCACATCTTTTCTAGAATCACATGAAACTATAAACCCTGGGACTTGGATTCCCACTTGGGGGGCTTGCAAGCCCACGGCTTCAGGTCAATTGTGTGGTCACTCTACAAGGTGGTGCAGACTGTCAACTTAATTTTCTAAGAGCAGTTAGTTCCCTAGAGGATGGTCACCCTAAACCCCTCACAAAGAGGGAGACCAAAACTCGACAGTGAAGTGGAGGGCCTGAGTCCAAGAGAGGATCAGTTCGTGGGACTCCAGTCAGGAATACGATGCTTATTGTGGAGGAGAGAGGATGAGCAGATCTCCACGTTGCCCCACTGTTCTCCCATAGTCTGCAGAGAGTTAACGGCAGGTACACATTTTTATAAGCAGAAAAGTTAACACATACAGAAACATAAAGAAGGCACTTGTTCCTGTAAAATGCTTCCATTCTTCTCTCGAACAATTCAGTATCAGTACAAAACAATCAAATGCATAACTGCTGGACTAACTTACTCTAGAATGTAAGCGCTTTACAGAATGCCACATTTCTAAATGTAACTCCTTCAACCTCTTCTGAAATGTTAGTTTAGCAAGTGTTCAGAGAGCAAAAACAACACAAATAGCATCATAAATATGGGACAAAAGCAGGCTGTACTCATGATAACACACAGAGGCTTCCTCACTAGGGGATCCCCCATCGGAAAGTCCATAGTCCCAGGGTTCTTGGTTTAGGTTAGGAGGATAAAGATAGGATGTGCTCCAGCCTTGAAAGTCATCTTCATGGAGTATTAGCCTCAAGAATAAATAATTCCTCTGAAAACAACTGAAGCGCAAGTAATACTTAACCTATGAAGAATAAAGAGAAACAAATTCGGTCATGAGATTGTGAAACTCAGAAAAGGAACAGGACAGAGCAAGGGTGTGCCTGACGTCAGCTGCGATGGGAGGAAAGGCACCCACAGTGGTAGATGCCCCTCTGCGGAGCACACTGTAGTTGTGGTCTTCTCTGCATTCTGCTGTGACCATTCTAAGAAACAGACAAGGGGCTACTGAGCCCCCATCCGGAAAGGAGTGCTGCAGAACAGTTCTGAGTGCAGGCTCTGGAGCCAGACCACCTGGATCCAAACCCCAATCTCCTAATGAATAGCCATGGCACTTTTGGCAAATTACTTAATCTTCTTGCCTTGGTTTCCTCATCAGTAAAATGGGAATGATGTTAACAGTACCTACCTCAGAGGTGCTGTGGGGTCAAGTGAGATGGTCCCTGTGATGGGCCTGGCATGAGTAAGTGTTCGAAAAATGCCTTGTCTCCACCTACCAACATCCCATGCCAGTTCTAACAACTGATCATTAGATAGACTGTACAGCACAACACAAAAGCTCTACATTAGTGGTTTTCCCATCCTAAAGCAGAAAACAAGTATTCTGATATTTAAAACACTGCCTTTTCCTTAAACAAACAGACCTACCATATCTGAAGTCTGTGGGATTAGTAATAATGACAATAACTATTCCTTCTGGAAAATGCCTCTGCTCCAGGCTCTGTTCTAAGCACTTTATAGGCATAAATTCATTTAATCCTCACAATGGTTCTATGAGTTAGGAACTACTATCAATCTCATTACACTGATTAGGAAACTGAGGCCTAGGAATGTTAGTGACTGTCCCAAGGTTACACAGTAAGACGCTGCAGAGCTGGGACTCCAGTCTATGGAGTCTGGCATTGGGGCTCGCTTCTGTAATCCAGCAGCTGAAAATATGCCGTCCTGTACCCTTGCGACAGAGGCTTACTCCAAAAAAGTCTTCTCTTTTAAAGAATCTGAAAACTGGAAGGGATCTCAAAGTCCAGGATATAAGATATAAAATCAGGAGTATTCTCTTACCTCCTCTGGAAATAAGATTGCCACCAGCTGACAAAGCTGACTAGAGGCAGCTCAGGTAACAAGACTGCTTATTGAACTGATGCTCAAGGCTGGGTAGCACAATAAGGTTGTGATGGAAAAGATGCTCTTACCTCAAGTGGCAAGGGCTCCTTGCTGTCATTGAAGTCATGATCAAAACCAATTCCAGTCAATACGTAGAAAGCTTTGGGATCCTGAATTATGTAATTTTCAAATGAAGGTACTGAAGGATAGCCTAGAACTACAGAGAGAAAAATCCAGTTAGTGAGTGGCTGGTGGGAAGGCAAATGCTGCCCAACTATCCTCTTTCTACCAAAGGAGATATGGTCTTGCCAGCTTCTCAACTGAAGGCTGGAAACCGTCATTCACTCAGTCCTTCATTCTGCAAACAAATGGGCGCATCTTGTGTAAGATGCCCCGGGCTGTGCTAGGCAGTGGGAACACAAAGTCAAATGATAACAGCCTCAGCCTCCGTGGCATTCTGAAAGCTCTTGTATTCGAGTTCTTCTTAGCTAGGTCGCACTTAGGGCTACAGTACATAGAGCACGATTCTTGTCCATGTTAGTGAGGAAATTATTGCTCCATTGCAGCCTTCTCTTCACGGTTATAACAACCAAAAGTGGAAACAAAATCATAAAGAAATATAGCTGCTCTGATGAGAGAAGTAATTTCTATAGTCACCTGCCCTCACATCTGACTGACAATTTAATACAGGATCCTCCTTGAAAATAATTCTTTCTCAGAATGTTGAAGGTGTTACTACACTGTTTAGGATGCAGCGTTGCTGAGTGTAATGTGTGATTTCCTTGTAGGTAACCAGAAGCCAGTGAGACTTCTATTCCTTAATCTCTGGGTTCAGAAACGTCACTAATACATGCCCAAGTTTGCTCTTTTTTGTTCCCCTGTTTGTAACTAGTGAACCCGTCCAAGCTGGAAATGCTGGTGTTCAGAAATCTTTTCTATATTACTTTGTTTTCCTCCCCTCATTTGTCTCCTTTCTTCCTTCTAGAAATCCAAGTAGATGAGGTGGGACTTCCAGACCTGCCCTTCATGTCTAACCCACCTTTCATACTTTCCATTTCTTTGTCTCTTTGCTTTACATTCTCAGAGGCTTCCTTGACTTTATCTTCCCCATCACCAGTAGAACCTCAAACATGTCCATTTTATTATCTCCATGAAAGTTATTTTGATAATCGTTTTTAATTTCCAAGTCCTCTTTCTGTTTCTTTCATTGTTTCCTTTTCACATGAGTCCAGTTTCATTTTGGAGTGGCAATATTTTCTCAAATGTCTCTGAAAATACTAATGAGAATTTTTCATTAACTAGGTTTAAAAAAAAAAACAGGGCATGCACATGGTAAAACTTTGAATGATACTAAAGGTTAAAAGGTGAAGCATCATTCACCTACCATCAGCCCCCAATTCCTTTATCATGACACAATCTCTTTAAGCCACTTTCGTTTGTATGTTTAAAAAAAAAAAATCTATGACTTATGTTTTTGGCCATGATGGAGTAACGGAGATTGAATTTACCCTCTTACCACAAATAACCAGAAAACTGGACAGGAAAGAAAAGAATCAAGAATCAGACAATGGACAATACGCAGCACAGCATTATGATTCCTGAGAAAAGAGAAACAAACAAGGTAATCACTAAGATTGCCCTGGTTTTCTGTCTGGAGGCACATTTCAGACCATAGAATAGGGAGGGGAAACCCAAGTGGAACGCAGCTATGTGGCTGCATTGACAGAGATTAGAGTTTGAAGAGTCTGAAATGGCTAAGAGTTGCAGGGCAGAGTTCCCAAGAGAAGAAGCCTGTGCTTGGAAATCGCCCTAGAAATCTGCACAGAGGACCCCTTTAATGAATACTAAGATATGCCCTGCCTGAGCAAACAGGAAAGTATGAGCTAAGTGGTGCCCAGAGCCCACATAACACCAGGAGGCATTTGAGTTCTGACCAGCCAGTGTGGACAGTTCCTGGTGATCACTTGAGGCATTCAGAAGAGTCACACCTCAGTAATGGGATAAATTATCTTTAAAGTAAAAGCTGTTCCACACCTTCCCCACAAAAAAGGTTAAAAGTCTTGATAGACTTTTTGATGAAACTGAACTTTAACTTTCTACCAGAACAAAACCCATTCTTTAAAGAAAAGCAACCACTTGATCCATGAAAGTTGAGACTTGATCCAGTTCTCAAATTGTACGATCAAGACTTTGTTTTGTAGATAAGTTCATTGGTACCCTTTTTTTAGATTCCACATATAAGCGATATCATATATTTGTCTTTCTCTGTCTGAATTTTTTTTAATTAATTAATTAATTTATTTATTTTTGGCTGCATTGGGTCTTCGTTGCCGTGCACGGGCTTTTCTCTAGTTGCAGTGAGCGGGGGCTACTCTTCCTTGCGGTGCACGGGCTTCTGATTACGGTGGCTTCTCTTGTTGCGGAGCACGGACTCTAAGCTCGCGGGCTTCAGTAGTTGTGGCTTGCGGGCTCTAGAGAGCAGGCTCAGTAGTTGTGGCTCACAGGCTTTGTTGCTCCGTGGCATGTGGGATCTTCCCGGACCAGGGCTCGAACCCATGTCCCCTGCATTGGCAGGTGGATTCTTAACCACAGCGCCACCAGGGAAGTCCCTCTCTGTCTGATTTACTTCACTCAGTATGATGGTGGGGGGGAGGGGTAAACTGGGAGATTGGGATTGACATATACACACTACTATATATAAAATAGATAACTAATAAGAACCTGCTGTATAGAACAGGGAAATCTACTCAATACTCTGTAATGGCCTATATGGGAAAAGAATCTAAAAAAGAGTGGATATATGTATATGTATAACTGATTCATTTTGCTGTACACCTGAAACTAACACAACATTGTAAATCAACTATACTTCAATAAAAATTTTTTTTTAAAAAGACTTTTCTTTCTCTCCCTCCATATCACTTCTTTGATGTCCTAAGACAGTTGCTAGCAGTTCCTGGGACTAAGACTTCCCAGTTCAAGTTCTGAATTGAATAACAAGGGCCCTGTCTCTTAACCTTTCTTCTATATTTTGTCATTTCATCTCTCTCTGTGTTGTATTCTGAAAATTTCCTTCAGATCTATCTTCCAATTCACCAGTTTTACCTTCAGCTGAGTTTTATATTTTGATCATTTTATTTTTCACCTCTGGAAGTTCTGTTTGGTTCTTTTTTTCCCCCTCACACCTGCTAGGTGACTCTTTATAGTGAAATGCTATCTACAAATACTTTCAAGTTGTCTTTTATTTCTTTAAATCTAGTAAACATAGTGATTTTATAATGTGAGGCTAATAATTCCATTATCTGAAATATTTCTGGTTCTGTTTTTGCCATCGATTGTTCATACTGATCTTCATCCTTGCTGTCTTGTTTCCTGGTGTGTGCTCATTGACCGTGATACACTTGTGGCCACCCTTCTTTGAGATACAGAATCACAGCATGTTCCTCCAGAGGTTTACATTTGCATCTGGCAGTCGACATCTCACTCCATAGTTTGAGGGGTTTTCTTTGGACAACCAGTTGATGTGAATTTGAGCTACAAATCCCCGGGACGGGTGCACCTGCTGCTGTGCTCAGTTCGGAGGCAACACTCCTCACAGCCCCTCAGGGGTGGGAATGAGATGTGTTTTCTTCTGGCTCAACCTTACACTAAGAGTACAGACATTTGGGATCCCAGCTCTATGGGGAGATGGTCTCCTGTGAGACATCCCTCCTGAATGAGCCTTGACTTTTTCTTCTTTCCCTCTGTGCCTTACAAGGCTTGAAACTACATCTCAGTTTCCCCTCATATGATGCAGTTTTCATAAGAAGCAGTTTGAGGACTCCACTGACCTCTCTGGGTTCTTTCCTTCACCTCGCTTTTTTTTTTTAAGAAAAATATCTAAGAATATGGAAATATTTTAACAATACAGTAAATAAAAAGTAGGTTACAAAGAGTTCATACAAAATGATCCTATTTTTATTAGAAAAAGGGCAGGAAGGGTGTATGTGAGGTTTTAAACAGCATTTGTATCTGGGTGATAGGATTATGAGTAAATTTTCCTTTTATCCTATATATGGGTTTTTTTGTTATTGTTGTTATTTTGTTTCCTTAGCCTTATTTAGGTTTCTTTTTAAACACACACATATACATACACACATATTTGGTTAAATTGCACAAAATAGCATACATACAGGAAGGCATATGAAACACAAATGTTCAGTTTAATGAACAATTATAAAATTAACATCTAAGTAATTACCCCTTGGATCAAGAAATAAAATATTTTTACCCTATGTTGTTTGTCTTGATGGTTCCTTACTGTCTATTTAGTTCTTTAATACTTTTAAGAACATGTTTTAATATTTATCCAGCATCTGTTTTTCAAAAAGAGGGTTGATCCAAATAACCTAGTCTGCCATAATACCAGAAGCAGAAGAGCAATAATCTTTTTCCCAGAAATTCCCAGGAAAAAAATCTAAGTGTTTCCTTGAGTCTTACTGAGTTATGTGTCTTCCCTGGACGAATCCCTATAGCAAGGGGACTGCCAAGTGCAGACTGGTGTAGACAGAGGTTACATGACTCATCCTGAGCCCAGGGTGGAGTCATCATGGGCTCAGAGTGGGAGAGGGATCAGGCCTCCAGGGAGAAATAGGCTGTGCATATGTCAAAAGGGTCGATAGATGCTGGGAAGACAAAAACCCAGAAGTCTACCACAGTTTGGAAGGGATCCTCAAACTATTGTTTGTCCTTACTTCTAGGGTGGAGGATTTGCTTAGGGGAATGGAATGAAGAGGGGAGTTTAACTTTTATTATCTTTTTATATTGTTTGAAATTTTCAGTGCAAGGAATTCTTGTATTTATTGTAAATTTTAAGATGCTTTAAAAATTTTTTTTAATTCCAGAAAAATACATCCCTAACAGTTAACAAAGAATTCTGGGAAGTGGGATTAGGGATGGGAACTTTAACTTTTTACATTAAACACTGCATTGTTTCATGTATCATTCTGTAATGAGAGAGGGAGGAAAAGAAGGCAGAAAACTGCTTGAGGACAAAAAGTGAGCAAGGAAGACTCCAGTGGAAATGGCAGGGAGGTAGAAATAGATGAAGATTACAGTATCACAGCATTCAAAGCAGTACAGAATTCCAAAGAGATGGATGAAAGCAAAAGATGGATGAAAGCATCCCTGTCACAATGAGGACAAAGAAAAGAAGAGGGGAAAGAAAGCACTGGATTTGGCAAATAGCAAGGCATCTTTCCCTTCCTGATGTCTGCAAATTCTAGCCCCTTCCAATCACTCTTCCAGAGAATAACCAGAGAAACCTTTTTAAAACAAATTACATTGCAGCATAACCTGTCTTCTTAAAACCACTTCAATGGTTCCTTCTGCATGTAGAAGAAAACCCAAACACTCTAACAAGGCCTGCAAAGCTCTGCATTATGTGGCTCCTACAGACATTTCAAACCTCATCTAACTCTCTCAACTTACTTCAGCTTCCCTTGATGACTTTCAGATCCTCAAACACCTCAGGGCCTGGCTACTCGCTGTGCCCCTGCCTGGATAGCTCCTGCCTCCTGAAACCCACCACCCTCCCATTTCCTATGGCTTGTTCTTTATCATCATGTTTTATCTAAATTATCACCTCACCACGGAGGAATTCTGGGGTTTTTTCTTTTAATTTCGTAATCTCATATTTATAAAAGGTAACTAAATTAGAATAGTATTTTACAATACTAGGCAAACATAAAGCACAACTTTCAAAACAGAAGTTCCCACACATTTTACCACTGAGGTCCTTTAAAAGAATTGTCTCCATTGAGTGGCACTCAAAGCTGAGAGAGGAGAACTTTTTCTTTTCACGTTCTACCTTATATATTATTAGAATACTTTATAAAAACATATATTACAATTATAGGAACTTTGAAAAATTACTCCATATTTTGAAAAATTTTATCTACCTAACTGCATTCATTCAATAAATATGTATTGAGTACCTACTGTGTGCCAGGCACAGTGTATGAACAAAACACACATAGTCTTCTGCCTTCACGGAGGTGGAACCTAGCAGGGAAAGGCAGACAATGCACAGGAAGCAGTGAGTGGCAATGTAATTAAACATTTATCAAAATGCTATGAACATATTCAACAGGATTCTGTGAGAGAGAAAAAGGCAGAGATGGGAAACCTAAAACCTACATTTCTAAGTGCCATTTTAGTTGAAACCTGAATGATAAGAAGGAGCAACCCACAGGAAGACCTGGGGGCAAAACATTTTGTCAGAAGGGAGGAAAGGCTCACAGATTCCGGGAATTGAAAGGTGGCAACACCACCAGTATGGGAGCACAAGGAAGAGAGGAAGCCGGCAAGACTGGGGAAGGGTTTGGTTGACTCCCAGTGCAACGGGAAGTCACTGAAGGGGCTGAAGCAGGAGATTGGCCAGATCCCACAGATCTTTTAAAGATCTTTTTGGCTCCACATAGAGACTGGATGAGAATGGGACAAGAAGAGGAGGAAAGAGACCAGTTAAAAGGCTAATTCAGAAACTCTGAATGTTTTGTCTTTTATTAGTCAGAGACATATTATGACTGCAAACCAGGATTAATATGAGATAACCAGTGTCGCTACAGTGAGTTAAAAACAAATACGTAACATTTTAACTAGCCTTGAAGCCTTGTGACATAAATATACAAGTCTCTTGTGCGTTGTGTGAAACAGTAACTATACCTCGTGAACTGCTTTCCCCCAACTACCACCTTTGCAGACTCTTAAGAATTCGGAGACCCCAGATTTGGAATCAGTACTGTAAGGACTCACAGGAAAAAACTTCAAACTATACTTTATAAAAATACCCCCTCTATCCTTCCCGCATCTTTACGTCTAACCTTCAATCTCAACGCCAAAGGTTTTTTCCACACTTTCAGTGATACTCTTCAAAGTTTCACTTTTGGAAGGGATATAAACTAGTTGAAATCTATTTTTCAGAGGATATTGATTGAAGAATTCTGGCAGTGAAGTGATATCAATTGCACAGTAGTCGACAGAAGGTCTATTTCTTGGCAAACTACCAAAACGAAGATACATTACAATTGCAGAAAATAGTAATGGCATCAAGATTTCAAGGACAGTTACCAGAGTCTTTCGTTTCTAAAATAAAAACAAAAGCCGTATGTTAATCCAAAATAGAACACAAGCATTAAGTGGCTATGTGGCAAATGTTCTTCCATTAAGACCGTTTTCAATCAACTATACTTCACTAAAATATATATTACATATATAAATAAAAGAATGCTTTCATTTCTTCCAGCCTCCCTGTACAACACATGACAAAGAAAAAAACAGAATGAGAATTAGCTAGAAACATCTCCTTTTATTTTTTCTATAACACCAATGGCTAGAAATCAGTAACAATGATGCTACCTTCAATAATTAGGGCTAACAGAATTACTGTGGAAACATGGCTCATTTGCACAAAAGGGCCCCTTTACAAGTAAAGTTCTTAATTTTTTCTTTACTCCATTATTAGAAACGAATTTAACTAAATATTTCAGTTCCTCCCAAGGAGACTCACATTTTCCCTACAGATAACCATACCTACCTTTAAAATGAAATTCTTCCAGAGAAGAAGTTTTAAGTTCCTGAACATTGTCATTTTTCTAGCTGAAGAGGAGGGATCACCACTAGTCGGGAAACAAATGGGGGAAATATTATGCATAACATAAAAATGTTGAATTACTCTTTCATCCTTGAAAAGCTTTCTTCTCTTAGGCTTTCAGAACATCGTTCTGGACTACTTTTCCTCCTTCCTTTCTAGCAGTTCCTTCTCTTTTTTGCTGACTCCTCCTCCCTTCCCCCCCCCCTAAATATTAAAGTGCTCCAGGGCTCCATCTGTGGACTCATCTCTTTTCCAGCGGCACTCACTCCGAAGGTGCTCCCACTCACTATTTTGGGTTTAAATCCATCTACATGATGACTTTTAAATTTATATTTCCAGCCTTGACCTTGCCTTTAACTCTAGACCCAAATGCCCAATTGCCTGCTTGCCATCTCCACTTAACCTGTCAAAACGGGGCTACTCATATTTCTTCTAAAACAGATCATCCTACAGTCTTCCTCATCTCAATGAATGTCAGTTCCACTCTTTGAGTTACACAGGGTTACTGACTGTACTTACAAAATATACCCAGAATTCAATCTCTTTTCACCACCCCTTCTCTTATCACCCTGGTCCAACACCACCTCATCTCTTGCCTGGATTTCTGCAAGAGCCTCCTCAGTGGTATCAATGTGTCTGCTCCTGCCACCCTGTGATCCATTCTCCCTGCACTAGCAAGAGTGATCCTGTTCAAGTCGGGTCACACCCACTCCTTTGCTCAAAACTCTCTAATGGCTTGCATTTCGCTCCAAGGAAGAGCCTAGCCTTTACGATGAGCTACAAAGCTCTAGGGGATACAACCTGTTACCTCCCTCATCTCTTCTCACTTCATTTCCTGGTCTACTTCCCCTCCTTCTCCCGCTCCTGTGTCACAGGCCTAGAACAGAGAAACCACAGTTCTGCCTCAAACCTTTGCACTTGCTATTTCCTCTGCCCAGCACACACTTCCCTCATGTGTTGACATGGCTAGCTCTCCTACTTCTTTCAGATCTTTATTTAAAAGTCACTTTCTCAATGAGGCCTTTCCTGATCATCCTATATAAAATTTCAAAAACACTAAACATTTTGTATCAATCTTCCCTGTTATTTTTGCTTCTTAGCACTTTTAAACTATTTAACGTTGTATTTATTTAACTTATTTATCTGATTTAATATGATTTCTCTACTAGAATTCACATGCTCCATGAAGGCAGGGAATTTTTTTGTCTTTTCTTTTTTTTCTTCACCATTGAATCCCCAGACATAAGAGTAGGGCCAGCATGTGGTAGTCATTCAGCAATATTGAATGAATAAATAAATTAATTAAAGGGTAGGCAATTTTTGTAGGCATGTGGTTGGAACAGACATGATTGTGAGGAAAGAAAAACACTTTGGATAGCACCAAGTTCCTTCCCTTTTCAGTCTTTGTTTCCCAAGTGTAACATATGCTTTAATTTTTAGATACTACCACAATGAGCTTTTCTTTTTCAGAAAAACATTTTTCCATTGAGGAAATATGCATATTTTTCCTCCAGTTAAAGTATCTCTGACGTTGTGCATTAGAAATTAAAGAAACTGGGACTTCCCTGGAAGTCCAGTGGTTATGACTCCATGCTCCCAATGCAGGGGGCACGGGTTCGATCCCTGGTTGTGTAACTAAGATCCCGCATGCCGCACCACGCGGCCAAAAAAAAAAAAAAAGAAAGAAATTAAAGAAACAGCATTATGACTAGTACATGAAATACCACTGAATTGTACAATTTAAAATGGCTAATTATGTGTTATGTGAATTTCCCCTCGATGAACAAAAGTAGTGAATGTAGTGATGCACTTATTTAGTCAGCTATTGCTGCCATAAACTTATAGGGCAAACACCACACCAGAACTCAGTGGCCTACAACAACAGGCACTTATTTCCTGCTTATGGGTCTGCTGGAAAGTTGTGGCTGTACTGGCCTCCTGGGATTGGCTGGACTTATCTTCAGGCCTGTCATGGGCTGAATTGTGCCCCCCCCACCAAATTCACATGTTGAAGTCCTAACCCCCAGTACCTCAAATGTGACTGTATTTGGAGTTAGGGCCTTTAAAGAGGTGATTCAGTTCAAATGAGGTCGTTAGGGTGGGCCCTAATCCAATCTGACTGGTGTTCTTAGAAGAGGAGGAAATCTGGACGCACAAAGAGGAGCCAGGGATGCATGGGCACAGAGGAAAGACCATGTGAAGACACAGCAAGAAGACAGCCACCTGCAAGTTGAAGAGAAAAGTCTCAGAAGAACGCAAACCTGCTGACACCTAGATCTTAGACTTCCAGGCTCCAGAACTGTGAGAAAATAAATTTCTGTTCTTTAAGTCACCTCATCTGTGGTATTTTGTTATAGCAGCCCTAGCAAACTAATACAGATTTGCTCTATGTGTCTCCTCAGACCAGCTACCAGCTGGAGCATGTTATTCTAATAGCAAGAGGCCAAGCCAAACCACACAGATACGCTGAAAGCTTCTGCTCATACACTTGCTAAGCATTCCACTGGCCAGAGCAAACCCCACAGCCAAGCCCAGTATTAGCACAACAGGGAAAGAAACTCTGACTACTCTAGTGGGGGGCACTGCAGCATCACATGGTAAAGGGCACAGATGTAAAATTTCATACAAGGAAAGAGTGAAGAACTAGGAACAATATCCACCTACCAAAACATTCAGCATTTAATTCTTTAAAAGTCGGCATTAGAATTTGCCAACCCTAACCCTCACCATGTAGATGAGGAAGTATTTTGGCTCATTACTGGCGCAACACAAATAAAAAGTAACAGCCAGGGACAATGAGAATACATGGTTTTCTCCAACCACATTTACAGTTCAGTGGACAGGAAAAAAATAAGAGCAGGTGGAGGTTTTCATATCTTTTAAAAATTTGTGATAATACAGGTAGACTGTTCCTTTTAAAGGAACGTTTATTGGGCTTCCCTGGTGGTGCAGTGGTTAAGAATCCACCTGTCAATGCAGGGGACACGGGTTCGAGACCTGCTCCAGGAAGATCCCACATGCCACGGAGCAACTAAGCCTGTGTGCCACAACTACTGAGCCTGTGCTCTAGAGCCCGTGTGCCACAACTACTGAAGCCCGCACACCTAGAGCCCATGCTCCGCAACAAAGAGAAGCCACTGCAATGAGAAGCCCGCACACTGCCACGAAGAGTAGCCCCCGCTCACCGCAACTAGAGAAAGCCCGCACACAGCAACAAAGACCCAACACAGCCATAAATAAATTAATTAATTTTTTAAAAAAAAGAAAGTTTATTTAGATTCTTGTAATGTACAATAACTGGCAATTATGCACTAAAGCAATTATGTTTTGAAGGCACTGTGTCTGGGAAAAACGATAGCATAAAAAGATCAGTAATGGAGCTCATTTTCATGGAACCCAGCGGTGGAAAATAAGCCTAGTAAGGGAAAATAATATATACAAAGGAAAACATTATAGCACAAGTAAAGTGAGAATCAAAAGAGATGCACTTAAGGATAAGCAAACTTAAGGACAAATGAAACAGAGTAAAAGTCTAGTAAGACCTCACAGGTATATGGTCACTTGATTTATAACAAAGCTGACACTGCAGAACACAGGGAAACAGTCTTTTCAACAAATGGCTCAGAGTCAATTGGCTGTCCACATGGAAAACAATGTATATTGACTCCTGCCTCCACCGCACACAAAATAGCAACTTCAGGGGAAATACAGATCGAAATGTGAAAGGTAAAACAATGAAGCTTTTAAGAAAAAAAATAGAACATATTCATGACCTTGAAGTAGGTAAAGATTTCTTAAACATGACTGCAAAGCACTAAATATAAAGAAAAAACGCTAGAAGGAATTATATCAAAATTAAGAATCTTTGTTCCATGAAAGACATCTACAACATCTGTAATACATACATCTGACAAACAACTGGTATATAGAATATTTAAAGAGCTCCTATAAGTCACTAAGAAAAAGACAGACATCTCAGTAGAAAAATAGGCAAGAGATTTGAACAGATGACTTCCAAAAGAGAATACCAAATGGCTAATAAACATGAAAAAGTGTTCAACCTATCTGGTCATCAGGGAAATGCATTTTAAAACCAAGAGCTGACACTGAGATGGAGATTTCTGCACAGGAAGTTTACTGGAGAGCACTCTCAAAATCAGTGCTTTGGAGAGTAAAGGAAGCAGGCCTGGGCAGAGAGAAGCCAGGCTGCAATGCAGTCAGAATAAAGGCCTCAGTCATTTCTGCAGGATCACATCACAACCAAACACAAACTATGATGAATTATCAGCCTCAAGCTCAATTATGAGGACAGGATTCAAACAGGTCCCAGATAAGTAGAAAGGGGGTTAAGGAAAGTCCATTTATGCTATATTTGGGAAAACAGATGACTGAGATAGAAAAAGAAAAAATGGGCTTAAAATAAGCAACACAGTAACTATTCAGAATTTCTACAAGAACATATTACTACCCCTTTGACCCACCAATCCCACTTCTAGGAATCTACTCTACAGACATACTTGCACAAGTATGAAATGACATATGTACAAGGTTATTCATTGCAGCAGTGTTCATAACAGCAAAGAATTGTAAACAGCCCAGTATCCATCAATAGGGGATTAGTTATAAAAACTATTATTTATCTAAACAATGAAGTAATGTGCGATCTTTAAAAAAAAAAGGAAGAGCTCTATGTACTAGCAGAATTCTGGGATCTGCAAGATATACGTGAGAAAATATATTTTCTTATTTATAATAAATGTGAGAAAATATATGAGAAAAAGAATAGAGACAAAAGAAATAGAAACAAGATTACAGATAGAAAAGATAAAAAGATATGTAAGATGCAGATAATTAATATTCCTGAAATAGAGAATGGTGTGTTGGTCTTCTTGGGCTGCCATAACAAATACCATAGACTCGATGGCTTAAACAACAGAAATTTATTTTCTTACAGTTCTGGGGGCTAGAAGACTGAGATCAGGGTGCCAGCATAGTCAGGTCTCAGTGAGAGCTTACTTCTTGGCTTACAGATGGCCACCTTCTCACCGTGTCCTCCCATGATGGAGAGAGACTTCCCTCTCTTTTCCTCTTCTTATAGGACCAGTCCTATCAGATTAGGGCCCTACTCTTATGGCCTCATTTAACCTCAATTACCTAAAAACTCTATCTCCAGATGAGTCACATTGGGAGTTTGGGCTTCAACATATGAATTTTAGGGGAATACAATTCAATCCATAGCAAATGGCATAATTAGAACAGAAATATATATATATTTAAATACGTGTGTATTAGGAGAAAACGTGTCAAATGAAGGAATAGCTAAATCAGAAAAAAAAGTGTTTTAAAGATCCTCATGTTCCAATAAAAACCTAAATAGAACTGTAAAAATAGAGACCATCCTGGTGAATCACTGAACTTCAAGGATAAAGAAATATTCCTACAAGCATCCAGGTAAAAAAACCCCACAAAATACCAACTCAAATCACTGACCAGAAGGGAGAAAATCAGTCCACCCTCTCTCAGTCCTCTCCCCAGAGACTGTCAGCAGACAGTACAGGAATATCCTCAGAGGATGGAGGCAAAAGAGTACAATTCTAAGATGTTATAATCAGCTAAGTTAACAGGCAGACATTTTCAAGCACGCAAACATCGATGGACCCATAAACACCCTTGAAAAAAATTGAGGATGAAATGCAATCAGTGCTCAAATGATTCCAAATAACTCAGAAATGGGGCAGCTTTCACAAGAAAGTACTTGTAGTGGGCACTGAATTTAATGCGCATCTCAAACTTGAAGTGTCCACAAAGGTACTCTTGATTTTATTCTCTCTGCCTTTTCTACTATCCAGCTCAGTAAATGGTAAGTCTATACCAGTTGCTTAAGCCAAAAATTTAGGTTTTAACCTTAATCTCTTTCCCTCACCTCTCATATCAAATCCATCAGTAAGTCCTGATGATTCTGTCTCTGAAAGATATCTCAATGCCATCCACTTCTTTTCTTGTTTCAGTTACAAGCATCAGAAGTCCAATTCAACCTAGCTTAAGCACCCGCCCCCCACAAAAGGATTCATTACTCAGATAACTGCAAGTCCAAAGTGGAATAAACTACAGAACACAGCTGAATCCAAGTATTCAAATAATATAATCAAAGTTTGTCTCTCTCTCTCCATTCTACTTTCCTCTGTGTATCTTCTTGTCAGGCAGTCTCTAAATACATGGTGGGGTGGGGGGAGGAGATGGCCCCCAGGAGCTCTAGGCTTATATCAAAATCCCACAGAGAAGAGTGTCTCCTTCCTGGTAGTTCCTAGGAGGACTCTTATTGGGTTAGCTTGGGTCCCAGCAGAGTGGCAGGCGTAAGGAGGGTATGGAAAATGGGGGAGAAGAGGTCAGCATCTCCTGAACTATATGGAATAGTTACCCCACACAAACATACACACACACAAAGAAGGTTTCTATTACCAGCAGAAATGGGGGGGGGTGCACAAAGCATACCTCCTTTGCTCTCCAGAAAAGAGAAATCCTTCCTACATACAAAATTTCCAAACTTCTCAGCCTAATATAATAAACCATCTATGTTCAACATAAAACACACTTGATCCCTCTTCAAAAGAAGATCTGCTATGTTTTGTGCAGTTTCTGTATCCAAGATCAAGGCTAGGCTGTCTGGGCAATGTGCATTTCTCTGGTCCTGGTCTACATGTGACTCCCTGGGCTATGGTAGTTTGGGCTAAAAGATGAGAATATGACCACCCAAGTCATCCAACATACACTGAAAGAGGGAAAACTGGTTGTATTTGCCATCCTTCATGGCCTTTCACAAGTAGGGAATAGGAGGCAATTTCCCTTCTGAGCAGCTGCAGAACCTTAGTAGCCCACTTCTTACTGGTGTGATTTTGAGAAACACCTAGAGACTAACTTAGGGGTTGAACAATTACAGAATTTTGCTTATTAAACATTCCCCCCATGCCCCAGAAATAAAACTCCAGTAAAATATCAGTCAGTTGCCAGTCAATTTACATTATGTTGGCTCCTTAAGCTAGGAACTAAAACCAGATACTCTGTCCAACCACAGGACTTGAGTTTGGATGGCAGCCATGGAGTTCTGTCTCTTTCCACAGATAAGGTCTCTCAGGTTCTCAGTTTACTACTTCTAGAAGACTTGACCCCTGACTCCAAAAGGACTGAGATATTGATGTGGTTCACTGAAATTAGTTTAGTGGAGTTCTTGTTGAAAATACTTTCTAAATGAAAATTCATCATTGCTGGTGTAATTCTGACTTAAAGTGTGCATTCAAATCATCCTTGGGGTCAAAATGTCCACCATATGAAAAAGGGTCAATATAAGTGGGTCAGAAAAGTTTATACACATCCATGGACTATTCATGAAAACAGAGTTGTGTCAACCATAAAGAAAATGTCAGATTCTAAAAAGCTGAATAATGCTGACCATATTCCTAGATCAAAATGTACTGAAAGTAAATATTAATAAAATAAAAGCACTAAGCACAGGAAAAACAAACAAACAAAAAAACAAAAAAACACTGCAAACTTTGAAAATTAAAAACTCTCTCCTAAACCACAAAACACTATATAGACCAAGAAAATGAGAGGCTATAGGTCATAGACTGGCAGAAAACATTTACAAAAGACATATGTCATAAAGGATTGTTATCCAAAATATAAAAAGAACTCATATAACTCAACAGTAAGAAAATGAACAATCAGATTTAAAAAATGAAAAAAAATTTAATGAGCAAAAGACCTGAAGTAAGGAAATGACAAATAAGTACATGAAAAGAGGCTCAACATCATTCATCATAGTGAATTGCAAATTAAAACAACAATGAGATACCACTACACACCTATTAGAATGGCCAAAATCCAAAATACTGACAATATCAAATGCTGGCTAGGACACGGAACAACAGGAAGTCTCATTCATTAATGGTAGGAATGCAAAATGGAACAGCCACTTTGAAAGACAGTTTTGCAGTTTCCTACAAAAGTACACATATTCTTACCATACAATTCAGCAAATGTGCTCCTTGGCATTTACCCAAATGAGATGAAAAACTATGTCCATACAAAAATCTGCACACAGATGTTTATAGCAATTTTACTCACAATTGCCCAAACTTGGAAACAACCAAGATGTCCTTCAGTAGGTGAATGGAAAACAACCTGTGATACACATAGACAATGAAATATTATTCAGTGCTAAAAAGAAATGAACTATCAACCATGAAAGACATGGAGAAAACTTAAATGCATATTACTAAGTGAGAGAAGCCAATCTGAAAAGCCTACACACTGTACGATTTCAATGATATGACATTCTGGAAAAGGCAAAACTATGGAGACGGTGAAAGGATCAGTGGTTGCCTGGGGTTGTTGGGGAGAGAGGGATGAATTGGTGACCCACAGAGGATTTTTAGGGCAGTGAAATTATTGTGTATGATACTATAATGGTGGATACATGTCATTATACATTTGTCAAGACCCATAGAATGTACAACACCAAGAGTGAACCCTACTGTAAACTATGGACTTTGGGGAATAATGATGTTGATAATGGAAGAGGCTGTGTCTGTAAGGGGACAAGGAGCATATGGAAAATCTCTGTACCTTCCTCTAAATCTTGCTGTGAACCTAAACCTGCTCTAAAAAATAAACTCTATTTAAAAAACTATACTGATGCAAAATTGTATCAACAGGAAAATTCATAATCCTAAACCCCTTCACTATTAAATTAGAAAATTTTAAAAGTCATACAAATTAAATTAAAAATCAATTAATTGGGAATGTGTGTAATTTTTTATTACACAGACCATAACTGGTTAAACTGATTCAAGGAACTAGGTCTGTGCAGTTACACAGCTGCAAGAGCTTCTTATAGGTCATTAACATCTTTATCACCCACTGTTAGGGATACTAAGGATGTGTATGATGCTTTAGCTTAATGAAAGTGTTGTTGATGAGAGGAAAGAAAGGCAATCTTTCTTAAACAAAATATAGATGTAATCAAATGTTCAGTTTATGTAGTTATAACTTGAAAGGTATTTTTAAAATATGATAGTTGAGATTCTGGCAAGAAGAGGATCACTGTTATAGTACGCATGACTATAGTCTGTAACAACCCTTTCCAATTGAAAGAATTGTTTATGTAATGTGTTTTCTTAATTCTAAATTTCTTAGAAACACAAGATATTGTTTCATAGCAGAGAGTTTAAATTTAAAAAGAGAAAAGAAGGATTGATGGTTGGGAAATAAAACCCCTAAAATAAATAATCCACTAGCACACCAAGTCAACACAAAAAGGGAGCCAACATACTAATTAAGAATAAAAAGGGGAGTTAATTTAATTGAGAATAAAAAAGGGAGTTAAGATTTATCCTTCTAAACTATTCCAACTGACATATCAATTAAGAATAAAAAAGGGAGTTAAGATTTATCCTTCTAAACTATTCCAAAAAGTTGCAAAGGAAGGAATGCTTCCAAACTCATTCTATGAGGCCAGCATCATCCTGATAACAAAACCAGACAAAAATATCACACAAAAAAAGTAAATTACAGGCCAATATCACTGGTGAATATAGATGCAAAAATCCTCAACAAAATATTAGCAAACCAAATTCAACAACACATTAAAAGGATCATATACCATGATCAGGTGGGATATATCCCAAGGATGCAAAGGTGGTTCAATATCCACAAATCAATCCATATGATACACCACATTAACATACTGAAGAATAAAAACCATATGATTTCTCAATAGATGCAAAAAAAAAAGCTTTTGACAAAATTTAACATCAATTAATGATAAAAACTCTCCACAAAGTGGGTATAGAGGGACCATTCCACAACCTAATAGGGCCATATATGATAAGCCCACAGCTAACATAATACTCAACAGTGAAAAGCTGAAAGCATTTCCTCTAAGATCAGGAATAAGACAAGGATGTCCACTCTTGCCACTTTCATTCAACATAGTATTGAAAGTCCTAGCCATAGCAATCAGACAAGAAAAAGAAATAAAAGGAATCCAAATTGGAAAGGAAGACGAAATAGGCAAACTACCTGAAAAAGAATTCAGAGTAATGATAGTAAAGATGATCCAAAATCTCAGAAACAGAATGGAGAAAATACAGGAAACATTTAACAAGGATCTAGAAGAACTAAACAGCAAACAAAGAGTGATGAACAACACAATTACTGAAATTAAAAATACTCTAGGGCTTCCCTGGTGGTGCAGTGGTTGAGAATCCGCTTGCCAATGCAGGGGACACGGGTTCGAGCCCTGGTCCAGGAAGATCCCACATGCCGCGGAACAAGTGGGCCCGTGAGCCACAACTACTGAGCCTGCGCATCTGGAGCCTGTGCTCCCCAACAAGAGAGGCCTTGACAGTGAGAGGCCCATGCACCGCGATGAAGAGTGGCCCCCGCTTGCTGCAACTAGAGAAAGCCCTCGCACAGAAACGAAGACTCAACACAGCTAAAAATAAATAAATAAATAAATAAATTAAAAGCAAAATACTCTAGGGCTTCCCTGGTGGCGCAGTGGTTGAAAGTCTGCCTGCTAATGCAGGGGACACAGGTTCGAGCCCTGGTCTGGGAAGATCCCACATGCCGCGGAGCAACTAGGCCCGTGAGCCACAACTACTGAGCCTGCGCATCTGGAGCCTGTGCTCCGCAACAAGAGAGGCCACGATAGTGAGAGGCCCGCGCACCGCGATGAAGAGTGGCCCCCAGTCGCCGCCAACTAGAGAAAGCCCTCGCACAGAAACGAAGACCCAACACAGCCAAAAATAAATAAATAAATAATTTTTTAAAAAAAGAAAGAAAAAAAAGAATTAAAAAAAAAATACTCTAGAAGGAATCAATAGCAGAATAACTGAGGCAGAAGAACGGATAAGTGAGCTGGAAGATAAAATGGTGGACATAACTGCCAGGGAGCAGAATAAAGAAAAAAGAATGAAAAGAATTGAGGACAGTCTCAGAGACCTCTTGGACAACATTAAACACAACAACATTTGAATTATAGGAGTCCCAGAAGAAGAAGGGAAAAAGAAAGGGTCTGAGAAAATATTTGAAGAGATTATAGTTGAAAACTTCCCTAACATGGGAAAGGAAATAGTCAATCAAGTCCAGGAAGCATAGAGAGTACCATACAGGATAAACCCAAAGAGAAACATGCCGAGGCACATATTAATCAAACTATCAAAAATTAAATACAAAGAAAAAATATTAAAAGCAGCAAGGGAAAAGCAACAAATAACATACAAGGGAATCCCCATAAGGTTAACAGCTGATCTTTCAGCAGAAACTCTGCAAGCCAGAAGGGAGTGGCAGGACATATTTAAAGTAATGAAAGGGGAAAAGCTACAACCAAGATTACTCGACCCACCAAGGATCTCGTTCAGATTCGACAGAGAAATTAAAACCTTTACAGACAAGCAAAAGCTAAGAGAATTCAGCACCACCAAATCAGCTTTACAACAAATGCTAAAGGAACTTCTCTAGGCAAGAAACACAAGAGAAGGAAAACACCTACAATAACAAACCCAAAACAATTAAGAAAATGGTAATAGGAACATACATATCGATAACTACCTTAAATGTAAATGGATTAAATGCTCTCACCAAAAGACACAGACTGGCTGAATGGATACAAAAACAAGACCCATACATATGCTGTCTACAAGAGACCCACTTCAGACCTAGGGACACATACAGACTGAAAGTGAGGGGGTGGAAAAAGATATTCCATGAAAATGGAAATCAAAAGAAAGCTGGACTAGCAGTTCTCATACCAGACAAAATAGACTTTAAAATAAAGACTATTACAAGAGACAAAGAAGGACACTACATAATGATCAAGGGATCAATCCAAGAAGAAGATATAACAATTGTAAATATTTATTCACCCAACATAGGAGCACCTCAATACATAAGGCAAATGCTAACAGCCATAAAAGGGGAAATCAATAGTAACACAATAATAGCAGGGGACTTTAACACCCCACTTTCACCAATGGACAGATCATACAAAATGAAAATAAATAAGGAAACACAACCTTTAAATGATACATTAAGCGAGATGCACTTAATTGATATTTATAGGACATTCCATCCAAAAACAACAGAATACACATTCTTCTCAAGTGCTCATGGAACATTGTCCAGGATAGAGTGTATCTTGGGTCACAAATCAAGCCTTGGTAAATTTAAGAAAATTGAAATCGTATCAAGTATCTTTTCCGACCACAACGCTGTGAGACTAGATATGAATTACAGGAAAAAAACTGTAAAAAATACAAACAGAGGGAGGCTAAACAATACACTACTAAATAACCAAGAGATCACTGAAGAAATCAAAGAGGAAATCAAAAAATACCTAGAAAAAAATAACAATGAAAACACGACGATCCAAAACCTATGGGATGCAGCAAAAGCAGTTCTAAGAGGGAAGTTTATAGCAATACAATCCTACCTCAAGAAACAGGAAACATCTCAAATAAACAACTTAACCTTACACCTAAAGCAATTAGAGAAAGAAGAACAAAAAAATCCCCAAAGTTAGCAGAAGGAAAGAAATCATAAAGATCAGATCAGAGATCAATGAAAAAGAAATGAAGGAAACAATAGCAAAGATCAATAAAACTAAAAGCTGGTTCTTTGAGAATATAAACAAAATTGATAAACCATTAGCCAGACTCATCAAGAAAAAAAGGGAGAAGACTCAAATCAACAGAATTATAAATGAAAAAGGAGACATAACAACTGACACTGCAGAAATACAAAGGATCATGAGAGATTACTACAAGCAACTATATGCCAATAAAATGGACAACCTGGAAGAAATGGACAAATTCTTAGAAAAGCACAACCTTCCGAGACTGAACCAGGGAGAAATAGAAAATATAAACAGACCCATCACAAGCACTGAAATTGAAACTGTGATTAAAAATCTTCCAACAAACAAAAGCCCAGGACCAGATGGCTTCACACGTGAATTCTATCAAACATTTAGAGAAGAGCTAACACCTATCCTTCTCAAACTCTTCCAAAATATAGCAGAGGGAGGAACACTCCCAAGCTCATTCTACAAGGCCACCATCACCCTGATACTAAAATCAGACGAAGATGTCACAAAAAAAGAAAACTACAGCCCAATATCTCTGATGAACATAGATGCAAAAATCCTCAACAAAATACTAGCAAACAGAATCCAACAGCACATTAAAAGGATCATACACCATGATCAAGTGGGGTTTATCCCAGGAATGCAAGGATTCTTCAATATACACAAATTAATCAATGTGATACACCATATTAACAAATTGAAGGATAAAAACCATATGATAATCTCAATAGATGCAGAAAAAGCTTTTGACAAAATTCAACACCCATTTATGATAAAAAAAACTCTCCAGAAAGCGGGCATAGAGGGAACCTACCTCAACATAATAAAGGCCATATATGACAAATCCACAGCCAACATCATCCTCAATGGTGAAAAACTGAAACCATTTCCACTAAGATCAGGAACAAGACAAGGTTGCCCACTCTCACCACTATTATTCAACATAGTTTTGGAAGTTTTAGCCACAGCAAACAGAGAAGAAAAAGAAATAAAAGGAATCCAAATCAGGAAAGAAGAAGTAAAACTGTCACTGTTTGCAGATGACATGACATTATACATAGAGAATCCTAAAGATGCTACCAGAAAACTACTAGAGCTAATCAATGAATTTGGTAGAGTAGCAGGATACAAAATTAATGCACAGAAATCTCTTGCATTCCTATACACTAATGATGAAAAATCTGAAAGAGAAATTAAGGAAACACTCCCATTTACCACTGCAACAAAAAGAATAAAATACCTAGGAATAAACCTACCCAAGGAGACAAAAGACCTGTATGCAGAAAACTATAAGACACTGATGAAAGAAATTAAAGATGATACAAACAGATGGAGAAATATACCATGGATTTATATGTTTTGATACATCGAATACTCACAACAATCCTATGAAGTGCGTACTATACAATCTCCATTTTACACAAGGAAACCAAGGCACAGAAAAGTTAAGACATTAAGATCTGGGATTCAATTTGAGGCTGTGTGGTCAGAGTCCATAACCAGTTTTAACCACTACAATATAATGCCTCTTAATCACTGAATGAAGGAGTATGTGTACAGCTCTTAGTCTAGAAGGCATCCCTCAATTATAACATAGTCCTATGGAAACAACTGGAGAAACCCTATTCTAAAATTCTGCATTGGGGACCTCCCTGGTGGTGCAGTGGGTAAGACTCCGTGCTCCCAATGCAGGAGGCCCGGGTTCGATCCCTGGTAGGGGAACTAGATCCCACATGCACACGACAACTCAGAGTTTGCATGCCGCAACTAAGGAGGCCTCCTGCCACAACTAAGACCCAGCGCAACCAAATAAATTAATTAAATAAAATAAATTCTGCATTGAATACCAGTAACTACTGTACAAAAAAAAAATACATATATAAGCATATGTAGGTATAGCTAGCTAACTAGCTAGTATTTGTGCCCCTCAAAAGAAATAGGTGTGGGGCTTCCCTGGTGGCGCAGTGGTTGAGAGTCTGCCTGCCAACACAGGGGACACGGGTTCGGGCCCTGGTCTGGGAGGATCCCACATGCCGCGGAGCAACTGGGCCCGTGAGCCACAACTACTGAACCTGCGCGTCTGGAGCCTGTGCTCCCCAACAAGAGAGGTTGCGATAGGGAGAGGCCCGTGCACCGCGATGAAGAGTGGCCCCCGCTCGCCGCAACTAGAGAAAGCCCTCGCACAGAAACGAAGACCCAACACAGCCATAAATAAATAAATAAATAAATAATTTAAAAAAAAAAGGTGCTAAAATATTGGTTTCATTTTAAAAACACATATAGTATATATAGGTATATTATTATGTATGTCAGCCAACTATTATAATGACTAGGTTTACTGCCTTTTGTAAAGCCATAACATTTGTTTATGAGTGACACCATCGACTTTAACATTGGCCATCAATCTTGAGAAATGTCTGAGCCATATGAATCCCAAGAAGTATACCATGTAATTTCTATGCATATATTCATGGTATATGAATGTGAGTAATTCACGTACCATAGAGTATTAAAGAGCTCAGGAACCTGAACACCTGGGTTCCAGTCTCATCTCTACTGTGTACTTTGAACAAAATTATGACCATTATGTGGGCCTCCCAATGGAAGGAGAAGACTAGATGGAGCATCTACGTTTGTTCTGTTTTTTTCAGTAGTGGGCCTTGAGCAGAACATTGGTGGATTCTTCAGTGATTGTTGAAGAGCATCAGAAGAGTCCAGCCCACTGTGGGCAGTTGTTTTTGAACAGGAGTCCAGAGCCTGGAATCTTTGCATGTGACAATCTGCCTTTGCCAGTGACCTTCACACCCTCCCAGTTCATGATTATGATAATTGATAATAATTACAATAGCAGGCACCCTAACATGATTAAGAACAAAGATATAGAACTCTTTGCCGTTGTTTTTTTTTTTCTTAATATATTTATTTATTTACTTTTGGCTGTGTTGGGTCTTCGTTGCTGCACACAGGCTTTCTCTAGTTGTGGCGAGCGGGGCCTACTCTTCGTTACGGTACGTGGGCTTCTCATTGTGGTGGCCTCTCGTTGCAGAGCATGGGCTCTAGGCACTCAAGCTTCAAGAGTTGTGGCACGTGGGCTCAGTAGTTGTGCCTCGCAGGCTCTAGAGCACAGGCTCAGTAGTTGTGGCACACGGGCTTAGTTGCTCCGCAGCATGTGGGATCTTCCCGGACCAGGGCTTGAACCCGTGTCTCCTGCATTGGCAGGCGGATTCCTAACCATTGCACCACCAGGGAAGTCCCCAGATGTCTGTCTTGATCTGCGTGGTCATTCTTTTTCCAGTGCCCCTACCCTCATCTTCCATATAAGGGAAATTCTGAGTCAGCTAGTTCTGTTTCTGGATTTGGTTATGCAAAACTGGGATCAGGTTTAGAAGGGGTTTGAAAAAAACTGCAAGGTGTAACCAATGTAAGTTAGAAATGGGAAGGATGGGTTCCTGAAATTAAAAAAGATTAAGGAGGAGAAGCAGGGTGAAGAGAAGGACCAGTCAGCCAGGTTCATAGAGTTTTTCCCAACACTTTTGTTGGGAGGGAAGGGGTGCAGTCTGTGAGGAATAATGGGGAGAGATGGTTTTTAAGATGTTTGTCACATACTAATAATCCACTTTTCTACCTACCCAGTAATTGCCTTCAATTTTTTTTTTCTGAATCCTCATTACAGAGACCAGACTATATAAGTCTCTAGTTATATTCCCATTATACTACCATTTATTTCGCATTTATGTGCCAGGCATTGCGATAAGCACTTATGTTTTTTTCTCATTTCACTTTGAAATACTAATTACCTTTGCGTTTGGTATTATTTTAATTTCAGGGATAGGAAATTGAGGTTCAGGAAGTTTAAATGCCATGCCTGCACTAGTTAGGGGATAGGGTCAAGATTTGAAGCCAGGTCTTTGTGACCCTTTCATTCAACAAATATTTATCAAATGCCTCCTCTGTGCCAGACATGCTAGGACCCTGGGATGTAGCCATGAACTAGACAAAATCCCTTTACTCATGGAGCCCATCTTCTGGTGAGAGACAGAAAAAACAAGTAAATAACACTACTTCAGATAATAAAAGATGTTAAGTAAACAAATGGGGCACTGAGACGCTCTTATCACTAATCCATAAACAGTCTTGGGGGGCAGAGGTCTGCCTCCCGAATTGGGTCATTACTTTACGATTCAGTCAGTCTTGTCCTCATTCCAGAGGCGCGCTTGGAGCGGGGACGGGGCCCGGCTGGTCAGCAGGCGGCGTCCTGGGCCCGGCGACTTCCACCAGGAGCCGCCAGAGGCTGGGCCGAGGGAAGCCGGGCAGTTGGGCAGCCGGCAGGTGCACGTCGGGCCGCGGGAGGATCCTCGGAATTGATGGGCCGCTGGCGGCGCTCACGACCTGGGCAGTCGGGAGCCGAGTGGCCAGCCCCCGTGGACTGTTAGCCACGCGCCGCCCCCGCCTCGAGACCCTCCGCCCCCGGTGATCCCTGTCGGGCCTCGGGACCCTCCCGTCCAAGGTGACCCCCAACCCAGCCTCACAACTCTCCCGGCTTCAGGGGACCCCGACCCAACCCGTGACCCTCCTGAGGTAACCCTGACCCTAACTCTCGACCCTCCTGCCTGAGGTGACCCCGAGGCCTCCCTGCCCCTCTGAACTGCGCCCCGGGACCGCGGCCACACTCAGGGACGCTGGGCCGTCCTGCCCACCCCACCGTCGTTTTCTAGAAATTTCCTAGAAAGGTCCACCCCCAGGGCCTCTTCCGCCCAGCAGCTTCCGTGCCAGGCCTGAGGCAGCAAAGCGCCCTCCCTCCGTGAGAAGGTGTCCGGCGCCCAATGAAAGACAGTGCTGGGCGGCAAATGGAGGATGGCCAGGGAAGGCAGAGATTCGGGAGAAGACTACTTCAGCCGCCTGTAAGTCCCTGCGGACCACGCGAGTCTCCTCCCTGATCCAGCCCTCGCCCAGAATCCCGCGCGTCGCCCCTTCTACCGGCCTTGCAGCAGGCGCGCTGAGCCCTACGCAGGCGCGATCAGGGGCGGGGCGGGGCGGGGCGGGGCGGGGCGTCCCGTCCCGGGGAGGGGCTAGCACCCGCAGGGCGGCCCACTGCGCATGCGCGAGCCGGCCGAGGTGCGCCCCCTGCAGGACCACGAGCGGCCAGGTCCTCCGCCCGTCGTGGGTCTCGGGCTCTCCCTCCCCGCCGCGGCGGCCTAGCAGTTGTCAGCAGCGGTTGCCGCCGCCGCGAGGTCAGAGCAGAGCCGGGAGCCGAGGGAGGGGGCCCCGCGAGAGGGCAGCACCCCGGCCGCCGCCGCCCGGGCGCTAAGGGTCGGTGAGTGCCCCAGAACCCGCCGCTCGCGCGCGCTGGCTCCCAAGGCTCGAGATTTGGGGGCCGCTTCCCCGCCCGGGGCCCCCTCCCCACCGCGGGCTGCCGCCCTCCCCGGCCGGGCACCCGGCCCCTCCTGCGGCCCTGCCCCGCCCCCGCCCTGCCCGCGGCCTCCTCCGGCGGCGCAGCAGGTGCATCTCGCAGCAGTGCAAGGCCGCCCTGACTCAGGCTTCCCCTCGGCGCGAGCCTCTGGGCGTGTCCTCATCCCCTCAGGCAGTTCCTTAAAGCCGGTCCCCCTTGGAGAAACGTAACCTTCCCGGAGCTAGAATCGCTGTGGAATCCTTTGTGCCGAGCCGAGGAGGGTGGACAGACATTTACCATACTAAGACCCGCTGGCCTTCACCCGGCAGACAGTTTGAGCACTTGTCTGCTGAAGCCAGGCGGCATCACAGGCTGGGGATCTGAGGCAGGCCCGCCAAGGATGCTGCTGGCTCATGTCTCGGTGCAGCGATTCCCGGTGTGGGTGGGAATGCGTCCCCGTAACGGAGTCCGCCCTGCTCCCAAACCCGCCTTCTCATGAGCCTCAGAATGGGGGTCCAGTGGTCCGCTGTTAGTGGTGGGAGTTGTGTGGGGGACAGAAGGAAAGGGACCTCCTGGTCTAGGCAGAAGGGCCTGCAACAGCCCTGGTGCCCATGGTCAGTCTGTACTTGGTATGAATTTGTGTTTACATAGGTGTTGGCTCCTTCCTCAGCTAGACTATAAGCTTCATGAGGGCAGGGACTATCTCCTAAATGAGGGCTTAGGACACATGCTTGGCGCATATTTGTCGCATGCATGAATGCCCCTCCTCACTTCCTTGGACGTTGCCTAATTAAAGCCTGTTACCTGATAGGGTTGTTTCTGTTTGTTTGTCCCTTTGCCTCCTGATCTGTGAGCTCCCTGAAGGCACAGATTGTCTCTTGTTGGGGCTTGCACTCCTAGCACATAGCCAGCACCTGGCACATGAGAGGCACTCAAGAAACGCTTGCTGAAGAAGTAAGTGGATGAGACCCTGTAGCAGTGTGGAAATCCAGGCAAGGTGCAAGTGGAAGAGTTATGCTCTTTTCTCCTGAGCAGCTATATCATTTGATTCAGAACATTTTGATGCTGCCTTTTGTAAATGTGAAAAGGTTAAGGATGTTTTCCTTTAGAAAGTTAACATCATTGGAAAAGTAAAAGAAAGGGAAAACAGGTAAAAATGGATGCCATGGGAATCCCCCCACCTTTTTTAACTTCTCAGAGGTTTGTTTGGTTTTTTTTTTTAGTTGAACACTTGCTTACTATATTTGACAAACAGGATGACATCTTTCCTTCTCTAAGGTGATCTATCATCATTCTGATGAAACAGCCTTTTGGAACAAGAGAGGGAGCTCAAGCTGTTGGTTTTTTTTTTTTTTCTGAGTTACTAGCTTTCCACAGTGCATATGCCAGGCAGTCCATGGGAACCTGTTTTGACTTAGTCTCAACTGGGAAGGCCCAGGTAAGACTCCCTAGTTGACAGTTTCTTTTCCTGCCCTGCTTCCTGAAACAGCAGTAGACTCCTCTGCTATTGAGTCTGTTGCGGGGTGGGGAGCATTCTAGAACTCTGGGGAGAATGATGGGCAAGGCTCTGTGCATGATCGGGGACCTTAGGATGGAGCTAAAGAGATGATTTATTCACAAGTAACTGACCTAAGACAGAACGAGATAAGTGCCACATGAGACATCCAGAAAAGCTGCCTCAAGTATGTAAAGGTGGAGGGATGGCTTTCAACAAGAGCAGAAGGTGTCAACCCTGACTGCATGTTAGAATCACCCGGGAAAGAGTCCCATGCCCAGGCCACAGCCCAGAATCTCCAGGGGTGGGCCTCCAGTATCAGTTTCTGTCTTAAAGCATCCCAGAAGATTCCATCGTGAAGCCAAGACAAAGAACCCCTGAACCAGTCAGGGTTGTCAGTGGCGGCTTCACAGAGGGGCCAGAACTGGACTGGGAAATGATAGGAAGGATTTCAGAAAGTAGAGATGGGAATGGTGGGTGATACTCCAAGCCGACAAAACCACAGAAGGCCCACACACTCCCGGGAAAGTAAGGCGTGGCAGTCCCTGTCCTGGGAGATTTGGGCAGTGCCTGTCCCCCCGACTGGCTGAGTTGTTCGCCACATTTGGAGAGATTTGGAGTCAATGGGCAGATAGGTGTGGTTGTAGGAGCTGAGTAATGAGCTTGCTGCCTTGCTTGTTGCAGAAGATCCATGGTTACCTCTCTCTGGGGATTCTCAATTGCCTCTTTACCTCATTTCCTACACCTAGAGAGGCAGAAGGCTAGCAGGACGGGGAATGGGCCCGAGGCTGCAGCAGGGGTTAGGAGAGCAGGCAGTGGCACAGATTTTGTAGAACTCTCTCCCGATAGCCTCCTCTGGGCCACACCTTTGGCTTAAAAATATACCCCACCACTCCCTGCCAGGAGCTCCAGTGTAAACTCAGAGCCACATGATTCTGAGGAGCCCGCCGCCCTGACCCAGGACAGCACAGGTGGTGGCATTGAGTGTGAGACCCGTAAACTAGGTGTCCATCTGGGCCTCCCAATGCAAATGACCATGGCCTTGAACCTGGCCTCATGGGGCTCTTGGACAATGACTGCGGCTTGTGGCATTTGTTCCCACCTTAACCACACAAGGGTCATTTCTGTAAATAAGTTGTCCACAGGCTTTTTTCCTGTTCACTGCTATACGTAAAAGAATTTGAGCATGCACCACCATATATTTTATTTATTTATTATAAAAGAAAGCCATATACTACTGTCTTGAATATCATGGACATAGAAACATATACAAATAAAGACCTATTAAATGGATGAGAGGCGAAGTGAACACGATTAAATTTTTCAGTGTATCAATAGTACATAATCTATTGTACAAATGTGTGCTGTTTTTAAAAGAAAGCCATGTGATCAAGTCTACATCCCATTTATAAACTCTTGGTGAAACCTGAGTCCAGCATTTGAACATGTGGTTCTGAGTTCTGTTTATTTCAGTTCCTGGTTCTTGAGGGGTTCACAGGTAAGCACAGTGAACCTCAGGGAGGCATGCAGACTTGCTGTGCGTCTGGTACTTGTTTTTCAATCCCACCTGCCAGTCATTCGAGGGCTCTTGATGAATCTGGGCTGCTAAGTGTTCAGGGGCTATCAGGGGAGGTGAAAGTCCTGGTTCCCAAAGCTTTTGCTGTGCAGGTGTCAGTGTTCATGTGGATGGCACACTTGCCACATCCTTGGCAATACAGTCACACACCTGTGGAAACATCTCCAAACATCTGTTTTCATAAATGCTCTGTTCTTGGCACAGATTATTTTGAAAAGCTGTAACTCATGCATTGTCACCTTCTCCTGGAAGGGACAGATTTGAGTGCATTGGCTTAAAACCAGTAAGCTAGCTGACACACTGCTGCACTCATTTGTCATTGAATAAAAAAAGAAAAAGGTTTCCAGGTTTGACGCTTCTCATGAAAGAAAATGTGTACTTCCTCTTTAAGTTCTAAGTCACAAGATAACCAGGTATTCACAACTCCCCAGATCACTGCAAAGTATTGTAAAGCTTTAGCTATTTGAGTCTTTTTTTTTTTTTTTAATTGACCACAACCATGATATCCCAAAGCATGTAAACTCCAACACACCTGAGAGACTTAAAGTAAACTAGCAGGCAAGGGCCAATCATCACCCACGTGTCACAGAGCCCCTCCTCTGTCAGGATCCTGTGGCTGCTGACACACAGGCCAGCAAGAGTGCCAGGGTGCATTCATGTGTTAAATATTAGTAAAACCAATTTTTCCTCATTTTTAAAGTAGAATTTCTTACCATTCCTTTACTCTAGCAGATTGTCTTGCTCACCCCACTTGAAGACCAATAGTGGGGTTCACTGGTGGGGACCACCCTCTATAAATGTGCCTGCTATTTTCAGCCTATATTTTACGGTGCTTATTGGTATTTGGACATTCACCTGCAGAATCCACTGAATTAGATATTTTCACAATTTAAAAGATCAGGTACTGGGTAAAAGATTATAAGCAAAACAGAACACCCTCGAGCAGAATTACTGCACTTTTGGATCCCCTCCCCACCCCCCATCCCACCCCAACCCCCGCTCCTCCCCTGCTCCCTTCTTGGCACAGCATCCAAGGCCTTGGTCGGCTTCCCCTTCTGGCTCCGTCCCTGCTGCTCCTCCCCAGCCGCTCAGAATTACTTGCTGTTACCCCCACACACTTTTTCATTTCTTCATGATCCTATAATGCCCTCCCTACCTCAAGTAACAAGAAACCCGAGACTGGTCTCCTGTGTCACCTGTTCCTGGGAGCCTTCCCAGAGCTCACCCTGTCTTACACATACACACAGAATCCTGATCTCCAGAATCTCATGATGCTTCATTTGGCTTCAGTTATAGTGATTACAGTACATGCAAGCATTTGCAGACTGTGAACTCCTTGGATTAAGAACACTGTGATTTTCATTTCCAGATCTTTGGTGCCTGGTATAAGTGCCTATCACACAGTAAGTATTGGCAAATGTTTGTTGTATGAGTAAATGCTTTTTTGTTTTGTGTATCCTAAAAAAACACAGATTCTACCAGCAAACGTGAAGTACCTATCATGCCTTCTGCAACGTGTACACACGTAGACTTAACACCGCTGACTGTTGTGGGCTCCCCGTGTCCAGAAGGAAATGCTTTCCTAGCTGAGATGGGTCCTCACCCACCTCGGTCTTTAGGAAAAGTGCCGAGTCCCAGCCAGCACCACCAACAAGGGCATCTCTCTGTTCCACATGTGTGGTCAAGAGGGCAGAGCCCTGGTTGTCCGCTCTCTGTGTGACAGCAAGATGTCTGCCTTGACCTTACTGAGACCCCCTCCCTCCCAGCCATGACTTCCCCCAGGCCTGTGCAGACGGCTTCCGTGGAAGGAAAGGCACCAAGCTCGGGATACAACAGGACACGTGACATAACAGCGTGTGCCTGGCCCCGGGGCTCTGTCCACTTCTGCTTGCTGGCCTTGAGGCCCACTCGGCAGTGACCTTTCCAGAAGCGTTAACACCATTCTGTTCTGTATATGCAGAAATAAAAGCTTCTTTTGCTTGGGCACATAGCAAGGACGTATGCTATGTGCCCAAGGAGGACATATTCAAGCCCATAATGAAAAAAAATACCCAAATCAGGAAGCAGAGGTGTCAGGACTCAACACGCAGTGGCAAGCACCCGGCACGGTGCTCCCAAACCAGGACAACCATTTCCCAAACCGGGACAGCCATTTTCAGAGGAATCCCGTGTGCCATCAAGAGAGTTCTTAGGGACTTCCCTGCTAGTCCAGCGGTTAAGACTCCATTCTCCCAGTGCAGGGGGCCCGGGTTCGATCCCTGGTCAGGGAGTTAGATCCCGCATGCCACGACTAAGACCTGGTGTGGCCAAAAAAATAAATATTTTTAAAAAAAAGAGTTCTCAGAAGTTAGCAGCCCACAATAGGCACTCACTCTGGACCAGCTCCACTGCTCACCTGAAAACCAAACATTGAAATACTCAATGATTTGTGTAATGTTTAATATTTTAACGGTAAGCAAACACGCCTTTCCGTGGTAAAAAGAGCTTTCCCTTCCCTTCCTGGCTCTGTCCTGGGAGGAGTGAAGTGAGCCTCGGGGGAAGTCCTCAGACGTTCTTGTGGGGCTTTGCGAGCGGTTGCTTTGGAGTGGACCCGCCTGGGCTGGTTCTGGATCACAACCCCCGCCACTTCTGGGGGACTCCGAGTGCCGCGGTCTTAAGTGTTTTGAGGAACTTTAACTTCCTTTCCTCGTGTACATTTGCTGTCGTAACCAGAAAGCTTCCCAGATTTTGTAATTCTGGGAATCTCCTTTAAATTCCTTTTCTGCTCAAACAGAACAGACGCGAGTATGGCATTTAGTGAGACTTCAGATAGAGCATGGCAGGCACAGAGCAAAGAGCTGGGTGCCTTGGGGAGACAGAAACACGTACGATGTCTGTTAAGGTGGTGGGGCTCAAGGGATATTTTTTCTTTTTGATTTCTAATGTTAGGTTCTGGGAGAAATACATACAGACTTTACAAAGATGTTTGCTGCTTTTAGGATACACAAGGCTGTAGGGGTGCAGTGGTAAAAACACAGACTAGAAAGCTCAGATCCTGGGTCTGTGGCTTGCTTCCTGTGTGATCCTGGGTCAGGCACTTCCTCCTGGTTTCTTAGTCTTGAAAGGGTGATGGTACCAGAAGTTGGGCTGGATTAGGAGGCTCTATAAATATAAAAGTATATAAAATAAAAGCTTCTTACAGTTTATTGTACCAGGAGAGAACAAAAGCCACCCCAGCGTTCTCTGTTTCCCGAAATCCATGTTTCTTTGATATTGGACTTGGCTTTGCTTAAATAACATGCTTGCAGTGTATTTTGCACTTCGATTTCCTAACGCGGTGAGAGGTGTTTTATGATTATTTTTTTAATTATGCTCTGGCACCCTCCATTTGCCCACAGGTGGCCGGAGTGTCATGCCAGCGAGCCCCAGGCCCTTCCTGATGTCCTGTGAGGCGTCAGTGCTCCCGAGCTCCAAGGTCAGCCCACTGCACTCCAGAGGCCTACCGGCCCCACCCCAGAGCCCTCTGTGCAGGGCCACCTCCTCCCAGCCAGACCTCCTGTAGCCCCAGAGGAAGGCCTCAGCCAGGAGCCTCTGCCAGGACTCAGGTCAGTTCCCCGGTGTTGCTGTCTGGTGTTGTCCTAGTGGGAAGGTGGACGGTCTGTCTCTCTGCCCTGCCCACCCCTCTGGGCCTAGAGAGGTGGGATTAAGCGTGGGGACGTGTCCTTTCTTAACCAGACTTTTCCAGAAAAGGAAGTCATCGACTTCTCTGACCAGAAGACTTCTTTGAACTGTGACCTTTCCACATTCCCCTCTTGGTAGAGGAGGAACCTTCATCTCGGCCAAGCCAGGCACCCATCAGCTCTCTGTGGGGATGATCAGCTCCGCTGGAGGCACTGCTTTCCCCTCTTAGCCTAAACCACTTCTTGAAACTGTTCATAGGCCATAGGCCTTCGTGGGTAACGTTACACTACTGCTCTTTTATTAACTGTCTACGACTGATTTTAAGACAGGTTTTTCCACCTTATTAATTTTAAAAGAATTTGGATAATTTATTAAGTTGCCACTTAATAGCACTTCATTACTATTTTAGCTTTAATCTCTCCATATTTTAACCATATGGTTAAATAAAAGCCATATTTTAAGTTAATTTGTAAATAACTTCTTGCAGTTGTGTTTTGTACTAATATTTACTGGGTGCCCTTTAAAGCTTAAATTTTGAGGAACTACTTTTAGGCAGATATGGACAGCTACATCTTTTTTTTTAAAAGCAAGAGTTTAATTTAAAAATGAGCTTTAATGGAAATGATTTTTCAGCTAACTGAAGTCAAAAGCAAAACTGGCTGTTTCAAAAACAAAAAACAAGCTCTCGCTCCATGCGCACTGGGTCTCGAGGTGGGTTCTTTGGGCCGTAGTGTTAGAGCGGGTTAAGTAATGAAGGATTTACCAGCCATTTGTCCGTGCCGTCCTGACGCGCCTAATGGATGGTGTTGGGTTAGTATCGACCTGAGTGTGGAGCCGGCTCACTGTACTCAGGACTATTCCCTGTGAGTCACGGATACTTCTCCCCACTTGAAGGACCGTGAGCTGTGGAGGGCCCCTCTCCGCTCCATCTGCATCCTGGGCGCAGACGGTGACCAGGAGCTCTCCAGGGCCTCCCCTCCTCTGCCGCCCTCGCTGCCCACCTCAGGTCCAGCCTCGGCATTCATGCCTGCAGCTTACGGAACTAGGTGCTTCTAGTCGTGAGCGTCCTGGGGTCTTCCTGACCTAACTCCAACTCCCTCCTCTAGAGGTTAGTGTGGCTCCGTGTCTCTGCTTCTCACACTGCAGTCTCGTGACATGGATTTCCCTAAATTGAGGGAGACCTTTATAAAGCTCTGTTCTTGTTTCTGCTGTCACTGTGTTTGATAATCAGTCTCTCAGCAGATTTTCCCAGCCATACGTGCCAGATTTAAATATAACATTCATACCTGACATAGAGTAGATTTTCTCTGGAGGAAAATGACCAGTGTCGTGTGGAAGCTCACAGACCACTGCTCACAGTTAAAGCAGGAAAAACTGGTTCTTAAGTTCAAGGTGGGAGAGCACATGCCATCCTGCCACCCACGCGTCCGCCTGCCGTGTCTGCCCCTGGGTTAAGGCCACTGAGGGCCCTCACCCCAGGCTCCTCCCCTGCTCCCTCACAGCCCTCTCCAGGTCTTAGAAATCAGCTGGCAGCCAGGACACTGGGCTGAGTTTCCTTTTACTGTTCTGTGATGATGGAGAATAAAGCAGTCAGGGAGGGGAATTCCATCAGCCTGAGTTTTTGCTAAGAAATAGCACATTCATACGAACCACAGAGAACATCTGAATAGCGTTCATCGAATGATTGACATTCCAGTGGCCACGTTGCATCTACCAGCCCTGCCATTCATCTCACGTTTCCAGAAGAAACAAAGTCAGCTTCCTGAAAGGGCGTGTGTTCCTTGAACAGACAGAGTAGAACTGGCCTCTCCCTCTGGGGAGCTGTTCTGAGTTAGGCTGGGACAAAAGAAGGTGAGGAGAAGTGGAGGGTCTGTGTCTCAGGACTGACTCTCCCCCATTCTCCCCGTCTTCCCCAAACACGATTCGCAAACCTGAGCCAATACCCTTTCTGTCTTTGGTCCACAACTAGTGGCCCTTCTGGTGAGGATGGCGGTGCTCAGGCAGCTGGCGCTCCTGCTCTGGAAGAACTACACTTTGCAGGTGGGTCTGGCCCTGGGGGCACACTGCAGGGGGAAGGGCGAGAGGGGCCTGGCAGAGGGCGTGTCAGCGAGAGGGGGCATCAGTGGGAGGGGCTCCAGGAGCCCCCGCCTCGCACTCCTCAGCCCTCGGCTTCCATTTCTCTTTAGAAGCGGAAGGTCTTGGTGACCATCTTGGAGCTCTTCCTGCCCTTGCTGTTTTCCGGGATCCTGATTTGGCTTCGCCTGAAGATCCAGTCAGAGAACGTGCCCAATGCCACCCTCTACCCTGGCCAGTCCATCCGGGAGCTGCCACTGTTCTTCAGCTTCCCTCCACCGGGAGCCGCCTGGGAGCTCGCCTACGTCCCATCCCAGAGTGACGCCGTGAGGACCGTCGTGGAGACGGTGAGGAGGACGCTGGTGATCAACATGAGAGGTGAGTTGTTGGGGACTCAGTAGTGCTGCGGGGCTTGGGCTGTGGGGCAGGGACTGGCCAGGCGGGGAGCCGGGCAGCAGCCAATGCAGCCTGCCCTGTAGTGGCCGCGCAGCCCGCGAATCCCTGTGTCATGTCTCATTGTAATAGGGATCAGGGTTGTGAGGGCTGCGGGAAGCAGTGTGTGTGACAGTTCACAGCCCCTGGCTATTCAAAGTGGAGATGGCGTCCACATACCCTGCAAAGCTCTTTAATTATGAGGGCAAGGCCCGGTGTCAGGAATCTCTTCTGGGATATGGTTTTGGGAGGACAGCTCTGATAAAGGTCATCAGGAAGCCTGCTGAGGGCCATTCCCAGGAAATGTGCCAGTCACCCTCGCTAGGTCTTTGCTTTCAGAATAGAAAGTATTATCCCTTTTCCTCTCCCTCTTGATTTTGGCACTGTGGCCTGTTTAATTCAGTGTAGCAAACACTTAGGGGAAGATCCCTGGTCCCTCACTATGTGATTATAGTCAAACCCTTTATGTGAAATGGGGTCTGGGTGAGAGAGGTCGTTGAACAGACTATACGTTAGTGTCCACTTGAATTTTTAAAGCCCACCATTATAGTTATGAGAGAAACTGATGCTGGCTGCAGAGCCCAGGGCAGGGCAGCTGCCCTCATGGAGGGGCCCTGCTCCAGCTCTCAGCTTCTAGATGCCCAGGGCCGGCTTCGATGGTGAGGTTCTGCCAGTCTTCACCGCAGCCCGTCTCTGCCAAAAACAAAAGCCTCGAGTCTTAGGAAAGGTTTACAAAGCCCTAGAGAAACTTGGAAGCTTTAGTCCTTTATCTGAAGGTTCAGCTTTCTCAAGCAGAGTGGACGATTGGGCAACTCTGGGCCCCCCTGCTCCCCACAGCTCGCGGCTTCCCCTCCGAAAAGGACTTTGAGGACTACGTCAGGTACGACAACTGCTCCGCCAACGTGCTGGCCGCCGTGGTGTTCGAGCATGCCTTCAACCACAGCAGGGATCCCCTGCCGCTGGCGGTGAGGACCCCAGCCCCACGGAGCCAAGCTTCCTCCCCCAGGAGCCAGAGGCGCTCTGCCTGCCTGGGAGCAAATGCGACTTTCCCCTTGGGTCCAGAATCACCTCTTAGCTCACTGAGGGGCCCTGGTGGTGTTTGACCTGTCAGGCCAGAGCGGTTTAGAAACCTCTCCCGTCTGAAGAAAGTGGCCGTAGACCATTGCTGTGGCCCCTCTTTGTCCTCTCGTTTTATGAAAGGCATTACGGGTCTCCTTCGAAAGAGTCAAATAGGACAAGTAGGAAAGTAGCAGATACTCGGGACTTAGCACCATATGGCATTAGAATTTCTGTTACATATTTAAACAAACAAACAGAAAGGTTTTTTGGTTGCCCTGGTGGCAATAAGACTGGGAAACCGTCAGGTCCCTCAGCATCACGCTGGCGGCCCTGCACTGGTTAGCAGTGATGAGTCATGCGTGGAGTTCCCATTGGTAATGGCAGAAGAGGGTGGTGAAGAGCACCACAGAGGTGCCCCTGGGCTCTCTGTGCCCTGGCAGGACCTCTCGCTCTGACCTCCTGAGAGCCAGACACTGGCGGAGGCTGGGGCAGTGGTGAGGTCAGGGTAACAAGGGTCCCCCAGCCCCTCCCACTGGATGCAGACGTTTGCTCCTCTGGCTGGATCCCTTAGAGCGCTTGGTTTTCTCTTTGTTTCCGTAGGTGAAATATCACTTACGGTTCAGTTACACGCGAAGAAATTACATGTGGACCCAGACAGGCTCCTTTTTCCTGAAAGAGACAGAAGGCTGGCACACCACTTCCCTTTTTCCACTCTTCCCCAGCCCAGGACCAAGGGAACCCTCGTCCCCTGACGGCGGAGAACCTGGTGAGGAGCACTTTTAGGGGGTCTCCTTCCCTCCCCCGGGGTGCTGGCTCATGATCATCATGTGGGGGGAACCCATCTTGCATTTCTCTGGAGGAAGATTTTTTATGATTATTTGGCCTTCTTCTTTGTAGGAGAAGGAAGAAAACATCCAGTAAAACTGGCTTCTGAAAAGCAAAATAATCTTTGAAAACAGCAAAGGCTGTCTCCCTATTTCCCAGCAAACGTGCTGTTGAATGAAACATTTATATTTCAGTTTTTAAGGAGCTTCAGTTTGCACTGGGTCTTTTGGGCTTGGTTTTCCATTTCCCTTCTCTCCTTGCCCCTCTCTCTGTACAGTTGTGTAGGCTCTGTACACTCTGTTGTCCTTGTGTAATTGTCCGTGGTTTCATTGAGTCAGTGGAATGTTTGCAGAAGTCGGATCTCAGCTCACTGTATTGCCAGAGGGTGTGTCGGTCTGTCCGCTGTAACTCTGGCAGGTAGTTGGCTTGTTTGTCCCCTCTGACCAAGGTCCCATCTTAGAACCAAGTAGCTGGGGCCCAGGACTAGACTTTGCCCTCAAGCCGAGGTCCAGCCGCAGGCTCCAGGCGGCATCCTGGGTGTTGCAAAGAACACAGAATTCCCTGGTCTGCAAGAGGCAGAACTTGTTAGAGATTTTGATGAAAAGACCCAGGAATGCCCTAAATAGAGCGCCGGGAAGGCAGGAGGCAGCCGGCGTTTAGAGATGTTTTTCTGGTGCCAGGGCCCTATCACCAGGCTAATGTTCCAGGGAAAGATTTTAAATCCAAAAGAGGAGCTAAGACGAGCAAGGCAAGGTGAAGTGTGCAAGGCCCCAGAATGAAGCCCTGGACAGGTCACCAACCGGAGAGGAGGAGAAGCCACATCAGCTGCCACACCCACTGCCTGTGGCCAGCAGCAGGAGACACTGGCTGTGTGACCCGGGGCGGGGCTGTCCGTCCTGTTTGTGGGGACAGTTTCCTAAGCTTGGGAAGCAATAGAGGCGAAAGTTCTCCAAGGAAAAGACTGACAGATTTCACTACGTACAAACTTGAAATTTGCTAAAAGAGAAAAAGACATAACACCAATTTTGAAAGCAAATAAGAGACTGGGGAAAACATTCCAGCAAATGACAAAGGGTAAATACCTTCTGTTTTATAAAGGATTCCTTAATCCAAATCAGTTTAAAAAAAACACAAAGACCCCAAGAGATGTGGAAAGGATGTGAACCTGGCACACAGCAGGCCCTCCAAGAATTAGGCCAGTGTTCCCCCCAAGCCCACCCCCAAATGTCCATACCTTAGACCCCTGATCCCCTGACAAAAATTGAGCCCCTGGAATAGTCTGAAAGAAGGAGAAAACGCAGACGCACAAAAGATGTTCCACACAGCATTATTTACGATCATAAAAACTTCAGCAGTGGGACATGATTGATCACACAGGGTGGCTTTGCCTCGGTGTTCAGCAGCTGCAGAGGTTGTGGTGGTGAAGACCCCATGGCAGCATGCAGAACCTCGTGGAAGAACAACTAGGGAGCAGGAAGCAGGCAGGACGTTTCCTGGGGGAGGCGTTGTGACGTGAGAAAGACGCTGGCTTTGAAGCCAAGAGACCAGGGTCCCGTCTCAGCTTTGTCCCCTCCCCCTTTGTGTGGCTCAACGCCCTGGGCCTCAGTGGCCCCGTTTGTCCAATGAAGTTGTCGTTCACTACTCTGCAGGGTCGCAATGAAGACGAGAACTAAACCCCCACCCAGCACAACGAGGGGTAACATTCACTGAGCACCTGCTATTTCTGCAGCCATAAAACCACTTACTCAAGGGAGATGGTAGAAGTGCACAGACATGGTGACCTCATGCTGGGGGTGTGGTGGGCATAAAATTGCTATTCTTTTTTCTAGAGGCTTGAACTCAGGCAGCTGACAGTTCTGTGTTGGAGGATGTTAGGTGTTCTAAATGTCACTATTTTAGGAATGAGGGTGCCCACGCCACCCAGACCTGCACCCCATGTCCCCTCTCTGTCCCCTGGGCTCGGACCTCAGGAATCCAGGCTGCCTTTCTCTCTCCTGAGGCTATGCCCCACTCCTTCCATAGGCTCAGCCTCTCACAAGCCTCGCTCTGGACTGGAATACCATATCCCCCTGACCCTTATCACTTTAAAAATGTTATCGCAGACAACTGTGGGGAGTCAGAAAGGGCCAGCAGGGAGGGACCACAAAGCACACGAAGGTCGTGTAGTGGTGGCCTTTGGTCTGTGGTTCCTGCCTCCCTTTGAGATGGTAACTCAAGCGTGGATGGAATGAAAGTTGCTGATCAGCTGGTCTCAAGGGAGCAAGACTTGTCGATTATCCCAGTAGGTCCTTAAAAGTGGGCAAGGGAGGCAGAAGAGAGAGTCAGAGAAAGATGTGATGACACGGAAGCCAGTCAGAGAGATGTTGCCTGGCTGGTTTGGAAGGTGGAAGGAGGGGCCTCGAGCCAAAGAGCGAGGGCGGCCCCTGCAAACTGGAGGCCTGCAGGAAACCCCAGGCCACTTCACCAGCTCAGTGCCCACAGCGCTCTGAGCACCAGCACCCAGGACCTGGCTTCTCCCACATATATCGACCCCACGTGCCGGAACGTCCTCTGCTCCCGCACTCAGGGTATATCCGTGAGGGCTTCCTGGCCGTGCAGCATGCCGTGGACAGGGCTGTCATGCAGTACCACGCCAACGCCTCCACGCACCAGCTGTTTGAGAAGCTCACCGTGATCGCCAAGAGGTTCCCTTACCCGCCTTTTATCTCGGACCCCTTCCTCGTCGCCATCCAGTACCAGCTTCCACTGCTGCTCATGCTGAGCTTCACTTACACCTCACTCAGCATCATCCGGGCTGTCGTGCAGGAGAAAGAGAGGAAACTGAAGGTAACCCTGTTTGCGTTTGGCTTTGAGAGATCCTGAGTCCGGGCACAGTGTGGCCATGGGCCGTCGTGTCCTGAGTCCTGTCATCAGGTGGGGGCAGCTCCTGGGCACTGGGGGCACCAGGGCAGCTGGGCGTGGGGCTAGTGCCCACATGGCTCAGCCCATCTCAGGCTTCTTTGAAATCAAGCCTGTTCTGTCCAGATTTTTAAAACCCTGATAAAGCGCTGTAGTTCATGTGCTGTATATTAAAGACAGAACATTGAAAAGACAGTGTTTTGGATACATTGGGTAAAGTAAAATACATTGTTGAAACTAATTTCATTTGTTCCTTTAAACTTTTTTGGCTGCATTGGGTCTTTGTTGCTGCACGCGGGCTTTCTCTAGTTGTGGTGAGCAGGGGCTACTCTTCGTTGTGGTGCGTGGGCTTCTCATTGCAGTAGCTTCTCTTGTTGCGGAGCATGGGCTCTAGGCACGTGGGCTTCAGTAGTTGTGGCTCACAGGCTCAGTAGTTGTGGCTCGCAGGCTGTAGAGCACAGGCTCAGTAGCTGTGGCGCACGGGCTTAGTTGCTCCGCAGCATGTGGGATCTTCCCGGACCAGGGATCGAACCCGTGTCCCCCGCATTGGCAGGCGGATTCTTAACCACTGTGCCACCAGGGAAGTCCCTAAACTTTTTTTTTTTTGGCCACGCCACGTGACTTGCAGGATCTTAGCTCCCCTACCAGGGATGGAACCCGCGCCCTCGGCAGTGAAAGCGCGGAGTCCTAACCACTGGACTGCCAGGGAAGTCTCCCTTTAAATTTTTTTGATGTGGCTACTGAAATTCTGAATTACGTATGCGGGTCGAATTCTGTTTCTGTTGAAACAGTAGGTCAACACGAGATAAATGTTCACATACATGGAGAGCAGGAAGCGAACTTTGCGTATGATCAAGGACAGCTGTGGTGCCCGGCTGTCAGGCAGTGTCGTGGGGGATGGAGAAGTGTGTGAGGTGTGCTCCACAGGCATCTCACTGACATAACTGTGTACACCTGGGTGAATAGTGTCCCCTGTAAGCTCTCACCTTTGACGCTGCCAGAATTACCCAGAATTTATGTGAAGTTCTTCCTTTGGCAATGTCTGCAGTGCCAGTGGAAGGACATTTAGAGTATTCTCAGTGGTGCCAACTCTGTGATTATTGGAGCTTTTTTTTTTTTTTTGCCACACCATGCGGCATGTGGCATCTTACTAGTTCCCCGACGAGGGATTGAACCCATGCCCCTTACATTGGAAGCTTGGAGTCTTAACCACTGGACCACCAGGGAAGTCCCTATTGGCGCTTTTAAATTGCTGTAAATGAGGGGCTGGGAGAACTAATGAGGTGGGTCCTGTCCACTTCGGTGCCTAAATAACTTTAATAAAATGGTGTGACGCTGAGGTGGTTAGCAGTGGACAAGGAAATGGTTCAGGAAAAAATGTTTGTGCGCGCACGCGCCTCCAGGTGCATAGATGAAACCAGTGTGGCGGGATGTTGAGTGATCACTGAGCCCAAGTGGTATGTGAGTGGCCACCGTTCCAATCTTCCTATTTTTCTGATGGTTTGAAATTGTCCATGAGAGGAAGTTGGAAAATCAGCCTAGCTTGGTGCCTGGCACATGAGAGACACTTAATCAGCCCTGGTCCCCTCCCCCAGACCAGTGCTGTCCGTGGTAACAGACAGGCCTGGGTCTGCTGTCCTCTACGGCCCCACTGGGCACTTGTGCCTGGCACGGCTGAGGAGCTGGCTTTTTAATCTTAAGTAATTTCAGCCAAAATAGCCACGTGTGGCCGCAGGCCGCTGTATTGGATGGTGCGGGTTTAGTGTGAGGGAGGCTCCCGGGGTCTGGTGTGGCAGGGGTGGCAAGCAGTGGGGCGTGTGGAGCAGCACATGTGCCCCTCCCCCAGGAGTACATGCGCATGATGGGGCTCAGCAGCTGGCTGCACTGGACTGCGTGGTTCCTCCTGTTCTTCCTCTTCCTCCTCGTCACTGTCTCCTTCATGACCCTGCTCTTCTGCATCAAGGTGAGTGTGGCTTCAGAAGGGGGTCTCACATGAAAAGCAAGGTGTTGGAGTTGGCGGGAGGGCCAGAGACAGGTGTGGCAGCACCAGGGAGACCCCAAGACTCCACACTTACGGCTTTGGTTGGGGAGTCTGCCCTTTTGGTAGAGAGGACTGGTGTAGCCCTTCTCCCACCCTTACCAGCTCCATTTGGGGCTGGGAAAGTTTGAGACTCTTCCTGGTTTTGTCTCCCCTACCCTGCCCCGACCCGCCCCCACCTGCCAACGGGATGGCCGCACAGGTGAAGAAGAACGTGGCAGTGCTCGCGCAAAGTGACCCCTCGCTGGTGCTGGTCTTTCTGGCCTGCTTTGCTGTCTCCTCCATCTCCTTCAGCTTCATGGTCAGCACTTTCTTCAGCAAAGGTGAGTTGTCCTGCCCCTGAGAGTGGAGGTCTGTGGGTGATGCACACCTCAGAAGACCGGCAGTTTCTCTTGGGATGAGTAAGGTCAAGGGGTCCAAGGGCATCTGAGCAGAAATAATCCGGAGACTGAGGTTTTCTTTACTCTGTGCCTTCCTTTGGATTCAGTTTTCTGGGTGTCAAAGTACATCCCTGAACAGTTCTTTCAGTGAAGCTCAGCGAGTGGTTAATTCTCATTGACTTTGTGTATCTGAAGATGTCTCTGTTTTGCCCTCACTCCTGAATACTGTCTTAGCTGCATATAAAATTCTCCTTGGCGCTTTGATAACGTTACCTTATTGCCACCGGATTTCCATTATTGCTGGGAAGAAGTCAGCTGACAGTCTAGGTCTGATTTTTCTGTATGGATGTTTGGATCTGAGGACTCATGTCTTTTCAGTTCTGCATTTCCGTTCGTCATCCATCAGACTTTGCTCCCTGTTAATCCCCCTTCTCTTCTATTAGACCTAAGTGGAAGCCTCTCAGTCTGTCCTTCCATGTCTTGTAACTTTTTTTTTTTTATTAATGTGGTAAAATACATATGACATAAATTTACCACCTTAACCATTTTAAGTGTAAAGTTCAGTGGCATTAAGTACATTCACATTGTCATGCAGCTGTCACCAACATCCATCCCCAGAAATCTTTTCATCTTGCAAAACTGAATCTCTGCCCCCAGTAAACACTAACTCCCTACCCCGTTCCCACAACCCTGGAAACCACCATTACATTTTCTGTCTCTATGAATTTGACTACTCGGGACCTCATGTAAGTGGAAATCATGGAGCGTTTGTCTTTCTGTGACTGGCTTACTTCATTTAGCATAATGTCTTCAAGGTTTATCCCTGTTGCAGCTTGTGTCAGAGTTTCCTTCCTTTGTAAGGCTGAGTAATATTTCATCATAGGTATAGACCACATTTTGCATATCCATTCATTCATCAATGGATATTTGGGTTGCTTCCACGTTTGTGGCTATTGTGAATAATGGTGCTATGCACATGGGTGTACAAAGATCTCTTTGAGACCCTGCTTTCAGTTCATTTGAGTGTATACCCAGAGGCAGAACTGCTGGATTGTATAGTAATTCTATTTTTAATTTTTTGAGGAACTGCCATACTGTTTCTACAGCAGCTGAACCGTTTTATATTCCCACCAACAGTGCAAAAGTGTTCCAATCTCTCCACATCCTCACCAATACTTGTTATTTTTTGCTTTTTTTTATAGTAGCCCCCTCTTGGGTGTAAGGTATATTTCTCAGTCTGTTCTTTATGTCTCTTAACTACTTTTTCATACCTTAAAAAATCTCTTTGTGCTGAGCTCTATATGAATTCCTTAGAGTTGTCTTCTAATTCCCTAATTCTCTCTTGGACTGTGTATGTTCTAGACTGTGTCTCATCTTTGAGATTTTATTTCTATGACTATATTTATCCTTTACCAACTCTCCAGTTGATTGTTGTACATATCCACTTATTCTTGTTTCTTCATCCATTTTTGTGGGGAAAAATCCTCCTTTTATCAATGGAAGCATTTCTTCATTTACTCCTTAAAGTCCTTGATGTTCTTGTTTTGAAGTCTCTTTCCTACTCAAACTTACTCCCTTGGAGAGCTTTAAACATGGGGGTGATTCCCAGATTTAGACTCATGCCCAGCAACTCCCCTTAGATGTTTAACATATGTCTCAGTCAGACGTGTCCTGAACTACTGATGGTGTCCTCAAAACCCCATTTCCCCATCTCTACCATGTGCTCACACTAAAAACCTGGGAATGCCCTCGACTCCTCTCCCTCTAGCATCCTGCCCCAGTCCAGTCAAATCCTGTCCACTGTACCGCAAGGTACCCCTGAACTCCAGCCACCTCCCACCTCCCCCACAGCCCCTCCCTGGCCCGAGCCACTGTCATCTCCAGCCTGGTTGACGGCGGTGGCCCCATAACTGGCCTCCCTGCTTCTGCCCCTGCCCCTCTTCAGTTTCTACCCAGGTCAGAGGTTCTCCAGTGTGGTCCACAGGCTCCTGGGACCTTTAGAGGTTCACAAAATCAGAACTTTTTATGATAATATCAGAATGTCGTTTGCCTTTTCTACCATGTTGACATGTGCACTGATGGTGCAAAAGCAAAAGTGGTAAAACTGTCGGCCCTGAGCACGATCAAGACAGGCTCCAAACTGCACTAGGCAGTGGCGTGTTCTTCACACCACACGCTCTCATAAACAAACAAACAAAAATGCCCGTTTCATTCAAAAATGTCCTTGACGGAACAGTAAAAAGTGTTAATTTTGTTAACCTTTGACTCTCAAGTATACTTTTCTAATATTCTGTGTGACTCAATGAGATGTCCACAGAAAGCGCTTCCTTGAGTACTGTAGTATAATGATTCTCTTGAGGAACGGCATGTGTGCAGGTGTTCGAGTTGTCAGCTAAACTAGCCACTTTTTTCACGGAACACCATTTTTGCTTGAAACAATGACCGTCACACTGTCATTCACATGCTGGTATTTGGTAAGCATTTTCTCAAGTGTGAGCTGCCTTTTTAAGGAAAACAACTGACAATATCTGATGTCAATTACAAAATTCAGGCTTTCAGGCAACAAAAATAGAGTTTTGCAAACTTTAATCTACCACCATGAGCTTTACAGCCTCCCAGTACTTACTTACTTTTTTATGAAATTAGTGATAATATTACCCAATGTGATTTTTTTATGTGGTGTAATAAAATGTGTCAACATTTGGAAGATGTTTTTTGCCCAACGAGCAATATTTTCCAAATGGCCAATGCATCATGTTACAAAATCATGCAAGAGTAGGAAATAACCCGTTCCAGGTACAAGATGGACCAATAGATTTTCACATAACAGAGTATAAAAAGTTCATTGTTCAGGTTGATTCCACGTGGCACCTCACCTTTAAGAAACCACCCCTTGTTAAGTGGTGGTGTGGTAACAAAGAAGAATATCCAAAATACCTAAAAAGGCTATTAAAATTCCTGTCCCTTTTCCAACTGCTGATCTCTGTGAAGCTCATTTTCTTCATTCACTTCACCTAAAACAAGGCAATACATCAGAGTGAATGCAGAAGCAGATATGAGAATCCAGCTGTAATCGGTTAAATCTTTACAGAGGTTTGCAAGAATGTTACACGAGGCTACTCTTCCCACTAAATTGTGGGAAATACAGATGTTGTTCATAAAAATGCTTATGTTAACTTGTAATGGGTTTATTATTGTTATTCTTAAATATCTTTAAATTTTTTTAGTATTCATCTCTAACACAGTGGAATATTGACGTATATGTAATGTTTGTATCCCACATAAACAAAGTTCTTTGACATCCTCTACAACTTTTTACAGCATAAAGGAGTCTTAAGACCAAAGAGTGTAAGGGCCACTGCGTGGACTGAAGCCATGCTGTCTCCCCACACCTCCACCACCCCATCCTTACCTCTTTCAGGTCTTTTCCACGTTCACCTCCTCATCAAAGCCTTTCTTGGCCACCTGGTTATAGTTGCAACCCCCAGCCTAGGGAGTGTCTTGTCCTGGGTCTGTGGTTTGTTGCTGTTCGCAGGGCTGTACCCACCCAGCACCATCTGCTTTACTTACCTTCTTGTCTACTGGCTGTGTCTGCACTGGATCCTAAGCTCCCCGAGCGGAGGGCTTTGTCTGTTCTGTTTCCTGGTGCCTGGAACAGGGCCTAGCACAGAGCAGGGGCCCAGCGAGTATCTGTGGGATGCACGAGTGAACAAGGTGGGGCAGGACCAGGTGGGGGATCAGATGCTCCGTGTTAGTCGTGTCAGGTGTACGATGCCCAGATAGCTGGAGGTAGGTCTGCAGGAGAGGGTGGAGAAATCCACGTGCGGTTCCCGGGGTGGGCACAGGCACGCCAACAAGGGCAGAGGCTGAGGGCCGAGCATGGAGCGCCCCCCCAGCACTGAGGCTTGTGTCCCCGTGTCCCCAGCTCCTGCCAGGCTGGGGTTGGGCAGCTCGCCCGAGAGAGGCGTCCTTTGTGCCATGGATGGAGCCCATCGGTGCAGATGCTCTCGCCTGGTTCTGGCACACTTGTCTTCCTCTCTCCGCCCATAGCCAACATGGCAGCAGCCATCGGGGGCTTCCTCTACTTCTTCACGTACATCCCTTACTTCTTCGTTGCCCCTCGATACAACTGGATGACGCTTAGCCAGAAGCTATTCTCCTGCCTCCTGTCCAATGTTGCCATGGCAATGGGAGCCCAGCTCATAGGAAAATTTGAAGCAAAAGGTGAGTATTTTCCTTTACACAGGCTGTCCTTGCTGATTCAGTTACCCCCAGAGGGTCTAAGCAGAGAAGCCTCCAGCCTCAAGACTCTCGCTCCAACAATAATCAGACACATCAGCACAGCTAAACGAACAGTGCATTTGGAAGGCAGGTCCTCAGCAAGGGGGAGGCTCACGCCCAGGGCAGACGGGGAGGAGTGACCAGAGCCACAGGGGAGGTGGGTCAGAGACACGTGGTTCACAGGACAGAGAGTTAAGGTGTCCAGTGCAACATTGGCCACCACCTGACCATTGTGGTCCCGGCTCTGAGCTCCCCTGAAGCCCTGCCTGGAACCGGCCGTTACTTCAGGAAAACACTGGCCGTGAGTGTCTGCATCTGCCAGTGGTGGGATTCAAGTTGGTTGCCTCTGAGTCTCTGCCTGCCTCTCGAGGCTTTAGGATCCCTAGGCCAGAGGTCTCAGTCTGCGGGGTTCGATGGGCTCCCAGCTCTTGGTAAACTGGTAGAACTAGCATCTCCCCTCCTCCTGTTCCCCTGATACCTTCTGCAGTGATTGATGATGATGGCAGGAAGGCCTGAGAGAGGAACAAGTCACAGACCAGGACATTGCTTTCTTGAGTTTTGTGAAATTTCCTGATTTTTAAAATGTCATGGGTGTCAAATAAACACCTCTAGGGCTGACGTTGGCCTGGGGGCTCCCATTTTGCAAACCCTGTAGGAGATTCTCAGATTTCACATGGTAGAGTCAAGGCTGCTCCTCTAAAGGGTTGAGAGGACGCCTAGTTTAACCCTTAACCCCACACCTGCTGGGAAATCTCCAGAGATGGAGCGCTCACCTCTTAGGAGAAGGCCCCGTTCATTTCTGGATCACTCAGACCACCTCACAGAAGGGCCTTGAAGAGGCAAGTGGACCCAGACCCGGCCCTGCCTCTGTCTCATTTGCCTTGGTTCCAAGCGGAGACAGAAGGGACAGGATGAGTTTATGCGTGGCTGGTGTTGTGTCGGTGTCCGTCTCCCAGGAGCTCCTGTTGTTGCTCTGGCTCTGCTAGCAGGAGGTGAGATACAACCTCGCTTCTGAGTGACTGACCTGAGTGCATTTTGGGATGGTCTCACCCCGCCCCACCCAGATGTTCTCTATCAGGCTGAATGCTCTGGTTTCTTCCAGTCATGCAATTCCTAGTTGTAGCTTCCTAGTTGTGGGTCTAAGGAGGGAGGGAGGTGGGTGACCACGGGAACCTTTAGTGTGGCTTTATCCTTAATTAGAATTTTTTTCTTCAGTTGGCAAAGTCCTATGACACTGGAGCTTTTAAATATACATGGTTCTCCACGTTCAGTAGTGTGTGATAAAATGTAGATTTTTTTAAAGGCACAGTCCCTTCCAGGGTTCAAATGCTTTTTAAAAAGCCATTTATAAAGAGGAGTCTAACTATATGGCACCTCTTGGTTTTCAAAATTCTATATTGAATTTTCTTCTTTTTTTTTTTTTTTAATTTTCTCCTGTTTTTTATTTTTGGCTGTGTTAGGTGTTTGTTGCTGTACGTGGGCTTTCTCTAGTTGTGGCGAGCAGGGCCTACTCTTTGTTGCGGAGCACAGGCTCTAGGCCTGTGGGCTTCAGTAGTTGTGGCATGCAGGCTCAGTAGTTGTGTCTCACAGGCTCTAGAGTGCAGGCTTCGTAGTTGTGGCACACGGGCTTAGTTGCTCCACGGCATGTGGGATCTTCCCGGACCAGGGATCGAACCCGTGTCCCCTGCATTGGCAGGCAGATTCTTAACCACTGCACCACCAGGGAAGTCCCTGAATTTTCTTAAAATAGACAAACTTCTAGTTGTTTGAAAGTGAACAGTGACCAAGACTGGAGAGCAGCCATTTCCATCAGGGGCCCTCGAGCCAACCCAGGTGGTCCAGCCGCACAGAATCCCCAAGCATCATTTGGACTGTGATGTTGCAAACCAGAGAGAGGACAGAACACCACGAGCACCACTAAACAGAGCTTTATGTATGCTGGGAGTGTTTCCTTTTTTTGAAAAGACTTGTATTAAATGCACCCTCTTCCAGTGTTGGCCTTACCCAGATCACATACGTGTATGTGTGTATGTGTATGTACACGTGTATGTGCATTCGTGTATATGTACAGGTATGTTATGTAGATGGATATGTGTTTATCTGTGTATATGTCATAAATCAAACATGAGCCCCTCTCGTCTGTTCACAAGCTTTTGCTGGTTCTATGACACCGATTTGGTGACTTGCTCTTGTCTGAATGCCTGAAGAAAGTTGTCAGGTTTGCTGTACGCGGGGAGCCGTCACACTGACTTTGCACTGCTGCGCACACATGTGCATTGGCGGCCACGGGTCCGCTTCAGGCCCGTTTCCTGGCGTGTCTTCCAGGCACAGGTGTCCAGTGGCGAGACCTCCTGAGTCCTGTCAACGTGGACGACGACTTCTCCTTTGGGCAAGTGCTCGGCATGCTATTGCTGGACTCCGTCCTCTACAGCCTGGTGACCTGGTATGTGGAGGCCGTCCTCCCAGGCCAGTTCGGCGTGCCCCAGCCCTGGTATTTCTTCATCCTGGTAAGTTCTGACAGCCACCTCTGTGGGGGTGGAGGTGGGCCCAGCGCCCACGCCAGGCCCCTCCAGTCCCTGACATACAATGCATGCCCTGTGCGCTGTCATGAGCCGTGTGTCCTAGAGGCCCCGAGACCCCCACGCCCGAGGTGATCCCTGCACTCCAGGGTCCGAGAGGAGGAGCTGGCGCTGGCTGGCCTGCCACAGGGCCAGTACACAGCCCCCTCCCAGCCATCTTTCTCAAAAAACGTCTTGTTGGGTTTTCTGCCTACAAAGTAATAGAGCTTCTTGTAAAAACGATCACATGCTGGAGTGCACAGCACACTCCCACCCCCCAGAGATGAACATCGCTGACACTTTGAGGTGTAGCTCTTCAGATGATTTTCTATGCATGTGCAGCTATAACATATATACACTTGTTTTTAGAAGGGGGGATTATATTGTAAAAATGCATGAAACTTGCTTTTTTTTTTTAACGTAACAGTACATCTTAGATATCTTAAGTACATATACATGTGGGTCTATTTACAAATATGCTTCTAGATTTTTATCTACACGTTTATAAATTTTTAAAATTTATTTATAAATATATTTCTATTTAAACATATGTGTTTTTATCAACCAACTTCACTTTTTTTTTTTTTAATATTTATTTATTTATTTAATTTTGTCTGCATTGGGTCTTTGTTGCTGCACGCGGGCTTTCTCTGGTTGCAGAGAGCGGGGGCTAATCTTCGCTGCGGTGCACGGGCTTCTCACTGTGGTGGCTTCTCTTGTTGCAGAGCATGGGCTCTAGGCGTGCGGACTCAGTAGTTGTCGCACACGGGCTCAATAGTTGTGGCTCACAGGCTCTAGAGCGCAGGCTCAGTAGCTGTGGTGCACAGTCCTAGTTGCTCCGCAGCATGTGGGATCTTCCCGGACCAGGGCTCGAACCCGTGTCCCCTGCATTGGCAGGCGGATTCTTAACCACTGCACCACCAGGGAAGCCCCAACTTCACTTTTTTTTTTTTTTTTTTTCCAACTTCACTTTTTAATGACTACACAGTATTCCATGGATGTACCACTGTATCATTAACTAATTCCCTGTTGGTGAGCTAGGTTAGCCAGGTGCCGCTTCATCGTTCGTTCTTTGATTCAACAAATATGTATCAAGCATCCATTTACTGTATTTCATCAAATCTAAGATGGGCCTTGGAGAATTCTGTGGCAGTCCAGTGGTTAGGTTAGGACTTGGGCTTTCGCTGCCAGGGTAGGATTCGATCCCTGGTCAGGTAACTAAGATCCCACAAGCCGTGTGGTGCGGCCAAAATAAATAAATAAAAATAAAATAAAGCTATAAATACATTTTTAAAAAATCTAAGATGACCCTGATTCTTAGAGGCACCATTACTTCATCACTAAGAAAGAAAAATACTGACAGTTAAACTATGGCATTTCTGTGATTTGTAAGACACATTCTGATTTCAAAGTCACTTAAAACTTGAGACACGTGTCCCCTAAAACCAATGGACTGTGATATGAGGAACCACCCCAGGCCGTGGGGTATGTGGGGGCTAGAGCTGTGGGTGAGATGTTCTCCCCCTGCAGGGCTTCCCTCCGGGGTGTGGGCGTTCTTCCAGGGCCCTGTGCTCACCTCTCTTGTGACCCTACCCAGCCACTGTGCCATCAGTGTGCCACCCTCAAGTGACACCTGCACTGCCGGGGCCAGACCGTAGAAGGGGAGGCCTCCTCCCAGCAGAGGGAGGCTGGACCTTGGGCTTCTCCTGCTTATTTCACGAGCGCCTGCGTGGCTGAGTGAGGATGCAGCTGGGGGCTCGTCCCACGTGGCTCTGGGCTGGACTTAATGACCTGTCTTTGTATTAAATTCCATTGTTAACTTTCCCTGTATCACCTCTGAGTTGACGTGCACAGTAAGCCCCTTCAGCAGAATAGGAAACAGTCTCAGAGCTTCCTGGGGCAGCTGGGTGCAGAACTGCGCTGGGTCTCACACCAACCCTGGACTCTAAGCAGCGTCTTCCCTGCAGCAGCGCCGAGCAGGGGAGTCTAAGGGCAGCTGCTGTCTGCTCTAGCTTTTCGGTTGGTTGTCACAAACAAAATGAACTGACGTGACTTGGCTGTTTGAGAGCTTCTGATTTCCATCCTAGCCCTCGTATTGGTGCGGGCACCCGAGGACAGTTCTAGGGAAAGAGGAGGAAGATGACGACCCTGAGAAAGTGCTTAGGACCGAGTACTTTGAAGCTGAGCCAGAGGACCTGGTAGCCGGAATCAAGATCAAGCATGTGTCCAAGGTGCCATACCTATGGGGACGGGGACCGCAGGGTCACGGGGCGGAGACCATCCTCTGGGCCTTGTTTCTCCTGGATTCCTGTGGCTGCCCTCTGACCGGCTCTCCTGGGCACCAGCCATCCCTCAGGCTCTGTCCCCAGGGCCCAGTGTGGAGACTCAGGGTCGAGTCAGCAACCCGTGCTGCCCCACTTAACCTCTGACCAGCTTTGCAGTGGATGCTCTCTGTGTTCGCCATGTATGATGCCTGGGCGTCATGGGCCTTCTAGTCCTGCCGAGACACCAAAACACCGGGGTGCTGGGGACCTGGGGTGGGGCGGAGAGCAGCAGGAAGCAGCGGGGCCTCCTCTCAGTCCTCCTCCCGCCTCTCTGCGCTGGTTGGCGGTACTGGGCGTGGTCTCCTCCCCAGACGCTTGGTCGGGTATTCCAGAGGGGAGTAGAAGGGGCCCTTTGCAGTGAGGGGCTCCTGAAGTCCGGGGCCACCCTCTGCCTTTCCTGCAGGTGTTCAGAGTGGGGAACAAGGGCAAGGCAGCTGTCAGAGACCTGAACCTGAACCTGTATGAGGGCCAGATCACTGTCCTGCTGGGTCACAACGGCGCGGGGAAGACCACCACCCTCTCCATGCTCACCGGTGAGGGGCCCAGCCTTCATGCCCCACCCTGACCTCCAGGCCCTTCCTTCAAGGCCACCTCAGCGCTGCCCCGGCCTTGTGCCCTCAGGTGGCTATTGTCCTCCCCCTGCTGTGCTGATAGCTAGTGGAGCCCCAGGGGCTCTGGGAACAGGATGGGAGCCTCTCAGGCCACACAGAGGTGGCCCCACCCACGCTGATTTGGTCCCGAGCCCACTCTCCTAGAAAGCCGTCCTGGATGAGCCAGCCCAGCCCTGACGGTCGTCCTGTCCTCCCTGAGAACAGGCTCGAGTAGGACCTGGGCTCGGAGAGCGTGGGGGATGCGCCTCTTTCATTCCTTACAAGCCACACATCCTGGCAGTCGGCATCCCCCACCGTCCTCTGTCTCCAGAGACCCACACAGCAGGGTGCACACCGTGTGAACCAGGGAGGCTCAGCACTCCTCGTGCTACTGGAGGATGTTCGCACTGAACTTGAGCCCCGGGGTCTTCTGCTTGGCCCTAGGTCTCTTTCCCCCGACCAGTGGACGGGCGTATATCAGTGGGTACGAAATCTCCCAAGACATGGCTCAGATCCGGAAGAGCTTGGGCCTGTGCCCGCAGCATGACGTCTTGTTTGACAACCTGACTGTTGCAGAACACCTGTATTTCTATGCTCAGGTGAGCTGGCAGGTGACAGGATTCATGGGTCGTCGTGGTTATTCCATCACCTACATGCTCGGGTCCCCAGGGCAGCCATGTGAGCCCTTAGCCTCCCAGCAAACTGAACCTGCTCCGAGGAGGCGTTCACCAATTGCGGGGGGGTGGGTGTCAGGACGCGAGATCCAGCCTGGGGAGGGACGGAGACAGCACCATTCCAGTGCCAGCTGGACGGGCTGGCCTCCCGTCAGAATCTGCTGCCAGATCTCTGTCCCCTGCTGTGTCAGCTGAAAGGCTTGTCGCGCCAGAAGTGCCCTGAAGAAGTCAAACGCATGCTGCACATCCTCAGTCTGGAGGACAAGCGGGACTCCCGGAGCAGGTTCCTGAGCGGGGGGATGAGGCGCAAGCTCTCCATCGGCATTGCCCTCATCGCAGGCTCCAAGGTAGGGGTGGCGGGGCCTGCAGCACAGCAGCCTGGGCCTAGGACATGGCTCTGCCGTCATCACAAGCCCTTTCCTCTGCCCTCCAGGTGCTGATGCTGGACGAGCCCACCTCGGGCATGGACGCCATCTCCAGGAGGGCCATCTGGGACCTTCTTCAGCAGCACAAAAGTGACCACACCATCCTGCTGACCACCCACTTCATGGATGAGGCCGACCTACTAGGGGACCGCATCGCCATCATGGCCAAGGGGGAGCTGCAGTGCTGCGGGTCATCTCTGTTCCTGAAGCAGAAATATGGTGAGCGGTCGCAGGCAAGCAGCGGGGCAGGCAGCCGAAACTCCATTCTGTGTGGGGTCAGCGTTGCTGGTCCAGTGTGCTGGAGAAAGTATCCACTGGTAACGTTCCTGAAGGGCCACTGAGATCAGGCAGGGAGAGGCCTTCTCTAGACATCCTGTTCTGCTACCTGTGGGTAGAGACCCGAGGCCCCAGGCAGAGGGGCCTGTGAGAATGAAGAAGGAATGAAGCAGGTAGTCTTGATTTGGAGCATCATTCAGCCTTGAGCAGTGGACTAGCAGTCAAGTGCCAGGGCCACCAAGAGCAGGGGTGCCGTTGCAGAGACCAAGCCCGCTCGCCAGCGTTGCAGCTCCCAAACAAGTGAGGGGCCCACGGCACTGTCTAGGGCTGGTGGGCAGCGCATGGAGTCAGCCCCGTCTTTGCTGTATGAGCATGGCTTTCCATCTCGAGGGCAACTCATGGTCCAACATGGTCCTGGCACGCCAGGTCACATCCATGTCCCGCCAGCAGAAGGAGCCAATACAGAAGACCAGCGCCCCACCCCCAGGACACCCCAGGATTTGCACCCCTCACATCTGCAGCTTCCTCTGGCCAGCACACAGCCCCGAAAGCAGAAGGTGACCTAGTGTGGTCACCATCAGGCTGGGGGGAGGCTGTAAGAGAGTGGCCTTTGTCCTTAGGTTCTGCTACTGAGAAAGCAGGGAGAAGGGGTCTTGGGGACAGTTTGTACCCCAGTATCTGAGACTTGACATCTGAAGTCCAGCTCTGGTTTCACCTCCTTATCATGCTCAGCACCCCAGGTCCTCCAATATCTCTCCCCAGTGGGCGGAGGTGGGGAGGTGAGACCCTCAGGACAGCATTGAGGTGCCCTGAGATGCATCGATTCCAGTTCACTTGCCCCAGCTCTGCAGCCCCTTTCCCAGGAGCCTGACCTGCAGGAGCCCGGGGCCCTGGGCGGGCCAGGAGGAGAGTGGGTTGCAGCCTCACTGGGCTCCTGGGTGTACCAGGCGCAGGCTACCACATGACGCTGGTGAAGGAGCCTCACTGCAACCCCGAGGGCATCTCCCGGCTGGTCCACCACCATGTCCCCAACGCCACCCTGGAGAGCAGTGCCGGAGCAGAGCTGTCGTTCATTCTTCCCAAGGAGAGCACACACAGGTACATACATGTCCCAGAGAGCACGCACAGGTACACATCCTAGAGAGAGCATGCACAGGCACGTGTGTGTCCCAGAGCACCCACAGGTACAGATCTGAGAAGGAGGCTCAGGGAGCCTTAAGGGCTCCGTGTGTAGAGTCACCCACCCTACACCTGTGTGGCTTGGCCAGGGGCACCTCTTAGCTCCTGGGCCTGTGATGGTCGGTACCCACTGAATCTGCTTGCTGGGCCCAGGTTGCCAGGCCTCCCTGTGCGTCAGGGCTGTACCCGAGAAGGAGAAGAGTGGCTCGTCACAGGCTGCTCGGTGCCCTGGTGCCATCCACACTCGGCACGAGGCTCACTCCTCACACCGCAGCCACTCGGGGTTAGTGTGCAGCTGTGAACTCGTGTGTCTTCTTGGTCTCAGAATCTGAGTCATGAACACGGGCCTCATAAACAGAGCAGACTCCCGGTGTGGGGAGGTAAAAACCAAACTCTTAAGTCACATTCAGAAACTTTGGAATAGAAAACTTAAAAGTATATTAATCTTGCTGCAATCTGGATTGAGAAATGTGGTTTTAATCGCGGCAGTGTTCTCTGACTCTTTTTTTTTTTTAATTTATTTATTTATTTATTTATTTTTGGCTGCGTTGGGTCTTTGTTGTTGCGCGCGGGCTTTCTCTAGTTGCAGCTAGCAGGGGATATTCTTCGTTGCGGTGCACGGGCTTCTCATTGCAGTGGCTTCTCTTCTTGTGGGACATGGGCTCTAGGCATGCGGGCTTCAGTAGTTGTGGCTCGCAGGCTCAGTAGTTGTGGCTCGCGGGCTCTAGAGAGCAGGCTCAGTAGTTGTGGTGCACAAGCTTAGTTGCTCTGTGGCATGTAGGATCCTCCTGGACCAGGGCTCGAAACCAGTCCCCTGCATTGGCAGGCAGATTCTTTTTTTTTTTTTTTGGCTGCATTGGGTCTTCGTTCCTGTGTGCGGGCTTTCTCTAGTTGCGGTGAGCTGTGGCTACTCTTCGTTGCGGTGCATGGGCTTCTCATTGCGGTGACTTCTCTTGTGGAGCATGGGCTCTAGGCACGTGGGCTTCAGTAGTTGTGGCTTGCGGGCTCTAGAGCACAGGCTCAGTAGTTATGGTGCATGGGCTTAGTTGCTCCGCGGCATGTGGGATCTTCCTGGACCAGGGCTCGAACCCGTGTTTCCTACATTGGCAGGCAGATTCTTAACCACTAAGCCACCAGGGAAGCCCGGCAGATGGATTCTTAACCACTGTGCCACCAGGGGAGTCCTCTCTGACTTAGATATAGTATAATTTGTTTTACACCTACTCTGTTATCACACACACACAAATGTGCTAATGCACATCCTTTTAGAAAAATCTTTGTCAAGATCTCCAATGACTCCTTAGAATAGATTCCCAATAGTGAGGTAAATATTACCAGATTCACTTCTGGAAAGGTGATGTGTTTGAGTTCCCCAGCAGCAGGATAGGGGAGTGTCCATTTACTCCACAGTTGCCAACTTTGAGTAAAATTTCTTTTTAATATTTGTGTATCTAATGGTGAAAATGGCACACACATGCGTAATTGGCATTTTGTGTTTCTTCCATTCCTGCTGGCGGGAGGTTGACTGCTTCCCATGCTTATTGGGCTATAAGCATCGCTTCTTCTGCGTGTTGCATGTTCACGGCTTATGTATTAACATCGACCATTTGTGTTGCAACTTTTTCTAATTTGTTGCTGCCTTTTAATTTTGTGAGATTTTTTTCCCACTGCAGATGGGATTAATGGGTTATATCTTTTCCTTTGTTATTTCTTCTTAGAAAGTATTTCCCTACCCTGTAAGTAAAAGAATATTCATCAGTTTCTTTTGGTTTGCTTTGTGATTTCATGTAGGTGTATAGGTATCGAAGAATGCCTTATAGGCCAACATACTCAAAAAATGTTATGTGTGGGAATTCCTTGGTGGTCTAGTGGTTAGGCTTCAGCACTTTCCCTGCTGTGGCCTGGGTTCAATCCCTGGTCGGGGAACTGAGATCCTGCTAGCTGTGCGGCATGGCCAAAAAAAAAAAAAGAAGATTATTAAAAAAAAATGTTACGTGGGGGGAGAAAGGGTGCGCAGGGGAAGAACAAAGCCTAACTTTTTTTTTTTTGAGAAGGCATCTCAAGGAGCTAACCTTCCTTTGCTCCTCCCCCATGCAGCACAGAGGTGATTATTTAGAAACAAATTATCTAGAAAGTCACTGAGAAGTGACTCATCACTCAGGGTCTTTTTTTTCAGGTTTGAAAGTCTTTTTGCTAAACTGGAGAAGAAGCAGAAGGAGCTGGGCATCGCCAGCTTCGGGGCCTCTGTCACCACCATGGAGGAAGTCTTCCTGCGGTAAGTAAACGTGCGTCTGCATCTGTCTAGGGCTCAGCCTTGCGGATGATTTTTCTAAAGTGTGATAATAAAGCAATCCCCCTGATTGTCATCTGGAACACCCATCTGAGGTGGACCTACAGCCCGGGGGGGTGGGCAGCAGGGCAGTGGGCTGGCTGTCAGAGCCCGAGTTCACATCACAGCCCTATATTAACACTTGCACAGACTCAGCCAGGTTCCTGACACACGCAGTGACTCAGTCAGCAGAGCAGCCGAGCTCTGATCACTGGAAACTCCACTCCCACGTTGTGAGTGTGTTGGCACCTCCCCTGGGGCCCCTCCCGGGAGCACCTCAGCAGCATCAGGCTGGCCAGGCTCCTCTCAGGTCTAGGTAATGATCCCGGAGTGTGTTTCCATCTATGATGAAGATGTGAAATTTAGCCTTCACCACTCAGAACTACGGGGTGAGCTCCAGATGGTTAATACATTGGTCAAACATTGCTTGAATGCTTTATTTAATAGATACAGTGCTAAGAACAAGAAATACAAAAATAAATGTGAGATAGATGTTTTTCCTTGAGGATCGCATACCCTAGAGGAGGCAACAGGATAAGTGAATATAAGTACAGTGCCATTTGAGTCGGGTGGCTCCCTGGCTTCGGTGCGGCCCCGATACCAGGCTCCGCCACAGGGCCTGGCAGACTTACCACCCGCCCGCCCTCCACACACCCGTCTCTGTCTCACCTGTCCCAGTGTTGCCCCTTCTGGAACACACTCTTCTGCTCCCTGGTCTCAGCGTGACAGTGAGCGCCCCAAGCCGCAGTGGCCTGTATTGTGACAAGCCCTCCTGGTGCTGCCATCGTGCCCCAAGCCCCATCCTGTCCCTCTGGAAAGCCCGGGTTATAAATGCTGACTTCGATCAGTCTCCCTGGGAGACCGGGAGGCCCCCATGGGCAGGGCCCTGTCTAGTTGTCTCTCTCCTGGACTTTGCTTGGCTGCCATAGCTGGTGTCCTGGAGATACTTATCGATGAATGAGTGAATGAACAAATGAAGTCCCAGCTGATGGAGCAGATGGCGCTCTGCTTTAGTGCCCCTGACAGTCGCCCGCCTTTGCTGCACCTCTCCCTCCCCGAGGAGCCGAGTTGTGAGTGGGCCTCCATGTCTCGACCAGGGTCGGTAAGCTGGTGGACACCAGCATGGACATCCAAGCCATCCAGCTCCCTGCCCTGCAGTACCAGCACGAGAGGCGGGCGAGCGACTGGGCCGTGGACAGCCACCTGTGCGGGACAATGGACCCAACTGACGGCGTCGGCACCCTGATCGAGGAGAACACTGCCGTCAGGCTCAACACTGGGGTGAGACTGCGCAACCCCGAGCACTGCATGCGTTAGAGGCCGCGGGGGCAGATAGCATAGGGAGGGTCAGCACTCTGGGAAGAGGGCAGATTACAGCTCGTGCTCCCATGGGCTGGCAGGCAGAAGGAAAACCCGGAACATTTTAGTCGAGCACCTGTTGTTTCTCGTTGTTCTAATAACCTGGCCACTCACGAATAAGGGTGAACGCTGCTTATAAGGCTAACAGTGCCCCGTGTACCGAGAGCTTAGAGCTTGCCGTGTGCCCGGCACCCAGTGAGACAGAGGGCAGCACTGGTCCCATTTTACAGACAGGAAGCTGAGGCCTGGGCCAAGGTCGAATGGGCAGCACATGGCGGAGCTGGACTCTGGTCCCTGCCGGCCTGACCTGCACTTAGAGGACAGTGAAGGGCTGAGCGTGGGGAATATAGGCAGTGGGGGGAGGTTTGTCCATCTCCTCTGCTGTGAGGGTGGCCAGAGTCCTCTGACCAGGAGCACGGGGAAAGCAGAGGCCTCGGCTCCCCTCTGGGATAGCAGAGGGTCCCTTAACCTCCTTCGACGGTGGAATAGTGCCTGCCCTGCCACCACAGCTAATGTGAGACCCCCAGGGCCCAGCTGGGACCTATGGGGATGTGTTCTTGTGGGTCTTCCATGTCATCAACTGGGCCCCAGGAGAAGCCCTGGGACCCCAGGCTCATGTGCAGACCGTGCCTGCTGCTGGGGGGCGGGGTCAGGCACTGGCTCTGGGGTGGCGGTTGTATCACCCTCATCCCCTCTGTCGCAGCTGGCCCTCCACTGCCAGCAGTTCTGGGCCATGTTCCTGAAGAAGGCCGCATACAGCTGGCGGGAGTGGAAGATGGTAGCGGCCCAGGTCCTGGTCCCTCTGACATGCATCACCCTGGCCCTCCTGGCCATCAACTACTCCTCCGAGATCTTCGATGACCCCCTCCTGAAGCTGACCTTGGCCGAGTATGGCAGAACCATCATGCCCTTCTCGATTCCCGGGACCTCTCGGCTGGATCAGCAGCTGTCAGAGCATTTGAAAGACATGCTGCAGGCTGAGGGCCAGGAACCTCGAGAGGTGCTGGGTAAGGGGTGTCCCCAGGGGGCTTGGGGCCCGAGTTGTGTTGTCAGAGCCTGCTTCTCAGCCAAGGCACTGTGGACATGTGGGGTGGTTCTTTGCTTAGCAGCATTCCTGGCATCACTCCCACTCCAGACATTGCCAGGTGTCCCCTGGGGGAGAAAATCTTTGCCCTGAGTCAAAGGAAGACAAAAGTCCACGTCTCTAGGGCTAAACTTTGTCCAGGCGGTCATTTACAGAAGTCAGATTCTTCAGGACCATTTACAAATGAAATGTAAAACCTCAGCGATGTTTACGTTACCTTTTTTTGTTTGAGAGGCCGGTCACGATATGCCTTATGTGACATGGTGTTTTCTTCCCACATCCTAAAACCGAAACTATCTTGTGTCCCTGGCGGTGGCAGTTGGACACTGCCCTGGCTTTAGAGCAGGCATCGCACTCTAGTTAAATGGAATATGCTTGAAGTTTTTCACGTTTTTCTGCTCCCCTCCCACTTCCTGGCCAGCAGCTTTGAGGTTCAGCACACTGATGGTCCCAAAATCTTGGCAGGGGTCAGGTTCTTCTTTAGGAAAATGTCGAACGTATCAACGGCCTAGAGCAGGCCGGCACTGCCAGGGGCACCGCTGCCAGGAGGAGCTGCTGCAGCCGGAGTCCCTGCTCGGCCTGCCAGCGATCAGGGCCCTGAGTAGCCCTACTGACAGTGGTGGGCGCCTTGTTTGTCACCCCCATTCCATCCCATCTTGTTTTCTGCCTGTCACTCGGCCTGGTGTGAAGATTTCAGGGCTGTCATGGTGCGTGGTGGCTCCAGGGATTTAGAACAGTGCCGTAGATGCCCGGGCCTGGGAGGGTGTGGAAGGCCAGACTGCCTGCTCCCTCATGGAGCGTGGGGACTTTCAGTCCTGAGCACCTTACTGTGGGTGAATTACGCTGCACCTAATGCATCTGACCCTTTTCCTTGTGTGCCAAGAGCCACAGCAGACCTTGCCGGGAGCCTCTGTAACTGTCTCCATTAGGATTCACCAACGGGTCCCTGTCCCCTCGCTGACACTGGGGTCCCACAGTGTGGGTGTCATCGCTGTCCCCAGGCGACAGCTGAGTGAGAGGCAAGGCGGGAGCAGTGAGCGTGTGTGAAATGCTGGTTCCCTGCAGCTGTGCGGCTAGCTGTGGGCTGGGCAGTGTGTGCTCGTGAGCTAGTGGAACTGAATGCCCCCAAGGTCACTCGTGGGTGGACAGCTGACCCCACCCCCGTCAGAACCCCCGCTTGCTCTGTGCCACAGCTGAGGAGCAAAGTGACGGACCTGGCATGATTGGGATTCTGTTGCTGCCCTTGGGTTGCAGGAGAATGCCAGGCATATGGGCTGCCCAGAACCCAACTGCCCAGAGAATCTGATGTGAAGTGGGGATTCGCTGGAGCTCATCCGCGTGTCAAGAGAACAGCTCCTTCTCCCAGGGCCTTTTCCCTCAGGCCACTCTTTTTAAAAACTCTTATTTTTTTATGATTATAAAAGGGTACTTATTCCTTCTTTGAAAACTGGAAAAACAGAGACATAGAGGGACAGTCCTGTGTAATTGCACCCTTGGACGTAGCCCCTCACCCACCCCTGTGGTCCTGAGGGCTGGTCCAAGCCTACCTAGGGCCGCCCCTCCCTGCACCTGACTGGGGGCTTCACCCTTCAGGCAGCTCAGAGGTTTCCACAGCTCTGACTTCTGGACCCTCACCTCCTCCTGATCCAGCCTTCTTCCTGCCACGTTGACCCTGGCCCAGGTCCGGGCCCTGTATCTCTGAGAGGCCCTTTAGTGTGTGAACGGGGGGTTTGTGGGGGAGAAGGAAGAGCCTGCCCTGCCACTCAGCTCCTGTGGCTATGGGGGTGTCCCCCCCGAGGCCTGCAGCCCCAGGTCCTGCTGCTCCCCCTGCGTGGCCCCATGGTCCGTGGACGGCGTGCGGGTGGAAGGTGATGCATCCTTTCTGCTGTTCCTCCAGCCCTTCAGAGCCCCACAGAGCAGGGCCTCGGAGGGGGACGCAGGACGCTGCTGACTCTGCCATTGCCCACCCCCAGGTGACCTGGAGGAGTTCCTGATTTTCAGGGCCTCGGTGGAGGGGGGCGGCTTTAACGAGCGGTGCCTGGTGGCGGCATCCTTCAGAGACGTGGGCGAGCGCACGGTGGTCACTGCCCTGTTCAACAACCAGGCGTACCACTCGCCGGCCACCGCGCTGGCCATCGTGGACAACCTTCTGTTCAAGCTGCTGTGCGGCCCTCAGGCCTCCATCACGGTCTCCAACTACCCTCAGCCCCGGAGTGCCCTGCAGGCCGCCAAGGATCAGTTCAACGAGTATGTGCACTGTCCCCCCACCTCAGGACCCCATCCCCGCATGGTCAGGACCTGGCCCAGCCCAGTCAGGACCCTGCTCCCATCAGGTCGGGACCCCTCACCAGGACTGACCACCTCAGGCACTGCCAGGGACCCCCAAGGGCCACAGCGGTAAAAACAGCATTGTTTCTGCCCTCAGGAATCTCCCAGTTCTTGGCTGGGGACTCCTGCCCCACATCCTTCTCAGCCTTCCATACTCAGCCTTCCCTTGGACAGCAGATAAGCTGGTGAGACCACAGCCCCCATACACCCAGGCCCCACGGGAGACTCCTGAGGATTTGGAGGGCCGTGCCCTCTTCCCAAATCTGCACCCGGCTCTTGCTGGCCACTGTCCCTGGGGGATCCGAGTGTCTGCTCCCGTCCAGCCTGCAGCACGCAGCTGTTGTGTGTGTCGCTGCCCCTCAGTGGCCTCGAGTCAGGGAGCCCGTTGGGCATCTCTGTCCTTAGGCCTGTCACACCATCATGTGTGTGGGACTCTCCCTCTTCCTGGTTGCAGAGTCCCCAGACCACTGGGGACCGTCCAGAGGAAGCCGGAAAAATCAATTAATTTCAGAACCATCACCCTACCTCAGGGCAGTTAATCAGTGGGGGGCGGTTTCATCCCCACTTCCCATTTTAGACTGTGCCCTGGCCCTCTAGTGTCTCCCTCCCCCTCTGCTCTCTCCAGTCCCCACCACGGAAGCAGAGACACAGCGGTGGTCCTCTGTTCTCGCCATGCCGGGGATCAGGCTGAGGAGTCGGGCTTAGTAGGGTGACAGTGGACAAGGAACAGGAGTTTTCATTTTGTTGTAACAGCTCTAGGAGATATAATCCACCTGCCATACAGTTCACCTGTTCACGGTGTACAACTGAACAGTTTCTAGTATATTCAGAGTCGTGGAGACATCACCACAATATAATTTTATTGAACGTTTTCATTATCCCTGAAAGAAACCCCGGGACCACTGGCAGTCACTCCCCATTCCTCTTTCCTCCACCTCTAAGCAGCCAGGAGTCTGCTTTCTGTCTCCGTGGATTTGCCTGTCCTGGACACTTCACGTAGATGGAATCAGATACCATGTGCGTGGCCTTTCATGACTGGCTTCTTTCACTCTTGAGGCTCATCCACGTTGTGTTAGCACTTCACTCAGTACATAGCATCCATTTGTCCCAGCACCATTTGTTGAACCTTTCGTGGGGTGGGGGTGTTTTAAGCTACAGAATAATGCTGTCAGCGCTGGTTTCTGGAACATGTTGCTGGCACCTGAATGTCCTGCCCACTCAAGAGCGGGGAGACGGCCACCACCCTGATGCTGTGCCCGACAGCGGGTCTGACTGGGGCAGCCAGAGAGAGCGAGGTGGAGGTCTCAGATCCATACCTGAGTGTCTGTGGGGAGTGGGTGGCACGGGGACAGATTGAAGGCAACTGGGAGAGTGGCACTGCCATCATTGGGGATAGGATGTCCAGAGGAGGAGCTGTTCTCAGGGGGATGGAATTTTCCTGGTGCAGAGACCCTGAGGCTCTCATGTTCTCTCTTAAACCCTTTAGTGGCTGGGCCACTGCATCACCTGCTTTGGACAGTAGTGACCCAGCACTTGATACCCCCACCTGCCCGGACATGCTGTGCTCTGTCCCTGACCTGTCGGTGCGCCCCCTCCTCACCCCCGCAGGGGCCGGAAGGGATTCGACATCGCCCTCAACTTGCTCTTCGCCATGGCGTTCTTGTCCAGCACATTCTCCATCCTGGCGGTCAGCGAGAGGGCCGTCCAGGCCAAGCACGTGCAGTTTGTGAGCGGAGTCCACGTGGCTACTTTCTGGCTCTCGGCTCTGCTGTGGGACCTCATGTCCTTCCTCGTCCCCAGTCTGCTGCTGCTGGTGAGCTGCATGGTGCTGGGGCCCTTCCCCCACGCGTCCAGGGGGCTTGCCTTGGGGACCCTGCGTGGACTGAAACCAGCCTGGGGTCCATGCTGGCAGCTCAGCCCCCGTTGCGGGAGGAGGTTGGGAATGCCCTGGCAGCCCCCCTCGCCTGTCTGCACACCCCCAGCCTCTGCCCCCCTTTGGTAGGTAGGGCCCTGGAGCAGGTGCCCTGGTGGACAGCTCCCTGTTTCCTCAGGGAGGATACCAGGAGAGCCACGGAGGTGGGTGGGGGGCAGAAACGGCCAGAGGGGCTGATGGGCCTGGGCTCATGCGCCCCCTGTGGGCACGCCGGCCGCCTGTCTGTGCTGCTGCAGGTGGTGTTCAAAGCCTTCGACGTGCACGCCTTCACGCAGGACGGCCACGTGGCCGACGCCCTGCTGCTGCTCATGCTCTATGGCTGGGCCATCATCCCCCTCATGTACCTGATGAGCTTCTTTTTCTCTGGGGCGGCCACCGCCTACACGAGGCTGACCATATTCAACATCTTGTCGGGCATCGCCACTTTCCTCGTGGTCACCATCATGCGCATCCCAGGTGGGAGCCAGGAGACCACCTCCCTGCACCCCCATCCCTGCACCCACAGAGCTGCTCAGCCCGATGGGGGAGGCCCAGATGGGGGCACCGGGCAGGCCGGTGGGGCCGCCTGCCAGAGGTGCTGCCCCGGAGGCCTGGTGCCTGATCCCTGGGGGAGGCACAGCTGGCTATGCAGGGAACTCCAGAAACCTGCCCTTCCCGATTGCTCTGTTCTTGGAGGCAGGTGTGGTGTGTCCTCCAGCGCTGACTTGTCTGTGCCTCCTCCCCACAGCGGTCAAGTTAGAAGAACTTTCCAGAACCCTGGACCGCGTGTTCCTGGTGCTGCCCAACCACTGTTTGGGGATGGCGGTCAGCAGTTTCTACGAGAACTACGAGACAAGGAGGTACTGCACCTCCTCCGAGGTGGCAGCCCACTACTGCCGGAAACACAGTGAGTGTCCAGGCCTCTCTCGGCACAGCCTGTCCCCCATCGCAGGCACAAGGGCCACCTCGCATGGTGAAGCCACCAAAACGCAGGAGGTGCTTGGGGCCCCCGTGTGGCAGTGACACACCCTCGGAAGCCCAGTGGGCCCCGCGCCAGCGCATCCTCCACCCTGGGGGCTGGGTGCAGGCACCTCACGGTCCCAGAGAGAGGGTCATGGGCTGGGACCCCGGAGGGGAGGGGCGCTCAGGGCATGGCCACAGCACCCTGTCCCTTGCTTGCATAGACATCCAGTACCAGGAGAACTTCTATGCATGGAGCGCTCCGGGGGTTGGCAGGTTCGTGACCTCCATGGCCACCTCAGGGTTTGCCTACCTCACCCTGCTGTTCCTCATTGAGACCGATCTGCTGTGGAGGCTGAAGGCCTGCCTGTGTGCCTTCCGGAGGAGGCGAGCGCTGGTGAGTAGCTCCAGGGCCCCCGTCTGGCCTCTGGCTGCTCTGCGTAGGGCGCCCTCCAACCGAGGTTGGGCTTCCTTGGGGCCACCACACAGGGAGGGCCTCAACACTGGCCACAGCCCGGCTGCGTGTCCATCGGCAGCGCTCGCAGCCTGGGAGGGGCTGCGGCCTCACCGTCCCCAGGGGCTCTCCTTCCCAAGACCCTGAAGCCATGGAGTCGAGGGAGCCTGGGGCCTCAGGGACCTCGGTCTCAGTGGAGGCATGTGGGCTGGGGCGCCCTCATGTTTGTCACATACATTCTCTCCCTAAACAAACAAAACCTGTTGAGACAGCATTGGATGGACAGGAACCCAGGGCTAATTGGGGTTAAGATATGACTTTTCTAAGAAAAGGGGTTTCGTGGTTTTCTCCATGAGTCCTGCACCGTCCTTGTCCCCCAGGTAGTTTGTGTCTCCTCGAGGCAAATGTTAGCCCTTACGGCTGCCCAGCTCTCCTTGTGGGAGGTCTGAGTCGGCACACGTGGGGCTGAGCTGGGGTGAGTAGTTTAGCCCTTCCTCCCATGGGGAAGGACCTCTCTGGCGGGAGCTCACCCTGGTGGTCTTTCTCCGGAACAATTAGACAGAAGTGTACACCCAGACGTCAGCGCTTCCTGAAGACCAGGACGTGGTGGATGAAAGGAACCGCATCCTGGCCCCCAGCCTGGACTCCCTGCTGGACACGCCTCTGATTATCAAGGAGCTCTCCAAGGTGAGGCGGGCCCTCTCTCCGCGGGTCTATCCCCCGGCCCCCCCCCCAGAGCTGGCTCCCGGCTGTCCCCAAGCCTCCGCACAGCTGTGTTTTCTCCCGGGCACTGTGCAGGTGTATGAGCAGCGAGCGCCCCTCCTCGCCGTGGACAAGGTCTCCCTCGCAGTCCAGAAAGGGGAGTGCTTTGGCCTGCTGGGTTTCAACGGAGCCGGCAAAACCACGACTTTCAAAATGCTGACTGGGGAGGAGACCATTACTTCTGGGGACGCCTTTGTTGGGGGCTACAGCATCAGCTCTGACATCGGGAAGGTGGGTACAGCCAGGGAGGCAAGAAGAAGGGCACCCGGGAGGTAGGGATGGGGCTTGTCTCTGGCTCATGGTTCATGGACAACAGGACGAGGCAGTGACCGCGGCCAAAGGTAAGCAAGTGATGGGGAGAAGACTGAGGAGATTACAGCCCCCTCGGCCAGACGGGACCAGGCCTGGCAGGCGGGCCGAGACCGGGTCCCTCCCGGAGAAGTGGCTTCTTTGGACCTGGGCACAGAGTGGCACCCACAGAACTCTGCCCACTGGAAAGAACTCTAGTCTGTGTGCATAGATTTATAATAATGGTGTTCTGGGCTGTTCAAACCAGACGTCCCACCGAGAACCAAAAGCAGGATAAAATGTTAATGACAAACCACATAGTTAAGAGCATCGAAGAGCCCGAGGCATGGTGAAGACCTCCGCAATCTGCAAGCCCCGAGAGGCTCCACCGGAGTGCCCCTGCACAGAGGGCGCTATGGTCCCGGTGACTGGGTTTAGGGACCTTATCGAGTGTATGGGGCAGAAACAAAGGACCACCCCTCTACGTTAGGATGAAGCAGGCCACCCTCCTGCTCTCCCTACCCCCGGGGATTGCATGGACGGTTTCCCGTGTGCTGAGCAGGGCAGGGGAAGGAACAGAGAAGATGCTTGTGCCTGGGAATGACTGCATCTCCTGAACTGGCAGCAGGGGCTTCCAGGTGGCTCTGCCACCACACTGCAGCTCACACCCTCTCTGCAGGAAGGTTTTCATCCTAGGCCTCCAAGAGCCCCTCACATAGTGCTTCAAGGCCTGTGAGCAGTGCACAAGCAAAGCAAACAAAGCAGACAGGGTGCTGCGGCTGGAGCCCACAGACACAAGGGCTCCACGGCAGGACAAGCCCACCACTTTGGATTTGCCGTTACCAGACCCAGATTATAAAACAACTGTGTTACTGTGTTCAAATAAACAGACAAGATTGAAATTATACGCAAGGAAGAGGAAACTGTAAATGTGATCTAGGAAATGGAGGCAAGGTGAGAAGTCTGAAATACGTTTAATCTGAGTTCCAGCAGGAAAGGAGAGAACGGGGGGAGAGGTAGTAACTGCCATGGTCATGGCCAAGAACTTTCCCAGACCAATTAAGAACAGATTCCAGAAGTCTAAGAACCCCAAAGAGGTTAAAGAAAAAGAAACCACATCTCTGGAATCCACAGAAACCAGGCTTGCCTGTCCCCACCAGCTGCCGAACGTGGCTGGAGGTGGAGGCCTGCCACGCGGCATCCTGGCTGTGCTGAACGTAGCCACTTGTTCCGAGACCAGCTGCCATGCCATCTGCCCAGGTGACGCCCCACCCCAAAGGTGTTGCCAGCAAACATCTCTTAATAGAGGAGGAAAAAGAAAGGTCCCAGCACACATTAGATGTTTGTCAAGCGTCTAATGAACGGGTATCTGTCAGCTGTAAAGCATTGCATGGACACGGTCACTTTGTATAATCAATGCATTCTTGCATCCATCCGCCCCTGTGCTGCCCGGGGTAGACCGGTTTCTGACCTGTCTCTGACCCCTGGGTGGGGGGCAGTCTGGCTCCCGGTGCCTACCCCGCCACTGAGCCAGCCAAGCCCCTCCAGCAACCCCAACAAAGTGCTGCTCGGCAAACTTTGGCAGTGGGAGGCCGCCAGGGCCTGTGCACCGACTGAGGGACCACCCTAGACAGATCCCCTGAGAGAAACCCTCTGACCTGCTGTCTCCCGGCTGTGCTCCAACCCCAGATGCGGCAGCGGATTGGCTACTGCCCCCAGTTTGATGCCCTGCTGGACCACATGACGGGCCGGGAGACACTGGTCATGTACGCCCGGCTCCGGGGCGTCCCCGAGTGCTACATCAGCGCCTGCGTGGAGAACACGCTGCGGGGCCTGCTCCTGGAGCCGCACGCCAACAAGCTGGTCAGGACGTACAGGTGCGCCTGTGTTCCGGCCCCTGCCCTGCCCCCCGCCTCAGTGACCTCAGGCCTTCCCAGGGTGGAGTCAGGCTCTCTGTTACCATAGAGCAGGGGGCACGCGGGTCAGGGGCTGGAGCTCCCACCCATCATTCCAGGATCAGTGAGGATTTGGCAGCATGGCCCAGGCAGCTCCAGATGAGAGGGGCTGCCCCTCAGGTTCCTGCCACCTGGAGGCACAGCCAGGACCCCCTGTCAGGCCCCCTTAGGTGCAGACAGGTGGTGTTACTGCTCTGTGTGGGGCTGTGGACCAACCCCCTGGGCACAGCTCTCTCTAGGGCTTCCTACTCTATGAGGTGGGCTTTCCAGGCACGCTCACCTCATTCTTCTTCACCTGGGACACTCTGCCATCACTGGGCCCGGTCCTGTGCTGGGACCCGGAGAGCCCATGCTAATCATCCGCCTTACCTTCCCCTGCACCCCCTCTGCCCTAGCGGCGGCAACAAGCGGAAGCTCAGCACCGGCATTGCCCTGCTTGGAGAGCCAGCAGTCATCTTCCTGGACGAGCCGTCCACTGGCATGGACCCCGTGGCCCGGCGCCTGCTCTGGGACACCGTGGCAAGGGCCCGCGAGTCCGGAAAGGCCATCGTCATCACCTCCCACAGGTAAAGCCAGGACCGGGGCTGTAGGAGGGGTGGGCCGGGAGGGGCTGGGTGGACAGAAGACCTGTCAGCATCTGGTGAAGTCTGAGGAGAATCCCTAGGCTCTACCGTGTGGGCCACACCCTGAGTATGGGAATCAGGAACAGCCTGATCTGGGCATCAGTACTTTCCCATGTGCACAGCTTTTGATGTGGAGGGTGGGCATCAGCATCCCCCAGTGCTATATCAGGCCTGCACTCCCTCTTCCCAGCATGGAGGAGTGTGAGGCCTTGTGCACCCGGCTGGCCATCATGGTGCAGGGTCAGTTCAAGTGCCTGGGCAGCCCACAGCACCTCAAGAGCAAGTTTGGCAGTGGCTACTCCCTACGGGCCAAGATCCGGAGCGACAGGCAGCAGGAAGCCCTGGAAGAGTTCAAGGCATTCGTGGACCTGACCTTCCCAGGTGTGTGCCGCTGTGCAGAGGTCGTCTGTGCGTCTGTCCATCCCTGACCCCTGGGACGAGGGCCACGATTCCAGGGGCCTGGGCCTCCCTCCCTTGGCCATCCAGCCCGGCCCTCAGGGGGACACGGTCTCTCCTTTGTGCAGGTAGCGTCCTGGAAGATGAGCACCAAGGGATGGTCCATTACCACCTGCCTGGCAGTGACCTCAGCTGGGCGAAGGTGAGCTTGGGCCCCACTGGGCCTCCAGCAGTTGCTCCTTCTCCAGCCAGCTCTTTCCAAGGAGGAATCACTTTCAGTTTCTGCTCTAACACTCACCCTAATATCTGCTAGGTTTGGGGGTTTATACCTCAAGTATCTGAGTTGGAAAAAAAATGGTGCAAAAAAGGAGACTGGCCCAGAGAGGTAACACATCTTGCCCAAAGGTCATACTCTGAGCTGGGAAGAGTCAGGAGGAAGCCTGGTGCCGGGGCCTGCTCGCCCCGTGCAGGGGTAGGATCTCTGGTGGCCTTACCACCCCCTATGGCCAGAGGAGTCCCAGACCAGCCGAGGAGCCAGGCCCTGGCTTGTTAACAGTGGCTTTTCTGCTTCCAAAGGTGTTTGGTGTTCTGGAGAAGGCCAAGGAGAAGTATGGCATGGACGACTACTCTGTGAGCCAGATCTCGCTGGAGCAGGTCTTCCTGAGCTTCGCCCACCTGCAGCCACCTGTCGAGGACGAGGGGCCGTGAGGAGCCGGGCTCACAGGTGGGCATCCTCTCTTGCTCCGAGTTCACCTCATCCTACACCTTTATTTCTGATCACTGTTTTCTACAATGGATTGAAGAATCAAGGCACAGTATGGACCGGGTGTGTCGCGCCCTCACGCTGGGAAGCAGCATGGGAACGTCCGCGTCTCAGGCATTCTGAAGCCCGCTGTCCAGAACTCAAGATCCCCACCAAGAGCGTGTCGGGCAGTCTGTGTGGGCAGGCTGCGGGGTCTGGGCGGAGAGCTGTCCCGGAAGGGGCCTCACTGACCCAGGGGTCGAGAGTACCCAGCCATACCGCTGCGTTCGCACCTGGCATGGAGCTTCCCTGGGGTGAAAGGGGAGGCCTGCAGGACAGTGGGCATCGGGCTCACCAGGCTGCCCAGGATGGACAGAAAGACGCCTGTCACTGTCCTCAGGGGAGATACGGCTGAATTAGGCACTGAGGTCTTGGTTTCCAGTGCAGCTGGGTATCCTGGAGTCCCTCTCCTGAGAGGGTGGACACTGCGCCAGACAGAGCCGGCCCTGAGCCCAGCGTCATCCCACCAGTGTCTTCCAGAGTGGCCGGTGAGGGGAGGGGTGAGCCACAGGCCGGGAGGCCAGTTGGGGACCACCGTGGGGCTGAGCAGCCACCCATGGAGGGCACACCTAGTGCGTGGTGACTGTCCGCAAAATAAAGGCTGGGAGGGAACATGACCGTGGTCTGTGAGTCACGAGGTGGGCCCCCGGGCCCCGTCACCCAGTGCAGTCCCAGCACGAGCCTCCTGTGTCAAGTTCCAGACAAAAACAAGTGCTCGTTTTTCCCGATACGTAGTCAGTTTACAGAACTCGCTGCTGTGGAATAAGCCAAAAATGCAAGTGCACAATCAGGGTAGCTAAATGGCCACCTGAAAGACCCTTTGTCCAGGGTGAGGAAAGAGGCATGTAGGGTTGGCAGAGGAGGGTGTGGAGCTGGGTGGGCAGGAGGCCTTTGGCTCCAGGGCCACTCGTGGGCTTTACACCATTTTCCAGGAGAGTTTTCTTCAGCATCAGCTCCCTTTTATTGACGCACTCTTATTTCTTTTTTTTTTTTTTTTAAACATCTTTATTGAAGTATAATTGCCTTACAATGGTGTGTTAGCTTCTGCTTTATAACAAAGTGAATCAGTTATACATATACAATATGTTTCCATATCTCTTCCCTCTTGCATCTCCCTCCCTCCCACCCTCCCCATCCCACCCCTCTAGGTGGTCACAAAGCATGGAGCTGATCTCCCTGTGCTATGCGGCTGCTTCCCACTAGCTATCTATTTTACATTTGGTAGTGTATATATGTCCATGACACTCTCTCACCCTGTCACATCTCACCCCACCCCCTCCCCATATCCTCAAGTCCATTCTCTAGTAGGTCTGTGTCTTTATTCCTGTCTTGCCACTAGGTTCTTCATGGCCTTTTTTTTTTTCCCTTAGATTCCGTATATATGTGTTAGCATACTGTATTTGTTTTTCTCTTTCTGACTTACTTCACTCTGTATGACAGACTCTAACTCCATCCACCTCATTACAAATACCTCCATTTCATTTCTTTTTATGGCTGAGTAATATTCCATTGTATATATGTGCCACATCTTCTTTATCCATTCATCTGTCGATGGACATTTAGGTTGCTTCCATGTCCTGGCTATTGTAAATAGAGCTGCAATGAACATTTTGGTACATGACTCTTTTTGAACTATGGTTTTCTCAGGGTATATGCCCAGTAGTGGGATTGCTGGGTCGTATGGTAGTTCTATTTGTAGTTTTTTAAGGAACCTCCATACTGTTCTCCATAGTGGCTGTATCAATTTACATTCCCACCAACTGTGCAAGAGTGTTCCCTTTCCTCCACACCCTCTCCAGCATTTATTTTTTCTAGATTTTTTGATGATGGCCATTCTGACCGGTGTGAGATGATATCTCATTGTAGTTTTGATTTGCATTTCTCTAATGATTAATGATGTTGAGCATTCTTTCATGTGTCTGTTGGCCATCTGTATATCTTCTTTGGAGAAATGTCTGTTTAGGTCTTCTGCCCATTTTTGGATTGTGTTGTTCGTTTTTTTGTTATTGAGCTGCATGAGCTGCTTGTAAATCTTGGAGATTAATCCTTTGTCAGTTGCTTCATTTGCAAATATTTTCTCCCATTCTGATGGTTGTCTTTTGGTCTTGTTTATGGTTTCCTTTGCTGTGCAAAAGCTTTTAAGTTTCATTAGGTCCCATTTGTTTATTTGTGTTCTTATTTCCATTTCTCTGGGAGCTGGGTCAAAAAGAATCTTGCTGTGATTTATGTCAAAGAGTGTTCTGCCTATGTTTTCCTCTAAGAGTTTGATAGTGTCTGGCCTTACACTTAGGTCTTTAATCCATTTTGAGTTTATTTTTGTGCATGGTGTCAGGGAGTGTTCTAATTTCATACTTTTACATGTATCTGTCCAATTTTCCCAGCACCACTTATTGAAGATGCTGTCTTTTCTCCACTGTATATGCTTGCCTCCTTTATCGAAGATAAGGTGACCATATGTGCGTGGGCTTATCTCTGGGCTTTCTATCCTGTTCCATTGATCTAGATTTCTGTTTTTGTGCCAGTACCAAACTGTCTTGATTACTGTAGCTTTGTAATATAGTCTGAAATCAGGGAGCCTGATTCCCCCAGCTCCATTTTTCATTCTCAAGATTGCTTTGGCTATTCGGGGTCTTTTGTGTCTCCATACAAATTGTGAAATTTTTTGTTCTAGTTCTGTGAAAAATGCCAGTGGTAGTTTGATAGGGATTGCATTGAATCTGTAGATTGCTTTGGGTAGTAGAGTCATTTTCACAATGTTGATTCTTCCAATCCAAGAACATGGTATATCTCTCCATCTATTTGTATCATCTTTAATTTCTTTCATCAGTGTCCTATAATTTTCTGCATACAGGTCTTTTGTCTCCTTAGGTAGGTTTATTCCTAGATATTTTATTCTTTTTGTTGCAATGGTAAACGGGAGTGTTTTCTTAATTTCACTTTCAGATTTTTCATCATTAGTATATAGGAATGCAAGAGATTTCTCTGCATTAATTTTGTATCCTGCTAATTTACCAAATTCATTGATTAGCTCTAATAGTTTTCTGGTAGCATCTTTAGGATTCTCTATGTATAGTATCATGTCATCTGCAAACAGTGACAGCTTTACTTCTTTTCCGATTTGGATTCCTTTTATTTCTTTGTCTTCTCTGATTGCTGTGGCTAACACTTCCAAAACTATGTTGAATAATAGTGGTGAGAGTGGGCAACCTTGTCTTGTTCCTGATCTTAGTGGAAATGGTTTCAGTTTTTCACCATTGAGGACAATGTTGGCTGTGGGTTTGTCATATATGGCCTTTATTATGTTGAGGAAAGTTCCCTCTATGCCTACTTTCTGCAGGGCTTTTATCATAAATGGATGTTGAATTTTGTCAAAAGCTTTCTCTGCATCTATTGAGATGATCATATGGTTTTTCTCCTTTAATTTGTTAATATGATGTATCACGTTGATTGATTTGCGTATATTGAAGAATCCTTGCATTCCTGGGATAAACCCCACTTGATCATGGTGTATAATCCTTTTAATCTGCTGTTGGATTCTGTTTGCTAGTATTTTGTTGAGGATTTTTGCATCTGTGTTCATCAGTGATATTGGCCTGTAGTTTTCTTTCTTTGTGACATCTTTGTCTGGTTTTGGTATCAGGGTGATGGTGGCCTCGTAGAATGAGTTGGGGAGTGTTCCTCCCTCTGCAATATTTTGGAAGAGTTTGAGAAGGATAGGTGTTAGCTCTTCTCTAAATGTTTGATAGAATTCACGTGTGAAGCCATCTGGTCCTGGGCTTTTGTTTGTTGGAAGATTTTTAATCACAGTTTCAATTTCAGTGCTTGTGATTGGTCTGTTCATATTTTCTATTTCTTCCTGGTTCAGTCTTGGCAGGTTGTGCATTTCTAAGAATCTGTCCATTTCTTCCAGGTTGTCCATTTTATTGGCATAGAGTTGCTTGTAGTAATCTCTCATGATCTTTTGTATTTCTGCAGTGTCAGTGGTTACTTCTCCTTTTTCATTTCTAATTCTATTGATTTGAGTCTTCTCCCTTTTTCTCTTGATGAGTCTGGCTAATGGTTTATCAATTTTGTTTATCTTCTCAACGAACCAGCTTTTAGTTTCATTGATTTTTGCTATTGTTTCCTTCATTTCTTTTTCATTTATTTCTGACCTGATCTTTATGATTTCTTTCCTTCTGCTAGCTTTGGGGTTTTTTTGTTCTTCTTTCTCTAATTGCTTTAGGTGCAAGTTTAGGTTGTTTATTTGAGATGTTTCCTGTTTCTTGAGGTAGGCTTGTATTGCTATAAACTTCCCTCTTAGCACTGCTTTTGCTGCGTCCCATAGGTTTTGGGTCGTCGTATCTCCATTGTCATTTGTTTCTAGGTATTTTTTGATTTCCCCTTTGATTTCTTCAGTGATGACTTCGTTATTAAGTAGTGTATTGTGTAGCCTCCATGTGTTTGTATTTTTTACAGATCTTTTCCTGTAATTGATATCTAGTCTCATAGTGTTGTGGTCGGAAAAGATACTTGATACGATTTCAATTTTCTTAAATTTACCAAGGCTTGATTTGTGACCCAAGATATGATCTATCCTGGAGAATGTTCCATGAGCACTTGAGAAAAATGTGTATTCTGTTGTTTTTGGATGGAATGTCCTATAAATATCAATTAAGTCCATCTTGTTTAATGTATCATTTAGAACTCGTGTTTCCTTATTTATTTTCATTTTGGATGATCTGTCCATTGGTGAAAGTGGGGTGTTAAAGTCCCCTACTATGATTGTGTTGCTGTGGATTTCCCCTTTTATGGCTGTTAGTATTTGCCTTATGTATTGAGGTGCTCCTATGTTGGGTGCATAAATATTTACAATTGTTATACCTTCCTCTTGGATCGATCCCTTGATCATTATATAGTGTCCTTCTTTGTCTCTTGTAATAGTCTTTATTTTAAAGTCTATTTTGTCTGATATGAGAATTGCTACTCCAGCTTTCTTTTGATTTCCATTTGCATGGAATATCTTTTTCCATCCCCTCACTTTCAGTCTGTATGTGTCTCTAGGTCTGAAGTGGGTCTCTTGTAGACAGCATATATATGGGTCTTGTTTTTGTATCCATTCAGCCAGTCTGTGTCTTTTGGTGGGCGCATTTAATCCATTTACATTCAAGGTAATTATCGATATGTATGTTCCTATTCCCATTTTCTTAAATGTTTTGGGTTTGTTATTGTAGGTGTTTTCCTTCTCTTGTGTTTCTTGCCTAGAGAAGTTCCTTTAGCATTTGTTGTAAAGCTGGTTTGGTGGTGCTGAACTCTCTCAGCTTTTGCTTGTCTGTAAAGGTTTTAATTTCTCCATCACATCTGAATGAGATCCTTGCTGGGTAGAGTAATCTTGGTTGTAGGTTTTTCTCCTTCATCACTTTAAGTATATCCTGCCACTCCCTTCTGGCTTGCAGAGTTTCTGCTGAAAGATCAGAGGTTAACCTTATGGGGATTCCCTTGTGTGTTATTTGTTGTTTTTCCCTTGCTGCTTTTAATATGTTTTCTTTGTATTTAATTTTTGACAGTTTGATTAATATGTGTCTTGGCGTGTTTCTCCTTGGGTTTATCCTGTATGGGACTCTCTGTGCTTCCAGGACTTGATTAACTATTTCCTTTCCCATATTAGGGAAGTTTTCAACTATAATCTCTTCAAATATTTTCTCAGTCCCTTTCTTTTTCTCTTCTTCTTCTGGGACCCCTATAATTCGAATGTTGGTGCATTTAATGTTGTCCCAGAGGTCTCTGAGACTGTCCTCAGTTCTTTTCATTCTTTTTTCTTTATCCTGCTCTGCAGTAGTTATTTCCACCATTTTATCTTCCAGGTCACTTATCCTTTCTTCTGCCTCAGTTATTCTGCTATTGATCCCATCTAGAGTATTTTTAATTTCATTTATTGTGTTTTTCATCGTTGCTTGGTTCCTCTTTAGTTCTTCTACGTCCTTGTTAAATGTTTCTTGCATTTTGTCTATTCTATTTCCAAGATTTTGGATCATCCTTACTATCATTATTCTGAATTCTTTTTCAGGTAGACTACCTATTTCCTCTTCATTTGTTAGGTCTGGTGTGTTTTGACCCTGCTCCTTCATCTGCTGTGTGTTTTTCTGTCGTCTCTCACTTTGCTTATCTTACTGTGTTTGGGATCTCCTTTTCACAGGCTGCAGGTTCGTAGTTCCCGTTGTTTTTGGTATCTGTCCCCAGTGGCTAAGGTTGGTTCAGTGGGTTGTGTAGGCTTCCTGGTGGAGGGAACTAGTGCCTGAGTTCTGGTGGATGAGGCTGGATCTTGTCTTTCTGGTGGGCACGTCCACGTCTGGTGGTGTGTTTTGGGGTGTCTGTGGCCTTATTATGATTTTAGGCAGCCTCTCTGCTAATGGATGGGGCTGTGTTCTTGTCTTGCTAGTTGTTTGGCATAGGGTGTCCAGCACTGTAGCTTGCTGGTCGTTGAGTGAAGCTGGGTCTTGACGTTGAGATGGAGATCTCTGAGAGATTTTTGCCATTTGCTATTACGTGGAGCTGGGAGGTCTCTTGTGGACCAGGGTCCTGAAGTTGGCTCTCCCACCTCAGAGGCATGGCCCTGATGCCTGGCTGGAGCACCAAGAGCCTTTCATCCACATGGCTCAGAGTAAAAGGGAGAAAAAATAGAAAGAAAGAAAGAGGATAAAATAAAATAAAACTATTATAATAAAAAATAAGAGGGCTTCCCTAGTGGCGCAGTGGTTGAGAGTCTGCCTGCTAATGCAGGGGACACGGGTTCGAGCCCTGGTCTGGGAAGATCCCACATGCTGCGGAGCAACTAGGCCCGTGAGCCACAACTACTGAGCCTGCGCGTCTGGAGCCTGCGCTCCGTAACAAGAGAGGCCACGATAGTGAGAGGCCCGCGCACCGCGATGAAGAGTGGCCCCCGCTTGCCGTAACTAGAGAAAGCCCTAGCACAGAAACGAAGACCCAACATAGCAATCAGTCAATCAATAAAATAAATTTAAAAAAAATAATAAGAAGAAAAAAAAGTTAAGAATAAATTTATTAAGAAAAAATTTTTTTTAATTTTTAAAAATAGATTTATTAAGTTTTTATAATAAAAAATAAGAAAAAAATTGAGAAAAAATTTATTAAGAAAAAAAATTTTTTATTTTTTAAAAATAAAAAATATGAAAAAACTTATTAAAAAATTTTTTTAATTTCTAAAAATAGGAAATAAGGAAAAAATTATTAAGAAAACATTTATTCTAACCCTAGGACTAATGGTGAAAGCAAAGCTATACAGACAAAATCTCACCCAGAAGCATACACGTATACACTCACAAAAGAAAAGGGGAAAAATTAATATATCCTGCTCCCAAAGTCCACCTCCTGAATTTGGGATGATTCGTTGTCTATTCAGGTATTCAACAGATGCAGGCACAGCAAGTCATTTGTGGAGCTTTAATCCGCTGCTTCTGAGGCTGCTGGGAGAGATTTCCCTTTCTCTTCTTTGTTCATACAGCTCCCAGGGTTCAGCTTTGGATTTGGACCCGCCTCTGCATGTAGGTCGCCTGAGGGTGTCTGTTCCCCGCCCCGGACAGAACGGGGTTAAAGGAGCAGCTGCTTTGGGGGCTCTGGCTCACTCAGGACGGGGGAAGGGAGGGGTACGGATGTGTGGCGAGCCTGCGGCGGCAGAGGCCGGCGTGACGTTGCAGCAGCCTGAGGCGCACCGTGCCTTCTCCCAGGAAAGTTGTCCCCGGATCACGGGAGCCTGGCAGTGGCGGGCTGCACTGGCTCCCGGGAGGGGCGGTGTGGAGAGTGACCTGTGCTCGCACACAGGCTTCTTGGTGGCGGCAGCAGCAGCCTTAGCGTCTCCTGCCCGTCTCTGGGGTCCGCGCTGATAGCCGCAGCTCGTGCCTGCCTCTGGAGTTCGTTTAGGCGGCGCTCTGAATCCCCTCTCCTTGCGCGCTTTTGGGAGGTCTGACGTCTTCTGCCAGCGTTCAGTGGGTGTTCTGTAGGAGCAGTTCCACGTGTAGATGTATTTCTACTGTATCTGTGGGAAGGAAGGTGATCTCCGCGTCTTACTCTTCCGCCATCTTGCCTCGTTCCTCACTCTTATTTCTTATGGCTTTATTTTTAACCTTTTTTTTTTTAGTGGTTTGAGAGACGGCAATTTTTACTTGTTTATTTATTTATTTATTTATTTATTTGGCTGCATTGGGTCTTCGTTGCTGTGCATGGGCTTTCTCTAGTTGCAGCGAGCGGGAGCTACTTTTCGTTGCAGTACACGGGCTTCTCATTGCAGTGGCTTCTCGTTGCGGAGCACGGGCTCTAGGCGCATGGGCTTCAGTAGTTGTGGCTCGCGGGCTCTAGAGAGCAGGCTCAGTAGTTATGGCTCAGGGGCTTAGTTGCTCTGTGGCATGTCGGATCTTCCCGGACTAGGGATCGAACCCATGCCCCCTGCATTGGCAGGCGGATTCTTAACCACTGTTCCACCAGGGAAGTCCTCTTATGGCTTTCTAAATTTCCGTGATTTGAATCTCTGTGCCTTTTACATTACCTTAGAATTCATAGGTTTAGAAAAGACTTGTTTTCATCACTCTGGTTCATTTGGTACAGTTTCAAATTTGCATTTTTATCATTCTCTCAAAGTTTATGAACGTTGCAAATAGTTTCTAGTAGCTCTTTTATTCCCTTTAAGATTCTTCCAACCATCATCATTTAGTTCCATATTATTAAAAAATAACAACAACAACAACTTAGGGGTGGTTGTGGTCCTAAACGTTGCCCAGCAGCAAGCATCTTCTGAGAGGTGGGCTGTGACTTGTCTGCAGGTGTGTGGCTGCTGTAGGTTTGCTGGTCAAGGGAGGAGGGCAGAGGCCAGCATGGCCTGGCCACGTGTCCCCCAGCAGCCCTCCTGCAGGGCATCCTGGCCTTGTTTTCAGTGTTAAAGATTTAGAAATTTGACATTTTCCCCTTCAATGTCACAAAACAGGGTGTGAGGAAAGGTGCTCAGGACTGAAGGAACAGCATATCTGAGGCACACGCATGAGATCAGATTGCACGGGTCCAGGGAGAGGTGGGTTTGTTGACGGGAGATGAGGTGGAGAGACGCAGGATGGAAGCAGGGGCTGTCGTGATCGGAAACCCCTTTTGGAAGACAAGTCAGCAGCCGTGGAGAGGATGATGGAGTCACAGCCAAGGCTGCAGCAGTGGGGACAAGATGGGAGGCACACGGCAGTCAGGGGAGAGGAGCCCATGACTGCATCCGCGCGTGGAGCTTGGGCAGTTGCAAGAGAGAGAGTTAGGAAGGACCCCAGGAGCAGCAGACAGGGTTGCCGCTGTTAGGGTCCATGCAGCACCCCTGGGTCATCTGTGAGGCTGCTGGAAACCCACCATTGGAGCCAAGTGTCCTCAAAGAGCCAGGATTGGGGCCTTAGAAGCCCCCAGCTCTGGTGGTTTGGTTTGAGCTGTGGCACCTCCAAGCCCAGGGGCAGGGCAGGACCCACCAGCTCCCTAACAGGAGAGTCGGCCTACCCACACCCCTGCCACCTCCTGCTCCATGCCTATTCCAATTTACTCAGATCTCCAGGCCCAGATGGTCCCTAGAGATGCTGGCCCCAAACAGCTGCCACAACTGCCAGGGCCAAGGTCCTGCCTTCCCTGCCCTGCACAGTCTGGTCTGGGGCTCCGGAGGTCTAGAGACCACATCAGGGCTGAGAGCGAGGCCTGTGGAAAAGTCCTGCCCGGCCCCACGGTGGCTCAACTGAGACAGTCAGTGGACACATGGGCTGTCCTACAGCCTGACAGCTGCACCCAGAACCGAGGACCCTGAGGAAGGAGGAGGGCAGCCTCACGGGGAGGAGGGGAGCCCCTCCTCTGCCTTCACCATGGGGAAGGGCTGCCAGGCAGCAGGTTACAGGAACACCTCCTGTGGAACAAAGACTCTGCAGTGGCCTTACTGCACACATCAGAAAACTACACCGCAGTGGTTTACAAAAGACAAGAGTTTATTTCTCTGCCAAGTACAAAGTCTAGAGAAGGCAATCTAGGCATTCCATCACCAGTGGTCAAGGTCTCAGGGAGCCAGACTCCATCTGCCTGCTCCATCCAGGTGCAGGCCTCCTCAAGGTCACCTTTCAGGGCCAAGGTGCCAGTGAGACTTCCAGATGGAGTGAGCAGGAAACAGGGTGAGGAGCAGGAGGGCACAGCTGGCCGTCAACGTGCTTCTTCGTCTATGTCATCGTCCAGAATGCAGGCACATGGCTGCACCAGACAAGGGCGCTAAGACATGCAGTCTTATATTTAGCCGGGCACCCCCCCAAAAAAAAACCCTGATACCAGGACACAACTGCAGTCTCCACCATGATTGTAGAGGGCAGGCTGGCCTCCTCAAGAAATTGGTCCCCCCATGCATGCCTTCCTTGTCCACCTGAGCTGGTGAGACCCCGCTTCAGCCAGGAAGACCTGGGTATGGCCACTCTGTGGCCATACCCCAGGGTCCATTTCCCCATCCACCACCCTGCCAACAGAGTGCCCTAGCCCTTTGGCTGCAGGGGCTCAGAAAAGCAAAACAAACTGGACAGTTTCTTTCTGGGAAAATTCCAATCCCAGATCTTTAGCCTAGGACTTGAGGTGAAGCCAAGGTCACCCAAGTCCCTGGGACCCCTGGCCCAGTCTCACAAAGCAGCAGGCAAGACTGAGGCAGAGAGCCCAGCAAAATGGAGGAGTGAGCCAAGGCCAGCACCTGGAGGGCAGGCTGGAAGGCAGGTCCGGGGGTGGCCACAAACCGTCTGGGGATGACCACACCCACCAGGTGGAGGAGGAGCTGGCCCTGCCTGCCTGGCCTGGACTCAGCCCCAGCCCGGCTTGAACTCAGGCCATTCCTTGAACACAGAGGCGGTGAAGGCCCATGCCCCAGGGGAGTCAGAATTGACACCTGTGGGGCCAGAGCCTGGGAATGAGGGGGAAAGGTTTCCAAAAGGCTAGCCTGGGGCTAGACTGCCAGCTAGGGCAGCCGATTCCTGCTGCTCCATCTGAGTGACACCCCGTGCCAGCTGCTGTTCAGCTCACCTCTGGGGACCAGTGCAATGCTCACGGCATAAGCTAGCAAGGCCCTGTGGGACCCTCACTCCCACACAGATCTGTCAGTGTGAAGGTGAGCACCACCCATGCTCATCCAGACCCTGCTGGCTGTGCTAAGGGCCAGAGTCATACCTGCAGACAGGGACACTCCTGGGTAGACAGCCTGGGCCCACCTGGGTCCAGAGGGGCTAAACTCCACCCACTCCATCAAGGAAAAGACCCACAGGGGTTCCATGAGGTACCTCCAACACCAAAGTCAGGGTTAGGCTGCTCACCTGAGCCCACAGCTGAGGCCAGCAGGCCGAGTGTGCAACGTCACCCCTCCAGACACAAGGCCCCATTCCCTGAACCCTAGCTCAGGTCTGACCCCAAACCCTGGAATGTGCAAGCTCCCGCAGCCCCTCTCCCGTCCCCAGTGGAGGGCAGGGCACCCTAAGGGGGGTTCAGGGTAAAGGTGGGCCTGGAGACTGCTCGAGAAAGGGCACCAAGACGGCAGTCCAGGTCCCCACAGGCCCCCCAGGAGAGACAGCCAGGAGGCAGCACAGCACTGGGCCCTGGAGTCTCATCCACACCTGATGGGCACACGTGGCCTGGGCTTCAAGCAGGCTGGAAGAGGGGCTGAAGCTGGGGGTCGGGCCCAGGGTGCAGGGGCCCTGCCTTCCTTCTTCAACACACAGGGCCGCCCAGGCTCCGCTCCTGGGGCCCGGCCCACACCCCACAGATGCCAGCATTAGATGCCTCCAAGGTCGGAGAAGCCCCAAATCCACTGGCTGCGGAGGCCAGAGTAGGCATGGGGCAGGCCTGAGCAGCTCACCCAGAGCCCAGCACACCTGCTCCCCTTCTCTGGCCGGGCCTCTCCCTGTCCCCTGTGACAGCCCCAGGGTGGGCAGCTCAGATATCACTATCCTTGACCTCCTTAGGGCAGAAATGGACATGGGGTTTAGGGCATGAAAACCAGCACAAGCTCCCAAGCCCACCGCTCAGCAGCCCTCAGCCCTGTAGCCCCTCCAGCGGGCAGCCTGTTCCCATGGGGCCCCAGGACCTGACGCCCCCACACCTTGGAGACGCAGAGCCAGGGAGGCCTCACCACAACTCCAGACCCTCATTGGCTGGCTGGCCCTTTCAAATCCAGCCTGGGCCACCCAGAAGGACAGGCCAGTGCCTCCTCCTGGGTGCCTCCTTCTGGGCTCCTTCAGGGGTTGCAGGCATTCACCACCACAGACAGAAGCCAGGCCTCTTGACCCGCCCCTCTTCTGATGCCTCCTCCAGGGTCACCTAGACATCACAACTGCCCTGACCCCACCCAAACCCCTTTCTTCCACTTGGCCAGACCATGCCTGCCCTTGGCACGGAGACTGTCAGCAATGGGTAGAAGTGCTTCCTTGACATGGTTTACAAGTGGATGCAATGCCTGCTCAAAGCTCCTGTGTGGCCCACTGTGACCTCCAACACAACGCAGGCCATCCCTGGCCCTTTCAGTGTGCCAGGTTACCAGCCTCCAAGGGCAGGCACTGTGGAGGCCTCCAAGCCCATAGAGAATAAAGGCAGGGGGATATTCTGCCTTGATGTGGGTATATCCTCAAACTGAGTGCAGCCCCACATCGTCAGCAGGTGGCCCTCGGCCCTGGGGGAAAGGGAGGGGGGCTCAAGACACTGGCCAGAGCCCACACGATGCTTGTGGTGTAGAGCTCCAGGCCTGGGGCTTGTTTGCCCAGTGCCCTGTCCCAAGGAGCCCTGCCCCACCCCATCCATCAAACCCGGGCCAAAGACCTCCTGAGGTCCCCAAAGACCACAGCTCCCTGGCCCTCAATTCCCATGGCCTCAGCAGGTTAGCACTGGGGGTTGGGAGGGGAGAAACCCAGGACTCCTGGAAGGCTGGGGTCGGGGGCCCTCCAGAGTTTTATTTTCTCATGTTCCTTCCAAACACATTCTGCTGATTCTCAAAATGGCAAAAGCCAAGATGCTCAAATATTAAAGCTCAACAGCTGATAACACACTTGATAATAAAATCAATTATATTTAGAAACAAATTTGATTAAATTCATAAATGAATCATGCTTTTAAATTTAATATGAAATGTGTTAAAATTTATATGCGTGCCAAATTCTATTACTTTAGAGCATTAACAACAACAAAAAAACTGAAGGGGGACTTCCCTGGTGGTCCAGTGTTTAAGACTCCATGCTTCCACTGCAGGGGGCACGGGTTCAATCCCTGGTCAGGGAACTAAGGATCCCGCATGCTGTGTGGCAGCAGCCAAAGAAAAAAAAAAAACTGAAACCAGAAGGGGCTGTCTGCCCAGCTGGCTGTGTCCCCATCCTCCTTTTACCACAGTGGGGATCATGGGCTTGCCCCATCCCCACCTAGGGTGTCACTGTGTCCCTGGGCAAAGGCTCTGGATTCGGGGCCTTTCAGGGCCACACACTGACGTGGCCCTGAATATGTGGGGCTCCAATGTGCTGCCGTGGCCTCCTCACAGACTTCCGTGTGCTGCAGGCCTGGCCCACCAAGGCCACACCATCCCCAACACCGACCCTCTGGGTCTCTTCACTGATGCAGGGCTAGGGCTACCCTTCTGTTCCACTTATGCCTCCATTAGTGGCCATGGCAGATGTGACAGTGATGCAGAGATAAAGGCCCCCTCCTCCCCAAATCTAAATGCAAAGGGAGAACCCGGACCCAGACTGACTCTGCCTGCCAACCCCCACCCCCAGGAGTGTGTTGGTGCCTCGGCAGAGAGGATTCAAAAGGCAGGCCGCTCCTCCAGGACTCTCTTTGGTCCCCAACTTCTCAGACACCCCTCGGCCCAGGGTGAGGTGTTAGGGGCACACTTGACACCCTGGACAGGGCCAGAGGAACTGGATGAAGGAAGGGAGTCACTATCCACTGGCTGGGAAAACCACATGAAGCACAAAGCAATGACCTGCAGACTACAAATACAGGTAGGTATACCCATCCATCGGGGCCACTAAGGCGCATCCTGGACTCTCCTGTCCTTTCCCCTGACATTTCATCCATCTCCAAGCCTCATTGGTTCCTTCGCCCCAAATCAGCACCTTGGATCTGTTCCCTTCTCTTCCTTGGGACACCCACCTGTTCACACGGCGTCTGGGACGGGGATGCACCTTCCCTGCCCCCAACTAACAGTCACGCAGCATTGACTGCTTACCAGGCACAGAGCGGGAAGAAGAGGGACATGGCGGTAAACAAACCTGCAAGCCCTGATGCCCTCAGTGCCGGTTTACTCCGACAGCCTCCTGCCTGGTCCTGGGCCTCTAACCCTCACCCTCCTGCCTTCGCCAGAAGGCTCTGACAGTGCCTCCCCGCTTGCACCGTCCACCGGCCAGGGGATGACGCCATGGCGCCGTATCTTGCACATCTTTCCTGTTCCGTCCAACGCTAAACTCCACCTTCCTAGCCCTGGCTTCTTCCAGCGAGCCTCCGCGCCTTCGCACCAGCTGTTCCCTCTGCCGGGCGCGCCCTTCCACTCTGGTCTCAGCTGCAGTGTCACCTCCTCGGAAGCGCCTCCCTTTCTGCACATTATCTTCTACTCTGCAGTTTGCTGCCCGTGCGTTGTGGCTGCACAACCCCGTCTTGCCCACCAGGCCGAATTCCGCCGGCGCACAAGCTGAGTCTACACGGTCACCCCTCACACCACAAGTGGTAATCGCAAGAACCCATCCCCGCAATGGGCCCGGCCCGCTGAGCCGCCTCCGCGATGCGGGTCCCCACGGCCGGCCGCCAAAGGCCGCAGCACCTGCACACCCCTCCCCTAACCCCGCCGCCCGGCCTCTCCCAGCGCGAAGCTGCGGGGTCTGGAGCCAAGTACCTTGGCACGCCGGGAGGCACGCCGGGAGGCACGCCGGGAGCCCGGTGCGCATGCGCACGGATAGGGGCGGGGCCGCGGCTCCTTTAACCCACTCCGCGCCGGCCCGCGAGCTGCCCACACAGCGCAGCCCCTCCAGCCCCAGAGAGCTACCAGTTTGCCGGCCCCATGAGGGGTGCAGCTAGCCCGGGGCAGCCCCAGACGCCCCTCCAGAGAGGGAGACAGAGTATAAGCGCCCCGACGCGTCTCTCCCCAAAGAGGCCTTGGCCCTTTAACCTTCTCCTCGCTCGCGCCCATTGGCTGAGGCGGTCTACGTCATCGCTGCGCGCCGGACGACGGTGTCTTCCCGCTCCCTAATCCTGACGCCAGAGCGGCGCCCGCTTCAGAGACTGAGGAGAGCGGGAGGAGGTCGCGGCGGCGGGAAGATGTAAGTAGGGGGAATCCGACCCCATCCAAGCTTCGGGGGCCGCCCGCCAGGCTCGGCGGGGCGCATCGTGGAGCCGGCCTGCTCCTCGGCCACGCGGTGACAACGGCGGCCTAGCGGCGCGGCACAGGGTTTGAGAATAAAGAGTGTGGCCCGGGGCGGGCTGAGTGGGAGGCGCCGAGGCCGCGGCCCGGAAGTGGTCGGGGCCGCGCCGGGCGGAAGGGCGCCCTCGCTTCGTCCGCCTCTGCGGCGGGCCCAGTGAGGCCCCCGGAATTCGGAGCAGCCGGGAACTCGGCCTCCGCCCTCGGGGCCCTCTCGCCGGGCTGGAGACCCAGGCCCGCAACGCCGGGCCCTACCCTGGAAGTGCTCGCGGCCCGGCGCCTGGACTGGGGAGTTGTGAGTGAACGCGGACGGGGGGCGGCTTGGTCGCGTGTGGGGCCGGTGCCGGTGGGTGCGGAGTTGCTTTCTGGGATGCCCTGGGTGACCGACTGACCCTCCCTTCGAAGCCATTAATTCAAACATCGATTCCACGAACGTCTGCCGGGTTCCTGTGTGCCGTTCTCGGTGCTAGTCCTTGGGGATAGGCCCCTAATGTCTTGGAGCTCAGTTTGACGGGTAATCTCCAGAAGGGAGGATACGGGAAGGCTAAAATCGATGGAGAGGCGTGGCTTTTTCTCTTTATTTCGCATGAATTGTGCCTAAAATGTACTTTTAAATGGGGAAGGTGCTCTGAAGATATGAGCTGAAACGCCATCTACTCGAGATTTAACTAATTGTTCTCTCCTCTTTCTGGCTGTTGGACGCGCACCTTTCCGGAGGATGGGGGAGGTAATCAAGGTCCTGTGCTGTTACCTGAACTTGTGTAAACAGAGAACCTCAACCTTTGCTTTCTAGTACTCAGGCCACACCCAGCAAAGCGTTCACTTACTTTGTGGTTCTTAATTTTTTAGCGTTTTAAGAATAACCGGTGGTGCTTGTTTTCACAAAGTACATTAGGGCAGATCTTTAGGAAGGCGGTGGGGCCCAGGAATCTGCATTCTGGGCCAATTGGTCAGTAAGGTAGCCATTGGCCACACGTGGCTATTGAGTACTTGAAATATACCTAGTTCAAATTGAGGTGTTTCAAAGACTTAGTATGGGGAGGTGTAGACATTTTATTAATGAATTTGTATACTGATTGGTGAAAAGATAATACTTGGTGTGTAGCCTGTCAAATAAATATATTACTAATAGTTAATTTTATCTGTTAACCAAGATTGTTTGTAATGCAGCTACTAGAAAATTTTAGAGTACTCTTGTAGCTGGCACTCTTTCTATTGGACAGTGCTGCTCTTGTTGACCCTAATGGGGGCAGTCCAGGGACCCCTGTTGAGCATTCAGAGACTGTGTGTGACTTTAGAGTCAAGAGTTTATGTGGGAGAAGAGCCTCCAGAGCCTCTCTTCTAACATTAGCGAAAGTTTATTGAGCCTTGACTAGGTGCCAGATTAACTCCTTTATGGGTTAATTTGGTTTATGTTCCTGATAACTATGAGGTATAGGAACTGTCTGTGTCACTGTACTGCTGATGAGAACTTGAGGCTCAGAAAGGTTAAGTGATTTGTCCAAGGTCACACAACAGAGCTTTGAATCAAACCCAGGCAGGCTGACTCCAGACTCTTAACCATTGGATTATACTCACTGATTGTCCAAGGACACTAACCTTATCCAATGTTGCCTGCTGGGTGTCTATAGTACCTTATTATTTTAAGGCAAAACATCTTAAAAAACTTTATAGCCCTGGAAAAGAGCAGCAAAGGTGATATTCTCTTTTGTACTTTCACTTGCATGTCCAAAGCTGGGCACTCTTTTCTTCAGTCAGAATGTTTATCCAACATTTTGGCAGCACTATTCACATGGAAACAGGATCCCGATTGGTGTGCTGTGTCCAAGTTACTTACAGGAAGGTGAGCTAGAGGTAGTTGAGGCTGACATCCCGAGATCTTTGCTTGCAACTCAAGCAGACTGTACAAAACCTCACTGGAAATACTAAAGACAACAGTCCCGAGGAAACGGGGCACATAATTAATTGTTTGTTCTTGAGTAATATTTACTAATGCTTGTTCACTGAGTACATGCTGCAGTCCAGGTACTTGGCTAAACCCTTACATGTGGTAATTCATCCAATTCCAATGTCTACTTTTTTCCCTCCAACATTTTATTTTTGAAAAAATGTGAACATACAGAAAAGTTGAAAAAATTTTGTGCAGTGAATAGCCACGTCACCACCACCTAGATTCTACACGTTTCTGTTACATTTGTTTTATTTATATCTAGCCACCCATCAATCTTATTTTTTCTTGCATTTCAAAGTAAGTTGCAGACTTTGGTATACTTCCCCCATAACACTTTCATATGTGTATCATTAACATTAGTCAATGTTTACAATGACTACTCTTTAACGGCTTATTTTACTGCTTTTTAAATGTTCATGGGGGACGTTTCATTTGTTTGTGTTTGGGTATTAAATATTTTGATGCCGGTACCAGTCACTTTTGAAATGGTTTTTGCTTACAGTCATATCATATATTCAATGTATCCTACAAAGATTACAGCAATGAAACAAGAAATCTAATCCTATCAGTTGGGTTTTTCTCTGTTCTGCATGCAAATGTGGTGCTGTAGTATTTCTAAAGGACTGTGGAGGGCTCATCATCAAACTTACGAATGAAAAACGGGTATTGTACCGCCTGTAAAATAACAGGACACCACCATCCACACCGTTCCTTAAGAAAAAGACAAGCTGAGGTGATGGTTCTACCTGTGCCTCCTGTGGGGGCGGGATCCCCCCTGAGGAAACAGTGCTGGTCCCCCGTGTGTTCCTGGCTTTGTGGATGCTTGCTGCTTACTGTGTTCCTTGCTGCCTTCTCCTGTGCTCAGCTTTTGACTGCAAAGTAGATATGTTGCCTTGCCAATTTACTCTGTAAATCCTTTTATCTTGTTATTAGGCTGCACTTTGGCGTAAATTGCAATCGATTAGGGATCGTTTCTCAGACTCAAGTTAGAAGTGAGAGTTCAGATAAGTGAGGCCGCCATTGCTGCTTTGAACACCTCAGAAGGGGAGAATGGATTTATCAGGAGTGAAAAAGAAGAGCTTGCTAGGAGTCAAAGAAAATAATAAAAAGTCCAGCACTAGGTAATCCTTCTGTTAGATTTTTCTAGTGCTACTTTGGGGGTGCTCATTGCTAGGGACCCTCAGAAAGGGGAAAATTGGAAATGTCTTGAATTTTACAGTGCAAGTGTCCTAAGCCACAGATCATTTTGCTCTGTGATTGCCTGGGATTTGTGTAGCCCTTTGGGGTTGTGCTGTTGTTTCAGGGTTCAGTCAAAGGGGCATGTAATCTCATACTCTTCCTCACTATCCAGGGCTCCTTCTCCTACCAAACGCAAAGACCGCTCTGATGAGAAGTCCAAGGATCGCTCTAAAGATAAGGGGGCCACCAAGGAGTCAAGCGAGAAGGATCGTGGCAGGGATAAAACTCGAAAGAGGCGCAGCGCTTCCAGTGGTAGCAGCAGCACCAGGTGGGGCTGACGGGTTAGAACATTGCCAGGGCCTCGTGTCCACAGCCACGTCCCTCTTCCTTCCCAAAGAGCCCGCAGAGTGCTCTGTCTTCTTATAAAGGAAACACACTCAGATTTTTAATAGAGACTCTAATTTACGGCAAACTGGTTTGGGGTTTGCTCTGATTATATACAGAGATGGTGTTGGGATTTTTTCTTTTCTAGAGATGTTAAGGAATGGGACATCTTGGGGTATGTGTTTCTCTCAAGTGCTTTTGATTTGGAGTTGTGATTGGATTGCCCTAGCCTGGAGCTTCCTTTTCCTTCTGTTGAAAACCAGCCTGCATTAGTCAGTAGCTGCCTTCCAAGCTGAGTTGGTGGCTCTGACTTGCCAGGCTCCTCTTTTACCTCCCAGTAGGCAAGGCTTCTGTGTAGCTCGGAAGCAGCTCGTTCTTCCTTCCCTATCACTGCACAATATGTATGCTGTTTTCTGTCCCTACCAAGGGCTTTGGCTTAGGGCTGGGATCGGAGGATGTCAGTGTTTGCCCCGCTGGGGAAAGCAGTGGGGCTTGAAAATACGAGGCCAGCGGTTCCTCTTGGGAGCATCTGCAGGCTTGTCTGTTCAGTGAAGAAATGCTGCTCCCACCACTTGTCTGTGACCCCCTCCCTCTTGCCCCTCAGGTCGCGGTCCAGCTCTACCTCCAGCTCGGGCTCCAGCACCAGCACGGGCTCCAGCAGCGGCTCCAGCTCATCTTCAGCATCAAGCCGCTCAGGAAGTTCCAGCACATCCCGCAGCTCCAGCTCCAGCAGCTCCTCTGGCTCTCCGAGTCCTTCTCGGCGCAGGCATGACAACAGGCGGCGTTCCCGCTCCAAGTGAGCTCCCTTCCAGCACCACTTCTCCACCCGGGAGTAATTGGTTTGGGGGCTCTCCCCCAAAACCTGTGAATTATCTGGGGACCTAAATTAACAAACCGGGGGCTGTAAAGTTACCGTAGTTATTATAAAAATAGACCAAAAAAGGAGTTTTACTGTCTTAATAGGATTTTTAATTTTTTTCAATCAGATCCAAACCACCCAAAAGAGATGAAAAGGAAAGGAAAAGGCGGAGCCCTTCCCCTAAACCCACCAAAGTGCACATTGGAAGGCTCACCAGGAATGTGACCAAGGTGAGGAATCCTGTTTCTGTCCAGTGGACAGTGGGGTGCGTCTCTTTTGCAAATTTTCAAAGTGGAAAACTGAAGAAGCAAGCCTCTGCCAGAAGGTGAACTTAGAATGTAGCATTTCGGAGGGCTGACTTGGTGATGTGTGACCAAGTAGAGCACTGGTTAATTCATTTTAATGGAATATATTATATGTATGTGTTTAGGAGATTTACCCCCAGGTTCCAAGGTTGTAGTCATTGTGTGGTGGGTTCTCTGACTCTTACACAAGTGATTAGTGGGTGAGCATTAGTGACCCTTCTTTCTCCCTAGGATCATATCATGGAGATATTCTCCACCTATGGGAAAATTAAAATGATTGACATGCCTGTAGAAAGGATGCACCCCCATCTGTCTAAAGGCTATGCATATGTGGAGTTTGAGAATCCAGATGAGGCCGAGAAGGCGCTGAAGCACATGGACGGAGGTGAGTTAAGCCCTGCCAGCTCCCCTCTGAACCCCTGTTTCTTTGTCCCCTGTCCAAGACCAGCTACCCACCACGCGTAGTGTGTTTAAAACCGACTTCCGGGCTTCGCTGGTGGCACAGTGGTTGAGAATCTGCCTGCCAGTGCAGGGGACACGGGTACGAGCCCTGGTCTGGGAAGATCCCACATGCCGCGGAGCAACTAGGCCCGTGAGCCACAACTACTGAGCCTGCGCGTCTGGAGCCTGTGCTCCGCAACAAGAGAGGCCGCGATGAAGAGTGGCCCCTGCTCGCCGCAACTAGAGAAAGCCTTTTCACAGAAACGAAGACCCAACACAGCCAAAAATAAATAAATAAATAAATAAAGGAGTTCCTTTGGGGGGAAAAAAAAAACGACTTTCAACCTGGCTGCATGAAAGAATCTCCCTGGAGCTCTTTCAAGGTTCCAGTTCTTACTCAGTGGGTGTGTGTTTACCAAAAACATGTTTTGTGGAGCATGATTCTTGAAAAAAATTCATCAAATATGAATATCAATCTGTTAAAGTTTAAGGATCAAATGAACGGTTCCCCCCCCCCCACAAGGAGTATATTATGAATATAACGAAGCATCATTTTTATATGGAAATGTTTTCTTTAATCCTCTCTGAGTCATTTTCTCTCTCTCTCTCTCTTTTTTTTTTTTTTTGGCTGCATTGGGTCTTCGTTGCTGTGTGTGGACTTCTCATTGCGGTGGCTTCTCTTGTTGCAGAGCACGGGCTCAGTAGTGGTGACTCGCAGGCTCAGTAGTTGTGGCACATGGGCTTAGTTGCTCTGCGGCATGTGGGATCTTCCTGGACCTGGGCTCAAACCCGTGTCCCCTGCATTGGCAGGCAGATTCTTAACCACTGAGCCACTACGGAAGCCCTGAATCATTTTGTCTTTTGTTAACATTTCAGCATTTTTAGGATAACTTTGCTGAATTCACAAATTTTACCCATTTCCCATAGCCACTTTTTATTGGGTAGAACGAGTTGTCAACCTTTGAACGCTTGTGAATAGCTTCAAATTTCGAATAGTCTGCATTTGAAGGAATATGGGATTTGTCTGTGCCCCAGCTCACTGCTGCTGTACTCCAGGCAGCTGGAGCTGAGCCGGGACTGCCCACAGCACTGTGTGGGCTGCCACGCCAAGTGGGAAGGAGAGTCTGAAACCCTTAGAATCTTGGCATCCTTGGAGGCCCTCTTATACATTTGATAAATAGCCTCACAGGTCTTTGGATAATTGCCCTTGAGCTCTGGTAGAGTTTGTATACTACAAAATTTTCCTTGGTACTTAGGTACAACTCTTTCAATCTACTTAAATCCCTCTGGAGTGTTTTAGGAGTTAAGCATAAACTATGATCCATCCCTCTGCACATATCAGCTCTTGGCTTTGTTGAGTCACGCCTTTGTTTTAGAGACTGTTGATCTTGTGTATTTGATAGAGTCTGAACACTTGCTAAAAATTTAGGAGACTTGAGCACATTCAGGATGTGTGTGATTATAAATATTCCACGTTGTCTTAAGATTCTGGTAGGACTTTTCTGTGTGTCCCCATATTGTGCTGTGCACCACTGAATGGAACAGCTCCACACTGTCTCCAGAAAGAAAGTGGGAGGGCTTGGCCTTTACTGGCAGCTAGCCAGAGGATGACTTTGTCTCTGTTGTTACCTAGTGCCTGTGAAATCCCTGATTTGGACTGGCTTTTGGCCATGGGCCAGGGCCACCTTAAGCCGTGTTTACTTAAATTGAGCCTTTCAAGTATGTTCTGAACATAGGTCCAAATTCCTGAGTCACCTTAGTACCTCAGAAGTTCCCTTGAAAGTAGGAGCTGAGAAGATAGAAGACCCTCCACCCTTTGGGGGTACACGGGCTGTGCTTGGTCCCCTGAGCAGTCCCTGGACTGGATTGGGGTGCCTTATCCCCTGGGATTCTTGGGTCTGTGCCTCAGTTTTCTTTGCTCTTTCTTTCCCTGAGGTCCTGCAGTTTCCTTGTGCCTCCATTCTGATCTGCCTCCCCTTCCCATTCTACGATTTCATTCACACGTGTGGTTTTAGTACTTGCTGCACGCAGACTCACCTCCCTGAGGCACTTTTTTCAAACTCTTTAGACAGACTTGACAACTCCTGAACATCCTTTCATTTTGTTCCCCACCCCAGAAGTCCCTTCTTCCTCTCGGGCTGCACCTCTCAGGAGATCACAGCTCATCCAAAACCCTGGTGCTGATCATCCTTCACCCCACCCCTGGGCTTGCTCACCTGATCCATCACCAAGCTCCGGTGATTGTACCTCCCCGTTATCCCTTGAGTTCTTATGTTTCACCCCCATCTCAGTCCTGCCAAAGCCCCCTGCCAGGTCTCCTCACTGCAGTGCCCCCTTCACATTGCTCTTAAGAAGGAAGTTCAAGTGCAATACCACCTTCCAGCTCAGGGCGGGGGCACAGCTCTTCCCCTCACTTAGCGAATTCCAGGCTGTTCTTTAGGTGTTGACTTGGATGGTGCTTCCCGTGGAAGGCTATCCCAATGCACTAAGATGAGTCCCCCATTAGGTTCCCTGCTTCCTGGTAGTTTTCTTGAAACCTCCAATAACAGTAATTATGAGGTTCTGTGACCAGAGTAGTTTGTCCTTGTCCCCCCAGGCTCCTCTGTGTCTCACTCACCATGGTATGCCCATAGCTGGCATTGGGCCTGGCCCAGGGTAGGTGCTTGTTAGATATTTTGTGACTTTATCGTTTTTTCAACAGGACAAATCGATGGCCAGGAGATCACTGCCACTGCTGTGCTGGCCCCCTGGCCTCGGCCACCCCCCAGGCGATTCAGCCCTCCCAGGAGAATGCTGCCACCGCCTCCCATGTGGCGCAGGTCACCCCCACGGATGAGGAGAAGGTGAATCACTTTGGGGTCTCACAGGGGACTGATTAGGGCCAGTTTCCGTTTATCTTATTTACAAACATAAAGTGAGGATGATGACTTTGGGAACTTGTCCAGCCCTGCCTGTCCCCTGTGCCTCATGATGGGAGTGGGAAAGCAGCATTGGCACAGGCAACCTTCAGAGCTCATCGTGTTCTTTCCAGCTGGGGAAAGGAAGAGCTGCCTGATTGAGGGACCCTCGGGAGGTGTGGCCCCTCCCCTCCCTCCATGAGAAAACCGAAGGGTCAGAGGAGTAGGGGAGAGGCTAACATAACACCCTTGGCAGAGGCCAGTGTCAGGCCGTTCTCTGCTAGTGGTGTCAGGCTGCACTTTGCACAGCCCTTGAAGAAGAGGAGAGCGCCTAGGGTCATACCTTTGGTCTCCAGAACATCTGTGTGTCTCCCAAGGGTTCTGTGTCAGTGACATCCAAAGGGAGCTGTCCTGACTGGAGTGTTGGAGTGTGAAGCTGTGTAGAATTGTTCCCGAAAGAAGGCAGCTTTACCCCTGCGGTCCCAGAAGCGGAGCTGCTCCCGGGGCGTGGGTTTCGTGTCTGATGTGGTTTCTCCTCTTCCCACAGGTCACGTTCCCCTCGGCGCAGGTCCCCCGTGCGCCGGCGATCCCGCTCCCCTGGCCGCCGCCGCCACAGGAGCCGCTCCAGCTCCAACTCCTCCCGATAAGCAGGGCCACCGAAGCTCTGCCCTGTGACTTGTATCCCATCCAACTCAACTTTTGTCACTTTCCTAGCAGAAGGAGGATCGGTAGGAAAGAAATCCTTCACTCAGGGGCAGGCTTCGGAGGTGAAGGCAGTTAATTGCTACATTTCCCCTGGCGGCAGGGTTCCGGCTGCAGGAGTGTTGTTGGTTTGGGGTCGTGCTTATAAAGATGCCCTCCAGTTTTCTGGCTAGAAAGCTTCCACATTTCTAGTTCCTAAGAGTCAGTTTAGTGGCAAAGCCAGCAGGGATGAGCAGGGGGCTCCAGGCAGTGGTACAGCCCCAGCCTGGGAGCATGTTTTCCCATTTCACAGATGCCGTGGGGCCCATCTGGTGGGCTGGTCGTGCCCTAACCTGTTGGCCTGCAGGGTCCCACAGGAAAGGGTGTGCTTTTACGCAGCTGCCATTCCTGTTAGTGTGGCCCTGCTCCCCTGCTCGAGTCCTCTTCTGACCTCTAGGGCCAAATACCCAAAATGGTTCTTTTCACATGTACTCATGTGCGTGCACACACACAGACACACAAACCCACATCTCCCTTTCTCTCTGAAACTGGTAAGTTGAAAGCCAGCTCTGTCGGGTCATTACAGAACCCCCCGTTGTGTTGGTATTCATGGTGGTTGTGCAGGTTACCTTGGCAACGTGTACATTGCTTTTTTGGCTTTTATTGTACAGTCAGTACTATACATTTTCTGTTTTGAGTTTTGTAACTTTGTAGCATTTTAGATAATATTGTGTTTGTACTTTGTTGTGTAGAGAAAAGAATTGTGTTGAATAAACCTAGGATTAGAGTGCAGCTCGAGTGTTGGGTTCGCTGCCTCCTTCCTGTCCCTTGGCCCCAAAGGCAGCTTCAGTTGTGAGGTAATTAAACATTATTGTCTAAAAAATGTTTTGGTTTCATTCCCAAAGTCACAGCTCCAAAACCTCTCAACCAGAAAAACACTGGAAGTGTTTATGAGTGTTGGGCTGCTCCTTGGCTAGACACATTTTATAAAGAGGTGTTTGTTTTTTGTTTTTCTTTTTTGGCCACGCCATGCAGCATGCAGGATCTTAGTTCCCTAATCAGGGATCAAACCTCTGCCCCCTGCACTGGGAGTGCTGAGTCTTAACCACTGGACCACCAGGGAAGTCCCAGAAAGAGGTGTTTTATCACCTTTATATCCGGGAGCTTTGAATTCTGCCTGACCAGAAATGTGGATTTCATTTGCTGCTGCTATTTTAGGTGGCCATGGAAAAACTACTTTCCACCTCAAAAACTGGTTTGTTCCACAAGGAACAATTGAAAACACTTAAGATGTTACAAAAACAAAAGTCTCAGTTGCCCCCTGTACTTGGCCCTTGGCCCTTACCGTGTCCAGTGTTCAAACTGAATGGTCAGAACAGTGTTCAGGCAGGATCAAGCAAATACAAACACGAGATGTCTCCTTCCCCTTCCTTGTGGGGAGCACTGCAGTCCCACAGTGGTGTGAGGGCGCCTCACCCCCTTGGGGAAGGTGAAGGGTCAGTTCTTAGTCACCAGGCTATGCTGCCCCATGCCTGCGGCTAAACCACCAGCTGTGATTCCTGGTCCCCCCCGCAGGCAGGAGGCGGAGTTCACACTGGCCCCCATCAGCACCCGCTCTAGCATCCTTTCCAGTGCCCACAGCTCTGCTGGGGGCTCTGCGAGGCCGCAAGCTGCCAGGATCCCCACAGTCCCTGACTACCGCTCAGCTCACAACCCTCTCCGGAACTCGCACACTCCGTGACTTACTTGTGGTTCCGGGCCTGGGCGGCTCGATCTTTGCGTGGTGGCGCAGCTGCGGGTCGTGGGGAGCGCGGCGTCTGGCCTGTCCGGGCCTCCCTACCGGCGCCCCTTCACCCCGCAGCCCCAGCGTCCTGCTCAGCTAATGCCGAGGCTCCGCCCACTCGGGCCTCCGACCGCGGCCTGGGCCGGGCGCAGCCCCCGCCTCCCGGAGGAGAGGCCTGGGCCCTGGGGGCGGGGCGGGCGCAAGGCCACACCCCGGCGCCGCAACCCCGACCCAGCGCGGTCAAGATGGCGCTGGCGGTGGGAATGCGCGTCTCCTCGCGTGCCCTGCCGCGCCCCTGTGCGTGACCCGGGGCGGGGGCCGGGTTGGGCAGGGGCCGGGGCCGTGCGGGCGCGGCAGGCTAACGGGCCTCGCGCTGCCCTCCGCAGGGGCCCTGCTCCAGGGCGCGACCATCAGGCGGACGGAGCCAGCGGCCGGCGGCGGGGACAGCGCGCGGCGCTTCGGGACCCAGCGGGTGCTGGTGGAGCCGGACGCAGCCGCAGGTAAGCGCCCGGAGCGCGGTCTCCCGAGCGCCCGGCCGCCCGGCTGTGGGGAAAGAGGGGGGCGCTGGCAGCAGAGCGGGCTTCATTGGGCAGTGCGTTTGATCTCCCCCAGCTCCAGGCCCAGACCTGGAATCCAGACTCGGGAGAACGCTCGAATTTCTCAAGGCCACGGGATAAAGCCCAATTTTAAAGGCAGTTTCTGTTGAGTTCAAAGCTTAAGGGTCATCATTCTAGGTGTTTTCGCCCCCCAGTTCATTATGAAGATAAAAATATTTCAGTTTTTAAAGTTTGGGGCCTGTGCTCCTTAGCTGTTAAATTGGGAACTAAAATAATTGGAAGTACTTCAGAATAAAATATTTTAATTTTTCTTAATACTCCCAAGTGGCACAGAACCCAGCAGATATTTTTTTAATTAAAGCCAGGAGCCACAACTGAAATCACTCCTACCCACTCCATCAGAACACCTCTTAAAAGTCTCCAACGGGGATTTTAAAAAGATAGAAAAAGCACTTTTGAAAGAGAAACCAGTGCTTTCTCTACCAGAGAGCACTTCAGAGCTGGGTCCTGAGCAGGCTTGGCATCGGGGACGTGCAGTGTCAGATTTTAGGACAAGCTGTCTCATGACCTCCCAGCTCCTGGCCTCAGCCTTTAGATGCCCCCATCCCCACTCCACTCTGGCTTGGCAGGGAGCCAAGCTCCTCCCCAAATGGGGCTACAGCCTCAGCCCCCCTGAGCACCCCAGACACACACAGGTTGTGCAGCACTGCCTGTGCCTGGACTGATGTCAGGGCACCCACCGTGTTCCTTGGTTCAGTTCTCTAGTTTAGCTCCTCTCTGGGTTGGGGGCTGCCCGAGCCAGGTGATGAGGGGCCCAACTACGAGTCCAACAAAAACCTGAGTTTCTGAAAGGATCGTTTCTGTGACAGATTTGAATATATATCAAAAATTGCATAAAACACATTTTTAAAGTATTGGAGTAGGTGGTGGTGGTTGCACAAGATTGTGAATATGCTTAATACCACTGAATTGTACACTTAAAAATGGTTTGAGGGGCTTCCCTGGTGGCGCAGTGGTTGAGAATCTGCCTGCTAATGCAGGGGACACGGGTTCGAGCCCTGGTCTGGGAAGATCCCACATGCCACGGAGCAGCTGGGCCCGTGAGCCACAACTACTGAGCCTGCGCGTCTGGAGCCTGTGCCCCGCAACGGGAGGGGCCGCGATAGTGAAAGGCCCGCGCACCGCGATGAAGAGTGGCCCCCGCTCGCCGCAACTAGAGAAAGCCCTCGCACGAACCGAAGACCCAACACAGCCAAAAATAAATAAAGTAGCTATAAATGTATGACATAAATTAAAAAAAAAAAAAATGGTTTGAATGGTAGACTTTCTGTTATGTAAACAAGTAAGAAAAAAATTATCAGTGAGACAATTTTTTACCAAAGTGCTTTCCCACCCCACCATGGAAGAACTCGCTAGCTTCACCAGCTTATCGTGGTAGAAGGTTGAGTTTGAGGTCAGAAAGCCAGGCTTGGTTCTGTCCTCCCTGCCAGACCTGGGTAACCTTCAGGCATCTTGAGGCTTAGAGGAATTAATGGAATAAAAGTGCTTTTTAAAATGTTTTCATTTGAGATTTCCCTGGTGACGCAGTGGTTAAGCATCTGCCTGCCAATGCAGGGGACAAGGGTCCGATCCCTGGTCTGGGAAGATCCCACATGCCGTGGAGCAACTAAGCCTGTGTGCCACAACTACTGAACCTGTGCTCTAGAGCCCACGTGCCACAACTACTGAAGCCCATGTACCTAGAGCCCGTGCTCCGCAACAAGAGAAGCCACCGCAATGAGAAGCCCACACACTGCAACAAAGAGTAGCCCCCGCTCACCACAACTAGAGAAGAGCCTGCACGCAGCAACAAAGACCCAATGCAGCCAAAAATAAAATAAATAAATAAATTTTAAAAAAAGAGAAAAGAAACTTACCTCCAAACCAAGTTTGGGAGCTCACTTTTGAAAGTTTTGATTGCTTCTTATGTATACATGTACATACCTGTAGCCAGTTAATAATTATGTCTTCCTCATAAATCATAGGTCTCAAAAGAGTCTCTTTGCCTTCAGGACTTAATTCTCATTCCTAGAGAATGGTTTGTGTTAACTATCCAGAGATTTCCAAGGCCTTGACCAGGGAAATGTACCCTAAGTGAATGGTGGCATTTTGAAGCCCTTGGGGTCTGCCCTTGGGCCAGGCAGTGAGAACAGATGGCCCCAGCTGGCCCAGGCCAGCAGCTGCACTGTCCACAAGGGCAGGCCCTGCCACTCCTGCTTTCCCTGCTGCTGGCAGTATAAATGAATAGATGGAGCATTTAAGAACATCTGACCCCTGATATTCTTACTCTCAATCCTTAAACAAGCATGAACCAGAGGCCCCCACTGGAGTTCCTCCTTGCACATCTGGTTCTTAGAGTTTGCTCACTTACTCAAGAAACTAAGGCCATTTCCTACTCCCCTGAGGATGTAGGACTTACATCTGGGAGATAAAGATCAACAAAAATTTGTACATAAATGTTCATAGCAGTATTATAATGGCCAAAAGGTGGAACTAACACAAGTGTCCATCAGCAGATGAATGGATAAGCAAAACATGCTGTACACAGATAATGGAGCGTTATTTGATCTTAAGAAAGAATGAAGCACTGACACATGCTAATACATAAATGAACCTTGAAAACAGTAAATGAAGGAAGAAAGACAGAAAAGGTCACATATGATTCCACTTATATGAAATGTCCACAATTGGCAAATCCATAGGAACAGGAAGGAGATTACTGATTGCCAGGGGCTGGAACAGGAGGAATGGTAACTGCTGATGGGTACAGGGTTCCCTTTCTTATAAGGTATATGAATCTCACCTCAATTTAAAAAACCCAAAATCTGTGTAGCTTCCCATGGCCTGGTTGAGGGTGCAGGGTAGTTGGGGGCACCTTTCCCATGCTGGGTATGAGTTTTGTCCTCTTCATTTTCAAACTAGGGGTCGCCGTGATGAAGTTCAAGAACCCCCCAGTGAACAGCCTCAGCCTAGAGCTGCTGACAGAGTTCATTATCAGCCTGGAGAAGCTGGAGAATGACAAGACCTTCCGAGGCATCATCCTGACTTCGGTGGGTGCTCCTTAGCTCCCCCAAGGCTCCAAGTTCTCAGGTCGAAGTCCAGACTCGGGAGCCCTCCTACACACTTCACATGGCAGAGAAAACCCAGGCAGCCCAGGCGCGGGTGCCACCACAAGGGGCTTCCAGGGGTTGTAGTCCTGGGTGTGGGGGCTCGAGGGGGCCATGCCATGGGCAGCTGGTTCTCCTGCAGGAGGCTGATCCCTAGTTCCCAGGCCACCTCCCAGGTCATGCGGTTGTGGAGCCAGACCTGGGGCAAGTCTTGACCCTCCACACCCTGGGCCAGGATGTAGGTGAGGGCAGGTGACGTTTTTGCAGGATACCCTTGAGGCCACACGACCTCACGAAGGGTGGACCCTGTGCAAACTTGGCAGCAGCTTCCTGGGGCACCCACCCAGGCCGGCCCCAGTGACGGTGCCCATCCCAAAAGCTGTGCCCTCCATTCCCGTCTGGACAGGTCCTAGAGTTGAGGTCTCAGAGGGCAGGCTTTTCCCTTCTGAATTCTCGAGGGGAATGGGAATGGCAGCATTTCCCCTACAAGCCAGCAAATGCTGGTAACGACAGGACTTCGTTGGGTCAGGAAGAGCACTGGGGTCACCTTTCAAGTTAGAAGGAGCCACAGACAGCATGAGCGTCCCCCAAAGCTAAGTGCCACAATACTAGAGACCAATGGGAACACCTTGGCCCCGCCGTCATTAAAGGTGCAGGAAGGAGACAGTCACAGCCTGCTTCCTGCACCTTTTAGACCAAGGTTTGGAATGTCCACTGTGGGCTCGCACCTGCTTCCTTAAACCCTCAGGTTGTCCTGGGGTGGCCTGGAGTTGCAGCTCTGGAGAGCCTGGCTGCCTCTGACGAGGGGACCCATCACTGTGCTGGAGTCACGGACCAGCAGGGGACCCTCAGGGGCTGGCCTGATGCATGCACCCAGTGTGTCCTGTGAAGCTGGGGTTTGCAGAGCCAAGCCTTGCCCCATCCCATGGGAGTGAGATGACCTTATTGCTCCAAGGGTAGGACTGATACTGGGTGTAGATCATTTGAGGGAACTTTCTGACCTGCCTAGAGATGCTGAAATTGCCTAGGAATTTTTCACCCTGGATAATTCCTGAAAATACTCCATTTAAGGTGTCATTTCATAGCCTGACGTTTTCTTTATTATGCTGTGAAAATGAGAGAATTGCATGTCACCAAAGATAGGACCTTTAGAACAAAAGAGGGGAAGACCCGTCGCTTGTCCAGGCCCCCAGCCCCTGTGCTCTGGGGACAGGGAGCCAGCATTTGTCCCTCCGGAGCCTGCGTTCTCCCTGCGACAGTGTCCTCCCCCCAGCAATGTGTCTGCACCTCGTGTTCTGTATCAAGTGCCTCCTGTGTACGTAGCACAAGGCCTGGCCCAAAGTGGGTCCTCAGCAAATGTTTTGGAAGGACTTGTGTTAGTTGGGGCCACCTTAACGAAGGACCACCAACGGGGAGCAGTGGAGCAGAACAACAGAAATGTATTCCCTCACGGTCTGGAGGCCACAGGTTCAAAATCAAGGTGTCAACAGGGCCGATCACATCTAGAGGCCGTGGGGGAGAATCCTTTGCTTCTGCCAGCTTCGGGGGGGCCCTGGGGTCCTGTACTTGTCTCCACGTGGCCGTCTACCCTTTCTCTGTGTCCAAATCCTCCTCAGAAGGACACCAGTCAAAGGATTTAGGACCCCCATACTACGGTATGACCTCATCTTAACTTGATCTCATCTGCAAAGACGCTATTTCTGAATAAGGTCACATTCTCAGGTACTGGGGTGCGGACTTGACCTTGTCTTTTTCGGGGACACGGTTCGGCCCACTACAGACACGTTGCTGAATCACAGAAATCACGGAAATAGGCCAACCCACATCCGTTTTCATCTGTCTGGCAGAGGCCATCCCCAGCTGGGATTAATGTGTTCGTTTCTCTCGCATCCAGAATAGAGTTCTTTGCCTTTGCTTCCCTCCAGCGCCAGGACTGTGGGCAAGTGCTGTCAGCCCCTCCAGCTTCTGTGCTGAGAAAATGAATTGGGGAGGCAGTGGGGAGGGGGGAGCCAGGAGCTCATGGTGGGAAGAGATTAAGGAGGAAGGCTGAAAAGCTGAATGTCAGTCCTGCCACATCCTCAGAGAGGGAGCAGCTCCATCCCCCTGCTGTCCCACCCCCCCACCCCCCACAGGTGCTGGCTCATGGGTCCCTGCTCCAGCCTGTGAGACAGCAGGACCTGTGAGACAGCAGGACATGGTGTACCAACCACCAGTCTTCCCATCCCTGTGGGGCCTTTTTAGTGACAGGAGTGGAACACGTTCCACGTAAACAAAAAGCCAGCCTGCTGGTATCAGTGCATACACAGGCACGTGTGTATATGAGAAACACGGGGCCGCGTCTATGCCCTGCACTGCAACTTGCTTTTGTCGCTTAATAGAAGGATGTAGAGGACTTCGAGTGTGGCTGCCCCTCCTCACAGACACTGCAGGCAGGGGAGGGGGTTCGGTCGTTGCTGCAGCAGCACATGGTGACCGCGGCCAGTGCTGGTTAGTGATCAGCAACCCCAGGTGCGGTGTTCTCGGGTGAGGGCTGGGGAGCTGCCCCTCCCCTGGCCTGCATTCTTGACAGAGCACCCAGAACCTGGTGCCCATGCCCAGAAGCACCTTCTGCCTTGGTCTGTGCTTCCCACCTCCACTTCAGCGGCTGTGTTGGGGCCTGGGGCGTCCACACAGGACAGATGTGCCTTACAGATCCTTCCCCAGGCTTCTGTCTCACATGTGACAGCCCAGGGCAGAGGTCTGTCTGCTTTTTTTTTTTTTTAAAGCTAACTGCATGATGACCAGACCGCAACAGTGACATAAGTTGGTCCATCTTTTTTTTTTTTTTTAAACAAAAACCATTTTATTTTATTTACTTTTGGCTGCATCGGGTCTTAGTTGCAGCACGCGGGATCTTTCGTTGCGGTGCACAGGCTTAGTTGCCTGTGGCCTGTGGGATCTTAGTTCCCCGACCAGGGATCGAACCCACATCCCCTGCACTGGAAGGCAGATTCTTAACCACTGGACCACCAGGGAAGTCCTGAGGTCTGTCTTCTTGACTGCTCACCACTCCCTCCTTCCCTGGCCAAGTCCTGACAGCTGCACCTTCCAGCCTGCACCGGAGTCTGCAGTTTGCTTTTGGGGTAAATCAGAACGTGTGTCCGCTCCGACTGTCAGGAGTCCTCCCCCGCCCCTGAGTTCCTCTGCCCAGGATGAGTACAGAGGTATGCACAGAGTCCGGTGTGTTTATGTCTTTGGAGGAGCACCTGGCCCTGCTGCCTTTCCTTCCAGTTTGAAGCTGGAAAGAGAAGAATATACCAGGATGCAGAAGGAACAGAGTGCAAGGGAGGTCCAGGCTGCCTCCCTGGAGCCCCCAGCTCTGGGCTCCTGGGGGCAGCATCGTGCTGCCCAAGCATGACCTCAGCTCCTCTGTCCCTTGAGCACCTGTGGGCTCCCTGGGCCCTGGGGCTGTGTTGGCACCGTGGGGCAGACTCTGACGGGGCCCCTGCCCACCCCACACCTCCCCAGGACTGCCCCAGGGTCTTCTCCGCAGGCCTGGACCTGACGGAGATGTGCGGGAAGAACCCAGCCCACTATGCCGAGTACTGGAAGGCGGTGCAGGAGCTGTGGCTGCGGCTGTACCTATCCAACCTGGTGCTGATCGCTGCCATCAACGTGAGTGTCCCCACTCCCGAGGGGCCTCCATGGCTCGCTGCGGGCCAGCCCTTAGGGTGGGGGTGGACGTGGCCCTGCCCTCAAGAAGCCCTCGGAGAGGAAGGGGGCAGTCGGGAGACCCTCAAAGGTGCACAGGTCAGCTTGCCATTACAGACCAGGTGAAGGGGGGACCTAGGGGTGGGGCTGGGGGGGACTTGCTCACTGAGATGGGGGTGAGTGTGGGGGCAGGAACCAGGGCCCATGGTCGACGTGGCCCAGCAGGAGGGTTATGAGGGTGGGGGCAAGTGGGGGATCAGATCTACATTTGGGAATATCACTTTGGCCTAACCTGGGGAAGGCAGGGGTGGGGCTAAGGCCAGAGAGGTGCCAGGAGAGCCTGAGCTGGGTGGAAAGGAGGGATGGCCAGAGTCAGGAAGACTCCATGGGGTGTGGTGGCCGCTGACGGCCTCTGGGGCAGTGGATGTGTGAGATGAGGGTAGAGTGAGGTCGGGCCTCGGAGGACCTCCTGCTGGAGGAGAGGAGAAGAGAGGCCGCTTGCTGCCCTGACATGAGCCTGAGAAAAGAGGGGATGTTCTGGGCCTGAGCGCTGGCCACCCTGCCAGTGCCCGCGGCCTCAGGCTGATGGGTGAGCCGGAGCCCATTGTGCGCACACCCCCCAGACAGTGTTGGTACAGCATCCTGGGGCCTGGAGGCACCCAAGAGCTCACAGCCACCTGAGGCCCTTTCTTGGGACCCTGGCTCTCTGGAAGATGACCGGAACCAGCCACGGCAGCACCCAGAGCCCGGTGGTCCTGCTTCCCCTGCAGGGAGCCTGCCCGGCCGGAGGCTGCCTTATCTCCCTCACCTGCGACTACCGAATCCTGGCTGACAACCCCAAGTACCTCATGGGGCTGAACGAGACCCTGCTGGGCATCGTTGCCCCCTTCTGGTAAGGCTGGGGGCTGCACCCACACTCCACCAGACCCCGGGCTGAGCCCACCCCCCCACCCCCATCTCCCGGGAGCCCTGAGCCCACCGTGAGTGGGTGTCTGCTTCCAGGTTCAAAGACACCTTTGTGAACACCATTGGGCACCGTGCCTCAGAGCAGGCCCTGCAGCTGGGGTTGCTCTTCCGGCCAGCAGAGGCCCTCCAGGTGGGCCTGGTGGACCAGGTGGTGCCTGAGGACCAGGTGCTGAGCACAGCGCTCTCAGTGATGGCCCGGTGGATGGCCATTCCAGGTGAGGGGCATGGGGGGGTGGGGCAACAGCTGTGGGTACTGGTGGGCAAGTAGAGCCCCGTCCCCTCCCCAGCCTGGAGCTTCTGGTGAGACAGGAAGTTCTCAAGCAATTCACAAATGAGCCATTCACAATAGCAGACTGACCTAGTGTCCTGAGGCTGATGTAACAAATTACCACAAGAGGGGGAGTTGCGGGGGGGGGGGGGGGGGTGCTTAAAACAAGGGAAATGCATTCTCTCTCAGTCTGGAGGCCAGAAGTCTAAAATCGGTGTGGGCAGGCCGTCGCTCCTGCCAGAGGCTCTGCGGGAGGCTCCTTCCTGCCTCTTTCAGTTTTGGGGGCTCCAGGCGTCCTTGGCTGTGGCTGCGTCACTCCCATCCCTGCTGTGTCTTCACATGACCTTCTCCCACAGTGTGTCTCTATATCTCAGAGCTCCCTCTCCTTTTAAGGACACCTGTCCCTGGATTTAGGGCCCACCCTGAATCCAAGATGATCTCAGTTACACCTGCAAAGACCTTTTTCCTAATAAGGCCTCTTGCACATACTTTTTTGGGGTCCACTGTTCAACCCACTACACAGACAACTGGAAACAGCTTGTGTGTCTGTGTATAGAAATAGGGCTGCTTGGGACTTCTCTGGTGGTCCAGTGGTTAAGACTGCCCGCTTCCACTGCAGGAGGTGCAGGTTCTATCCCTGGTCAGGGAACTAAGATCCCACATGCAGTGTGGCCAAAAAAAAAAAAAAAAAGAAATAAGGCTGCTTATATCAACTATGGTAGAAACCAGGGATCAGCAGGCTGTCTGTAAAGAGCCAGGGAGATTTTCGGCTTTGTTGGTTACATGGTCTCTGCCATAACTACGGCGCCAGAGCAGGAGGGCGGCCTTAGAGCACGTGAACTAACAAGCGTGTCTGTGTTCCAATAAAACCAGGCCACCGAATTCTGAATTTCATGTAATTTTCACGTATCACAAAATATTACCCTTTTAAAATTTTTTCCATATAAAAATGTAAATACCATTCTTGGCTCTTGATCTCTGGGGGGCCAGGTTTGCCGATGCCTGACACAGACAAATGCCTGAATACCGTGCAGCCATTAATTATGTTGTAAAAGAATATTCAGTGACATGGAAGATATTGCCGACAATATAGTTGAGGGAAAATAACAGGTTAAAAAGGCAACTTTCACAATATCGTCCTGTATGATTTTAAAGGAAATCGATGGACAGTAGGGAACAGGTGGCTTTCATTTTCTTCTCTTTGCTCACTTGAATTTTCTAAGTTTTCTACCGGAGTTTCAGTTGGAACTCTCTTGGAAAGCTTGGGAATACCACTGTCCCGGAGCAGAGCATGGGTTTTCACAGGTGGGACCCATCTTCTTTAGATCACGCTCGACAGCTGACCAAGAACATGATGCGAAAGACCACGGTAGACCGCCTGGTGAAGCAGCGCGACACGGACATCCAGAACTTTGTCAGTTTCATCTCCAGAGACTCCATCCAGAAGTCCCTGCAGATGTACTTAGAAAAGCTCAAACAAAAGAAAGGCTAAGGGCTGGGCTGCCCATGCAGGGTTTTTAGCTGTATGCACCCTTCTGGGGGCCCTGTGGTTCCAAGGGATTTAAAGAAGGCGTTTTCCAATTTAAAAGTACTTTTAGCTCTTTGTTTTGCTCATCCCCCTAAAAGGCCTGTTCCTTGTAGCCATAGTCCCAAGGCCTGTTACCACTCACGAGTACCCTTTGTGCCTGGCGGGTGGGCAGGTGGGCACAGCTGGCAAGCAGTGTCTTGATTTGGGAATCATAAACTGGTACGTGGCACCCTTCTGGACCTCAGCGATGTCACCGTTGAGTGTCTCCTCTCCCAGAGCAGAATAAAGTCCTTGAGTTTCCCATCCCTGGCTGGTGGAATGGCTGACTGCTGGAGGCATAAGGCCAGGTAGTTGTGGGCCCTGGCAAGCCACACAAGAAAAGGAAAAGGGAAAAAGCCCTTGGGCCGCCATGTTTTTTTGTTTGGATGGAAAGCCTGTATAAATTTCAGAGAAATTGGGTGACTTAGAGAGGGAGGAGGGAGGCATTTTACATTACAAGTGTCCTAAATCTTACTTTAGAAAGATCTAGCAAGAAAAGCTTATTCAAATTCTTGAAACAAAGGTTTTTCCCTCCCATACAATTCAGGCCAGTTAAATCCTGCCAAAGGTGAGATGCTTCGAAAACCAGAAACCTCATCGGGCCCCTGTCAGTTACACTGTGTACCCCAGTTCTGCTTGTTCCCAATCCTCAGGTGATGGGCTTACTCAGGGTGCAGGCCACTGTCCTCCCTGCTGAGTCCTTGCCCAGCCCAGGGCTCCTGAGGAAGAAGCTACCAGGAAGGCACCTTTGAAGGGGCTGTACCACTGTGAGCTGTTCAGGTTCTGTGGGCAGGACTTTATTAACCCAACCTGCCTGCTCACCAGTGAGGAGGCTCTCCACATGTCCCAGCGCCGCCAGCCAGCTGGTTGCAGGGGGCCAGCCTTCTTGACCGCCCCCCTGCCAACTGCAGTGCTGGGTAGGAAAGGACCCTCATACACGAGTGCCTGTGAGTGGCCTGCAGGCCTGGGAACCGGGGCCATAGGAGGAACACTGAGGACTGGGAGGTTGGCCTTGTACATCCACACTACCTGTGTGTGAGCACTTAGCCCCAGCTGCACTCAGTACAGGTGCTTGAAAGCATTTAGTTTGCACAAAGAAAGAGCAGGGAGCTTCAGCCAGTGAGCACAGGAGCTGCCTTCTGGAGCCAGCCTGGTCTGGAGGTGGTCAGTTCCCAGCAGGATGTGGAATGGGCAGGCCAGGCTGTTCCTGTCCCCTAAGTGGGCTGGGACCGGGGACCTGCTGGGCTGCAGGACCAAGGTTTGTGCCCCAGAAGAGCTGAGTCCTAAGAAAGGACATGAAGGCGTTGGAGCCAACACGTGTGTGTGGTCCCGGCTGAGTGTTCGCTGTTTATTGAGCTCAGCTGTGTGCCCAGTGCTCTACGAGGTGCTTCTCAACCTTATGAGGTAGTGGTGGCAGCCCATTTCACGATGGGGAAACAGGCTCCGAGTAGTCCCATCACTTGTCCAGGCCCAGCTGACCCTACGCTGCAGCCCTGTGGGGCTTGCTCCTTGTGGCCAGAGTCTGCAGGCAGCCTGCCCTGGCCAGGCTTCAGGGCTGTCAGTGGGACTTGAGGGTCACCTCCACAGGAAAATGGTCACTGATGGCCAGGGCCTGGAGAGAGAAGGGGCCAACCCTGAGGCCCTGCTGAGCAGCCAGTCCTCCCTCAGGCTCCACCCCAGAAAACTGCCCCACACCCCCCCCCAGGAAGGGGCCCACTGGGTGTCCACAAACCACTGCATCTGGGGGTGGGGGAACAGCCCAGCGAGGCCTGGGCTATCCATCCCAGCTGTGTGGGTTGGGTGGGAACGTGGCGGCCTCGGGACCCCACTCTGGGGAGGTAAAGAGCTTCCTGTACTGCCATCCCAGATTTGTTCCATTCAGCCAGAACTGAACCTCTAAGGGCCTTTTCTAGAAACACTAGTGCAGGGAGGGGAGCGCCAGGTGTACTGAGGTTGGGCCTTGCTCCTACTGGGCCCAGCACTCGCCTGAGCCTGGTACAGGCCAAATTCCTCCTGGAAGTCATGTACAGCGGCCGACTGGGGCTTCAGGCTGCTGCGCAGGCGGGCACCACAGACCACGATGCGGTCGTAGGCACAGTCCGAGTTGCCCACCGTGGTGTCGGCGCTGTCCGGGATGAGCCACTTGAAGACCTCGCTGCTGCGCAGGCGGATGGCCGGCCAGTCCTGAGACTGCACGTAGCTGCAGTCGGCGTTAAAGTCGCCCAGAAACAGCATGTCCTGTGGGGCACCGCGGAACCGGGTCTGAGCCTGTGGGAGGGGCCGCGCGCGCAGACCCTCACGCCTGTGGCCGACCCCCAGGGTGCGCCTCTGGGACCCGGGGACGTGGGGCGGGGCAGGGCGGGGCCGTGCGGACACAGGGGCTTACGTCGGTGCCCCACTTGTCTATCACGTCCAGGTATACATCGTAGAGCGCGTCGATCTCGGCCACGGCTTGGTGCGGCGCCGCGTGCAGCGGAATCAACACTAACTCCTCGGCAGCTGCAGGAGGAGGTAGATGTCAGGGGCTGGGACGGGGCCTGCGGGACGGGCGGGGCCTGCGGGACGGGCAGGGCCTCACCTGACCCCGGTGCCGAGAACTTGACTACGAAAGGTTCACGACTGAAGGCGTCCTCCGGGTCCGGGTACTGGTACGTGTCCACTACCGACGCCACGTCCTTCCTGGGTGTAGAGGGTGGGTGGGCGCCCTAAGCGGGCCCCCTCCTGCCCCGCGCACCCCTCCCCCGCATCCCCGCCCCTCACCTGTAGATGAACAGGTACGTTTCCTTATACTGGTCCCGACCCAGGGGCTCACTGCTCACGAAGCTGTACTCGTGCCTGGACATGCTGCGGAGACACCGGCCAAGCCCGGGGTCAAGGCATCGCTCCGAGACCTGGGCCCACGTTGGGCCCTCCCCGCCATACCTGTTGATCTGCTCCATGAGCGTGGATACGGCGCTCAGGTCGGAGTCCCGCACCTCCTGCACCAGCGTGATGTCATAGCCAGCCAGGATCTGGGGGAGGGGCCGGCAGGTGCGGGGTCACGTGTGCGCAGCAAATTAGCCCGCGGAGCCCAGCTGCGACCCCGCCGAGGGTCCCCAGCCTCACTTGCGCGATGATGCCGCTGCAGGCCGGGTCCGACACTTTCCTGTCGCCGAAGCTCCGGATGTTGAAAGCTCCGATGCGCAGCGCTGCGTCTCCAGCAGCCCCTAGCGCCCAGAGCGCGGCCAGTAAGGCCACGGGCCCGCCCATGGCGCAAAGCAGGCGGGCTTAGAGGGAGAGACACGGCCGCGTGAGCGCGGACATGGAATCGGACACACCAGCCCACCCTTCTCAGTCCCGGCTGCTGGGACGCGGGGACCGGGCAGGTTCTGCCACCCATTGGTGGCTGGCAGGTAGGCATATCCTCCCCCTGCCGCTCTCCAGGTCTCCCCAAGGTGGTGGGCTGGGCTTACGGCCGTGGCCTTTCTCCTCCGTGGGGAAACTGAGGCCCAAACATTGAGACTCCATTCACATCCAGCCCCCGGCTCAGCACGCCCCCCACCCCGACTCACCTGAGGGATGTGGATTGGCTGTGTCAGAGGCTTAGGATCTGGGTCCCAGTAGAAGTCTGAGGTCCCAGCTGGGGGTGTGTCTGCGGCACGGAACAGACTGCAAGGGCTTGGTCTAGCAGCAGCTCTGGCGCCCCAGCTCCGTATTTGAAGCCCTGGTCCAGGGAGGGGCTGGGACTGCACTGGGTCCCGCCCCCTCCACGAATTGGACACAGTAACTCCTGGCTCCCATTCCCACAGAGACCACCCCCCCCCCGCAGGGCAAGGTGGCAGGGGATCCACCTTGAGACTGCTCTGGTGCCCCCAAGCCTGTCAGAACAGGGACTCAGAAGGCCCTGCCAGCCCAAGAGCTGAATCAGAACTGGGAAAGAGGACCAGACATGCCCACGGTCCAGGTCTTGCTCCTGTCCCTGCCCCCAAGAAACTAGGTCACCCAAAATCTCCCTCAAGCTGCATCCCCTCAGGGAAACTAAGGCAACACAATCAGGAAAGACTGGCCCCATTTGTGGCCCAGCATCTCCTGCTGCTTCTCCACACGTTGTCACCTCAAGGTAAAAAGCCGAGACTCCTGGGTCTCCCAGCCTCATTCCCCGGCCCCAGGGAGGCCCCAGGGTTGGAGGCTAGGAAGCAGCACCCCCTCCCACCCACCTCGACGGGCCTCAGGAAGCTGGGGTCACAGCTCCAGCTGGGCAAGGCAGCAGCAGGAGGCTGCCTGTCCACATACCAATGACACCCACACACTGCCAAGGTGCCGCCAGCCCTGTTGGGATCCCTGGGCAGGTAGGGGCTGCCACAGAGGAACCTGCCAGGGCAGTGGCACCAGCCCCTGAGGCTGCCACTGCCGCAACATCACAAGCGGCGGGTTTTCATGTTTTATTGTAAAGCAACCAAAAACTCTGTGTATTTACACTTCCGCATCTCCTCTGAACACCTGAGTTCTATGCCCATCTTCTCTGTACTCGGCCAGGCAGGCAGGGGCAGGGCACTCGGGGTCCTCGCCCCCTGCCCCAGCCCAGCCCCCCGGGACCCTGCAGGCGCCCGTGTTAGACGATGACCGTCTGCACCTCAAGCTGGCCCTCTGGCGAGGCGATGACCAGCTCTCCCGCATGCTCCAGGATCTCAATGTCCTCCGATGATACCATGGTCACGGTGGCCTGCTCAGCACCATTTGTACCCGAGCGGGCCGTGAGCACAGTGCCCTCGCTGATGGCCGAGGCCAGCGTCATGGCCACCTGCTCCGTCAGGCTCTCAGGGGTGGCAATAGTGATGGTGTCGGCAGCAGCTGCCTCTGTGCCCAGCCCTGCTTCCTGGTCCATGGTCACATTCTGCACGATGATCTGGTGCCCGGCGCTGGCCTGGTGCACGATCTGCTGCACTACCTTCATGATGTGACTGTCCACCTGTGGGTGGCTCAAGGCTCAGCCCATGAGTCTGGTGAGGGTGCCAGGCCACCCCACCCCGCCCATCCCCCAGCCCCTCACCTCCGTCTGGGTGCCCTCGATGATCTCCGTGGCTTCACTGGTCTCTGCATCATCCGCAGTGGCCTGGACGGAGGGTCAGAGGTCAGCCTTGCCCGCCCCAGGCCCCATCCGAACCCCGGTGGCCCCACACTCACCTCGATGATATACTCCTGGGTGTCGGCTACCACGGACGAGAACTCGACCAACACGGTGTGTGGGTCGTCGGCGAGGACGGCGGCGGCCGCTGCGGGGCTCTCCTCGGACACCAGCAACTCCTCCACCTCCAGCAGGCAGCCCCCTGTGGCGGGGAGCTCAGTCAGTGCTGGCCGGCCGCGGCCCCCCACCCCCTCCCTGCCGCCTCCCAGCCCTACCTTTGGTACGCAGGTGCCGGTTGAGCGTGCCATGCTCGGCAAAGCCGCGGCCGCACTTGTAGCACTTGAAGGGCTTCTCGCCCGTGTGGTGCCGCACGTGCCGCACCAGCGAGCCCTTCTCCCGGAAGCCTCGGCTGCAGAATGGGCACACGTGCGGCTTCTCCTCCAGGTGTGTCCGGAAGTGCACCTGCTGGGCATTCTGTGGAGACCCACCATCAGGGCCAGCCTGGCCTTGGCTCTCCCAGCCCCCTCTGAGGGCCCCGGCTGGGACTGAGCAGGCTGTCAGGTGAGGGGTGAGGAGGGAGGTCTGGGGGCACAGAACAAGGGACAGATCTGGCTCAGGGAGCGGGGAGCCCACAGATGCGGGATCAGGGGCCCACCTTGGTCTTGTAGCACTTGCCACACTCGGGACAGGGGTAGGGCCTCTCATCTGAGTGGACACGCCGGTGGCCGCGGACATGGGCGATGGTCTTGTAGAGCTTCCCGCAGTCCCCACAGCGGAAGCGGCGCTCGTGCACATGCACCTCCTGGTGCTTCTTGAGCAGGTAGGCCTTGGGGAAGGCCTTGCCACACTGCGGGCATGTGAATGGCCTCGGCCCTGGGGCCACAGTCCGTGTCAGGCCAGGACCACCACCCGAGGGCCCCACCCTAGCCACCTGCCCACAGGCAACCCTGACCATCCACAGCACACCCGAGAGCCCCTCCCGGCTACCCACGGCCGTCCACTGCCCAGTACCCCCACCAACCTGCCACCCACCTGCGTGGCCTCTTTTGTGGGCCTCCAGGGTGGCCGCCGTTGGGAAGGTCTCACTGCACTGAGGGCATGGGTGGGTCCTGGGCACAGCTGAGGCCTCACTGGCCACCTGCTGGGGGACCACAGCACACCTCCAGTACCCATTGCAGGCTGAGCCCGAGCAGCGCCGTGGAGGCCAGACCGAGGCACCCCCACCCTGGGAGGCTCCATAATGGGCCCAAGGAAGATGATAAACAGATAAGGGAACAAAGTCACTGCACACAGTGATGCAACTTTCCACCGCAGGGAGCACAGCAAGGAAGCTGGTGGCGGCCAGGATAGCATGGTGACTTTGTACCCAAGGTCCAGCCCCCCAGAAGGGGCACGCCGGCAGCGCAGGCACCTACTGTCTCCACCTGTTCCACCTCCAGCAGCGGCAGTTCTGGGGGACCATCTCCCAGGGGCTGGGGACTGGACACAGTGGGAGGGGCTGGCTCCAGGGCTCCCTCCTCCCCAGGGACCCGCTCAAGGACAATGCCGGAGTTCTGCATGGCCTGGTGCAGCAGGTTCTCACGGCTGCCCTCGCTGGAACAGGGAAGCTCCTCGGGGCCGGGGGGCTGCAGGGGAGGCAAAGGGAGGCTGGCCAGGCAGCCCGGCACGCAGCACCCACCCGCCACCACCACACAGGGCAGCCCCAGGGGCCCCCATGCATACCTGGCGTCTTCACTCAGGAATGCCCCTGGGAGCCCCACAGCCCGCTCCACCTGCCTTCCCCTGCCCCACCTCATCCCCAGCTCACTCTCCGTTGCCCCTCCCTGCCATGACCTGGGTCTCCCATCTCCCCACCCGGCAACCAGATTGAGCACCAGGAAGGCAGGCCCATGTCAGTCCTGTTCCCAGTGGAGCCAGTACCCAGAACAGAGCCTGGTGCTGAGCAGACAAAGGCCTCCCCTGACCTGTCCCCACCTCTGGGGTGAGGGCTTTCATGCCCAGGGGAAGCTCTTGCATCTGGACATGGACTTCGTGGATGACAGTGCCCTTGGCATCTGTCACCAGGTGAATCACAGGCGAAGTTTCCATGGGCCCGCCTGTCATTGCCGATGATGTAACAGTCCCCACGGTGGACGCACCAGGCCCTTTAAGGCAGAACCAAGAGAGTCCATGAAGAAACACCCAACCAGGGTGGCACTCAGAGAGCAGCCAGGGCCAGGGCAGGGAGCCCCCGACTACTCTGACCTGTGGGAGTGTCCTCTTTGCCGACAACCACATCTTTGCTCATGCTGAAGCGGATTTTTTCCGTGCACGGGGTGAGAGACTTGAGGTGCCGGGTCAGCGCACCCGACTCGCGGAAGCTTTTCCCACACTTGGCACACTTATAGGGGCGCTCATCTGCAGAGAGAATGGTGTCAGCCTCGGGCGGGACGCTGGCTTGGTGCTGAGGGGAAGCAGGCCTGGAGCCACAGCCTCAGTACCACCAGGAGGAAGGGGCCACGAAGCCCAGGAGCCGGGGTACCCCCAGGGCCAGCGGCAGCGTGCTGTGCAGCTCCCGGCCCCAGGCCCGAGGCTGGCTCACCTGTGTGCCGCCGATGGTGCCGGATGAGTGAGCCTTTGGTCCGAAAGGAGGCCCCACACAGTTTGCACTCGTGGTCCTTTCGGCTACTGTGGGTGACCATGTGGGCCTTAAGGATGCTGCCCTGTGGGGGAGGGGCGGCGAGGCTCAGGCACCTCCCTGGGCAGGAGCGGGAAGGCCTGGCTCCCACAGCCAGTGTGCCCGCGGCCCCAGGGCCTCACCGTCTTGAAGGTCTTGTGGCACAGCATGCACACGTAGCGGCCGTCCTTGTTCACCAGCAGCTTGACCTGGGCCTGCTCACCCTCCCCAGAGAGCCCAGGCCCCTGACGGTTGGGGCTGCCCCGGGCCTCTGCCATCCCGCTGTCCCCCGGCTCCGCCTCAGAGGCCATGATGACCTCTTTGATGTGTCCACCACCTGAGGAGAGGCAGATGGGCCTGAGCCTTGGGATGCCATGGGCCCTGCCACTTCCTCGGATCCCAGCCCGAGGACACTGCTGTGGCACAGTGGATTTGTCTTGACCAACCCCCAGCCCCAGCACATGGCGCCTGCTCAGCCTGAATGGGTGGGAGGTACTGTGCTCTGACTCCACGGAGCTGCCCAGAGGAGCTCCAGGCCTCCAGAATGTGTTCAGCAGGGAAACCCACCATGAGCACGGACGCCCCCTTCCCTCAGCCAAGAGGCACGCACGACTAGATGTGCACAGGGGTCCCGCCGTGTCCAAGGGCGGCAGAGTGCCGGCACAGAGGCAGTGGACAGGCCAACTCGCCACCACTGGCCCCCTCGCTGCTCCGGCTAACGTGAGGAGGAAATGTCTCTGGGGATCACCCACCAGCATCGGTTTCGAGGCAGGCAGGCAAGAGACCCAGCCTGGGAGAGGGAGCGCTCGACACGCCTAGGACAGTCTGAGGAAGGAAGGCTGTGCTTTTGCAGCTCTCATGGGGCTTGAAAAAATCTGACACTGTGCAAAGCTAATCTGTAAACACACTTCACAATTTCTGCTCATGAAAATGACACGTGGGAATCGGCTGTGAAGCCGCTTCTTAGAAACCATCTCAATCAGGCTGGCATCGTGTTTTGACAAACCATTCTCCCAAAACAGAACGGAAATGCCGTGACTCAAACAATTAAGGGCATCTCTCGCTCCTGCCCTGGCTGACATGCTTGAAGCTTTATCTTTCCTCCCCTCCAGGAGTGAATTTCCAAAAGAACAGGGATTTCTGCCAGGCTAGGACTTGAGTTTGAGTGTGGCACAGCAGACAGAGGAGTCAGAGAATGGGGGAACGTGGCTGCCCTGAGTCCAGAGATAAAATGTAAATTTGTTTCCAGGGAAGAGGCAGGAGAGCCTGCAGTGGGTATCCAGCCCCCTGTGCAGTCCCTGGGAACTGCACCCCCCAGCCCAGCAAGGACTGAGAACCTGCAGCCCTGCAATGCCAGCAGCTGGTGGTTTAGGACTCTGGCCTGGGCTCCAGATCGCTGAGCAGCTGACACCAAGGGGACATTTGGGATACCCAGGAGGCCTGCAAAGGGGAAACTCCCAAGGGTGCAAGAGAGGCCGGGGGTGCCCAGAGAGGAGCCCCTGGAGCACAAGGAGCTGCCCAGCCACAGGCTTGGGCCAGCTGGAGGCTGGATGGCAGGCAGGGCCTGGCTAGCCAGGGGGCCAGAGCCTGGAGATGCTGCCTGAACCCAGGGAACCTGTTTTCCCATATGACACCACCACCCAAGAAGCCAAACGCCACACCAGGGCTGGGCATGGCCCCACCTCCCACATGTCAGCCCTCTTATCCCAGAGGAGCAACAGGCAACCGTCCTCGTGCACAGGAATGTCGGGGGAAAGACAGTGTGGAGACAGGGACAGGTCCTGTAGCTTCCCTGGGATGGGACCTTGGCAGAACACCCTGCTCTGAGGTTCCCCTCCCCCAGGTCGCCTCCCCACCTCTTCCTGCTCCAGCTGGTCCCAAGGGCTTCCCAAGGCCAAGTTCTACCTGTTGCCCAAACCTGCTTCCTGTCCAGTCACCTACTCACGTCCCTGCCAAGGCCCCTGCCCATTCCCTTCCCAACCTCCCGTGGCATCAGGCCCAGCCCAGCCCAGCCTCCCTCCACTGCCACGCTCACACCCAGCCCCCGGCTCCCTCGGGCTGCCCTTTGAATGTCCCAGTTGCACGCTCACCTGCCTCCTATTAAGGAGCATGTGACCCAATCCAGACCTCTCAACACCCCAACACTCCCTGCCCTACTGCACTTTAAAAAAGCCATCAAAGAGCCTGACTAGGCGTTGTATGCTCTTAAAGGCCATGTAAGAATCAGGATAGGAATCGCCACCCCCACGCCGGAGGGAGTGAGCACTGGGGAGATGAAGGCCAAGGTCAGGCAGCAGGTCAGGGCGGAGCTGCAGCAGCAGGTGCACCCCACACACACCCCAGCCTGACCCTCCAGAGCCAACTGTGGGGTGGGAAGTAGGAACCAGGGTTGGGGTTGGGGGGTGGCAAAAAAGTAGGGAAGATTCCGGAAGGACCAGGGCAGAGACAGTCTGGGGCAGCAGCAGGAGAGAGCAGCCAGCTCATGATTTATGCACAAAGTGAAGACTCCCCGAGGCCCAGGTGTCCCCCAGGGCTGCCCAGGTTCTGGGCTTCCGCTTTCTGGGCAGGGCAGGGCAGGGCAGGGCCTGGTGGCCAACGCTTGCTCTTGCTGCAGGCCCTGCCCTGGGGAAGGTGCACACAAGGTCTCAGCCCCTCCTCGGCCAGGCCTTGCTCTCGGGACAGCAGAGGGGCACAGGCAGCAGAGGTCCCCAGCTTCCAGCCTTGACCGCGGATGACTAACAGGTCAGCAATGCCTCAGCGCTGAGAAAGCCACACGTGAACAGCCATGGTGGGGCCAAACCAGCTTACCGACAATGTCAGGAGCGTGGCTGATGTCTGCCGTGAGAGCGGCTGCCTCCACCACGATGTGGGCCACAGTGATGGGCTCCTCTGAGCCTGCTGCTGCTGGCTCCACCTGCCATTGGGCGACAGGGGACAGAGGAGACTCGTCTCCAGGGCTCCAGAGCTCGGGCTTATGTCCATGCAGGATGGCTGGGGTGGGGCCTCTCATCTCCCGCAACGGACCACTGCTCTGAGCCTGACTCCCAGCCTGAACCCTCCACCCCAGGCCCTGGGGTCGGCCCCATCACTCTAATGCCTCCAGCCACCAAGGGCCCCATGCGGAGCCCTGAGCACCCTCAGGGAGGACTCCAGGATGAAGTGACTAGAAGCTCCAGCTTGAGGCTCAGCTGGCTCTGCAGAGATGAAGGTGAGCACCTCCACCTACAGCCCAGCCAGGTGATCAGGGGAAAGGGCCCCCAGGGATGTGGGGCCGGGGGCCTTCTGGAGGAGAGGACACCTCTGGGAGGGGCAGGAAAAGAGCACAGAGTCAGAGTGAGACAATTCTGGGCCCACTCCTCTGGGCCACTCCCGGGGTGACCAGAGGCACCTGACTTCTCTTGCAGTCTCCTTTCCCACTTCCATAGGATGAGGATGACAAGAGCGCCCACCCCACAGGGGTGCCGTGGGCCTCAGTAGGACTGTGTGTGTACAGCCCAAGTACACACCGAGTGCAACAAAGTTGGCCATTTTTATGACAGAGTTGTGGGATCCACGGAGCCACACTTTGTTTGTGGGATCCCCAGGAACCACATGTACAGGACAGGAGACAAAAGGACAAAAGCCACCGTGATATCCCTAAGCCAGGACAGGCCCTCAGGCTTCAAGAAAGGAGGGACCCCAGGCCCCAATTGTGCAGGCTTCAGCCAGAGGCTGCTGAGAGGGCCCGCATCCCAGGCCATCCGGGAAAGCCCAGAGCACCGCCAGGAGTCCCCCACCCACAGCCGGATGCCTGCCCTCTGCCCACCCCGGTGGCACAGGTCCGTCTTGACATGCCTCCACCTCCTCATCCTGCTGTCCGCCGAGGGGCGGGGTGGAGGGCACGCACGTGTGCAATGGCAGTAGGGGGATGCTACCTCCTGACCCAGCAGCGCAGCAGCAGTGGTGGCAGGCAGGGCCTCCTGGGGCACCCGCTGGCAGACCTTCTGAAGCTTGTGCTGAACAAAGTCCTCCAAGGCGGTGAACTCCGCCTGGCAGCGGCCACATCGGTGCACGTCATCTTCATCTGCAACGAGCCTGCGGTCAGTGGGGCTTGGGAGGGATTCCAGCCCCAGGCAGATGCACCCAAGGGTGGCATCAGAACCAGAGGCGCCTTCCCTAGCCCTCCCAAAGGGGCTGAGAACACTCTTGGGAGCCCAGGGTGCCAGGCCCCTTCTCCGGAGGTCTGCAGCAGTGCCCACCCTAGGAAGAGCAGCATCCAGCAGGGGATAACCCTGACCATACACTTAGGCTGTAGGGATCCAAAGCCCCTACTTCAGAGATGAAGGGAGAGAGGCCCAGGGAGCAGCTGGGAGGCAGAGGGATTCAGCCAAGCTGGTTTGGGGACAGTGGAGGACCAGAGTTTAAGACTGTTGGGGTTTGCATGTGCCCTTGGGCACCTCAGTGACCAGGTCTGGGTCTGTTTCTTCATCTGTAAAATGGGCCGACTCAGTGTGTGTGTACAGGCTCTAGCTGAGAGGCCAGTCCTCAGCAAACATGGGAGAGGTGGGGCACCCTCACCCATGACCACTCTTTTCTCACTCTGACTTCATGCTTCACTGGTTCCAAACAGGTGGCACCTCCCTACTCTGGTGAAGACGTGCAGGGTGGGACTTCCCAGAGGTGTTCCACACCCCAGGGCCATGGGCCACCGCACCTGAGCCCCTCACCATCTGGGCTGACCAGCCAGTGCCTGCCCCAGGTCCTGCAGGAGAGACTTCCGGCTCACTGAGTCCCCTACTGTGTGTTGGGCAACTTACTGGGGCCATCAGCAAATCCGGCCAGCACCCTGAGGAAACAGAAGTGACTATTCCCTCTCTAGAAAAACAACTTGAGATTCAAGGCCACCCAGCTGGTGAGTGTTGGGGCCAGAACCTGAACTTGAGGGTCTACCCCAGACACCCTGCTGTTTACCCTAAGGGATGGGGAGATGCTCCTTCTGCTTTCATAAAAGTCTGCCAGTTCTCACCACCTCAGTGCAGTCCCACATCAAGGTCAAACCCAGGCCTGGAGGACAGAAGGAGCCCAGTTGATGTCTATTGGATTAATGAGCAAAGGGCCAAACCACAGCCGAGACTCACAGAAGGCCACCTGACAGAGGGCGGTCCCCTCCAGATGGTTCACAGTCACAAGCCAAGCACTGAGGTGACTGTACCCTCCTAACCCTCCCACCCCACTCCCCAAGTCTGACTCAGCACCAGCGTGTTGCCATTGAAGGAATCCCCACCATAGAAGGGGACACACCCAGCCCCTGTAACACTGAGTGAGATAAGGCCCTGGGCAAGCCCAGCAGGGCACAGCAACCTCCAAAGAGACCCCTCTGCAGGTAGCACTGCCCCCCATGCCAAGCTACCTACCCAAGCTGGAATAAGGAGCAAGAAATGATGTACTGAGAATTACAAATCCTATGGGGACAAAGACCACCACCCCGATATCACCACCAACCCCCTCCTGCCCGGCCCAGTCTAAAGCTTCCTGGGACAAGCTCAGAGGGTAGAGACCAGAATTCTGTCTCCAAAAGCTATCAGTGCCCCTGTGTGTCCCCAGAACTGTTCTCAGAGATTCACATACATGCTCTATTTTGATTCTCACCACCATCCTATGAGGCAGCAGAACCCAGAAGTTAAGGGAGTGGGTTGAGGAGTCACACAATCCTGGTATCCAACAAGTCCTTGGTACTTACTAGCTGGGTGACCTGGTCACTTTCACATATTTGAACCTCAATTTTCCTCATCTACAAAATGGGAATAATAATAGTAATAATAATAACGGCATCTAAGGCTGGCTTGAGAATGAAAAAGGCTGATGCATGGTAAGTGCTCGATACATTATCCTCAACAGTAGCATCCCTATTCTGTAAGGGGAAATGGAGGCTCAGAGAGGTATGTGGTTACCTGCCCAAGATCAAACAGCTAGAAAGAGGCAGGTCTGGGACAGAGCTGGCTGCAGCTTTCCAGCACTGGGCTCTGCTGCCTCCCCTCGGGTGCTGGAAAGACCCGAGGCCCCGCCCTCCCGGAGCCTCCAGTCACACCCCGGCCAGGGCCCCAGTGGCCCGTCAGGTGAAGTGGGAGGGGGCGCGGAGGAGGGCAGGGCCCTGTCGAGACTGGGAGGCAGAGGGGGGCTGGGCCGCTGGCCTGAGGGCGGGGCAGGCAGTGGAGGCGATCTCCGAGGTCTACACTGACAGCCCCGGTGGCCTGGACACAGGTGAGTATCCGCGGGTGGGCACTGGGGCCCACGGGGGTGATGGGCGCCCCGCCAGGGTTAGGCCTGAGGGTCTGAGGAAACCGGGGGGCTCGTGGAAGGCTATGAGAGGTCCCGTGGGAACCCGTGAGGTCTGCAGTGAACCAGGCCTGGGAGGGTCTGTCGCGCCAGCAGCTCAGGCCGTCGGGGCCTCCACCAGCCAAGCTGAGCCGTCCCCACCCTGGCCGCTCCCGGCCCCGTCTGGCCCTGTTACCTTCCTCGCTAAAGGGCGCCGGGAGGCCGAGGAAGCCACCGGGGGCCAAGGCCGCCGCCGCCGCCGCCGCGACCCCGCCCTCGCCCGCTTCCTGCCCGGCTTCGGTCCGGGCTTCTGCCGTATGCGCGGCCGTTACCCGCACTGCCATCGCGCCCTCCATGTCGCAACGCGCCGCAGGAAGATGGCGGATTTACGACCGTGTCGTCATAACAACGGGCCGCGCCAAGGCTAGCGAGAAGACGGGAGGCGGGCGATGGGCGGGGCCAGGGTGGGTTTGATCGGCAGGAGGCGGGGCGGAGCCAGAGGGTGTGGCCTGGAACCACAGAGGCGGGGCCAAGCTCAGGGAGAGAAGAGACGGGGCGGGACTGCTGGAAGTGGTGTAGTTAAGGTGGAAAGGACTGACAGGAGGTGGCGCGGGCCCTGGGAGGGCCCGCTGGCCGTGGCTGGGGCTGGGTTCCGGCAGCTCCTTTAAGGCTCTAGCGAACTGGCGGCGCCAACTGACCGGCCCTCAGCCGGTGCTGCCGCCGCAGGTGCCCAGCCGCGATCCGAGCTCGAGTAGGCCGAACTCGAGTGGGCCGCTGCCGGGACACCGCCCCAGCTCGGACCAGTAGAGTGGTGCTCGCTGCCCGCCCCCGACCCCCTCGGGTGGCAGAACCTCCCTTGATGGTTGACCCAGTCACAGGGGAAAACCCGAGTTGGGGATGGCTCACGGGTAGCTTCACTAACCCTTTCATTCTTTACTTTATTTTTTTTAAATTTTATTTATTTTTTATTTTTATTTTTGGCTGCGTTGGGTCTTCATTGCTGTGTGCGGGCTTTCTCTGGTTGCGGTGGGCGGGGGCTACTCTTCATTGCGGTGCGCGGGCTTCTCACTGCAGTGGCTTCTCTTGTTGTGGAGCACGGGCTCTAGGCGCACCGGCTTCAGTAGTTGTGGCACGCGAGCTCTAGATAGCAGGCTCAGTAGTTGTGGCGCACGGGCTTAGTTGCTCCGCCAGGGCTCGAACCCGTGTCCCCTGCATTGGCAGGTGGACTCCCAACCACTGCACCACCAGGGAAGCCCAACCCTTTCATTCTTTTTTTTTTTTTTTTTTAATTTTTTTTTTTTTTTTAATAGCTACTTTATTTATTTATTTATTTTTGGCTGTGTTGGGTCTTCGGTTCGTGCGAGGGCTTTCTCTAGTTGCGGCAAGCGGGGGCCACTCTTCATCGCGGTGCGGGGACCGCTCTTCATCGCGGTGCGCGGGCCTTTCACTATCGCGGCCCCTCCCGTTGCGGGGCACAGGCTCCAGACGCGCAGGCTCAGTAGTTGTGGCTCACGGGCCTAGTTGCTCCGCGGCATGTGGGATCCTCCCAGACCAGGGCTCGAACCCGTGTCCCCTGCATTAGCAGGCAGACTCTCAACCACTGCGCCACCAGGGAAGCCCTCATTCTTTTGTATAGTTTTCAAGTTGTGGTAAGTACACATAAAAATTACCGTTAGTGACAGTACATTCACAATGTTGTGCAACTATCACCAACATGTAGTTAGAGAACGTCGTCATCATTCCAAAAGGAAACCTGTACGCATTAGCAGTCACTCCCCATTCTCCCCTCCCCCCAGCCCCTAGCAAACCACTTTCTTTCTCTGTGGATTTGCATTTTCTGGACATTTCATATAAACAGAATATACACGTGGTCTTTTGCATCTGGTTTCTTTCACGTTAGTATGATGTTTTTGAGGTTTATCCAGGTTGTAGCATGCAGCAGTACTTCATTCCTTTTGTGGCTGAATAATATTCCATTATATGAATAGACTGATTCTTTTTATTCTTTTTAAGGTAGTATTAGTTCTTTGAAGCTAAGTGCGTTATAGGATTTTCTCATTTAAGATACCAATCATCCCCATTTTGAAGAAGAAACTGAGGCACAGAACTGATGGAACACTTGCCCAAGGGCAGACCAAAGATCTAACCCAGGTCTGTCAAGAGTCATGGGCTAGAAACCCACAGGGCGTGCTCTCCCAGCTTGGTTATTCTCTGTGGCTCAGCCCAGTGCTAGATTCCAAAGACTCAGGTGAATTAGACCCAGTTCCCTCCAGGAAGACCAGTCTCGGGGGAAGACCAAGCACGGACACAAGGACCCGGACAGAGAGTGGGCATCTCTGCCCTGGGAAGGACACCAGCAGAGACTGTCTCCATGCTGGGGCTGCCCAGCTAAGGAACTGAGGACCCTTAGCCTGTCAGGAGCTGGGATGTGTGAGGCACAGATTGGATCACCAGAAGTCAGGCCGGGGTAAAAATGGGGCTGCTTTCTGCAGGGGGCTTGCTCACCATTGCAGGCATTTAAGCAGAGAGTGACAACATTTCAGAAGGATCCTCCTGACTGCTGTGCAGGAAAGGAAGATCTAGGATGGACAGTCTCTGAGAGGGACAAACAGGCAGAGGAGCAGGTGGGTACTTATGGAGCAGGAGGGATCTAGGGGGCACCTGGGAAGAGAGGACCAGGAGGACACCTCACTTGAGGATGTGTGGGGGAGTGATGGGAAAGCCAGCATCAGAGAGGAAGAGGAAGACCACCAGAGGAATGGAGTGGGGGTGGATTTCAAAGACAGAGCACAGCCTGGGTGTGGATGGACATGAGGAGGAGCTGGCCCAGGGGAGACAGACAACCTGCCCTGCTCCATGCTCCAGAGCCTGTGGGACAGAGTTGTCAGGGACAGGCCAGGGCTCCTGCCTGGTTATTCCCCGGGGGTCAGAAAAGGGAATCCTGACCCAGTGAGCTCTAGGACCCACCTCAGCTGAAGCCCAGGCAGATCAGCGGCAACAGGAGTGGGCCTGAGGTCACTGGAAGGCAGAGTGGCCAGGGGCAGGCCTTCTCCCTTCCCCAAAGTCCTCCTTCCCCCAGATGGCCTCCTTTCCCACCCTGCCCTCAGCGTGGGCTCCAGCTGCACACTGTGTGTTTGACAGTCAATAATGGCTTCTCTGTGGCCAGAGCCTGACAGGAACTCCATCATCCTTTTTGATGGCTACTCAATCTCCCTTCATTGGATGTACTTAAATCTATTCAACCAATCCCATGTTGAAGATAATTTAGGTTGCATCCAATTTTTTTTTTGCCACTTCAGTCCTTTTTCCTTTTTTTTTTTTAACGGTTTGTTGTTGTTGTTTTGTTTTGTTTTGGCCGCACCGTGCGGCTTGCGGGATCTTGGTTCCCCAACCAGGGATCGAACCCACGCCTTCGGCAGTGAAACCTCGGGAGTCCTAACCACTGGACTGTCAGGGAATTCCCTTCAGTCCTTTTTCAATGACACCCTTTTTTGCTTAGCTCATTAGAAGTGATAACATCTGTGAAAACAGTTTCAATGGCTGTTGGTATTTTCTAATACAATTTAAATCCATGCAATGCTATGAAGATTAGTGTCCTTGTACCACCTAAGTCCATGCCCCACTCCACCTGTGATCCAGCTTCCTCACTTGGGAGGACCCTGGTGCCGTCCATTCACAGGTATATAATGAGCACCTACTGTGTGTCAGGGACACAAAACGATTGATCATGCTGTGCTCCTCTCCCATCCAGATGCATGGCACCTTGTCCAAGGACAGTCCTCCCCAATAAAGGGCACCGTCCTTTCCAGACTCCTTCAGGACCTTGTCCACAGCCATCCCCTCTCTTGATACTGGCCGTTCCATCTCTCCCACTATGCCAGCTCAGACTCTACAACCTACAGGGGATGTTAAAACAAACAGAGCTCAGCTTTGGGGTCAGCTGAGTTTAATCCCAACTCCGCATTGTCCAGCTGGTGACTCTCTGTGGCTCAGTTTCCTCATCTGTAAATGGGGACACTAATTGTCCTTGCCTCTCAGGGTTGTTCTGTGATTCTGACAAGGTAATGCAGGTAAGGAGCAGCACTCAGTGCCTAGATGCTTACTGAGTGCCCAGTAAACCAAGGCAACCGGGCAAGTATTGCACCAGGCAGCCCACGGCTGGACAGAGCAGTGTTTTCTCATTCTGGCCAGTGAACCACATACACTGAATGTTTCTGGGTGGTAAAGCAGGATTTGTGATCTTCTGTCAAATCCAGTTCTTCCCAGGATCAGTCGGCTCCACCAACAAAACTGAGTGGGAAGACACAGGGAGGAAGGTGCTGCTCCCCTCCTGGCTAGTGGGTGCGCCAAGCAGGAACACTGCATATCCTGCCCTCGTGGGCCATGGCCCCTGCCCTCCAGGGGTTCCCAGGCCAGCCAAGACCAAAGAACAGGCTGAAGGTAAACAATCAGGGCCTTAAGGGTACTGAGGTTACTGGCTTTACCTCATGGGTTTGGGGGTGAGGGGGGTCCAGAGTAGTCATTATGGAGACTTGGGGCCCAAGAGAGGAGCAGGGATTTGACAACGCTAGGAGTTGGAGGTCTGGATCGCCTGGCACAGGGTAAGCGCTCAGGAAGCTGGGGCCTGCTATTCTGCCACCTGGCCCTAGTGAAAGTAATAAGGAGAAACATACACCTACTCTATGAACTGGCAATTCGACGCCTAAGTATATACCCAAGAGAAATAAGGGCCCACATCCACAAATGAGTGTGTAGGAACAAGAACCTTCATAGGGACATTATTTAAAATAGCTCCAAACTGGAAGTGACCCAAATGTCCATCACCTGGAGAAAAATCAGGGGAGTATATTCTTACAATGACCCATGTGGCAATTAAAACAAAAAAAAAGAAGAATGGATTTCACAGATATTATGTTGATCCAAAAGAAGCAAGACTCAGAGGAGTACACAGGGTAAGCTCCTGTAAGACGGTCTAGAACAGGCAAAGGAGGCTATGACTCACTCTATGGTGACAGAAGTCAGAAAAGCAGTTTGGGGAGGGGTAACCGCTATGGACTGGATAGTGACTTGAGGGAACTTTCTGGAGTGATGGAAATATTCTATACCTTGATTTGGGGTATGTTTTTATATACATATATAAATTTATTTATTGTTGGCTACGTTGGGTCTTCGTTGCTGCGTGTGGGCTTTCTCTAGTTGTGTCGAGCAGGGGCTACTCTTCATTGTGGTGCGTGGGCTTCTCATTGTGGTGGCTTCTCTTGTTGCAGAGCACAGGCTCTAGGCACGCAGGCTCCAGTACCTGTGGCACGTGGGCTCTAGAGCACGGGCTCAGTAGTTGTGGCGTACGGGCTTAGTTGCTCTGCGGCATGTGGGATCTTCCCGGACTAGGGCTCGAACCCGTGTCCCCTGCATTGGCAGGTGGATTCTTAACCACTGAGCCACCAGGGAAGTCCTGGGCTATGTTTACACATGCATAACAGGGATGTAAAAATTCCATCAAGCTGCACACTTAAAGTTTATGCACTTTATGTTACGCCTCCATAAAAGTTAATAACACCTAATAATGATAACAGCGACCAACTGTTGAGTGCTGTGTTCTAGGCACTACTGCCCTTCTCTTAGACCCTAATGCCACTGTCTTGTAATTACTCGTCCACATGACCACCAAGGTACAAGGAAAGCGTTTTTGCGAACGACAGGAAATGACAACGCGACGCTTGTTGGGAAGGAGCCTGGGGCTGGCTCTCAGGAATGGCCGTAGTCGGCCCACGCGCAGACACTGTCCGGAGTGTGTCCACGGCGGAGGGCACAGCCCAGCGCCGCCCTGGCAAAGGTGCGGACGTGACTCCGGCCCAAAAGGGGACTGCGGCGCCCCCTTCTGCCGCGGTGCTGCGGAGAGCCCCGCCTGCAAGATCGGAGACAAGCCAGCCGATCAGCAGCCGGCTCAGCCGGTTGGAAGTTGGGGGGGGGGGGGGTGGTCACTGGATTAAGGGCCTCCGTCACCTAGGCTGACCAAGAGCCTCCAATGGGCGAGCTGCCCCGCGCCAGCCAATGAGCAGCAGGCTTACGTCCTGCGCCGACTCTCCGGCTCCTCCGCCGAATTTCCGCAGTGAGCGTCCCACGCAGTATGCCGGTTGGCTCCCTGCCAGCCAGTCACCGGGGCGCCTAGGGCCTGACAGCCAATGGCCGCCCGCTTGCCCGTGCCGGACCGCGAAGGTTGGCGCTGCGCTCCTGCAGCCCGCGGGAGGCGGGGGCGGATTGGCGCAGGCGGTGTCCAATGGGCGGCAAGTGCGAGGCGCGTGGCCAATGAGTGCGCCGGGGGCGGGGCGGGTGCGGCGGCGGGCGGCTGCGAGGAAGAGCTGGCGGTCGGTGGCGGCGGTGGCGGCGGCGGCGGCGGCGGCGGGCCATGGCGGAGGTGGAGGCCGGAGGCGACGAGGGCCGCTGCGTGCGGCTGAATGCCGAGCGCGCCCAGGAGCTGCTGGCCGACGTGGACACGGTGCTGTTCGACTGCGACGGTGTGCTGTGGCGCGGTGAGACGGCGGTCGCCGGCGCGCCCGAGACCCTGACGGCGCTGCGGGCCCGCGGCAAGCGCCTCGGCTTCATCACCAACAACAGCAGCAAGACCCGCGAGGCCTACGCCGAGAAGCTGCGGCGCCTGGGCTTCGGCGGCCCGACGGGGCCCGGCGCCGGCAGCGAGGTCTTCGGCACGGCCTACTGCACCGCGCTCTACCTGCGCCAGCGCCTGACCGGTCCGCCGGCCCCCAAGGCCTACGTGCTGGGCAGCGTGGCCCTGGCCGCCGAGCTGGAGGCCGTGGGCGTCTCCTGCGTGGGCGTGGGGCCCGAGCCGCTGCAGGGCGACGGCCCCAGCGCCTGGCTGGATGAGCCCCTGGAGCCTGATGTGCGCGCCGTCGTGGTGGGCTTCGACCCGCACTTCAGCTACATGAAGCTAACGAAGGCCGTGCGCTACTTGCAGCAGCCCGGCTGCCTGCTCGTAGGCACCAACATGGACAACCGGCTCCCACTCGAGAATGGCCGGTTCATCGCGGGTCCGTGCGCCCCGGGGGAGGGAGGCTGGAGGGCGAGCGACGGGTCCCTCCCGGCCTCTGACCCCCGGCACTCTCCTCCTCTCCTTCTCCGCCCCGCAGGTACCGGCTGTCTGGTCCGAGCCGTGGAGATGGCCGCGCAGCGCCAAGCCGACATCATAGGGAAGCCCAGCCGCTTCATCTTCGACTGCGTGTCCCAGGAATATGGCATCAACCCGGAGCGCACCATCATGGTGGGTGATCGCCTGGACACAGACATCCTCCTGGGCGTCACGTGTGGTCTGAAGACCATCCTGACCCTCACTGGGGTCTCCACTCTACGGGATGTGAAGAGTAATCAGGAAAGTGACTGCTTGTCTAAGAAGAAAATGGTCCCTGACTTCTATGTTGACAGCATAGCCGACCTTTTGCCTGCCCTTCAAGGTTAAAGATTTAGTGTCTTTAATCTCCAGAATAAAAAAAATTGAAAATCACCCAAATTAATAGGTGGGGCTTAAGCATCGCTCAGTTAGGTGGCTTCAAGTTTGCTTACTTGGAGTTAAGCCAAGGTACTAATTGTTAATCTTGTAAGTAAATGTTTGGGGGGCGATTTTTACAAATGCTTATATTTTAAGATGCACTTTTAAGCTTGGAGGGCATTGTGGGGGTCCTGGGCCTTAGGTGCCAATTGGTCTTGCTGTTGGGTTCAGCATGTGTCCAGGATTCAGGTAACCTCGGGGCCTGCTAATGGGACTGAGATGGGTCTAGGGGTGTCATGTATTTTATTGAAAATTTCAGGGATCGGGGGAGGAGAGGCTGATTATTTTGACTGTTGTGAGAAACCCAGGGCCCCGACTGTGTGGTCATCAGCAGAGGAGCCTACTGCTGCCTCAGCCCCTCACCTGAAGGTTGGGAGTGGAGGAAAAGGCTGGTCTCAGGTGGTGTCTCCTTGTCCATCGGGTGTGGGGTGCTGCCCTCACCACCACCCCACACTTCCTTAAAAACCACTCTGATATCACAATTGAGTGTATGTTCCGTTTTAGATACCCAGGGCTGCAACTCCTCATGCACGATTGTGCAGTTCTGTAAACTCAGCCTGGCTAAACCTCATCTTTTCCAAATGTGCGTATAAACCCAGGTGACTTGGACTGAGCATATTGTTTGCTGAGCGCCAGGAGGGCACAAATGCCTTCATTGAACTCTGGGCTGCCGTGCAGGGAGCTCAGAGCAGCATTGGTACCAAAAGTTTTTTTAACTTTTGAACAACTTTGTCAAGTGGTGGAATTGAACCGTAAGCGTGTCGATTAATAGCTGTGCTCTGTCTTGTAGGGAAAATCCCACTGAAGAAGTCTCCGTGCCCCGCAGCCAGCAGTATGGCCAAAGGCATGTGCTGGCTAAGGAATGCTTGTCACCCAAGGCTCCCTCTGGGTAGAGGAGGAAAGAGGTGTCCCTCAAAACAGGAAGTCCTTTTACAGAACATCCAGTCTTTTCCTGTCTTGGTTGGGTTGGGTGTCATATGTCAGTGGTCCATGAGGCCACCTATTTTGACCCTGGAGTGCCTTGTCAGTTGCCATCTGGAGGACTGGCAGGGTCCACTGGCTAGCCAAGGGTTTTTGGCAGGGGTCCGTGGCCTTTTCTGCCTGTTCCCTAAGTTGCTGACCTTTGAGAATAGGCCTGATAAGCAGACCCTCTGGCCGCACTTGTAGGGTAGGGCCTGGGAAGCTGTTCCTTTTGGCCGACTCCTTCCTGGTGCCTCGCCCTGCACACAGTGGCATCTGCCCAGAGCCTGCGACTTTTCTCCTAGCCCCAGGGTCACAGTGCTCCTTCACTCACTCGTAAGAGTGCTCAGAGCAATAAACGGTGTCCTGAGCCGCCAGCTCCCCCCAGGCCTGGGTGTCTGGGGTTCAGACTCTGCCGTGGGCAACGCGAGGGCAGCGGGCACCTGTGAGGTTGGTGGTGCTGACGTTGGCTCTGCGAGGTCGGCTCAAGGTGGGTCTGGATATTGAGCAGGCCTGTCAGGGCGTTGTCACCCACACCAGGAACACACGGCAGGTGCAGCAGCCAGCAACACCTCCCTTTTCTGCTGGGCGGCAGCCCCGGAGCCCTGTGCATCATGTCTACACCCTATTGCACTGTGTGAACCCAAAGGTATATTAAACTCTCAAACTCCAGCTGACTCTGGTGTTCCTCGCTCTCGCCTGGACAGCAGCCTTCACACACAGGGTGCAGCTGTCTCACCACAGCCGGGCAGTGGAGAGGGCAGCAGGGCCGGGTACACTCAGTACAAGGCCATTCTGGGATTCCAATTCCAGAGTTGGGACGCTGACCACAGCAACTCCACCCCATCTCAGGGCCACTGCAGAGAGTCAGGTTCTGAAGAATCAGGAAAAACAAGGCACAAAAAAAACCAGAGTATGAAAGGGCCATGGGGTGAAGCTGGTGAAGGAATGCACTTCCTGAAAGCTGCCAGTGCTGGGGGCCACTAACTGTTGGGATCCACAGTGTCAAGCAGCTAGAAATGCATGGCACCAGTCAGAGAAAGCCACGCTGGGCAGGGGTCAGTGGATATGAGGCTGACCTAACCATCCTGGGGCATGCAAGAGATTTCGGGAAGCGGCCCTCACCGCAGTGGAGCCTTCTGGAAGCCATCCTGGTCTCAGGCAGGCACCTGGGGGGTGCCCTGTGTTGGTGGGGGCTGGGAAGCAGCTAGGGTGCATGGGGAGGAAAGGGAAGTGGCACAGAATCCCATGCCTGTCATTCATGAAACAGGCACTTGTTGATGGTCTGCTGCGTGCCAGGCCTTGTACCCAGTCCTGGGAGTGTAGAGGTAACCCGAGAGACTAGAAACAGGCTTCTTAAGGAAAAATTAAATCTGCCCCCAACTAGACTCCCTATATAAAGTCGTCCTGGCCAGACCTGAGCTGCCCTCTGTGCCAGCCGCTGGGTCCTGACTTCCACAGTGGCCGTGCTCTCATGCCCTCCCATGCCCATGCGCTCTCTGGTCTGCACAGGCCAGGTGTTGGGAGAGCCAGGCACAGTGATGAGCAGCCCCCCCAGGTGACCTGTCTCTGACCCAGATATCAGGTAGCTGGGCTGGGGAGGAGGCAGGAGGGGAAGGGGCCAGGACGATTGTTTGACTCATCGGAGGTGTCCTGAGGTTTCCCGGGCTGCAGCAGACAATCAGCGCATTGTCACCAGGGCTGCATCATGGAGCAGGGGAGCTGCCGGGCCGAGAGCCCCGGGTCTGGACCTGTTGGGGTGAGTGCCTCCCACCACTCGGTGTCCTCTCCTTGGACAAAGACCCAGGGCCTGTCCTGCACGGGCAGGAGAAGCGTCCACCTCCCATACCTCCTCAGCCCCTTCCTTCCCTGAGCCAGCCTGTTGCCTGGTCTCCACTCCAAGCCCCAATGACTGCAATGTGCTTCCACATGAAGACCAAGCCCTGCCACGGGGGCTGGAGAGCTCCTGGCCTGCTACTGCTGCTGCTGGCACTGGCCACCGCTGGGGCTGTGGCTGGAGGGCTTCTTGGCTTCGCTCACAGCCCTCTCAAGGTGAGGCCCCCTCAGGACCCAGGCAGGGCACAGACAGTGGGGAGGAGGAGGAGAGACCAGCATAGCCCACCCCTCCAGTGGATCCAGGGCTCGGAGCAGACAGCAGGAGGACCAGAGGGGTGGTGGGGTTAAAAGCCGCGCAGCAGGGCTGGGGGAGTGTCGGGGGCTGCTCCAGCCTGGCCAGCTGAGCTCCTGTTTCCCACTCTTAGCCACTGCTGCAGACGCTCCGTCTGACCCTCCCGAGCCCCAGGGTGCCCCGGACCAACCAAACCGAACAGGTGGATGTGGCCCAGAATGTGGCAACCATCAGGGTGACTCCAGCTCAGAGCAACCACAGCTGGGCAGTGCTGTTCGACGGGCAGAGCGTGAGTGGCCTGGGGAGGGGGGTGGGGGTGGGGGTGGATGTTCAGGTGGCCCTGCCTCACCTGCCTGCCTTCCCAGGGTTGTGTCTGTTACCGCCCCTCAGAGCACCGGGCCTGCTTCCTCCGCCTAATGGAACCCAGAGACCGCGAGACATTGCAGCTGCTGGTGAACACCTCTTGGGTAAGGAGCCTCCACCCAAGGGCCAGACAAAGGGTCCTGTGTGTGGCCTGGGCCCGGGGCAGGATGGGGCTCCAGTTTCAGGGGAACAGAAGCTCTATCTTCCTTTGGTTGAGGCTGCTGACAAGAGCCAGGGCAGGGCTGGCACAATGCCAGCATGTCCAGGGACACGTGGGCCCAGCCCAGCCAGGGGCAGTGCGAGTGTCCTTCTCTGCAGCCCCAAGGGACTCGCAGCCCCAGCCAGGACACCCACTATGCCCAGGAGCTGCTGGCAGTGCTTGGGAGCCATGAGGTGGACCCTGCCCAGGTGGGGGCTTCTGTGCGGAACCTTTGTGCAAAGACCCCCATTTACTGGGCCCGACGAGCAGAGAGTGAGTTGGGGCAGGCTGTGCGGAGGGGCCTGGGCTCCCACAGGACAGTCGGTGGCGGGGTGGGGAAGGAGTCCTTTGGGGATCATGGAGGCCCCTCCCCCCAGGGCCCCAGAGGCAGCGGCTGATCTACCTATGCATCGACATCTGCTTCCCAAGCAACATCTGCATGTCCGTCTGCTTTTATTACCTCCCGGACTAAGCCCTTGCAGCGCAGCCCCTCAGGCCAGCCAGCTGGCCGGCGCAATCACCAGTCCATGGAGGGTAGCTGCTGGCGGGGCTAATAAACAACTCCACCTGGCCGTGACGGTGTCCTCTGTGGCCTCGGGACACGAAACAGTGGCAGGGACGGGAAGGAGGAGGCACTGGCTTGGGGGTGGGCACCAGCCTCGGATCCCCCTCAGCGGCTCTAGGCCCTGTGGGTCCAGAATTTCTGAAGGGAATGCAAGCTGCCTAGGGTGGGCCTCCTGAGCCTCCTCACATCCATATAAGCAACCGGGGCTGAGAGAGTCCCAGGGTGGACCAGCCTGGCCAGTCTAGTCTGGCCAGGGACCAGGGTAGGTCAGTCAGGTCCAGCGAGCCTAGGATGGTAGAGGCCAGCCCATGGGGTGTCACTCTGATCTGGGCAGCTGAACAGACACATCCAGCTGGTGCCGCCTGGACAGCTGCCTGCAATCCCGAGGGGACACAGGTTAGCCCAGCACACTGTCGTTGAAGGCCAAGCAGACAACAGCTTTCTGGTGGCCACCGTACTCTCTCTTGATCTCTCCCGTCTCCACGCACCAGAGCCGGGCCAGGTTGTCAGAGGAAGCTGCAGGGAGGGACAGCATGGGTAGCAGCTCAGGGTGCAGCCCCAGGCCGGGCCAACGGGGGTGGGGAGGCAGGGCAAGCAGGCGGGGCTCACCGGTGACTATGTACTGGGAGTCCCCCGAGAAGGCGCAGCCCCACATCCAGCCTCGGGACGACTCTCCAGGGTTGCTGCTCTTGATGCTCAGCTCCGTCATCAGGGAGAAGTTGGACGTCCTCCAAATCTTGCACGTCTGGTCGGCGGAGCAGGTGGCGAGGAGCCTGGGGGTGGGTGTGAGCGTGGCAGGGGTGTCATCAACGGCCACTCCCATCCCGTACCCCCTTGCCGTCCTCCAAGCAGGCCCAATGCATTAGGCCCCCAGCCCCAGGCACACTGCCTCCTCCCTGCAGCCATGCAAGGGCTCCCGGTCCCCCAGGCCCTGCACACACGTGGAGTCTGGGCTGAAACGGCACTGCAGGGCATAGCGGGTGTGTGCTGGGATCTTGGTCTTGGGGATGAGCTGTGTCACCTCGTCACCAATGCCCCCAGTCAGGTTCCAGACATAGCAGTTCCCCTGTGGGGTAGGAGGGAAGTCACGGGAGGCCCGGAGCCTCCGGTCTGACAGGAGGGGAAGGATACCCTGGCGGCAAAACCTAGATCCAGGGGCTGCCATCCAACGTTGTGGCTGTGCACAAGGATCTGGAGGCCAGGGGACATGTGACAGGCACATCTGGCCCTGCCTGCAGGGAGCACCTGGGTGACCTGGCCCCAACCAAGGGCCATACCTGATGAGCTGAGGGCAGGAGGCCATGCCTGGCCTTCCTGAAGGATGCTGCTGGCCAACAAGAATGTGAAGAACAAGATGAGAGGAGGGCACCCAGATAGAGGGAACAGCAGGGCAAAGGCTTGGAAGTGGGTGGTCTGGGGATGTCGGGAACAACTGATTTGCTGAGACTGAATGGACGTTAAAGGAAGAAAATGAGGCTGGATAGGAGTCCAGGGGTCAAATCACAGTGTCCTGAGGCCCTGGTAAGGAGCCTAGGGCATCTTGCAGTTCACCCAGGGGAAGGATGCAGTCAGGCTGGTACTGCTGAAGGATGCTCTGGTAGCAGAGGGAAAATGGGTTAGGGGCAGGGGGAGGTCACAGAGGAAGGAAGGAGGTCAGAGAAGCTACAACCACTGTTGGGAGAGACGAGGGAAACTTGGACCAGGAGGAGACAGGGAGGAGAGCGGGAAACGGACAACTGGAAAGACTCTGGAGATGGAGGTGACTGGACTGCTGGGTGGGCTATGGCAGGTAGCGAGAGGCAGCATCAGGAGTGACACCCAGGTTTCTGGCTTTGGTGGCTGGATCAGAGCTGGAGCCCAGGACGGGGAAGCAGGACTGTGGGGGGAGGGGAGGGGCCAGAGGGACATCTGGGGAATAAGCCCACCTTCAGGGAATAAGGGAGGTAAGGGGCTGGGAGCTGAGCTGCACACCCGTCCCTGGGACTCACAGTGCTATTGACCGCGGCCATGTAGCTGGCATCGGGGTCGATGTGGGCCGATGTGATAGAGACCTCAGGCTCCGGGATCAGCTGCTCGTTGTGGTCAGTTTTCAAGTCCCAGATGTGGATGGCACCACTCTGGTCACCCACAATGAGTTCTGCCTGAGGTGCAGGGGAGGTGAGGTGGGGCAGGACCCCTGCCCTCCAAAGCCCCAGGGTGCCCAGCCCTGTGCTTCCCCCTCACCTGGTTAGGGTGCAGGCACACACAGTTAATGGGCGCATTCACCTGGAAGATCCGCTGACACTGCAGGTTCCGGGACCTTCGAGGTGGGGGACACACACTGTCTATAGTGGATGCCATTGGTACTCCACCCAAAGGCCCTTTTCCCTGGCCACTTATCTTGTCTCTCTACGATGGGAGCTGTCTCATGGGAAATACTTGGGAGGTTTGGCCCTCTCCAGGGGCGGCCTGAAGCCAATAACTGACTCAGACGGGCATAAAGGGTGGCCCCTTGCCTCAAGGCGGGGCTCACTGTTTGATGCAGTTAATTCCAGAGCCGCCTGTTGGATCAGGCTGAGGCTCTGCTCGTCTCTGTGGGTCTTCATCCCTGCCCTATCATTCCTCACTTGCCCTCAATAAGTCACCTGCACAGAAAACCCCATCTCAGCCTCTGCTTGGAGGAGACCTGACCTAAGTCTCCCAGCCTGGCCCTCACCCCCACACACCCAGGCAGCAGACCCCTCCTGCCCAGTACCCCACACCTGAGGTCCCAGATCCGGGCGGTGCAGTCCTCCCCACCAGTGTACATCCAGCGGCCGTCCTCGTGGAAGCCCACAGATGCGATGTTCTTGTTGACCCCATCATAGCTGATGATGGGGTTGGGGTTATTGGAGTTGAGATCATACATGCGAATGTGCTGGTAACCTAGGGGCACAGGCCAAACTGAAGTGTGGCTGCGCCTAGATGGACCTATGAGAAATCAGGGGTTGGGGTCGAGGGTACAGGTACCTGCAGCAGCAATCATGCTGCGGTCAGGTGTGATCTCCAGCGCGTTCACCTGCTGGGTCTGTTAAGGAGGATGACAAACAGAGCCCATCCTTCCCACCGGAGGCCTTTGCCCAGACTGTTTATCCCTACCAGGCATCCTGCCCAGCACCACCTGCCCCAACTCCACAGTGGAGGATACGGAGTCCTGGTGCTGCACCGTTCGCGTACAGATCCCGCTGTGGGCCTGCCAGAACCGCACCGTGTGGTCATAACCTGCAGTGGCCAAGATGACGGGGTCACTGCCCACCGTACCAGGAGACGTGTTCATGGTGTGGCTGCTTGAAAGACTCGGATCTACACAGGGCCCTAGGTCTGACCGGCAGGGGTCAGAGATCAGAGAATCTGGAAAAGAGAGAGGAGTGCAGTGTTTAGGGAATACCCTCTATGTCCTAAACAGGTTACAACAGATTACTCGGTGCTAAAAAATAAAATCATCCCCATTTTAGATAAAGGGAAACTGAGGCTCAGAGAGGTTCAGGGATACGCGTGACACCCGGCGAAGGACAGTGCCGAGCTCCAAGGCGCATGCTCCGTTCCCCGTCCCAAGAACCCCGCCGGAACGCCACCCTACCCGCGGCCGGCAGGGGGCAGTCACGTCCGGGGCGCCACTCCGCCGCAGGGCGGGCCGCGCATGCGCAGCGAGGCGGACAGGCCGGAGGGAAAAGCCTGAACGCTACGGCTGCGCATGCGTAGCAGGCCGGTGGCCGGACCTGATGGGTGGGGGTGCTTTCTGGCTGGACCCTCGAGCTCCCCGGTGCTCCGTCGACCACCCTGACTCCGTCCCGCTGAGCCAGCTTCCCCCGGGCGCGCTCTCCCGGCCACTGAAAGCCGCTTTCCAGCCCTCACCCCGCGACCTCCGTACCTTACTTGCTGCTCTGCGTTCCGCCGCGGTCCAGGACGCCTAGCGGAGCCGGAGCAAGTCGATAGAGGCCGAGGCCGAGCGTAGAGTTATCGATGGGCCATTAGGGCGACACCAAGGGGCGTAAAGGGGAGCAGGGACGGGGGACGAGACTAGAGTTCTGGGGCAGGGGGCTCCTCAATACGGGCCTCGGCGGTATCGGGTGGCGCCGGTGGACGAAAGCAGCGACCCCAGCCTTCTCCCCACTCGGGCACCCCACCCTTCTGAGACCCATTCTCCAGGCCGGGTTGCACCATCCACTCCCTCCCATCCATCCCCTGATTCCCACGCGGGGCTAGGATTCCCAGGTAAATTACAGGACATCCAGTTGTATTTGAATTCAGATAAGCAACATGTTTTGTTTTGCTAAGTATAAGTATATCCCAAATATTGCATGGGATATACTTATACTAAAAAGTTATTCATTGCCTAGGTGAAATTCAAGCGTAGCTAGTTGTCCTGTGGTTTTATTTGCTAGATCAGGCAACCCTACTCTGGTCCCTTTCAGGACTGTCCAGCCAGGGTCTGACCCTCGGATCCCCTCACTAATCCCAGTGACCCCTCCAAAACTGGGGTCCCTCTTACTGCTTTTTCCATCCAGCCTTCCCACACTCTACACACGTGGCCTCATCCTCGAAAAAGAGAGTCCTTGAGACAGGCTCTCCCATGGTTTCTTCCCACCATGCTTATAAATGCAGCTGCACCCCACTTCCTTCCTCGGGCCCCTTGATCAAGGCCATGGTCCCCTGCCTATCCACCCAGGCCCTGGGTCCCAGGAACCTTCCTTCCTGTACCTTCCCCACCTCCCCTCTTTCCTTCCCCTCAGCATTTCAACACATAAAACAACTCAAAACTCTTTTTCCAGCCTGCTCTCTTTTCAAAGATCCATTCTCACTTCTCACTCACTGCTTGACCCTCTGTCATGTCTTTTACTCCCAGCTCTCCAGTGAAAATTTCACGAGGTCCCTGGCCATCTCACATTGCCAAACCCAGTGGATACTTTTCCTTCTGCATCTCGCCACATCTGTCTGCACAGTGGCTGACAGCACTGCTCCTAGAAAACTCCCGTGACCGCCACCCAGCTTCTTGCCCTGCACTCAGTCTCTTTCTCTGCCTTCCCCTAAAGGCTGGTGGCCTCCAGAGTTCCTGTCTCCACACTATCCCTGGGGGCTCTTGCCCACTCTTCAGGGCTTTCAGTACCATCCCTGGTCTGGGGCCTTTCCACCCTGTCTCTAGCTCACATCCAGCTACCTGTTTGACATTTTCCATTGAAGGCCCCATGGACACCACTTTCCACGGCCAAGACAGTTCATGATGGACCTGCCCCCAAAGGCTTCCCCTTCTGTGTGCAGTGCCCACCCATGTATGACAGTGAGGCAAGATGGGCCACCACTCCCTCTCCCGGAACAGCCTCCCCACACCCACTCCTGCCCCCTCCAGGCTGTCCTTCACATTACAGAGTGGTCTTCTAAAAACCTAGGTCTGACCCCTGTTAGAAGCCTGCAGGGGTCCCCCGTCACCCTCCAGACTCCTGGGCCCAGCCCCTGCCAACCCTGCGGCTTCTCCTTCTCTCCGCTCCACAAGCCATGAGTGAACAACAGTCTCAGAATTCACTACACCCTCTCTTTGAATGCTTGCCCACACCTAGGATGCTTCACCTCTACCTCTTCAACTGCTGAACTCCTGTTTTTTTCAGGACTTTTCATAGCATTTTGAAAGCTTATTCTGTGTGGGGGGCTATACTGGGTGTTTTGTTTTAATTCAGGTGAAATTCACATTACATGAAAGTAACCATTTTTAACTGAACAATTCAGTGGCACTTAGTACCTTCACAGTTGTGCAAACACCACTTCTATCTAGTTCCAGAACATTTCCATCATCCCCAAAGAACCCCATCTCCCCCACCGCCAGTTAAGCACTCACTCGCCATCCCCCCACCCCACTTCCCCTCAGCCCCTGGCAACCAGTAATCTGCTTTCTGTCTCTGAGGATTTACCTCTTCTGGATATTTCATATAAATGAAATCCTACAACAGGCCTTTTGTGTCTGGATTTTTTCACTGGGCATAACATTTTCAAGGTTCATCCAGGTTGTAGCCTGTGTCAGTACTTCATTCCTTTTTATGGCTGAATAATATTCCATTGTGTGGATGGACCCCATTTTATTTATCCATTCATCTGTTCATTGATGGAAACTTGAGTTGTTTCCACTTCTTAGCTATTACAAATGAAATTTTCTGTACAAGCATCTCTTTGAGTACACGTTTTAATTTTTCTTGGGTATATACTAGGAGTGGAATTGCTGCATTATGTGGTAATTCCATGTTTAACTTTTTGAGGAACCGCCAAACTATGCTGAGCGTTTTACCCACATTCTGCATTGGGTCCTCGCAATAACTCTGCCAAGGAGGAACCGCCCCCTATTTTGGAGGCGAGAAAACTGAGGCTCAGAGACGTAGAGTCATGATTCCAAGGGCACGTGGCTAGAACATGGCAGAACCCATCCTGCTGGGCTCATCCCTCCCCTGATCACCCCCCTTCTGGCTGAGGTGACTACTTCCCAGGCAACCCCCGCACCTCATACATCCTCTTCATCTTCCTCTCTACGTAGAGGAGCTCCCCAGGGCAGCTCTGCCAGGCTCAGAGGCAGCTCTGGGGAGTGGCAGATGGATATGTGGGCTTGGAAGCCTGGGAGAGGAAGAGCCCTGCGAACCCTAGCACCTGAAGGATGTCCAGAGCAGGATAAACCCTGAGAGCCTGAGAGCGGGAGAGAGAGGTGAGACCAAAGGAGGGCTGGAAGACTCAGCCAGATGTCTATGGGGTAACTGTGGCCCAGGGGGCAAGTCCTGAGCTGTCTGCCTTTTTGTGGGGACTCTGGGTGGAGGGCTGCACATGTCCCATGCCTATGGGTAACTGAGAGACCAGGCCAGGCTCCATGCCCAGCCTGAGCAGCCCCAGCATCTCTGCTGGGCAGGAAGGGGAGATAGGACCCATGGTTGTTGATCCCTTCTTATGTACCAAGCATCAGCTGAGCACTTTACAGAGGTGGCATCTTTGAGAAGATGGAAACCTTGGCAGCTATCATGCTTCATGCTCCCAGCAGCCCGTGAGGAGGGTACATTCGTCATCCCCATTTTATACTTAAGGGGCTGGGCACCAGGGCTCTGGGGGGCTGGGAGGGGTACCAGGGAGCCCCTGAGTGGGCGCACAGCTGGTGGACAGGAGCAGGGGTTGTGTTGCTGCTGGGGGAAGGGGGAGGTTGCCGTGCAGCTGGGAAGGGGGCCAGCCCAGGCTGCAGTGAAGCAGCAGCCAGCTCTACTCCAGGCTGAGCCTCAGCAGTTCTGCTGGCTCAGCGGCCCCTCCTCCTGGGATCGTCCTCGGAGGCCTGACTTCCTGGAGGGCTGCCCAAGTCCCACGCCTCTGCATCCTCATACCCCCAGCCAGAGTGGATGGCCTGCTGTGCTGCCCCCATCCCCAGGCTGGGGGGACCCCAGGAAGATTCACATCTCTGTTTCCAGATGGACCCTCCCGTCAGCCTTGGACTGCAGGCAGAGCTGCTGACCCATTTTACAGATGAGGCAGCTGAGCGTAGGGAGCTTGTCCCAGGTTCACTGGGCTGGTGGGTAGTGGATCTAGAATTCCTGATTCCTCCTAGGGCGTTAGCCTCACTTACCAGGATGAATCTAGCAGACTCTGTACGGCCTTCTTCCCAGGTCTGTCCTCCAGAAGGTGGACCACACAGCAAGTTGCCCAAGCCTAGATCTGAGGAGTGACGAAGGGCTACCTGTTTGTTGGGTAGAGTTGGAGCTGGAGCTGGAAGTGGGCAGAGAATGGAGGTGAGGCAGCTGGAGGCAGGGGCCAGTTCATTTCCCAGAGCTATGCGATAATTCGAAACTAGAACTTGGCCTTTCAGGTCATGATGAAGGTGTATTTGTCAAGGTAGGATGATAGAATATATTTTATTTAACACATTATTAGCATGATTTATAACATTTGAATAATTAGACATTTGGTGTGTGGGCCTCTGTTTGTCCTCTTGCCCCAGGCCCTGAAAATGTTAGGCTCAGGCCAGAGTGGTTTGCCTTAGCCAGCCAAAACATGAAAATAATGGTAAGGATAATAACTATTTTTTTTTTTTTTTTGTAGTGTTTCCTGTGTGCTAGGCACACTGCTTGGCTCTGCAGAACATGAAGATGAATAAAATGCAACTGCTACCCAGACGGCCCAGGTAGGGAGGCCCAAGAATATCACAATATCCTCAGAAGCTATTTGCTGAGAACTTACTAAGTTCTGTGAGGTGCTTTATGGATAGCATCACAGTTAATCCTCAAATAATCTACTGGGAGGTATCATTCCCCCATTTTATGGAGGGGGAACTGAGACTCAGAAAGACAAAGTGACTGGCAAAACAAACCTGGTAAGAGGCAGATCTGGGACAAATGAAGAGGCCGATGTGGGTTCAAGTCTCAGACTCATGACCTGGAGACTCTGGGACCTCAGGTGAGTCACTTGGCTTTTCTGAGCTTCACTTTCTTCATTTGTAAAAAGGGCACAGTAAGTCCAAGCTCATCTATGAAGTGACCAGCATGGTGCCTGACCCAGCAGGTGCCCATGAATTGGTCACCATAAAGGGTGGGGGGGAGGGCTCTTGTGTTTAGGGAACCCTGTGGGAGCCCAGCACACTGGGAGGCATAGGCTTGCTCCCTAAATTTCACAGAAGAGCCCACGGAGGGGACTGACCAGCTGTCCAGATCAGGGAATCCCAGTGCCTGCTGCTTGCCCTCCTCCACACTCTGGCCACCTTCTTCCTGGACCAGCTTGATGGCCTGGGCCATAGGGAGATGGGGGGGTCCAGCCATCATATGTGTGAACCTTCCCAAGGTTCTAACAACCTTGCCTGGTTGGGGTGATGATCTGCCCCTCCCTGCAAATGAGGAAACTGAACCTGAGCCGGGACACAGACCCCAACCAGTCTGTCTCTAGAATGCTGCAGCCATGACAAGGTGAGGACCGGAGGCTAAGGCCCAGGAGGTCAGAAGGGAGAGACTTCTGGGTGTGTGTGGGGTGGGTGGGGGGAGGGTTATTGTCAAGCAGGACAGTCCCCTGTGGGGCTGCCAGAATCTGTGCCTGGAGGCTGGGGGGTAAGCAGGCTTGTGTGGGGTTCAGATTGCTGCTGGGCAGGGCTGTGACCCCATTGGTGCTGCGACCGGGGGGATTGAAACCCCCTGGGTGGTGGACCTGAAGAGTTACACCCCAGTTGGTGCTGGGGATGGGGGAGCCGAGCCCCTCTTAGTGTTAAGTGTGAGGGGCTGAACCCCAGTTGGTGCTGGGCAGGTGCACTGAGGTTGGGGTTCGACTGAGGAGGGGGCGGTTGGGGGTCGCCTAGCATTGTTTGTGGAGAGAGCCAGAGGCTGCAGGGCATGAAGGTGCAGTTGCGGGAAGGGGAGGGCGGGTTCCCTGACACCGAATTCATTATTGGGAGATTCCTCTTCACAGTCCCTCGACACCTCCCACGGGAACCACGGGCCAGAAATGTCTGACAGCCCCTGGCGGGCCGGCTTCTGTGCCGCCGATGCCTGGGTATCTCCATGCCCGGGTCCCCGCCCGCCCACTGTCTGAGTCCCTCCCCCCGTGGGTCCCGCAGCCTCTGGAAGCCTCGCTCAGGCTCTGCCTGGCGCCGCCGCCGAGTCGGGGCTCAGTGTCCGGCCCCCCGGTGGCTGCTGTCCCTAGCCCCTGGCGGTCGCCGGGGCCGCGGGGTGTCCGCAGAGGCCGGGCCTGAGCCGCGCGGCCCGCACGTGGGGAGGGGGCGTCTCGGGAGGACGGGTCCTAATGTAGGGGCGGAGCCAAGGAGTCGGGCGCGCGGCCGGCGCGGGCGCACCGAGGTCAGCGGCCGCGGAAGGGGGGACCCAGGCGTCCGGGAGGCGGCGCCAGGTGCCGCGCCCCCGCCCCGCTCCCGCCGCCGCCGCCGCCGGCCCCCGCCCCGCTCCCGCCGCCGCCGCCGCCGCCGCTGGCCCCCGCCCCCGGGCCGCCCCCCGCCCGTGACGCGCTCCTCGCCCCCTCCGCGCCGGGAGCCCGAGCCCGAGCCGGAGCCCGAGGACAGCGAGGGGCGCGGGCGGCGGAGGAGGCGGCGGGGGAGGGAGGAGGATGCGGCGGGTGCCGCGGGGCCGCCACCGCCTCTGAGCCGCGCCGAGCGCACGGAGCTCAGCCGCGTCGCTGCGGCCCCGGTCGCGCCATGGGGAAGGAGCAGGAACTGGTGCAGGCGGTGAAGGCGGAGGACGTGGGGACCGCGCAGAGGCTGCTGCAGAGGCCGCGGCCCGGAAAGGCCAGTGAGTGCGGGGGGTACGGGGGGCGCGGGGAGCGGGCGCGAGCCGCGGCGCGCCCTGGGGCCGTCTCCAGCGCCGAGCCCCCCACCCCGCCCGGCGCAGGGCGGGGAGGGGGATGCTGTCGGGTCCCCGGGGGCGGGGCGGGGCCAGCAGCGCCCAGACCCTCCGTCCGCGCCCCCCGCTGCCAGCACTGAAGGAGGGGCTGCATCGAGCGCCAGGCCGTCACCCGAGCCCCCCAGCGGGCACCTGGCGGCACCCACCTTCCAGGCCGCAGGCATTCGCATCCCTCTCTCCTGCCTCCGTTCCCCTCCCTTCCCGGGCTGCGGGCTGACAGCTGGAGGTCTCTTCTGGGCCTTTAAAGGGCGAGGCGGATTCCCCCCCACGCCATGGAGAGAGGGAGGGGCCTCTTGCGGTAAGGGGAGACCACAGGGCTGACAGTCTCTGTCAGACCCCCTCCCCGCCCCATGTTTAATAACATGCTTAGCAGGGAAGGGGGGGGCAGGACCATGCTGGGGGTGTGGCTGCCCAGGCATGGCCGGCTGGGGGCCATTTACTGAAGGGGGAGCAGAGACCCAAGGTCGCCCAGCCCAGGGCAGGCTGAGTTCGAGGCAGGTGCAGACCCTGGTCCTCTCTGGCTTCCCTGCTGGAAAAGGAGACTGGGGGGGAGGGGGTCTCCCACTGGCCATCCTGAGCTTGTTCTGTGGGGGTCCCAGGGGATGGTTGGAAGCTTGGCGCCCTGATCCCAGCACTCATCCCAGCTCAGCCTGGAGCCTCCCCCGGGGACCCTGGAGATGGATGGATGGGCGTGTGGACAAGCCGCGTGTGTGACTGCGCACGTATGGCCGTGTCAGTGTGTCAGGGCACCTGTGTGGGCGCGGGCAGGGCTCTGCTGGGTAGCAGGTGGGGTCTGGGTGCCCCGACTCCCCATGCCACCCCCTGGGACTGTATGTAAGTCAGGGAGGTACCCTCCCCTCTCTCCAGGGGAGATGCTGAGAACTGAGACAGCCTCTGGGGCAGGTGGGGGTAGGTCCTTGAGCCCCAGGAGGACCCCTCCCACTGCAGCCCCTGCCTGGCCGCTACTATCTGCTCTGTGCAATTAGAGAGCTGCACATCTGTGCCTCGCCAGCACACATACACAGGTGGGCCCTGCCTTCCACACTGGAGGCCCAGGGACAGTCTGCCAATTAGGGCTGGCTTCAGGGCCTCGGGGTTCAGAAAGGGAGGGCTTTCAGGCAGAGGCAACCTCAGCTGAGCCTCAAAAGCAGGCTCAGGGATTGAGAGGTGGAAGGCAAGGCAAAGTCTTCCACCTAGTGGCCATCCGACCTTGGGCACAGGCATCTCCAGTCTCTGGGCTTCAGTCTCCTCATCTGTAGGATGGGGACGTTTGTGGTCCCTGCCTCGTAGCATTGTTGTAAGAACAGTGAGTACACGCATGAAGCCCAGGCACTTAGTAAGTGCTCCGGAAGTGCTAACTGTGGCCATTTCCTAGACAGCCCAGGGCAGTGCGCCGAGGAAGTGGGGGGCATCAGATTTGGCGACTCCTCCCCCCTTTTACTCTGGCCATCCGGGGGAGGTGTGGGGACCTTTACCTCTACCTGTGTCTCCGCCTGGATCTCTGCATTTGCCCCTGCATGGCCTGGTCTCCGGGTAGGAGGGACACCTGCCCTGGCACCCGAATCTGGGCTCTCTGACTCACAGGGGCGGGCATAATAAATCAGACCGAGAAATCTCTCCATGAATTAGCTCGGTTGTCATGGCAACACTGGCCTGCTTTGGAGTAAGATGTATTTTGATTCAGCAAAGTACAGCTGGAGTTTGGGCCATGGGGTAGGGGGCATCCAGCGGTACTCCCTGGGGCCCCCAACTCCAGAGGTGTTCCCACGATTCTTTTTTTTTTTTTTTTTTTTTAAGAGGATACTTTTTTTTTTTTTTAATATATATTTATTTATTTTATTTTATTTTTGACTGTGTTGGGTCTTCAGTTCGTGCGAGGGCTTTCTCTAGTTGCGGCAAGCGGGGGCCACTCTTCATCGCGGTGCGGGGACCGCTCTTCATCGCGGTGCGCGGGCCTTTCACTATCGCGGCCCCTCCCGTTGCGGGGCACAGGCTCCAGACGCGCAGGCTCAGTAGTTGTGGCTCACGGGCCCAGCTGCTCCGTGGCATGTGGGATCTTCCCAGACCAGGGCTCGAACCCGTGTCCCCTGCATTAGCAGGCAGATTCTCAACCACTGCGCCACCAGGGAAGCCCCCCACGATTCTTGTTTCCACAGTCTCCTCCTTGTGCTGACACCTTCCCTTCACCCCACACCCCAGTGACACCCCAGGCTCTGTCAGCACCCCTATCCCGCCTGAAGGGAGCCTCCACTTACATGCACAGGCACCGTCACCTTTAGCAGTCATCCTTGAAGTGAAGAAGAGACTGCTAGGGAGGGAAAATACTAGGGTGGAGGCTGGTCTTCTGGGGTGCAGGCAGACACCCTGCCCTTCCTTCTGGCCCAACCTCCCCTTTCTTCCATTTCACTGAAGACTACGGCCAGTGCTCCTGTGCTTACTCACCTTGGCCCACTAAGAGTTCCCTTCCAGCGTCTGGCTCAGAGCTGCCTGCCCTGGGGGATTTGAGAGGGTGCCTTTCTATGCTGGAGGCCACAGGGCTCAGCCAATCTGAGGTGGGAGCAGAGGAGGCCAAGACCACGTCCCTGTAGGGGACCGATGTGGCTCTGTGGAGGTGGCCTGTGGGTGGCTTCCGTGGTTGGAGGAGCATCTGGGCAGAGGGGTGGAGGGAGGCCACAAGGGTAGAGTGGAAAAGGGTCTGGGGTGGGCTCCCCCCAGGGCCTCTGCAGCTGGAGTTTGGAGGTGACTTCACAGGTAGGGGTGGTATCAGGAGAGCAGTTAGAGGGCTGGGGTGATAGGAGACCGGAGAGCCAAAGTCATGGGGGCGGTCAGGGGCAAGGCGTATGCACTATGACTGATGGCAATCTGTAGGACTTAGTGCCCTCGTGGAAAAGGGAAAGGGGCTCCTGGGGCCTTCAGCTTATCCCCACTTGCCCTCCTCTCTCCCACCTACCCAGGCCCCTGAAGCCATGCTCTGCTCCAGCTTCATTCAGGGCACCTATCTCCATGAGGTGCAACCCCCCAGCCCCAGGCAGGCTGCAGTTCTGGGACCTTCCCGGGTGTCCAGTGTCCCCATGGGAATTGGGGGTGCTCCAAGACCTCAAGGCCCCCTTCATCCAATTCCAGCACTTTTCCTCTTTGAGGAGACCAGCGGCTGGGAGTGTGTGGTGGGGAAATGACCTTAGCAATATGCTCCTTCTCCTGTGGGGAGTGATCCCCTTCTGGATGGAGACACCCTCTCCCCACTGGTGTCTGTGTCACTTCCTGGGCCTCAACCTCCAGTCCCTCTGAGATTTCAGCACCTGCAGCTGTGACTGGGCGAGCAGGTGGGCCTGGCCTCGGGCTCCACTCCGAGCACCTGGCTCCGCAGCTGCCTGGGCACCCTGGCTGCGGGAGGGAGGAGAGTGAGCTGGCCTGGGAAGTCTTGTGGGGAGAAGCTGAGAACTGGCTACATGGGAACTAAGAAGGGTGGGGGGCAGCAGACATTAGAGTCGGGGGGCAGAGCCTTCTGGTGGGGGAATGTGCTGAGCATGGGCTTGAGCAAGGCAGGGGTGCTGGGGGACAGCGATGCCTGGGCTCCCTTCAGCTTCACGACAAGGGACCGTGGCAGGCCCGGCCGCATAATCCACAGAGCCCAGCGCAAAATGAAAATGGTGGGGGGGTGACTTGTCCAAAAAAATAATAGGACTTCCCTGGTGGTCCAGTGGTTAAGACTCCACGCTTCCACTGCAGCGGGCGCGGGTTCAATCCCTGGTCGGGGAAGTTCCGCATGCCACAAGATGGGGCCAAAAAAAACCCCAAAAACAAAAACAAAAAATAACAATCTCACAACAGCAGAGCACCCAGCCAGGTGTGGGGCTCGTCTGAGTAGCTGCACAGGTGACACACTTGAAGCCGACCCTGGCAGGTGGACAGAGCGTGTGGGATGAGGGTACAGTTCAGTCACCAGTTACTGAGCACCGTGTGTGCGCCTGGCACTGTTTTAGCCACCAAGGATACGGCAGTGAGCAAAATAGATAAAAACCATTGTCCTCTTGGAGCTTGTAATTTAGTGATGGAGATGGACAATAAACAAGATAAATGGTGGTATGGGGGCTAAAGAGAAAAATACAACAGAGACGAGATGGGAAGGGGATTACCGTTGTATTTATTATTTATTTTTTATTTTTTGGCCACACTGCACAGCTTGCAGGATCTTAGTTCCCCAGCCAGGGACTGAACCTGGGCCATGGCAGTGGAAGTGCCGAGTCCTAACCACTGGACCACCAGGAAACTCCCAGGGGATTACCATTTTAGATGGGGGAGGAGGCTTTGACAAGCAGGTCTTGGATAGAGACCTGAAGGACATGAAGAGGGAATAATGGGGATAATTGAGAGAAGAATGGCTCACACACACACACACACACACACACACACACACACACACACACAGCATGTGCAAAGGCCCTGTGGCAGGGGAGACAGGTGTGTTGGAGTGCCATCAAGGAGGCTCAGGTGGCTGGAACAGGGATGAGGAGGAAGTCGAAGTGAAAGGAGGGCTGCATCATCAGGGCCATTGTCCAGCTTTGGCCTCCAACCCCAGTGAGACAGGAGCAATGGGACCGGACCCATGTTCTAACGGGATCCCCCTGACCTCAGTGGGTATGGAGGATGGACTGGAGGGGGCAGGGTGGAAGTGGGGATGCCAGGGGGAGGTGATGGCAGTGTTCCTTCGAGGGACGCTGGCCTGGCCCAGGGTGGTGATGATGGTGCTGGTGAGAAAGGGTAGGATTCCAGGTGTGCTTTGAAAGTGTCTTGAAAGTAGAGCCAACAGGATTGACCGATGGAGAAGATATAAGGGCTCAAGAAAGGACCCAGGGCTGCCTCCAAGGTTTTGCCCTGGACCACCACGGGGAAGGAGGGGTGGCACTGCTGCCAACTTAGACAGCCGTTAGCATCAGCCAAGTGTCTGAGGCGGGGGGAGCGGCAGGGGAGTGGAGACGCCTCTCATCCTGGAGCCTCAGCTCTTCGGCTCTTCAGCAAAGCCCCTCACTGGGGAGGGTGGGGTGGGATTACTATAGAGCTAGTATTAGGAACTGCCATGTGCTGAGCCGACTCTGTGCCAGACCCTTCATGTGTTGTCTGGAGGCGCCCTTAGGCCTTTGAGGCTGGCCCTGTTAGACCCTTCGAGCTCACAGCCAAGGCCTCAGGGCTAGTAAGGGGCAGAGGGAGGATTTGAATTCAGGCCCGTCTCTGACTTTGTGGGCTTTGTGGGCCATTGGGGGACCCACACCCTACATCCAAAAGCTGAGAACTGAGGCCGGAGCAGCCGGGGCTGCTGTGGGTCACAGAGCGGGCCCTGCAGCAGCCCCTCTGTGACTCGACTCCCTCAGCCCCCTGCCCCCATCCCTGTCCTGAGCCTGGACAAAGGGGCTTCTGTCCTGCCAGCCCCTCCCTCACAGAGTGACTGACCCACAAATGGTTTATGTAACCGTGGCCCAGACAGGCAGGGGATTGGCCCGAGTCCGGCTGGACCTGAGCCCACGGGGAGGGCATTGGTGGGCTTCCCTCCTCTGGCAGGCGGCTGGTGGAGGCCAGGACTGGGGAGGCCCCGGGAGGAGACTGGGGCCCCCAAGGGAGGGCTGGAGCCCCTCGGGCTTCAGGAGGGCTGACCCTGGGGCCTGTGCATGCCCCCATAGATGAGGGGGCCATTGTAATGTGGTTGCTTGGAGGCACTGGCCCACTTGCCTGCCTCCCCATCCTGCCCTGCCAAATGGGGCTCATCTACACAGGCCAGCCCCGGGGCTGGGAGTTGGGGGAGGCTGAACCCTGGAAATGCATATCTTCCCCAGAGATACCCCCATTTCCGGGTGTTCCAGCCTTCCTGGGCCACCCCCGGCCCCATCTGGGTCCTTCTGAGAGACAGATTGGGCTGGCTCTCTCCCTCCCACCATTGGCAGATGCTCAGCCAGCGTCTCAAGGGAGGGGGTTCATGTGCACATGTGTGCGCCTGTGTGGGTGCACAGCCCTGGCTTCTGTTCCCAGGCAGGGACAGGCCCTATGAACCTCCCAATGTCTTAGTTCAGTGGGAAACCAAGGGCCAAAAGCTGGTACCTGATGCTGAGTGCCGGAAACAGGGTTGAATGAATGAACGTTTCTAGACTAAAGACCTAGATAGCTTTGGCTCTGAGCCTGCCAGGGAGCTAGCCAGCCGCTCTGCCTGCTCTCTGTCTAGAGGGGGCTGGGACCCAGGTAGGCCTCAGTAGGGGCTGGACAGAGCCTCCCTCACCATGTCTCCTTCCCACCCCAGAGCTCCTGGGCTCCACCAAGAAGATCAATGTCAATTTCCAAGACCCAGATGGGTGAGTTCTCAGCCCGGGGAGATGTCAGTCTGGTATGGGGGTCAAGGACTCCTGGGGAAGGCAGGGTTCCCGGCTCCTTGCCCATACATGTCTGTCACCTGTCCCAGCTTTTCTGCCCTGCACCACGCGGCCCTGAATGGCAACACAGAATTGATCACCCTGCTGCTGGAGGCCCAGGCTGCTGTGGACATCAAGGACAACAAAGGCAAGGCCTGTCAGGGACCTCAGAGCCAGAGGCAGGGTGTCAAGGTCAGAAGTGGGGTCCCTGGAAGCCAGGATGGTCCCTCAACTGAGGTCTCAGCCCCGGGTCTTGGTCTGGGTTGAGGCAGGTTCTCATGGGATCAGCGTCCTAGAAGTCAGGGTTGGGTTCAGGGTCAGGGGCTAGCTCCCAACCGCCCCCCCCTGCCCCCAGGCATGCGGCCGCTACACTATGCGGCCTGGCAGGGCCGGAAGGAGCCCATGAAGCTGGTGCTGAAGGCGGGCTCAGCGGTGAATGTCCCGTCTGATGAGGGCCACATCCCCCTGCACTTGGCGGCCCAGCATGGTCACTACGACGTGGTAAGGACCGCCTCAGGGGTGACAGGGTGCCTGGGGCAGAATGAGCCCGACGGATGCATTGGGCCTGACCACGCCCTGTGGTCCCTGCAGTCTGAGATGCTGCTCCAGCACCAGTCCAACCCGTGCATGGTGGACAACTCGGGGAAGACGCCCCTGGACCTTGCCTGTGAGTTCGGCCGCGTTGGGGTAAGTCTCCCCAGGGAGCTGAGTGGGACTCCAACTTCTTCTAGGGTGGGAGTGGGAGACAAACTGCAGCTCCCCACCCCATTCCTGGGCCCCCCTACTCTGACCCCTCCTTCCAGGTGGTCCAGCTGCTCCTGAGCAGCAACATGTGTGCGGCCTTGCTAGAGCCCCGGCCAGGGGACACCGCTGACCCCAATGGCACCAGCCCCCTGCACCTGGCAGCCAAGAATGGCCACATCGACATCATCAGGTATGGCCGTGGGGGGGTGGGCGGGGTAAGGGGCACCCAGCCTTGGGGTTCCTGCTCCTGGCTTGGCAATAAGACAGGAGCAGCCAGGGAGCCGTGGGGATGTGGTCAGGTCTCTGGATACGAAGGATGCCTCAAGCCGCCCACATAAAGGATGCACTGGAGGGGGCTGGGGAGTGGTCTTCTATAGCCCCAGTCTGTGCCACTTGCTGGGTGACCTTGAGGAGACTCTTAACTTCTCTGAGCCTCAGTTTCCCCATCCTTAAAGTGGCCATCGCAGCAATGCCTACACTAGGATGAGACGAGATAAGAGTGTGAAGGGTTAACACAGGGAGGGGTTGTTGGGGATGTGGGACAGGGTTAGCTCATCCTCAGCCCCCAGGAACTGGAGCCCGGCTTGGGGGTGCTGGGGCAGAGGGCTCTCTGTGCAGGGCCCTGCCTGCTCCTCCTACCTCCCCGTCAGACTCCTCCTCCAAGCTGGCATTGACATTAACCGCCAGACCAAGTCCGGCACGGCCCTGCACGAGGCCGCACTCTGTGGGAAGACGGAAGTGGTTCGGCTGCTGCTCGATGTGAGTTAGGGGCCAGAGGGAGCTGGGGTCAAGTGGGGGTGTAGGGGGCTCCTGAGAGTCCTCACCCTCTGGCACATACAGAACGGGATCAATGCCCACGTGAGGAACACCTACAGCCAGACGGCCCTGGACATCGTGCACCAATTCACCACCTCCCAGGCCAGCAAGGAGATCAAGCAGCTGCTGCGAGGTGGGCCCGGGCGGGGCAGGGGGGCAGGGGTGGGGCCTGGGCCAGGCCGGCTCACAGGACTGGGGGGTCTGCCGCCTCCTGTGTCCCCAGAGGCCTCGGCAGCCCTGCAGGTCCGGGCTACCAAGGATTATTGCAACAATTACGACCTGACCAGCCTCAACGTGAAAGCCGGGGACATTATCACAGTAAGGATAGCCTGGGGCTGCTGGAACAGGGATGAATGGGACCTGGGATGCTCCCCACAACACCCGGCAGCAACTGGGGGGTCTGAGCAGGAGGCCAAGGCCACCCACCCACTTAACATGGAGGGGTGTCTCCCTGAGTGTGCTCCCCCCACCGTACTTGGCCAGGTCCTCGAGCAGCATCCAGACGGCCGGTGGAAGGGCTGTATCCATGACAACAGGACAGGCAATGACCGTGTGGGCTACTTCCCGTCCTCCCTGGGCGAGGCCATCGTCAAGCGAGCAGGTAAGTCCCACCCAGGGATGGGCTCGCGGGCCAGAAGGAAGCAGGTGCATGGCGTTTTGGGTGGCAGAGCAAGGATCGTCAGCTCTAACCATTGCTAGGTGTGGGGTCCAGAGTGTGTCCTGCCAGCTGTCTCCTCATCAGCGTCCCCTGACCCACTCCTTCATGTATTCAACAGACATTGCATGCCAGGCACTAGGAATAGACGGTATCCCAGATGGACGTCATTCTTGCTCCCAAGGAGCTTGCCCTAGGGGAGGGAGGGGAGAAGGGAACAGTGAAATAAATGTGGAAGGAAACGTACCAACCGGTAACACAGAGGTTGCAGGTGGAGACCCACTTTAGACAAGTGTGGACAGAGAAGGCCCTGAGAAGTGGGAGGGGCTGGCCACAGGCAGAGCATTCCAGGCAGCGGGAACCACATGTGCAAAGGCACTGAAGCAGGACAGAGTGTGACTGTGTAAGGGTCCAAAGGAGCCCAGTGTGGCTGACTTGGTGACGGAGAGGGAGGGGGCGCAGGATGAGGCCATAGGGCCATGGAATGGCTTCAGATGGGGGACTGGTGTGATTGGTTTACCCCACAGAGAGGATATGGAGATTGACAGGCCGGGTGAGAGGGCAGAGGGGGGCCAGTTAGGAGGTTTGGCCAATCCACCCGAGGTCATCTAGTTCCCTGGGGTGAGGAGCCTGGACCCAGGCTCCTGGGGGCCTCCTCCCTCCCCCTGCTCCCCAGGCACAGAGGGGTTTGCACCCTCCTGCAATTCCCTACTCCCACCTACAGGACCACAGGATAGCCTGGCCTGCGCCCCTCTCTGCCATGCTCTCCTGCTCTCCAATGTCCAAGGTTGGGAAGGGCCTTCTGAGGGTCGCTTAGCTCCTCGGAGACAGGGCAGGAGGAGGCTGTACTGACCCCCCCCAGGAACGTGTGTGTCCGGCCTCTGCTCTGTGCAGACTTGGGGGCCAGGCCAGGGGATGCCCCAGGCCTGGGCCAATCCAGGATTCAGGGAGACTGTGCTTGGCCCGTAGGTTCCCGAGCAGGTGCCGAACCAAGCCCACCCCAGGGAGGCAGCTCAGCAGGGCCCTCTGCACCCCCCGAGGAGATCTGGGTGCTGAGGAAGCCATTCACAGGTAGGTGGGGGCCTCTGGAGGGCGGTGGCAGTGGCACTTCTGCAAGGCAGCACCTGGGCTCTGCAGGGCTGGCGCTAGCTGATGCTGCTCCCTCCTGTTGGCAGGCGGGGACCGCAGTGGCAGCTTGAGCAGTGTGGCCAGTGGCCGGAGCAGCGGGGGCCACACCCTGCACGCAGGCTCTGAAGGGGTCAAGGTAGGTGGGGTGGTGGCAGGACCGGGATGGCCTGTGTCTAGAGCAGCACTGGCCAGCCGGCCTGTCTGGGTTGCAGCTTCTGGCCACGGTGCTCTCCCAGAAGTCTGTCTCCGACTCCAGCCCCGGGGACAGCCCTGTCAAGCCTCCGGAGGGCTCTTCAGGTAAGAGCAAGGACACAGCACTGCTGGCCTGGCCGGGAGGTAGCCCCCAGGCAGCCATTGCCCCACCACACCCTCTCGTCCCTAGGTGCCACCCGGTCTCAGACTCCAGTGACCCATGCCGGGCAGGTCTATGGGGAGCAGCCACCCAAGAAGCTGGAGGCAGCATCGGAGGGCAAGGTACAAGGCCTGGGCCGGCTGCAGGTGGGGGGGTGCCCAGGGCAGCCTGCCTGGCTTGGCCGCAGCGCGGCCAGGGCCCTAGACAGGCTGGGCCCGTCCTTCTGTTGGTCTGTCAGTCTGTTTGTGTAGCTGTTGTCTCTTGTATGTGCTGTGCGTGTAAGCTAGTGTGTCTAGGAAGTGTGACATGGGTGTGAGGTGAGTGGGGGTTTGTGTGTGGCTGGTGTGATTGTGATGCGGGCACATGTGCGCATGTGTATGCGTGTGGAATGGCATGGATGTGAGACGAGACAAGGCGTGTATGTGGGTGAGACAGGTCCTGTGTGCATGCACCTGCGTGCTAGGGCGGGCGTGAGCTGCTGGCTGAGTCCTCCTGCATTCCTCTGGGTAGAGCCCACCTTCCAGGGCGTAGAGGAGCAGCACTAAATTGCCCCGCCTGAGGCCCCATTCCCAGAGCCCCTCACACGGGGCCACACTGCAGGGTGTCCCTGGTCCAGGAATGGGGGGGACGGTCAGGGAGGCCTGTGATGTGGACAGCAGCTGGACCCTCCTGGTGGAGATCACAGAAGGAGGCCGAGGTGCTGGACGATGCTCAAGACAGCGGCACCCAGGACCACAGAGCGAGGAGGAGCACCCGGGCCAGGCTGACGGGGCCTGGCTGCAGACAGCCCAGCGGACAGCAGATTGCGCTGCGTGGTCTTCAGCTGAGCAGAGAAGGAGGCGCCGCGGTGGCTGGGGTGCATGCCTGGCGGGGGAGCAGGCGGGCGAGCCTGCAGCGGGTGCCTTGTGTCTTCCAGGGCGCCGAGGCTGTCAGCCAGTGGCTTGCCACATTCCAGCTGCAGCTCTACGCCCCCAACTTCATCAGTGCCGGCTATGACCTGCCCACCATCAGCCGCATGACCCCCGAGGTGAGCTGCCCGAAGGCTGTCTACCAGCTGACCCAGAGATGGGCCCCCAGACTCCTGCTAATGGGCCTCTCCTCCACCTAGGACCTCACGGCCATCGGGGTCACCAAGCCAGGCCACCGGAAGAAGATCACTGCAGAGATCAGCGGCCTGAGCATCCCCGACTGGCTGCCTGAGCACAAACCCGTAAGGCCCCCTGCACCCCAGTGGCCAGTCCCAGGATGGGCAAACAGACAGACAGACAGCCTGCCTCCCTGGCTACAGCCCACCCCTGCCCTCTGGGGAGTCCAGAGAGAGGAGAGCAGAGGATGACCTCTGTTTGTCTGTCAGGGGCACTGGGGCCCACCTCCCTGGGGCAGGGGCAGGGGCAGGGGCGGTGGTGACCGCCTCTGAGGGCTATCAGGGCAAGGGGAGCCTGAAGCCTGGAGAGTCCCCATCTCCACTACGTGCTCCACGCTCAGGCGGCCACACAGGGACACCGGAGCCACCCGGCACCCCACAGCACTGCCCATCACACACCCCCCCAGACACTGCAGGGGGCCGTGGGGATGGGACGTGCTTGCACACACCCAGGCACATGTATGGGGAAGACGCCTGTGCGTGTTTCGGGTACACAGCATGCGTACGCTAAATACATTCAAGGCGCCCACTGGTGACTGCAGACGCTGGCTGACAGCCACACCAGCCGCGGCCCGTGCTGTCACGAACAGGCACTCTGTGGTGGGACAGGCTCTGGGCTGGGAGAAGGTGGGCCCGGGGCCTGTCACATCCATGCTGCCTTTCTGGGCCTTGCGCTGTGCTTCGGGCTCCCACCCGTCTGTGAGGGAGATGCCATGGCCACCGAGAGCCCCAGGGCTGTGGGTTGGTGACAGGTGGGTTTGTGCTCATCCACTCTGCCTCACCCCACTCAGTCAGCGGCTCAGGGGTCCTCCCAGCCAGCACATCTGGGTCCCAGGGGCTTCACTTTGCTTGTGCACCCAAGGGGGGGGTGACCGAGTGTGCTGTGTTGATGCATGAGTGACATCCAGCTGGGAGTGTGGACGGGTGGATGCCATTCAGGGAGCCACCGGTGGTTCTGGGTGAAGACCATCACGGATATTTGCCAGGCGTGTGACGAGGCTGTGTGACGTGTGCCTGATGCTGGTGGGGAAGTGGTGAGAGGGCGTGAGCGTGACTCAGAGGGGTGTCAGTGCCCGTGGATGGCTGGGATGCAGGGTGTGTGTATATGCGTATCTGGTCGGTGGTGCTGTGTGTCTGTGTCCATGACGTGTGTGGTGTGTCCACGTGGATGCTGTCCCCATGGCTGCCTGGGCAGGTGAGGAAGTGCATTCTTCCACCGGAAGCGCATTCTTCCCCCTCCCCCAAAGGGTATCCTGAGGAGAGAGTCGCTCTTCTGTGTGTGTTTGCATATGTTCGAAAGTGTGTGTGAGCTGGCCTTGGGCTCCTGTCAAGGCTGCACTGTCTCCAAAGCTGACGCCTCGGGCCTGTCTGTCTGTCCTTCCGTCTCTCTGTGCCAGGCTGGCCCGGTGCCCTCTCCTCTGACAGCTCTGAGTAATAGGCAGGGTGTGGGCAGCCAGCTCGGGCTGCCCTCTGTGTCCCCTGCTCCGTAGGCTAACCTGGCCGTGTGGCTGTCCATGATTGGCCTGGCTCAGTACTACAAGGTGCTGGTGGACAACGGCTACGAGAACATCGACTTCATCACCGACATCACCTGGGAGGACCTGCAGGAGATCGGCATCACCAAGCTGGGTGAGGCCCCACCCCGCCCCCACTGCCTCCTGGTCCTCGCCACCCTCCCTGGCCTGACCTGCCCCCTGCCCCACGCAGGACACCAGAAGAAGTTGATGCTGGCAGTGAGGAAACTGGCAGAGCTGCAGAAGGCAGAGTACACCAAGTATGAGGGGGGACCCCTGCGCCGGAAGGTACCACAGTCACTTGAAGTGATGGCCATCGAGTCGCCACCCCCACCCGAGCCTGCCCCAGCTGACTGCCAGTCTCCTAAGATGACCACCTTCCAGGACAGTGAGCTCAGTGGTGAGCTGCAGGCTGCTCTGACGGGCCCGGCTGAAGGGGCTGCCGCTGCCCCTACTGAGAAGCCCTCCAACCACCTGCCGCCCACCCCAAGGGTCTCCATGCGGCAGGAGCCCAGCCTGGGTGGGCGGGCACGGCACATGAGCAGTTCTCAGGAGCTGCTGGGCGACGGGCCCCCAGGGCCTGGCAGCCCCATGTCACGAAGCCAGGAGTACCTGCTGGAGGAGGGGCCGGCCCTGGGTACCCCCCCCAAGGAGGCCCGGCCCAGCCGCCATGGCCACAGCGTCAAGCGGGCCAGTGTGCCCCCAGTGCCTGGCAAGCCACGGCAGGTCCTTCCACCAGGTACCAGCCACTTCACGCCCCCCCAGACTCCCACAAAAGCCCGGCCAGGCTCCCCGCAAGCCCTGGGGGGGCCTCATGGCCCAGCCCCAGCCACAGCCAAGGTGAAGCCCACCCCACAGCTGCTGCCACCAATGGAGCGACCCATGTCACCTCGCTCGCTGCCTCAGTCACCCACACACCGTGGCTTTGCCTACGTGCTGCCCCAACCCGTGGAGAGCGAGGCAGGGCCGGCTGCTCCGGGGCCTGCGCCTGCGGCCCTGCCCGCGCCTGTGCCCACGCTGTGCCTGCCCCCTGAGGCCGACATGGAGCCAGGGCGGCCCAAGAAGCGCGCCCACAGCCTGAATCGCTACGCGGCGTCCGACAGCGAGCCGGAGCGGGATGAGCTGCTGGTGCCTGCCACCGTGGGGCCCTACGCCACAGTCCAGCGGCGCGTGGGCCGCAGCCACTCGGTGCGGGCATCCGCTGGCGCTGACAAGAACGTCAACCGCAGCCAGTCGTTTGCTGTGCGGCCGCGAAAGAAGGGCCCCCCCCCACCCCCGCCCAAGCGCTCCAGCTCAGCCATGGCCAGTGCCAACCTGGCTGATGAGTCAGTGCCAGATGCGGAGACCGAGGGGGCTGGGACCGAGGACGGCCGGCTGGGGGTCCGGGCACAGCGCCGGCGGGCTAGTGACCTGGCTGGCAGCGTGGACACAGGAAGCGCTGGCAGTGTGAAGAGCATTGCAGCCATGCTCGAGCTGTCGTCCATTGGGGGTGGGGGCCGGGCAGCCCGCAGGCCCCCTGAGGGCCACCCCATGCTTCGCCCCGCCAGCCCGGAGCCAGGCCGGGTGGCCACGGTGTTGGCCTCGGTGAAGCACAAGGAGGCCATTGGGCCTGACGGCGAGGTGGTGAACCGGCGCCGCACACTGAGTGGGCCTGTCACGGGACTTCTGGCCACTGCTCGCCGGGGTCCGGGAGAGCCAGGGGGGCCTGCAGATCACGGCCACTTTGTGGAAGATGGCGCTACCCGGCAGCGGCCTCGAGGTCCAGCCAAGGGTGAGGCAGGTGTGGAGGGCCCACCACTGGCCAGGGTGGAGGCCAGCGCCACGCTCAAGAGGCGCATCCGAGCCAAGCAGAGCCAGCAGGAGAACGTCAAGTTCATCCTCACTGAGTCCGACACGGTCAAGCGCCGGCCCAAGGCCAAGGAGAGGGAGGCAGGTCCCGAGCCTCCCCTACCGCCGCTGTCCGTGTACCAGAATGGAACAGGCACTGTGCGCCGCCGTCCAGCCTCTGAGCAGGCTGGGCCCCCAGAGCTGCCCCCGCCACCGCCACCCGCTGAGCCCCCGCCCTCTGACCTCTTGCACCTGCCCCCACTGCCCCCGCCAGACAGTGATGCCCGGAAGCCAGCCAAGCCACCTGTCTCTCCCAAGCCCATTCTGGCTCAGCCCGTGCCCAAGATCCAGGGCTCGCCCACGCCTGCCTCCAAGAAGGTGCCACTGCCAGGTCCTGGCAGCCCAGGTAGGTTCAGGGAGCCAGCTGGGGAAGGGCCCTCCTCCAGCTCCCCATGCCATGGTCTGAGGGGTTTTCCACTTCTTGGATTTAATGAAGGCCAGGTGGAGTGGGGTGGGAAAGTATCTTCAGACCCTCTTGTCCATCCACCCACTGGACCACTCCACCAACGAGAGCTGAGACAAGGGTGGATGATCCTTACATTCCTCAGTGAAGGAGACACAGAAACCCATGAATAGCAGCACCTGTGGAAGGAGGACAGGCCCACGATGCTGGAAGGCTAAGGGAGGATTCTGACCTGGCTGTAAAATGACCCAAGCACAGGAGGGAGGGGAGAGGCTTCCAGGCAGAAGGATCAGAGGTGCAAAGGCCCTGTGGCATTCAAGCAACGGGAGGGCCGGTGGCTGCAACAGGCCACACCTGGAGGGGAATGGAGGTGGGGGGCGGACCAGGCGGGGTTTGGAAGCAGTGACCCACGCAGGCCTGCACAGGGAAGCGCGCCCCCTGGCAGCCTCAGGGAGGCTGGGGGGCGGAGGGCTGGAGCTGGAGCCCGGCCGGCAGTGCAAAGGGCGTTATCTCTAATCCCGGGTTCGAGGCAGGGCGCTTGGGCAGGGCTTGTGCCGCGATAGGCAGCGCGCGCGCCGCGCGACCTCCCACGCCGGTGCGACTCTCCTCCTCCCCGCAGAGGTGAAGCGTGCCCACGGCACGCCGCCGCCCGTGTCTCCCAAGCCGCCGCCACCGCCCACGGCGCCCAAGCCGGCCAAGGCAGCTGCGGGGCTGCAGTCGGGCAGCGCCAGCCCGTCGCCCTCGCCGGCACGCCAGCCGCCTGCTGCCCTCACCAAGCCCGCCAGCACGCCGCCCTCGCTGAGTGCCAGCCCGGCCAGGCCCCCGTCCCCCGGTGTGCCCGCGCTGCACGTGCCCGCCAAGCCGCCGCGCGCTGCCGCAGCGGCAGCCGGGCCCCCCGCCGCGCCCGACGGCGCCTCGCCGGGGGACAGCGCCAGGCAGAAGCTTGAGGAGACTAGCGCGTGCCTGGCGGCCGCGCTGCAAGCTGTAGAAGAGAAGATCCGGCAGGAGGACGCGCAAGGCTCGCGGTAGGTGCAGGACCCGGTCCGGCGTGGGCGTAGGTGGGGGTCTGTGCGCCCCCGCGGCGGGTGCACACCTGGAGGCTGCCCTGCGAGGGCGGGGCCGAGTCGCGCCGGGCCCGAGTTGCGCCGGGTACGGCCTGGCGTGGGCGGGGCCCTACGAGCTGCCCCAGCCCCCGACAGAGGCTACTGTGCGTGGGCCGGGGGCGGAGCGGGGCAGATGTCGTGGGGGGGGGCGTGGACTGTTCCGGCCCCGCCCCTGAAGGCGGGGGCGTGGCCTCCGCGAGGGCGGGACTTTGCGCGGAATGGGCGGGACATGGGGGGCTGGAAGTTCTGCGCCGACTCAGCCAGTTCACGCTGCGCCCGCCCCCAGCTCTTCGGCCGCCGAGGAGAAGAGCACCGGCAGCATCCTGGACGACATTGGCAGCATGTTTGACGACCTGGCCGACCAGCTGGACGCCATGCTGGAGTGACGCGGCCGCCCAAGTTGGGCTCCCCCGCGCCGCCTGGGCTCCGGCCCGCACACTGACCTTTACCTCAGGATGGGTACCTCCGGGGGCGGCGCGAGCGGGCAGGGCGGTGGACCAAGGGGGAGGGGCACAGGGGGCAGCCCGCTAGGCGGCCGCGGGCACGAGGCGGGGGTGGGCCGTCCTGTCCAGACCCCGCACAAGCACAACTCCTGCCCCTGGGCCCAGCTTGGAGGACTGCCTGGTTGGGGGACCCAAGGGCTCTGGGCAGATGATGCTGCCTCGTGGGTGCCCCCCTTCCTTATCTGCTGCTCCCTGTGCAATAACTGCTGGGCCATCTGCCCACCCACCACCGGGCTCTGCCCGCTGTGGGTGGAGGAGGGGAAACTCCTGAACCCCCTGCCCTGAGTCCAGGTTGGGTCCACCCTGGGAGGCAGCGGGAGGGGGGCAGCTGCTGTAGCCCCCTCCCCAATCTGTGGCAGAGCACAGGCCTATGCCCAGCACAGAACTGCCCATTGGGGACCTCTGCCAGCCACTCCAGCGCAGCACAAGGGGCTGGGGTTGGGCCCCCTGCCCCACTGCACCCCCCTCCCTGAATATAAGCTATCAAAGAGTATTAATTTATTGGGAATAAGCTGAGGCAGATTTCCCCAGAGAAATAAAAAGGTATAACTTTAACAAATATATATTTAAAGAAAGAAGAAATATTATTGATTCTATAGAAAACCATTTACCAACTGCAAGGACGCTGGAGTCTAGCTCAAGACAAAAGCTGTTAGAGGCCCCGGCCATCTGTCTGTCTATCCTTCCCTCCCTCTGTCCAGGAGTGGCCAGACCTCTGGGCCCAGTAGCACAAACAGGAGGCTGGGGTCTGGGGGAGGGGTCTGTGCTCCGCCAGGGCCTCCCCTCTGCTCTCTCTCCTAACTTCTCTGCGTCTGAAGAACTTGAAGGATGTGCCTTGCTCGCCGCTGGGCTGTGTCATCCACGCCGTGGAGACAGTGGGGAGGGCTCTGCCTCTCCCATGGGTGCTGGTGTGAGGGTGCACCTGGGCTTCAGGGGAGCTGTGTGCACGGCGTGGTGAACGTGGGCGCGTCGGTTGGGTGACAGCAGTGGGTGCAGGGCATGCATGCCAGGCTGCGTGTGAGGGTGTGCCCAACCCTCCCTCCTTGGGGCCCTGAGCTGGCGCCGCGCAGCCAGCCCACCCCCGCTCCAGTTCCCACAGACGCTCTGCTCATGGTCTGAGGCCGTATCGTGTGGTCGTTCTCGCCTTCTCTCCCTCCCTCTCCCCCCTCCAAAAAGTACTGATCGGCCTCCTCTATCGTGTTTGCTGATCCACATGTCTTGGGCACAACTTTGACATTTCTTAACAAAAAAGAGAATTAAAAAGCGCCGAAAACCAGCGATTGTGATTCGGGTGGGCTGAGGGGGTCTGCCAAGGTGGTGCATGGGTGTGTGGGGCCCCTTCCAGTGGTCATGTGCTGGCATGTCCCCGGGTGGGTGGGCTTGGCCAGCTACCTGGCCTCTCCACAGTGGGTGGCCCAGGCCAGGGCCAGCAGGTGGGGAAGGGGGGTCCGGGCAGGGAGTTACTGTCAGCTGTCAATAAACAGCAGAAAATGGAGCTGCCTGGCTCACTTTTTTGGGGTATGTACATTGGGGCAAGTGGGGGGCTAGCCTGTTCCTGACAGGGAGGAGAAGTCACCAAGAGTATACATCTTGGGGATGTCAACAGGAGCCTCCTGTGGTCCCTGCCCAGCTTCTCTCCCACTGGCTGCTGGTGCCTGTGCTCCCCAACGTCCTCAGGTGGCCTCTTCCTCCCCCTGAGGACCATCCCCACTCAAAGCCACAGTCTGTGCAGCTTTTATTTCAATCAGGAAGTAATCAAATTTATATACAGTCTAAAAACAGTAGAAAAGGTGAGTAAAAAGGCCCACAGTCCATCTGGAGTGGGGATGGAGGGTGGGCCTGGTGAGCGTCGTACCTGGCACCCAGACGGGCTGGGCACTGTCCTGGCAGTGACGATGACAAGGCCAAGCAGAGGGAGGCTCACTGGGCGCAGGGCAGGGAGGGCACTGTCTGCCTGGCTGAGTCTGCCTGCCTGTTCCCATGGGGCAGGCAGAGACCCCCAAGACCAGCCATGTGGCTCGCCGGACTCGGACAGGCCTAGGTCAGGCCCAGAGGAAGCCAAGACCTGGCCTGGATTCTGTTAGCAAGTCCACACCTGCAGGGGAAAGGCTCTGTTTCAGGTGCTCCTTTGGCCATCCAGCCCCAGAGCCAGCTGCTGTCCATACCTGCCCTTCACTGCCCCCTGCCCAGGGCCGCTAGATCCCAACTCCCCCACCCCCGCTTCCCTCCATGCAGCCCCTTTGGATGGCCTGAGCCAAGGCACTGACCTTCACGGTGCTGTCCACGGCTCCTGAGAAGAGCCGGCCCCGGGACACAGCCAGCGCAGTCACACTGCCCTGGTGACGCAGCAGAGTCTGCGTGCAGATCATGTTGTCCATACTCCAGACCTGGGGGCACATGGGACATGAGGACCGCCCAGGCCTGGCACCCGCCCTGAGCCTCCCACCATTGGTAGGCCAGCTCGCACCCTGAGAGACCGGTCGTAGGATGCGCTGAAGACTTTGGTCTGGTCTGGCGTTGAGATGACCGCCAGGGCGTACACAGTGCCAACGTGTCCTGTCAGGGTCCGCACCTGCTCCTTAGACTCAATGTCCCACACCTGAGGGGGTGGCACAGGCAGGTCAGAGACAGACGAGGAAGACAGGGGCCCAGAGTCAGACCCTGCCCCTTGGCATCCACTCTTACGTGGATGAGGTTCTCGTAGGTGCCACAGACAATGTGGTGATTCGTCACGGCAATAGAGTAGACGCTGCCGCCAGATGTCTGCAGGACGTGGATGCAGTCGAGGGTCCGGATGTCCCAGATCTATGGGCAAGTGCGGGCCACTTAGTCCCAGGCCAGGTGCCTCATCCCCTGGGCCTCTCAGCAGCCCACCCACCACCCAGGGTGCATGTGAGGGTCTCCCCACGCTGGCAGTGTGGGGGCAGGGCAGATGGAGCTGGCACAGGGAGGGTGCACCTTGATTGTCTGGTAGGAGCCGCTGTACAGGTAGCTCTGGGCGGCCACCAGGGCCCGCACCCAGTGGTTGAGGCCAGTGAGCTCCTTCTTCAGCTTCAGCTCGGTGCCCACAATGTCCCACACCTGTGGGAGCGGCCGTGAGCGCAGGCCTGGGGGGCAGGCACCGGCACCCTGCCGCCCCGCACACACGTACACCACCTTGCCTGACCTTGATGGCCTTCAGGGAGCCGCTGAAGAGCATGTTGTGTGAGGAGACCAGCGTGCACACCGGGTTGTCGTGGGCCCGGATCGTGTTCACCTTCTGCAGGTTCTGGATGTCCCAAACCTGGCGGGAGGGAGGACGGGAAGCCTTAGGCCCCAGCCGAGCCCAGGTCCCAGTGGCACAGCGAGCCTGGGGGTCCCGGCCCGCCCGCCGGCCCCACTCACAATGATGGTGCAGTCGGCTGAGCCGCTGTAAAGCTTGCACCTGGGGAAGCAAAGCCAAGGTGTCAGGGTGCGAGAAGCCAGTACCCTCGCTGACAATGCCCTGGCCAGGCTGGGGGAGCACTGGCCACTGGGAACCAGCAGCCTGGGCCATTGCCAGGATCACTGCTCAGCCCAGCCTCGGTTTTCCTGTCTCAGCGAGGGGACCTTGGAAGTGGAGGCCCAGCCCCGTGCCTGCCTGGCAAGCATCTGACAGCTGAGCTGGGAGGTAATTACCCCTGTTAGTGTTGCTGGCAGTCAAGCTGTTGCTTCCTGTGAGCCAGCATCTCTCTCTCATACACACACACTCACACACTCATGCCCACAACATGAAGCCTCATGACACAAGACATGAGGGAAGGTCTAGAAGGGGCACCCTGGGAGTGACGGGGTGGCCAGGCAGGCTTCTCTGTGGTGCTGCGCCCCGGGCTCTGGCTGTAGGCCAGCAGTAGCTGAGCCCCTGCCTCCACTCTCTGGTCCCACCTCTGTCCTCTGGCTGCCTGAGGCTCTCCAGGGCCAAGGCTCTGCTCTGTGAATGTACAGCTTCAGAGGTGGAAGGCCCACATGCTGCCACCCATGATTCAGCCCTGCTCAGGGTCAAGGGCGTCTCCCAGGAGGAGCAGACAGAGCCACTCTAGGACATGCGCAGCCACGGACTCAAGCTCACGGTCCACAGGACCTCCCATCCCCAGCTCCACATGGGCCCTGTGGTCTGTGGACACACGTGTGCCTGTACTCACCCCTGGATGCAGAGTGCCAGCACAATGCCATCATGGCCCTCCAGCGTCTTCTGACACTTGTAGGTGGTACATGTGTCCCACACCTGCAGAGACCAGGATCAGGGCAGGTCCCAGCAGGGTCAGCCCAGTGGCAGGGGGCACCATGGCAGGAATGACGTGAGCATGGGGGGAGGGGAGAAAGCCCCATCCATGGGCAGGCCTGGAGCCGGCAGAGGCTGGTGTACAATGCCCACCCCTGCCCTGCCAGGCTGCCAAGCCCCTAGGCAGGACCCTACCCACCTTGATGGTCTTGTCAGAGGAGCCGCTGAAGAGCAGGTCCCCCATTGAGTAGACGCAGAGACACCAGACGGGGCCCTGGTGACCCACAAAAGTTCCTTTGCACTTGAAGATCTGCTGCGGGTCGTAGGCTACAGAGAGATGGGGGAACTGGTGATGGGGGAACTGGAGGGGGCTTCGGGGATGGTGGCGAGAGCGGCAGTGGGCCCATACTCACATCCTAGGATGCCCATATTCAGCCGTGCATTGATGTGGGACAGTTCGTCCTGTGAAGCCAAGAGTAGAGCAGAGGGTGGGGTGGGCGGGGCTCCACAGCCCTCCATGGCCCCAGGCCTGAGCTCTGCCGGGGCAGGGCAGATGCAGCAACAGCCCTCCCAGCACAGACACCTAATCATAAGTGGGAACAAGCCTCCTGCTGGGACCCAAGCTGAGAGATGGTCCTGTGTCCCCCACCCCACCCCACCTCCCTGCATCTGGCCCCTGCCCGCTCACATTCAACATGGACGCATCCCTCCGGAACTCCATGAGGTCCTCGCTGAGCTTGCTCTGGTTTTCATCCAGGACATCTGTGTAGCAGGGACCAGGAGAAGGGTGTCAGGGACCAGGAGGAGGGGCTGCACCCCTGCCACCTCTGGCCCAGGCTCTCACCGAACTTGAGCTCCAGGCTCTTCTCCAGCTGGTCAATCTTCTCTGAGAGCTTGCCCAGCATGGAGCGCAGGAAGGCGATCTCCTGGTCCTTCTGGGCCAGCGCCACGTGCATCTCGTGGAAGCGGTCATCCGTCTGCTGCAGGAACTCCTTCAGGCCCTCGAAGCGGCAGGTCTCCAAGTGCGTCTCATATGTGTCCTGGTTTCCGATGAACGTGCACCTGGAGGGACAAGACAGCTGCCCTGCCCACCTGCTCAACTGCCCGCCCAGTTGGGCCCTTCCCTTTGCCTCCCCAACCCCAAGAATCTCTCTCAAATCCCACTTCTGTGCCCACTGCAGCCCCGATGGGCCACCATCCTCTGCATACCTGCATGCCCACCAACCCACCTACCCATCCTGCTTCTACCCAGCAATCCAGTCACTTCACTCCTGCTCAGAGCTCTTCAAGGGCTCCTCCACCACCTCACCAGCTTCCGCCCTAAAGAGCCAGCTGCTGCCTCTTCTCCCACCCCACCTCCCCTCTGCTCTCAATTCCGCCAGCTGCCGGAAGCCCTCACCCAGGTCTTTGCCTGGCTCGTGCCCACGCATGCATTCGTTCTCAGCTCGTGCCTTCCCCAACCACCCGCAGCTCCCTGACCGCTCCGTCCCCCGTGTTCCCATGGTGCGTAGGTCTCCTCAGCACCTGTACCTCGGTTTGTAATTACATAGACGATGGTGTGGTTCCCGCTAAGGTCGTCTCCCCAGAGCCCGGCAGACAGGCGGATCTCAACCAAGGTTTGCTGAAGGAGGGACCGTGAATGCCAGCCCAGGCCCACTCGCCCCCTCAGGCCCGCCCACCCCCACCCCGGGGCAGCCCCGTGTGCCCACCCCCGCCCACTCACCCGTACTTGGAGTGGGGACACTTGATGTGCTCGCACTCCTTGAGGTGTGCCTCCAAGTTCATCTTGAGAAGGGGCGGGCAGCTGGGGTTGTTGGGGCACCGCACAGGCCTGTAGTCACAGCTGCCCTCGTGGTCCCTGGGGGAGGTGGGACGTGGGTGGGGGGAGGCTGAGTCCCCAGGGGCACCAGTTCTCAGTACCCCTGGGGGGTGGGGACTGGGGATGGAGGGGGGCACTTACTTCCGGGCGCTGAGCTTGATGGTGAAGGGACACCCTCGGGGGTCCACCTCAAAGACAGTGGGCTTCCCGCCCCCCACTGCCCGACAACCGTGCCTGCAGTGGATGAAGAGCTCGCCAATCTGCTCAGCCACCGCGATGTTGTTCACCACCACCGTCAGCTTGGCATTGTCCACGGGACACTTCTCTGGGGGGGAGGGCATGCTGACCCCACAGCCCACCCGGCCACCATCTCCCCTGGCAGCCCTGCCCTGGGCACTGTGGCCAGGCTGCTCTGGGGGAGACCATTCCCTGGTGGGCGGCAGGCCTGGAACACGCTCTCTCAGCTGGGTGGGCTGAGCCTCTGTCAGGGGCCTAATCCACCTATCTACTTTCCCTCTGGGGCACCCGGAACAGGAAAGGGTGCACGGCTGGGCCACCGAGAATGACCACTGTGTGAGCAGGTGGTGGCAGAGGCCTCTCAGTTGACCTGAGAGTCTGGGGCAGGGCCAAGAGAGCTGGGGACACAGCATGGAGAGGGCCAGCCCTGGGCCAGCCGCTAAGGCCTGAGACGGTAAGGCCGGCAGCCTTGACAGCAGGGGCAGCGTCCGAGAGAGTGGGCGCTGTGCCCAGAAGGCCCACCCACACCCCCCGTGGGGCAGGCTCTGAGCTGCCATGCTTGTCAAGGTCTTGAGCCTGGCCTGAGCCTGGCCCGAGCAGTCACCCAGGAACCACTGCTGCAGGAGGACTAGGGAGAAGCAGCTGTGCAGCCAGGGTCTCCATCAGTGCTGGGCCCAGGCCGGACCTCCCCGGAGGGACCTCCCCGCCGCTGGGGAATAAAGGTGGCTGAGCCTAGGCTGAGAGGGCCCTACCTGACTTCAAGGCGCATCTTCGACAGAAGGTGTGCTGTGGAGACAACGGGCGGATTGGGGTGTGGCCGCAGAGCTGCCCCCACCCCGTGCCCACTGCAAAGGGCACCTGCTGGGGGCCAGACCAGGCCTGTGAGCGAGGCCAAGGCTCCCCATGAAAGGGGCCTCACGGTGCTGCACAGGTCGGGGAGGGGCAGCCTCACCCCACACGTGGTGATCACAGGGTCCTTGAACACACTGCAGCAGAGCTGGCAGCAGAGCTTCACCGAGGGCTGCTCGGCAAACACCAGCGGCTCCTAGAACAGGCAGGGCTGGGTGAGGGTGGGGCCTGGGACTGCTGACATGGGTGCAGGCACCCAGGGCACCCAGCCCCTTCCCCTGCGGGCCTGGGCTGCCCTCTTGGGGTGGAAGCACCTCGGCCGGGGTGTGTCCTGAGAGGAGGAGTCCGCTGAAGGCTAGGGCTGGGCCTGAGCTCCAGCAGACCTGAGCAGGAAGGACCCCTCCAGCCATGCCCTCACCCCATGACACCTACCCTCTCCCTGGGACAGAGACTAGAAAGGGCCCCATGTGGGACCCGCCTTTCATTCCCAAAGCTGATGCCTGGGCAGCCCCTGGGGTGGGGAGTGAGAAGAACGTGCCTGGGGGACCCAGCCCAGCCCCCCGAGTCCCTGACGTGGACCCGTGCGGATCAGGGGCCCCGATCAGGGCCTGCGGGGAAGGTGCCCCCACCGCCCCAGGACGGGGAGGGTCCCTTGGAGTCTGCACCGAGCCTGCCCGGCCACACCTACCGGCTCCTCCTCCTCCTCGGGCAGAGAGAACGTGGAGCGCAGGGACATGCTGGACTCCGAGTGCAGGGAGCGGACAGAGATGGCCGAGTCAGAGCGGCGCGGGGTGCTGATGGGGGGCTGCGGGCAGACAGGCGGCCGTCAGCTGGCAGGAGGGCCGGGCTCGGACCCCCGTCCCAGTGGGCGCCCACTTAGCCCACGGCCCGGCTGTGCGCGGGGAGCCGCTGTGATGCCCAGGCCCCGCCTGCCTGGCAGTCCCGGCCCTGTGGCTGGGACGCCTGCTCACATCTGCCAACTTTCTTTGTGTAAATGGAGAGACTTCCTGCTATTCAATTCTACGAGGACACGCTCGGCCTGCTTCCTGCTTCCCGTGAGGGAATGTAGGCCGCAGAGGGGACACCTCCACCAGCCAATCCTGGGGCGGGGGTGGCCACGGCCCCCAGACTGCTGGAGGGAAGGGGGTGGAAGGCTGGCCACGGGAAGCTGCAGGGCTCCAGGTGCCCGCTGGGCTCAGCCACCCGCCTGGCCGTCCTGGCCGGGGACACTAGCCCAGGCCAGTGAGGCTCCCTGGGGGGAGGCGGGGACACCCCCACCAAACCCCAGCCAAGCTTCTGAGAGCAGGAGGGGGGGCCACGGGTGCTCGTCTCTGCCTGAGCCACCAGAAACACGGATCTGGGGGAGTGCCAGGGCAAGGGGTACTGTCCCTTCCTCCCCTCTGGGCCTGGAACCCTCCAGAAGAGATACTCCAAGAGCAATCGCTCTCCACGCTCTTCCCCTCCTGGCCCGAAGCTTCATTCATGAGCCATAAACCTCCTGCCTCCACGCCCAGCCCACCTGCCCCCTCTAGGTCCCAGCCACTCTGGGGCCTGGCTGCCTCTGTCTGAGCCTCTGTGGGTGTGGGGACTGTTGGAATGATCCCCTCCCCGCCAGCCTGGGGTGTGGGACCCACCGCGGGCAGAGGGAGGCTGGCCGGGCAGTTCCAGGGCCCGGCTTCCCCGAGCAGGTGCAGCAGAGATCAGTGTCCCCAGCATGCCCGCAGACAGGGACCTCCCTCACCCGGGCAGCGCCCACCAGCCGGGCCAGCCTTCGCTTCCTGCAGCAGTCCCAGAGCCGGGCGAGGACAGACAAACAGGGAATGGCCACTGTGACCCTGGCCACGTGGCCTGGGCACCGACAGCCAGCTCCAACTCTGACCCAAAGCCCTTCCTCACTGACCCCAGCCTGGGCCTGTCCATCTCTCCCCACCTGCTGAACCCCGTCTCCCTCGTCAGAAACCCCAGACTCGGGGCCTCTGCCTCTACCCGGCAACCCACCCATTCATCCTCTGCTCAGCAACAGAGGAAGCTTTAAAAATGGGGGTCTGGGAACTTCCCTGGTGGTGCAGTGGTTAAGAATCTACCTGCCAATGCAGGGGACACAGGTTCAAGCCCTGGTCCGGGAAGATCCCACATGCCGTGGAGCAACTAAGCCTGTGCGCCACAACTACTGAGCCTGTGCGCCCTCGAGCCCGTGCTCCGCAACAAGAGAAGCCACTGCAATGAGAAGCCTGCGCACCGCAAAGAAGATTAGCCCCCACTCACCGCAACTAAAGCCCACGTGCAGCAACAAAGACCCAACGCAGCCCAAAAAAAAAAAAAAAAAATGGGGATCTGATCTTGTTACCCTCCCGAATGAACCTTCTGTGGCTCCCACCCCCACAAGATGGAGCCAAACTTGCCTCCTCTCAGCCTGCAGGCGCCACACCCTCTGGCTCAGCCACCCTCACCAGAGCCTCTCTCTGGAAACCCAGCCATGGGTGCTCAGGCCTCAGGGTGTCGCACATGCTGGGCCCCTGACACCAGCTTGCTTCACCCTCTGACCTGAGCTCGCGGCTCAGCCCCCACCTTCAGCTCCTCCTGGGCCCCGGGCGCTTGGAGGGAGGGCATGGTGGGAGGCGGGCTCTGGAGGGGTGGGGACGGGGGAGCAAGGCGCAGACCTACCATGCTGTCCTCCTCGTCCCGCGGGGAGTAGGCGAGGGAGCTGGAGGAAGAGGGCGTCCTGCGGTGCTGTTTGTATGTGCTCGTCCCATCGGCTGCGAAGAAAAGAGGGCTGAGATGCTGCGAGCGGGGCGTGCGGGGAGGCCTGACCACCGTGGCAGGCAGTGGGCTCCTTCGCAGATGGGCCAGGCAGGGGCGGAGGCTGAGCTGGGGGTTGTGGTTGCCTCCCCAGGTCTAACCAGTGCCTGCAGCTCACCCGCAAGGCTCAGCCTGCCCTGGACAGTCCCAGTGCTGTGCCCAGAAGCTCCCAGCCCCAGCCCTGCCACCCACGGGCAGAGAGGTCCGAGGCCCCCCCCCTCAGCTGGTACGTGGTGGGGCCAGGATGGCAGTCTGGTGGTCTAGGTCCCCTCTCCGCCCACCTCCTCCCCTGGTGCGGCCAGAATCAGGAACCGGCCACAGGCCCTCTTGGCCTCCTACAGGGAAGGCTGCTGAAGGCATGTCCCTCCTCCTCCTGCACGTCACCCCGGCTGCCCAGAGAAGGCACTGGTCAGGGGTCCACGTGGGAACAGGAGCCAGCCTCACAGGCCCTGAAGGCAGCAGCCAGAGGCCTACAGTGGCCAACACTGGTCTCAGGCCCCAGCCAGGGCCAGCTGTCAACAAGCAGCCCCAAAGGCCTGGTTCATGATCCAGGCTTCAACTGGCTGCCCTGTGACTGGGCCTCAGTTTCTCTGTCTGTAATGAGAGGGGCTGGGCGAGGCAACTGTTCGTGCCTGGTCACTGGCTCTGACCATCCCTGACACTGAGGGGGTCGCTGGGTTGGCCACGGGCGAGACAGGCCCCCGTTACTCTCTGCCCAGGAGCTTTTGACTGCCATGACAGGGTGCTACATGGTTTCCAAAAGTAGATAAGAAATTAAAGAACAATTACTCGGGTGATGCAATTAAGGGGTATGTTTATTTGCTTTTTCCTCAGAAAAGAACATCTAAGAAAAAAAGAGAGCTCTTTCACAGCCCCCGAGGGGGTCACCCAGCGGTAAAAAGGAGCCTGTGTGAGCAGATGTCCACGGCAGCCTGGTGACCCCGCCGAAAAGTGTACCCAGAAGATACCATGGAAAAGCAATTAAAAAACTAATTAGCAGCTGGTGCCCTCCTACGAGGGGCAGAGTCCTGAAAAGGCAAAAGAACACACACTGCTCCCCAGAAGCACTGGTCCTGACAGGAGGGGCCCCATGCCCTCGTGTCTTCGGGAATGAGGTTGTGTCCTCGTGGTCTAGTTCCTCACCACCTCCCAGAACACACAGTGCTGAGGGCTCAACCATGGGACCAGACTCAGGAAAGGACCCCGTGAGTACTTCTTATCACCTCCCCATGCCCAGCCTGGTCCCCAGTCCTGACCTTTCAGAGGCTGCTAGAAGCCTGGGTGGGACGAGTCAGGGGTCACTTGATAAAGGACAGGTGTGCAAAGTGGTGCCGGGGAAGTCGGGTAGCCCACCCCAGAGAGGCGGCAGGTGAGGCCCCGGGAGGCAGGTGCAGGAGGATGTGGGGGTGTGGGAGGAGGATGGGCAGTGCAACAGGAGGGAGCGGGATGGGGGACTCCTGCCCAGCCCAGGTTGGCCTGGGCTCACAGGCTCACCTTTTGTGATGGTGGTGACAGCCGAAAAGGCGGGCCCGAAGGTCGTTTCCATTCTGGTCTGGAGAGAGAACAGATGAGACTTGGCCTTGACCCCAGCGAGGATGTGGACACACACGTGGACATGAGCTGACATGCTTTCCCACTAACGAGTCCACATGCGTGCATATACTCGGACATGCCAACCACACACATGGCATGGCCCACCCGAGGGACCTCCAGGTAGGGAGAGGACTGCTCTGGAAGCTCTTCTGGGGCCCTGGGTATGTGGGGTGTGCACAGAGGCAGACCCTTCCCCGAGGGTGTCCCCCTTACCCCGGTGGCGGCGTCTGGGGTAGGAAGGTTGCTAGGCCCCCCGGAGAAGCGGTTGTAGCGGGCGCTCTTGCCCGAGCTCATGCTCTAGAGAGGCATCTAAGGTCCTCGGGCAGCATCCCCTATGGGTGGAGCACAAATGAAGGGCTTTGGAGGTGTTGGCCAAGCCCCTGTCAGTTGGTGGGGCTGCTCCACACAGGCAGGCCCCCTCTGGCCAGTCCACCACAGGGCACGCTTCAGTCTCTCTCCACCACCAATCCCAACAAGGGCAGGTCCATGCGGGCAAAGTCCCTTCCCCTCCCTCCCGTCCCAGGTGTGCACAGGCCAGAGGAAAGGAGGAGACCCTGGGTGCAAGCAGGCAGCTGACACTCAGTTCTACCTTGCTTTAAGGCTTAGCCCTTTGGAAAAGCCCACCAGCTCCACCCGAGCTGGAGAGCCCCTCACCCCTGGTCTGTCTGCTCCTCTGGGTCTGATGTCTGAATGTCCCTGGGGTCAAGGCTGGGTATACACAGCAGGACAAAGCCACAGGCCTGTTTCCTGCCAGGGCAGGTGTGGTCAGGCCGAAGCTGCCTGGTCTGCAGGATGTCGGGGATGCTGGCCATGCCCACAGAAAACCTGTGGGTGCCGTACCTGGAGCCCAGCCCCTCACCAGCCTCATCACATGCAGAAAGCCCCTTCAGGCAGGGGAGGAGCAAAGAGCTCTGACTCTTGACCTTGTGCAGGTCACCCACTCCAGGAACAAAGGGTGCCCCAGTGTGACCCAGTCTCAAGGGCTGGGGTGACAGGGAGAAGGCACGGTGGGAATCATCCCAGGTCTCTGGTGACTCCCACCCAAGAAGAGAGGGGCTAGATGGGCCCTGAGAGAGCTGGCCAGGCCCAGATGTATCCACAGAGTAGGAAGAGATTAGAAAGAAAAGAAGACCCAGTCAGCAGCTCACACTAGGACGGGACCCCAGGGAGAGCTGCTCCATTCCCGAGACAGTGCCCACCCTGTGGTGGCCCTATCAGCAGGCACCCCCTGGGAGCGGTCTTCCCCATGTCAGGACCCTCAACAGTCTGTAGCCAGGAGCACAGTCTCCCCCTGCAGCGGTCAGCTGTGTTGAGAGCCACGAGACCGCCGCCTTGAAGCCAAGCTCACCACGGGGAGGAAGGTCACACGCTCAGGACTGCTGTCAACAGGCCCACTTGAGCTCTCCACCTCAGGAGACCCCCAGCAGCATCCCCTGGACTGTGGGCTCATTGCCTGGTGCCCGGCCCAGCCATCAGACCAGCATCAGGAACTGCTCTAGGAGGTCAGGCTCATCTTGCTCCTGGGGCCACGTGGCAGGCAGGGGCCCACCCTGTGGTCTGGAGTCCTGCAGGACTGTGAGGCTCCAGGGGGGAAGGGCTGCTAAGCCCCCGCACTGTGGGAGAAGGCAGGAGATGCTCTCTGCTCCCTACTGTGAGTCCAGCAGAGAGCCACTGTACAGTCCAGCTGGTTCTGGCACCTTCTACACCAGGTCCTCCTGACCTGGACCATCTAGCGACGTCCACGCCCCACCCCCCCATGGCCAAGCAGTGTGACCTGGGGCCCACCCAATGGTCCCCCAACCCGGCCTGCAGGTCTGCAGGGAGGGGGTGGGCTCTCAAGCATATCCCGCCCACTGCACCGTGCTCCCAAGCTGCCCACCCCTTCAAATGCCACCTGCACGCCACCCTCCCAAACTCTGAGACTCAGGCATTGACAGGGCGGCTCTTGGCCCCTGCAGTTGGCACTGCCATGAGGCACCTCCCCCGCAGGGCTCTGAGCCCCTGTGGGTCTGGCTAGATAGGGGGTCCTGAGAGCTTGGCCAAAGCCCCCCCGTCCTGCCCACCACTCTCCCTGCTGTGACTCGAGGGGCTTGGCTGCCTGCCCCAGCCCAGGCTGTCTGGTGGCTTGTCCTCTCAGGGGAGAGACGGGGGCTCCTGAGAGTGGGCAGCGCCAGGCCCTCAGGCAGAGGGGTGAAAGGGGCTTGTCCAGAAGCCCACCTCCAGCCCCGCTGCGAGTCTGCACGCTAAGCAGGAAGTCTTGGGGGCCGCCCCGCTTGGGGTAAGGACACTCTGGCTGCGGTGAGGCCCAGACAGTGGAGCGTGGGAGCTCCAAGACTCGTCGCATCAGCATGAAAAGCTCCGCCCTTTGGGGAAACCCAGGGTTGGCTCCAGCCTTAGCACCACGGGGGCGGAAGTGGGGGGTGTCACAGGGAGGCCACTGGCTGACACTGACCTGGATTTTACAATCCATCTGCTCCTTCCAGTGCAAGCTCCCAGGGCCAAGAAGCCATCTGCTGGCTCCAGCAAGCGGCACCCACGGTCCGGGTGGCCAGGACCACAGCAGGCGCTCCCCCAGGACCTCAGCCAGCCCGCTGCCCGCCCCCCTTCGGTGTCGGGTGCCCAAGTGCCTGTTGCTGCAGCCTGGCAGAGCTGGCGTCTGGCTGTCCTGCACTCTGAAGTGAAGTAAACAGAAAGGCACGCAGGGCCCGCAGGGCAACATGCAAATCGAGCCGGAAAGTCCGCAGACAGCCAATAGCGATCAGGCTCGCGGCGATGACACAGGACCCGGTAGGGGACGTACAAGACTGGCCCGTGAACCAAGCTGAGTGAGGGAAGGAGGGAGGGAACCATTTCCCGGTTCACAGGGTTCAGTGTGCAGCCCCAGCCCTGGACAGGGGGGTGGGGGGAAGACCCTGCTCGCCCCGCCCACCCGGAACCAGAACCGGAGACTGCATCCAGAGCATCTCGGAATTGAGCAAGATGCCCTCGGCCTGCCCTCAGGCCGGTCCCTGGGGGCTGCATTTCGCAATAATAGTCTTCCCCAGTATTCTCTGGCTCTGGAGGCTAAAACCCCAGAAACGCAACAGCACACGCAGCACTCCCCTGGCTGGGGCTACAGGGAGGCTGGGCCCAGCTGTCCTGGGGGTGTGCCCTGGCCCCCCAGGGGAGGAGGCCTCTTCCCCACCCCACAGTCAGCCCGAGGCTCTTAGGCAGGCAGGAAGTTGTCAACTAGAGCAAGAATCCTCACCCAACCCAGAGCCTGGCCTCTCTCAAACTGGGAAAAACCGTGGGATGGGCCGACTAGGGAGACCTGGGGTTGGGGAGGGCGAGAAAGGGCTTCCCCTCAGTCCTTCCCCACTCCCTGCCAAGTCCCCACACCTCCTGTTCCCAGGTGCCTCAGCAGAGCCCAGGGGAGGGACTCAGGGATTCTATCCCAGAAAGAGAAAAGTCCCCAGGTCCTGATGGAAATGGGGCTGTCCACCTTGGATAAGGCTGATGGGAGAGTGGGACCTACGGATGCTTAGGGTCCGTGCAGGAGCAGTCCGTCCCCTGCCTCGCCTGAGCCAGGGGTCAAGACCCAGGGGTCTTTGTCCACCCACATCCATGTCTAAGGGGTTCCTGGGGCCTGCAGTGCACCCACCGCCCAATGAGGAACCAGAGATCTGCTCAGAACGGCCCAGCCCCTGCACTTCTCCACTACAGCCCCTCTTCAGGAAAGCCCCTCACCAGCCCCCTTCTCTGAGCAGCCTGCGCAGGAGGGCAGGCCAGCTCCATTGGGGCCCCTCCTCAGCCTGTCCCCTGGAGGGAGCCCAAAGGGATCTTCTGGGGCCTCACCCTCAGGACTGTGGGACATGACCCCCCTTTCCCTTAGGAAGTACCCAGAGGGGGTGTGGGTTAGGCATGGTCCCGTGGCTGGCAGCCAGTGGAGCGGCGGCCTAGGCTGGCCATGCCAGAGCTGGGGGCAGGGGCAGTGGGGTGGCCAGACGAGGCCGAGCCCCACCTCAAGGCAGCTCCTCTGATAGCCCCAGGCAGCAGATGTGGTGGGGTTCCCTGAACAGCACATGCTGAGCCAGCGAGGGGGTGGACTGCCCTACAAATGCCGTCAGGCCATACGTTTGGCACTGACTGCCCCAGGGAGGAGCGTGGGTGGCTCGGGAATCCTCGGCCCTTCCTGCCATGGAGCCGTGGGTGGCCAGCTGGCTGGACTGTGGCCGGAGCTCCAGATGCAGCCCCTGGCATCACCTGCAGACTGCACAGCCCCCCAGTAAGCCCTTCCCTGGGCCTCCAGTCCCCCAGGCCCAAGCCCAGGCCAGGCTGCCAAATCCTATAGACACAGGCCCGGTTGCCATAGCAAAGCCACACACACTTCCCCTGGCTGTTTCCTGGAGTCCCCTTCATATGCCTTTTCCATCCCAAGTAGGCAGGGTGTGATGTTGGGAACCCCCTCAGCAGGCCCTGATCTGAGGTCTGCCCGGCCTCCCTTCCCTCCCAGCACTCAGCCCAGACCTTTGCCCTCACCTTGCCATCCTTCCCTCAGTATCCACAGCCCGGACTCCCCAGAAGTTTCAAACCTGCCTGCCTAGACACCTGCTGTGACCTCCCCTCCCAAGGGCTCTGCCCCCTTGCACCCTCCACCCAGCCTCCTGGCCTTTCCTGTCCAGGTCCAGCCTCCCCAGCCTCCCCGGCCCCCTGTGCTAGAGGGAGGGAGTCTCTCCTGCTCTGCGACCTGGCCTTAACCCCCACTTGGCAATGGGAATGCCTTCCCTTCCCCAGTGCCCTTGGGGCCAGCCTCATCTCCCCATCCTTTTTTTCCCCACATCTGACGGCCATGTATGAGGTGGGAACCTGGCCCAGCCTGGGGGACATCCAGAGGGCTTTCTGGAGGAAGGGGTTGGCCAGATCCAGAGCAGGGAGAGAATGTTCTGGGAAGAGGTGGCATGCATCCCCTTATCTCAGTGTCCGGCTGCAGGGCCACTTTTTCCTGTCCACACCTTCCCTCCACTTCAGTGCCCAGCCTAGCCTCAACTGCAGGCGCGAAACTGGGAAGCATGTTCCTAAATTAGTGGGTCTAAACTCATGGAAACAGGCCCTGGGCCTTCGCCCAAGAGCCAAGTGGCCAGCAGTGCCTGGGCCCAGTCTGCACCTCCAGGCTCCCTTGGCCGTTTTCTCATTGCTCCCTGTGTGGCTTCTGTCTCCTGGGCTTCCTCCTTCTTGCTCCCCTGTAGAAGTCAAGAAGGGCACGCAGTCTCTGGACCAGATCTGGGTCTGGAGGTGACCGGGAGCGTGGAGGGCAGAGGTCTGGCCCAGCCCACTCCTCCGTCTAGCCCTCGCCATCCAGCCCTCTGGCACATTCCTCCAGTCCTGGTGTCTGCTGGGCTGCTCCTTCCCCGCTGGGTGCCCTCCCTAGGTGCTCCTGGGATTGTTCACCCCTCCAAAAGGCTTCCAGACAGCCCGCCTCCTCCTGCCTAGGGCGGCCAAGGGCCAGGTGTGCACAGTGACGTCAGCAACCCCCCAATGCCCACCTCCTGCTTCGCCTGCCCCACCTGACTCCATGCTCCTCCGGGGAGCAACCATACCTCTTCTGCCCCACAGCCAGTGCACAGCGGACACTGAAGGCATCTGCTGAGAGGGGTTGGTGGGTCCATCTTCATGGGTCTGAGCCAGAGGTCTGAAGTCCTAGGTGCCCACCCACAAGTGCCAGACTCAGACCTGAGTTCAAATTCTGCTTCTGCCACTTAATAGGTGTGCGACTCTGGGCAAGTTACTTGTCTGCCAGGTCCTCGGATTTCTCACCTACTAAATGGAGTGGATGTACCCAAGTCTGGAAAGAACTGTGAGAGATGCCATGTGAGTTAACAGTGAAGGCTCCACTGACATCAGCTCCTCCCTGAAAACTGAAAATGGAAGCCGAGAGGCCACCCCAGGCACAGACAGCCAGCGAGGGGTCACGGCCAAGGCTGACCAAAGCCCTGTTCCTTCTGCTTCCTCTGTTGCCGCGGGCAAACTGAGGAGCTCCACCTTGCATGTAAGCCAGCCCCTCCCCAAGCCATGCCAGCTAGCGGCCAAATCACCGTGTCTGGGCTGCTGAAGCCTCCCAAGCGGCTCAGGCCCTTCAACTGCATCTTCTTCCATTTCCCAAACTGTCCATTCCTTTGTCCAGCCAACTGGCTAAGGTTCACGTCCACTGCAGGCCAGGCCCTATGCTCCTTCCCAGCCTGTCTCTTTCAGCCAGACTGCCCTTTTCCCTGCTCTCCCCCCCGAGGGAGGTTCTGGCTTCCTGGAGACAGTACTGCTATAGGATGCAGGCATCTTGAGACACAGGGCCTGGGGTTTCCATGGAGAAACTTGAATGCACAGAGCAGTGAAAGTGGGAATTTATGACGGAGAGGGGAAGGGGTGTGGGAAGGGAGAGGCCCAAGAAAAGGAACGAGGAAGAGAGAGTCCACATAGTTGGCAAAGGCCAGGGGGTGGGCAGGCCCCAGGAGAGGGGACCTGTGTGTGTGGGGGGGGGGAGGGGTCTGAGGGATGGGAGAAGGGTGTGCTGACAGGCTGGGCAGCACAGAGCTCTAAGCAAGGGACACAGCAAAGTAGGGTGGAATCCCTCCCCACTAGAGCAGGGTGCGATCCAGCAGGACCCCAGACTCATCCGCAGCTGACCACCCTGACTTGGCTCAAGACAACCAGGCCCGGGCAGCCAGACCCAGTGAGAACTAGGAGAGGAGGGCTCCAACCCACTCTCCTCTGCACACAAGTCAGCCTCCTCGCTCTCTCCTACTTCCCCACTGAATCCAGCAGTCCATTCTCCACTCACAACCAGAGGCTCTTTACTAGACTTAGATCTGATGCCCTCTCTCCTGTGCCTGAGTCCTCCAACAGCCTCCCTTGTAAGCACAATATAATCCCCATCCTGCACTCTGGTGTGTTTTCACCAATTCACCTCTCACGACGTTGCCAGTACCCGCTGGTGTCCGCTGAGCTTCCTCACCCTGAGCCTTTGCACATCTTGCTACCTCTGCCCAAAAAGCTCTTCCAGCAACTTTCCAGGATGGGATGCTCACTGTAGGTGCCCCCTCCCCAAGCCATTCAGGAGCCTCCGGTACTCTCTTTCTCAACACCTTGCTTCTTTTTTTCATAGCACCTATCACAAATTCTCATGACTGTGTCTGCGTATTGTCAATCCCGCGCCCCTCTCTAGATCACCCGCTCTCAAAGGGGGTGAGCTTGGAAATGTCTGGAGACATTTTTGGTTGTCACCTCGGGGGTGGGGGAGGTTACTGGTATCTAGTGGGTGGACACCAGGGATACTGCTCAACACCCTACAAGGCACAGCAGGGAATGATGGGCACGAAGTATCAAGAGTGGCGAGGGTGACAAACCCTGCACGAGAAGAGCCTAGGAGAACTGGGATCATGCTCTCCGCAGTCTCCCCGCGCCTACGACAGTGCTGGGCACCCGGCGGCGATCAGTAAACGCAGGAAGAAGGAATGAATAAAGGAGAGAATGGAGAAAGGGAGTGAGTGACGGACCAGCTGACAGACAGACGGACTGACGGGGGAGACCCCGGCGCATCTCAGCCCCGCCCCCCAGGCCCGACCCATTCCCCAGACACCAACACGCCGGCCCTTCGCCCCACCGCGCGGGCCCAAGGCGCGAGCCCCAGGCCCGGCACCCCGCTAGGACACTCACCCGCCCTTGGCCGCTCGGGAACCGCAGCGCCACCCTCCCGCTTCATCGTGCCCCCTCTACCGCTGGCCGGGAAAGGGACAGGACGTTCGAGCCGGAAGCGCTCAGGCGCTGTGCCCGCCGGGATTTGCAGTTCCCTGCCTCTCGGGGCCCCAGGCAGCCGCCTTACTTGAGGCTCTTCAGAAACTACGACTTCCGGCGGCTCAGATGTTGCGGGGCGGGATTGGTGGCTTCAGAATCACTCTATGTTGCAGATCGGACTCTGATTGGCTATGTATATCCGTCGCTCACAGTTAAGTTCAATGGCCTCTGCAAAAGGGTGGAGCTTCGGGTGTCGGGTCCGGGAGACCGCCCCCAAAAGAAATGTCAAGGCTCGATTGGTGGAGACATGGAGAGTAGAGAAAGGAGCGTATCAGTGGTGAAGAGGGGAGATACTTCCGCTGAGATTGCCCAATCGCAGAGGTGGGGCAGTTTCTATAAAAGCTTGAGCCTCAGCCTCCTGAGTTCTTTCCGGATCAAGTACGAGGTTGGAGAGGTCGGTTTTTCTTGTTCCGTACGCCACGGTCGAGGGAGGAACCGGGCCCGGAGGGGGTTGGGGAGGTGGCCCAAACCTGCCAGCCAACCTAGCCCCCGGGTCCAGCTTCCGCCTGAGACCCATCTTGGTCCTCAGCGTTCTACACGTTTCTGCTTCCCCCTGCCCCCAGTTCCGTCGGGAAGTCGGAATTTCCAGATTTGCTTCTCTGTATAGGTAAGGCTGGGCTGGGCCTGGTTTCCCAAATTCAGTTCCGAGCCTGTGATGAATTGCTTTAATTTCTGACACCTCGTATGAAAACTGCACGCGCAGTCTGATTATTTTGCAAGACTGAGGCTTTAGGGTGCGCCCCCTTGATGGAAGGGTCTGGGGGGTGAAAACAGGTCTTGCCAAAAGTGGCAGGATTGGGCATCTGTCTGCATTTGGGCGGTTTCTGACTTTCAGGACTGTCGGTGATCCGGCTGGAGACCTTGACGTAAATCAGCATCAGTCTAAGGGCCTTGGTGCCCTGACTCGGATCCCTGGATTCAAGGTAGATCACGGGCCTTGCCCAGCTGCGCCTGGAGACCGCTGCCTTCTCCCTCTCTCTGTCTCTCTTCTTTTCTAAGGCTTCCCTTTTTGGCGGGAAGCTGGGATTTTGCGCCATTTGGGGAAAGGATTTCTTGAATCTCATTCCTAAACTGCTCCCGTAACATTGCCAAATCTAATGCTATGTCGGGTAGAATTCACAGGACCCCTTAGGTTTTATTTTTGTTACCAAGAAAGCAGGGTGAATGATTTTGGACTCTTCTGTTGCCTAGTCTCCTACCTCACCATCTACCGACACTCCTTTGCCCTTGTGCCACCTTCCATTGTACCCAACTCCAGTAATCCCACTCTATGCAGCTCCTGTAATTAGAGACCTGGGGAATCAGAACCCTCCCGTTATTCTAGACAATCTTCTTTTAACTACATCCCAAGTCTTAAGGGGGAAACAGAGCCCTTCCTACTCTACAAGTACCTGTACTTCTCCAGATTCCCTTGGCCAATCCCAGACCCTTCTTCCCTGTGCCTTTCTGTACCCAACGATACCCCAGGTTGAAAATGCTGGTCCTGCTGGAATAAGCCATAGTGGAACTTCCTATCACCCAGGATCAGGGAGAATATGCCCACTTAGGGAAGTGGCAAATGGCAAAGGCATAATCAAGAGTACATGCGCCTTTCTTAACCGATTTAGCCTAATGCAAAGACTGGGCCAATTTTCTGAAGACCCTAGTAGGTTCATGGATTTCAAGCCCTAATCCTGGCCCTTGATTTAACTTGGAAGGACGTCCAAATGGTCTTATCTACCTGCTGTACCCATGAGGAGAAGCAGAGGATATGGGCAGCAGCACAAGTGTACGCTGACCAGTTCGCCAGGGACCAGCCCAACATTTATGTTGTTTGGGACGCAGTCCCAAATCATATAAGCCCATTTGGGATTATAATTGCCTGGCGGGGGGGAAAGGCCAGGCGTCACAAGGTCCAGTGCCTATTAGAAGGAACGAGAAAGTGCATTTGGAAGCCAGTCAACTATGAAAAGGTCAAGGAAGTGACCCAAGAGGAAGAAGAAAGCCCTGTTCTCTTTCAGGGACAGCTTGTGGAGGCATTTTAGAAAATTTGCTAACAGATCTCTCTGCTCCCAAGGGTCAGTCCCTGCTGCCCCTGATATTAGGCAAAAACTCCGAAAGTTACAGTTAGGCCCACAAACTCCTAGAGGTGACCTTTGGAATATTTAATAATGGAGATCAAACTGAGGAAGAGGATAGAACTCAACATGGAAAAAGGCAGGCCAAGGCTCAAGCTAAACTGATAGCTGTTGCTGTCAGCCATGCCTTGCAACCTCAGGGCAACCCAAAGGGGGCAAGAAGGTTCAACCAACAGTCCGGAGGCGAGACCAAGGGGGAATGCTTCAAATGCAAGTCACCTGGCCGTTGGGCCCATGAGTACCAGGAGAAGCTCCCGGGCCTTGCCCAGTCTGCAAACAGACCAGTCACTGGAGATGGGACTGCCCTTGGTCCTCAAGGGGAATGGGGGCTCCTGCTCCTGAGATGGCCATGCTGGATGACTGAAGCAGCCCAGGGATTCTCGCGGCTCCCCCTGCCCCGCCCCCACAAGATGTCTGTCTCCCTTGAGCCCCTGGTGGCAGGTAAGGTCAAGTTTTTAAATTGATACAGGAGCCACTTACTCTGCCCTGATTTCTCACGCTGGGCCTCTTTCCTCTAAAAGCTGCAGTGACTGGTGTCAGTGGCAAGCCTTGTACCCTTCACTGGGGCTCTCACTTGCCATTTTGAACATGCCTTTTCAGTTGAGTGTCCTACCCTACTACTAGGGAGAGATCTTTTGGGCTCCCTCAAGGTGATATTACAGTTAGGAGGCCCCGAGCAGAGCAGCCCCTTATCTTAACCCTGGCCAAGGCAGATCAACACAAGAGCAAGGGCTTGTTCCCAGCCATATTCTACAAGCAGTGAACCCTGCAGCAAACTGGACAAAGGAGTCCCTGGGAGGACCATAAATGCCCAACCTGCAGAAACTAGCCTTAAGCCAGAAGCTGCTTACCCTAACCAGAGACAGTACCCCATTAGGTTAGAGGCAAAAAAGGGGTTACAAACCCTCATACATAAATTCTTAAAATATGGCCTCTTGGTTCCCTGTCAGTCGCAATGCAATACTCTTATTGTGTCAGTTAAGCCTAATGGGGGGATATAGGATGGTGTAAGACCTCAGCAGTAAAAGAGGCAGTAGTTCCTATACTCCCCCTTGTGGCCAATCCTTATAAGAGACTAGCCCAAGTCCTTGAAAATGCTAAATGGTTTACTTTGCTCGACCTCAAGGATGCCGCCTTTTACATCCCAGTTCATCCCTCACAATCTGTTTGCCTTCGAGTGGACTAACCCCCACTCGGGCCAGATGCAACAATACACCTGGACAACACTACCTACCACGGGTTTGGGGACAAGTCACAGTGTTTGCCCAGGCCCTAGGAAAGGAACCAAGGGAAATAGGCCTAAAAGGGGCTATGCTACAGTATGCACATGATATATTAATATGTAGCCCCACCGTGGAGACTCAAGTGAGAACATCATTGAAGTTCTTAATTTCCTTGAGGTCCAGGGTTACAGGGTCTCCCAGAAAAAGGCACAAATCTCAATGCAACAAGTTAAATACATGGGACACATTATAAACCCTGGAAGTAGACAGCTGTCGCAAGATAAAAAACGAGTATGTTAGGCCTAAGTGCCCCAAAGACGTTTCTTTGTACCTTTTTACAAAGGTAAAAAGGCAGGGTTTTGCTTACTCTGGATCCCAGGGTTTGGGCTAATGTCTAAGCTCCTATATGAAGCCATTTAAAGCCCAGATACAGAACCATTACTTTGGGATGAAGAACACAGGAAAAGGCTTTTAATAGTATCGAACAGGTCCTCATTAAAGCTCCTGCTCTGGGTCTCCTCAATTTTAAAAAGCCATTCATTTTGTATTTGGCTGAAAAGCAGGGGACCTAAAAGAAGTCCTAACCCCCTAAAAGCTCTGGAGGTCCTAAAAGAAACTAGAAGTTCCTCAGCCAATAGGCTATTTTTCCACACAACTAGATGATGTGCCCTGAGGTTGGCCTTCCTGCTTTCGGCCAGCAGCTGCCACCACTTTATCAGTGGAAGAAGCTAACAAGCTTACCTTGGACAGCCACTGGAAGTCCAGACCCCTGCCCCCCAACATCAAGTACAAAGGATTCTAGAGATGAAAGGCCACCACTGGCTAACTGGAGGCCACCGTACTAAGTACCAGGGTTTACTTCTTGACTCCCCAGAGGTAACCCTCAAAACTCCCAACACTGAGAAAAACGGAACCCTCTTACACTGTTGGTGGGAATGTAAATTGGTGCAGCCACTATGGGAAAACAGTATGGAGGTTCCTAAAACTACAGTTGCCATAGGATCCTGCAATCCCACTCCTGGGCATATACCCAGACAAAACTATAATTTGAAAAGATACATGCACCCCAGTGTTCACTGCAGCATTATTTGCAATAACCAAGACTCGGAAACAACCTAAATGTCCAGTAGAGTAGTGGATAAAGATGTAGATATATACAATGGAATACTACTCAGCCATTAAAAAGAATGAAATAATACCATTTGCAGCAACATGGATGGACCTAGAAATACTAAGCGAAGTAAGTCAGACATAACATGATATCATTTATTTGTGGAATTCAAACTACAGAAAGGATCATCTGTGAAACAAAAACACTCAAGACAGAGAAAAGACTTGTGGTTGCCTGGAGGAGGGAAGGACTAGGAGTTTGGGGTTAGTAGATGCAAACTAATAAATAGGATAAACAACAGGGTCGTATTGTATAGCACAAGAAACTGTATTCAGTATCTTGAAATAAACCATAACGGAAAAGATGGAAAAGTATATACATATAACTCAATCACTTTGCTGTACACCAGAAACTAACAACATTATAAATCAACTCTACATCAATAAAATTAAAAACTTGCCACACTCTCAACCCAACTACACTGATGCCTGCTGAAATCCCAAAGGTAATACATTCCTACCTTGACCAGGTTTATCCCTATCAGCCTGATATGACAGATCAAGACATTGACAATCCTGAGGTAGAATGGTTTACTGATGGCAGTTCATGGAAGGACGGGCTCAGGAGGGCAGAGCATCATAGAGGTGAAAATTTTGTGCAGCCCAGAAGGCCGAACTCTAACCCAAGCCTTAACCCTAGGGGAAGGAAAGATTATAAACGTATACACAGGCTCTAAATATGCCTATCTCGTTCTACATGCCAATGGAGCTATATGGAAAGAGGACTTGAATGCAAAAAACCCCCCTGTAAAGTATGGGGCTGAGATCTCACAGAGGCAGCTCAAAAACCAAACAAATCAAGTAACAGTCATTCACTGCCATGGACACCAAAAGGGAAATCTCCCAAATTATCAAAGGGAACAACAGGGCAGATGGAGAAGCAGAGAACGCAGTCCTGATACAACAAATGACATTAATCCCATCCCTTACCCCTTCTAACATGCCCAGGTATTCCTGAGGAAACCTGGGCACGAGAAAAAGGGTGAACTAAGGGAACAGAAGGCTGGTGACGCATCAAAAATTGCTTTTTCTGACCAATGGAAAATTAAAGGGCTACGTGATTTTTCTCCATCTGGGGAAGGATACTGTGTCTACAGTGGTTTTCTGGCTTTTAACGAGAAAATGACTCCCAGATGTAATCAAAGGGTTACTCGAGCCTGCGCCCTCTGTGCCACCCATAAATAAGGAGGCCATCTCAAGCCCCCCGCTTTTGTGAGCCCAGTCCAGCAACGTGGGCCTTAGCCAGGAGAGGACTGGCAAATGGATTTCACTCAGATGGCTTCTTTCCAGGGCTTCAAATATTAGTCTTTGTGGGTAGTTTTACTGGATGGGTGGAGGCCTTTCCCACTAGGACAGAAAAAACAACTGAAGTGGCTAGAGCACTTCTGAAGGAAATTATCCCTAGGTTCAGGTTGCCCTGACACCTCCAGATTGACAGTGGACCCTCAATTCATAGCAAAGTTTACACAAAATACCCTAGGAAATACTACCTTTATTTGTCCTGCAGACCTCAGTCCTCAGGAAAGGTGGAACAGACCAATCATACCCTAAAGAAAACCTTGGGTAAACTCTTGTCAGGAAATACCAGAACCTGATAATAGCAGGTGGTGCCACCTGTTGCCAGCAACTCCTAAGGGTCGGGGCAGCCCCTAAAACAACTAGGTTGAACCCCTTTGAAATGACATGGTAGGCTATTCCTCGCCCTGGACGTGGTAACCAGCCTAGAAACCCAGGCACACCTTAAATACATTATTAACCTGGGCCAGGTCCGAAGGGCTATTCAAGAATATGGAAACAGTTCAGCTCTCCCCAGATAACAGCCCCAGTTACTCCATTGTAAACCCTGGGTACTGGGTGCTCTTAAAGACCTGGAAAAATGAGTCCCCTGGTGACCAGCTACTCCCAAAGCAAGAGTCTTTATCAAGTTTTGCTAAGCAACCCTACAGCGGTTAAACTTCAGGGAGTCACTAGTTGGGTCTGTCTACCCAGAATTAAACCTGTTTCCACTGATGTGTTACAGGAACCTGAAGACCCACATCCCAGCTATTCCCGTGAACCTGCCCAAGACCTCAAATACCTCTTCAAGAAGGTGATCCCCAAGCCAAGGGACAACTGCATTGATAAGTAAACTCTCACTTTGACATTAATTTCTTTGGGGCTCTGCGGGTAACAAAAGCGAGATAAGTGACAGTAGGCTGGGAGCCCGTATTTGCTACTGGGCTCTTGTTTACTGCAGGATTTCTTTTAATGCTACTGGCATTCCGGTTGCTTCCTAAATTAGAACTCTGATTGATGTCATTATGAAGTTATCAGTTACCCTGACTTTTCTCCCCCTCCTTTGGGGATTCATGTCAGGGGAGTGAGGATCCAACGCAGTAGTAAATCTCTCAAGAATTATTGCTCAGGGAGAGAATCTGTCTCAGTGCTGGGTCTACCATCCCAATCCTCAAAGCGACGCCTATAAGCTTAAAGGACTAAGCTACACACCCAGTAATGATGACCTTGAAGTTACTCTGGCTGAAGGTCCTGCGACCCCTGCTCCTCTCAGAGTCCACATCCAGCCCTTGGCACAGCTTCCATGCCTGGACCTGACCCCTCTCGTTAGTGCATCCAGCACACAAAGCTCCCCCCATCAAAGCATATTTGTCTTCTACTCTTGTCATAAAGGTAACTCATCTTGCTGCCCACGCCAGAAGCCTGGAACTAAATTCTGCAATGCACCAGTGGTTGACATCACTGCCATTACCCCTAATTTTAATTGCGAAGACCAAACAGGCAACGCCACCCATTGGTGCCTCCAAGATCAGCTGGCCGGTGGGATGTGTGTCTCCTAGACAGGCCTGGCGCCAAGCGTCTAACACACATCTTCCCCACGTGTGGTACATGTTTTTTGCCTCTCCCAAAGCCTTCGTAAAGACTCATACACCCTTATTCAGTGGTGGGATCCTCTCCTCCAACTGTACCGGAACCCCCGCCTTGGGGGACTCTACTGAAGTGGTTTAATTCCACAACAGTACGTCAGGCATGTGCCCCTCCCAGACATCTATTCCTTTGTGGTCCAGGTGCAAACTGTCCTCTTCAAAAAACCCCAATTCCTCTTTCCCTTCCTGGGATTAGCTGTGGCCTTTCCTTGTATAGACAGTGCTCTGTTTACAGGATAATGTAACGCTAGGCCAACTGAGTAACCAAACAAACCCAGGTATTGCCATCTATAACATCACCCACGCCTGGGGCAAAAGGGCAATTGGCCTCCTTTCGCCAGGAAATGGAGCTGCCGTTGGTTTGGTGGCCCCTTGGGGAGGCTTTGTTTATCATGAAATGGTGCTCAGCAATCTTTCAGTTGCCCTGTCCTGAGTGCATCCACAGGGAATGCACTCACCAGACTCTCATTGTCTCTAAGTCCCTTGGCTAGTAAAGTGATGGCTAATAGACTGGCCTTGGACTTCCTCCAAGCCGAACAAGGAGGAGTATGTGCAGTTATCAATAAGACATGTTGCACCTACATCAATAATACTGGGCTAGTAGAAGAGGACGTCAAGAAAATGTGACCATGCCAAATGGCTTCATTCCTTCGGACAGGGTAACCCAAGCGCTGACTAGACTGCAGTTAAGGAGGTGTTACCAAGTGTGACCTGGTTCTTACCCCCTGCTTGGGCCTCTAGTTGCCATAATGCTTTTACTGAACTTTGGCCACTGTCTTTTTTTTTTTTTTTTTTTTAATTTATTTAATTTATTTATTTTTGGCTGCGTTGGGTCTTTGTTGCTGCGTGTGGGCTTTCTCTAGTTGTGGCGAGCGGGGGCTGCTCTTTGTTGCCGTGTGTGGGCTTCTCATTGCGGTGGCGTCTCTTGCTGCGGAGCACGGGCTCTAGGCGTGCGGGCTTCAGTAGTTGTGGCACACGGGCTCAGTAGTTGTGGCTCGCGGGCTCTAGAGCGCAAGCTCAGTAGTTGTGGCACACGGGCTTAATTGCTCCACAGCATGTGGGATCTTCCCGGACCAGGGCTCGAACCTGTGTCCCCTGCGCCGGCAGGCAGATTCCCAACCACTGTGCCACCAGGGAAGCCCTTGGCCCCTGCCTTTTTAATCTGCTTGTTAAGTTTGCTTCCAGGTTGCAACAGTTCCACGTCAAGATGATAGTGATGCAGGGATTCCAGCCATTCCCTGACAAAGATCCTACCGGAATAACAGCGGAAGTCACCCTGGGGCCCCTGGACAAGACAGGGCGAGAGTTCCGTGGCCCCAATTAGGTAGGGTCCACGAGCCCAGTGCCAGCCTGAAGAAGCTGCAGAAGACAGACCTCCGCCCCTTATCCTCCCAATAAAGAGTTCTTGGGGTCCACGTCACTTGGGAGATTTGAGGTAAGAGATAGGTGGCTGAGCAGCTGCAACCATTCTCCTGCTGACACTTCAAGATAAGGTACTAGCAGGAGCTTCAGGCCCTGACTGGGTGGAAGACAAAGCAACTACAGTTTCCTCATTCTTGTGGTCAAGGGGATTTTCCAGCCCAACACATCTGTTTCACAGTCTTGGTCTCTGCTGGATTCTTGGTCTCGTTGGATTCTTTCCTCAAAGGAGACATCTGTAAGTCTCTGAAGTGCTTAGCAATAAAGCAAAGGTGGTGAGTTGACTGGAGCACACGTGTCTTTATTTTCATGCCTGTTTGCACCCCAGAGGACTCCATGGGACGACTGGGTCATCCCTGGGCAGTCTCGGTTAGGGGCAGAGCATGAAAATGGAAGTTCACGCCAGTGACTTTCCACCTATTTGGACCACCTTCTCTATTTTTACCTGTAAGGATAGGTTTTCTTGTGTGCCTTTGCCTTGGGGTGGGTGGTGAACTCTTAATTCCTCTAATTCCTCACTAACAGTCCCTGAGCATTGCTTTCTTTCAATGGACAAGGCAGGCACTCCAGAAAACACAACTTTATTCACTAGGACTGGAAACAAAAGCTCTCAATCAAAACACTGACTTGAAGATTTTAGTACAGGGTGGAGTGCCCTGCCCACCCCCCTGGCTTGACCTTGCCAAGCCCAGGCCCTGTATCAGCCTGCTGAGATGGTACCCCGGTGAGCAGGCGAGGGCTGGCAGTCCTGGTTTGCCTGACATTTCTGTGGCTTCCCACATGCTATTCACTGCATTACAAAGCCACAGCCTTGGCATCCTCCAAGGTAACATGAAAGACCCTGTTGATGTTTGAACCAGGGCCTCCTGGTGGGTGGGCTGGCAGCAGGCAGCTCTGGTCCTTGGGGCACAGATGCATGATGTGATTAGCGGTGAAGCCTGCTGCCCCAGGTGTGGGCAGGAATCCTGCCTGGGCAACATGTGCAGCTGCAGACATGGCTTTCTAGGCATTTAGGCACTGTACACGTGGCGTGGGCACCGCAGCCCAGCCTGGAAGCTGGGCGTGCCCAGGAGGGGGCGGCAGAGCACCGTGGCCCGGAGGACCAGGCGCCTGGCAGTCTATACATTGTTGGGTAGCCCTCCTGTGTAGAAGTTGGTTGCTCTTCTGTGAAGGCCTTGGGGGCACGGCCCTCAGGCAGCAGCAGGTGAAGGAGGGCTGCGGACCCTCTGGCTTCCTGAAGCCTGTTTGTTGGGACTGAGGCTCTGAATGGCTGCCCAGACGAGGGAAGGGCAAGGCTCAGCCTGGGATTCCTAGAAACAGACACCCTGGGAGTGGCTGCTGGGTGGTGAAGTCAGGGGTGTGTAGACTCACTCTATCCAGTCTTCCAGAACACCCTGGTGGCCGTCCCCAGCCAGGTTCAGGGTTTGCAGCAGGAGGCCCCCCGGCCTTCCCTCTTGACATAGTCGTGCAGCTGAAAGCGAGGCTCACTGGGAGCTTTCATGCAGCGCTGCTTCAACTCCCTGTGGGGCAGGGATGACCATGGAATAGGGTAGCCTGTACCCCCAACAAGGGGACTCAGGCGCTGGGTCTGGGGGTCTTCCTGATAACTGCCAGGACTTACTTTGCTATGGCCGTGAAAGCCAAGTCCACATTGAGGCCCGTCTTGGCGCTGGTCTCCATGAACGGCAGCCCGTACTCCTGCAAACAGCGGTTGGCAACCTGGTGGGGACAGCTCAGGCCCTGCAGCCCCAGGGGCACTCTCTGGCTGCCCACCCAACCGCAGCTCACCTTGGCCAGCTTTTCCCCATCCTCCCTTTTCACCACACGCTCCTGGGCAGAGTCCACCTGGCACAGGAGTCTTGGTGAGAGTTGGCCCCAGCTCACTCCCCTGCCACCCTCCACCCTCTGTAGAGCCAGGGTAGATGAGACAAGCTGGGGTACCCACCTTGTTCCCCAGCAGCATGAGTACCACGTCATGCTGGGCGTACTCCTGGATCTCTGTCAGCCAGGCCTGTGGGGGGAGAGCTGAGGACAGGCTGGAGGCTGGAGCTCCTGACACCCCTTGCCCCCCTCCAGGACACACCCCACAGAGTGCCTGTCAGTGTCTGGCTAACAGGAGGGCCCCTGAACTAGTGCTTCCCATGTGCCCTGCAGGGGCTTTCCAACAGGTACCTTATCTAAGGAGTTGGGCTGGTGGACTAGAAGGTCACCCCGGCCCCCTTCAGCTCACTCTCAACCTGAGCCACTGTACTTGGGCCATCAGGAGCCCAGAGGGGCAGTCTTTCCCTCTCCCCACTGTCAGTAGGGTCCTCAGAACTCTCTGGGACCCTGATGCCATCTGTGCCTGAGGGAGGCTGGGGATGGGGTCAGGCCCCATCTCAGCCTGTCTCCACCACCAGGAAGGAAGCCACTGACCTGGATGCTGTCGAAGGAGGCCTTGTTGGTAACGTCATAGAGCAGCAGCAGTGCTGGGGGCAGAGGGTCAGTGAGGACACCTGCAGAGCCCACAGCAGCTCCCCATCACCCTCACCCTCACGCATCGCACCCTTCACACTTATGCCCACTCAAACCCAGGGTGCCCTCCAAGCAGAAGCCTAGGGAGTGTGGCCCCGACTCCCTGGAGCTAGGGTACGGTGCCCATGAGCTCACCATGAGCGTCTCGGTAGTAGGCATGGGTGACGCTGCGGAACCTTTCCTGGCCAGCCGTGTCCCAGATCTGCAGCAAGGGCATAGTGCAGCTGTCAGGGCTGCCCAGTCCTTCCCAGGTGCCCCCTGCCCTCAATTCCCCCTCCCCCAGTCACCTCTCACCTGCAGCTTCACCTTCATGCCATCCACATCCAGAACTTTGTTCTGAAACACAACCAGCCAGCTCCAAGGAGGGCCCAGGGCCGAGTGCACCATCCTAGGCAGCAGCTAGACCGGTGCCACCCTCCGGCGGGGGGCGGGGGGAGGCGGTGGATGGGGGGGGAGAGGCAGGCAGTGCCAGGCCAGGACTGAGCCTGGGACTGAGGGGCCCCCGGTGTGTCCCTGAATTCATTATCCCGGGCCTCAGCTGGCTCTGTCTCCAGGGCACACCTTGTTCTCGTCCGACTACCTCACTGCCCTCTACCTACAGATAAAGCTTCCCCTTGAATCCAAGTCCTGGTGTCCACCCAGCTCTCCCCCATACCTCCTACACCTCCTGCTGCTGAGCCCCTCCTGGTGACCCGTGCACAGAGGGTGCCCAGGCTGCCCCCGCTCAGTTGGCTGTCCTGATGGACTGGAAGGTTGCCGCCCTCCATGGCCAGCTTTGTCCATTCTGGGCCAGGTGGTTCTTCCTCTGCCCATCCTGGAGGGCTGACACACAGCCCCACCAGCTCCCTGCCCTGGAGGGCCCCCGGTCACCACCCACCCCAGTCACTCACTGAGTCCTGTTGCTCTGCACCCAGCCCGTCCCCTCTCTCCTTTACCCCAGCTGACCTCCTCCCCCTGGTGTCCAGCCCCGGTGACCCCCGAGCCTACTTGCCTGTTCAGCTTCACACTGCACGCCTCCTCCCTGCACTCTGCTCCTAGGTCTCAAGGCCCTGCTCCAGCCCCCTCTCCTAGGCCACCAGCACTTCTCACAGCTCTGCACACACTGCTCCTTTTGCTTAGAGCCACTTGCAGGACTTATTTGAAGTCACCCACCGTGTGACCCCAGGCCCATTACTAACACTGTGCCTCAGTTTCCCCAGCCACAAATGGGGGTAGCCAGGGTGCTCATCACGTGGCTGCCCCGATTACTTTATGAGCTACTATATGCAAAGCACTGAGAAATGAGTCTGGCCTGGTACGAGCTAAAGTGTTTGTTGTAATTTGAAAGCCTCTCTTCCCGCTCCGATGGCAGCTGCCTGAGGATAGGGCTCCATGCAGTAAGCACAGAGCCCAGAACTTGGCCTGGTACACAGTGGGTGCTCATTATGTGCTTGCTTGCTGGCTGATGATGCTCCCTAGCCAGGCCCTCCCAGTTCAGGACTAGAGCAGGGAGTGGCTCAACTCCGGTTCCTATCTGCTGGGGTGGGGACAGGAGCTGCTAACCAGCAGCTGAGGCCCCGGGCGGTGGAAACAGCACCACCTCCCTCTTCACCCAGCGCCTGCTGTCAGGGTGCTTCTGGGTCTCCAGGGAACTGGGTGCAGCCATCTGCCCCGCTGCAGGGAGGCTGGGGAGGACATCCTGCCTTCCCTGGCACCCTGAACAGGGGTGCGAACCACACAGCCTCACCACCTGCCCCAGAGCCAAGAGGGAGGTGAGAAGGGGGGAGGTGAGGCCAGAACAGGCAGAGGACTGGGCCTAAACCTCCCCCTTCTGTCACCTCAACCCTTACTTCATCCCAGAGGACTTGAGGGGCTCTGCCCCCACAGTCAGGGTAGAGAATGGCTCCCCAGACTGGAGGGAGCCCCCCCTTCCCAGTCCCCAGAAGGGGCCTCCCTGCCAGCTTTCTGCTGACTGGGTCTAATTAAAGGGTGAGAAAAATGCAAATTTGGGATTTGCTGAGAACACATCACCTCAGCACGTGGAATTTAGACTGATGCCTGAGCCCTGCAGGCCTAAGGCTGTGGCCCCCATCATTCCCCTGTGACCCCACAGGCTGCTTGGGGTGCTGGAGGGCTCTTGGGGAGTCAAGAGTACAGGGACCTCCCCCAGAAGGACCCCAGGACATAGCCCTCTAGCCGGGGGTGAGGTGGTGAGGGGGCTCCGCCAGGGAAAGCAGCCAGGTGGGAACATTTCCCGTAAGCCTCCTAACCCAAGGGCAGGGACTTCTCCCTGGCTCTGAGACCGGGTGTGTGCTTCAGTGCCACAGCCATCTGTCTGGTTCGGACTGGGCAGGCCACCTGGCACCTCAGGGCCCCTCTGTACAGTCGGGCAGCAATGCTGGCCTCCTGAGTGGACACGGGTCTTGAGTTCCCATGGGGACACCAGCATCCACCGCCCCCAATGCACAAGATACAGCCCCCAGGGTTGTGCCAACCCCAGGCACAGGGGTACCACTCTGCTTCGATTGTATACAGCCACCACCTCTCTCCAGGACCTTGAGATGTCGGGAGGCAGGCAGCTTGGTGGTTAAGGCATCCCACCTCAACCACCTTGACCGTGGGAGCCAGGTGGTCCAGCCAGGAGCTCCACCTCATGAGCCTGTCAGTGCCACAGAGATAATGGAGAACCAGCTGCCCAGGGGTGTTCTGAGCAGCTATTAGCTGGTGTTGGGGGCCCAGGGCATGGGCTGGGCCCAGTTAGTGCTCGGGACATCAGCCTCCACTCTTACCCGGAAGTCGATGCCCACAGTGGAGATGAAGGTCCCTGCCAGGAAAGCCCCATCCTTAAAGCGCACGAGTAAGCAGGTCTTCCCCACGCCTGAGTCTCCCACCAGCATGACCTGGGGCACAAAGAAAGAGCAGAGGGGACCTGGGTGCTGGCCCACCCGGAGGGGTGTCTGGTCCTCCCTGAGCTGGCCTGGTCAGATGGGCTGTGGGTGAGGGTCAGGAGTGGAGGGAGGTATCCTAAGTCTGCAGGTTCAGCAGGGCCTGGGGGAGACACAGGGCCTGGACTTCCAGCTTCCACCTCTAGAAGGTTCTGTCCCCTCTCCTGAACATTGGCCTGTCTCCATCAGTGGGGAGTGGGAGTAGCTGCCTCCATCCAGGGTGGTACCTGGACACCATGCTTGGTCTGGAAGGGGAGCATTTGGGGCTTAGTGGGGAGCAGAACCTGAGGGTTGGCCGCTGGGAGGCCTGGGTGGGGGACCTCTGTGCCAGGGGGCTTCTTCCAATCCCAGCAAGGCTCTAGAGGAATTTGCCAAGTGAGGGTCAGATCTTGACATGAGGAGAGGCTCAGACCACGTCTGTGGACAGGGAGGGGCAGTCAGGCCTCCCTCTCCTTCTCCCCTCCCCCAGCCTGTTGCCAAAGGCTCCAAAACCCAAAGATGGGCCTGCCACCCCCGCCCCCACAATTCACAAGCTTCTGCCTTGGCCTGAAGGAGGCCCCAGCATTCCCCACCAAACTGGCAAACCTCTTCTTAGTCTCGCCTCCTAAAGAGAAGAGACCAAAAGACCCTGGGGGTGAGAGAAGGCAGCATATGGGAAATGATGAGCGTGGGTGGGGGCAGGAGCATAAGGGAACAGGGAGAGGACACCTGCCAAGCTCTGACTTCCGCAGGACCCCTTGTCCGGCCATGACAGCTAGGTGGGGGGTGGGGAGGGGGAGGGGGCAGGCCCTGCCATATGTTGGGTATCCCAAACCCGGGTTTGACAGCTGTGTGTGTGTGTGTGATGCACCGCGCCAGCCATGCCAACTGCAGCTGCGGGGTTCCGCTCGAGCCAGCTCCTCGCCGAAGGTCTGCAGGGCCCTTCACCCTTTCCCCGGACCCCCTCCCCACTCGGCTCCGGCCAGACGCCACCTGCTGCGCTCGCGTGGGGCTGGGGGTGCCCGGCTCACCTTGAAGGCGACGTCGTAGAAGTCGCCGCCGCCGCCAAGCGAAGACCGGCCGGGCTGCGGGGGCCCGTTGGGAGGTGCGTCGGGGCCAGGGCGCGCAGTCCCGGGGCGCACGGGCCGGGACCCGTGGGTGGCGGGCAGTGCGGAGGTAGCGGGCGCGCTACCCCCCTTGCTCTTGGGGGTCTTTTTCCTGGACATGACAGGCGGGCTGGCGGGCGCTCAGTACGCTCCCGCTGCAGCCGCCGCGCCCCAGGACACCCTGCTCCCCGCGCCCTCGGAGCCAGACCCAGACCCTAAGCCGAAACCGTCCCGCGGCGGCTGCAGCTACCTCCCCGGCGCCCTGCTCCGCGCCGCCCCGCCCCCGCCGCCCCACAGCCCCGCAGCCACTCAGGCCCGGCCTCCCGCCGCAGCTACCAATGGCCGCTCTCGGGCGGGGCCATGCAAATGAGATGGCCTCCCCGGGGGCGGGGTCAGGAGGTCCGGGCCCTGCCCTGGGTGCTCGGGGTCCGAGCGCCTCTTTCCATTGCGGGCAGCTACCTCCCTGCCCTAGGGCCAGCGACGCCCTTCCATATCTGCATCGGGCCTGGGTGCGGGTGGGGGGCGGTGGGTGAGGGAGGGAGTACCCGGCGTCCTGTCTGTCGTTCCTCTGCTGGCTGTGCACCGCCCCGCCCGGCTCTGCCCCTTGCCCAGTGACCCCCACTGGACTGCCTCCGGGCCTGAGACGAGGACAGTGCCGTGAGACCTGAGGAACTGAGGCAGTGGACCTGCGTGGGATGGGCACCCTGGGATTCTGTCCCTTCTCCGCCGGAGATGCCACCTGGCCTGCTGCGGCACCGACCCCCTCCCTTCCAGGGCAGGAGGGTCCAGGAAGCTCCAACACTCGGGCTTGGCAAACAAACCCGGGTGCGCCCCGCCGCTTGGGGCTCAGCTGAGAGCTGGGTATCAGAGACAGGACATAGCTGCCAGGCTGAGCGGCAGGGCTGAGCCGGCCGGGCTGAGCCGGCAGGGCGCTCTACCCCGCAGCTTCTGCCTGCTGGGCTGAAGCTTCAGGATCCTTGGGGAAAGGGAAGTCACTGTCACAGACAGCAGCAGGCCCTCTGAGAGTCCCCTCCCCTGGGGTTCTGCCCTCAGGGATCTGGGAGGTGAAGGAGGTGGGAGGCCACTCTGCCAGGCTGTGGCTGTCTCCTTGGCTTTCCAGTGCTTTCAAGTGCTGATAATCCAACCCTATGCTGGTCCCTGGCGGACTCCTCTCCAGGACCTGGCACCTGCTCCCCTCCTGGACTTCCTGGGGCTCTGTCCCAGGACTCCCACCCAAGATGCTTTGGGTTTTGAGAGTGAGGCTGAGGTGGTCATGGAATCCTGGGAGTGGTGAGCAGAGATGCCCCTCTCCCAGGGCTTGGGGGCAGCAGGTGCAGACGAAGGGCAGCCCTCCTGCTCTGTCCTCCTCCGTCCTGAGACATGACAGCTGTCACTGGGAGCCTGGGCCCTTCAGAGGCCTGAGCCCTCTCAGCTGGCAGTGCCCAGAGTCCAAATAATTATAATGGGCAGAAGCTGTCTCTAGGGCTCAGAGGTCTGGGAAAACACAGATGGAAGGATGCCGCCCAACAAAGCAATTCCTCGAAAGGGCCTGGCAGGGCCCTGCATGGGAGAGGCTTTGGAAAGCTGCCCTTCACCGAGCGCCATCGTGTGCCAGGTGCATGTCATCTTTAGAACTATCCTGTGAGGTGGGTGCTGCTCTGATCCCCAGTGTTCAGATGGGAAACTGAGGCCCAGAGAGGGGAAGGGAGCTGTCCAAGGTCACCAGGCAGGAAGTCGCAGAGCCGGGATTTCTACATGGGAACTCTGGCTCCAGAGAGCATAAACTGTCCCCGGCAGGGTTTGCCCAGAGGTTCCCTGGAGACAGAGACCTATCCCTCAGGGCTCTGTCAGAGCTGGGGACCAACCTGAGGAAGCCCTCTGAGGGCCCCCTGGTGTCCTTTTCTGTCTCGCTCCTCTGGCTCCTCACTTCTTCCAGGCCAGATGCGGTTAGTGAGGCCTGCGGTGGGGGTGTTGGGTTCCCACTGCTGGGGCCCTGGGGACTCCAGGTGTCTCACTCCCAGGAGGCCAACGTCAGGGAGGTTGGCCCAGGGTAAGGGATGCCCACTGGCCCTAGCATCCTAGGCAGTGGGCTCCCTACGTCCTCCTGCCAGCTGCTGCCAGAGCATGGCCAGGGCATGGGAACCACAGAGGAGTTTGGGTGCCCTAGGGGTGGGGCGTCCTGAGTTGGGGGTGCTGCTGATAGGGTAACCAGGAAGAGAGAAGGAGGCAGGCATTCCAGAGAGAGTGGGAAGCTAGGAGGGGAGGCAAGCTGAGAGCAGAGGAGAAAGACTTGACCTTGCAACCTTTAAAATTAGGAGAGTATGTAAAAATCCAGGTCTCTCGTTTTTCTTGAAAAGAGGGAATTCTTGGTCCCTGCCTCGCAGCACCCCTTCTTGCCTTTCTTGCCTTCCCACAGTCCTCCTAATCTTTGATCATTATGTCTCTTGGTTCCTCTATTTGCCATCTGTCTCACTCTCTGGAATGTAAGCTCTCTGGGCACAGGAAGCAGCTTGTCTTGCTCACCGTCATATCCCTGGCATCTGGCTCCAGGCCGCAACAAACAGTTATTAAATTGGTGAAAGAAGTATGAGTTAGAAATGTGGGCCCCACTTCAAGAGGACACATCATTGCCAATAAGGATTTAAGGGAGAACATGCCTCAACATGCAATGAGAGTAAGACTAGTGTGATGATTAGTGAGAGCAGGGCTTTGTGGAGGAGGGGCATTTGCACTGGGCTTTGAAGATTGAGCAGGAGTCCAACAGCGGTGGAGATAGAGAAACTTGCCAGGTGGAGAGAGTGAATATGTTCAGGCTCAGAGAGCCAGTAGGTGGGCAGTTTGAGCAGAAGGAGCCAAAGTGTGGTCCAGTGGCTTGGAAGAAATGGGTGCTAATTCAACAGGTAACATAGGAGGGGGCTAGATTGTAAGGTGAATTTGAATGTTTTGCCTAGGAGCTTGGAAATTGTTCAGTGAGAAGTAGGGAGCCATGCATGGTTTCTGAGGAGAGCAATGGAGAGAAGGCACTGCTATAGGAATACAGGGAGTGGCCAGGAGGGGATGTATGGTGCAGCCTGTGGACAGGGAGATGAGTTTGAGGGGATTGCAGTAGCCCATGGGGAAGTAATGGGGATGGAGGGGACCTCCAGGAGAGACAGAATCTGCAGGCCCAGAGGGGAGGCAAGAAATAGTCAGAGCCCCTGGGGCAGAGACAGAGGGTGCTAAGATGGATTAAAGATGGCAAATTCTTTGCTACTCTTCCCAGTGAGGGGGAGGGTCTATGTCTCCTACCCTGGCAGGAGCTGTGATTGCTTTGACCAATGGAAGTGACCCTGTGCCTGTTTCTGGACCCAGACCTTCCAGATTGGCAGCTCTCCCTTCCTGTCTCCTGGAACACTCATTCTTGGAACCCAGCTGCCATACTGTGAGAAAGCCCAGGTGGCCTCATGGAGAAGCCCAGGTGGAGAGGACCCCACTTGCCATCCATGTGAGTGAAGAAGACACCCTGGCAGGTTCAATTAGAGCCGAGGTGAGCTGTCCCCACCGAGCACTGCATCCCGGCCACATTGCAGACTCTGAGCATTTGGAAATGTCCGTCACATGGCCATAGAGAATGAGAACAGGTACCCAGCAAGGGGGAGAAAAGGGACCAGTTTGGTGGGAAAGTTCAGGAAGGTAGCTTTGGCGGGATCTGGGGATGCCCATATTCTCGGGATCTTCTAATCTAGAGAGAAGACCCCCCCACAGGCCAGGCCAGGTCCCTGAAGCAGGGTTTGGAGTTGAAGTGAGCCCTGGGGCTGAGGTAGAGGTGAGGAGTGAGGTCTGTGTCCCTGGGGAGGGGGATACAGACCTACAAGCCCTCAACCTTTCTGGCATAGGGCTGGCTCTGCTGGGCAGGGGAGGGGCTACATGGTTCCATGTCCCAGCAAAGGGATGGAACAACCCCAGGCCTCACTTCTGGACCCTCACCCCAGCACCCTCTGCTGGCCCAGATTCCTGGTCCCCTCATGTCCAGGGCCTTCAGCTCCTACACTCTGCCCTCTGACTTGCCCTTCCATGTGTCTGAACCCCTTGTCCTAGAGTGACGTGTGCCATGAGTCCCCAGACACGAGAACCCTCTGGAACCTATGGCCTGGGGCAGTCTCTCTCTGGAACCCGATTTTCCAAGCCCTCCAGCTTCATGCTCACATTTCCACTCACCCACAGGGTGTGGCCCTCAAGCCAGGCAGCCTTAGACAGGAATGAGAGTCCTCCTCGACCTTCGTCCCAGGCTCTGCTTGGAGCCTCCTCCTCTGGGCAAACTTCCCGGGCTTCTCCCACCCCAGCTCTTGCTCCGCAGACACGGAACCACGTTTGCTCTCCAGTGGTTCTTGGGGGACTGCACTGCCTCCACGCCAGCCTGTGAGCTTCCTGAGTACTGTGCCCATCGTGCCCACTCCTGCCCTCACCAAGCACGGGAATGAGAGCTCCAGGACTGAGCAGGGCAGAGCGAGGCTGGACTTCAGCGTCCTTTAGCAAACGGGGAGGGGCAGAGCCCCCAAAACTTGTGCCCTCAGAGCACCTCCCAAGAAGACAGTCCTAAGGAATTCAGTTGTCTGCGATCTGAGGGCAAGGGACCCTGGCTGGGAGTGGTGCCAGAAGGCAGAGGCCCCGGCTGGGTCCCTGGCTTGCTGGCTGACCCCGGGCGTGTGGCATACACAGTCTGGGCCTGCTCCCCTCTCTGTGAAATGAGGGGGCGAGAGGAACTGATCTCCGAGGTCCCTTCCAGCTCAAACACCTTATGTTCTATGAAATCCATGTGAACGTTGCCATGGAGACATCAGAGAGGAACTGCAGCAGCACGGAATGTGACTTCCACCAGAGTTACCTGAGGAAGCGGCTCATGTCAGAGGAGCCCTCCCCCCACCGCCCCCAGAGGCCCGGGTGCACAGGGGCCACACTGAGTGTCCTGCTCCCAAGAGGACACACCTACCTGCCCCGCCCTCCCCCATGTGGCACTGAGACCCTGTAGGTAGTAAGGGGTGGGTGTCCATCCCTGCCTGAGGGGAAAAGGACCAATTGGTGGGAGGGCTGGAGCACAGGGCTGTTTCCCTGTAGGTCCACCCTCTGTCCTTGCTTCCCACAGCTGCTCAGGTACTCACACCTGAATACTCTTGGCGGTCTCAGGACATAAAACGTGCCCGCCACAGAGTGATGGGTGCCGGGGGAGGCCTCAATCTGATCCAGACTCTGCACTGAGGCCCCATGCGGGTGAGACCTCTGGACTCCAGTAGCACAGAACACCGCCAGCTGCCTCGTGGCTCCTGAGTACCACACGTGGCCTCATGGCAGGGGAGGCATCGGTGTCGGTGTAAAGGAATAAAATGAACCCTGGTGTAACCATGACAACCACTGAAGTCTGCGCACTTGGAGTGCCCCTGGAGTGGGCCAAGTGCTTCACTTGCATTGTCTTTTCTTTTCTCTTAATTATAAAAATAATATATGAGTTTTGCAGGCATGTCAACAACACAAAAGGGAAAGGCAAGAATAAAAGTCCTCATTCCCCCACCAGATCTTGTCCTTCAGGAGTAACAACTATTAGGTTTGGTAATGGCTCCTGGGTGAGTTTCCTATTGCTGCTGTGGCACAAACACAGTGGCACAAGACAACTCAAATTTATCATCCTACACTCAGAGGCCAGAAGTGTGAGATGAGTCTAATGGGACTAAAGTCAAGATGTCAGCAAGGCTGATTCCTTCTGGGGGCTCCAGGGGAGAATCCTTGTCTCTTCAGCTTCTGGTGGCCTCCAGCTTTCCTTGGCTCGTGGCCACATCACTGCAATTTCCATTTCCATAGCCACCTGGCCTTCTCTTCTTCTGCCATCAAATCTCCTTATTTATTTATTTTTTAGCCACACTGCACGGCTTGTGGGATCTTAGTTCCATGACCAGGGATTGAACCAGGCCCTCGGCAGTGAAAGTGCAGAGTCCTAACCACTGGACCGCCAGGGAATTCCCAAATCTCCTTATAAGGACATTTGTGACTACATTTATGGCCCACCTGGATAGTCCAGGATCATCCCCCATCTCAAGATCATTAATTTAATCACATGTGCAAGGCCCCTTTTGCCATGGAAGGTAATATTCACAGGTTCTGGGGATTAGGACCTGTATATCTTTGGGGTCCATTATTCAGCTGGAACAGGGCCATTCAAGTTTTCTATTTTGGGACTTTGAAACAAGGGTTCTGTGGCTGAACAGACCTAAAAGTCACTGGACTAAGGATTTCTTTTTCTATCTTTGTCCAAGTTTCTTTAGGTATCCAAATTATGTTACTAAACACATTGCATATTTATGCATAAATATGCATAAAGTACATTGAGATATGATCCTTGTTCTCTAAGAGTATAAATAAAATCATAACTATCTGATCTTTCCACATTTGATAGGATTTTCCCATTAAAAGATCTGGACTAGGGCTTTCCTGGTTGCGCAGTGGTTAAGAATCCACCTGCCAGGGACTTCTCTGGTGGTCCAGTGGTTAAGAATCCGCCTGCCAGTGCAGGGGACACAGGTTCCAGCCCTGGTCCAGGAAGATCCCACATGCCGCGGAGCAACTAAGACCGTGTGCCACAGCTACTGAGCCTGTGCTCTAGAGCCCGCAAACTACAACTACTGAGCCTGCGCCCCTAGAACCTGTGTGTCTGCAACAAGAGAAGCCACGTCAATGAGAAGCCCGCGCACCGCAACTAGAGAAAGCCTGCTCACAGCAACGAAGACCCAATGCAGCCAACAAACAAACAAACAAACAACTAATAAGAATTCGCCTGCCAATACAGGGGACACGGTTTCGATCCCTGGTTCGGGAAGATCCCACATGCCGCAGAGCGACTAAGCCCATGCACCACAACTACTGAGCCTGTGCTCTAGAGCCTGCGAGCCACAACTACTGAGCCCGAGTGCCACAACTACTGGAGCCACACTAAGTCACTAAGCGTGCCTAGAGCCCATGCTCTGCAACAAGAGAAGCCATTGCAATGAGAAGCCTGCGCACCGCAATGAAGAGTAACCCCCACTTGCTGCAACTAGAGAAAGCCTGTGCCCAGCAATGAAAACCCAACGCAGCCAAAATTAAATTAAAAAATAATAAACAAAAATCAATTAATTAATTAATTAAAAGATCTGGACTAAGTGTCTTTTCCTGGCAAGGCTCTGATATATTTTCAATTTCTTCCTTTATTGTTAGTCTATTTGGGTTTTTTATTTCTTCTTGAGTCAGTTTTTTTTTCTTTTTTTAAGAATACCACTGCAGGGCTTCCCTGGTGGCGCAGTGGTTGAGAATCTGCCTGCTAATGCAGGGGACACGGGTTCGAGCCCTGGTCTGGGAAGATCCTACATGCCGCGGGGCAACTGGGCCCGTGAGCCACAACTACTGAGCCTGCGCGTCTGGAGCCTGTGCCCCGCAACGGGAGGGGCCGCGATAGTGAAAGGCCCGCGCACCGCGATGAAGAGTGGCCCCCGCTTGCCGCAACTAGAGAAAGCCCTCGCACGAAACGAAGACCCAACACGGCCAAAAATAAACAAATAAATAAATAAATAAGTAAGTAAATAAATAAAAGTAGCTATTAATAAAAAAAATTAAAAAAAAAGAATACCACTGCAGAAACTAACACACCATTGTAAAGCAATTATACTCCAATAAAGATGTTTTAAAAAAAAAAAGAATATCACTGTATTTATTCTCATACAGGCAATTTTTCTATAACTTCAACATTTTCCTCTCGAAAATAGAACAAAAGAGTCTCAAAGCTTAGAACTGGATCACTTGGCCCTTTCTCTTCTTATCTCCTCTGAGTTCAAAATGTTTGCATCTCTTAATGGCCTGTATCCTCTTGGACCTGCAGTTGGGCTCAACACATTCAAGCCTCAGTACGATCTTCTTTGTAGTTTTAGCCTTCTTCCAGAAAATTGGCTTTGTTTGCGCACTGTAGCCACTCTGCTTCCGATCATAGCGCCTCTTTCCCTGGGCATACAGGGAATTTTTGCCCTTCTTATACTGGGTCACTTTGTGAGGCTGATGCTTTCCACACTTCTTACAGAAAGTCCTTTGGGTTTTAGGTACATTGACCATCTTTGCAGTATAGGGGTCTTCACAATGAAAACTAGAAACCTGACGTCCGCATTCCTGCATTGTTCTCTTGAGTCAGTTTTTATAGTTTATATTGTTCCAACATGTTTTTAGATAAAAAGTTACACATAATTGTCTCGTAATTTTTCACTCTCTATTTCTGTGAATAAACCTTCATTCTCAGTCTTAATGCGCTGTATTTGATTTTCATCTCTCTTTCAGCTACACTTGCCAACAGGTTTAAAAAAAAACTTAATAGCCTTGTATATTAAAAATAGCTCTTGAGGGACTTCCCTGGTGACGCAGTGGTTAAGAACTGCCTGCCAATGCAGGGGACATGGGTTCAATCCCTGCTCTGGGAAGATCCCACATGCCAAGGAGCAACTAAGCCTGTGCACCACAACTACTGAGCCTGCACTGTAGAGCCTGAGAGCCACAACTACTGAGTCCGCGTGCCACAACTACTGAAGCCCACGCGCCTAGAGCCCATGCTCCACAACAAGAGAAGCCTGCGCGCAGCAATGAAGACCCAACACAGCCAAAAATAAATAAATTAATTTTAAAAAATAGTTCTTGATTTTATTAATCAATTCTCTTTCTTTTCAAATAACTAACTTCTGTTCTTAGCTTTCTAATTTCCTTCCTTCTACTTTCTTTTGGTTTATTTTATAGTTGTTTTTCTAGAATGTCGACAGGGATGTTCAACTTATATACTATTTTGATTTTTCATGCTCATCAATTTTTAAAAAGTGGGGGACTTCCGTCGTGGTCCAGTGGCTAAGATTCCACGCTCCCAATGCAGGGGGCCTGCGTTCGATCCCTGGTCAGGGAACTAGATCCCATATGCCACAACTGAAGATCCCGCATGCTGCAACTAAGACCTGGCACAGGGCTTCCCTGGTGGTGCAGTGGTTGAGAATCTGCCTGCCAATGCAGGGGACATGGGTTCGAGCCCTGGTCTGGGAAGATCCCACATGCCGTGGAGCAACTAGGCCCGTGAGCCACAATTACTGAGCCTGCGCGGCTGGAGCCTGTGCTCTGCAACAAGAGAGGCCGCGATAATGAGACGCCCGTGCACCGCGATAAAGAGTGGCCCCCACTTGCCGCAACTAAAGAAAGCCCTCGCACAGAAACGAAGACCCAACACAGCCATAAATAAATAAATAAATAAATAAATAAATAAATAAATAAACCCAAAGTTTAAAAAAAAAAAGACCCGGCACAGCCAAATAAATTAATAAATAAATAAATATTTAAAAAAAATTTTTTTAAAGTAATGTTATCAGTTTCTCTCCATGTATCAATATAACTTTGCATCCCAGATATTTGATAAGATGTATGCTCATTACTAGTCATTTCTAATAATCTGATTTTAATTTTGAATTAAAATTATTAAAGTTAAATTCTAAAAGTTAAAAGATTTAAAAGAGGGTATTTCAATTTCTACAGGGTTAGATTTTTAAAAATCAGCTTTATTGGAGCGTAATTTATGTACACTAACATTCACCATTTTTAACTAAACAATTTGGTGAGTTTTGACAAATATATTTATTTAGGCATCACCATACTCATGCTATAAAACATTTTTGTCACCCAAAATTTCTTATGCCCCTTTGCAGTAATTCCCTCCCCCAACCCCAGCCCCTGGCTACCACTGATCTGCTTTTTGTCACTGTAAGTGGTTAGATATTTAAGAAGCAACTTTATTGAGGTCTAATTGACATCCAATAACTGCACATTTAAAAAAAATATTTAGGGCTTCCCTGGTGGCACAGTGGTTGAGAATCTGCCTGCTAATGCAGGGGACATGGGTTTGAGCCCTGGTCTGGGAAGATCCCACATGCCGCGGAGCAACCAGGCCCGTGAGCCACAACTACTGAGCCTGCGCGTCTGGAGCCTGTGCTCCGCAAAAAGAGAGACCGCGATAGTGAGAGGCCCGCACACTGCGATGAAGAGTGGCCCCCGCTTGCCACAACTAGAGAAAGCCCTCACACAGAAACGAAGACCCAACACAGCCAAAAATAAATAAATTAATTAAAAATAAAATAAAAATAACAAATGTTCAAGTACAATTGGTGTCTAAAAAAAAAAAAGAATTCCCCCACCCTTGGTATCTAATCAAGTTCCTTTCCAGCTCCCGTTGATACCTAACCAATTTCTTAGTAATTAAAAAAAAAATTATTTATTTTTATTTATTTATTTTGGCTGTGCTGGGTCTTAGTTGCGCCATGAGGGATCTTCGTTCCAGCATGCAGACTCTTAGTTGCAGCATGCAGACTTAGTTACGGCATGCATGTGGGATCTAGTTCCCTGATCAGCGATCGAACCTGGGCCCCCTGCATTGGGAGTGTGAAGTCTTACCCACTAGACCACCAGGGAAGTCCCAACTGCACATTTTTTAAGTGTACAATTTGATAAGTTTTGACATAAGTATACACCCATGAAACCATCACTGCAATTAAGATAATGACAATATCCATCACTTCCACATTTACCTTTCAATTTATCTGAGTCGTCAGGATGTCCAGCCTTGTCTGAAGATTCTCTGCGAATTGCTCTTCAGGCTTCTACTCAGGTGAGCATCCCTGGGTTAGGGTGGGTTTGGGGGAGCCCCAGCTGTGGGCTAGACTCATGATGTGGTGGAGTTAGCAGGTGAAAGGACCCAGAGCACCTCTAGGGGGCAGTGTTTCCCAAGGCCATTTTATTGCCTAATCATTTCCAGATACTTGACAAAATACTGTTACATAAACTAGAACTTGTTAACTGTGCTGTTCAAACTCTCCATATCTTTACTGAATTTTTAAAAAAATTGTCTACTTGATTTGTAAAATTCCAAGGAAGGTGTAAGAAAGCCTCCACAATGATTTTGTGAGTTTTCAACAGTTTAGCTGTGTGTGCTGATGTTCTATTTTTTGAGAATACAATGGTTCATTATATGTTCTACACAGATTATACCTTTAATTAGTGTAAAAAAAATTGGACTCTTTCCCCATTTACTATCTTTTGCTTTAGGTTCTATTTTTCTAGTATTAATACTGCCACCCCACCCTCCTGTGTCTTTATTTTTCTGTTTCTTTACTCTCAGCCTTCTGGGTTATTTGTCTTAGCTGTGCCCCTGTAAACCACATTTACCTGGATTTAGTGTGTCTTCTCATTATGAGAATCCTTGCTCTTTAACAGGGGAATTTAACTCATTTATATTTATAATGATCACCCACATGCTTGGTCTTATTTTGTGTTCTGATTAATACACTGATCCACTGTTTCCTTTTTTAATTCTTTCCTGCTTGGGCTGATCAGGTTTTCTTGTTTCTTTCCCCCCACCTCTAGTTTTCCGCTTTATTTTATGTTAATAGTTATCATTAACTATTAATAAAAATTTTTAAGTCTATATTTTATCAAGAATTAAACATATCTCTAATGTCCCACTCTCTGAATCAGACAAGATCTTTGGCACATTTTATTTCCTCTGACTCACTGGGTGGTTTGTTGAAATAGTCTACAGAATTTGATTTCCAGATAATTAATTTTTTTTTTTTTTTTTTTTTGGCTGCACTGGTGGCTTCTCTTGTTGCAGAGCACAGGCTCTAGGTGCACGGGCTTCAGTAGTTGCAGGACACAAGCTCAGTAGTTGCGGCACACAGGCCCTAGAGCATGCGGGCTTCAGTAGTTGTGGCAGAATGCAGGCTCAGTAGTTGTGGTGCAGGGGCTCAGTTGCTCCACGGCATGTGGGATCTTCCTGCACCAGGGATTGAACCCATGTCCCCTGCATTGGCAGGTGGATTCTTAACCACTGAGCCACCAGGAAAATCCAAGATAATTAATTTTCTTCTTTAAACATATGTCTTTCCTGGGGACTTCCTTGGTGGTCCAGTGGTTAAGACTGTGTGCTTCCAATGAGGGGGTACAGGTTCAATCCCTGGTCAGGGAACTAAGGTACCACATGCCGTGTGGCAAAAAAAAAAGTATATATATTTATGTCTGTTCTATTTTAGAAATCCTTTCCAAACAATTGCATTTACTCCACAACCACCTTCAAACCATCATTTAGATAATTAATCTGTTTTGCTCATTTTGCATCACTGTCTCTCTTTTTTTAAAAAATAAATTTATTTATTTGGCTGCGATGGGTCTTAGTTGCGGCATACAGGATCTTTCGTTGCAGTGTGCAGGTGCATGGGCTTCTGTAGTTGCAGCACACAGGCTCTAGAGTGTGTGGGCTCAGTAGTTGTGGTGCGGGGGCTTAGTTGCCCCACAGCATGTGGGATCTTAGCTCCCTGACCAGGGATCAAACCTGTGTCCCCTGCATTGGAAGGCAGATTCTTAACCACTGGACCACCAGGGAAGTCCCTACATCACTGCCTCTTATGAGTTTATCTTCCCTCATCTTGAGTCCTTGAATCTTATCAGTTTGTCATTGACTGGAATTAAAAGCTTAGGTTTGGAAAGTAATCTCTGTCCTTTCACTTACCTGCTGTGTGACCAGGCAAATTTTTTAACCTCTCTGTGCCTTAGTTACCTCATTTAATAAAGGGAATAATAATAGAATCCACCTCGCAGAGTTGGGAAGAGTCAATGGAATAAGGCAATGAATGAATGGGTGAAGAATTGAAGGATGTGGGTTTCCTCCCTCCAATCTCTTAAGAAGTTCTCACCAGTAATCCTTTCACTCCTTGTGCACACACTCTTTTTCTTTCTCTGTGGTCTGCTTCTCCCTCTCTGTTGACACTTTTCCCTTAGCCTGGAAAGTGGTTCAAGTCTCTCCCATGTTAAGAAAAAACTTTCGGGACTTCCCTGGTGGTCCAGTGGCTAAGACTCCACGCTCCCAATGCAGGGGGCCTGGGTTCGATCCCTGGTCAGGGAACTAGATCCCACATGCTGCAACTAAGAGTTCGCATGGGGGCTTCCCTGGTGGCGCAGTAGTTGAGAATCTGCCTGCCAATGCAGGGGACACGGGTTCGAGCCCTGGTCTGGGAGGATCTCACATGCCGCGGAGCGACTAGGCCCGTGAGCCACAGTTGCTGAGCCTGCGCGTCTGGAGCCTGTGCTCCGCAGCAAGAGAGGCCGCGATAGTGAGGCCCACGCACCGCAATGAAGAGTGGCCCCCACTTGCTGCAACTAGAGAAAGCCCTCGCACAGAAACGAAGACCCAACACAGCCATAAATAAATAAATAAATTAATTAATTAAATAAATTTAAAAAAAAAGAGTTCGCATGCCGCAACTAAGTCCCAGCACAGCCAAATAAATACATAAATAAAAATATTTTTAAAAATATATTTAAAAAAAGAAAAAAACTTTTGCCATTGCTGTGTCCCACTCTTGTCCCTTGACTCTCTTTTCTTTCATGTCTAATCTTCTAGAAACAGTGAAACAAGCCATGTCTACACCCTCTCACTTGCTACCAACCTGCTGGCATATGTCTTCCTACCAGCCCCTCCACTCAACGTGCCCTCAGTAAAGGTCACTGGTGAACACCATGCCTTCAGTTTCGTGCAGCAACATGGCAGGGTGGAGGCACAGGTTGACCCTGAGGAGTGCTGTCCAGTAGGGGTATTGACAAACTGCGGGACAAATGCTTGGCTTGCAGTAGATAGCTCATAAATGTGTCCCCTGAATGGCTGTGATGTGAATGAGCATGAGATAGGGGCTGGGGAGGCTTCCTGGAGGAGGAGGCACCTCAGCTGAGTCTGCATGGGGGTGGGATGGGAAAGCATTCCAAGCAAAGGGAAGAACATGTGGAAAGTCCAGGAGGTGTGAGGCTGTAGAGAGTTCTGGAAGCCCCAAGTGGAGGTACATGTGGGCCTGTGCAGTATGCGGGGTGGTCAGGGAGGGACTCCCAGCTGCACCTGCCCAGCCCCTCTCTGTTCCTGTAGCCCAAGCCCCTGTTGACTTCTCCCCTGTAGCTGTTCCCTCAACTTCCACACACTGTGCCTCAGTTTCCTTCTACTTCTCTGGCTGTCTCACTTAGACTCCCCTTAAGGTCTCCCTCCTCCCCAACTCTAGGTTGGGGTTCCCTGCCTCTGGATTCTTCCACCTGTCCCAGGTACGCTCACCAACCCCCTTCCAGCTTCACACCCCACCTCCAGCTATGCTCTGGGTACCTTCTCAAGTGGCCCCAGCACCATCTGTCCAAAACCCCCTCCTCACCTTTCCCTCCACATCTCTCCTTCCCTGGGACATCCTCCCATCCCCCATTTTCCCCCAGCAAACAGTTTCTCCACCCATTCTGGCTCCCAACCGCCAGGCAGGGCATCATCTGAGCCTCCTCCTTCTCCCATTTCCCCCACAACCAGTCCTGAGACTGTTTCCCACTTGGGCCTCCTGCTCCTTCCCCCTCCCCTTGTCTCATCCCATCAACCCCACCTTGGCTTAGCCCCCATGCCAGTGTTTCCAAACTGGGTTCCCAAGCACTCCCTCTGTGATTCTGTGTAAAAAGGTTCATGAGTCCCAAAAGGTTTGCAGGCTTCATAATCCCTCCCTGTTAGGATGGAAGTTCCTCCTCATGTCTTACTTAAGTCCCTCCCCCAAACTGCTCCAAGATACTGATTTGGAGACAAAGGGGGTTGTGAGAACTGAGTCTTGAGAATGGACCACAGCTGCTGGAGCAGGACCATCCCCTTCCCCTACCCCAGGCCACAGGCTGGAGATCCTCTGTCTGCTCCTGGGTCGTTTGACCTGTGAGACATGGCAGGCTGTTCCCTGTTCATCCCTGGCCCGTGCCTGTGCTGGGGAACTGTTCTTCTTTGGGTCTTTCCTGGGAGCTGACTCTGAGCTGATGTGATCTTCCCCCAGCCCTAAAACGTAGGTTTACTATTCTCATTACCCAGATGAGAAAGGGAGGCATCTGGGTACTGCTTCATGCCCAGGTGAATAGCAGAGCTTCAGTGTGCCCCACAGTGGTCCTGCTTGGACTCCCCCAGCAAGTGGCAGCAGGACATGGCCCAGCACCTATGGGTTTAGTTGAGGTTTCCAACTAGCTTAAGCAGAGACAGAGCACAGAGAGGAAGCTGGGAAGTCTCAGGATGCAGCCTGATACCAAGTCTCCAGACAGTGGTACAGAGGCCTTGCTCACATGGGGGTCTGGGGACCCCCTCCCTGTGACCACTCTGTCCAGGCTCTGGGGGAGGGACTCAACTGACCAGCTTGGGTCAGGTATCCACTCGTGGCCCAATGGTCGAACAATTTTATTATTTCTTCATTATTTTAAAAGTTGAGATATAATTCACATACCATAAAATTCACCCTTTTAGGAGTACAATTCAGTGATTTTAGTATATTTACAAGGCTGTGCAATCATCACCACTATCTAATTCCAGAAGATTCTCATCATCCCCAAAAGGAACCCCACACCCATTAGCAGTCACTACCCATTCCCCCTCCCTCCAGCCCCAGGAGCCACTAATATACTTGTCTTTATGGATTTGCCTGTTTTGGACATTTTTAAATAAAGGGAATCATATAATATGTGGTCCTTTTTGTCTAGCTTCTAGCATGTTTTCAGGGTTCATCCATGTTGTTCGGCTTGGATTCTTCCCACCACGTGCGTTAGTTTCGTAATTAAATCCTGAGCACACAGAGGAACAAAATCTCCCTTGGCAGAGTCACAGCACGGCGTACATCGCGCCGTGAAAAGAAAGAGCGGGCAAACTGCGGCCGGAGCGGTAGGACGCGGGCTTCCAGGCTCGCAGAGCGCAGCCTCATGCCCAGCGGCCGGCGGGAGGCCGGGATGCTGAACTTCACCGCCCAGGTGAGGCCCAACTTGGGCGTCACCACCGTGACAGCGAGAGCTAGCCGCCACTCCTCGCCGGCGCCCTGGTAACTCCACGAGAGGAGGCGATGCGCATATAGTGAGTGCCTACTGTGTGCCAGGCGTTCTGGAAACCGCGGTGGCGGAGATGGACAGAGGCGCTGGGAGTGCATGAGCGCGCGTTAACGGTCGCTCGGAGGTACCGTCTGGTGTTTTCAGTGTTGTGACTGCTCTGGCGCTGAGTGAGGTCTGGGAGGCGCACACGCGGCGTGGAGGTGGAAGAGCGCAGACCTAGGCCGCCGCTCCCTGGGGAGCAGAGCCCGAGGCCCGGCCCACTGCTTGGTGCGAAGGGAGGAGCTCCAGACGCCCCGCCCATCTAGCCCCGCCCCACCGGCCCCCACGCTGCAGAACGAAAGGCGGAGCTTTGGGGCGCTCCGCCCTGGCGCTCGCCCCTCGCCGCGCCCAACAGGGCCGAGCAGGGGGCGGGGCCTAAGGGCGCCCCCGCCCCGCGCCGCGCCGGGAGGAGGAGGAGCCGGCGGCCGGCCCGCACTGCAGCGCCAGCGCGCGAGCGGACGGCCGTGGACCCAGAGCCGGGCTAGGGTGCCGAGCGGGCGTCGCGCAGGCAGACAGGCCGCGGCCGCCGCCAGATCCCCCTCCCGTGCCCAGCCATGCCGTGCGCGGGCCCAGCCTGAGCCGAGGCCTCCGAGGCCGGGCGGGCTCGGGGCCTCGGGACCGGGCCGGGGCCATGCTTGCGCTGCCCTGACGATGCCGCCCGCCGCGCCCGCCCGCCTGGCGCTCGCCTTGGGCCTGGGCCTGTGGCTCGGGGCGCTGGCGGGGGTCCCCGGGCGCGGCTGCGGACCGTGCGCGCCCCCCTGCCTCTGCGGCCCGGCGCCCGGCGCCGCCTGCCGCGTCAACTGCTCCGGCCGCGGACTGCGGACGCTCGGGCCCGCGCTGCGCATCCCCGTGGACGCCACAGCGCTGTGAGTAACCCGCCGCTCGCGACGCGGGCCGGGCGGTTGCCATGGCGCCCGGCGGGCGCAAGGACTGGCGGCGGCCGGGGCCCGGCGGGGCGCGGGGCGCCTGCACCCTTCGGGGAGAGGCCGGCCGGGCAGGCCGCTGGCCTGGCGGGCCTCACAGGGCGTGGGCGCGTCCCCGGCCTCTAGAAGGGGAAACGGAGTGCGGGCCAGGCCTCTCCCAGGGCGAGGCTCCAGCGCAGTGAGGTCGGCCCGACTAAATAAGGAAAACCTGGGACCGGGGCCGGCTCTCAGCCCGCCTGGCTTCAGCCAGAGGGAAATAGGAAAATACCGGATTCTGTGCAGGCGGAGACATCGCACCACCCGGTGGGGCTCCGCTAACGCCAGCTGACTGGGGGCCTGTAGCATCGTGCGGAGGCGGGGCGGGAAGGTCTCTGAAAAACACTTAAACGCTAATTAGAGACTAATAGGATGCGGCTTGGCCTGGGGGCATACCCAGCACTTGGGAGCCCAGGAGTAGGAAGCTAGGAGGTGGAGAGCTCTATCTGGGATGACAGGGAAGGCTCTCCGGAGGGGGTGGACAAGAATTTGATGGATGTGTAAGAATTGGCCTGTTACTTGAGGGGCAGGAAGGTGGGTTTAGGGGAAGGGAGGAGGGAACCATGTGTGCAAAGGCCTGGAGGCTGGACTTGGTCGAACGTGGGTGTAGGGGTACACCTCCAGTGTGGCAACTGTGTGGGGGAAGGGGTAGTGTGAGGGAGTGGGAGCAGGATGGGTGGTGGGCTGGCGTCATGAAGGGCCTCATTTGTGCAGTTTAGCGTTCTGATGTTATCCTGGCAACAGTAGAGGTGTAGCATGGCCATGAAGGGGTTTAAAACGCCGAAAAGCCATTGTCAGGTTTGCATTTTGGCAGAAATAATAACAGGCAGTCTTTATGGAGAGCTTGCCTCCAGCCCGGCCCTGTGCCAAGCTCTGGTTGTGAATTGTCACACATAACCCTCATCCTAACCCTCTGAGGTGAGGTACAGTGAAGATGCCCATTTTACAGATGAGAAAACAGCCCAGAGGTGATGGTGATGTGATTTGTCCAAGCACAAGTAGCAAGTAACAGCCAGTACATGGCAGAGGCAGGGTTTGACTGTGAGGAGCTGAGGGTTGGATTGAAAGGGATTCAGGGGACTGAGATTTTCAGATGGTTGTCCCCAGAGATGGGGACAGGCTCAGGGCCTGCTTATCCACATCCCTCCAGCCCCGTTTGGGTACTTCCAGACACCTAAGCCAGGACTCCATCACTCCCTGGCTGCATGCTGGAATCCCTTGGTGGGAGTTTAACATTCCCAGGCTTATTAAACCTGGGATTTGGTTTTGTAATGTTCCCTGGGTGACTCCAGTGTGTGGCCACCTTTTATCAGGGGGACCCTCATGGTCAGTGTTCAGATGAGTTTGGATGTTGGCGGGTGGGGCAGGGGTGGGTGCTTCTCCTGGACGGGTCTTCCTTGGGGCTTTGCTGGGGGTTGGGGCTGGGGGTTGGGGGCAACCAGGTTCTCCAGCGGCAGCGGCTGGGAGCTATGGGGCCATGCTGTCATCTTGCTCCCTGCCAGCTTAAGTGTTTGCCATCACGGCTGTCTCTGTGGAGGTGGGCTTCCGGCCTGCAGCCAGTGACCACACAGTCGTTTTGGATCCACCCCACTCCTTGTTTCTCAATGCTGTGAATAAGGTTACATACGTCTCTCGTGGGCTGAGAGCTGCTGGGGGGTCAGGCCCCAGCTCCTGCTGGTTATTCCCGCTTCCTCATCACCTGGCGGCGTGCTGGCCTCCAGGAGCTGTCCAGGAAATAAACGGTACTGGTAGCTTGGCCAGGGGCCTGCAGCAGGGTGCAGGCTCCCAGGCATAGCAACAGAGCCTGAGCCTGTTGCCTTGCATGTGTCCCCTTAGGCTCTGGTCTTGGGTTTTGGAGGTCCAGGGAGCTGGTGGCCTGGCCTGAGCCGGCAGGATTCCCAGGGTTGCTGACCCTGCAGCATGCGATGATGGAACTCTGGGAGGAGGGGGATGGGGAATAGAGGAGACTTCATGTTCTTGTTGACACTCTGAAGCTGCCTCTGGGAGATTTCCAGAGGACTGGGTGCAAAATGGTAAACTGGGCCCTTGGGTGCAAATGTTAAGGCCCCCTCACCCCAGTCCCTCAGGCCACCATCTGTGCTCTGTGGGCTGCCCCAGCCATTCTGCCTGTCCACCCTGCAAACCCCCTCCTCAGGGAGCAGGAGATGGGTGAGCCTTCTCTTCTCCAAGGGAGCAGGGCTGAGCTCAGAGATGCCAGGGAGCCTCCCGGGTGAGGGTGTGCGTGTCCAGGGGCCCCAGTACCCCTGCCCCCTGGGTGTCACCAGCAGCCTCCTCTAGCGGGCTCAGGCCTGGCGTCTCTGTCATCAGTGTCTCGCAGCCACCCCTCCATTTGAGACTCCTTGGCCAGCCTGAGGTGCGGTAGGACAGCTGTGTCCAGACTTGGGTGGGAGGACAGGGGCTGGCTGGTGGGGGATTCGGGGCCCCTGGGCCTCGGCATGCAGGATGGCCCAGGGTTCTGAGACCGCAGCCTTTCTTGGGTTAAGTGATGCTGCTGGGAAATGACAGCCTGAAAAAGATGACGTTACTCAGTAAAATCTTGTTGCTCTCCTATTTTTAAAGCTTTTATCCTGGAGAGTTTGAACATACACAAAAGTGGGAGGAATAGTGTGATGAACCTCATGGACCCACTGCCCTGTGGCCTGGCCTGCCCCTCCACACCTCCACCCCACCCCACCCCATTTTGGAAGCAAATTCCAGCCATCCTACTTTTGATCTGTAAGCATTTTGGAATGTATGGTGACACCTCGATCACACCTAAAACAGTGCATAATTCCCTGATAACTTTGCATGTCCAGTGTGTTCAAATTTGTGGTTGTCTCAGTTTTTTTAGTAGATTGAATTAGGACCCAAGTAAGGTCCACGCAGTGGCAGTGCGGTTAGTTGATGTCTTTTAAATCTCTGTGGATGTGTAGGCTTTCCTTCCATCAGTTTCCTCTTGTGCGATTTATTGAAGAAACCGGCTCTGACGGCACCTGGCTTTTGGATTGTGTCTCTGTGTGTCCCTCTGCCCTTGGTGTTCTTCCTGTACATTGATGGTCGGGTCCAGAGCTGTGTTGTATGGTGAGCCACATTTCAAGTGCTCGAGCCACAGAGCCAGTGGGCTACCGTGTTGGACGGGACGGCATAGAGAGTTCTAGATGTGACAACACTGCTCCAGGTGCTGTCAATCATTTTCAGGTGTGGTTGCTTTTGGCCGACAGCTTTTCATTTGATGTGAGCTGCTAATTTTGGCCAGGGGCCCAAAGTGGGCCTCGTACTGTCTTGTGAATGTTTGGGTCTAGGGCTAGGCTCAGAGCAGGGACTCAATAGGCACTTGGTTCGCTGATTAAAATTTTGGGGCCTTAGGGTCTTCCATTGGCTGGGGGCACCCAGGGCCTTGCCCTTCCTCGCCTGTGCCCCTAAATAATAGGGGAGTCTCTGGGAGACTCAGCCCCCGGGGCCTGCATAGGACATGGGTGTGAGGGAAAGTGGACATCGGGGAATAGACCCCTGGGCTTGGCGTGGGCCTGGCGTGTGTGTAATGTGTTAGACTGCAGGTGTCATGCACGTGGCTGCCTTGAGGGCTGGCGGGGCAGCGGAGGGGCCTGTCTCTGAGCCCTCACCAGAGGGAGGGCCTGGCTGCTGTGTGCCTGGCCCTGTGCCAGGGGTCTCCAAGGCCCACGTCTCAGGCTTTTATGACAGCGGAGCCAGTGTTAAACCAAAAGACAGATGATGGGGAGGAGGCCGTTTCGGAGGGGCTGCCTGGAAGGATCCCCAGTGTAGGTGACATCGAAGCCAAGACTCAGTGCTCACGCAGGAGTCACGCAGAGGCTGGGAGAGAGCGTCCCAGATAGAGGGGACAGCCTGGTAGAGTCTCAGAGGTGCCAGGTGATGGAGGGGTGGGAGGTGGGGACTCTATCAAGAGAGCAGGGGGGCAGCTGCTCCCCCATTGAAGGACCCAGGAGAGAAGCGTCATGATTGGCATCTTCTAGAAAGAACACTAGCTGGGGCGTGGAGACAGTGGGTTACAGGAGGCCCTGGGTGTCCTGCGTACCGAGCTGGTCTCACCCTCACATTCCCTGAGCTGCATATGATAGCTGGCACTTGGAAATGCAGACTAAGTGCACATGTAACATTAGTTTTGTGGTAAGACACAGACTGCAGATTTGTCTGAACTGTGGACAAGAGGGCACACACTGCCTTCTGTATGAGGTCCCCTGGCAGGTCAGGCAGGTGAATGGGGAGGCTTCAGCTTCATCTGTGACACCTGGGGACATGAAGGGACCAACACCAGAGCATTCCCAGTGCCAGTAACCCTCAGGAGCCAGGCAGTAGCTGGGAGCAGTGAGGACAGCCACCATCCAGGAGGGTGAACACACCTGCAAAACGACTGCAGGGTGGGGAAAACATATGCAAACCATCTATCTGATGAAGGACTTGTAGCTAGAATACATAAAAACCCTTATGACTCAATGCTAAAAAATGGGCAAAGGATCTGAACAGACCAATCTCCAAAGGAGATACACAAATGACCAATAAGCACATGAAAAGATGCTCAGTGTCTAGCTTTCAGGGAAATGCAAATCAAAATTACGGTGAGATACCATTTCACACCCACTGGGATGGCTGTCACCAAAAGACAGACAATAAGGAGTGTTGGTGAGAACGTGGAGAAATTGGAATCCTCTTGCACGGCTGGTGGGGATGTAGGATGGGGCGGCACTTTGGAAAACAGTATGGCAGCTCCTCAGAAGATTAAGCTAAGCGTAGATTTAGCATAGGGCCCAGCCATTCTCCTCCCAGGTGTATGTACACCCAAGAGACACGAAACCTACGTCCACACAAAAACTTGTACACAAGTGTCCATAGCAGCATTATTCATAGTACCTGGAAGGTGGAAACAACTCAAGTGTCTATCGAGATGAATAGATACACAGAATGTGGTCTGTTCATGAAATATTATTCAGCCATGAAAAAGAATGAAGTACTGATACATGCTACAACATGGATGAGCCTTGAAAACATGTTCAGTGAAAGAAGCCAGACACAAAAAGCCACATGTTGCATGATTGCACTGATAAGAAATGTCCAGAACAGGCCAATCCATGTAGGCACAAGCAGACTAGTGTCTACAGCTGGGATGGGGGATGGGGGTGGGGGATTGTGGGCAAGCATTGTGGGGTTTCTGTTTGGGGGGATGAAAATGTTCTGGAATTAGATGGTGGTGGTGGTTGCACAACCTTGAGAATATACTAAAAACCACTGAATTGTAAACTTTAGAAGGGTGAGCTTTATAGTATGTGAATTATAAAACAAATCTCTGGAGAAAATATCCCAGGGGTGCACCCCGCTTCCGCAGCCACCTTGTCTTCTCCACGGTTGCCATGAGTGGGGACTCTATGCTGAGCCCTTTTCTTGTGATGTGTTGCCCCAATGCAGTTGGGTTAGAACCACACTTGGTTCCATTTTACAGACCAGGAAACTGAGGCTCCCAGAGGTTGGGTCACGTGGCTGGTAGGTTGTGGCAGAGAGGTTATTTCATCAGCACGCTCTGGGACATATCCCTGGAACTGCATTCGGGGGCCTGGGGTACAGCACCAGTGACCTGCTTCGTCAGCAGACAGAGGTGACAGTGGGGGCATCCCTGAGTGCGGCTGGGGTATGTTTGAATGGGACCAGGTGGGCTCTGGACTCAGGCCCCAGCTGCTTGCCTGGCCCTGCCCTCCCCAGCCCTTCCCACCAGCTCCCTCCTTGAAATTCCCTTGGCTGTCCCTGCTCTAGTCCTCCCCACTGACTTTCTATTTGGTTCCAGGAGGGAGGCAAGGAACACAGGAGTAGGGGACTTAGGCTCTGGGTCAGACCTGGTTCACATCCCAGCTCCTCCGCTTCCTATGTGACCTTGGCTGAGTCACTCGGCCTCTCTGAGTTTCAGTTGCCTCACCTGCAAAATGTGTACCATGAGTGGATGAACCTTATGTGGTTGTGGGGCCTCAGAGGTGAGGGTGTGTGGTGCACCCACGGGACTTGGTTGATGGTGGCCACAATAGTCATAACTGTTGCCAGAGTGGCCCCCCCCAGTCCGTTCTCTGTGTTCTCAGAGCCCATTACCTTATACCCAAGCACTGAGTTGGGCCCCTAGGACCTGCCCTGCCTCAGAGCAGACAAAAAGCCTGAGGAGAGGTGCCCCTGAGCTGGTGCACATGTGCCCGTGACTGTGTTGCTCAGACCAAATGCTGCAGCAGATGGGAAACGCACAGATGAGCCTTGGGCAGGCAGGCTCCTACACACCCCTCAGCACCCAGTCCAGGAGGCCCCATGTCCAGAAGCCTTCCTGTCTCCTCTGGTCTGGCCTCAGAGGTGCCTTCAATGCAAAGCCAGGTGGCTGTTGGGATGTATCATGCCTGGCATGTTTCTCTTGTGTTTTTATCTGTTTTATGCATTTGTGTGTTCGATGCCTTCATGTGTGGATGTGTAACATGGTGAAGTTATGAGGCATAAACAGCGCTGTGAGCTCTCGTGTACACCTTGTTCTGTGCCCTGAGCTGATGAGGCACCATTGGAATCTGCGCACACTCGAGCTGCTCAATGCTCCCCATGGCTGCCCCGCTCACCGCAGCCCTCGTGTTGTCCCTTGAGGAGCTGACCGATGCTGGCGCTTTCGGGGCAGGTGTGCCCAGCGTGCGCAGACTCGGTCTCCCTTTCCCGGATCTCTGCAGGCCCGTCCTGTGGCTTCCGTCTCGGAGGTTAGGTTCGGTCTCCTCTCCGGCTGCTCTGCCGTCTTGTGACAGCTGGTCGGGTGGCGGTGCCACCGCCTTCGCCCCCCACCCGGGGGGCCTGTGCCGTGTGGGGACCCTGGCTCCCAAGGGGGACCCCGGCTGGGGTTTGGTTTCAAGTGAGGAAGCCATTTTGGACGAGACACACATTTTCCTTTCCGGAGCACTCTGCGGTGGCCAGCGCCACAACGGGAACCCAGCCGGGCCCAGCCCACCGAGTGCTGGAATGAAAACACCCCGCTCTGGCCGCGCTGTCTGGTGTGGCGGCCGCCGCCTGGGATGGGTGCGCTGGGGCTCACTCTCCGTGCTGGCCGGCCAGGCCGCGTGCCTTCAATCTCGCTGCCGGGCAATCGCAGCTGGAAAATGCGGCTCACGTCCTTTCTTCCCGGAACACCTCGTTCTTTATGGCTTGGCAGCTGTCTCTGCCGAAGGGCCCGGTGGTACCCAGCCGCCCGTACCAGGGAGGGGGCTACGTTTGGGGGCCACCGTGGGCAGGGCTCTTTCTCCCTCTGAGGTGCCCATGGGCCCAGGCCTGGCAAAGTGTGTCCCCAGTTCTAGCAGGCCTGGAGTCCACTCTGGGATCCTATGGGGCTGCCCTGGAAAGGGCTCTGTCCTGAGGCGGGGCAGAAGCCAGCCTTGCCTTTTGGCTGAGGTGAGGAATGAGGGCCAGTGCTCTGGGCAAGGCTAAAAGCACCTGGGACCTCCAGATCCTGCACCTCTAAACTGAGCCCTGTAGCCCAGTGGCCGTGCCCAGCGGCCGACTGGGTGACGGGATTGCTGGCCACGCTGGATGATGCTTCTGCCCCTGGAATTTTGGAGGCCATGTGCCGGCTCCCAGGCCAGGATGGGGAGAGCCCCGGCTACCTTTCTCCCTCACTGTGCGGACTCTCGGGAGTGACCACAGGGTGAGGAGGGCAGCCTCCTGGAGCCTCAGCATTTCCATCTGTAGAAGGGGTCGGCGCAGCCCCTGCCCTGGCTGGCTGTGATGGGCCAGAGTGCAGAGGGACATCCCAGCTGAAGGCAGCACCTGGGTGCCAGCGTCCCTGGGTACTGGTCCTTTTCTTCCCCTTGCCCTGAAGAGTGGCCCCCAATCCCCAGGTGCAGGTGGAGGGGCAAGCTGGGCCCTCTCCTGGGAGGGTCCCCTCTTTCTCAGCCCCTTGCCACCCCCCCACCCCGGTCTTATTAATGCCCTGACGGCAGCTGCCTCTTTGTAGGCTGATCTGGGAAGGCCCCTCTTCGGGGCTCCCTTCCTTGTCCCGGCCTGTGGTTCCAGGGGGTTCCTGGGCAGGGGATGTCACCACACCAGACGCCTGTGTCTCATCCTGGTGACGATTCAGTTGTGGGATGACCACGCCTGGTGAGGGAGCCCATAACATGCTCAGGGAAACACAGGCCACCTCCTATTCCGACGCCCTGGGACAAGGCGCCAGGGGGCTCTCGCAGGCCTTTCCCTGTCTTTGAGGTCCAGACCCCCCTTCTCTGGGCCCTAGTTTGGCGCCAGATGGAGGTGGGTGGCTCAGGCTGGCCCCTCCATGCCCCTTGCGCCAAGAGCCTGCCCCCTGCCCACCCCTGCAGCTCACCCTCTCCGCATGTTTTTCTTCAGATCGGCTCTCTCTCCAAAACTTGAATTCATTAATTTAAACATCATCATTTCCGCCCCTGGAAGCCAGCCTCTCTCACCATAAATAGAAGGGAATGAAGACAGAGTGAGGTTACTAGACTCAAACTGACCCACCCCGTCCCGCTGCCAAAAGGAGCTGTTACCGCGGCGTTGAGTGGGGGCACTGGGAGCCGAGCGTGTGGGTGGGGTCTGGACCAGCCTGTGGGGTCCCAGGGCGCCGGGACCAGCCTGTGGCCTCTCATCCCTTCTGCCTCAACCTGGCTCCTGAGGGGATGTGTTGGGGGTCCCCCGTGGCTGGGCTGAAGGAAGCCTGTTTCCCTGGAGCCCTGGGGCCTCCATGGAGAGGACAGGGCAGCTGAGGCTGCATTTCTGGAAGCCCAGAGAGAGCGGGAAGCAGGAGCCCTGGGCCTCGGATGGGGAGTGGGGGGCCTTCTCCTGCTGCAACTCTGTCCTGTCCTGCCAGAGGGAGGAGGCAGCTGCTGGCTCGGGCAGAGTGGTTACGTAACATCTGCAGGCGGCCCCTCCGGAGCCCATTCCCCCCCAAGCCCTGTTTCCAGCGTGGCGGCCAGCGCCGGGTGGGGTGCTGGGCTGGGGCCTGGTGCTCGCCTCCACTGCTGACCATATGCGTCTGGAATGTGCAGATGTTTCCTTGGGGGCTCCGGCTGGCCCCCAGACCTCGCCTGGCATCTGGACTGGGGAGTAGGCACCCTGGCCACTCCCCTGCCTTGACAGAGAAGGAAACTGAGGCTGCTCGGGGCTGCAGGGCAGGGTCCTGGCTTATCTGTGGCCTCTGTTTCCTCAGCTCTAGGAGGCACTGCCCTTGGAGCCACCCAGGGCTCAAAAACGACCCTCTCCTTGGCCTCCACCTTACACACCTCTTCCCACTCAGGTTTATCTAACAGCCCCCTCCCCATCTCTCCCTGCTGGGCCCTGAGACACCCTTCCCTGCCCCTCTGCGAGAACTAGGATGTGAGCAGGGGCTGGATGCAGGGGCTGAGCCCTGTGTGGGGAGGACAGGGGGAGCCACCATTGTCCACAGGATGGGGGGCCCCTTAGCACCTTCCGCTGGACACCTCCAGCTTGGTGGTGGAAGCAGAGGTTCTCCCCCACCCCCAGCTCCTGCTCAGAATAGGAAAGATTGGAGCCAGAAGGACACACTCCCCCGGGAGGCTGGATGTCTGATTTGGAAGGCCGGGGGAGTTGGGGCAGCCCAGTGCCGGGGGCAGACTGGGCTCTCCAATGGCAGCTGGCCACTGTGGGAAGAGGAGAAGGAAGGCCCAGGTGTGGGGGCAGAACAGGGGTCTTCACTCCTCCCCCAACACACCTGTCTCGGGTCAGGAGAGGGAACAAGAGGGGACGGGCCAGGTATGAGAAAGCCCCCATCTCCATCCAGTGCTGTGGGCTAACCTGGTCCCTGGTGCCCAGGGAGGTGACACGTTGTCTTGTGCTGTTGTGGGTGTGTGCCTGTCCCCAGGTGGTGTGTGTGGTCCCCAGGTCACCCCTCCCCCTGAGCTGGCCTGACCCCTCCAGCCTTGGGGTCCCTGGAAGTTGCTGGCTTGGGCCTTGGAGGGGTCTGGGAGGGTCCACATGGCCAGAGGGTGGACCCTGCTTGGCCTAGGACCTCTTGGGTGCTGACTCTCTTCCCAGTGGGGGCTGGCCGCTGTGGTGCTTAGCCAGCCTCTGCTGCTTCTGCCAGCTCTGCTGGGCTCCTTGCGCTCCTTTAGGTGGCTCCCTGGGCTTGCTGTGTTCCCCACCGCCCCGCTTTGTAAGACGGAACCTGAGTGGGGGGCAGGGCGTCAGTGACTATGATGATGTCACCGGGGGGGGGGTGCAGTGGAAACCCGAGGGGCTGGGGGTGGGGTGGGGCTGGCCCACAGCAGCCTTGGCATTCCCCCAGAACAGTGACGGCAAAAGCAGATGGAGAGACTTACCTGGTGGCACAGAGGTTAAGAATCCGCCTGCCAATGCAGGGGATATGGGTTCGGGCCCTGGTCCGGGAAGATCCCACATGCTGCGGAGCAACTAAGCCCGTGTGCCACAACTACTGAGCCTGCGCTCTAGAGCCCGTGAGCCACAACTACTGAAGGCCGCGTGCCTAGAGCCCATGCTCCGCAACAGGAGAAGCCACCGCAGTGAGATGCCCGCGCACCGCAACAAGGAGTAACCTCTGCTCGCCACAACTAGAGAAAGCCCGTGCACAGCAATGAAGACCCAACGCAGACAAAAAAAAAAAAAAAAAAAAAAAAAATCATAAAAAAAAAAAAAAAAGACTCCACCTGCTAATGCAGGGTACACGGGTTTGATCCCTGGTCCGGGAAGATCCCACATGCTGTGGAGCAACTAAGCCCATGCGCCACAACTACTGAGCCTGCGCTTTAGAGCCCGCGAGCCACAACTACTGAGCCCATCTGCCACAACTACTGAAGCCTGTGCGCCTAGAGCCCATGCTCTGCAATAAGAGAAGCCACCACGATGGGAAGCCCGCGCGCTGCAACGAAGAGTAGCCCCACTCACCGCAACTAGAGAAAGCCCACGCGCAGCAACGAAGACCCAACGCAGCCAAAGATAAATAAATTTATTTTTTTAAAAAAGCAGATGGATATGTGGAAAAGTGGCTGTTCAGGGCCTTGAGGCTGGGTGAGGACTCCACCAGTGTCTGCCTCCAGAGCCCCTCCTCCAGTGTCCTCTCTGTCCCCCCCGCCACACTGTTACCCGTGGCACGCCCCTTACGGATGTTCCCAGGCAGCCCTAGCCTGTGGTGGTGCACCTGGCTTTTGTCCTGGTTCTGCCTTCAGGCTGCAGGAGCTTTGCCGGGCAGGGTCTTTCTCTGCACCATGGGCCCTGACCAGGCCCAGGTGAGTCCTGGGGAGAAGGGGCTCCCTGGGGCTGGGAGCATGGGGAGCACGTGGCCAGCACCCATGACGGGGTGAGGCTGTCTTTGTCAGTCAGGGGGAAAGCCTCCCGGGGGCAGCTGGGCCAGGCCAAGATAGAAGACTTAGCTGGGCCCAGGATGGCCAAGAGCCATGGGCCAGTAAGGCCAGGGATGATGGTGTCCTGCCAGGGTGGGCGCTGGCTGGGACACTGAGGTAGACCCGGCTCCCTCCTCCTGCCCTGGTTTTTCTGGCACCGCAGATGGCTCCCAGCAGCTGCCGCTAATGATGGATTTTCCAGAAAATGGGATGTGGAAAAACATTGTAGGGATTTTCCTTCTTTCCTCTTCTGCTTGAGGCCCTGGCTGGGGAGCTGTCCCTGGTGCCCCTGGTGGGTGTCTCATGCCTGCACTCACCCTTGTGTCCCACTGTCCTCCAGTCCCCGTCTCTGGATCATCTGACTGCCTAGGGCTTTTGCTTCTGGGCCCCTGCAGCCCGGCTTCTCAGAGGCACGGATTCCACAGCTGTCCTCCCTTTAGCCTCAGAGGAGCCCCTGCTTGAGTCTAACTGAAGTTTCTCATGGCACAGCCGTCCCCACTTGGGGCATTGTACTTGACATTGGGTGGAGTCTGTCTGCCTTTCCCTGGTCTCCTGGCCTGCCTCACCCCACCCCGGGGATGGTGTGGGTGCCCCAGCAGCCCACCTCTGGGCACACATGCTCGTGTGCAGTGGTAGAGGGCCTTGGCCTGTACTGGGAGACACCATGTGTGTGTGTCTCTCTCTCATTTTTTTTTTTAAAGCATATGAGACTGTCCCAAATTGTTTATTAGGTAGGAGTTTTACAAGCATTGCTTCCGTTAGCAGTATCAGCAGTGCTGGAGAGCGTTGCGCCTTCTCCAGGCTGCACGGCGAGAGCCCCACCATGCTTTGGTGATCCGCTGGGTGTCAGGATTCCTTCTTGTAGCTTTATGGAACGGATCAATGAGGATAAACTCAAAGAATTTGTATGTGGAATCTTCGCCAACCGTTAAGAATCCAGGGCTCTGCGGCCGTGCATTGGCATCCTGCTCGCTCCTCAGCAACAGACTGAAGGCTTTGAGTGAACTTCAGCGGCTTAACACAGTGATGCGCAGGTGCCATGGGCTCCCTTAGGCCTGGGCGGCTGCAGCTGCCATGCCACACGCAAATCCCATGTCTCCCATATCCTGCTGGGCCTGGTCTCCCAGTCTGTGTGCTGGATCGGCCGGCTGGGGTTGGGGGGGTTACTGCTGTGGAGGGCACGGTGCACCCCGGAGGAAGGCCGACTGCTGCCTCCCCCACTGCTCTTGGCTTGCTTGTGAGCACCCAGTTTGGCTTACCCAGTGGCACCGCCAGATGGAAGGGGGGAGCTAGGCTCCGTTGCGAGGGGCAGAGGTGACCCTGCCAGAGGGTCCCGTCACTATGTCCCCTGACCCCCAAGGACCTCTCTGCTCCTGGAGTTCCTGGGACCCATGCTCTGGGCGTGTGCTCCCTGTCGCGCAGCCCTTGGGGGAAGGGACCTGCGTGTGCGCGCGCACACCCGCCAGTATCCAGATGGGAAACCCAGCTGCTCAGTGAGGTTGTCCGGGGCGCCTGGCTCGGGCGAGTCGGGGCGGGGCTCCGGCCCTGAGCCCACTGTCAGTGGACAGTGCCGCTTCTTGGAGTGGAGGAGGCCTTGCTGCCCTGACCTCCCAGGTTGGTGTGGGTGCTGGCCCCCCTTGCCCAGCCCCTCGCCGTCTGCTCCCCTCTGAAGCCCCCGCTCTAGGTCCCGCTGGGCATCCTGTCTGCCCCCGCCTGCACCGACTTTCTCCTGCTTGAAGAGCAGAATGAAAGTGTGGGAAATGGAGGGGCCTGCCTGCTCTCAGGAGTGGGGTTATTACCGTGCACCCCTCCAGCGCTTTCTTTAGTTGAGTTTGAACAGTCATGGGGAGCGGGGGGACTGCATCTTGCAGCTGCGTTTCTCCTGCCTCTGTGGCTAAGCGGGGGTGTGAGCCACACCTGCTGACCAGCTCCTGTCACATCTCATGGGCGAGGGGAAAGACGGCTGTGCCTCGGGGCGTGCATGTGGCTGTGCTGGTGCCCAAAGCAGTCGGACTCTCAGGGCATGCAGCATTACTGGGTGGCACCCACACTGCCGTTTTGCGCTTGTTGCCGGGATAGAGCCTTTGCCAAACCAGGTGTCCCCCCAGCCTGCACGGTCAGGCCACTGGTCAGAGCAGCGGTGGGGCTGCAGGTCCTCTGGGCTGAAGCCTCCGTCCCCATCTGGTCCCAGCAGGAGCTCCAGTCGCAGCCCTGACCCTGTGGGACCCCCGTCCAGTCTCAGAGGTCCCGCTGCTGGAAGGACCCTGCCCCTTGCAGCTATGTAGCTCTTTTGACTGTGCCTGAGGTTCTACTCACAGCCCCTCTTGAGGAAGCCTCCGATTCAGGGGAGAACTTTGGTCTTGCCCACCTTTGCCCACCTACTGCCTGTACCCTCCTGCCTGAGGCCTTATGATTTGGAGGCTGCCTGTGGCCTGCTGCCTCCCCAGGCAGGCTGCAGCCAGCATCAGCTGAGCACGTCATGTCCACATGCCGTCCGCTCAGCGCCAAGTCTCCCGATGGCTGCCCCCTATGCAGAGGGAGAGACCGGGCTCCCAGGGGTTAGCTGAGTGTGTCCACAGTCCCCCTTTCCTCACCCCCTTGGTGGGGGCCGGAGGGGGACAGGAGCCCCTTTGGGCCTGGCTTCCCTCATGTCACCTGCAGTCAGGTGGTGCCCTTCCAGAAGTCCCCCAGGTGGCCACCTGGCTGTGTTGGAAGTCAGATCACGTGAGCAGCCCGACTGAGAACTGGCCCCCAGCCCTTGGCCCCCAGCCAGTATTTGGGTATAGGTGGCCATGAGGCCCCATGTGGATAGCAGGTCCCCAGGAAGGAGCAGTGGTCAGGGGCTGGGGTGGGGGCCATTTCCTGAGCCTCATTCCGGAAGTGGTCCTGGACATTGAGCCAGGCAGAGGTATCATACCAGGCATCCCAGCATCACCCCTGGGCATGGTCTTGGGGTCTGGGCTGGCACTCAGGCCCCTGGCTTCCAGGAGGGCCTTGTCTTCACACCAGCCAATTCTTATTAAGTTCTTGCTGTATGTGGGGCAGCGGGAGAGAGCAAAACCCATTCCAGAGGGTGGCTGATGGAGCTGGGCTTCAGGAAACCCCTCAGGCTGCCACGGGAGCTTGGATTAGAGGGACTGTGAAGGCTGGGCGGGTGCCCGGGGATGGGGGTCTGGACCAGGCTGTGGCTTGGGTAGGGTGGGGGAGTCTGAATGTTTTAGGAGCTGGGTTGACAGGACCTGGAGACAGATAGGCCTGGAGGAGGCATTGACAGACCTTTGGCCTCTGTATGACTGGGTGGTCATCAGTGGGAAGGGCAGGCCTGGTGAGAGGCATTCTGGGGACATCAGAGGGCCAGAGTGACACCTGGAAGGGCAGAAGCTCCAAGGGTGGGAGGCCCAGGCCTCGTCAGTTTGGAGACTATGGCAGGAGGTGTAGACCTGTGGGAGCACAGGGAGGCCTGGGGGGAGCGGCGACTGGAGGTGTCCACTGAGTCAGGCTGGTCCGGGGTCCCTGCCCAGGAGGTGGACAAGCCAGGCGACTGGCCTCCACCTCTATGCCGGGCGGGGAGGTGGAATTGTTGGCTAGAGAGTGTATCCTCGGAAAGACTAGCGAGGGGCTGGGGTCATGTAATCATTGGAGTGTAGTCACTGGTGTGTCACCACCACGTCACCTGCATTGGGGGTGATGGTAGACAAAAAGTGCTGTTGTGCTGTTTTCATTGGTCTTTCTCCAGTTGTTATGAGACCGGATGTTTTTCTGTGTATCTGTGACATTTGTATATTTTTCGTTAATCTTGCCTATTCTTATCTTTGGCCTTTTTTTTTCCCCTGGAGTAGCTTGCTTGCTTTATGGTTTGTTAACAGCATATGTGGAAGGGGGATTATGGGCCTTTAATCCATCATCTAAATTGCTAGTGCTTTTCCCAGCTTGTAGTTTGTTTTCTGATTTTATGATATTTTGTGTGGAAGTTGCATGTTTTTGTGCAGTTGGATCTTTCGGCTTTTGATGTTTTATTTCTGCTCATAGTTTCATGCTTTGAGAACCTGTGACTCTTCTCCCGTGTCTTGCACTGTGTTCGGTTCTCTGATATGGTTCTGTTGAGCTTGAGGGCCTGGGATTATGGAGATCCAGCTCTAACTCTGGTGCCCAGACCCCAGAGACTTAGCACAGGCTGTCAGTACTGCTCTGCTATGGGGTCGTCGACCAGAGCCCCCTTCCCGTTTGTGTGGTCTGTGCCACATTCCCCCCACCCTCCAGCTGGTAGCAGCTGGGCCCCTGGCCCTGGAAGCCCCTGGGCTGCCTTGTGTGCTCTGAACCGTGTGTGGAGGGGTGAAGCCTGCCCTCCATGGTGCAGTCCTGCTGGGCGAGGGGGCAGGGGGTGGGAGGGGAAGGGGCAGGGCATGGATGGAGTGCTGAGGGGCCAGCTCTCTCCTGCCTCGGGCTCTCCAGATGAGAGTTCGTTCAGGTCTTCCACCTCTGGCCCTGGGAAGAGGGAGCTCAGAGGGTGGGAGGCTGCAGCTGGAGAGCATCTGAGGTGGGCCCGGGTGGACTTTGTGCCCTGCCTTGGGCCCCAGCACTGACCTGCAGCTGCTTTGCTCTCTAGAGATGTCTCCCACAACCTGCTCCGGGCGCTGGACGTCGGGCTTCTGGCGAACCTCTCGGCGCTGACGGAGCTGTGAGTGTCCCCTCCAGGGCCGCTGTGGGATTCCACGCAGTGGGCAGGTGGCGGCTGCCTGTCACTGTTGTGGTTAAGGGGGCTCGCATCAGACCCTGTTGAATCTCTCCTTTCTTCCAGGGACATAAGCAACAACAAGCTTTCTACATTAGAAGAAGGAATATTTGCTAATTTATTTAATTTAAGTGAAATGTAAGTTTTGTTGGTTTTGGTGGCTGTCGGCAGCTGGGCCCATGGCCCCCACACCTGCCCTCTGAGCCTGCCCCGCCCCCTGCAGAAACCTGAGCGGGAACCCGCTGGAGTGTGACTGTGGTCTGGCCTGGCTGCCGCGCTGGGCAGAGGAGCAGCAGGTCCGCGTGGTGCGGCCCGAGGCGGCCACGTGCGCTGGGCCCGGCCCCCTGGCCGGCCGGCCCCTCCTCAGCGGCCCCCTGTTGGACAGCGGCTGTGGTGAGTGTGGGTGGGCGGGACACACTTGTTCCCTCCCTGCCTGGCAGCTTTGGCCAAGCAGTCGGCGGGAACCCTGCCGGTTTTCAGGGGTCTCCAGCCTAGGGTGGCAGATGGGGATCAGGGAACAGCTGCATGAGAGAAATAATTACAGGGGCTGAGACAGACTGACTGGGGGAGGGGTCAGGGAGGCCCTCTGGACCAGGGGACCATGTGGGCGGGAGGCGGGGAGACCAGCCTGGGGGTGGGGGTGAGTGCCACACAGCCGTTGGAGGGTCGGAGATGATGTGATCTGGGGTGTAGAATGGGGTGGAGTGCACCCTAGGGACCAGCCTGCCTGCCCCTTCCAGGTGAGGAGTACGTCGCCTGTGTCCCTGACGACAGCTCGGGCGCCGTGGCACTGGTGGCTTTCTCAGCTGCCCACGAGGGCCCGCTGGCCCCTGAGGCCTGTAGCGCCTTCTGCTTCGCGGCTGGCCAGGGCCTCGCGGCCCTCTCAGAGCAGGGCAGGTGCCTGTGCGGGTTGGCCCGGCCTCCCAATGCCTCTTCGGCCTGCCTACCCTCCTGCTCCAGCCCCCCACTGCCCCCCACCCCCACCTGCCGGGGACCCACCCTCCTCCAGAACATCTTCCCTGCCTCCCCAGGGGCTGCCCTGGTGGGGCCCCAAGGACCTCTGGCCTCTGGCCAGCCTGCAGCCTTCCACGTCACTGCCTCACTGCCAGTCAGCTCCACGCGCTGGGACTTCGGCGACGGCTCCCCTGAGGTGGACGTTGCTGGCCCGGATGCCACTCACCACTATGTGCTGCCTGGGCGCTATCCCGTGACAGCTGTGCTGGCCCTGGGGGTCGGCTCTGCTCGGCTCTGGGCAGAGGTGCGGGTGGAGGCGGCTCCCATAGCCCTGGAGCTCATGTGTCTGGCCTCTGTGCATAGCGACGAGACCCTGAAGCTCGGCGTCCGAAACCGTGGCGGCTCCGGCCTCGAGGCCACCTACAGCATCCTGGCCCTGGGCGAGGAGCCAGCCCGAGGTGGGGCCACCTCGCCCCTGGGCCTGAGTCGGGGTGGGTGGGGCAGCCTTGGTTGGGCACACATCGATGCCCCGTCTCTCTGCCCTCTGACCCCCCAGTGGTGCATCCGCTCTGCCCCTCGGACACTGAGATCTTCCCTGGTAACGGACGCTGCTACCGCCTGGTGGTGGAGAAGGCGGCCTGGTTGCAGGCTCAGGAGCAGTGCCGGGCCTGGGCCGGGGCCGCCCTGGCCATGGTGGACAGTCCTGCCGTCCAGCACTTCCTGGTCTCCCGCGTCACCAGGTGCCTGCCCAAATGCTGCTGGTCCTCGGAGAGGCTGGGAGGTGGGGGGAGGTCCCCAGAATGCTGGGGTGGGGATGGAGCATGAGCACACTGGGGTATCTGGAGGTGCTGTGTCCGGCCAGCCAGCCTGGATCTGGGGATGAGGAGCCATGTTGTGCTCGTGGGTGGCCGTTCCTATCCGCTCTCTCGGCACAGATGTGGACACAGGGGTGCCCCCTGTGGGAGGTGCACCCCCGGCCCTGTATCCTGCCCCCACTGTCCCTTGCTGGGCCCCTCCTGGCAGGGACAGGGGAGGTTCTGGTGTGACCATGGTGGCTGCGCTTCCTCCTGCTCCTCATGCTGCTCCCCCCTGGGTGGTCACTGCTGCCAAGCGCTGCCCACGCATGAGGAGCCTCTTGGACACTCTGGCTGCCCAGGCCTGTGGGGGCGTGTGCTCTGTAGTGGTCACCATAGGTGGCCCCGCCTGGTCTCTAGTCAGCCCTCAGCACCTGCCATGGCTGGGGGGCGGGATGGGGTGGAGGCTGGCCCCCCTCCTCTCCCAGGGTCCCTGTGTGGGAAGGGGCTGATTGGACTGTGGGTCACCCTGGACTTCCCGAGGGGAAATAGAGGCCCAAAGCAGTCAAAGCGCTTGCCCAAGGTCACTTGGTTCGCAGGTAGTAATGCAGCCCCAGCACCCAGCTCTGACCACAGCACCTCAGCCACCCCTGCTGCCTGTCCCTCTGTCTGACCCTGTCCCAATATTTGTCCCTGTCCTTGTATCTACAAGCCCTGCCTCCAGGAGGGTCTCTCTGCCCTGGCAGAGCTGTGGGGAGTAGCCTGTTTGGCGGCTGATATGTGGGTGTCTTGGTCCCCAAATGCCACACCTGGAGCCTCACCTCCGGACACACACAGGTCTACGTGGCCCTGGGCCAGAGTGAGGTGGAGCCCCATGAGGGTCTCAGCTGGGCCCCTGGCCCCATCGGATGGGTGATTGGGTGGGCATTGGTGTGGGCCTTGCTTGCCAAGTCATGTCTGAGCCTCAGTTTCCCCATTTGGAAAGTGGGGACAGAGGCAGAGCCTGCCTGACAGGCTGCTCTGAGGAGGGTGCCCCCAGAGAGAGGGCAGAGGGAGGGGTGCTTGTCTCCGGGGAGCCCCCGAGCGCCTGCCCTTCCCTCTGTCTGCCTGCAGGAGCCTGGACGTGTGGATCGGCTTCTCAGCTGTGGAGGGGGTAGAGGTGGGCCCAGCGCCACAGGGTGAGGCCTTCAGCCTGGAGAGCTGCCAGAACTGGCTGCCCGGGGAGCCGCACCCCGCCACAGCTGAGCGCTGCGTGCGGCTCGGGCCTGCTGGGCAGTGCAACACGGACCTGTGCTCGGCACCGCACAGTTACGTCTGTGAGCTGCGGCCCGGAGGTGCGCTGGGGCCCCTGGGAGGCTGGGGAGCACCTGGTGCCCTGGCCCAGGACACCCCTCCTCCAAAGCATACAGGGTCCCCTGGCCACCCCGGGAGCTCCTCCCATCCTGGCCAGGACAGCTGCCCCTGGCACCCCAGTTCATTCCTTAGCTGTTCAGTGTTCGTTAGGTGTTGGGTGAGTGTCTACTGTCCCGGACTGAGCCCACGCTGGACAAAACAGGTGGAGGGAGCCAGGGGCTACTGCCACGTGGCTCAGTCCCAGGTCTGGCCCCACCCTGGGCCCCCAACACACTCCTCCTCGGCCTGGGAACAGCACCTCATTGCACACTTGCACCCCAGGCCCTGTGTGGGATGCAGAGAACTTCCTCGTGGGAGCACCCAGTGGGGACCTGCAGGGGCCCCTGAGCCCCCTGGTGCAGCAGGAGGCCCTCTCAGCCCCCCGGGAGCCTGTTGAGGTAGGCTGGCCTTCCAGGCTTCTTGCCCTGGCTGTTGCAGTTCCCTTTAAAAAACAAGAAGCCTTTTTCTGGGCCTTATTAACATTCTGTGTCCAGTAGAGTTAGTGCAGAGGGGAGTAGCACCCAGGCCTGGCATCGGGAGAGCCCTGAACGCTCCTGAGCCTTTTCTCTCGGTGCTTGGGGATTTTTTAGAAATCAAGGTACAATTCCTGTTGCTCACAGATGGTTTTGACCTGATTTTTTTCTCCTGAGTGACATTGTCTCCCACTGTGTGAAATGAGGCCAGTGGGGGCCTCTTGAAGGCCCATCTGGTGGCTCCTCCCCTCTGACCTGGTGGGTGTTTGGGCATCGGGGTGGGGCCGGCTGAGGGCCGGGGTTGGTGGAGCTGAGTGGCCCCCCTGCCCTGGCAGGTGATGGTGTTTCCTGGCTTGAGCCCGAGCCGCGAAGCCTTCCTCACTGCTGCCGAGTTCGGGACCCCGGAGCTCAGCGGGCCTGCCCAGCTGCGGCTGCAGGTGTATCGGGCCATGCGAGGAACAGGTGGGACTCCATCCTGGCAGTGGGACTTGGGGGGCTCGAGCGGCCTCTCTGCACTGTGGTGTCTGCTGGTCCCTTGCCCACTGGACTGGTCTCCAGCATCAAGGTGGACAGAGTGGGGTCCACAGAGATGCCAACTCATGCTGGGGATCCCAAGGATGGGTTTGGTGGGGAACTTGCTGGGGCTGGGGACTCTCTGGGGTCAGTCAGCTGGCCTGGTGTGGGGAGGGTTAGAGGAGTGATGGTGGGGGACGGGTACACTGCCTGGCGAGACCTCACATCGTAGCAGGGCGTCCTTATGATCTGTTAGCAAATTGGGGTACCTGACACCCCTTCTTTCCTTGCAGGGGCCCCAGGAAACAGCAGCGAGCCCCAGAGTAGGTCCCTGGAAAACAGGACTGAGCCCATCCCTACATGCACACCAGAAGGACACCCGTGCCCCAGATCCAACATCTGCCTGCCTCTGGACGCCCCCTGCCACCTTCGGGCTTGTGCCAACGGATCCACATCAGGGCTGGGGCTCCCTGGGATCTCCTATGCATTGTGGAAAGAATTCCTCTTCTCTGTGCCTGCGGGCCCCCCCGCCCAGTACTCGGTGTGTATCACTGGCCTAGGTGCCTTCTGCCTCCCCGTCAAACACAAACAAAATGCAGATTGTTCTGCACAGCCCTCCAGGTCCCCAACCCACCCGCCTCCCGCCTCGGCAGTGCTCTCCTCCTCTGCCAACCGTGAGAAGCTCCCGCCCCAGGGCCTTTGCACTTGCCTTTTAAGGAGGACTCTTCCCCTCTCTGGGCAAGGCTGGCCAATGTCCAGAAGTCCCTCCCCTGTCTGGGGAAGCCCCACCCCTGCCTGCATCCTCTCTGCCCTGTGTGTTCCGTCTGTCCCCATCTTGAGTGCCTTGGGGACCTCTGTGAAGCCTGATGGTGTGTGAGTGAATGAGGAGTGTTGACACCCCTGTAGGGGGTGACTCTGGGTTACCCCAGGGGGGTTCTGCCGCCCGCTGGAGCCCCTGGCCCAGTGCTGCCTACAGGTCCCTGACCCACTGAGGACCTGACACAGGCCCACCCCCCTCTCCTGTAGGTCACCTTCCACGGCCAGGACAGCCCCCTGCTCCCTGGTGACCTCATCAGCTTGCAGCACGATGCCGGACCGGGCGCCCTCCTGCGCTGCCCCCCGGCACTCGGCATCCCTGGCTCCAAGGCCCCGTACTTCTCCACCAACGTCTCAGCCTGGCTGGCCCACCTGCCTGCCCAGCTGGAGGCGGCCCCGGCTGGCCCTGCCTGCGCCCTGCGGCTGCTTGTTGCCACAGAGCGGCTCACCCCTCTGCTGGGCCTGAGCCCCAACCCGGGGCTGCGGCGGCCGGGGCGCTATGAGGTCAGGGCCACAGTGGGCAACAGCGTGTCCAGGCACAACCTGTCCTGCAGCTTCAACGTGCTCTCCCCGGTGGCAGGGCTTCGGGCCATCTACCCGGCCCTCTACGACGGCCGCCTCTACATGCCCACCAACGGCTCGGCCTTGGTGCTCCAGGTGGACTCCGGTACCAACGCCACGGCCACGGCACGCTGGCCTGGGGGCAACGTCAGTGCGCCCTTTGAGGCTGCCTGCCCTGCCATTGTGGCTGCCCTGGTGCCCGGCTGTGCCCACGAGGCCAATAGCACCCTGTTCTCGGTGCTGGCGCTGCCTGGGCTCAGCGAGGGCGAGCACGATCTGGCAGTTGTGGTGGAGAACGGTGCTGGCCAGGCCAACCTCAGCCTGCGGGTGAAGGCTGAGGAGCCCATCCGCGGTCTCCGCGCCACGCCCAGCCCTGAGGCTCGTGTGCTGCAGGGCGTCCTGGTGGTGAGTGTGGGCCCCCCCCCGCCCCGCCCTGAGACAAGGTGCCTATGCAGAGGGCGGCCTCTCCCCAGCGAGGAGAGCACTTGGCCGCCGAGGACAGTGGGCTCAGTGTCAGTTTCTGGGCAGGTCCTGTTCAGTGGCTCCTCAGATGTTTCGTTAATTCCTAAGTTACTGGGAAGTCACCTGTGAAACAGTTGCTCTGAAAACGCTTCTTTTTGCTGTCACATTTCCTGCACGAATTGTCAAGCTCTTCACCCACCTCTGACCTCGCTGATCCTGGGTGTGTTTTCGGGGCCCTGCTGTGTTCTCACCTGGCTAAAGTGAGCGCTTTTTGAGGTTGGGGTCTGATGCCCCCCGGCCACTGTCGGTGCCACTCCGGGAGGGGCTGTCCCTGTCCCTGTTCTGGGAGCACCCACCTCACATAAGGCAGCCACCAGTTCTGCAGCCTTAGCACAGGGGCTGTTGGGCAGTTGTATCCCCTTCCCGGGGCTTCCCTGTTCACACCTGTTCTATCAGGTGACTCAGGTAAACATCCAGAACCATGAGGCCCATTGAGACTCACGTGCCTTCCCAAATGGCACTGTGCTGTCCAGCTACGGGGGCCTGAGCAGGAGCCCTGGGATGGGGGTGCACAGACTGAGGTAGGTTGGCTTCTTGTCACGGGTGTTGGGTTTACTTTACAGATGAGGAAACTGAGGTACAGAGAGGTCAGGATGTAACCAAGCCCAGGCTCAGCCCTGCACTGTGTGGCCTCTTTAGCCTAGAGGGAAGCCCCATAGGGAGCTATGTCCAGGCGGATAGACGTGGGTTGAGGGCACAGTTGTTCCCCCAAAGACCCTGGGCTGGGGCAGGGCCATGGCCAGCTGACGCTGTGCCCTTTTGCAGAGATACAGCCCCGTGGTGGAGGCTGGCTCAGACGTGGTCTTCCGCTGGACCATTGATGACAAGCAGTCCCTGACCTTCCACAATGTGGTCTTCAACGTCATCTACCAGAGCGCCGCCGTCTTCAAGCTCTCGGTGGGCGGGGGGCGTGGGCACAGGGTGGAGAGTAGGGTGGAGGGGGGCGGGGGCGGGGGCTGGGCTGTCCGCTGCTCACCTGTGCCTTCTGTTCTGCTTTGCTCCCGAGGACCCCATGGCAGCTGTGGGTGAGTGCGGGGAGGGGCTTTGTCCACGCTGCCCTGTGGCCGGCTGGTGGCCTGCTCACTGCCGCCTGTCCCCACAGCTGACGGCCTCCAACCATGTGAGCAACGTCACCGTGAACTACAACGTCACCGTCGAGCGGATGCACAGGATGCGGGGCCTGCGGGTGTCTGCGGTGCCGCCCGTGCTGCCCCCCAATGCCACGCTGGTGCTGGCGGCTGATGTGCTGGTGGACTCGGCCATGGAGGTGGCCTTTCTGTGAGTGTGCTGGGCTCCTGGGTGGGGCCCCAGCCTCCACCTCCTCATCTGTCAGGACGTGCTGGGTACATAGGACGTTGGGAGTGGCTGCGGGGCTGCAGCAGGGCGGGTGGTACCCTGAAAGGAGGTGCAAGGAAAGGGACTACAGCCGGGCCCTCCCCACCCCTCCCTCCTACCCCTCCCTCCTACCCCTCCCTCCTAGCCTGCTCACCGCCTGCTCGCTGCCCTGGCAGGTGGTCCTTTGGGGATGGGGAGCAGGTGATCAGCCAGTTCAAGCCTCCATACAACGAGTCCTTCCAGGTCCCAGACCCCACAGTGGCCCAGGTGCTGGTGGAGCACAACATCACACACACCTACACTGTCCCAGGTAAGGGGCAGGCCTGCTGCCCTGCCAGCCTCCAGCTTGGGCGAGCCCTGCCCCGGGGACAGCCCCTCCCTGGGGGACAGCTCCCCTTGGTCCTGCCTCCCGGGATCCAGCCTGGGCTGATGGCGCAGGGCCCTCACTGGGGTGAAGAAGGGATGTCCAGGGTTGAGGGGTGGATTAGGCCTCTGAGACCCATGATTCAAGTCTGCCGGCCAGAAACCGGACCCTTCTATCCCCTCCTGACTCCTCCCCTGAGCCTTTTTTGGGGGAGAAGGGAAGGTTCCTTTTAGTCATTTTTGAAATTCCAGAAGCCTCACACACACAAATGCAGAGTAAATAGTGGTGCCCCTATGATCCCAGCCCTGCACCTATGCCTGCCCTGTCACCCCAAGGGCACTCGTACCTGGAGACGGTCGATCTTCATCTTTCTGCCTCAGCCCTGCGTCTCGCCCTGTGCTGAGAGCACCTGGGCCTGGGTCCAAGGGCGTTCTCTGTTCACGTTATGACTGGGGCCCTGCTTTGCGTCTCACCCCCACCCCAGGCCCCTGCCCACAGCACGGGGTTAGGAGGGGTTCTGCTGAGTAGGTGGTGGCGGCGGCTCCGGCCCCGTCCCCATTCTGGGCCTGTCTGCCAGGTGAATACAACCTGACCCTGCTCGTGTCCAGTACCTTCGAGAACCTGACGCAGCAGGTGCCTGTGAGTGTGCGCGCCACCCTGCCTGCCGTGGCCGTGGCCACGGGCAGCCGGGTCCTGGTGGCTGGCTGGCCTGTCACCTTCTTCCCACACCCGCTTCCCTCGCCTGGGGGTGTCCTGTACACGTGGGACTTCGGGGATGGCTCCCCAGCTGTAACACAGCCCCAGCCAGAGGTCAACCACACGTTCGCCTCGAGCGGCGCATACCACATCCGACTGGAGGTCAACAACACGGTGAGCAGCACAGTGGCGAGTATCAGCGTCCGTGTCTTCGAGGAACTCCGTGGCCTGACCGTGAGCCTGAGCCCAGCCGTGGAGCAGGGTGCACCCGTGGTGGTCAGCGCCAGCCTGGATTCGGGCGACAACGTCACATGGACTTTCGACATGGGGGATGGCACGGTGCTCACAGGCCCTGAGGCCACGGTAGAGCACGTGTACCTGCGGGCGCAGAACTGCACGGTGACCGTGGGCGCGTCCAGCCCCACTGGAAACCTGGCCCGGAGCCTGCCCGTACAGGTCTTCGTCCTGGAGGTGCTGTGGATCGACCCTACGGCCTGCATCCCCACCCAGCCACACGCCCAGCTCACAGCCCACGTCACCGGGGACCCTACCCACTACATCTTCGACTGGACCTTCGGGGACGGCTCGTCCAACACAACCGTCCGAGGGGACCCGACAGTGATGCACAATTTCACACGTAGCGGTACATTCCCCTTGGCGCTGGTCCTGTCGAGCCACGTGAACAAGGCACATTACTTCAGCAGCATCTGCGTGGAGCCCGAGGTGGGCAACATCACCGTGCGGCCCGAGAGGCAGTTCGTGCGGGTCGGGGACGCAGCCCGGCTAGTTGCCTGCGCCTGGCCCCCATTCCCCTACCGCTACACCTGGGACTTCGGCACCGAGGATGCTGCTGCCCGCGTCGGGGGCCCTGAGGCCACATTCACCTACTGGGACTCAGGTTCCTACCTGGTGACGGTCACCGTGTCCAACAACATCTCAGCTGCCAACGACTCGGCACTCGTGGAGGTGCAGGAGCCCGTGGATCTCACAGGCATCAGGGTCAATGGCTCCCACGTGCTGGAGCTACAGCAGCCCTACCTGTTCTCTGCTGTGGGACGCGGGCACCCCGCCACCTACCTGTGGGATCTGGGGGATGGCGGGCGGCTCCAGGGCCCTGCGGTCACCCACGCCTACAGCAGCACGGGCTGCTTCCCCGTCAGGGTGTCCGGCTGGAACGAGGTGAGCCGTGGGGAAGCCCAGCTGAATGTCACCGTGCAGCGGCGCGTGCGGGGGCTCAGCGTCAACGCCAGCCGCACGGTGGTACCCCTGAATGGCAGTGTGAGCTTCAGCACCTCCCTGGAGGCGGGCAGTGACGTGCACTACTCCTGGGTCCTCTGTGACCGCTGCACACCCATCCCTGGGGGCTCCACCATCTCCTACACCTTCCGGTCTGTCGGCACCTTCAACATCATTGTCACTGCTGAGAATGAGGTGGGCGTCGCCCAGGACAGTATCTTCATCTATGTCCTGCAGCACATCGAGGGGCTGCAGGTGGTGGGCGGTGGCGGCAGCTGCTGCTTCCCCACCAACCGCACGCTGCAGCTGCAGGCCGCAGTCAGGGATGGCACCAACATCTCTTACAGCTGGACCGCTCAGCGGGACAGTGGCCTGGCCCTGGCTGGCAGTGGCAAAGCCTTCTCGCTCACTGTGCTCGAGGCTGGCACCTACCACGTCCAGCTGCGGGCCACCAACATGCTGGGCAGCACCTCGGCCAACCGCACCGTGAACTTTGTGGAGCCTGTGGGGTGGCTGGCCGCCGCCGCCTCCCCGAACCCGGTGGCTGTCAATGCAAGTGTCACCCTCCGTGCTGAGCTGGCTGGTGGCAGTGGCGTCACTTACACCTGGTCCCTGGAGGAAGGGCTGGGCTGGGAGACCCCAGAGCCATCCACCACCCACACCTTTCCCAGCCCCGGCCTGCACCTGGTCACAGTCACGGCCAAGAACCAACTGGGCTCAGCCAACGCCAGCATTGAGGTGGCTGTGCAAGTGCCTGTCAGTGGCCTCAGCATCAGGGCTGGTGAACTGGACTGCAGCTTTGTGGTGGCCAGTTCCACCGTGCCTTTCTGGGGGCAGCTGGCCTCGGGCACCAACGTGAGCTGGTGCTGGGCCGTGCCGGGTGGCAGCAGGCATGGCCAGCACATCGCCATGGTCCTCCCCGACGCCGGCACCTTCTCCATTCGGCTCAACGCCTCCAACGCGGTCAGCTGGGTCGTGGCCACACACAACCTCACGGTGGAGGAGCCCATCGTGGGCCTGGTGCTATGGGCCAGCAGGAAGGTGGTGGAGCCCGGGCAGCTGGTTCACTTTCAGATCCTGCTGGCCGCCGGCTCGGCCGTCAGCTTCCACCTACAGGTCAGCGGGGCTGGCCTCGAGGTGCTCCCCGGGCCCCACTTCTCCCGCAGCTTCCCCCGGGTCGGGGACTACACGGTGAGCATCCAGGCCGAGAACCACGTAAGCCGGGTGCAGGCACAGGTGCGTGTCTCGGTGCTGGAGGCCGTGGGTGGGCTCCAGGTGCCCGACTGCTGCGAGCCGGCCATTGCCACGGGCGCCGAGAGGAACTTCACGGCCCGGGTGCAGCGGGGTTCCCGTGTTGCCTACGCGTGGTACTTCTCGCTGCAGAAGGTCCAGGGGGACTCGCTGGTCATCCTGTCGGGTCGCGACGTCACCTATACCCCCGTGGCCGCGGGGCAGCTGGAGATCCACGTGCGAGCCTTCAACGAGCTGGGCGGCATGAACCACACGCTCGTGGTTGAGGTCCAAGACGTCATTCAGCACGTGGCGCTGCGCAGTGGCCGCTGCTTCACCAACCGCTCGGCCCGCTTCGAGGCTGCCACAAGCCCCAGCCCCCGGCGTGTGGCCTACCACTGGGACTTTGGGGACGGGGCCCTGGCAGAGGACACGGAGGTTCCCTGGGCGGCTCACTACTACCTGCAGCCTGGGGACTACCGTGTGGAGGTGAACGCCACCAACCTGGTGAGCTTCTTTGTGGCGCAGACCACGGTCACCGTCCACGTGCTGGCCTGCAGGGAGCCCGAGGTGGATGTGGCCCTGCCCCCGCAGGTGCTTATGCGGCGTTCCCAGCGCAACTACCTGGAGGCCCACGTTGACCTGCGTGACTGCGTCACGTACCAGACTGAGTACCGCTGGGAGGTGTACCGCGCCACCAGCTGCCAGCGGCCTGGGCGCATGGCCCGGGTGACCCTGCCCAGTGTGGATGTGAGCCGGCCCCAGCTGGTGGTGCCACGGATGGTGCTGCCTGTGGGCCACTACTGCTTTGTGTTCGTGGTGTCGTTTGGGGACACGCCGCTGGCACGGAGCATCCAGGCCAATGTGACGGTGGCCCCTGAGCGCCTGGTGCCCATTGTCGAGGGTGGTTCCTACCGTGTGTGGTCGGACTCTCAGGACCTGGTGCTGGATGGGAGCAAGTCCTATGACCCCAACCTGGAGGACGGTGACCAGACGCCGCTCAGCTTCCACTGGGCCTGCGTGGCCTCGACACAGGTCAGCCACATGACGGGGCAGTCGTCCTCCTGATCCCCCTTAGGTCGTTTGTGTGAATGAGGCTGGCAGGCTCTTGGGTCCGCTTGATATGTCTGAGTGCCTGGTGGGCTCCATCCCAGCAGGGTGAGGGGTCTTCCCAGCCGTCCCTGGGCCAGGCTCTAATTGGAGGCAGGCCTAGGGTCTCACCCCCGTGCGCCTCCCCTCCCACCACCCCATTATGGACTGCAGAGTGAGACTGGCGGGTGTGCGCTGAACTTCGGGCCCCGTGGGAGCAGCGTGGTCACCATCCCCCGGGAGCGTCTGCAAGCCGGTGTGGAGTACACCTTCAACCTGACTGTATGGAAGGCAGGCCGCAAGGAGGAGGTCACCAACCAGACGGTGGGTGCTGCCCTGGCCCAGCCCTGGGTGGAGCTACCGGCCCCCAGGGTAGGGGGGACTGCCAGAGAGGCTGAGTGCACAGGGCCCCTGCCTGCACATAGTACTGAGCACCCATTTTTTTTTTTTTTAATTTATTTATCTTTGGCTGTGTTGGGTCTTTGTTGCTGCGCGTGGGCTTTCTCTAGTTGCGGTGAGTGGGAGCTACTCTTTGTTGTGGTGTGCAGGCTTCTCATTGTGGTGGCTTCTCTTGTTGCAGAGCACGGGCTCTAGACGTATGGGCTTCAGTAGTTGTGGCACACGGGCTCAGTAGTTGTGGCTCACGGGCTCTAGAGCACAGTCTCAGTAGTTATGGCGCATGGGCTTAGCTGCTCCGTGGCATGTGGGATCTTCCCGGGCCAGGGCCCGAACCCGTGTCCCGTGCATTGGCAGGCAGATTCTTAACCACTGCGCCACCAGGGAAGTTCCCGAGCACCCATTTTTAAGGTTTTTTTTGGTTTTTTGGTTTTTTGTTTTAGTGCTTCTAGAAGCTATTGCTTTTAAGTTATTATTACTCTTGATGCTAATTCTACTTAATGAGATGCTCATCTGGCATTGCTTTCTTCTAAAAAGGCCATAGCTGCACATGAAGCTTAGAGGCGCAGCACAGGCCCTAGTGGTTTGTGAGAAATTTACTGTCTCCGCAGCACTGAAGGCCAACAGCGAGGAGACACGTCCTTTCCCCAGAGCATGGTGTCCCCTCCCTGAATGGGGAGGGCCTGTTCTTGCCTGTGTGTAGAGCACGCTCTCTCTCCCTCTCTAAGCCGCCAAGTGGTCAGGACCATGTATGCTTGGCCCCATGGCACCACTCCTGCTGCTGTAACAGGAGCGGGTGCATCAGGCCCTGCTGGTGCCCGGGATGGGGTGTCCATCCCCCATGCCAGGTTTCTGCCTGGAGTGGCCGTCTGGGGCTCTCTGATGTGGGCCCCACCCCCAGTGCAGAGAGCAGTGCGAGGCTCAGATGGGGCCGCGCTGAGCTGAGCTATGCTTGTCCCCACGCGGACACTCGTCCATCCGTACCTTCATGCCTCTGTTTATCTATCCGTTTGTAGCCGAGCACCTGTCGAGTGCCTGCTATGTGCCAGGCCCAAGACCGGCCCGGGGTGCTGCAGAAGATAAGCCCATCATGGTCTGAGCTTCATTAAATTCCCTCCTCCCCCTATCCTCCCCCCCCACTGCCCCTCGCTAATCCTAGGAGTCACAAAGTGACGTAAATATCCTGGGTGAGGGCTGAGCTCATGGCCACACAGAACCTGGGCTTCGGGCTGACTTAGGAGTTGGTTGGGCCTGAGAGGAGCTTCTGCAGGTGGGAGGGTGGCAGGGGCAGGAGCCCTGCCCTTCCGTGGGTTTCGCTACCACCCGCCACATGGGGCAGACTCAAGGGTCTGGGCCTCAGGAGCAGAGCCCCAATCTGGAGGCTCCTGGCCAGGGTGGGCATGTCTCTCTCTAATCCTGCCCGGCCTCCAGGTGCTGATCCGGAGGGGCCGGGTACCCATCGTGTCCTTGGAGTGTGTGTCCTGCAAGGCGCAGGCGGTGTACGCAGTGAGCCGCAGCTCCTACGTGTACCTGGAGGGCCGCTGTGACAACTGCGGCGGGGGCTCCGAGCGCGGGGTGAGCAGGGGGCCCCGGGTGGGGACCTAAGGTGGGGGGGGCCTGGGGGAGACCCACCCCTGAGCACCTGCGATCTGGGTGCCCCCTCAGCGCTGGGCCGCGCGCAGCTTTAGCAATGAGACGCTGGTGCTGGACGAGACAACCACGTCCACGGGCAGTGCAGGCATGCGGCTGGTGGTGCGGCGCGGCGTGCTGCGGGACGGCGAGGGCTACACATTCACGCTCACGGTGCTGGGCCGCTCAGGCCAGGAGCAGGGCTGCGCCTCCATCCATCTCGCCCCGAACCGCCCTCCACTGGGGGGCTCCTGCCGCCTCTTCCCGCTCGAGGCCGTGCGCGCCCTCACCACCAAGGTGCACTTCGAGTGTGTGGGTGAGTACAGCCATGGAGCCCTGGTGATGGGGGGCATGTGGGGACCCCGCTGATGCCCTGGGGGCCCACAGGCTGGCAGGACGAGGAGGACGCAGGTGCTCCACTGGTGTATGCCCTGCTGCTGCGGCGCTGTCGCCAGGGCCACTGCGAGGAGTTCTGTGTCTACAAGGGCAGCCTCTCCATCTATGGGGCCGTGCTGCCGCCCGGCTTTGCGCCCCACTTTGTGGTGGGCTTGGCTGTGGTTGTGCAGGACCAGCTGGGTGCCGCCGTGGTCGCCCTCAACAGGTGAGCCTGTGCCCGTGGAACAGGGCCTGGCCGGGGGTGGGAGGGGGGCCCGCCACCTGTTCATCCACAACCTCTGCCCACAGGTCTCTGGCCATCACCCTGCCAGAGCCCCCCGGAGAGTCCCCTGATGGCCCCCCAGATCTCACGCCCTGGCTGTACAGCCTCACAGAGAGCACGCTACCTGGGCTGCTGCGCCAGGCCGACCCCCAGCACGTCATCGAGTATTCGCTAGCCCTCATCGCTGTGCTCAACGAGGTCAGTGTGGCCGAGGAGCCCCTCCTGCACTGGCCTCTGTGCTGGGGGTGGCCCAGACACCCTCTCCTGACCAGGGCCTCGGTACCACTGCTGCTCCCAGCAGCACCCACTTGCGGGGCCCTCCCCAGTGCCAGGCTGCCCCCTCCTCTCCTCGTGCCCCTAGTCCCCACGTGGGGTCCTGGGGAACGCCCCTTTTGCCCTTGACACAGGGCTCGAGTCGCCACTGGTATTAGGCAGCGGCCGAGATGCCTGCCCTTGGCTGGCCTGCACTGTGGGCAGGGCTGCCCATCTCCTGCTGACGGCTCCCCTGTGCCTGCAGTACGAGCAGGCCCTGGCCACGGCGGCAGAGCCAGACCCCAGGCGGCAGCTGCGCGCCCAGATACGCAAGAACGTCACTGAGACCCTGGTCTCCCTGCGGGTCAACACCGTGGACGACATCCAGCAGGTTGCGGCCGCCCTGGCCCAGTGCACGGTAGGACGAGACACGGGCCCTGCGGCAGCCCTGGGCCCCCAACCCTGACGACCCGAGAGCTCCTTTCCCAGCCAAGTCTGTGTGGCCACGTTCCCGTTCTCAGCTGTCCCAGCGTGAGCCACAGGTGCCCCCCAGGGTGACCCTGCAGGGGTCCAGGGCACAAGGCTCAGGTGTGGGGAGGGGCGAGGCTGTTCTGTGCTCTCGCCTGTGGGCCTGTGGTTACACCTGACCCCGCCACCCTCGCCTAGGACTCAGCAACCGGGCTGGGCTGGGCTCTGTCTTGACGGCGGGGGGGACTGTGCTCAGGGTGGCAGGGGATTGCTGCCAAGGCCTCGTGGAGGAGAAGGGAAGGGAAGGTCTTCTGGGTGGGGGTCGCCCTGTCTGCGACCTGGCTTACTTGGCTGTGTGCGTGGCTGGGGTGGCCCGTGGGGCCACGTTACCTTGAACTCTGCCTGTGTGTGGGGAAGAGCCACTGAAGGGCTCCTGGCAGAGATGCCCATGGTTGTAGCCGTGTTTGGCATGGATTTTCCAGCTGCAACATGAAAGGTGGTTTGGAACGGCTCCACGGAGGTGGGGAGGCCACCGTCACAGAGGCTGCTCCAAGATCACAGCGAGCATGGCGGAGCTGAGCTGGGCTGAGGGGCAGAAGTGGGGGGAGCTGCTGCTGAGTGGCCCCTACCTGGCCTGGGTTAGCCAGGCTGGAGTGGGGCTGGACATGGTGATGGGCTCCCTGCAGGTGTCCAGCTGGGAATTCGTGTGCCGCTCGTGCCTGAAGAAGACACTGCACAAGCTAGAGGGCATGATGCGCATCCTGCAGGCCGAGACCGCCGCGGGCACCGGGACGCCCACTGCCATCGCCGACAGCATCCTCAACATCACAGGTGTGGGCGCCTGCTGCTCCCCGGACCTTCCCCCACCTCTCCCTCACCTCTACCCACCTTCCAGTCTCTGCCCCCCACCGGACCTCTCCCCCCAACCTCTCCCCCAACCTCTCTGCCACCTCTCCCCCCACCAGACCTCTCCCCTAACCATACCTCTCCCCCTGACCTTTCCCCATGACCCCTCTCCCCACTTCTCCCCCTAATCTCTCCTATCCGTAGGTGACCTCATCCACCTGGCCAGCTCGGACGTGCAGGGCCCACAGCCCTCGGAGCTGGGGGCAGAGCCACCGTCGCTACTGGTGGCGTCCAGGGCCTACCAGCTCTCGTCGGCCCTCATGGGCATCCTCATGCGCTCCCGTGTGCTCAACGAGGAGCCCCTGACCCTGGCGGGTGAAGAGATCGTGGCACAGGGCAAGCGCTCGGACCCGCTGAGTCTGCTGTGCCAGGGCGACGCCTCGGGCCCCGGCTGCCACTTCTCCATCCCCGCAGCCTTCAGCGGGGCCCTGTCCAACCTCAGTGATGTGGTGCAACTCATCCTCCTCGTCGACTCCAACCCCTTCCCCTTTGGCTACATCAGCAACTACACTGTCTCCACCAAGGTGGCGTCCATGGCTTTCCAGACACAGGCCGGCACCCAGATCCCCATTGGGCAGCTGGCCTCAGAGCGCGCCATCACCGTGAAGGTGCCTAACAACTCAGACCAGGCTGCCCAGGGCCACCGCATCCTTGCTGGCTCCGCCGTCGTCCAGCCCCAGGCCTCAGTCAGTGTCGTGGTCACCCCCGAGAACAGCAACCCCGAGGCCGGGCTTCACTTGCAGCTTACTTTCATGGTGCTGAACGGTGCGTGGCGTGGCGGGGCCCTCGGTGGGCGGCCTCCTCTTCCCTCCCGTGGCCCAGCCTGTGTGGGGCAGTGGGGTGGCCAGGTGAACAGGCGTTTCTCGCGGGCACCCCCAACTTGTGGCCTTCGGTAAAGTCTGTCTCCTGTTTTATGGGGCCGTGGGGGCCTGGCGGGAGGGCAGCAGGGCGGCTGGGGAGGGCTTCCGGGATTGTCCCCTGGGGTGTGTGAGCTGCCTGGGCAGGGGTCTGAGCCTGCACATGCCACCTGCAGAGCACTACCTGCCGGAGGAGCCTGAGCCCTACCTGGCCGCCTACCTGCACGCTATGCCCTGGCCCAACGAGCACAACTACTCCGCCAGCAGGAGGATCAGCCTGGAGGTCCTGGCAGGCGACGACCACAGGCCTTACACCTTCTTCATCGCCCCGGGGTGAGCACGTCCTGCCCTGGACCTGGGAGCAGTGGGACTTGTTGGCGGGGTGGGGCTGGTCTCTGAGGGCAGGTGGACATGATCGGTTCTGTACGTGCCAGGGCCCGGGGGCTCCCTGTGGGGTTTGGGGAGCGGGCCAGGCCAGGTCTGGCCATGACACCCCCCAATTCTCCCAGGACCAGAGATCTGGGCACGAGCTACTACCTGAACCTGACCAGCCACTTCCGATGGTCAGCACTGGAGGTGTCTGTGGGTCTGTACACGTCCCTCTGCCAGTACTTCAGCGAGAAGGAGATGGCATGGCGGACGGAGGGCCTCGTGCCCCTAGAGGAGACCTCGCCCAGCCAGGCTGTCTGCCTCACCCGCCACCTCACCGCCTTCGGTGCCAGTCTCTTTGTGCCTCCCAGCCACGTCCACTTCATCTTCCCCGTGAGTGGTGCTGCATCCTTAGACTGCTGGGGAGCCCCGGCTCCACCCTGAGCAGGCGAGGGCTGGGCTGCGCCCCTGGGGCCTGACGGCTCTGTCTCCCCAGGAGCCAGCCTCAAGCGTGAACTACATCGTCCTGTTGACGTGCACTGTGTGCCTGGTGACCTACGTGGTCACGGCTGTGATCCTGCGTAAGCTGGACCAGCTGGACATCAGCCGGGTCCGCGTCATCCCGTTCTGCGGGAAGGGGGGCCGCTTCAAGTATGAGATCCTGGTCAAGACCGGCTGGGGCCGGGGCTCAGGTGAGGGGGGCTGCCTTCCCGACGGGGACTCTTGTAATAGAGGGGTGGCTTCCAGCAGGGGTTTGGGTCACCATGGCTGTGCCAGGCAGCAGCTCGTTCATCTGCACAGCGACCTGTGGGCACGCAGTGGGCTCGTAGTCCCTGTGGGCAGCTGCTGACGTGCGCAGCCGGGTGGAACAGCCTGACGATTGGTGTGGGAAATGATTATTAAATGGTAATAAGTCGTCCTGGTGAAAAGATTGTTTTCAAGACATCAAAAGCTCTTGAACTCTTGGTTAAAAATGTGGAAAGAAACGTGATGATGTGGAGTTAGTATAGTGTAACATAAAGCGTTAGACGCTGAGAACTAAAGTGCCTTATTTCTTTGTGGGAAACTTACCAAGAGTAGTTTGAGCAGCGCTTGCCTTCTCATCTGTAATTGCCACCTGAGGGGGCATCTTTGTGCCTCGGCCAGCGGACACTTTGCTGCCGACCTCTTGTCGTGCTCTCCTCACTGTGAAGTACCTCTGAGAGTTCTTTCTACGTGAAGTTTTTGCCGGCATCCATTGCTATGTGACGTCTTCATCCTTTTTGTCGCAACCATTGCTCTCATGTTGGTGAGTTTGCTGTCAGCGACGGCCTCTCCAGAGCCCCTGGGGCAGCGGCAGCAGCAGCGGCAGCAGCAGCGACAGCAGCCCCGTGGTCGGCTGTTTCTTCAGTCATGTGTTTGCCTTTGATGCAAAGTTCGCTTCCTTGGTACCATTTTTCTTTTCTTTGCTGTGCTTTCATCTTTGTTACCTGGTTCTCTCTTTTATTTTTATTTTTTAATTTTTTTTGGCTGCGTTGGGTCTTCGTTGCTGCTTGCGCAGGCTTTCTCTAGTTGAGGTGAGTGGGGGGCGACTCTTCATTGCGGTGCGCGGGCTTCTTTCTCACTGTGGTGGCTTCTCTTGTGGAGCACGGGCTCTAGGTGTGCAGACTTCAGTAGTTGCAGCACGCAGGCTCAGTAGTTGTGGCTTGCAGGCTCTAGAGCTCAGGCTCAGTAGTTGTGTTACACGGGCTTAGTTGCTCCATGACATGTAGGATCTTCCTGGCCCAGGGCTCGAACCCGTGTCCCCTGCATTGGCAGGCGGATTCTTAACCACTGCGCCACCAAGGAAGTCCTTCTCTTTTATTTTTAGTTTTTAAATTTTTTTCTGGTCCTCTGTGTTGATGACCCACTTTTATAAAACGTCGTGTAGGTTTATCGCTAGGGACATGGAGGCAACACTGCTGTGCACTTGGTGGTCCGTGTGGGGACTGAGAGGTGTATGGTGACTGGTCACCAGCAGCCTCTGGGAGAGGTGACGTCACCCATCAGGACATGCATCTCTTATGTAGCGGACTGAAGGCTGGCAGCCACCTTCATGTTCCACGCTGTTACTTGCAGTTAAGGTACCACCACAACTGGCATTTGAATTGTGTCACTGGGGGCCGTTCATTTAACGGTTTGAGGCGACTGAGATCCGTTTGTATCAGAGCCGCAGGGCGAGGGCTGCCTGTGCCTGTCGAAGGAAGGTTGTCAGGGCAGACTCGCCCGGCGTCAGTGTCTGGTGGGCGGCAAACCCAGAGTCCTGCCCCCTGTCCCTCCGTCCTCCAGGGACCACAGCTCATGTGGGCATCATGCTGTACGGGGCAGACAGCCGCAGCGGCCACCGGCACCTGGATGGGGACGGAGCCTTCCACCGCAACAGCCTGGACATCTTCCAGATCGCCACCCCACACAGCCTGGGCAGCGTGTGGAAGATCCGCGTGTGGCATGACAACAAAGGTCTGGGGGCCCCGCTGCTGCCGCCCCCACCCCTCTGCTGCCCACCCAGCCCTGACCGCCCTTGCCCCTCCTCTCCGCAGGGCTGAGCCCTGCCTGGTTCCTGCAGCACATCATCGTCAGGGACCTGCAGAACGCCCGCAGCACCTTCTTCCTGGTCAACGACTGGCTGTCAGTGGAGACGGAGGCCAACGGGGGCCTGGTGGAGAAGGAGGTGCTGGCGGCAAGTAAGGCCCTGCCCCGGTGGCAGGCCATGGGGTGGGGGTGGGGGGGGTGGGGCGCCTGGCCCTGGGATCTCCTGAAGCCCTCCTGTCCCCGCCCAGGTGATGTGGCCCTGCGGCGGTTCCAGCGCCTCCTGGTGGCCGAACTGCAGCGCGGCTTCTTTGACAAGCACGTCTGGCTCTCCATGTGGGACCGGCCACCTCGGAGCCGCTTTACACGTGTCCAGCGAGCCACGTGCTGCATCCTCCTCATCTGCCTCTTCCTGGGTGCCAACGCCGTGTGGTACGGTGCCGTGGGAGACGCTACCTACAGGTGGGTGCTGTGGGGGTCGGCACGCCCTCCCTCTGCCCAACCCCCAGTCCCTCCTGCCCCACCCCCCAAGCCAGCCCCGTCTCTCCTCTCCTGCCACAGTATGGGGCCCGCGTCCAGTCTGATCCCACTGAGCATCGACATCATCGCCGTCGGCCTGGTGTCCAGCCTGGTTGTCTACCCCGTCTACCTGGCCATCCTGTTCCTCTTCCGGATGTCCCGGAGCAAGGTGGGCGGGGCTCCTGGAGCGTGGGCACGGCTGCCCCTGCCGAGGGCTGTGCTGTTAAGTATGGCAGCCAGAGAGGGGTCAGGAGCCGGGGGAGAGATGCAGGGTGTCAGAATCAGGAGTGAACAGGGGTCACTGCTGACACCACTCAAGCAAACAGGACTGGCTGGGGAACCGGCTGATGCCCACGTCTCATAAGAAAGGGTCATACACCATGACAAGTGGCATTTCCCCCAGGAACCCAGAATGAACATCCTTAGCTGTATGTGGCTGGGTTTTTTTGGGGGGGCAGGGGGGTTGTTTTTTGTTTTTTTAAAATTTTTGGCCACGCCACGGGGCATGCAGGATCTTAGTTCCCCAAATAGGGATCGAACCCACGCTCTCTGCAGTGGAAGCACGGAGTCCTAACCAGTAGACCGCCAGGGAATTTCCCGTGTGTGGCTGTTTTTATATATATGTATGTGTGTGTATATTTATTTTTATATATATATATATATTTTTTTTTTTTTTTTCTTTTTGGCTGCGTTGGGTCTTCATTGCTGCGCGCAGGCTTTCTCTAGTTGCGGCGAGTGGGGGCTACTCTTCGTTTTGGTCCACGGGCTTCTCATTGCAGTGGCTTCTCTTGTTGCGGAGCACAGGCTCTAGGCGCACAGGCTTCAGTAGTTGTGGCACGTGGGCTCAGTAGTTGTGGCTCACGGGCTCTAGAGCACAGGCTCAGTAGTTGTGGCGCACGGGCTTAGCTGCTCCATAGCATGTGGGATCTTCCCGGCTCAGGGCTCGAACCCGTGTCCCCTGCATTGGCAGGCGGATTCTTAACCACTGCGCCACCAGGGAAGTCCCTGGCTGTTTATATTTAAGTTGATTAAAATTAGATAAAATTAAAACTTCAGTTTCTCCATTACACCAGCCACACTTCAGGTGTTCTGTATTGGCACGTGGCGAGTGGTTCCTGTGATGGACAGTGTAGGTGTAGAATGTGTGCATCTAGAACATTCTCCAGGACAGCACTGCTCTAGATTCTGCCTGCCAGGAGCAAGCATGCCTCCCCACAGCAGGGGCCCAAGCTGCCTCCCACTGACCGCCTGCCTCTCCTGCAGGTGGCCGGGGGCCCGAGCCCCACACCAGCAGGGCCGCAGGCACTGGACATGGACAGCTGCCTGGACTCATCTGTGCTGGACAGCTCCGTACTTGCCTTCCCGGGACTCGGTGCTGAGGTGCGGGCTCCCCAGGGCCTGCCCGGATGGGGTTGTGTTCTGGGCAGCCTGGAATCAGGTTTCCTCTGTGCTTCTCCACAGGCCTTTGCTGGACAAATGAAACACGACTTATTTGTGGAGGATTCTAAAAGGTGGGGGTCCCTAGAGAAAACGTGAGCCGTCTCTCCTGTAGGTCAGCTGCGCCTCTCATGTGCTGCGTCACATATCCTCGTCCGTGTGTCGTGGCACTGTCCCGGGAGTGTTTGCTCAGCAGCCCCATGTGTCCACGTGTGACGGGACTTGGGTTGGGTGTGTGTGCAGATGTGTCCCCCGGGCTCCCCTTGCTGACCTGTCGCCTGCAGCCTGGTGTGCTGGCCATCCAGCGAAGGCACCCTCAGTTGGCCAGACTTGCTGAGTGACCCGTCCGTCATGGGCAGCACCCTGCAGCGGCTGGCCCGGGGCCGGATGGGCCGCATGCCGGGCCCAGAGGATGACAGTCTCTCCCTGGTCAGCCCCTCCTCACCTGCCAAATACTTCTCAGCTTCAGGTGGGTGAGCAGGGGTGGGGAGGGTGGTGTCCCCCAGCTCCCCCCAGGAAGGCTCCAGGGCTGACACATTTTGCTCCCTCCAGATGAAGACCTGATCCGGCAGATACTGGCTGAAGGGGCTGGCAGCCTGGCCCCCACCCAGGACACTCAAGGAGAAACGGACCTGCTCGCTGGCCTGTGAGTGCCCAGCTCCTGGGGGTGGGGGGCAGCAGGGAGCCCAGCCAGTAACCCTGCTCCCTGGCTGGGCCTGCCCTTGTGCTGTCCAGCCATTGTGGGGCTGCGGCGAAGTTGTTAGGCCTCAGAGTCCCTCATCTGTTGAAAGACCTCGTGGGGTCACCAGGGTCCAGCCAGTGTTCCCTTTAGGGTGGCAGGAGGGAGGGATGTTTGAGTAACAAAAGGCCACCAGTGTGAGGCTGGCAGGACCTGCCGTGATGCGGAGTCGTTGCAGGCTTTTAAATAGCTAATGTTTCTCCTTTCGACACTATTTCAATTTCATGGTTTTTCTTCTCTTTTCTTTTTTTTTGGCCGCACGGTGCGGCTTGTGGGATCTTAGTTCTCTGACCAGGGATTGAACCTGGGCCCTGGCAGTGAAAGTGCCGAGTCCTAACCACTGGACCGCCAGGGAATTCCCTTCAGTTTTATGTTTTGTTTTGTTTTAATTAATTAATTAATTAATTTGTTTAATTAATTAATTTATGGCTGTGTTGGGTCTTCGTTTCTGTGCGAGGGCTTTCTCTTGTTGTGGCAAGCGGGGGGCCACTCTTCATCGCGGTGCACGGGCCTCTCACTATCGCGGCCTCTCTTGTTGCGGAGCACAGGCTCCAGACGCGCAGGCTCAGTAGTTGTGGCTCACGGGCCCAGTTGCTCCGCGGCATGTGGGATCTTCCCAGACCAGGGCTCGAACCCGTGTCCCCTGCATTGGCAGGCAGACTCTCAACCACTGTGCCATCAGGGAAGCCCCCCTAGTTTTATGTTTTTAAGAATTTCTCAACTTCTTGGCTGGTTTCCAATTTAGTAACAAAGATTCACATAGAATTACCTCATACCTCTTTTCTCATCTGTATCTATTTTAATATCCGTATTTCCATTCCTTTTAACTCTTCTAATTTTCAAGCAACCAAAAATTACTGAGATATACGAACTCTCCCAGAACACAGAGAAAAAGGTAAAGCTTCTCAATTTATTTAACGAAGACAGATAACCATGCCATGATGGAATTTTAATGAAGGAATTGCCAATCAGTTTGGAAACCTATGCTATGAGGAAGCCCTGGTAGTAATTAGCAGCTGACCACCCCACCACCTCCAGCCCAGAGCCCTCCCTGACACCCAGGTCCAGACATCTACCTGCCAGTAAGCAACTTCTCCGCATGAGTGTCCAGGGCAGCACAGACTCACACAGCAACACGAGATGTCTCAGGAAAGGGCAGGTGCACTCTTGGACTGACCAAGAGAAAACTCTTGGATTCATTCTCGACTCCTCTCTTTTCAAGTACTTCCTCACACGAGCCTTTAACAGATTCTGTCTGCTACTTTCCAGATTTGGAATCTGACCTTCTCTCCACTTGCCCTTGCACCTTCCATCCAAACATCATCCTCTGCCTGGACCATTCCGGGGCTGACTCAGCAGAATCCTGTTCCTCCCTTACAGCTCACCTTCCTTCTCCCTGCAGCAGACTCTGCCACTGCCCTCCTGGGGTGAGGAGGGGGGCACATTGGTACGGGCTGTTGGTGGGAGGCCTCAGCTCTTCCCCATTTGGACCTCAGCACTAGGCTGCTTGAGCGTCCTCACAACATGGCGACCAAAGTGAGTGATCCAGGAGAACGAGGTGGAAGCCATAGTGTCCTTTGTGGCCCAGCCCCTTATTCACACACGATCATTTCCACAGTATCCTCTTGGTTAGGAGGAAAGCATCACTGGGGCCATCCAGCAGGTGGCCTGCTGCAACTGGGCACAGTCCTCACGATGCTCCCCCAGCCACACTTGCTCTGGCCCCACCCCCTCCCTGTCCCTCTCCTGCCACCTCCGTCGCCCACTTCCTTTGGCTATGGCTTCCCTTGCTCTTCTGTCCTCATCTTTTATATTTGCTGCTCCCTCTGCCTGGAGGGTTCTTCCCAAGACAGGAGCCTCACGTTCTACTACCTTCAGGTCTCCTCTTAGATGCTTCCTGATCAGAGCCTTCCTTCCTGCCCCGTGTAAATAATGTAAAAGGCACGGGAACGTGGGTGCGTGCTCGTGCAGGGCAGAAACAGGCCTCTGTCTCCATGTCCTCCCCTGCTTCGCTTATGCTTTCTGTCTGCTTCCCCCACCAGCATGTGCACATGACATGCACACGGACTGTGCTCTTGTCTCTCAGTGTGTAGAGCAGGGCCTGGCATCTAGTTAGGGGATGTCATGCTGGTTGTGACCGAAGGAATCAGTGAACCCAATCAGACACAGCCTTTGCTCTCCTGCAGCTTAGAGTCAAATGTCAAACTCTGTGTATGCTAGCTGAACCACTGATCCTGATACGACCTGTTTCTATCTGCATGTAAAATATAAACACATGTAGAGAAAAAGGACTAGAAATAACTATTAACACTACTGTTCCTTGCATGATGGAAATCTATTTTCTACAAATAGTTTATGCTACTTTTATAATCAGAAAAGTCCATTTCAAGAAAAAAGTGTGTCCTGTGTATTCATGTCTGTTCTCTCTGTGCTGTCCCACCTCCAGAAGCCGTTAACGCCTTTTATTCCCTGGGAGACGCACAAAACCAGAAAGGTTTGCCGCCACTCAGCGGCAGGCATGTCTGGAGGCCCATTCTCTTCAGGGTACAGCTGTGCGGACCTGCCGCTAAGTGTGTGCACTTTGTCCCCAGTTCATGGCTGTCACTGTCTTGCTTCCCTCTTTTCTTTTTCCCCCTTCTCCTCTCTGCTCCGGCTCCCGTAGCTGCCCTCTCTCTGTAGCAGCTCTGGAGCCCGGAAGGTCAGGTCGGGCGGCGCCGGGAGAGACAGGCAGCTCGGCACGTGAAAGACACATGTATGTTTCCTTGTCCAGAAGCCGGTCTTGGGTTTCGCGTGCAGGGAGGCCTGGTTTGCTGGCACAGAGATCAGGCTGGGGGACGAGGCTGGAGGCTGGATGGTGGCGCCGTGGGGGGCGATGGCTGCTGGAGCGGTGACAGGATGGAGGGGCAACAGGTCACAGTGATGTGAGGCGAGGACCGGGTCCCAGAGGAGGTGACCTGGCCCCTCCCCAGAGTGACCAGTGGTATTCTGGCCTCCAGCACCATCTCCACCTGGCTTGGGGCAGTGTCCTCTCTCTCCACGGACCAGGAGAAGGGAATGCACGGGCCCAGAGAGGTGGGCTGGCCGTGCCTTGGGCGGCGTGTGGGCCGACAGGTGATTGCTGGCTGCTCCCCTCTGCCTGTGCCTCAGGTGCAGCGCCCCTGGTGAGAGGAATCAGACGCTGATGCTGCCAGGGGAGAGGGGGCTGCCCAGCTCGAGCCTGACGTGGGAGCAGCCCCAGCTGGCAGAGCTGTCCAGGACAGGTGCGCTCCTGAGTCCCCAGGTTGGCCCTCCCCACCCCTTCCTCTGCGCTGCTGGTGACCTGTCTGTGTCTGCCTCCCCAGGGCTGGTGGAGGGTCTGCGGAAGCGACTGCTGCCGGCCTGGTGTGCGCCCCTGGCCCACGGGCTCAGCCTGCTCCTGGTGGCCGTGGCCGTGGGGGTGTCAGGGTGGGTCGGCGCTGGCTTCCCCTCCAGCGTGTCTGTCATGTGGCTCCTCTCAAGCAGTTCCAGCTTCCTGGCTTCGTTCCTCTTCTGGGAGCCACTCAAGGTAAGTGGGATGCAGGGGGGCCAGGCTGCCAGCCTCTGGCACCCACGGGCCCCTCTGATGCCAGCCCTGGTCCAGGTCCTGCTGGAAGCTCTGTATTTCTCGCTGGTGGCCAAGCGGCTGCACCCTGATGAGGATGATACCCTGGTGGAAAGCCCGGCCGTGACGCCCGTGAGCGAGCGTGTGCCCCGCGTGCGGCCACCCCATGGCTTTGCGCTCTTCCTGGCAAAGGAGGAAGCCCGAAAGGTCAAGAGGCTGCACGGGATGCTGAGGGTGAGCTCAGGCCACGCAGCCAGCGCCTGCCCTCCCTCTCTGGCCTCCTGGCCAGGGCAGCATCTTCCAGGAGGTCCTGCCTTTCTCAAAAACCTCACCTGCACCCTCTTTCTGACCACCAAATGCCCTTTAGCAGGTGGTATAGGGCTCTGCAGCCCCCGCCCCAACTCCCTCCCATCACCTCCTGGCCCATCCTCCTGCCCAACTCAAATGCCTGCTCCTTCCTGGCCTCACTGGGCCCTGGTGCGGCTCCTTGGCCTTCACGGACCACGTCTGCCCCCAGGCCTGGCTCTCAGCACAAGGCCCCCTGGCTGTGGGCACTTTGCTGCCCAGCGTCTGGAAGCCCTGGTCTGTCACGGGTGGAGTGGGGGCAGGCTGGGTTCGGCTGACTCCGGGTCATCCCTGCCCCCCAGGGCCTTCTGGTATACATGTTCTTCCTGCTGGTGACGCTGCTGGCCAACTATGGGGACACCTCGTGCCACGACCATGCCTACCGCCTGCAGAGTGCCATCAAGCAGGAGCTGGACAGCCAGGCCTTCCTGGCCATCACCCGGTATGGACGCCCCGATATGCAGGCACAGGTCTGTCTTCTCGGCCAGGGTGGTGCTGATGCTGACCAGGGTCCACCTTGATCCCGCCCTTGGTCCAACCCAGCCCGTAGGGGATATTGGGAAGTACCTCAATACATTTTTGGTTGTCAGAACTGGAGTGGGTGTTGCTGACAATGGGTAGAGACCACAGATACTGCTCAACACCCTACGTGCCCAGGACGGCCCCACAATAGTGTTATTGGCTCCTGAGTGTCAGGAAGCCCAGGCTGAGGAACCAGGTTGTGCCTCGTCCCCTGGGGTAGCATTGGTCGCCTCCCCCTGGCTGGGCCGGGGCTGCAGTAGCAATGCTGTCTGGGCCTCTGACCCCTGGTGGGCACCGGAAGCTGAAGGATGGAGCATGTGACTCTGTCTGGTGTGGTCAGGTCTGATGAGTTCTGGCCGTGGATGTCCCACGTGCTGCTCCCCTACATCCACGGGAACCCGTCCAGACCAGAGCTGGGGCCCCCACGACTGCGGCAGGTGCGGCTACAGGAAGGTGAGCTGGGGAGGGGCACCCTGGCACTTACCCTTCCTTTTTTCCAAAGAGAAGCCTTTGGCCAGGGTCTGGTTCCAACTCCCTTAGCTGGGTGACCTCCCTGCCTCAGTTTCTCGATGTGTAGGTGAGACAGTGACATCTATCTTCTGGGTTGCTGGGAGGGTTCGGTGAGATCCCATAGAGCTCAGCCTAGGAGGCTGGTGAACAGTCAGTGCTCCTGGTTTGGCCGGGCTCATTCCCCAGCCCTCTGCTTTCAGCACTCTGCCCGGACCCGCCTGGCTCAGGGGCCCCTATGTGCTTAGCAGCCTCAGGTGGCTTCAGCACCAGCGACTACGGCATTGGCTGGGGGAGTGCTGCCCACAATGGCTCTGAGATGTGGGCCTACTCGGCACCGGACCTGCTGGGGTGAGCACGGAGGGCAGGTTAGGGTGCCCAGGGGGCAGGGGGAGTTCTCCAGAGGAGCCCCTCGTTCCAGCCCACTCCCAGGTTCTGCATGGCGCCGGCTCTGACACTGTCCTCCTCCCTGGCAGCGTCTGGTACTGGGGCTCCTGCGCCGTGTATGACAGCGGGGGCTACGTGCAGGAGCTGGGGCCCAGCCTGGAAGAGAGCCGCGCGCAGCTGGGCTTCCTGCAGCTGCACAACTGGATCGACAACAGGTGGGCGCCCTGCCCTCAGCTCCCTCCCGACCCCCGCCCACTGTGCACATTGGTCACATCTGCGGGCCGGCTCACTCCCACGCCCAGCTTCGCTGCTTCCGATCATCCCCTGAAGGAGCCCAGCGAGCCCGCCTGCAGCCCCGTGGCCTCCCCGGTGCACGCCTCACCCTCCCCTCAACACCTGCCCCCAAGCCTCTTCTGCGAGCGCATCGGCTTCTCCTGGCGCGGCCCCTTCCTTCCCACCCTGTCTGACTCCGGGCCCTCCGCGCAGGAGCCGTGCAGTGTTCGTGGAGCTCACGCACTACAGCCCGGCGGTGGGGCTGCACGCCGCCGTTACGCTGCGCCTGGAGTTCCCGGCGGCCGGACACGCCGTAGCGGCGCTCAGCGTCCGCCCGTTCGCGCTGCGGCGCCTTAGTGCCGGCCTTTCGCTGCCGCTGCTTACCTCGGTAGGCCTCGCCCGGCCCCGCCCCGCCCCGCCCCGGCCCCCGATGGCCCCGCCCCGGCCCTGACCCCGCCCCGGCCCCGCCCCCACAGGTGAGCCTGTTGCTGTTTGCTGTGTACTTCTCCGCGGCTGAGGTGCGCGCCTGGCGCAGGGAGGGGCGTGCGCGCGCCACGCGGCCTGGGACCTGGGCGCGGTGGCTGCTGGTGGCGCTGACGGCGGCCGCAGCGCTGGTGCGCCTGGCCCAGCTGGGCGCCGCTGACCGCCAGTGGACCCGCTTCCTGCGCGGCCGCCCGCGCCGCTTTACCAGCTTCGAGCAGGTGGCACAGCTGAGCGCCGTGGCCCGCGGCCTGACCGCCTCGCTGCTCTTCCTGCTTTTGGTCAAGGTGAGGGTTGGGCCGGTGGGCCGGGGCGGGCCGGCGTTGGCGGGGTCGGTCGGCTGACGCCCTCTGTCCACAGGCTGCCCAGCAGCTGCGCTTTGTGCGCCAGTGGTCGGTTTTCGGCAAGACGCTGTGCCGGGCCCTGCCAGAGCTCGTGGGGGCGGCCTTAGGCCTGGTGGTGCTCGCCGTGGCCTATGCGCAATTGGCTGTCCTGGTAGGTGCCAGTGGGGCCCTCGGAGAGGGTGGCTTAGCCCAGGCCGCGCCTCACTCATGCCACCTTCCCCACAGTTGGTCTCCTCCTGCGTGGACTCACTTCGGAGCGCCGCCCGGGCCCTCCTGGTGCTGTGCCCCGGGGCTGGGGGTCCTGCCCTGTGCCCTGCGGAGTCCTGGCGCCTGTCCCCTGTGCTGTGCACGGGGCTCTGGGCCCTGCGGCTGTGGGGTGCCCTGAGGCTGGGAGCAGTCCTCCTGCGGTGGCGGTACCACGCTTTGCGTGGGGAGCTGTACCGCCCAGCTTGGGAGCCGCAGGACTACGAGATGGTGGAACTGTTCTTGCGCCGGCTGCGCCTCTGGATGGGCTTCAGCAAAGTCAAGGAGGTGGGTACGGCCCAGTGGGGGGGAGAGGGACGCACCCTGGGCCCAGCTGAGCCCAGGGCGCAGCCGGACTGACCGAGCCCCTGTGCCGCCCCCAGTTCCGCCACAAAGTCCGCTTTGAAGGGATGGAGCCCCTGCCCTCCCGCTCATCCAGGGGCTCCAAGTCTTCTCCGGATGTGCCCCCACCCAGCGGAGGCTCTGACGCCTCCCGCCCCTCCACCTCCTCCAGCCAGCTGGATGGGCTGAGCGTGGGCTTGGGCCGGCCGGGGCCCCGAGGGGAGCCCGAGCCTGAGCCCTCCCGTCTCCAAGCCGTGTTTGAGGCCCTACTCGCCCAGTTTGACCGACTCAACCAGGCCACGGAGGATGTCTACCAGCTGGAGCAGCGGCTGCAGAGCCTGCATGGCCACAGGAGCAGAGGGCCCACAGCCTCACCTCCCCCTAGCCCCTCCCCAGGCCTGAGGCCAGTCCTGCCCAGCCGCCTTGTCCGGGTCAGTGGAGGCGTTGGCTTGGCTACAGGCCCCAGCAGGGCATCCCTGCGGGCCAAGAACAAGATCCACCCCAGCAGCACTTAGCCCCAGGGGATCTGGGCTCATGCCTCTTCCCTGGGGTGGGCCTGTGGCTTCACTCTGGCCCCTCAGAGCCAGAGCAGACACCGCTCAGTATTATTACCTTCTGCCACCCTCGAGGTTTCGGGCCAGGCAGAACAGCTGCACGCAGGTCCCCCAGAGAGCAGGCAGCACTTGTCTGTGTCTCTCTGTGGGCTTCAGCACTTTAAAGAGGCCGCGTGGCCAGCTAGGACCCAGGGTCCCCTCCCCAGTTCCCTGTGGGAGGACACAACAGTATTGGACTGAGTGCCCGGCCTCTGAGATGCTAATTTATTTCCCGAGTCCTCAGGTACAGCGGGCTGTGCCCGGCCCCACCTCCTGGGCAGACATCTCCCCCTTGCTAAGGATCCAGGCTATGGGGGATGGAACCTGCACCTCCTGTCATCCTCCCCCCTAAATTATTACCTCCTCTGTCCCCCTGCTGAGTGCATTCACCTCCAGCTGCCGCTGCGTGTCTATTGTCTGTCAGTAATTTATGTGGGGTTAAAATGTATATATTTTTGTACGTCGCTTTATTTTTCAATAGGGCCAAGGGGCCTGGTGGCTGAAACAGCCTGTGCCCACTGTCACCCACCTTGATGGGGAGCTGGGACTGCAGAGCTGGCCTCCCTCCCCAGACACCTGCCCACACAGCTGGGGAAGCAACAGCCACTTCTTGGCTCCAAGTCTGGCCTTGGGCAGGTGCTGGGCAGAGAGGGCGGTTGGAGGGGCGCAACCACCCCAGGCCATTCTTGTCACCACCATGGCCTTATTCTCCTCCCCTGCCCAGGCCTGCTGGTGGGTCTGGGTGAGGTGCAGCACCAGTGCATGGCACGGGGCCCTAGGGTGGGTAGGGGGAAAGATCTCTCCCCGGGGGCTGGCTCCCGGGCCAGGGGAGGTGAGCATGACAGTGCACGTGTGAGGCTTTCCTGAGGGCAAGGCCCCAACAGCAGCCTGACAGGCCCCCTCCCCACTCCAGTGGGCGTGGCCAAAGCTACAGCCTTGATCCCACCCCACCCAACAGACGAAGTCAAATAAATCAGTTGACTGACCGTTCCAGTGTCTGTGTCCACGCCAGTGTCTGTCTGTGTCCAAGCACACAGGCCTGGGCCACACCAGCACTTTATTTGCACAAATAAATACCACCCAGTGTGCCTCACGGGGGCAGGGAGAGTCCGGCAGCATGGCTGCTCAGGTGACAACTGGGGGAGCCCAGGCACGTGCTCAGCATCTCAGAGAAGCCCCAATGGGACCGGGCACCAGCCCCCGTGCAGCCTCACACGAACTCAGTGAAGTCATCCACGGAGGAGACGAGGCGCTTCCGCTGGCCTGTCTCATAGGTGGGTGTGGGCTCAGCTGGGGCCTGCGAGGGGGCCTTGGCGTGGCCGGGAGGGTGAGTCTGCATCAGGGGCAGGCTGGCGTTTGAGTAGTGGGCTTCCTCACGGATCTGAGGGAGAGGGAGCTTCGGCAGCAAGTCCAGAAGGGGCGGCGCATGCTCCCCAGGCTGGATACCAGCACCCCCAGTCGGCCGTCACGTCTCTGAGGGAGCGCCCCCACCCCCAATGCCCAGCATGCCCACGGCCCAGCCTCCCTACCCGGTGGCGGAGCCTCTTGATGTGGCGGAGCCTGGCAATCCACTTGGAGGGATAGGTGTCGGTGGGGTTGGAGCGGCTGTGGTGCACCTGCGAAGCCATCTGGGGCGGGGAGGGCGGAACAGTGAGCCCTGCACAGGTGGCACCTGTGGGCCTGTCCCACCCACCTCCCGGGGGCCACCTCTGCTCACATTTGCATGCAGGGCCATCTGACGGGCCACGAACGGCAAGTTTCGGTCGGACACGATCTTGGCCACGCTGGTGTCCACGAGGCCCTCCATGTCTGGGGAGACACGGCACTCACGTGGGGCTCAGAGCCCCGGGTGCCTCCCCACCTGGCCCCGCGCCTCACCTTTCCTGCACCGCAGCGACACCAGGTTGCACTCATAGTCCAGGGGGGTGATGATCACGTGGACAAAGTTGAACTGGCCCTGCCCGGACAAGAGCAGGGGTCACCCCAGCACCGAGGGCCACTTTCTGCCACCCCACACTTAGCCCAGGAGGGCAGCGGGCTCATTGGTTAGACGCTCGCTAACTCAGCACGTGTAGCCGCCACCTGCACACCCACACTTCCTCCTCACCTGGCCTGGGGGCCACCACCCTGTCACCCCTCTACTGCCTCACCTACAGCCTGCATAAGCCAGACGGGCACACAGCTCCCAATCCCTCCACACTGCCCAGGGCTTCTGTGCTGCCCAGCAGACACCTGCCTCACTGTCGGCTGAGAGTAGCATGTGGAGCTCTGCAAGTTCCTGGGCCGCCCAGGATGGCACACGGAGCACCCACACCTCAGGCCCCTCTGAGGTTTCCTCCCATCCACGTGTGTGTGTGTGTGCATGCGCCGTCGCCCTCCCCCCGCCCCCCCCCCACAGCTCTACAACGCAAGAGGCCCACTTCGGCCTCCCCAGACACTCCTGCCTCTACCAGAGTCTCTGCCCCAAGCCCCAGGGGGTCTGTGTTCAGTGACCTCCTCCAAGGCTGCTCAATGCACTCAGAATAAATCCCAACGCCCCTGAGCACTGCCACCTCAGACCCTGGGCTGCGCCAGGCACCTGCCCACTCGGCCTTGCAGCTCGTCCACACGTGGCCACCCTGTGACAAGCCACCTGCACTGAGCCTGCCTCCTCCCTGCGGGACCTCGAGCCCCAGCAACCTCCTCTAGGAAAGGGGGTGATACCAGGCCCAGCCCAACCGCTGTGCGACGACATGAGGGACGGACTGGGGGACAGGGCTCAGGGCTGTTACAAGCAAACGCTGCATACCCACCACCTGCCATGCACCCGCCAAGCACAGCTGCAAGAGGAAACCAATGGGTGTTGTCCTCATCACAGAAGAGGACACGGCCCAGGTGGGGGCCCGCCACCTCAGGGGGGTGCACAAGCGGGTCGTGATGTCACCAACGCTGACCCAGCGGAGCTTGCTATCTCTGCTCAACACAGAGCAGGGGGCACTTCCCCAGAGAGATGCGGCTTCCAGCCTGGGGGCCTGGGGCCCAGATCCACGCCCACCTGCTCCGAGGGCCCCTTGCTCACTTTGATGGTGCCGAGCTTGAAGTCCTCGCCAGAGTCGTTGTAGACAATGGACACGAAGTCGTTGCCCAGGTGGCGCTTCTTGTCACAGCGGTGCTTGTCCACGTCCTTGGTGGGCATCAGGGTGGCGATGTGGAAGACGGCTGCGGGGCGGAGCGGAGCGGAGCTGAGCGGGGTGGCGCCAACCCAGGCAGGGTGCCAGTGAGGGCTCCTCAGGCTGAGGCTGGGGGCCAGGACAGGTGGCAGTGGGTACAGCCCTCAGTGCCCCTGAGAGGAGGGCTAGGTTTCTCCGGAGGCTCCTAAGGGCCCGCAGGAGCTGGGAGGAGTGGGCGCGGGAGGGCACACACCTTGCATGATGTCGTCATGCCAGCAGTAGGTGAACTGGCCGTCCTCGCCACACACATCCAGGCCACCCAGGTACACCTTGTCCGGCTGGCAGTCCTTGAGCTCGATGAGCTTGCCCAGCCCCGTCAGGAACTCCGTGTACCTGTAGGAGCCGTGCTCATTGGACAGGATGGCGAGCTCACTGTTGCTCTGCAGGGAGACAAACGGGGCATGGTGGCACCTGCTCCCAGGCCACCCCCCAACCACATGCCGCCCCTCCCTGGCTCTCAGGACCCCAAGGGCTTGTTGCTGCTGGGGACCCAGGGGCGGGGTGACTGGTGTGTCTGGGCAGACAGCCCCACTTCTGCCATCGACCTGACTCAGGGCGAGGCAGCTTCATTCAGGGCGAGGCAGCTTCATTCTCGTCGTTGCCCAGCTGTGTCACCCCGCTCCCCCACTCTCTCGTAACTAGCCTGCCACTAAACTGGGCCAGCTCAGCTTCAGAACACACCCAGAGCCCTCGGCACCCCTCTGTCCCCGCTCCTCCAACCTGCCTCTCACTCCACCCACTGCCCCACCTCTGCCGGTTCTCAGCCTCAGCCAGAGGGTGCTTTTGAGACTCAGTTCGAGTCAACTTGAACCCTTCGCTCGGAACCACCTGAGGCCCTCCCGTCTCACTGGGTGCTGTCCGAGTTCCCGCCACAGCCCCACTGCTTCCTGCCCCCACCGCCCACACCCCGCCCGGCACCCCTCCCCTCTGCGCCGGCCCTGGAGCACACTATGCCGCCCCCACCTGCATGCACGCTCGCCTCCCTCACTTCTTCCACGTCTGCACTCCATGTCGCCTCCCTCGGGTCAGCGACATGAAAAGCGTGCCGCTCACACCTGCGCAGGCTCCCTGGACCCGCCACCTCCTCCTCCTCCTCAGTCCTCGCCACTCCGTGCACCACGTGCTCACACACTACCTGTCACTCTCACTCCTGGGTCCCTGGCACAGAGCTCAATGGGCACCTGACACTCCAGCGGCCCTGCAGTGACCAAGCTCTGCGGAGGACAAGGGCCCAGACCCCCACCCCCACCCCCGGTGGGGTGGCCGCCCAGCTCTGCCCAGCATGTAGGCTGGCCCCTGCCAGCCTGGCAGCCTCACCTGGCCTTCTCCCACGTACAGGACGGCGATCTTGTGTGTGTCATACGATGGGATCTGGTCAAGGAGCTGCACTGACCGCTCAAAAGACTGTAGCCACAGAGCCCTGCCTAAGCCCAGGGCAGAGGCTGTCCCCTACCACCAGCCCTGCCCAGCCAGCCCCAGCCCAATGCCTGTCCAGGAGAGGCCTCTCCTCACGCAGGCAGGTTACCGCAGGCTGCCGTGGGGACCTGAGGCCGTAGCCCTCCACGAGCCTGGGCTATAGCCCCCACTGCCCAGCCCTGGGGCATCATCCCACTGTGCACCCCCAGCCAGGCTCCAGGGGGACCCTAAGGGGAGAGAGGGCCCGCCTACCTCATTGGGCAAAAGGATTGGTTTGTTGGACTCATCACCAAAGAAAGGTGAGTGGTAGAGCTGCAGGAACACAAAGCTGCAGGGGAAGAGAGATGATGGGGGCTGGGCTTGGAGCTACACACCCAGGGCCAGGGTCACAGCCAATACGGTCACAGCCCATGTGGAGAGCAGCAGGGCCCAAGCCTCATCACCCAAGGAGCTACCCTCTCCTATGGCTCCGACCAGCCACGGGGCAGAGGATGTGCAGACCTGTACCCCAGCCTGCTCTGCCCTGGGCCCCTCAGGCACCACGTCCCCACAGGGAGCATCCAGGCACTCCCACCAGGAGAGCAAGGCTCACCTGGGGTTGATACCCGGCACCTTCTCGGTATTGGAGGTCCCAGCTCTGCTCTTGAAGGTGTCCCTCTCCATCCTCTTGCCCCTGCGTGACGGGGCCGAATCAGAGATAGTGTAGCCTCGAGGCCGCAGCCCACTGGGGGAGCGGGGACAGCTGGAAAGCAAGGGACCCTCAGGCTGGGTGGAACCCTGGCCCTGGCTGTCTTCGCCTGGGGCTGACCAGGCAGCACCTTCCCTGTCCAGGATCCCTGACTGTGACCGGGCCTTGGCCTCAGGGCTCAGCCGGCCGACATCAGCCTTGTCCCCAGGGTCCCCAAGGATGTCCTGCAGGGTCTGTAGTTCAGGCGATGAGCTTGACTTGCTCAGGGGCTGCGAGGGCTGGAAGGCGAGCTCCACAGAGGGCCGGGAGCCCTCAGAGGAGACGGCCCGCTCGATGGGGATCCCCCCAGCAGCCAACTCCTCGGCGTGGAATGACTTCTCCTCCTGGCTGGAGGTCGAAGATGACTGCAAAGAGCGTATCCAAAGAAAATCTTCATCAACAGGCACCACTGAGGGGACTTCCCTAGTGGCGCAGTGACTAAGAATCCGCCTGTTAATGCAGGGTACACAGGTTCGAGCCCTTGTCTGGGAAGATCCCACATGCCACGGAGCAACTAAGCCCGTGCGCCACAGCTACTGAGCCTGTGCTCTAGAGCCCGCGAGCCACAACTACTGAAGCCCACGCGCCTAGAGCCCGTGCTCCACAGCAAGAGAAGCCACCACATCGAGAAGCCCGCGCACCTCAACGAAGAGTAGCCCCCCCTCGCCGCAACTAGAGAAAAGCCCATGCACAGCAACGAAGACCCAACACAGCCAAAAATAAAAAAAAAAAAGACAATGAAAATTCAATATACTAAAAAAAAAAGAAGAGGCACCACTGAGCCCACCTGGAGGCAACAAGGCCCCACCCGTCCTCCAGCCCAGGGCCATGGAGCTGCCCAGCACCGAACTGATGGTCCCCCCATCCCCCGAAAGCACCTCCCTGTGCCCCACACTCAGCAGAGGAGACAACAGCCCCACAGGCTAAAGGATACCAGCAATGAGAAGCTATATTCCTGGGTAGACCACTGGAAAACCCCACACTGTCTTACAGCAAGGACTTGGTAGAACATCTAGCCGTTTTTTTTAGATAAGAAAAGGCAAGGGGATGGGGTGGGGGGGACAGTGGAAAAATTTTCTAGAGTTCAGAACAAATCAGTGATGTGCCACAAAGCTTAAGGTGGAGGTCCCGCACCTGCCCCCACTCCCGCCTCAGCCCCCGCCTCCCACCCGACCCTCCCTCTCCCTCTCAGTAGCTGGGCTTGAGGTCTAGAGGCCCGCCTGGCAATGGAGGTCCAGATGGCAAGCACCGACAGGGACCCTCAGGCCGGCTCTGGTCCCCGGCTGCACTCACCCTGCTGAAAGCTTCAGTGTGCCGATAGCTCCCGTCTGTGCCTAGGGTTGCCTCAAAGTCTTCCAGTTCGGGGGGATCCACTGGCAAACTAGCCTCGCCTGGACTTCCCTCCTCCAGAACTACCGCAGAGTCTGGAAAGACACACACGGTGCTGCTGGGTGCCGGCCCGGCCGCCAGGAGCTCACGTGGCCTCAGGGGTACCAGCTTTCCCCCCACGAGAGGGCACAGCGGCCCCCCAGCAGGGCCAACCCTTCCCATTGAGCCAGCTGGAGGAGGGCACTCTGAGCGCCCTGGGTGTGAGCCCTGACACAAGGTGTCTCCTACATGGGCTCCCAGGGGTCAGGATGAGAGGACATCTGGCTCCTCTAGTCCCCACCTACCCACCCCAGTGTCCACAGAAGCCGCCTCTGCTCCTTCAGCAAGGCAGGTGGGCAAGCGCAGGCCGGACCCCCATGAGCAAGCCGCTCCCCCCACCCGCCTGAGATGGGGCCTCGGCTCAGGAGGAGGGCATGCCTACACCAGCCCTCAGGAACTGGGGAGAAGCCAGAGCTCCTCCCTGCTTGGCCCTGGTTGAAAGTCTGCAGCAGGAAAGTCCCTGTGTGGGAACACAGGCTCGCTAGCCATTCTGGAGAGTGGAGGCTAGCCTTCCGAGTCCAGGCCAACTCTGAGCCCGGCGCACTTAGGAGAGAGCATGACGCCCCCAAGCCGCGTTTCCTATGCCAGAGCCAGGGAGAGGGGGGTGAGAAGAAGCAACCGAGTTAGCGCCGCCCGCACGCAGCCCCACACACGCGCAGTCCATTAGCCGCCCATGAGAGCCCCTCTGCCACTACACGCTCCTAGCTGGCTCCTGCCCATGCAGTAGGGCCTGGGCAGCTGGAGCCCCGAGCAGGCCACACCCTCCCTGCCGGGGCCTGGGAGCCACGGGCCAGAAGCCGGTCTGCAAGGCCCTTGGCCAGCCCACTATGAAAGGCAGACACGTCCCAATTTGTGGATTCACAAAGCCAGTCAGACCACCAGAGGCCAGGGCAGGGGCAGCTCGGCTGAGCCCCCGAGCCAGGCTCGCACCCCAAAAGCTATCCTCTGTCGGCCTCTGGGGTTCAGTTGCCCAAGGTCACCTCCTCAGGCCTGAAGAAGGGGCTGGGAGGGCCTGTCTGGCTCAGGAACAGAGCTCAGCCATGAAAGCGCGAGACAGCAGGGGTTCCCGCTGGCAAAGCAAACACATTCGGCACCGACGTCCTCATGCGAGTCAGGGCCCTGCACCCAGAGGGCGACGAGAGGCTGAGGTGCCATCATGGAGGGGTGAGTGGATGAGGGACGATGAGTCAGCATCTAGAGAGCAGAATGGTGCTCTGCAGCAAACACCGCTTTCCTTAAAGAGACGCACGAATACCTGCCCAGGAAATGCTCCTGTGCAGCTTTCCTTGGCAACTGGACTGGTACAGGGAGGAGAAAGAGGCCACTGCAAGGGAAACCGTGAGCGGCCAGTCAGCAGAAGGAGAGACTACGCACAGGTCGAGCAGAGAGGACAGGCACCACTAGTCCTGCACAGACCCGGAGCCTGGAGAGAGAGAGGGGAGGGCCAGCGATCGGCTGGGGGGATGGGTGTGGCACACACAGGTCCCAGCTCTCCAAGCTGCTGGAGCGGACATCTGGGGCGAGGAGTGCATCCCTCCTTCTCATGAGTAGAGGTCCTCGGCCTCTAAGTGTCATCTGGCCACAGGGAAGGCCGGGGGTTGAAGGACAGCACGGGCCCAGCTGGGCAGGGCCATGAGAGCGCAGGCAGGAGCAGGCAGGCTCAGGTGTGCTCGGCGCATCCAAACCCAAACCTAAACCCAAGCAGAAGTGCGGCGGCTTCCTGGAACCCCTGGCACCGGGCATCCCGAGGAGGGTGCAGAACCAAGGCCTCGCCTGGCCCTGCCCGTGTCCACCCCATGAGTAGGGCAAGCTGAGCAGGGCCTCGAGCCCACCGATTCATGGTACCGCGTCTCCAAAGAAGAAGGTCGCCCCTGCAGGAGCAGGCCCCGCTCTCTGGAGATGGGCGTCCCCCAGCAGCCAGCCTTCTCCCAATGCCTGAGGCTGGCAGCACCAAGAAGGCTCAGGACCCCATCCCGGGCGCATCTGCCATCAGACAGGGCACACCAGGTGGGCGAGAGGCCAGCGCTCACCTGTGTTAGAGCGTGGCGGTGGGGGGGGCTTGGCTGAGCCGGCCGCCGGCACCGACAGCGACTTGTACAGGGCCGTGTCGCGACGCTCCTTGAAGCGCTCGGCGGCCATTAGGGCATTGGACAGCTCCTGCAGGGGCGTGTTGTTGATGTCCGAGGAGAAGGGGCTGAGTGGGTTCTCCAGGCTCATCAGCCAGCTGGTGTTCCCTGCAGCGGGGCAGCCAGCACCCCACAGGGCTCAGGGCTCAGGCCCAGCACGTCCGAACAGCCATCCCCTCCCGGCCCTCCCCGGGCAGCCCCAGCCACACTGGCCTTTAGGGAACATGCCTCGTGCTCCACCAGGGAGTAACGGTGGGGGGACCAGGCAAGGCACGCCCCTGGCCTTGCCCTGACGCTCCCACCCCCAGTCCTCCTGCCCCAGGCCCTGAGGTCAGGGCAGCCACCAGTGGTCACTGGCCTCAGTGACAAGCACAAGGGGCCCTTAGCTCACAGCACCTGCTGCCCCAGGGCAGTTCCCACACTCAGGACAGGCTCAGCCAGGCTCAGGGCCAGAGGGGGAGCAGCGAAGGCAACTCAGCGCAGCAGACTCCTCCCCAAAGGGGGGCTCTGGGTGGGGCCCAGAGAGGCTTCTGGGCTCTGTCCACTCTCCCCTCCAGGCCCAGAGGACCACGCTTGGACTTGACCTTCCTCACTGAGCAGCCTCACATCCCAGCATCTCACTAGACCTCAGTCCACCTCCTCCCTGCCCACCTGGTTTCCTGCCTCCCCCACGGCCATTCCCTCACAGGAACCGGGAGGACTGGGCTAACACACACGAGGAGGCTCTCCCTGCCCCGACCCCCACGGCCCCACAGCCTGGCACGCAAGGCCTCCATGGGACCAGCACCCTATCCCTCTCCTCACCACTCGGTCACCACTGGCCCCACACTGCACCTGAGATGCCTCCCAGGCTCTGGGCCTTGGCTGAAATGCCCCTGTCGTGGGCTGAGTTGTGTCCCCCCAAATTCACGTGTTGGAGCCCTAACCTCTGGGACCTCAGAAAACGACTGCGTTTGGAAACAGGCTCTTTAAAGCGGTGATTAAGGTAAAATAAGACCGCACGGACGGACCCTAATCCATTCTGACTGGTGTCCTTAAAACAAGATTAAGACACAGACGGACGACCGCGTGAGAATGCAGTGAGGAGACGGCCGTCTAAAAGCCAAGGAGAGAGGCCATAGGAAAAACAAGCCTTGCCGACACCCTAACCTTGGACTTCCAGGCTCCAGGGCTGGGAGGAAATAAATTCTGTTGTTTAAGCTGTCCAGTCTGTGGTGCTTCATTATGGCAGCCTGAGCAGACCAGGACAGACCCTCTCCTCACTTAGCCATGGGACCTCCCCTCACTGTTCCTCTCTGGGGACTCGGCTCAAAAGTCACCTCTGAATTGCTCCTGTGGCCCAGTCTGCCTGCCACTGGCTCCTGTGTGTCCAGAGCCTTTATGTAACTGTCCCACACTAGGGGCTGACAGCGGCCCAGGCCAGCTGAGCGCAGGTCCACCCCCCGGGGTACCTGTGGGCCTCCGGACCAAGATCTCCGCCCAGCCCTGGGTCAGCAGGGGGACGTAAGCCGCCAGGTTTGTCTTCTCCTTCTGCGCCGGGAGCTGGGTGCTGGCTGAGGCCTTCTCGGGCTTGCTGGGTGGAGCAGTCTGTGAGCCCGGGGAAGCGGGGCTGCCAGGAAAGTGGGAGGCTGGAGCATCCAAGGCACCAACTCGAAGGCCATGGCCCCCTGAGGAGAAGGAGAGCAGGAGGGCTGGTGACCACCACCGCCCAGCGGAAAAGCCACTGGCAAGGCCTGGCTGCTCCACCTGGGGTCTGGGCTGGCCAAGCCCTGAGCTAGTGCCCAGAGGCAGCTCGGCCATCCCCAAGCATGGCCCTCTTCCAGTGTCAGTGTCAGCCTTGACGGACCCAGGGCAGCAGGAAGGGCCCCCATCACCTGCCCCATAGTCAGACCATGGCTCATTTCAGCTACAGCAGAGTAAAAAACTCCAGGGGTGAGCTGGGCTGAGGGCCAGGGCTGCTGAGGGCTCATAAGAAACACTGACCACAAGAACAGGCCCCCAGTGGCAAGGGGGCCTTGTGCCACAGCTGCACAGAAGGTCATGTCCCCCCCGCCCCAACCCCGTGACGAGGGCTCACAGGCAGCACTCTAGTTATTCAGAAACTGGAGCAGGCCTAAAGGCAGCCACCTTGATCCTCAGCTCCCAGGACCTTTCTGAGCACAGGGACTCGCAGAGGCACCCAGGAGGGAGGCAGGGTGGGCAGAGGCTCACCAGACATGGAGCGGACCCGGTCCCGGGCTCCACGGCACACCTGTTGCCCGGCCTGGGACTCCAGCTTGGCTGGTGCCTCCTTTGTCTGTCTCACGTGCACACTGGGGTCAGAGCTGAGGACAGAAGGGTCCCCGTAGAGCGTGACCAAGGTATTCCATGGGCTCCAGGCCAGCATGACACTGTCTCTCATGCAGGCCTGGGCTCAGGCCAGCCACCATCAAGGCCAGGCAGGCAGGGGCAGAAAAGTGGTCACCTCAACTCTGGGCCGCCCTGCAGCTCTCCTGAGTCCAGGCCCAGCAGAGACCGGGTCCCAGTCCCCACGCTCGTTGTCACGGTGACAAGCTTGTTCCCAACCAGCCAGGTTTTGGTCCTGCCACCCGCCAGGAGGAACTCTCCCACAGGGGACCTGAAAGCACAAGAGTGTTGGTCAATACCTCGCCCACAGGAAGGAGCCCCGTGTGCCACTCCTGCTGCCCCTTTGACCAAGTGCAGTCACAGAAGATAAGCTAGGCCCTGCCCTCTGGCCCTGCCCCAGTCCTGGAGCCCGACTTGCACCTCTTGGGGACCGCCGTGAAGTTGGAGAACACGTATCTGGCCATCATGTCCAGACACGTCTCTGTGAGCTCCAGGTGGAGATTTTTCAAGTTGTCGTCAGCCTGGGCCATTGAGTTCTCATCTGCAGACCCCAAGCTGGCGCTCGTGAGAGATGTCTGGATCCTGCTGGAGGGAGGAGCCACGGCGAAGTCAGGGTGCCAGGTGGGGGCCGAGCCATCTACCACCAGGGCCAAAGCTCAAGGCATGCAGGTGCTGAGAGGGCTGCACTCAGAAAGACCCGCCAGGGCGTGTGGCCAGTCGAGCCACAGCTTGGCAAACCGAGTGGACACATCATCCCAGGGGGTGGGCAGACAGGGGCTCATGGGAGAGACCCAGGCCTGCTCATCGGAGCACAGGCTTAGGAGACGGGGAGAGACAGGCTGTCCCCTCACCGAAGCGCAGAAGAGTCAGGTGATGGCTTTGTGGCAGAACAGTGTAGTCATGCAGAGACACGGAGACCACAGGACACACAGACAAAGATTGCATTCTGCCCACAGGGCCACCTCCCATGGAGGACAGGAAGGGTCTGGGCTTCGTGTGAGGCTCTTCACCCACACACTTGGGCCGCTCCGGCCCTGCCCCAGTGACCAGGAGGAGGGGCTTGTGCAGGTTTCACTCTGATACAAATTTCATACTCCCTATGCCGAGTTTCGCTCATGATAAAGAATTTGTTGGAAAAGAGCTGAAAGGGGAGCCTCACTGACCACTCCCCAACCCCAGCTCCCCCCCAGGTCAAACCCCACTTGGTAGAAGCCAGCCTGAGGCTGGAGCCCCAGCCAGGCGTCAGCAAGGGGGTGGGTCTCCGAGCTGTGGGACGCTGAGGCCTGAAGGAGCTTCCAGGTGAGGAGACAGTGCAGCCTGGCCTGTCGGCACGAAGCAATAACCCCCCCCAGAGCCCACACCTGCACCCGGACACAGCAGGGAGAAGTGATGAGACTGCACCCCTGGAGAGGCCAGGCCTCCCCTGCCCGGCCTCTCACAGGCTGGCCCCCAGCCCACTGCCCTACACAAAAGCCCCCATTCCCTCTCAGCTACAACAGAAAACAGACCTTTTCTAGAAAAAAAGCTCAAGAAGAAAGTCCACTAAAGAGGATATGAAAGAAAAGCCGAACCCTGGAGAGTGTGTCCCCACCTGACCTGCATGGGCGCTGCTTTCATTTGCAAAGGCCCCTGACCTCCAGGGACAGGCCTGTGGGTGCTGCCACTGGACACCCTCTATCTCACGGTGGTCACCCTGCTTTAGGCTCCCAGGCCCGCCTCTGAGGATGCTGTGCAGCCAACCCGCGCCCATACGAGGCTTGGTGACAGAATGCAACCTTTCCACCCCTCTCCACCAGGCTCCCCAGGCCCAAGGGCAGGGCTTGGCAGGACGGGCCCCTGCGGCCCGAGGGTTGTCACTTGGGCTCTCCTCCAGCTCTGGCCAGGGAGGGCGTGGGCAGGAGATGAGGTCATGCAAGCAGCCCCATGCACCGCCACCCGGGTGCTCCCGCCTGGCAGCGCCACTTCACGGGCCAAGCTCCAGGGTCTGAGCCCCCCACCCAACAAAGCCCACTACCTGCGGACCACATGTTCAGACACACTGATGCTGCGGCACCGGAAGGCATCGGCTGCAGAGCTCTCCTTGAATTCTTTCACGGGTGGAGAGTTATTCAAGCCTTGTTTGGGGGGTCTGGCTATCCTCAAACTACCAGGTGAGGAAGGAAGGCCCAAGCCCCAGAGAGCCCAGCTCCCGGGAGGGGAAAACAAGCCATTGGAGGGATGAGGAGGAAAGGTCACAGGCCACAGGGTCAGGATGGAGAGCCCGCGGGTGAGATGAACAAAAAACCATGCCAGAGGCCAGTTAGCAGGGGGAAGAAACAGAAAACAAAAATGCATGAAAATACATCTCGTAAACATGACAGAAAAAGTAAGGTTTCACGCATGATACCAAAACAAAGAACATTAGTGCAAACTAAACGTGTGTGGATCGCACCGCACGGCAGATTCCAGGCTGTGCTGACCAGGCGTCCCGCCCACCCGCTCGGGACCAGATGCTGAGGCCCTGAAGGTCACAGCTCAAAAACAGGTCAGTTCTTAGCTCAAGGCCCCGGCCCCCAGCCACCAGGACCTTGAGAGAACAGCTTCTGACTTAGGTCACACTGACGTGGTCATTCTGGAAAATGCCGTATTCCCACCTAGGGAGAGCCAAAAAAGCTTGGATGGGAAGGTGGGGGACAGGAAGGGGGGCAGTCGTTCAAATGAAATGCAAAAGAAAACACAAGGCCTAGCACGGCTCTTCTCAGATTTGGCAAAAGCGGCTGTGATGAAGAAGAGCGTGTCCCCCATTAGCAATGGGCTGGGCGAGAGCTCGGGGGGACAGGCCACCCTGGCCCGAGGCTGGGCATCTGTGGACCCTGGATCCTCCCATCCAGGCCAGGTGTTTGGCTTCTCAGGAGTCAGCTGACCTGATGCAACCCTGGGCTTGTTCAGCGGAGTCAGTCCCAAAACCTGATGCCCTAGAACTAGCACCTCAATCTCCAACTCAGCAAATCTGTACTCGCCCGTCACCCAGGCAGGATTGGCCACGACCCAGCACACAGGCTCCACAACACCGCAGGCCACAGCAACCGGCTTGCTGAGGAGCAGCGCTGGCCTCTCCAGCCATGTGTGGGGCATTCGCAGCCTTCTCAGGCCCCGCCCTGCTTCACAACCCCAGGGCACCTTGGAGCCCAGCACGGTCTGAGCAGGGCACGCCCTCAGCCCCAGCCCGTACGCACCATGCCGACCACAGGCCACAGCTTGCGGGCCTGCCCTGCCCCACTGACACCAGGCCCGCCCACGCAGGCCCCGCACCTCTTGGGCCTCTCGTTGAGACTGGTGCTCCGTGCTCTAAAGCTGTCCTTTTCGGGAGTGTCATCAAAAGACAGGAGAACGTTGGAGCGCAGACCCTGGCAGAGTGGAGCAGACCTGAGCCGCAGGCCAGAAGGCACTGGCCCTCCAGGCACCCACAGGCTTCTTCCCCCCACACCTGCCAGCCCAGGTACACCGTGAGCCTGGGATGAGCTACAGGCCCAGGACAAGGGCGGCAGAATTGTGTCCCAGTGGCACCCCACCTCTCTCTCCCCTGCCCGTCACCCTGATCCAGCCACGGTGAGCCAACGGCAAAGCAGGTCCCGGCCCTAACAAGGGACACGGCCTCCGCTGGCTTACCTTAGTGATATAAGGAACAAAATCTTTCCGGAAGGGCAGGCGGCACCTAATGAACCACATGGCTATGACGTGATGGGCCAGGCACACAATGTACTGATTGAACCTGCGACAAGAAGAAAAGAGAAGTGCTGGAGGTCCAGCGTGGCACCCGAGGGAGATGAGCCAGGAGCTAGGGGTGCAGATCAGAGGTGCTATGGCCACAGGGAGCCTGTGTGGCTTTCTACTCCGAGAGGCCTGGCCTCCAGCAAGCAGAGGCCTCCAGCTGGCCTGGGCCACAACCAGGAGGGGCAGGGTCTCACAGGGATACAAGGCAGCACTTACTTGGAGGGGTTGGTATACGGCAGGGAGATGGCAAACACACTGGCGTACTGCTCTGCTGCGAAGTTCCTGTAGAGGTGAGGCAGCCTGGCCAGAGCTGCAACACCAGGAGACAGCCAGTGAGGGAGCCCAGACGGGCCTGGCAAAGACGGGCCCACGGCCACAGCAGGGCGGGGTTTGCCAGAGTCCTGTGCTATGTGTCTAAAAAGCCAGTGCAGCTACTCCGACCCAAGAGGGCAGCAAAGCAGTGAAGGTCACAACCCACCCAAACAGGACCTTCCCCTGCCCCTGGGCCTCGGCCCTCTACTCCAAGGGCTGGCAAACTATGGTCCCCAGGCTCAATCCAGCCAGTGGCCTCACTTTATGACCTGTGAGCTAAGAATGGTTTCTACCTTTTCAAAAAGTTGTAAGCAAAAAGAACAGGCAGCCAAGGCATATCACACGTGGCCCTTTACAGAAGCAAAGCCCTGCCCTGCTCCTGTTGTCCACAAGCCTGAGGGCCTGCTGAGGGCCAGACATGCATGAGGTACTGGGAAGGAAGGGGCGAGCGGGGCACCCCGAGCTCCTGGACGTCACAATCTGAGGGGTGAGCAGAGCCCCTCCAAGTTGTAGTGTGTGTTGAGGGGGGACAGAGAGGAGGCTCTAAGAGCCAGGCCGAGTACAGGGACCAAGGTCAGGCAACAGGAGGCTTCTGTGCCATTTAAACTGACACTGAGGGGAGGAAAGAAGCCAGCCACTCAAAGGCCAAGAAGGAAAGCATTCAAAGCACAGGGGAAGAAGGTACAAAGGCCCTGAGGCAGCAAAGGGTGGCCCACGGAGCACAGCATGCCTACGGGCAGCCAAGGTGAGGTCTGAGAAGGCAGCACGAGTACTTCAGGCAAGGCGCAGCCCCAAACTCAAGGTCCACCTCACTCACACGCACCCAGATACACACGTGCAAAGCCACAGATGCTTACTCGACAGGAACTCGAGGAGTGGAATGGCCATGCTGGCCGTGGCTGAGATGTGCGTGAGCTTCACAACCAGGACAGGCAGCGCCTTGATGATGATGTCAGGCATCTCCACGCTGCAGATGGCCAGGGCCACCACGCACTGGCTGGCGCAGCGGTAGATGAGGCCTTGCTCCAGGCAGTACACCATCTCCCGCTGTGGGACAACACGGATGCCTCAGACCAGGCCCACCACAGGCTGGCCCTCTGTGCCCCGCCCCTGCCCACAGAGAGCCGTTCTGGTGAGCCAGGGCCTGGTCTCCCCTCCACCACTCCAGAATGTTCTATAGAGGAGAAGACCAAGACCCAGAAAGGCCAAGTGCCTTATCCCAGGTCTCAGGCGCTTAAGCAGCAGAGCCACCAGCAGCTGACCCCACCTGAGCCAAGGGGACAGCAGGGCTGCTCCGGTCAAGGTCTTCCTGACACCTCCCCACACACCCACACAGGCGGGGTCCCAGGTCCCCAGCCCACCCTGGAGCCAGGACACGCTGGGGTCATCACCCCCTTGGTTCTGGAATCCCCAGCTGATTGGCCTTTTGGCAAGGGGAGGATCTGCCTAACACAGCAAGGCCGCCGGGCCCACACCAACCCTGGGCAGAGTCCCCCATGAAGATGGCTCAGCTGTGCCCAGCAGGAGACAAGCGCCATCTCAGGCCACAGCCTCGGGGCAAACCACCTGGTAGCTTAAGGCCCCGTGGATGATTCTGATTTCCTGCAGCCAGCCCCACCCCTTGGAAACACTTTGGGCCTTGAGGGTTCTCAGGGAACCTTCAGCCCAGTGTGGCCAGCTACCCCTTTGGAGCACAGCCAGTGAGAACCAGGCCAGGCCACACAGGAAGAGCTGGAGCTCACACTCACCCCAGGGGTCGGGGTGGGCAGTGAGGTGGGGGATGGCAAGTCGAGTGTGAGTTTCCAACAGCACTTTGATCAACAGCATGGGCTCACCGCCCAAACAGGACTGAGTCTGAGTTTAGGCCTCTCGCCTTGCTGTGACCTTGAGTGGGCTACCTGACCTCCCTAAGACTTCTGTTCCCTGATTGATGAGGGCAGAGTGACAAAGAAAAGTATCAGGAATTTAAAGAGAAAGTAAAGGTGATGGCTCATTGCAGACCTCCCACCCAGCAGTGCAGAATTAAGAAAACAGGCATTACTGCGTGTGCTTTTTGCACCTGATGACAGAGTTGGAGGTAGGCGGAGGGGGGGGCCCTCTGCCCGGCTGCTCTGCCTCTCAAAACAGGCTCAGCGCCACCAAGCGGCTCAGCACCTATCCTAAAGCTGTAGCAAGGACAAGCCAGGCAATGCTCTTAGAAAGAAAATGGCACTGCATATGTGTGGAGGGGGGATATTCAAGCACTTCATTAAGCCCACTCCTCCCTGAGAGAACTCAGGAGCACCAGCGAGTTCAAACATCCACGGTTCTAGGCTGGGCCAGCTGGCAGGGGTGCACTGGCCACATAGGGAAGCAGAGCCAGCTGCCCTCGCCCTGGCCCAATAGCCACCCGTTAGGAGGAAAACGCTGGGCCCCTTTGGCTGAAGCAAGCATCCTGGGGACCAGGCTTTCAAAGTTCAACCATCCCTCTCCCATCTGGTACCTGTCTGGTTTTGTCCAAATAGTTATGGTAAGAAATTAACGCTGTCAGCACAGGAACCACAGCGAGATGCAGGTCGGTTCTGGAGAACCCTTCTGGGGTGCTTCGGAGCCGCTCGAGGGTCTTGGGACCTGAAAGCTAACAGCCAAGGACCAGATGTGAAGCCCTGCCCGGCAGCTGGGTCAAGCTGGGTGGCCAGGGGGCACGGGTGGCCCCTGAGAATGAAGGCCCAGCGGGAGAAGGGGTCAAAGCCCAAGGACCTTCCTACTTCCTGTTCTAGCCAGCAGTCTGCCTTCTCAGAGAAGTGGGAGGCTGCCCACTGATCCGCCAGGGAGACAGACCCTGGGGAGGAGGAGGGGGGAAGGAGTTAAGACCCTGCTCAGTTCTGCAAACTCGAGCCTTTCACTGAGGCCCCCAATCCTCTGCCTGAGAGTTGGGATGGGAGGACAGGCTCCCAGAGGCACCATCTGCACTCCAGCCGGTGTCCGAGCCTCTGAGGGAAACAAGTTTGCCTCCCAGGCCTCAGTCTTTCAGAGCTGAGGAACTATGCTGTGGCCCCACCCACCACACAGGCCGCGGACCCGCCGTGCACGACGCAGGAAAGGTCCAAAGCAGAAGGCGCACCATGGAGCAGAGGGCGGCAGATAGCTGGTCAACACTACACGGGGAGGTGAAGATGAGGACCTTGTAGCGCAGCGACTCGGGCAGCTTGCTGAGCACCAGCTTCAGCACCTTCCAGTCAGTCTCCTGCAGGAACAGGAAAGACGGGGTCTCAGGGTTGGAAGCTTGGTCTGGGCAGCAGCAAGGCCTCAGACCTGTTCTCCTGCTCTCCACACAAGCCTGGGCCCTCAGTCCCTGCAGCTCGGGGAGCAGATGCTGCTCAGAGAAAGTCAGCCCTGGACAGCGGCCGCTGCCTCCAAACACCAGGCAGGGCAGGAGGCCCAGCGCAGCACCGCCCCTCTCCTCTCAGCAGGACCTGGAACTTCTGCACGCCAGCTCCATCTTCCCCACCTGCCCAACGGTGATCCGAGGATGGCCTACCAAGGGCACTGGACCCAAGGGGCTCTGACGATGCCCGCCCAGATCACAATGAAGATGGATCTGGAAAGAAGCTACTGTACTAGCTTAAAGAGAAGCAAGTATTCCTCAACGATCCATGAGCCCAGATACCTGCCACAGGACCAAAGTTGACCCAGAGCCACAGCATTGAGGACAGGGTTGTGGCCTGCACGGACCTTCCCTGGTGAGCCCTCCCAATCTCCACTGGGGCGACCACTGCCCATAAACTACACCAATGGCCAGGAGTCCTAAAAGCCTTTCCCCAGATCCCACCTGTGACACGGAGACCTTGAGACTCTCACAGGAAATCTCCGACAAACCCCTTTAATGCCAAACCCCGGTACCCCTGGGGAACCTGCTACCGCCTCTCCATCCAGCTCTGCTTCCCCACCCGTGGCCCCCGGGAGCGCCCCCCAGCCTATTCCGGGCTGCCCAGCCCCGCCTGCGGCGCACTGCTGACCAACCCTCCTGCCTCGTTGCCCCACTGGGGAACAGGCCCAAGCTCCTCCACCTCCCACCACAGGGAACTTACCTCCCCTACTTCCAGGCTTTGCTTACTCCTGCCGCTGGAATCTTCCCCCCCTTTCAAGACTGCCCTCACCTGCCCCTCCCCATGCCCCCAACCAGATGTGATGGCAACCCCCCGCTTCGGTCCCGCACAGCCTGTTGGTGCCTCCTCCCAAGGCACACCCCATCCTACAATCCAGTTATTTGTCAATACACCTCACACTTGTACCAAAACCACCTCCCGGAGGCAGGAACATCTCCTCGGCTCCACACCCAGCTTCCGGTGATGCACCACACACAGCAGGCGCTCAACACACGGCTACGGAAACGTTGTGAGGCCTCGAGGAAGCCAACCTAGAAACAGGCAGCGAACCTCCCAAGGTTGCCAATGCAGGAGAAGAACTGTGGCCCCCGGGCAGCACCAATCACTGCTTGGTCTGACCTAATGCAGCCAGAGGGTCTGACCGTCTCACCTGCTTCAAACACTGCAGCAGGACACGGAAGAGCAGGGAGTAGGGCAGCGAGCCGAGCCGCACGGCGGGGCCTGCAGGTGCCGGGCCAGGGGGCCCAGTGGGAGGTGACAGGGGGCCACCAGCCTTCTTCTCAGAGCCCCTCTCCAGCTCCCTGTGGAAGCAAGTGGGAGAGGCACTAAGGCTGGAGCTCCCGCTCCACAAGGCTAAGGACGGATGCAGGCCCCAAGCCCCAACCCAAGGCTGTGCTCAGGATGCCTCCGGGACCTTCCCTCAGACACAGGACCACCCCAGGGCAGAGGGCAGCGAGCTCCCCACCCCCCGCCCGCCCCAGGACCCAGGACCGTACATGTAGTCACAGACGCAGTAGGGGCTGAACTTCACAAGCCCGTCCTTGCTGGGCAGGCCCAGGCGGTGCAGCGAGTCGGCCCGCAGCTGCAGGAGGAAGTCGAAAGCCTGCGGAGAGCGGGAGGCATGGTCCAACAGAGAGAACGCCGCCACCCGGCCACGCAGACCTGCGCAGCTCTCGGGAAAGGCTGCCGCGCTAACAGCAACAATGCCCTGACTTCACCGCAGACGGTGGTGCTGGCGGAGAGGCGCGGGCACTCACAGCCTCCTCCCTCAGAGCCCATGGAGGCTGTGACATTCCCACAAAAGCTGGGCAACACGGCAGCCTCTCACACCTGGGGTAACAGGGGGAGTGGACATATTGCACCTGCCCAGGCATCATCGCACAGCCCCGGTATAGACAGCAGAGCTCTGCTCAGGACACTGTCGCTTCCCCCAGCTATTGGTGGGTCATTTAACTGGGCTCCCCAAACGACAGGGGGCTGCCCCATTGGGCGGACGCTCTGAAAGGGACCGGGGCTTCCATCCCAGCGCCCTCTGCTCATCCTGGTGCCAGCTCCCATGGTGGAAGCTCAAACCAGTATGCCCTGCCCTGCACCCCCGCTGCCAGTCACTAACAGACTCCGCGGCACCAGGGGTCTGGGGCTCCAGAGCAATTCCCTTTCTCTGCCCCCATCTCAGGCCGCCATGTGACTGAGAGGCATGCAGACCACAGGCAAAGGAAAAAGCAGCAGGTCCTGGGGAGGACGCAGCCACAGCTGGTGCTAAGGAGGGAACAGTCTGCTGAAGACCCCTCCCAGGCCCCCTGCCACCTCTCCAGCCTGCAGCCACTGCGTTCGCCAGGCCGGATGCAGCTGCTGGGTGCCCCAGGGAACATACCTGCAGCCGGATGCTGCTGGCAATGGGCAGGGTGTAGGTGTGCTTGTAGTGGAGCTGGATATGGCTGACAAGCTTCTCGTACACACGTGTGGCGTGGCTGGCAGGCAGGGCGTACAGCTTGGTCTGCAGAGAGAGCGTGCTGGTCACTGCAAGGGCAGGAGGCCAAACTGCAGCCAGGGAGTCAGCACCTTGATGCCCGGGGGGAGAGGCCAAGCAATCACTTTGGAGGTAACTGGCCGCACCCACCATTCTTTAAAATGTACAAACACTTCAAGCCACCAACTCCGCTTCGGGGCTTCACCCCATGGGTACGCCCACATGTGCCCACCCTTGGTGAGGGCAAAAAACCAGAAACAGCCACGTATCTGTGTTATCAACAGGCAATCAGTTAATGAATCAGAGAAACCTGCCCAATGGCGCACAACACAGCAACACATGACAGGATCCACGTGCACCAACAGAGCACCTTCTCGACGCCACGAGGCAAAGTGGGAGAAACCAGGGGCAGAGCAAGGCGGGAGGTGTGCTTCATGACGGGTTATAAAGGGGGTTATTCCCCTAGCTGCTGGGGCTGTTATTAACCCCACAGTGAGTCCGTCTCCCCCACCTCTGCAAGGTCAAGAGCACCTCCCTGACAAGCGAGGCTAGGGGAGGCCAGGTGTGAGAGTTCGTGGTGCTGCCAGCAACCTGGTTTTGGGGGCAGGAGGGACCCAAGGGACCCAGCTACAGCCAAGGGTCCCCTTTGTGGTACCCTGAGCCTTGGAGGAGAGCACTGCTTCAGAAACGTATCACTGGGCTTCCCTGGTGGCACAGTGGTTAAGAATCCACCTGCCAATGCAGGGGACACGGGTTCGAGCCCTGGTCTGGGAGGGTCCCACATGCCACGGAGCAACTAAGCCCGTGTGCCACAACTGCTGAGCCTGAGCTCTAGAGCCCTCACACCACAGCTACTGAAGCCCACATACCTAGGGCACGTGCGCTGCAACAAGAGAAGCCACTGCAATGAGAGGCCCGCGCGCCACAGGGAAGAGTGGCCCCCGCTCACCGCAACTAGAGAGAAAGCCTGTGCACAGCAACGAAGACCCAATGCAGCTAAAAATAAATTAATTAATTAAAACAAAAAACAAAAAACAAAAAAAAAGTATCACTGCTGTTCTTTTTATTTACTTATTTATTTATTTTGAATTTTTGAATTTTATTTTACTTATTTTTTTATTGATATTCTTTTTAAAGAAAAAAATGATTAACACAGTGGTGTCTCTTTGGTTCAAAAACAATAATAGGGACTTCCCTGGTGGTCCAGTGGTAAATGCAGAGGACGCTGGTTCAATCCCTGCTCGGGAAACTAAGATCCCACATGCTGCGGGGCAGCTAAGCCCATGTGCCACAACGACTGAGCTCGTGCGCCTCAACCAGAGAGCCTGTGTGCCGCAAACTGCAGAGCCCACGCACTCTGGAACCCCCGTGTCACAACTAGAGAGAAGCCCACGTGCCGCAACTAGAGAGAAGCCTGCGCACCGCAACAAAGAGCTGATGCAGCCCAAAAAAATTAATTAATTAAAAAAAAACAACATAAAAGCATTATCCCTGCCTTCCACAAAAACCAAAAAACACACACAGGGAGAGGGGAGGGAGTTGGACACCATGCTTGACAAAGCACAAGCATCTCAGGAAGGACACCCATGGACTCGGGCAGCCACTGCTCTGCCTGCCCATTTTGGTGGGAAGAAAGGAGGGAACCGAACTTTTTGCTACGTTTATGCCGTTCGCGTGTTTTAACTGGACGTATATATTACTTTTTAATTACAAAAAAAGAAAAATGGGGGCTTCCCTGGTGGCGCAGTGGTTGAAAATCTGCCTGCTAATGCAGGGGACACGGGTTTGAGCCCTGGTCTGGGAAGATCCCACATGCCGCGGAGCAACTAGGCCCGTGAGGCACAACTACTGAGCCTGCGCGTCTGGAGCCTGTGCTCCGCAACAAGAGAGGCCGCGATAGTGAGAGGCCCGCGCACCGCGATGAAGAGTGGCCCCTGCTTGCCGCAACTGGAGAAAGCCCTCGCACAGAAACGAAGACCCGACACAGCCAAAAATAAAATAAATAAATAAATAAATAAATAAAAGATTACTATTAAAAAAAAAAAAAAAAGAAAAATGAAAACAGGCTGGCCCAGGACTTTGCTCAAGTAGGAAACAGCTCGATTCTGCAGCCCCAGGTCTCCAGGGCTCGATTTCCAAGTGAGGGCAATAGACCATCTCTTCTTCATTCTCCGTATAGGCTTCTGGGTTTATCCGGGCCACAGGGCTCCCCACAACCCCTCAAGTCAGGGCACAGGGAGCATGGGGCTGCTATGGACAAGACACCAAGGAGGTGCCGTCCACTTTTTATCAAACTTTAAACTTCCACACCAGATAATAAAAGTCCATCATGTATAAACACGACAGAAACTGTTCTGCCATCAACATTTTACAAAGTAGTTTATGAACCAATTGATTCAAATATTACATTTTTCACAATACTGATACTGGCAGGTGACCTTAAGTATAGATAACACCACAATGCTTTGCAAGCCAGTGGAAGAGCCTGATCGCTGCCCTGCTGGGCACGTAAAGGGACAAGTCCACAGCTCCAGCAAGCCTCAGGAGCCAGGCGGTGCCCGGGAGCATGTGAGGACAGCCACCATGCAGGAGAGCGAGCACGACGTGGCGAGAATGACTGGGAACAGAGAACGTGTGCAAATTGTCTAACTAATGAAGGACTTGTATCCAGGGTATGGAAAGAACGCTTACAACTCGAGAAAGACAAATAACCCAGTTTAAAAATGGGCAAAGGATCTGAACAGATATTTCTCCGAAGAAGATACACAAACGACCCATCAGCACATGGAAAGATGCTCAACGTCATTAGGAAAATGCGAATCAAAACCACAATGAGATTTCATTTCATACCCATTAGGGTGGTGATAAACAAAAAAAAAGAGAATAAGGAGTGTGAGTGAGGATGTGGAGAGAATGGAAGCCTCATCCACTGATGCTGGGAATGTAAAATGGAGCAGGCCCTGTGGAAAACAGCCTGGCTGTTCCTCAAACGATTAAGCAGAGTTACCAGCTGACTCAGCAATTCCACTCCTAGGTGGATCCCCTAGAGAAATGAAACACATGTCCACATAGAAACTTGTGTGAGGGTTCACTGTAGCATGATTCACAACAGCCAAAAAGTGGAAGTGACCCAAGTGTCCATCAACTGATGAATAGATAAGCAAAATATGGTCTATCCGTACAATAAACTATTACTGAGCCATATAAAGAAATGAAGTACCGACACATGCTACAACATGGATGAACCTTGAAGACATTACGCTCAATGAAAGATGCCAGACACATGAGGTCACATATTGTGTGATTCCATGTCTATGAAATGCCCAAAATAAGCAAATTCACAGAGACTGAAAGTGAATTAGTGATTGCCAAGGGCTGGAGGTGCTGAGGGGAGAATAAGGAGTGACCGCTAATGGGTATGGAGCTGCTTTGGGGTAAATGTCCCTAATGATGGCTGCACGACTCCATGAATACAACAAAAACCACTGAATCATATACTCTAAATGGATGAATTGTATGGTATGTAAGTTACACCTCAAAAAAGCTATTAAAAAAAGACCAAATAACTGTGGGGCCAGAATGGACACCAGCCCTTCCCACCTCAGTGGCTGTGGGGAGACCTGAGGGGGTGGTTCTGGCACTGGCTCGGGAGTGTTTCCCGCAGACTGGCTCTGGCTGGGCCTTGTCCACCCTTCCCTGACCTGGTCAGGGCTCTGACCTGGTCCGCTCACTGTAACGAGGAGTTGGGATCACACCCGGACTGCCCTCTGCGACCCCAGGGAGTGCCCAGGTCTCCTCGGGGATGTGTCCCTAAAGAGCAGCACTCCAATGAGATGCAGAGGCCCACCTGAAGGATGACCAGGAGTCCCAGGACTGCAGTCTTCACATCCTCCAAGGAGGCCGAGTACACCACCACATCCCTTTCCTCCAGCTCAGCGGGTGGAGAGAGGGAGCGGGCAATCACCTACAGAGAGAAGATCTCTATTTAAATTCCCAACTCTGGGCTCCCTGAGGCAGCAACCATCAGATCTGATATTTTCTACCAAAAAATACTTTCTCCTTTATTTCTCAAGAGGAAAGATGCACTCCCCTCATCCAAGGCATGGTTCAGAAACTGCGATGCATTTTGAAATTAAAAGGATGCTGCCTGTGCAGAAGGACAATGTGTCCAAACCGCACCCCCAGCCAGTCTCCCCCAAAGCCACAGAGCCATGTCCCAGGACCCCTGGGCAGCACGGCAGCAGGACAGCGCCAAGCAGCAGCAGGCCCGGCCAGACCTCCCAACACCGCCACATCTCTGCTAGGAGGGAACCCCATCTCGGAGAGACCCAGGCAGTCTCCCTGCAGAGAACGGAGAGAGCGGGTCCAAAGAACATTGCTGTCCGCTGGGCTCTGCCACAGAGAGGGCTCCCAATGGCAGCCCAGGTGCCCCAAGCCCTAGGCCCGAGCTGCTCTCACTTTCTCAATGATGTCCAGCAGGCTATTAAAGTGGTGGGTGTGGCAGCCTTCAGCCAGATCTACCAGCAACTGGGTGGCCAGCTTTCGGACTTGGTGGTCTTTATCCTCCGGGACATGGGAGAGCTGTGAGATGACCACTGAGTTGATCAGCTCCTCCTGCACCAAGCACAAGAGAAGCCAGGTGAGCCACTGGCCACGGCCAAAACTCACCTAACACGTCGTTAAAGACTTGGGACAACCGCGGCGGGGTGTGCGAGTGCCTGAGAGGCCCAGGCCCCTTTCAGGGCACTCTGTGTGTCCCCTCGGCTCAGGAGAATGATGACGACTACACGTTGGCCCAGCCGGGGCATGGCCCACGGGCTCAGCCTCAGACGTGATGCAGCAGTGAATGTCCCCGCTCCCTCTCTGTCATTCAACATCACAATTAAGAAGGATCTCATGTGGAGGGCTCTCTGCGTGTGTGTCCTGGGGATAGAGAGACCTCGTCCCCGACATCACAGAGCCCACTATAACGGGGCAGCAGGACGAGCGCTTTCACGGAAGCAGGTACAAAGCGCTACAGGAGCAGAGAGCAGGACGAGAGCGACTCCAACACGAGGGACTCAAGAACCCAGAGGGCTTCCTAAAAGAGGCAGCACTGAGCTGGACTCTGAAAAAGAGTGAATTCCAAGGGACAGAGATGCAGGGAAAGGGAAGGCTGAGAGGGTAGGAGGGGTGGGCAGGTCCTAGGGACACCAGGCATTCCAGCGAGGCAGCAGTGAGGAAGGTGCTGGGAAGCGAGGGGAGATGCAGAGCCCGAGCGCATCTCCCGGAGAAGAGAGCCCAGTGGGCAGGGGCCACTGCCGTTTCTGAAAGAAGGACAGGCCCTGGCTGCAAACCTACTGAAGGATGGACTGGAGGGGAAGAAATGCGGTAGAGAGGTTGGTAGGGGCTGGCACCACCCTGGCATCTGGTGATCAGCCCAGAGCCCGGAGGATGAGTGTGATTACAAAAATGAAAAGAAAATGTCCGCACGCAAGACTGTTTTCCTGAGGGCAGGGACTATGCCCTCCTGTCTGCTCAGCCACAGGCCTGGCAGAAGGCACCAAGGGACGGGGGGAGGGAGGGAGGGAGGGGGGGATGAACGAGGAAACAAAGCTTGCCACAGAGAGGCGCTGGCAGACCCCAGGTCCCAGGCCGACCCCAGGAGGCGTGCGGTGCCCAGAAAGGGCCACACGCTGCCTCTCGGGCGAGCATCGCCCTGCATGGCTTGTGGAGGCCGCCCTCGCACCTGCTGCCCCAGGGCTCCCACGCCGGCATGGATACACACCTCATAGAACTGCCTGTTGATGAGCAGCACGAAGGACAGGACGTCCAGCACCTTGATACGCACAGCGCTGCGCAATTCGTTCCTGGGGGCAGGGGCACACCTGCTGGGGCCGGGCGGGTGCACCAGCCACCGGCCTCACCCTCCGCCAGCCCGAGCAGCCCAACCTCCAATGGCTTCCCTGGGGACCCAGCCCCCAGACCCACCCGCCTCCATGTCAGGCGAGACTGACTCCGGATCCTCCCCGCGTGGGGCCCAGCTCGGCAACATCCAGACCAAGAATGGGGTAAAGAGGCAGAGAACCCGGCCCTCAGAGATGGCCTCTTTCTAGATGACCACTCCACAGGAGGGAGTAAGCACAGAGGCCTCAGAGGACTCTGTCCTCTGGAAGACAAACCCTCTCCTGCTCAGTGAGAACTGTCACTTTCAAGAATCGGAGAGGAAAGTGCTAACTCTCAGTGTCCTGCCTGCAGTGCAGACACAGGGTCAGGCGGGCCTCCAGAGGCTGCCTACCTGAAAAATCTCTCCATCAGTAACTGCAGGTTGTGAATCCAGCCATCCTTTGCTGGATGGATTGACTGAGCCCTGTAGGTTATTAAGTTTAAGAGGGAGGATTCCTGCCAAAAGAAGAAAGACCTGGAGTGAACGAGCCGCTCTGCCCTTCCAGAGGTTTTTTGATAAATACAGCCCCATGCTGCTGGCCCAAGAGACCAGCCACCCCGAGGCCCAGGTAGGGAGCCCACATGATAAAGGCCCTGCTGGCAGCAGTGAAGATTCATTTAAAACGCACATAACAGACTTCCCTGGTGGCACAGTGGTTAAGAATCCGCCTGCCAATGCAGGGGACATGGGTTCGAGCCCTGGTCCAGGAAGATCCCACATGCCGTGGAGCAACTAAACCCGTGTGCCACAACTACTGAGCCTACGCTCTAGAGCCTGCGCACCACAACTACTGAGCCCACTTGCTGCAACTACTGAAGCCCACACGCCTAGAGCCCATGCTCTGCAACAAGAGAAGCCACCACAGTGAGAAGCCCGCGCGCCACGACGAAGAGCAGCCCCCGCTCGCCGCAACTAGAGAAAGCCCGTGCGCAGCAACGAAGATCCAATGCAGCCAAAATAAAGAAATAAAAAATAAAACCCACATAACAGCCTTGCATCAGGCTGAGCCCTTCTGGCACCAGGACTGCCTGCCTTTCGGGGAGCAGATATGCTGAGCATGAAGACAACTGGCCCCTCCCTCCGTGCAGGTGAGAGGAAATGGATGCTTAGGCTGTGATGTGCTCTCACAGACCCACACTCATTCAGCCTCCTGACGGCCCAGCAGACTTCCCTGCTGGAGCACAAATCCCAGGGGAGCAGAAGCCTGCCAGGGTTTTTACTTCAAACTCACGGAAAACTTGCCTCCAGACCCACACAGCCAGACCTCCGGGAGCTGAGCAGCCCCTCCCCTCCCCCAGAAGCCTGACCTAAACCACCCTCTTGTCCGAGCACCAAAGGCCCCACTGTGTTGGAGAGAGAGGTGGTCTTACAGGCCTCTGGTCTGCACATCTCTCAACGAGCTCAAAGTATCTCTCCTGTGAGCCGTGGAACTCATTTTGATCACACAGCTCTTCCACCGTGGTCAGCAGGTCATGGACGATGGCTCTGAGTTCTGGGCTGTCTAGGCTCTGCAACACGAAGGCACGGTTACACAGGAGGGATCTCAGCTCCCTTCAAGGACTCGGCATCAGAGTCCTCAGCTCAAATGAGCTGAATCCAGACACCCCCTCAGGTCCTCCCACTGGGCAGGGGGCACGAGTGCTATTCCTGCCCATTGGGGAACGGTGGGGCCCAAGGGGTCCTGGCTGTGCCCACAAGGCGGGCCTCCACTACCAGTGTGTTCACGCCTCCCTCAGGCTCTCGCATGTTCTGGAGGCCCCAGGGGTGTGGCCTCCCAGACCATCACTCCAAGATGAAGCACTGCCTGACCAGCTGGTCGTGACAATGGTCTGGCCCAGCAGCCACCCCTGAGGGACAAGAACCCAGGCCCTGCTGAGTTCTGGTCCTTCCTCCCATGGGCCTGGCCGCCCGCCTAGAGCCCACCCCAGTGCCCCAGGAGGCCCAGCCCCTAGCCCATGCTATATGTGACCTCATCTCATCTGCAGCCCCTGCACCAGCACGTCCTCCTTCCTGCCACAGTCAACGCCCTCCTCCAAAGTTCCACCAACTGCGGGCAGCATTCGAGACACTTTGGGAACTGTCTTCAGGGTCCACTTGCAGGCCATGGAGGCCACCTGGTGTGTTACTCTGTCGATCTTGATCGACACTGCCCCCCACCCCCCTTGCTCACCTATTACATAGTCCTGCTCCAACCGATAGAGGGGATTTGGGAAAAACAGCTGTCTTCAGTGGACGGCGAGTTGCCACCCAAGAACCATCAGAGAACACGGCCCAGCAAGCTCTGAGGCAGGGCCCTGGAGGGGCGGGGAGCTGCCCCCATGGTCCACGCCCCCCAGGAAGGGGCCCTCTGGCCAACAGGTCGGCCGTCTCGGTTCTCCCTGTGCCCACCTCACCTGGAGCTGCTGAAGCAGGCGTTCAACAATGTTCAGCAGGATGTCCCATGTCACGGCCTGGAGCTCCCTCCGGTACTTCTTGATGAGTCTGGTTATGGAGAGGACGATCTCATAGGACACCACCTCGTTTGGACAGGTCATGGCCTGGAACATGGCCCGGGGGGCATGCAGTGTCAGTCCCTTCGCGCTCACGCACAGGAAGCCCCAGCACGTCGCCCTTGGAACCTAGCATGAGATGCCTTACTCCCACGCACATCTCGCGGGCCACAAAAGTAGTATCTCAGGAACCCAGAAGTGTGTTTTCTATACTGGCTCCAAAGGGCCTGACGTAGCCAGACCATTCACTTCAAATTCCGTGCCCCTGGCTTCCTGGCCTAGAGGAACCTGAAAGCTACCCTGATGCAAGCAATGCGCAGAGAGCACACCCTCCACTGCCCAAGAGACGGGGTGTGGCCAGAAGGACCCCATTAGGGGCACGGTGTAAGCTGGGACATGACACAGCTCATCTGCTTGTCCGGTAAGATGAGGATGGTATGATTGCCCCAGCTCACCAGGGTGCCATGACGGCTACATGAAAACACACAAAGTGCTCCGAACTCCGCCAGGCATGGTGGAAACACAAGCTATTATCGCTGGCCTCATTCTAGAGCAAGAGCAAGTTTGCCACTTGACCAAGGAAACTGTCGAAAGCAAGCATGTCACTATCCCCAGGGGGAATCTTGAGCAGTCCTGATGCTAATTTGTAGAAGATGAAATTCATAAAATATAGTATTTGCTTGAGGATAAAACCTTCAAAGGCCCTACATCGCAAACCTACTTGCAAAGCAAGTGACTACACACGTTCCCCCCGCGCCCCCCCCCACCTCCTGCCCCTGCAGCAGACTCCCCGTCTGACAGGCCTGTTCCCACTGGGTGGGGATGAGGTGAGCTTTCCCGCCCTCGCCAGCTCACTGCGGTACAGAAGCCAAGTTACCTCATAAAATGACGGCAACACAGATGTTGGGGAGTTCTTGAGAGAGTAGAGCCGGTGGGCTCCCCAGAGAGCCATGCCAACAAAGAACACAGCTCCTCTCAGCAGTGGGGCGTCTTCCATGTAGGCTCTGAAAGCGTTCCCCGGGAAGACGGGATATAAGCAGGGCCCAGCCCAGCATCTGCCCAGGCTCCTAGCAGCCTCCCCGGAGGTCCCTACACTCATGAGGCAGAAGCAAAGCTGGGGAAGTGGGCTGGGCAGGGGACACGGGGGCCAGCAGCAACTGTGTGATTCATTCATGCATTCGCTCAACAGCCCTCAGCATCATGGTGCTGACAGCCTAGGAGACACAGGTGTGAACCAAAAGATCATGTAAATAAACACCAAGGTTCCAACTCAGATTACAGCTAAGAAGGAAAGCCATGGGATACGAGAGCAGACCTGCTCAGGGCGATCAGGGAATCTAACCGCAACACTACAATGTCAAGGACACTCAGGGAAACTCAACCCAGGTGGAAGGACATTTCAGCAAGATGAAAGGTATGTGCAAAGGCCCTGGGTGGGTGGCAGAAAGGCAACAATGGTGGGAACGAGAAGCTCACAGGCTGAGCAGGGCTGGACCATCCAGGCCTTGCCATTTGGTTTTTATCCTGAGAGCACTAGGAGCCATTGTGGCTTCAAGCAAAAAGTGACACAGTCAGATCTGTGCTGGAAAAACTATGTGTGGCTGCTGTGTGGAGGAATGGACTTCAGGAGGCCAAGAGCGGGTGCAGGAGAGCAGTGAGGAGGTGAGAGCTGAGGGGGTGGGGCCCGGGAGTGGACAGACGAGCCATCTCAGGAGCAGAAGCAACACCACCTGAGACAGTCTGGCTGTGGGAGGTGAGGCAGGGCCTCGTGACAAGTAGGTGGTGAGGCAGCCCCACTGGAGGAGGTCCGCGTGTGGGAGGGAGGTCAAGAGCTCAGTTTTGCATGTTCTGACTTTACTGGCAGGAGGAGGAGAGGACAGGCGACCAGTAGCATAAGACGTGAGCCCTAGATCAGGGCTCACTTCTGGAGCAGCCTCCCCACCAGAACAGGAAGCTCCGCGTCAGCCTGTGCCGAGGCATAGAGCCCACACAGGGAGCCTCCTTGAGGAGGCCCTGCGGCCGCCAAGCCACCCTCACCCACGCCGGCTGGGCCACCCGCACTCACCTGTCCTCCATGATGCGGCACATATGGTAGATGGCACTGTGGCCCAGGTGGGTGCCCAGGAGATTGCGCATCAGCTGGGAAGCAAGATGCACCGTTGTTAGACTGGCAAACACGAGCCCGGGGCCTCGCACGGCCACCGCTCTGAAGCCCTCCACGTCCAGCGGCTCTCCACCATCTCCTCCGGAACAGGGGCAGCCGAGTTCTCAAAATGCCACCAAAACCCTGACCTCAGCTCAGCCACTGGGAAAATGCCACTGGCTTCCCCTCAACAGGCCACTGTCTGGCCGCTCTGAGAATAAGATGGCCATTCATTGAGGACAAGATGGCCCTTGTCCTGTCCATAAGCCTGGCTTATCACTTCATCCGGGCAAGAACTCTGCAGGATGAGAGTTTAGACCCCTACCTTCCAGCAAGGCTCACAGAGCTCCTTGACATTGATGGTGCGGCAGAGGGTGACGATGAACAGGGGGAGGCTCTCGGCCGGCAGGCAGTTGTAGCAGACCACGGCATCCAGCACCTGCAGAGAGACCTGGTGGGGCGGAGAAAGTCAGGCCAGCCCTGCCTCCTGCTCACAGGGAAGTGACACCCTCAGCTTCCTCCACTGACCATCCTTTGGTCAGCAATGACTGCCCCTCCCCTCTGTCAAAGCAGCCTTCCTGGGAACCACAGAGTGAGCAAGCATCTGGGAGGCACTTTTACATCCCAGTCACGGTGGGTTATCCCATCATGAACTATAACCCCACAACGGAAGTCATCCAACCGCCCTTACTTACAGGAGAGAGTCCTGAGGCTCAGAGAGGTCAAGCAGCTTGCCCAAGGCCACACAGCCAGTGAGGGGCAGCACAAGGCTTGACCCCAGGGCCTGGGGTCTCAGTTGCTATGCCACCCGGCCTGCCCAGAAGGACGGTGAAAGGGACTGTCCCTGGACGGGGGCAGCTACTGACCTCTATGTCCACGGAGGACACGGTCTGGACGCACAGCAGGCAGATCATGCTGTGGGAGGAAACACAAAGTCAGCTGAGAGGACACTTCCCAGAGGCTGGGTGGCTCCGTTTTACTTCCTGGTTCCTCTACAAAGTCAGTTAAAAAAGTGGCTCATCCTCCCTCAGGGCTCCCCTCACCCAACCACTGCTCAGTGCTGAGTGTACAGCACCAAGACCAACCCTCTGCCCGCAGGGTTTCACAGAGTGTTTTGAACAAATAACAAGTAACAATAAACAAAACATCAAGTAATATCACACATCTGCTACAAACATTATGTGGAAGGTGGCTTTGGCCACTTCCAACATCTCCATTTATTTGATGGTTTTAACAGCTTTATTCACCCTACAGAGCTGAACTGCAGACATAAGACAGCAGCACTGTGATCAGTGCATGTTACTGATCACATGTTTTTCTTACTGGACCATGGATGCGATGTATTCATCAAGGTAACAGCTGTTGAATTTGACCAGATTCACAAGCACCAGAAGGAATTCTGAGGACAGGCCGATGTCCATCCACTGTAGGACAAACTCAGCTAGGGGAGAAAAAGAGGAGAGCAACGTCCTTCCTACTCACCTCCTCCCCAGGAAAATGAGTCCCCATCCCATTCACTGCTGGAAACAGCATCATTGGTCCCCACGGAATGAAAGGCAGGCCAGCACGGGGCCGATGGAGGCTCAGCTGGAGCCCGAGCAGGTCAGCATGTCATGGACTCTGGAATTCACCAGCTCCCAGGATGCATGAAGGGGTCTGAGCTGAGGCAGGGGCAGCGTTTGTGCATTTGATGCTCAGAGCCCTGACCCCGATGCTGGGGGTGCAAACACGGGGCGAGTGTCTAGGAGGCCCCCATCCCCACAGAGAATCTCTCAAAGGAGACACAAGCAAGGCTTGGTTGCTAGACACATAAACTTGGACAGAAAAGTTAACCACATCCTCACTGTCAGCACCTGTCCTGGAGGTGGACCAACAGCTGAGGCCCGTTTCTGACAGAACAGCAAGGCCCAAGTCAGATTTACTTCTTCCTCTGCCTTCCTCTTCTCCCCACAGCAGTGACAAGAAATCTCAAGACTCATGGAAACCTCACACCATAAGGATGACAGGGAGGATGGCCACCAAAGGAAAGGGCTAGGAGGCCAGACCGGGCATGAAAAGGGCAAGGAGGAAGACGCAGCGAGGCGGCCCCAGCCCCCCAAAAACCTCAGGGCACTCTGGATAAGACCCAGCCTGAGGCCTGGGTCAGCAGCACGCTCTCCCAACAGCAAAATGCAGACCACCTCCTGCCCGCCTAAAAGGCACATCTAGGCCCCACTCCCCAGGGATTCAGAGCCAGCCTGTCTGGAGTAAAGCCCAGACTCTGCATTTTTAACAAGCTCCTGGGGAGATTCGGTCGGCTGATCCTGGTTGCACAGAGATAAGCAGACCAGTGTGTTGCAGCGCCCTCTGCAGGCCACCCCTGTGAACTGCAGCACTCCCTCTGGGCCCGACAGGCCTTCCTGCATCCCAGATTAAATTTCATCACCAAGGCCAGAGAAACCTCACACCCAACGTGGCACCCACCCAGCTCTTCTTCCAAGTAGGTGATGTGTCTCCCATTGTCCGTGAGGGCCTTGAAAACTTCCAGTCTCTCGTGGAGGTCTTCGTTAGAGGGGTAATCCTTGATGACCTTAAAGAAGAGGGCCCTGAGAACGCCCAAGCGGTCCCCCTGAAGACAAAACCATCGGGTCAGCAGTCCTGCCAGGATCCCCCTGGGTTTCTCAAGCAGCTGTGAGAAGTCCAAGAAGTGCCGTGGGCTCCAAGACTCCCAACCCTGGGCCCCTTTCTCCCTCCCAGAGGAAGCGGCTGTGAGGGACTAACTGGGTAGGGGATCAGGCGCCCTGGTCATCGTTTGACCAGTGTGTGTGTGGAGCACCTACTATGCGCCCAGGTCTGGGCACACAGCAGGAGCCAATGCACCCACCCTCGAGGGATGCTCACAGAATGATGATAGCCACCTAACCAAGCTGAGAGTGGGGACTTCTCTGAGCAGCGGGGTGTGAAGGCGTAGAGGAAACAGGCCAGGAGGAGAGGAAACCTTCCAAGCAGGAATGGCGAGAGGTGGCCTGGGTGTTCCAGCATGGCGGGAGCATGGTGACCAAGGGGCAGGAGCCCACGGTGAGGGGCAGGAAGTCAGTGAGAGCAAGAAAACAACAGCTCACTCGTGCGAGGAACCATTCTCATCATTTTGGGTGAACTGCCTCATTTACTCCCCAAAACGTCCCAGAAAAAAGGGAATGACAAGCATCCCCACTTTAGAGGAGAGGAAGTGGAGGCTCAGGGGGCTCCAGTGACCTGCCCAGGGTCACGCAGATACTAGAGGTGACACCAGCACGCCCACTCGGGCAGTCCAGCTGCAAGGCCCCTGGGAACCAGCAAACCTGTGCCTGGTGTTCTCGCCAAAGACGAGAGTCCAAGCGTGGCCCACGGGAGCAGTCAACACGTGGCCCGCCCCAGCTCCCCCCAGGCACAGAGCGGCCACCCTTACCTGTCCCTGCACGATGGCCTTCAGCAGAGCCAGCACCGCGTGCCGGGCCTCTGGCGGCCGCTCTGGCTGCAGCAAGTCCGAGACAGCCTTCCAGAGTGCTTCCACCGCGTGCTGCCCGGCAAAGAAGGGACAGGGATTGGTGTGCTGGCCCCTCAACTTGAGGGACAGTTCCATGAGCAAAGGACAGAGCAGAACAACGTGGTCTTTTGACTTAGAACTCACTCCTCTAAAGCCCTCATGTACCTGTCACAGCCCACAGCGACCACGAGCCTGACAAGGGGAACAGCTCCAAGCTACTTTGAACCCTCACAGGTCCCTTTAACCCTCACCAGGCCATAGTCTGAGGGGAGGGAGGAAAGCAGGAAGGCCAGGGAGGCCGTCCTGGCTGCCCCCAGAGATCAGCAGGGAGTCTCTGAGAGCTTGCTCAGGCTCCATGGGAAAAGCCACTGGAAGAGTCTCAGAACCAGAAGTACCACAGCGGTCCCCGGGCCTGCAGCCTGACCCAGAAATCCCATGCTCTGGATCTCCCCTGTGTAAACAAACCAGCTTCGGGGCACTCAGTACCCCACCCCAACCCTGCCTCTGCTGCCTGGCTTGACTCACTAAGAACTCTGTCCAGGGGCTTCCCTGGTGGCGCAGTGGCTGAGAATCTGCCTGCCAGTGCAGGGGACACGGGTTCGAGCCCTGGTCTGGGAAGATCCCACATGCCACGAAGCAACTAGGCCCGTGAGCCACAACTACTGAGCCTGCGTGTCTGGAGCCTGTGCTCCGCAACAAGAGAGGCCGCGACAGTGAGAGGCCCGCGCACCGCGATGAAGAGTGGCCCCTGCTCGCCGCAACTAGAGAAAGCCCTCGCACAGAAACGAAGACCCAACACAGCCAAAAATAAATAAATAAATAAATAAATTCAAATAGCTAACCTTTAAAAAAAAGAACTCTGTCCAGGCTTCTGGAATCTGCCTCCTAAGTCCACCCAGCCCACGAGGGAGCTGCTGGGTGCTTTCCCCTCAGCTCCCAGAATCAGTCTCTCTTGTGTCAGCTTCCCTTCTCCACGTTAACCATCCCTGACTCCCTCCAGCCAGAGTTTCCAGGCCACTCACCCTTTCCTGGGCTCAATCCTCTTAAGAGGGGAACTAAAATGTCTTTTCAATGTTGTCTGACCAACATTATTCGGTCATACACTGGAATACACTGCAAGTTTTACTTCCTTTGTTCCATTCACAATACTCCTATTGATGCAACCTAAGCCACAAGAGCACAGACACTGAGCCCGTGGACTACTCCAGCCTCTTAGGCCTATCTGTCTATTCACTCGACGGCAGCTCTGACATGGCTCCCCTTTCCGTACTTATTGTACACAGATAACTTTAAGAACATAGATACCTATTCTCACATTTATCCCTGGTCATGTGCAGCCTGCACATTTCAGATGACCTGCAGAGGACGTAGTGGTCCCTCTCCCCTTGAGCAAATCTGAACCCGCCAGGTATGAGACCCATGTCTCCTCCTGTGTCACTCACACAAAAGTGGGTTGAGGCAAGAGCAGAGCCCTTGAGGAACTCTAACGGCAGGCAGCTTCCCACTCTGTCCACAGGACATCAGGAGACAGCCTGGAAGTATTTGCCCAAAATAAATACTCCTACGTCTGTGAGGCTGCTTAATACCACCCAAACATCTCTCCCAGAAAGACAGAGACTGGTATGCCTGGGCTTGTTCTCTGTGAAACCACACGCTCTCCCGACATTCCCCTATTTTTCCTTCCTGCGAATCTGTAACGTGAGAGGACAAGTGAGCGTGCGTTTCTGTAAGCCACCACAAAACTGCTTTTGGATCTGCTAAAAGAGCCTAATCCCCTTGCTCCCCATCTCCACATGTGACTGGCCTCTCAGGGTTATGCTCAGGACATTTCCAGAAGCTTCCTCATCGCTAAGATGAAGACTAAATTTCCCTCAAATGGTGCATATCAGTTCATTAGTGAAGTCAGCTGTCAACCCTGCTCCTAAAAAGATCCAAATCAGGCTTTAATGCAGCTCACATGAATCTCTCCAGGCACCCAACCGAGACACACCTACCTCTTCAAATTTCTTCGTTTTGGCAACCTCACAGATCTGCCCTATCACCCGGATGCGATTGTTGAGGCCACATTCAACACTCAGCTCCTGGAGAGATGAAAGAAGGAAAGGCCAGTGCTCAGACACCAGGTTTCCTTACCTGCCAATCACAGAGCACTCTAGGAACTGCCCTGCCTTTCCCATGCTGGAGACCCACAGCAGAACCTTCTGAAACCAAGAATCACCAGAGTTGACTAGTCCACCTTAGGGGAGTAAGAACAGACTTTTTTTTTTTCCATAGCTGCACTTTTTTATTGAAATAAAATTCACATATGATAAAATTCACCACTGTAACGACTTTAAACTGTATAATCCAGTTTTTACCATATTCACAGTGCTTGCAACCAGGTCCACTAATTCCAGAACATTTTCATCACCTCAAAAAGAAGCTTCACTCCCCATTCCCTCCTCCCCCCAGGCCCAGGCAAAGGCTAATCTATCTTGTCTCTATGGATTTGCTGATTCTGGACATTTCATATATATGGAATCATATGTTATGCAGGCTTTTGTGATTGGTTTCTTTCACTTAGTATAATGTTTTCAAGGTTCATCCATGCTGTTGCATGTTATCAGTGCTTCATTCCTCTTTTTGGCAAACACTACTCTGTCGTATGAAGGCATCACATTTTGTTTAAATCTTCACCAGTTGACGAGCATTTTGGTTGTTTCCGAACGGGAAACTTGACAAGTGCAAACATTCAACATTATTTATGGGTAAAGCACTGAGTAGGCACGTCTGTGAGATTCCAACACAGACAAAAAAGTGAAGCCTTACTTCTCCCAGGAACTCACACATTACCAGTTACCCCTGGCCATAACCCTAATCACCTGTGGAGACCATGGCCTTTAGGCCGTCTAAAATAGGTTTTCTTGCATCAACATCTGAATACTAACTCAAGTGTGGTGGACCAAGTCGCCAAGATCCTGACTTCCTGAATTTCCAGAGAAAAGACACATATGTCACCATGGTACTGGGGACAGCAGCCTCACAGACGGTCACCAGCAGCCCATCTCCCACAGAACCTGGTGACAGACCAAACTCAGCCTTCCCTGCACCTCCCACTAAGCTAGCAGAGAAGACCCAGGCAGCTCACTCACTCTCAGGATTTCCGCCGTGATGATAAACTCCGTCTGTTTGCCCTCTGCCGACCTGGGATTTGGCCTTGGAGTTCCCAGTCCCAGTAGAATCTTGAACTTCTCCTTCAAGCCTGAATCTTTGCTTGCTGGCTTGGCCATGCTGGGCAGGGACGCATCAGAGGACTCCTCTGTGCCGACAATCAGGCAGAGATCTCAGGGACGGCTCCACCCACCTGCCCCGCCGCGGACCACCGGCCGCCCGCGAACCCTAGGTCTCCGGTGGGCACGACCTTTCTTCCCTCCCACAGCCCCCGAGAGAACTCCACCACAGCCAGGCGCGGTCCCGGCCAGAAATAAACCCGGAAAATGCCAGGCCGTCGGCCCGCCTCAGTGCATGGAGTGAGGGAAGGGAACTGGGGCCAGGGGGCGGCCGCCGCGGGGTCCAGGGAGCCCTGACATTTGCCATCTCTCTTCTCCCCGTGTGGAGGAGGACTGTCGGGGGACGCCGGGAGCAGGGACCCCCTCGCACCCGCCATGACTTAAAACCAAGGAATGCTTGGAGCTCCAGAATCAGGCTGCGGTGGGCGCGCCCGAGAGCCGGGCCTGACACTGCGGGGGTCCGCCCCCACGGCCTCAGTGCCGAGCAGGCCTGGAGAGGCAGCCTCCCCCGCTGCCCCGTCGGAGTCGGCGGTCAGGACGCCTCGAACCACTCACCACTCCCCCCGCCCGCAGCGCGCGAGGCAGTCCCGGCGCCGAGAACCGAGCACACCCCCCCCGCCACAAGCCGCCGCCGGAAGCGCGACCGGCACTTCCGGCAGCGGGAGGGCGCCGAGGGCCGCCCTCTGGAGGAAAGGATGGGCGAGTGCTAGTCACGTGATGGAGTCCCGGGGGCCGCCGGGATGTGTAGTCCGCAGGAATCCGGCATGAATGCGGTGGGCGTGAGGATGGTGACCCGCAGCCGGAGCCGGGGACCCGGGGCCGGTCAGCAGGGGCGTAGGGAGAAGCCAGCGCCGCTCCGGAGAGAAGAGGCGGCTGCAGGTAGCGCCGCGCCCGCGCGGGGTCACAGGAAGAGAGGCGGGGTGGGGGCCTGCAAGAGACTGGGGGCTGGGGCCCTGAGTTCCCGCCGTAAGCTCTTTCCCAGGAGACAGGGGCTGGGTTCAGGCGTTCCCACCTCCCCCACCTTCGTCCTGTTCAAGAGAGTTCTCCCGGTCCCACTAGCATGCCCTAGGGTACTCCACTTGTGCCAGGCTGATTGCGAGGCAAACCGGCCCTGTCCTCATAGCTGCTTCCAGCTCAGAGGCCCGGTGCCAAGGACTCTCCCAGCCAGAAGTTTTCTCCCCCTGCTAGAGGGTGCCTCTGAGAGAAAATGGGAAACAGCGTGGCTTTCCTTACGTTTACGTCGTTATTAGGGACCTACATACGTCCTTATTAAGGACCTAATTTGAGATTCAGCGGTGGGTGAGAACGACAGGGCCCCTGCCACTTGTCCTGCCTGGACGTCTGCAGGATTGTCCAGAGGAGGATTCCCACAGACACCCAAAGACCCCAGGGGTAGTCCAGACAAGATGACACACTGGGCAGAAGCATGGCAGTGGGGGACAGGCACGCGATAATGCCAGCCAGGTAGGCAGGAGCTCTGATGCCAGAACAGAGTTTGGAGTTTTAAACAGGAAGTGACACAACTCAATTCAGATTTTAGAAAGTTCTCTCTGACAGTGTCGAGACTAGATTGGGGGCACCATGGTGGAGGCTGTTACTTAGAGTCGTCATGTGCTAAAGTGGATTTGATCAGAGGGCCAACGGCATAAGGAAGGCTGACCTGGCCTGTAGCACATGCTGCAGAGGCCAGAGCACCCGCAGTTGTAGTAGGTGATGGGTGGTTGTTGAATAAATGATGTAGGATGAGATAGCAGGTAGGGCAGCACCCACACCTTTTCCTTACCTGTAGCCCTCACTGAAGGGACCAAGTGGTACTTTTTGCAGAAGGTAGGAAAAGCTACAGCCCTGTGAAGCGTCAGCGGAAGGCTCCAAGACTGAATGTGGCATACGAGGCCTCAGAAGGTGAGAAAGGAGAGGGGGCCGAGCATCTCCAGTCACCAGCCTGGGAGCCTCAGGACTGGCGGCGGCAGCTGGAGAACATCCGGACCATGAGGAGTGGAAAGGACGCACCCGTGGACCAGCTGGGGGCTGAGCACTGCTATGACCTCAGTGCACCCCCGAAGGTAGGCAGGCAGGCACCCATCTGCCGGTGACCCCCTTCTGAACAAGACACTTGCTTCCTCTCAGGCCTTTAGCAGGGGACAGCTGGCACATCATGGGTGTTCAGTAACGTTTGCTGAGAGAGAGAGGGAGTTCCTTACACTTCACTGGCCCAGAGCCTGGTCCTAAGACTAACCTGATTCCAATCCCAGCTCTGCTACCCGGTGACGGGCCTCAGTTTGCTTGTCTGTAAAATGGGCAGCAGCATCCTTTGCAAAGCAATAACAATAACAAGAGCAACCAAGGGCTGTTGAGCACTGACGTCGTGCCGGGTGCAATTCTGAATGCAGTAATAATTCTTTAAGCCTCACAGTGATCTTGCAAAGCAGGTGCTGTTATTTTCCTCATAAGTGGAAAATGCACCACACACACACCCTTGGCCCGGGCGGATAGGAGGCAGATATCCCATGCACTGCCTGGGGTGACACGTGCAGATGAGTAAAGGGCTTGGCTGGGCTAAGCACCCAGGACCCGCCCCCACCCTGGTGCCTGTCACCGTGCAAGCAGGTGCGGAGGTACCAGGTGCTGCTGTCACTGATGCTCTCCAGCCAGACCAAGGACCAGGTGACAGCAGGCGCCATGCAGCGGCTGCGGGCCCGGGGCCTGACGGTGGACAGCATCCTGCAGACGGATGACAGCACGCTGGGCACGCTCATCTATCCTGTGGGCTTCTGGAGGGTGAGCCCAGCCCGTGGCGAGTGGGGCTGGGGGTGCCACTGGCCTGCGAAAGATGTCAGACTGAGTGGGCTGTGGGGTGTGGGAGGCCGGGGCGGGCATCCCTGGCCATGGGGGCCTGGCTATGAGTTCCCACTGGAGCACCGCCCCGCCCCTGCCACTCTGACCAGCCCACAGGGGGCCTGGCCATGGGGCCTCAAGTCCAGGCGCTGGAGCTCCTTGGCTTTTCCTGTTTGCAGCCCACCCCTTCCTTCCTCCACCTCCCTTCCCAGACGCCTGGCCCTTCTCTTCCTCACTAAGGCTGCCCACCCATCTATCCCTTTGTTTACTCCAAGCCTCCCTGGAGTGCACAACCCCTCCCCTCTGGAGCCCCAACAGGCCACAGAGTACAGGGTGGCGGGTGGGCGGGTCTGTTGAAGGCAGCCGGGTGGGTGGGGCTACTTCCCCTTGGCACTGGCCTGGACTGCAGTTCATCAAATGGGTTTTAAATAGCCCTGTCCACTCAGGCACAGGATGGGAACCGCCCGGCTGGCCTGGCGGCTGGAGGGGGAGCCCCAGGCTCCAGCCTTCCTTCCTGAAGGCCCAGGTGCTGTTGAGCCCAGCTTCTGGCTTAACTGGTCCTGCTTAGCCTGCCTGGTCTCTGGCAGGGAATGATGGGGCAGGGAGACTCAAGCCGGACCCCATGCACTTGTCATTGGCCCCAGGCAAGTGGGAGGCAGGGTCTAGGCCTGCATTGGGCCTTCCTTGGGCTCTCCTGCCCTTGGCTTTTTCCCACCTACTTGGGGGACAGAGGCAAGCAGGTGCCTCTGAGTGTGTCCTGGACAGCTGGCGGGTAGCTCTGGGCACCTGTGGGTTTCCTCTGGGCCTCGTCTTCCCAGGTCGGGCTATACTCCTGACCTCCAGCGCTGACCCCCCCCAATCTTTCAGAACAAGGTGAAGTACATCAAGCAGACCAGTGCTATCCTGCAGCAGCGCTATGATGGGGACATCCCAGCCTCCTTGGCAGAGCTGGTGGCACTGCCAGGCGTCGGGCCCAAGATGGCGCACTTGGCCATGGCAGTGGCCTGGGGCACTGTGTCAGGCATTGGTGAGTGGCATGCGCCCATGAGGCAGGAGTGGCTGGCTCCAGTCTTGCTGGCTGCCATTGAGGTTCCCCACATCCTTGTGACCAGTGACCCCAGCTCAGGTCTCCTCATTCACAACTCAGCCCAAAGGGTCAGAAAGGTATTCCCAGCCCAGAGCTAGGCCCACCCCACCCAGAGATGGGTACTAGCAGGAGGAGTTCCTGTTTGCTGAGGAGCTCCTATAGCGTGCTGGCCTCTGGGAGAGGCCCTAGATGGACTCGGGTCTGTGCTGCATGAGGGAGAGAGACACTGGGGTAGAAACACTGATGGGGGCATGCAGGGCACCTTTGGAGTTGGCCTGGTCTGGGGCATTTGGGAGGACTTCCTGAGGAGGTGATAATTCAGCCAAGAGCTGAAGGGTGAGGTGGGCTGGCCAGGCCAAGAGGAGGAAGTGCATTGCAGGCAGAAGGAACAGCATCTGCGAAGCCATGAGCTGGGGAAGAGGGCCAGAGCACAAGGCTCTGGAATGAGCGTGGGCAGAGGGGGCAGGTGCAGTGCAGACATGGGGACCCGGGGGGAGGAGGAAGCGGCTGTGGGGGCCCTTTCTGGAATCCCTATCCTGGGTCCTTGTGTTGCATTCTGGCATTGGAGGAGCTCCAAGTGGAGACAGACCCCTGGGTCGGGGTGGGACTGCTCCCTCAGATCTTTGCCCAGCGAGTGGGGGCTTCTGAGGCTGCACAGCGCAGGCCCAGCCAGCCCGGAAACCAGGGCTTGACCCATGACCCGCTTGTGTGCTCCCACCGTGGTGCTTCTCAGGGACTCATGCAGAGGAGCCAGGAGAGGTGGTGGGGATCCCCCCAGGGCTTCTGAGGCTTGTGAAGCCTGCCCCCTGGGGTAGGGACCCCTTCCCTGCAGTGCCCACCAGAGGAGGAGGGCTCTGGCTACCTGATGAGGTTGGAGCCCAGAAGCCCTGAAAAGCGGGAGCCAGGCCAGGCGGGGCCAGGGCAGAGCCTCCCTCACTGGGCTCCTGCGGCTGCCAGCCTCTCAGCAGATACTTGAGCTTATCTGGGCGGCTGTCCTCGGCTGCCCGTGTCTAGGAGTGGTCTGGCAGGTCTGTGGGGGAAGGGCCCCCGCCCGCAGCTGATTGCAGCAGGCAGGAGTGTGGGAATGCTGCCCTATCTGGTTGTCTGTGGGCCAGGCCACCTGCAGGGAGATCCTAGGGAGGTTGGGCCCCACTTCCCAGGGGGTTTCCTGAGAGAAGAAGCCCCGTCGAGTAGAGAGCCAGAGCCATGGGATACAGCAGCCGATCCCAGCTCTGCCCTCCCAGCTGGGTGACCCTGGGCAAGGCACTTGGCTTCTCCGAGCTGGGCCGCAAAGCAGGGGAAGTAGTTGCTCCCATTAGAGGCACAGGTGTGCAGAGCCCTCCTGGACTGGCCCACAAGTGTGGTGTGGCCCTGGGCTGGGTTTCTGGGTAACTTAAGGGCACGGTCACCTACGTGTTACAGAGAAAGAAACTGAGGCTTGGTGGTGACCCAAGGGTGTGGCTTCTCCATCTGCGTACTCTCCCTGTGCCCCCGTTATCGCTGTTTGGGGCGGGCCCGAGCCTTTTTCCAGGCAGCCAGCAGCAGGGGAAGTGGGCCAGTGCAGGAACTCGCTTTCTCTTCAGCAGACACGATAGGAGGAGGAGGCAGGGGCTGCATCTGGCTAGGGTAGGGGGCCTCGGTGAGCAGGTGCCCAGGCCAAGCCCCAGGGTGGCCGGCCAGGGGGAGCCGGGGCTGCGGCCGGGTGCACGACAGCTGCAGCTGGCCTGGCCGTGCTCCCCGCTCCGTTCCTGATGGTGCAGTGGCAGGTGCTGGCTCTGTGGGCAGTGACTTCATGCCAGCCCACTAGGTCAAGCTGCTGCCACCCAGCCTGGCACCCATGGCCCGTGCCTGGGCCAGGAGGCACTGCTGCCTGCACCCCAGGAAAAAGGCCCAAGTCCTCTGGGTCTGGCTCCAGCCCCTGCCTAGCAGCAGGGATGGCCCATGTGACTCTCTCTCAGGCCTGCGCAGTTCTGGGTCCTCCTCAGAAGCCGGCGGGGGTTGGGGAGATGTGTAGGGGGACTCAGGCTTCAGACTCAGCCCCCCACCAACCCGCACTGGGAGCCGTGGCAGGGATGGGGCAGTCTGGCCCGGTGAGCCTGCCCCGTGTTCACCCTGCCCCGTCTCCAAGCAGCAGTGGACACACACGTGCACAGAATCGTAAACCGACTCAGATGGACCAAGAAGGCAACCAAGTCCCCGGAGGAGACCCGCAGGGCACTGGAGGAGTGGCTGCCCAGGTGTGCAGAGTGGGGGTGGGGCAGGGCGGGCTCCCCTCCTTCCCACCCTCCCTCCACACTGATGGCTCCCACCCCCACAGGGAGCTGTGGAGCGAGATCAATGGACTGCTGGTGGGCTTTGGCCAGCAGACTTGCCTGCCCCTCCGCCCGCGCTGCCAGGCCTGCCTCAACCGGGCCCTGTGCCCAGCTGCACACGGACTCTGAGGGCCTGGGGCCTCTGCCCGGCACCACTCTGGCCTCTTTGTGCCTTTGCTGGGGAGCCATAGCCTGTTTATAATAAAGTTTGGGGGCTGTTTGTAGTTAGGGTCTGGCTGATTTCTACCCCGGGGGGTGGGAGGTGGCATGCTGGAAAGCACATGCATGAGCTGTGTTTGCACCCGTGCTCATGTGTGTCTGGAACAGGGCTGCCTGGGAGGCCAGGATGGGGACGTGACCATCTGGGCTGAGTGCTGGGGGGCAGGGGTGGCGGGGGGGTCGTGGGAGCCAGTTGCAGCCAGCTGTCTGGAAGCCTGCTGGGGACGCTGGAAGCCCAGGCTGCCTCCCGCAGCAGCTGGCTGGGGACCTGGAAACACACGCCTCTTCCTGAACTTGTGCACCCTGAGAGCCCCAGCCTCTGCCACGAGGCCCCACCCCTAGTGTTTACAGAGCCACCTGGTCTCAGAGGGACACCAGCAGGCCCAGGGAGGGCACCACAGGGCACAGGGCCTGACCTGCGTGTACCTGCTGGGGGGCCAGAGGCCCAGAAGGCTTCACAGGGAGGTGCTGGTGAGAGGGCAGGGCTCCGAAGCACAGGGGTCCCAAATGCACTGGAGAGATAAGCAAGAGGGAGCAGGAGCTGAGAGGGGCTAGCGGATGGATTTGGGGAGGGGAGGCTTAGGAATGGGACTGTTTCCAGCAGCTGAGACTTAGGGAGCTGCAGGCTGCCACCTCCCTGCCCAGACCATGATCCCTCCAACCCCCAAAATGAAGGCTCAGGAAGGACAGAGACAGCCAGGGTCCAAGAAAGGCCTGTTTATTCTGAAGGCGTGCATGTGCTATGGCTTATGGGGCAGACAGCGATGTCGGTCGGTCAGGTTCTGGGCAGGGGGAAGGCAGAGTCGGTGGGGTTTCCTCAGGGGGAGGCTCCCAGCAGGGGCCAAGCCCAGAGCCTGAGGTCCTTCCTGGGGGCAGGCTCTCACACAGTCACACCCCGAAGGCCTAGGGGCTGCCATGCAGGGACAAGGGGCCTGTCCAGAGTCTACCCTCCTCAGGGGCACAGGGCCTCCATCCTCAGGCCCCTCAAAGAGCCCAGGCCCTGTACCCCAGACCCCCCACCCCAAGGAGGGCAGGGACGGGGCAGAGGGGCAGCTCTCACAGCCACATCTGGCATCCCCAGCACCCCCCAAAGCCTGCATGAACACGGCCTGCAAGCCCCCCAACTCTGTCCCTGGACATCCCTGGCACTCCCACTTGGGATGGCTGCTGCTGAGGGGGTGGGGAGGAAATGGTTTGCAGAGAAAGGTTTGTTTTATTGCAATTATTTAGAGAGCACGTCCTGAGGGGGGTGGGGGCAGGGCTCTGGTATTAAGTGGAAACATGTGTGGAGCTAGAGCTCTTTCTGGAAAAAAAGCAAAAACACAAATTCCTTTAAGTCAGCAGGCCCAGGCAGAGCAGCAAGGGCCGGGCCCTGCGGGTGACCACTCCCTCTCCCCCTCTCCCCCTCTCCCTCTCTCCCCCATCTCCCTCTCTCTTCCTCTCCCCACATCCCCTCATTGTCTCTCTGGGTATCTCACATCTCGGGGCTCTCTCTCCCCATCTTGCTGCCACACTCCCCTAGCACCCAGCGGGTTGGGGGCAGGACGGGGTCTCACTGGGGCACAGGTTGGTTCTTGGGTGGTGGTGGGACCACCACGGCTTGGGGAGTAAGGATGCCCCCTCCAGTCCACTGAGGGGAGCTCTGGGCGGGCCCGAGGGGCAAGGCCCAAGGTCCGTGCAGGAGGAGCCCGGCAGGAAACAGGCAGGGAGGGCTCAGAAGTTGCTGAAGATCTCTCGCTTCCGGTTCCAGTCCATCTGCGGCGCCCGCTTGTTGACCCTGGTGGCTCTCACCTTCTCCTTGGCCTCGGCTGCAGTGGGGCTCAGGTGGAGGCCGCTCTCCTGAAAAGGGTCGCGCTTCCAGGTGCTGCCATCCTAGGGGCGGACACGGTGGGCGGGTGGCCAGAGTGAGCCCTGGACCCAGGCCCCCAGACAGGTGGCCTTTCCCAGGGAGTTCACACCAGAGGCCACCTGGCAGCAGGCCCAGGAGGGCTTCCTAGAGGCGGTGGCCTCACAGCTCAGGCTGACAGCTCCACAGATGCCCGCCCCCAAGGTCTCAGGCCCCCCAGTGTGTGAACAGCAGTAGAGGTGGATAGGCACCCGCTACCTCAGTGTCCTTGTCTAAGTCAGGCAGGTCACTTCGGGACGAGCACACGGAGCCACCATTGAGCTGGGAAACCAAGGGTAAGGCGTGGCTTTAGGGGCCCCACCCAGGAGCCTCTGTGCACACACAGGCTTACACACACACATGCAGACACGCGTGCACACGCCAGAGCTGCATTTATTCCTCCATTTGGCAGTGGCCACTGAGCCTCTACTACACCCTGGAGGTGCCCGAGTGCCCTATGGCGCTGGGGTGTGGCTGACCCAAGACGGATCCAAGGGGCATCAAAGCTGGGAGTGACAGGGCCAGGCTCGGTCTCACAACCATGCTACACAAGGACAGAAATCTCGGGAGGGGCTCTGTCAGGTCTGGGGACCCCCAGAGGTGCCCCTGTGGTCTCCCGGGCTCACCCTGTCCATTCCCACCCTCTCACCTGGGCCGAGCTGGTCCCGTTGGTGACTGGTGATGGCAATGGACCTGTGGGGACAGTGTGTCACTGGCCACTCAGCCCCCAATGCTTTACCCCAGCCCTGGGCCCCAGGGCAGTCACCCACCTTCCACATGCTCCTCAGTGGGTGTGACCCGCAGCCGCTTGAAGTGCTCATCTGTTTCGGGGTCCACCACAAGCAGCCGGGCCTCGTCCTCCCGTGCCTTGATGCTGGCAACCACCTCCGCGTGGCGCAGCCCCTCCACATTCTGCCCGTTCACCTGCCACCGCCAGCACGGGGTCAGTGCTGCCTGAGGGCAGGTCGCCACCAGCCCCCCAAGCCACTCAGCCAGGTGTGGCATCAAATATTCATCAACGCTGTCACCAGCCACGGCAGCAAGAGGAGCACCAGCTCAGGTTCCCAGCATCTCCCTCCTCCCAGTGAGGACCCGGGGCCCAGACACACACACACACACACACACACACACACACACACACACACACACGGAAGGGCACGGGCGTAGACAAACATACAGGCAGGCACGGATACACACAGGGGACGTGGGCCCAGTCACAAACAGAAAGGACACAGGTGCAGACATATACACACAGGGCAGGTACCTCTATGAGTCGGTCCTGGGCACGGAGGCCAGAGTGGGCAGCAGGTGAGCCTGGGTCCACCGAGCGGATATACTGTCCAGGCCGGGACTTGTCACTGTGCAGGTTAAACCCGTAGCCCTGGGGGCCTTTTTGCAGGTGGCAGAGCCTCGGGCGCAGCTCCCTCAGGGGCCCGTTGACATCCTGCAGGCACAGGGATGCAGGGTGAGGCTCCAGCTCTGACCTCCCACCCTAGAGGCACTGACCCCACCCCTGAGGCCTCCGGTCCCATCCCCAGTGTGCAAAGGCAGGAGTGGAGATGGTGGGAGGGAGCCTCAGCCCCACACTCGGCATCATGCCCCCACCTGACAGCATCCCCAGGTCTCAGAGACCAACACGGGGTGGTGGGGGTGGGGGGGGGGTGACGCTTAGGCTGCCTGTGATGATTCAGCTTCCGGATCCTGAACAAAGCCTTAGTCTCCAAACCCGCAAAGGACCTGTGATGGGGTCAGGAGCCTTACAGGGGTGTTGGGAGAATCAATGGGCTCAAGGCTAGGGCTGAGCACAGACCAGGGGCCTAGGAGAGACAAGTGCGATGAGCTGCCACTCGTCACAGTGTCCAGGAAGGCTGTGGGCCCCGCCTGTCCTCTACCCACCCCCCATCCGATTGTGGGGCTGGCAGGGTAGGGCCGTAGGACCGGGCTGTTTTGTTTATGCTCCCAAAGGTCTCCCTAGGGCAGATGGCAGTGCGGCGGCTGTGTTTGCTTTCACATTCCAGAGCAAGCTGGAGCCGCCCCCACCCCCACAGGGCCCAGAGACTTGGGACGCACGGGCTGGAGCCTGGACAGGAGCGCCAGTGAGGGAGCAGTGAGGGAGCAGTGAGGGGCCGAGGATGGGGCCTGCCTCCCACCTTCCCTGCCCTCCACGGAAGGCTCACGGTGCCCTGAGGGTCCCCCCACCAACACCCCAGGGCTCTGCCTCCGTTTACCTCTGGCATCCTGCAGTAGGTTCTGGGCTGGGGGTGCGGGAGGGCCGTGCAGGCAGAGGCCAGACCCCAGGACCCCCACCCAGCCGGGGCCTGAGGTAGTGACCACAGCGCTGAGTGGCCAGCGGCCACCGGTGCTCAGTTGAACATGGCGGTGGCCGGAGGGAACGGGCGGCCAGCAGCTCAGGTTTCCTGGGCGCTTGGGGCTCAAGTGCGCGTGCAGGTGAGACTATGCAGGGTGGGGGTGCTCACCAGGGCCTTTTCCTGTCCCTCTACCTCCCTGTGTGTGGCCAGTGAACCTGGGCCAGGCTGGGGGCTGTACTGAGGGAGGGCCAGCCTCCAGGCCTTCGAGCTCACCCCCAAACCCCAAATCTGACTGTGGCCGCCCAGCTGTGGGACCAAGTGTGTCTCTCCTCACAGGGTGGTGCCTTACCTCAGTCTCTAGGCGCTCCCACCCCTGGGGAACACCTTCTTCCGGTCCAGCCTGTGCCCCTTCTCCATGACCCCTTCCCCAACCCCCAAAGCCTGCCCCCTTGGAACCCCCCCTGCAGGCCACCATCTGCCCCATAACCCCAGGAATTCCAGGGACTGGGCTGCTGCTCCTCAGTCCCCCAGGGGCTCGGCCAGGCATCCTGGGCTGAACTTGGGGCTGTGAGACTCCCGGGTTCTCCAGGAGCTCACTTATAGACTCAGCCCCTCTCCAGACACACCTGGAAATACAGGTGTGCAGCTCTGAGGCGCCTCTCAGGTTCAAGCTGTCAGAGCACAGGTCCCAAGGCTGGCCGGGGCCATGCGTGGCAGTGGAAGTGTGACATGAGCACACCTGGTGGTGGAAGTGGGCCCAGGTGGCAGCGGGGCATCACATGGTCACAGAGACCAGACATCCAAACGTACGCTCGCAAACGGGCTTCATGGACCCGTGCGGTGACCCATCGTGTGAAAGGACGGCCCTCGGCACCGGGCCCTCGGCACCAGGCCCTGTGGCCTCTTCCCACGCCCTCCACAGTGGTTCCAGGGAGTGGTCTCTCAAGGCCCCCAAACGGAAGGACTGGGGGGGGCGGGCAGCTGGGGCCATGAAGCCAGGCTGAATGCAGTCACTTCTGGTTTGAGACCATACTGGCCATCTCCCTGCCTCAACCCAGCACGGCCGCCTCTCACCACACAGCCAAGAGGTTTCTCCTAACATCTGGCCTAAGTCCCTCTCCTTACAATCAGGGTCCAAGGAGCGCCAAACTTGGCACTAGACCCCTCAGGTTGAGGGGCTGCAATGGGGGGCGGTGGGGAGACAAGGCTGGCAGCGTGGCGACCCAGCGGGAAGGCCCACGGGGAGGCCCAGCACCATAGTAGGTCAGGAGGGGGTGCAGGCTGGGCCCAGCGCATTGCTCACATTCCTCGCTCCTGCCCTGGCTCAGAGCACTTCCTGTTGCCTCCCAGCTAGGCCCTCAGGCTTCCACAGGCTTCCAAGCCCCGATTCCCTACCAGGCAGCCGCAGAGCTGGACAAGCCCTAGTCTCCCGGCCATGCCTGTAACCAGACAAAGAGGCTGGCATGGCGGTACCCCTGGAGCCAGGCTGTACCACCCCCCAGATGGTGACTCACCAGCCCTAGCAGAAAAAGGCCCCCATTGTTGCTCAGAGTCCAGCCTGCTCACACCAGGGTCACCAGGGTCCCCAGCGTCCCCTCTCCCAATCCTGGGGGACAGAGACTAAGCTGGCTGCCGGTGTCCTCACTGCCCACCCTGCCCCCACCCCACCTGACCTGCATAAGCCTCCGGGATGGGCTCCGTGGAGGGGCTCCTGGGGCTGGGGAGGGTGGTGTGGCACTCCCAGAGCGGGCCATAGGAGGCGGGACAGAAGCGGCAAGCGGCGAGCGTCCAGCTGGAGTGGCCTGAGCTCTCCAGCCAGCCCAGGCTGCCACCCCATTTATCCACCTCCCACTGTGGCCCAGGCTCCCCAGGGACGGGTGGGGACATAGGGCTGAGTCACTTTGAGGAGCAGGGTGGTGGCTGAGCCCCCCTCCCCTTCTCAGGCTCCAGCCCGGTGTCCCCCACCGGCCAGGTTTCCGTCCCAAGAAAGGAAGGAAGGAAACTGCTGGGAGGCCCTGCCCTGCTCCCAGGACCCAGGGCTGGGGAGACAAGGAGGCAAAGGAGGGGACCCTGACCTCAGAGCATAAGACAGTCCTGCTGCAGCTCACGGGGGGATGGGGAGCAGGAACCAGGGAGCCCCAAAAGCCCTCTTGTAGGCACCGCGTCCTATACCAGGGGGTCACCCTCTGCAGGACTCTGTCACCTCACTCACTCTCAGCCCCCAAAGGCCTCCAGAACTGGAGGTGGAGGCATGGGCTGGCTGTGAGGGGGAGGAGGGCCCGGGGTCTATCATACCCCTGCAGCCCTGGCACCGCTGGCTGCCCCGTCGCTGTTCGGGGCCGTCGCCCATCATCACTGTCACGATCAGCTGCACTGCAGCTGCGGCCACCCCAGCCCAGTCTGAACGGGGCTGAGTCACCACTGACAGCCCTGACAGCCCCCGGAAGGGAGGGGCCAGCCACATCCGTGTCCTCCCCTGCCCACCCCCTCCTCCCTGCCCAGGACAGGAGGACACTGAGGCTGAGAGAGCCAGAAGGGCCCTTGGGGCCTGGACTCCCACCTCAGCCCTTCCCCCCACAGGGCATGGAGGGTGGGCCCCTTCATCCCCCACTGTGAAGCAAACAACACACATCTCTCCCCAGTTCTCCTGACCCACTGCTGTTGAGGCCCTATCAGGGCATAGCCCTGTATATAAACATCGTCCACCCAGGCTCCCTCACAGCCTGTGGTGGGCGGAAGCAAAGCCTGGTTTGTGGAGGTCAGCGGAGGTCCAGCTCTTCCTTCCCATGCTCTGAGCTCAGCCGATTAAATACCGGGTCTCTGGCTGGGAGGGAAAAGAGAGACCGTGCCCTCAGGGACTCCCCTGACCTTATGGGGTCCCTGTCCCCCTGCCAGCCCCAACCATGGAGGGACCTGCCAGACAGGTCCCACTCTTTTCCTCTAAAATTACACCAGCGGCAGGCTTCTCTGGTGGCACAGTGGTTAAGAATCCGCCTGCCAATGCAGGGGACACAGGTTCGAGCCCTGGTCTGGGAAGATCCCACGTGCCGCGGAGCAACTAAGCCCGTGTGCCACAACTACTGAGCCTGCGCTCTAAAGCCGAAGAGCTGCAACTACTGAGCCTGTGCGCCACAACTACTGAGCCTGCACTCTAGAGCCCGCGAGCCACGTTACTGAAGCCTGCGCACCTAGAGAGCCCGTGCTCCGCAACAAGAGAAGCCACTGCAATGAGAAGCCCACACACTGAAACAAAGAGCAGCCCCCACTCGCCGCAACTAGAGAAAGCCTGCGTGCAGCAATGAAGACCCAACACAGCCAAAAATAAAATAAATTGAATAAAAATAAATTTTAAAAAAATACACCAGCGGAAGACCCCTCCTAGGGCTTCCTGCAGCCCCCAGAGCCTGAAATAGTGGAGGGGGAAGGTCCCACCCAAGGACAAGGTGCCTCCCCACCCTCCAGATAAGGCCTGAGGGCAGAGTTTTCCACAGGAAGGTGAACTCAGCCATTTGTGTCTAAATCAATGGACAAACGCCTAGGGGGAGGGGCACTTCCTCCTGGGGGTGAGATGCCCTGGGAAGGAGGTAGGCTCCAACTCTCAGTTTGGGGGGGTGGGGTGGTCAGCCAGCGCACCATCCCAGGGCTCCCCTGAAATCACAAATCTGACCCTAACACCCCCTACTCTGGCCTTCAGTGGCCCTGGGGCAAAGTCCAGACTCCAGGACTTGGCACTGTGGCCCTAACCACCACCCCCCAGCCTGCCCTAGAGCCACAAAGAACAAAAAAGGGAGGCAGGGGTTCATGCTCATGCCTGTGCCCAGGCTGCCTCCCCACCGGGAATGCCATCCCCTCCAGGAGAAACACGAGGCCCCACAGGATCCAGGTCACAGGCATGGCCAGCTCGCCTGGGAGACATCCGGGAAAGGGACAGGGCAGGTGTCAGGGTCCCCTGCACACCCAGAAACGTCAGATCTCACACCTCCACCAGCCCCAGGCCAGTGGTTCTCAAAGTGGGCTCTGGGGAGCCCCTCGGCTTGAATCTTCCTTTAAGGGATTTTTCTCTTTAAAAAAAAAAAAAAAAAAAAAAAAGAAGATGGTAGTAGGGGTACAAAAGACAGAAGGTAGTAAGGGCACGGGGCTTCCAGGAGGGCAGGACAAGCAGGCTCTTCCTCCTGGCATCCAGGTGCTGCCCCGGTAGGGCCACTGCCCAGCCCCTGATACCTAGAAAGAGACAGAACTGGACCCCCCACCACCACCACCTCCCCATTCTCCAGCTCTTCCCCAGTTAGCTCTTCCTGTCTGGAGGGGGGAGCAGGGAGAAGGGGGAGGTGCCCCAACCCCTGCAGACCCCGGAGCTGAGGACCCAGCTTAGAGAGTCTCCTCAGCTGCCACCACGGAGGAGGGTCAGCCCCTCTGAGGCCTTCAGAGCACAAGCAGGCTCCTCAGACAGACGGACAGACAGACACCCAACACAGGCACAGAGCTGAGCACGCTCAGTCCCAGGACATCCCAGCAGCCCCTCCCCAGGTTCCTCAGCCCCTAGGCCAGGGAGGGGGCGGCTTGTCAGAGTGACCCTTCCTAGGACAAGTGGCTCTGAGGAGCATCCTGGGGAAGAGGGCCAGAGACGGGGGCTGTGGACCAGGGCCAGGTTGCCCTGACACTACCTGGTTTACAGCACAGGCTTAGGGCAGAAAGAGTGGCTCCAAGTAGCCAAGAGGGTTTTCACCAGGGGCAGAGAAGGGGCCCAGAGGGGCAGCAGAGACGGAGAGATACTTCTGGAGGTGACCAGAGGCAGAGACTGCTGTCAGGAGGACAAGAAGGTGGTTCTGGGAGAGCCCAGGGTGGTCCCTGTGGGCAGAGCCCGCCATACCTTCTGAACGACCTCAGAGCTGAGGCTGCCCCCTCGTGCCCAGTCCGGCTTTGGCTCCCAGGGGTCGTGGGCAGGCGGCAGCCCTCGCTGGGCCATCTCCTCAGTGCAGGTCAGTTGCCGCCGGCGGAGCTCTTCGTCCGTCTCCTTGTCCACCACCAGCAGCCGAGTCTGCCCCTCCACGGCCTTGATCCTCTGCACCACCTGGGACAGGTGGGTGGCGGGAGGTCACGGCCAGCACTCCAGGCAGCACATGGGCAGCGGCACCACCCAGGGCTGGCCCCGGGCTGTGGGCAGGCTGCGAGCCTACCAGGGGCAGGGGTGGGCGGCTGGATCGAGAGGCCCGCCGGCTCCGCCCCCCACCCCCACTCCAGCAGCTCCCTCCCTCTTCTCCTGGGGCTCCGGACACGAGGGCCCAGGCTGCAAGGGCTGCGGGGGCCTCGCAGGGCCTCGCCTCGGCCCAGGAAGTGACAAAGACGGTGCTCGGCTGAGCTTCAGGTTTTCAGTATGCGTGTGTGCGTGTGTGCATGTGTGCGGCCCGCACCCTGCAGCCTTCTGTTTCAGGGTGTCTCTAGGTCTGGGTTTGAAGGAGAGAACTGTCTCCCTGGGTCCCAGTCTCAGTGTGTTTGTGCCTTTTTCTGTCTTTTCCAGTGGTGGAACACGGTAGTCTAAACCCCTGCCTCTAGGCCTTCCATTCTCTTCCAGATCATGACAATGGACCTATTCCTACTGGACCTGCGGAGAGAACACCTGGGTTCCTGTGGCAAGGCACCTCCTCAGGTACCTACCCACAACCCGGAAAGCAGGATTCAGACACAGCAGGGAGAGGTGGGGAGGGGCAGGTCCACCTGTGGGATAGGTGTGGTTACGCAGGTGTCTGTGAAGTGTCTAGAGCATGTGCATGGTGATGGAGCATACATGCTAGTGTGTGCCCGCAGGAGGGGCAGTGCCCACTGGGCATTGGGGAAGGAAGGGCAACACCCCACCCCTACCCCAAGGCCTGGGAAAGGACAGACAGGGCCCCCACCAGCTGCTCAGTAGATGTTGTCAAAAGATAGGAGGGTCTGAACCAGGCCCATCTTTGCCAGCCCTCCTCTGTACCTGTCTTTCCCGGTGAGCCACAGAGTCACAGGAGGACCCCAGGACCCTCATGCTTCCTGACTGTGGGACCCAGACGAGTCACCCAGTATCCCCAAGCATCAGTTTCCTCATCTGTAAAATGGGAGCCGTAACTGTACCTTCTCCCCCCCAAGACAGTGGGAAGGTCTCAAGTGGTCCTGTGTGAAGTTCTTAGAGACCAGCACCCCGGGAGGCCTGGGATAAGCATTGCTCTTGGGGCAAGGGTGGCAGCAACTGTTAAACAGAGGCCAGGCGCCAGCTCTACCAGGCCCTCCCTATGGCCTGTCAATCCAAGCTCTCTGGCCTTGACCCCCAGCCTCCAGCAAACAGCCTATCCAGCTGACACTCTGGGTAAAAGACAGAAGGACGGCAGACAGATGGACAGACAAAATCTCCAAGGGTAGAAGTGAGAGTTCAGCTCCCAGCCCAGCCAATTTACTAATCTCTAGGCCCAGGCCTGGCCACGCAGACAGGTGCTGGGGGGACACAGAGGAGCCTACTCAGAAGGGGTGGAGGAAGACTGGAAGCCAGGTGAGTCCCTGGTCAGTGGGAGATGGACACCCCCCAGGGGTCAGAACCTGCAGAGAACCTCCCTCTGGCCTTTATCTTCAGCTGCAAGGGGCAGGGGGCTGCGACCAGTGACCCCTGCCAGGCCATCCAGCAGCTTCTTTGGAGAAGAATGTGCTGCCACAGTGGTGACTCCCACCAGGACCCAGACACCATCAGCCAGGACACACACTAGTACAATGGGTGCAGACACACTGACGACTACACATAGCCAGGTGGGCAGACACACAGGCCGGGACACATATATACACAGCCACACACAGGAGGGTACACACACACACACACACATCCCCCAGTTCACACACGTCCAGGCATGCAGATCTGTACACACACACACATATCTAGGGGTGCAGACCTGTATACTCATGTGCATACAGTCCAGCACACACACTCACTCAACTGATGCAGGCACACACAGGTGTGCCCTCCCTGTGACATCCCCCGCAGGTACACACACGAGGGACCCCAAGAGGGACCTGCACATTCACAGACATACCCAGTTGTGTACACACGCACATGTGTACACGCTGATAGAAAAGCACCCGGATCCCCAGGCACAGGGAGACCCCCGAGGGGCCAACTCCTCCACACATTGCCCTGAGGCCGGAACAAGACTGAAGAGCCAGGGCTGAGACACGGAGGAGCCGCAATGCGGCCCCTCCCTGCCAGGATTCCACCCCCCACCGCCTCGCTCCGTGCAGGACCCACCCGGGCTGGAGGAGGCTAGGAAGGAGGCCGGCTGCCTCTGCCTCAGCGGCCACGTCCCCCACCTCTCCACGGGAGCCCACCGCAGGCCCTTGTGCGATCCCCTCCTGGCCCGGAGAAGGGAGCTGAGGCCTGGGCGCAGGCAGCCCCGAGCTCGGTGGTTATTGGCGCTCTCCGCGCGCGCGGGGCAGGGACGCGCTCCAGGGATGGGGGCGGTGGAGGGTGGCGGAGCGGTGGGCCGGGGATGGAGCGCAGGCACCCACCTGGTGGTGCGTCTCACCCTCCACGTTGACGCCGTTGACCTCGATCAGCCGGTCTCCGGCGCGCAGTGCGGCCGCCTCCGCCGGGGAACCGGGCTCCACGCGCCGAATGAACTGCCCGCGGCGGCCCTTCTCGCCGTGCAGGTGGAAGCCGTAGCCGTGCTCGCCGCGCACCAGGCGGCACAGACGCGGCCGCAGAGGCTCCGGTGCGGCCATGGTGCCGGCTGCCCACCGGCCGGCCAAGGGCTGGCCACGGCGCTCACGCCCGCCGCCAGCAGGCAGGGGCGCGGGGGCCGGCTCGGGGTGGGGCGCGGAGGCGGCGGCGGCGCTGGGGACCCGGTGGTGGCCTCGGCGGCTCCCGCTCGGCTCCCGTCGCCTCCGGCTCCGGATCGGGCTCTGGCTGCGGCACCGCCCCCGCGCCCGCCCCTTCCCCGCCCCCTCCGCCCTGCCGCCCCCGCCCCGGGTCCAAGCCACCCTGGTCATTTCCCATGCCTCCGCGCTCCGCCAGCCCAGGGAGGCCCCGGGGGAGGCGTCAGGGGACCCCCGAATCACCAGGACCCCTCTGTCTCGCCCCCATTCTGGGCAGCCTTCTTGGCGCCAGCGCCTTTGCCTCCTATGACAGTAACATTTATTGAGCACCTACTGTATGAGTAGCAGGGGCATGAAGGCAGGCCCCTGAGGCGGGAAGAGGGTAGAGGAAGGATCCTTAGACTGAGGGACCCCTATACAGGGGCCCGAGGGTAAGAACAAGGGCCACGGCTCTGCCCACCCTCCTCGGGAACCCCCCTCCCCCTTCCCCCTCTCCCCTCCCATGCCCCGTTCCTGTATCAGAATCCCTCCTGCAACCCAGAGCTTCCCTGACCCAGCACAGAGTCCCAGGATGGTCCAGGAGGCAAAAAGAGGGGTCTGAAACTGACAAGGCAGCAGCCCCTTCCTATATCCTGTAGGCCAGTGACTGAGTGACTTCCTGGCCCTGCCCAGGAGTGATTGTGCCTATCTGTGCTACGTTTGACCATTAAGCATTCCCCACCACCATCCCCTCCCTTTGCCAGGGCCCCTCACTCCTGTCCCTGCCCATCCCAGGCCTGGTGGGTGACTGCAAAGGGTGAGGGAATGACATGCACTTGTCTGGCTGGAAGGAAGGGGTCTTTGCTACCCTCCTCCTGACCTAGGATGAAATGTGCTGACGGCTTGGGCCTCTGAGCACTAGCCAGTCAGCAGTCACGGGAGCTGCTCCCTTGAGCAGGCCCCTCCTGCACCCCAGCTCTTCCTCCCTTCCCCTCCCTCCACCTCCACCAGCATGAATGCCCCCTTCTCCCAACCGATGGACAGTCATTTATTCTTTGTGTACCTCTCTGAGTACATTTTACCTGGAACAAACCTAGGGGTCTCAGGCCATTTTACAGATCAGGAAACAGGTCTGGAGAGGGAAGAGACCCATGCAAGGTTCCCCAGTTCCCCTTGGGCCCAGGGCGGTGAGATCCCAAGTCCACCCTCTTCAGCTTTCTCAGTCACACATACAGGAAGACAGCTGAGCTGCAGGCTCACCCTCAACCTGCCCCTCCCCAGCCCTGTTCAGCACCCTGCACATACCTGGCCCCCAGGGGTCAGGCACAGCCAGCCCAGACAGTTCCCCATGAGGGGAAAAGCAGGCTCTGCTCAGGCCCAGTCCTTGCTGCTCCTTCTTCCCTCGCCAGTGCCCCCAGCCTGGGCTCCTAGCCCCGGCCCAAGCACAGGGCCTGCCTCTAGGCAGCCTCCTGGGCCACAGCCCCTTGGGTGTCCACACCCCAGCTGCTGCCCCTAAAAGCCACTTAGGCTGAAGCAGCAAGGCTGCTCCCCCATCCCCACCTCTGAGTTACTGGATGATGCTGCCATAGGCTTCTACCTGGCTAGCCACCTCCATCTGTCTGTCTGTCTGTCTCTCCAAAGGCTGCCTGTCTGGCCTGTGACTGGCCTCCCTGAACCCAATCTGGTACTGCTGTCCCCGGAGGCAGTGAGGGTGGGTATGGACAGTGGGGTCCACCATATGCCACCCCAGGTGGGGTTTAGGGGTCACCCTATAGCAACCAGGACCACCCAGGACCTGCTAGGCTATAGCTTTGAGGCCACACCAGAGACGAGGGAGGTGGCTGGAGGGGAGACCCCCAGACCGAGGGGAAGGGAAGGTAGGGACCCCTGATCCCTTGGGTCAGGAGGCTTGGAGAAATCTTCCCCTTCTGTAGAGCAGACACTCCCAGATCAGCCTTCTGCAGCCCAGGACTCAGCCTGTGAGTGAAGATGGATGGGAAGAGAACACCACTGGAGGGTGGGGTAACCAAGGGATGTGGTCACAGCCAGGGGCCAGGAACACTGCACCCCAGAATAACAAAGGAGGCCCCAAAGCAAAAGAGAAGCCAAGGAAGTACCAAGAAAGGTTAGCAGAGTAACAAAGCCAACATCAGAGTAACAAAGGGGACAGGTAGCAAAGGAAGTGGGTAAAAGCAACAGAATAAAGGCAGCAGGGAACCACTCCGAAGGGAGAGCAGGAGTGAGTGAGAGGGAACAGGGTGAGTACGGAGTGCCTGGGGTGACAGAGGTGAAGAAAGGTGACCCAGCAGCTCTCTGGCCAAACTCTCCCAGGCCTCTTCCTTCAGCCCCACTGTGCGGAGGTGTGAGAGGAGAGAGGCCAGGCAGCAAAGGGAAGGGAGAAGCCTGGGCAGTGGCCCGGAAGTGTGCACTGAAAGGTGTTTGGGCTGGAAGCTGTTTGGGTCCCTGGGGATGGGCTGGAGGAGGTGAGCACGAGGCCAGCAGAAGGCGGGAAGGCGGGCAGGTTGCTGGGTGACCCCCACCCCCTCACGCTCCTGTGCTCACCCCACTCCTGCCATCCTGGTCCACTGGGATGCGACAAAGGGAGAGGAAGTATGTCAGATCTTCCAGTCCTTCTCTCCCCTAGGTCCACCTGGTGTAGGATTGTCCTGTGCTCCTATTTCAGGGGAGGGGGTTTCCTCTGACCTTTGAACCTATCTCCCTGCGGAGATGGGGCAGAGCCTGGGCCTGGGCAGAGACTCTTTTGGTGTGACCGTGGGCAGAGGCCTTGTCACTGCCAGAAGGAGGGCCGGAGACGCCTCCTTAATGGGCATTAAGGGCCTCGCGTGATGACCAGGCGTCGCTTACGACCCTTTCCTTCAGACGTCGCCAGGCCCCTCTTCAGAGCCCCACATTGGAGCAGGCGCGACCAGCACAACGGGAAGAGAGATGAGAAGAGACCCAGAGATGAGAGGGAGAGAGAATTGGAGAGGCTTCGAGGATCAAAGAGTGAGGAAGCGCATAAGGCCCGCGGTCGAGGACTCCCAGGTGGACTGCCCCGCCCACCCTGGGATGGCCCCGCCTACCTCCTCCCATCGCCAGAGGAGCGGAGTGCGACTGTAGCCCGGGAGAGCAGCCGCGCAGCGCCTCCTGCCGGCGATGAGTGGGATTACATCGTCCAGGGAGCTGCCCAAGGTTCCACCTCTCTGGCTCTGACTGGTCCAGCCCTGCCGAGTGGGGGATTGGGGTGACACCTGCGCCCTAGGGCTGCTTGCACCGCAGGAGCATAGGGGCGCCATGGGGGTGGTAGCAGAGAAGCTGGGCCTCTGCTGAGCTCCTAATAGGCTCTGCTTTCTCGTCTTGAATCTGGCACCAACCTCTCTGGACTGGGGTATCTTCAGGCAACATGAAATCTAGCCCCTCACCGAGTGTTCCAGCACTTGTGACCAAACATTTAAAGGCCACTTGGTGCCAGGCCCTAGCGAGCACTGAGGAAGCATCACTGAGACCCAGGGAAACAGATTTGTGTACCTTGGCAAGGGGAAGCCCAGGGCTGGGGCAGCCTCCACGAGGGGCATTTAACCTGGCCTGGGACCCTGGAGTCCTCAGGCAGGGTGAACCACAGGGCTGTTCTGGAATCTGCCTAGAGTTCCTGCAGGCTGTGTGGGGAAGGGGAGGGAGGAATGAGACTGTGGAACAGGGCCCAGCCTCAGAGCATGGATTTCATTGCATGGGTGGTGGGAGCCCTTGCGGTGTTGTGCACTGGGGGTGACAAGGTCAGGACACCCATGTTTTGAAAGGCCAAGTTCAGTGAGGAGCAGGGGCAAGAGCACTGGGGAGTTGGGGGAGAGTAGGTTGACGTGAGTGGTCTGTGACTTCCCCCAGAGCAGATCCTAGAGGAAAAAAATACTGAGTGGAATCAGAATAAATAAATTCTGGAGTCCGTAAGAATTGGAAGGGTGGAGTAAAACAGAGTACCCATATTAGCAGACCATGTGGAAGAAAGGTGCACCCAGGAGATGAGAGGAAATGGCCAGTGGGAAGAGGCCTCCAGAGGGTACTTCCAGAGGACAAGGAGGGTAGTGTGGGAGCTGGCTCCGTGTGGGCACCCCAAAGCCAAGAGCTAGACAGACATGAGGCCACCACTCCCCTGTCCTTGCTGGGTGCCCCAAGGGCAGCCTTGCCACATGGCCAAGGGAGGACTACAAGGGCAGACAGCATCAGGGCACAGTGACCAGGCACTTTGAGGTCCAGGACAGTTGTGGGAGTCTGAGACCACACTGAAGAGGGTTGCAGGGGGAGCAGAAGGGTGGAGTGAGGGGGGCACTGGAAGGGGACCCAGGTGGAGGGAGGTCCTTGCTATTCAAGATGGCAGAGCACATTTATATGGGGGGACTGGAGACAATAACTGGAAATGCAGAAGGGGATAAGAGGTGGAGGGGTCCCTGAGGAAGCAAGGGGGTCTCAGGTGGAGGGACCCTTCCTCCCTAAGGAGAGATCATGGCCATGGCGATGAAGAAGGGGGCCAGGGGTTTCCCACTTTGTCTCTGGAAGCCCTTGGCTGAGGGGAGGGAGGGGTTCCAAGGAGATCCGGGTTTGAAATGAATGCTGGGAGATGGGGGAAAGGCTGGATGGGCTTCCAGGTCTTAAGGTCCCACCCCCTTGGGGAGGACATTCTCCCCATGCTGGCCAGCGGGCATAGTGAGGGGACCTCCTATGGGCCTCCTAGGAGGCTGGAGTGGGGGCTCCAGCTCAGCGCGGAGGGTGTGAGCTACTGCTCTCCTCCTCCTGCACACCTTGGTACGTGGCAGCAGGACCCAGGGTCTGACTGCCCTCCCCCCACCATGGGATACCCCTCCCCTCCTGGGGGACCCTGGGACCTGGTCTGATGACCTCACCCCCTAACAGGAGGGGCAGCACTGGCAGAGAAGGGAGAAGGGGACCCAGCCCCCAGCAGAGTCTGCCTCCGTCCCCCATTCTGCCCCGCAAGGACATACACATCTCGGCTGTTGGGGGGAGCTTGACCGGGCCAGCTGGAGGGCTCCTGACATTTGCCAGGGCGTGGGCGCGGCTGTTTGCGCCCCGAAGCTAGATGACAAAGTACACATCGCAGAAGAAAAGGGTCAAACACTGGGGCGCGGCAACTAGGCAGGTTTTATTGACCAGACGACCGGCCTGCAGTCAGAAGACACTCCGCCTGCGTCAGGCGTGGGGGCGCGGGCAGGGGCTGCGATCAGGACGGCTCTGGGGAGAGGCGGGGGCTGGCGAAGGCGGTTCCCTGCGCAGACCATGACTGAGCAGGAGACACTCCGAAGGCTCTGGAAAGAACAGAGAGGACTGTGGGAAGAGGGTTGTGCGACTTCCACTACCGCTACCCCGACTCCCCAGGCTGGAAGAGTAGGGACTGCCCCAGGAAAGCCTTCCTCTACTGGGAGTCGGGGATGGAAAGGTTGTAGGGTGCCCTGTGGGCAGGCAGACGTGCGCTCCGGTCTCAGATCTCCCGAGACACCCTCGTCCGCTGCTGTCCCCGTTCCCCTACCTCTCCCCGCGTACCTGGCCTGCTCTTCAGAGGTCCAGGAGTAGGATCCCAGCCGCAGCTCCGGTTGGGGTGCGGACTTCGGGGCGCGCGGGCTGCGAGGCGCACTCACCGGGAGCCCTGCGCGGGAGCTTCTGCGTCGCACCTCCCACAGTTTCTGAACTCCGGAGGGAAGCAACACAGCATCGCGGGCGGCGGGCCCCCCAGAGACGGTGCTTCTGGCAGATGGCCCCTGGGGGGAGACGCCCAGGCCGAAGCCGTCCCAGGCAAGGGGCCCGGCAGCCGGGCGCGGTGCGCGGCGCCACACGTAGGGCGAGCGGCGCAGCCCCATTAGCAGACCCGCGGCGCGGCCCACCGTGTGGTAGCGGGGACTCGCCACGTGCTTGTACCACGCGGCGGCGGGCAGCGGCAGCAGCAGCAGCAGCAACAGCAATGCGATCAGCCAGCGGCTCGCAGTGGGCCCCCGCCCGGGGCTCCGCACCCCCGTGCCCCGCGCCAGGGTGCTCACGTTGACCGCCGCCCGGAGGGCGGACCAGAAACTGGCTCAGTCGGGTCTGGGCGCGCCGTGTCGGGAGGCTGGAGTACGGGAGGCTACAAGCTAGGAGTTGGTGCGGGTGGGTCCAGCTATAACTGCTCGGTGGCCCCGCCCCTGCTCGCCCCCGCGATACCTGAGGGGCTCCCCAAGGGTAGGGGGAGGGATGAAGTGAGAGGAGGAGCCCAGGCTGCGGGGCGGGGACGTGTGTTACTGAAGCACCCTCGCTGAGTGGGCCTCTAGGTAGAATTCATCTTGACGCTCTGCTGGGGGCTCCCCTGCTCCCCTCTCTTAGCCCCCTCTGCCTCTTCCCCCCAAAGAGAGGAACTTCCAGGCATAGGGATGGGGGGACAGGATGTTCCCTGAGTCAGAGCTCTTGCAGCTGGGGGCACAAGCAGAACAAAGACAGGGAGGCCGGCAGAGCCCTACTGGGGTAAAGCAGGAGAGCTGATTGGTGGGGACCCTCTGCACCGCTCAAGACCGCTCTGTGTATGTCCCCCCTGGAGGGCTGTTCCCTGTCCTCACCTAACACAGCTATCAAATCTGTTTCCAGACCCATTCCTCTCCTCCTTAACCCCTAGCTTCTCCCCAACAACCCACTTCCCAGCTGCAGCTGGATGGATGCTTGCAACTGCAAGTTTGGCTGCATCAAACCCTCTCTGAGACAGTGGTTAGGTTAGGCTCCCAGAATAAAGAGTCAGCCCCTCATACTGCCTGGGAAGGATAAGCTCTGCAGTCTTCCAGCCTCCTCTTTGGTTATGATCCCCCCCAAAACCACTTTCTCTGGCCAGGGCAGTCTCAATTCATTTGCCATACCCAACAACCCATGAGTTTGCCCACCTCTGTGCTTCTGTGCCTGGGGCATCCCATCCTTTTCAATCTGGCAAACTCCTACTCATCCTTCAGGATCTTGCTTAAATAACCCTTCTCTGAATAGTCTCCCAGAGTATCCCTCTGTGCCTGCCTGGGCTTAATAGCCCCCTTCCAGAGGGCAGGGCCTGACCCATTCTTGCCTGAGTCCTAAACCAGGGAGGATGCAGCCCCCAAAATAATCACACCTCACCCCAACCCTCAGCAACCACACCACTCACGGGGCACCTTCTAGATCACAGACACCAGGGATCCTGAAATATCTTATTTTGATCTCCAAACAATGCCACATGGTGGGACAATTATTGATTCCATCTACCAATGAAGACACTAAGGCATGGGGAAAATTAACTTGTTCCAGGTCACCTGTTGGGTAAGCACTAGGGGGAGTGGGGCCCAACCTAGACCCCAGCCTGAGAGTTCCAGTTTGGGGACCCCAGCTGCAGTGCTCAATGGAAACCTCCCATCCCCCTCCGCCTGTCTCTTCAGCAAAAAGGAGGGGTGATCCTGGGGGCATGGGGGAACACAGTCTGAGTCCATCCTTCCTCTCAGACCTGCATGTTGGAAGAGGAACAGAGAGGCTGAGGGGTGCCGAGGACGGTGCCTGCTTCTGAGGCATGAGGGGCAGAGAGATTCTGGTGATCCCCTGGGGAGGTCTAGAAGCAGCAGCAGCAGCTCTCCCCACAAAGACCCTGCAGAGCTGCTGAGAAATGTGTCCTGGAGCCCAGTGACCCAGGCTTGATGGTGGTGGGTGTGGGGGGAGGGGTAAGTGCCTCAACCTCTTCTGCCTCAGTTTCCTCATTTGTAAACTGGGGATAATCCTGGTCAGCTTGCTGTGAGTATTAAAAATCCAGGCTGGGACTTCCCTAGTGGTGCAGTGATTAAGAATCCACCTGCCAATGCAGGGGACACGGGTTCGATCTCTGGTCCGGGAAAATCCCACATGCCGCAGAGCAACTGAGCCCGTGCCCCACAACTACTGGGCCTGCGCTCTAGAGCCTGTGAGCCACAACTTCTGAAGCCTGGGCACCTAGAGCCCGTGCTCTGCAACAAGAGAAACCACCGCAATAAGAAGCCCCCGCACCACAACCCCCCACTCGCCAACTAGAGAAAGCCTGCGCTCAGCAACAAAGACCCAACGCAGCCGAAAATAAAAATATAATAAAATAAATTTTTTAAAAAAAGGAAAAGAAATCCAGGCTGGGGGACTTCCCTGGTGGTCCAGTGCGTAAGACTCCACGCTCCCAATACAGGAGGCCTAGGTTCAATCCCTGATCGGGGAACTAGATCCCACATGCATGCCACAACTAATAAGTCCGCATGCGAAACTAAGACCTGGCGCAGCCTAAATAAATAAATATTTAAAAAAAAAAATCCAGGCTGGGTCTTGACATCTTGACACTGTGCCTGGCACACAGTAGGCGCTCTATAAATGGCATGGCTACCATCTAATTGCTGTTGCTATTCTAGCAGCTGCCTAGTCCCCTAAACTGTCAGAGAAATCCCTTTGATGGAGGGGTGACAGCGCTGGGACCAGGCAGGGAGGGGGTACAGAGGAAGCCACCTGTGCACCTGGAGGGGCCTGGAGGACCGCAGGGACCAGTGGGCCGAGTGGAAAGCTGCCCCCTCCCACCTCTGCCTCACTCTCCTGGGGCCCCTCCACCTTGAGAGCTGCCTGGAGTGCTTGGTGGGCGGGCAGTGTGGCACAAGTGGGCTGCCAGGGTCCCCTGGCGCTGCCGCCCCCTCCCTAATAAGGGGATGCAGGGGACTGCAGCCCGGGCAGACAGGGAGCTTCTGCAGGGAGAACGTCATCGATATGAAATCTGATCAATCATGGCCTATGCTGTAATGAACGTTTCTGCGCAGTTGGAAAATTTAAGAGAACTACAATTAGCAGCATGATAAATCTGAAAACGCAATGTTGAGCAAAGAAAAAAATGCTCTGCACAATGATACGTTCGGTGTCTGAAGTTTAAATACCGGCAATCCCTCCTGCTTGTTTATGACTTCGAACCAGAGGGAGTGAAAATGTCAGGGTGCAGGTGAAGGATGAAGGCCACATTGGGACAGAGCAGGGCGGCTGCCTGTCAGCTGGAGGTGTACGGAAGGCAGGCAGGGAGGGAGCCCAGGGCTGGGTAAGGGAGAAAAGCACAGAACAACTTGATGGTCCCTGGTGGCTCCTAGTTTGGGGTGCTCAGGAAGAGGGGCTCTGTGCCCTACCCAGCCCTGACCCCAGGGGTCCAGGGACAAATGTCTCTGCCAGCTCTCCCCCACCCAGGACTCTGGAGCCAAAAGTCTATTGCCAGAGGAGGTAGTGGCCCTAATGGTCCATGAGAGCTGCCTTGTCTTTCTGGGGCTCACCACTCCTTTCATCCACACACAGCCCCTTCTAGAAGCTGACTGATCATGGCTTCTGACTGTTTGCACACCACCTCCCCTGACACTGGACTAAGCTCTCCGGAGACTGGGACCACGTCTGCCTCGTACTCACGGCCCCCATCCCAGGCACAGAGCCTGGCTGCCAACAGGAGCCCCATCCTAATGACACAGTAAATGAGGAAATCTCTCCATTTTGTCATTTTAAAAATTATTATGTTTTATAATACCAAGGTCATATACATTATAAGCCAAATGCTAGTGTAAGGGACAAAATAAAGCTGTCTCTATTCCACCCTTTCACATCCCCATCCTGCCCTCCAGGGGCAACTACTTCCAACTCTTTCAGCTATTTTTCCTAGTATTTGCCTCCATATTTTGAAATCATAAACTTAACTGCTACTCTAAAAATTGGTGGTCTTTTTAAGGAGGTATAAGATACTTTGAGTAAAGTGTGCACATCTTAACAATTGCATGTGTTACATATGCCTACACTTGTGTGCCCACAGCCCAGATCAAGGTAGAAAAGATTTCAGCTCGCTAGGGGGCTCCTTTACCCCACCGCCTAGCCAGAAGCCCCAGAATAACTCATCTATCACCTTGGATAAGAATTTTCTCAACCTCAGCATGGTTGGCATTTGTGAGGCTGTCCTGGGCACGGTAGGATGTTGAGCCGCATCCCTGGCCTTTACTCATTTGTGCAGGCAGCAAAATAGCCCCTCCCCAAAGATATCTATGCTCTAATCCCTGGAACCTGTGAATATTTACTTAACATGGTAAAGGGGAATTAAAGTTGCAGATAAAATTGAGGATGCTAATCCACTGAATTTAATATAAGCAAAGCATCCTGAATTATCCAGGTGAGCCCAATGTAATCTCAAGGGTTCTTTAGCGTGGAGGAGGGAGGAAGAGTCAGAGAAGGAATGGTGACAATGGAAACAGAGGGTGAAGTGATGTGCTTTGCAGAAGGAGGAAGGGCCACAAGCCATGGGATGCAGGCTCCCCCTAGAAGGTGGAAAAGTCAAGGAAATGGATTCTCCTCTAGAGCCTCCAGGAGGAATGCAGCCCACTTGCACCTTGATTTTATCCCAATGAGACCCATTTTGAATTCCTGAATTCCAGAACTGTAATATAATGAATTTGGGTTGTTTTAAGCCACTGTGTTTGTGGTAATTTTTTACAGCAACAATAGGAAACTAATGCATCAGTAGATGTCAGTAACAATTCCACCCCACTGTGACAACCAAAAATGTCTCCAGACGTTTCCACGTCTTCTTGAGGCCAAAATCACTTCCAATTGAGAACCACTAACTGAGATTACAAACTGCTGTTTTTAAATTTACCTTTTTTTTAGGCATCAAATGGCTTCCTCCTCATTTATTAAATTTATTTATTTATTTTTGGCTATGTTGGGTCTTCATTGCTGCGTGCAGGCTTTCTCTAGTTGCAGCGAGCAGGGGCTACTCTTCATTGTGGTGTGCGGGCTTCTCATTGCGGTGGCTTCTCTTGGTTGTGGAGCATGGGCTCTAGGTGCGTGGGCTCAGTAGTTGTGGCTCACAGGCTCTAGAGCACAGCCTCAGTAGTTGTGGCACAGGGGCTTAGTTGCTCCGCAGCATGTGGGATCTTCCCGGACCAGGGCTCGAACCTGTGTCCCCTGCATTGGCAGGCAGATTCTTAACCACTGCGCCACCAGGGAAGTCCCATGACTTTCTCCTAATTTAGATGAAGCTTTGGCTCTCTCCCACCCCAGTCACCTCATTTCTCATCTCTCCATCCTCCCAATATGATTTTATCATAATTTTTGGTTGACACTAGTCAGCATTTATATTATTCTGACCATGTAAATATTACTCTTTGCTGAGCCAAGTAGTGTACTATAATTACATTTTTTTCTTGTTGATAGCTGTCTTATTATTTTTCTTTCCTTGTTTTTCTATATTCTTAGTTTGTTATTTCCCCCCAAATGCTCAAAGGAGCTCCAAGCTCCTTGAAATAAATTTTCCTGATTCTCAAGCACACAAGGAGATCACCCACCATCAGTTCCTTATTTACTCTGGAAATCTCCCTCTGGGAGCCCTTGGCCTCCTGCTCCAATCTGGACATCCACTCTCTAAGCCTCTGCACAGGCATCATTTGAATGGGGACATGGGAGCTAAATACTTTGTCCTTTTTATGTTGATGGCTTTATGCGTTGATGGAAAGTTTTTCTAGGTGTATAATTTGTGGATGGAAATCATATTTCTTCAGAAATTGGAGAGAATTTCTAGCTTCCAGTGTCCCAGGATTGTAAGTCTGATTCTCAATCCATCATACAGGTTTTTCTCCCTCCTTACCCCCTCCCTCCTGAAGCTCTCAGGTCCTTTGCTTTATCTGTAGTACTCTGGTATTCCATGATGATGTCCCTCACTGAGGGTCTTTTTTACTTGCTTGGGCCCTTTCAATGTGGAGACTCATGTCCTTCAGCTCTGGCATATCTTGCCTTATTGGCTCTTTGATAATTTGCGCCTCTCCATTTTCTCTGTTCTCTCTGAAATTCCTATTAGTTAGATACTACACTGTCTGGATTCAGACTTCTATCTTCTTATTTTCTCTGTTTTCTATCTAGTTGTCTTGTTCTGCTTGCTGAGAGACTTCCTCAACTTTATCTTCCCACTTTGCTCTTGAACTTTTAGTTGTTGTTAGTTTTGTTTTGTTGGCCGTGCCATGTGGCATGTGAGGTCTTAGTTCCCCGACCAGGGATCGAACCCATGCCCCCTGCATTGGGAGTGCAGTGTCTTAACCACTGGACCGCCGGGGAAGTCCCTGTTGTTATGTTTTGTTTTGTTTTTTTTAATTTATTTATTTTTGGCTGTGTTGGGTCTTCGTTTCTGTGCGAGGGCTTTCCCTAGCTGCGGCAAGCGGGGGCCACTCTTCATCGCGGTGCACAGGCCTCTCACTGTCACGGCCTCTCGTTGGGGAGCACAGGCTCCAGACGCGCAGGCTCAGTAGTTGTGGCGCACGGGTTTAGTTGCTCCGCGGCATATGGGATCCTCCCAGACCAGGGGTCGAACCCGTGTCCCCTGCACTGGCAGGCAGACTCTCAACCACTGCGCCACCAGAGAAGCCCATGTTGTTATGTTTTTAATTTTTAATTTCTAAGGGCTCTTTCTTGTTCTCTGTTTTGTGGTTGTTATGGTTGTTCAAGGCATCTTAGTCTCATTTCATGGAAGGAATATCTTTCTTGTGAATAGCATATATATATATATATATATATATATATATATACACATATATATATATATGTATATATATATATATATATATATATATGTTTATGATCTGTCTAAAATTTCCTTCTGATCTCTGGGTCTGCTTGTTTTCATCCCTGTATCACACACCACAGGCTTTCCTCATGAGTCTGGAGATCGTTGGTTGCCTGTCCACAGTGTGAGTGAGACCCTACAACACTGGTTGGCTGCTCCTTTTTTGGGGGGCGTGGCTTGCTGAGTGTGGGCTTCACTGTAGGGCAGCTGGACAGCAGGACAGCTTTTCTTTTTTTGACTTAAAACATTAGGTGTTTATTTTTCTCAAGTAACAAGTCTTGAAGATATTAAAACATTTTCCCTTCAGCGTTATCACGTATCTTCTAAGGGATAATGAATGAATAAAGGATTTCTCACAGTCATTGTATAACTTAGGTTTCTTCCATATATGCATTACTTAGAGGCTTTCTCACATTCTTCACAACCAGTTCTTTTCACTTAGCATTTGGTTGTATGTCTTAAAGATTGAGAGTTCACTGAAAGCTACTTTACATGGATATCATTAAAAGGGAGTTTACTGAGCATGAGTTCTCTCATGACACCAAAGGGGTAAGGATTTACTGAAACCTTGCCCGCAGACATTGCATTTATACTGGTTTTCTCCAGTATGTATTCTTTTGTGTGCAATGAGATTACACTTTACACTAAAGGATTTTCCACATTGATTACACTCATAGGGTTCCTCTCCCACGTGAGTTCTCATGTGTATTTTAAGGGACACATGCCTGCTAAAAGCTTGTCCACACTCACTGCACTTAAAAGGTTTCTTGTCCCTGGTATGGATTTTCATAGGCCTCCTATGAGATAAGAGACCAAGGAATGTTTTCCCACATTCCTTACATTCATGTTTCATTTTCATGTGAATTTTCTTGTGTAAAATGAGGAAAGATTTCACTCTGAAGGCTTTTCCACATTGATTACATGTAAAGGTTTTTTCTCCAGTGTGAATTCTCGCATGTTCTTTAAGGCATGAACAATCCCTGAAGGCTTTCCCACAGTCATTGCACTTACAGGGTTTCTCTCCAGTATGAATTTTCTTGTGTGTGACAAGGTTGGAGCTCAGCCTAAAAGCTTTTCCACATTGATCACACTTGTAAGGTTTCTCTCTAGTATGTATCCGCAGGTGTATCTTAATAGATGACTTACTACTTAGAGCTTTACCACAATGGCTACATTCAATGGATTTCTCTCCATTGTGGATTCCCTTATGTCTTTTAAAATATGGGAGGATACTGAAGGTTTTCCCACAATCATTGCAGGTATAGGGTTTCTCTCCAGTATATGTTATCTGGGTATGGTAAGCCTAGAGCTTCTACTGAAGGTTTTGCTGCATTGATTACATTTGTAGGCTTTTTCTCTTGAATGAGTCCCTGAATGTTGTCTGAGAAGTGAACTATCTTGGAAGGTTTTTCCACAGTCATGGCATTCATAGGGCTTCTCTCCGGTATGAATTCTCTTGTGATGTGTAAGGTAAGAGCTTGAGCTATAGGCTTTCCCACACTGATCACACTTAAATGGTTTTTCTCCAGTGTAGGTTCTCATGTGCAACTTAATGGATGAATGGCTCTGTAATACTTTACCACACTGATTACACTCAAAAGGTTTCTCTCTAATGTGAGTTTTTTCATCCTTCTTAAGGTGTGAGATTGAATTTAAGACTTTCCCCCAGTCACTGCATTCATAGGATGTCTCTTCTGTATGTTGTCTCTTATGCCCAGCTAAGTTAGAACTCTTGAGGAAGGCATTTTCATCTTTTTTACATTCATAAGATTTTTCCCGAGGAAGAATTCCCTCAGGTGGCTTAAGATGTGAAGAATCTCTAAGGACTTCTGCAGAGTCAAGGTATCGATGGAGTTTCTTGCTAGGGTAAATTTTATTCTGAGTAATGCTAGATTTCACACTCAAGGCTTCAACAATTTCACTGCATTGAATGGGATTGCCTCCAAGAGTTTGTTCCTTCTTGCCATTGAGTGTATATTTTTCCAAAATACCTTGTTTTTGCTGTGGTTGTTTGGCTTTAAGGAGAATCAGCTCATCTGAACAGGTATCTTGGTGAATTCTTCTCTCTACTGTCTCCATTTCATCTTCCTGCTCCATCTGGGTGATGAGAGGAGGTTTGCTGAGTTGATGTCTCAGTGAAGCCAAGTTTCTATAGTTCTCCAGCATCACATCTCTGTACAGTTGTCTCTGAGATGAATTCAGCAATGCCCACTCCTCCTGGGTGAAGTCCATGGCCACATCCTCAAAGGTTATTGAGTTTTGTAACGCAGAGTGGAAGTTTTCCATCTCTGTGATCCTCTCATCGGCACAGGAAGGGTCTAGGACAAGCAGAGTACATAGAGTGGACAGATGTGGGGCTGCCATTTTGCAAGTTGGTAAGTAGTAAATATGCTCAGACAGCAACCAGGAGAACAAGGATGCTCCTCTTATTGCTTCTATGATCCACTCCAGGCAGGGCTTGAAAGACACAGAAATCCACAGGTCAGCGAGGTAAGAGCTTGGGCCAGGCTGATGTTCACATACTTCTCAGCTACAGCAAGCTTTCTGTCTGAGGACAGCTTTTCATTCCCTTATGGGGTATGAATATCTTTTTTCTGAGCTGGTGAGTTTCCTTAGTGGAAAATCCTCCAGTCTCCTGCTGAGGGTGAGTTGGAGGTGGATTGGGCCCAGGCCCCCAGACAATGCATGGACTTCCATGCACTCCTGTTTTCAGTCCCACCTTCAGTGAAACTTCTCACCGGGGTTCCCCCAAAGGTCTTAAGGATGCTTTGTAAAATGAGTCACCCTCCACCCTCTTTCTGTCTTTCCACAATTTGCTTACATCTTACTGCTTGCTCCTCTCCTCTTCTTTGTGCTCATGGAAGGATAGTCTTTCATCCCTTTACTGTCCTTTCAGTGGGGTTTTGTGAGGGTGAGATGACACCTGCATGTGGCCAATCCACCAGGTTTAATTGGTGTGATGATCCCTGTTTTGCAAATGGAGGAAGCTAAAGGCTCAGTGAGCTGACCAAGGTCACCAGCAAATAAGTAGTCGAACTGGGGTTTCCAGCCCCCCTTTTAAAAAAATTCTTATTTCTTTTGGCTGCACAGCATGCAGGATTTTAATCCCCTGACCAGGGATCAAACCCGTGTCCCCTGCAGTGGAAGGGCATAGTCTTTTTTTCTTAATTTATTTATTTCATTAATTTATTTTTGGCTGCGTTGGGTCTTCGTTGCTGCGCACGGGCTTTCTCTAGCTGTGGCGAGCGGGGGCTACTCTTTGTTGCGGTGCGCGGGCTTCTCATTGCGGTGGCTTCTCTTGTTGCAGAGCACGGGCTCTAGGCGCACGGGCTTCAGTAGTTGTGGCTCGTGGGCTCAGTAGTTGTGGCTCGCAGGCTCTAGAGCACAGGCTCAGTAGTTGTGGCGCACGGACTTAGTTGCTCCGCAGCATGTGGGATCTTCCCGGACCAGGGCTCGAACCCATGTCCCCTGCATTGGCAGGCAGATTCTCAACCACTGAGCCACCAGGGAAGCCCAAGGGCATAGTCTTAACCACTGGTCAGCCAGGGAAGTCCTCCAGCCCATTTCTGATTCTAAAGTCCAAGCTCATCCGCCCACAACACACCGCCTCTTTTCTAGAAGGGTTCAGATCCGGACTAGCCTCCTGTGATAGCAGAAGGGAGGTCCTGAGTGTGCCTGGCCCCCAAGGGTAGTGAGGAGGCCCCCCAACAGCTGCAGAGACCCAAAGTCCCAGGATTCACAACCGTCCAATCAGCAAACCTGCCCTGATGTTTCTCTGCGTCAAGCCTCCGGGCTCAGCTGGGTGGGCCCAGCCATGAAGAGGACAGGTTCTCTACCCGCCTTACTATCGGGACTGGGGGAGACTGCTCCTAGTTCAGAGACTGATGTTACCACGTGTTGTCTTTTCTGATAGGGATTGTGTTTGTGTGTGCGCAAGCGCGTGTGTGTGCCCGATGACCACGCCCGTGTGTGTCCCAAATACAAAAGATCTGGGTTGGAAAGAGATTTTGGGCTCCTAATAGGGTTGCAATATTTAGCAAATAAAAATACAGGACTTCTAGTTAAATTTGAATTTCAGATGAAAAACGAATAACACTTTAGTATAAGTATGACCCATCAATATTTGGAGCATTAAACATTTTGCTCTGGGAGGAGAGAGCTGGCCCAAGACGAGGGTCGGAGGAGAGTGGGGGCCCGACGCCCGCAGCCCGGCGCCGAACCTGCGGCTGACCTCCAACCCGCCCGCTCTGCCTAGAGCGCCCGGTGCCGGTGGCGACGCTCTAGCCGGCGCCTCGCTGAGGCGGAAGTCGTGAGCTCACTTCCGCCAGGTGGAGCCGTTGCTGGGCGGGGCGGTGACGTCGCCCAGGAAGGGGCGGGCCTGCTGGGAGCCAGTCGGTCCCGCGCCCAGCCGCGCCGGCCGGGAGGGGGCCGGATCGCGGACCATGGCGGCGACGGCGGGCCCGGAGGGAAGGCGCGCGGCCCTGGAGGCGGCGGTGGCGGCACCTGAGCGGGGCGGCGGGAGCTGCGTGCTGTGCTGCGGGGACCTGGAGGCCACGGCGCTGGGCCGCTGCGACCACCCGGTGTGCTACCGCTGCTCCACCAAGATGCGGGTGCTGTGCGAGCAGCGTTACTGCGCCGTGTGCCGCGAGGAGCTGCGCCAGGTGAGCTGCCCCGGCAGGGCCGCGTGTCGGGGCAACTGGGCGGGAGCAGGGGCGTGGCCGGGCGGGGCGGCTGGGCACCCGGCGGCCGGAAGGGGACTTTGCCTTCCTGGTGTCCGGCTGCAGGCCTAGTGGCGCCGGCTTCCAAAAGAGAGGCCTGGCGGGGCCACCCGGGGCGGGGTCCCCATCGTGGGGCCGACTGTGGGGCGTGTGGGGGCGGGAGGCAGGAGGTGGCCGAGCTGATTTGAAGAGGCAGCGGTCCTTGTGGGGACAGAGTCTGGGGGCTTTCCTCCTGAGCCCCGGGAATTCCTGCCGGGCCACAGGAAGGGCATGATCAGACCAGGAGCTCCTAGACCTGCTCGTCTTTGGGAGACTATTCATCAGGGGTCTCCATTCCGGTGGAGGCAACAGGGAAAGTGGGCACCTTCCTGTCTGTCCTGGAAGCAGAGGGTCAATCTGGGCTTTTCCAGCCTAGCTGTGTTTCTGGGCCTTTCTGGGTGACGCTGAGCAAACTCCTGAGAATGGCATTTCCATCTATTAAGTGATGGTTGTACTCACCATCACCACCAGAGGGGAAGGCAGAACTACTGAGGTCTCCTCAGGGTGCTTAGTGGGTGGGGATAAAAGTGTTACGAAGTTTTCTTCCTCCTTGCCCGTTCCACCTGGTGGCGGGTTGTGGGGGGGGGGGCGGCTCAGCTCCAGAATGGAGGAGAGGGAGTTTCTGATTGTCCAGACTTAGAAGCCCTAGTGAGGTCAGAGGGCACCACGGAGCTTTCTCCCACCTTCCCCGCAATGCCAGCTGCTGGCTGGGAGCACCTAGCTGGAGCTCCCTTGGTTTGCTGTGCTTTGAGATATGTTTGCTTCCAAAGTTGTGAAGTTTCCCTGGTTTGTTCATGGAAAGCTTGGGCTGGTGACATCTGCCGGGGAATCTGACTCTCTTTTTCCTAGAAGTGATGCAGAAACGACATCCTTTCTTCACTTTCTTTTTTTAAAGTAGACTTTTATGTTAAAGGAGCCAAGAAAATGCTGTAATCACATGAGCACTCTGTGGGCACCCACTCTGTGCCCTCTCCGAAAAAGACACTTGGAGATGCTGTCAGTCTATAATGGGGTGGACAGAGATGCACCCGGACCTGGGAGGGATCTGGGGTGCAGAAGCAGTTGGGGAAACCTTGGGTCTGTGACTTAGTCAGAAGGCGCCTCCCAACTTCACCAGAGCCTGCCTTGCCTTCCAGTCTTGCATAACATGATGTAACTCTTGAATGGCCAGGTTTCCCAGCACACCTGTAGTTTCCTTCCAGGCAGGCAGGCAGGCAGGCAGGCACGCGCAGCGGAGGCCCCGGCCCTGGGCACTGCAGGTCTCACTGAGGAAGTAAGCAGACACCTATATATGGGTGCTGTAGCTAGCATCTGGCCTCTCTCATACCTTGTGGGTCCCACATCCTCCAAGGACTCTATGGCAAGGGTGTGTGGACATGAGCTTTCAGCTGGCTCCAGCTGGGGTGTGGTTTGGCATCAGGTGCCCTGGCCGAGCCTGGCCTTCCTCTCAGGCCTGCTCCTAGTTGCTAGGCAGCAGGAGGGTGTTCTGGGAAGTTTAGGAAGATGATGCTCCTCTCTATTCATCCTGTTTCCCTCTCACTCTTGAACTCTGAACGCTCCCGTATCCCTTCTGTTCCCTTGCTGAGTCCTGCACTGTCCTCTGAATACGTCCTGTGTCCCATGCCTGCTCGGAAATCCCACAGCAGCCCCTAACCTCTGAACCCTGCCTCTCCTCTGTCTCTTTTATGGGACAAGGTCTTCGTAAAACATTGGGAGAAAAGTGTGCCAAAATGCTTTTTGGGACAGGCCAGCTCCGTTTGCTGGTTAATTCCTACATCTTGAACTGGTGCCTCCCTGTGCCGGCCTGGGTGAGGAGCCAGATCAGTTAGATTGCCCGGCACTTGCTCAGGGTGGAGGCCGAGGCAGGCTCCCAGCTGATGGGCAGCAGCAGCACTGGCCTTCGGGGCACGCTGGCTGAGACTGTTGTCAAGTCCTGGGTTCCTGTCTTCCCTGGTCGTATCTTTCCCACAGGCCACTTGCTTCTAAAAGACAATTGTTGTCTTACTTTCCACCTTGCTCTGATCCCCGGTGATGTCGAAGAGGCTTGATGGGGCTGCTGTACAAAGTGGGATGTGTCTGAGCTAGGAGGGGCCACCTGGTACAGCCCCACTGCCCCGTTTCATAGGTAGGAATTGGGAGGGGAAGCTGAAGGCAGGTCAGGAGGCAGGACCTGCTGACTCAGGTTATGTACTTCTGTTGTCCCTGCCCCCTCTCCACCAACCTGGTCCTGGCCTGCCTCCTCTGAGAGGACCTGCTTGTCCACATCTGGCTCTTTGGGTCCCTGTACTCTCCCCATCCAGCCGCTCTCACACTGGTCATTGCTGACACCCATCCCCGTCCTCTCACGCACTCATTCTCTGTGAGTGCTTGCTGCACGCTGGGAGTGGGGAGCAGCAAGGCCCCAGGCAGAAACCCCTGTGGTGGGGGAGTCCGAGGGGACTTTCGCCCCCATCTGCCTCTCCTCAGGACCTGATCATCTTGGGGTCCACCCAGAGGCACCCTTGCCCCGTTAGTCATTTACTACCTGGCCCACCCAGGGGCTGCCCAGGACGGTCCCTCCTCAAGTATCTAGGCCTGGCCTGTACCTCTGTCCTTGGACCCATGATCCCCTCCCATCAGGGTGATCACCAGGGCGGGTGGGTCTTGGGCCACACTGGTTGGATCCCTAGTGGGTTCCTGCCCATCCCTGGCCAGGCCACCACACCCTCTTCCTCCTCCATCCATGCAGTTTTGTGTCTCGCCTCCCCCTCTGCCAAGGGCAGGGACACTGGCCATTCCAGGCTGCACTGCCATCCCATTGTCTGGTGCAGGCCTGGGGGGCCCAGTCCTGGTCCCAGCCTGTCTGTAAGGGGCAGTTAGCATTTCCCCATCCCACCCCCCAGCTCCAAACCTGCTCACTCTCATTCTCAAACGAACACTTTCCTTTCCCAAGCCTCTTCTGTGGTTCCAATCTCTTCCTGAGCCAACCCAGTGTCCCCCTTCTGGCGTGGCTCAGGTGTGCCCAGCCTGGGCTGCCCTACCAGACTGCTCGGGAGGAACACCCCACCCAAGCTGACTGTCACTCAGTCCACGGCAAGGGTGCTCACAGCCCAAGGAGAGACACCACCTGTGGTGGATCAGAGCAGACCTCTGAAAGGAGGGTGCCAGGGTGATGGGGTAGGTGGGGGCTGGGGGGCGGGGCCCCTCCCGGCACAGGTTTCTCTGGGAGGGAAGTTGTTCCTCTGCTGAGTCTGTCGAGCTTGGATGCTTGTTGGCAGTTTTGGGGCTCCCCTCGAGGCTGGGGATATGGGCATCGAGTCCCAGTGGTTAGTTCCTCGTGCTCTGTGCTCCTCCAGCAGCATCCTGAGTGGTTCATGGCCCTGTGCCTGCAGGCGCCTATCCCCAGGCAGGAACTGGGGTCTGTGCTGGAAAGGCACCCTTGGGAGTGGTTGGAAGGCAGGGCTGGATGTGGGCTTGCGCTAGAAGGGCAGATCCCATGAGAAAGGCCATTGGAAGGCTCGGGGACCTTCCCCATGTCCCTTCGGGACCTGCGGAGAAAACCGGGGCAGAGGGTGTGGAGGGTGACCCTTTGGAGGCAGGAGGGTGACCCTTTGGAGGCAGAGCCAAGACCTCCCTGTGAAGATGGGTCACAGGGTGCAGCTGGGATGAGGTGCGCTCAGCGTGTGGCGGGGGCAGGGGTGGGCAGCCACGTTCATCCTGCCCAGCTTTGCCAGACATGGTGACAAGGGGAAGAAAGACCTGTTGGGGCGCTGCCCATCCCCCCCACCCTGCTCTGACCCTCCAGAATGGCTGTGGCTGGACCATGATGCTTCCCTTGGGCTCCTGTGGGGGCGGGTGGGGGGCAGGCTTGGTTGTTAGCCTGCTCTCCACACCCCCAAGCATGTCCTCATAAGTAGAGGCTGAGCTCCCCATCTCCTTCCCCAGAGCCCCCAGGGAACCAGTTTTAACCACCCTGCTGTTGGGGATGGTGTAACCACCCACTCTCCCCAGCCAGTCCTATGCTTTCCCAAGTTCATGGCCACCCTGGACCCAGACATCCTCCCTGACTGGGCCTAAACCTAACAGGGGTGATCTTGATGTGGCCTTTGCCAAGGAAAGGCTGTCCCCCCAGGTGTGCTGGTAAGGACTCTGAGCTGAGGCAAGTGGCCAGCTCCAGGCTGGGGGACAGTGGTGGATCGGAAAGGGGCACGGAGAGGAGGAGATGGGCCAGTGTGGTCTTGATGCAAGGCGGAGAGGGCAGAGAGAAAGGGGCTCCCTGCCCTGGAGGGAGCAGTGCCCTTGTTGACTCAGAGGGTAGGCCTGAGCCTGTGTGGGGGCCCTGGGGGCCAGGCTGGGGGCATTGGGACAGGGGTCTGGTCATCGTCCAGTGCCAGGGTCTGTGGAGAGGCAGAGCAGGCTGCCGGGCCAGGCCCAGCAGGCTTTACCTGAGAGAGCTGGAGACCCCTGAGAAGTGGCCAGGCTGCAGAGGTGTCCACATCCAGCACACTAGCTCCTCTGTTTGGCACCCCCAGACAGCCCAGTTAACAGGCAGGAAGCTGGCCAAGAACGGGCGGGGGCCATGTCCGAGTCCTGTGGGGGAACCCTTCTCCCCCTTTGCCATCATGGAAGCATCATGGGTGCATGGAGGGTAGCCAGGCCTTGACACATGCAATCTGGCCTGGTAGCATTCACTGTTTCCTTAGCTGCTCCTTGGACTGTGTCTCTCCTTTCTCCTGGTGAAAGTCATCCTGTGCCCAATACCCATGTGATTAAGCCCCGGTTTGCCTGGCTGTCTAATCCCTGTCTCTGCCCCTGGGGCGGCCTCTGTCTCTCTGGCAGGTGCCAGTTTGTCTGTGGATGAGTGTGGAGCCGGCTGCCCCCTGGTGGCGAGGCCAGCCGCTGCGTCTCTGTCCTGGCAACCCTAGGTGGGCGGGCTGTGGGTGGGGAGAGGGGCCCGGGCTGGCCCAGGCTGGCAGAGGGTGCTTCCTGCTGGGACCTGCCTCAAGCCTCCCAGGAGGGGCCCTGAGTGCCTCCCTTTCTCCTCAGCCTGACGCGTCCATGGTCCGGCTCACCAGTCTCTTTTGCTTTCGGTTTCAGGTGGTCTTTGGGAAGAAGCTTCCTACCTTTGCCACAATCCCTATCCATCAGCTTCAGCATGAGAAGAAGTATGACATCTACTTTGCTGATGGAAAAGTGTTTGCCTTGTACAGGTGAGAGGGGAATTCTCAGCCTGGGTTGCTGAGGGTCTGTGGGATGCTTTGTGGCGGGGACGGACGCATCTTCGTCACCTCCTCTGCTCCTCACATCCCTCAGCGGCAAGGGGGCACTGGTGTGATGCAGATGTCAGGGCCAGGTGGCTGGTTTCTATCATTGGTTTTCTCTACTGTAACGGGGGATGCTCACAGTCCCCCTTCTGGGGTGGTGGTAAAGAGGGGGCAGTGGGCGACAAGGGGTGAATTCAGGGAAGGCACACAGCCCTGCTTTCTGGGGCTCTTTGAGGTGGTCGGGAGCTCCTGCAAATCAAGCTCTTAGCCTATGGCGGAAAAACCTCATAAAGGGGTACAGTTGTCTTGGGGGTGGTCCTCATCTTCCAGGTGAGGGGGCAGGCCCCTGTGTGAGCTCAGTCATCATGTCCATCTGATGCAGGGGTCAGTCTCCTGGATCGTGGACCCAGCCCCACCCTGTGGCCTTGTTCAGCTCAGGCCCTGGGCCCAGCACCACCTGGCTCAGTGGTCAGAGTGCTGAAATGCACGGGGGCGCAGTAGCGTCCATCCTCCTGGCTCCTGCTTCCAGTGCATCTGTAGGGGCGTTGGGTGAGGGGCCGCGGGGAGGTTCTAGTGCCCCTCTGGACAGTGATGCTGAGTGCCCTCGGGGGGGACTGGTGGCTCTCGATGTCTCCCTAGGCAGCTGCTGCAGCACGAGTGCCCACGGTGTCCTGAGCTGCCGCCTTTCGGCCTCTTTGGGGACCTGGAGCAGCATATGCGGAAGCAACATGAGCTATTCTGCTGCAAGCTGTGCCTCAAACACCTCAAGGTGAACCCTACCCCACGGCACCTGCCTGGGGATCGGGCATTCAGGGAGCACCTGGTGGAGGTGGGTAGAGGCCAGGCCCAGTAGAGGCTGGCACAGGGTGCTCGGCCAGACAGCTGTGAGCGGCTTTTTGCTGCCTCTGGCCCTGGACAGGCCAGATCCCCAGGGTTCCCCAGCATCCCCAGCTCTCCTGCCTCACAGAGCCTGCCAGGCTGCTGGTGTCTGGGGCTCTGGGGCAGAACTGATGCCACAGGGTCCCCTGCATTGTCGGGCCGTGAGAAGGGGCGGGAGGCCTGGGAGCCCCCACCCCATTCCCAGCCCCCCATTCCCTGCAGATCTTCACATACGAGCGCAAGTGGTACTCGCGCAAGGACCTGGCTCGGCACCGCATGCAGGGGGACCCCGACGACACGTCGCACCGTGGGCACCCGCTCTGCAAGTTCTGTGACGAGCGCTACCTGGATAACGACGAGCTGCTCAAGCATCTGCGTCGCGACCACTACTTCTGCCACTTCTGCGACTCAGATGGGGCCCAGGACTACTACAGGTGGGAGTGGGCACACGGCAACCTTGGGACGCCCAAGCGGGCTGGGCGAGGGCCCCTGCTGACACCCGGTTCCCGGCAGCGACTACGCATATCTGCGTGAGCACTTCCGAGAAAAGCACTTTCTGTGCGAGGAGGGTCGCTGCAGCACCGAGCAGTTCACCCACGCATTCCGCACGGAGATCGACCTCAAGGCCCACAGGACGGCCTGCCACAGCCGGAGCCGCGCCGAGGCCCGCCAGAACCGCCAGATCGACCTGCAGTTCAGCTACACGCCGCGGCACTCGCGCCGGAACGAGGGTGAGCGGGGCCCCCAAGGCAGGGCTCACATCGCAGAGCCCTGCTCTGGAGGCCTCAGACCCAGGTCCTGATCCGACCCCTCACGTGTGAGTGGGGACAAGGGACAAGCCTGTTGAGCCTGTGTCCCCCCGGCCCATTGAGGAGCCCCAAGCACCTGAGCACGTTGGGACAGGGAGCTCTTCACTGGCTCCTGAAGGGTCTCAGATCTGCTGTTCTGGGGTCCCCGGGACTCTTCCCCAGGTCAGGAGGATTACTGAGTGCCCACTGTGTGTAGGTCCCTCCTGGGACTGTGGGGCCAGCAGGCCCAGGCCCCTCTCCCAGCCTAGTTCTTGCTCTGACCTGGTGCCTAGGCTAGAGGCCCAGGACCACTGTGAACCCTGAGAGGTGTCTGTGCCCATCCCCCAGGTTCAGGCACTATGGTGGGTGGGGAGGCCTCTGCTGTCTAAGCCGGAGCACCGGCCTTGGTCTGGCCTGGGCCTGTGACGGGCTGTGTGCTGGCTGCAGGGGTCGTTGGTGGCGAGGACTACGAGGAGTTGGACAGGTACAACCGCCAGGGCCGCACGGGCCGGGCCAGCGGTCGCGGAGCCCAGCAGAGCCGCCGAGGAAGCTGGAGGTACAAGAGGTGGGAGGATTTGCGTGCCGCCAGGACTTAGTTCCCCTGGCACCACCCCTGCGGCAGTGGCAGCAGCCAACAGCTGGGCTGGGGATAGGCACCGCTGTCAGGGGACTTTGGCTTTCTGGCCTCTGGTGTCCTGGGCATGGCAACAAGGTCTACTCGGTGTCCTCAGTGAGGTTTCCTTCACTTTCCCCTAGTTTTAGCCAGAGACACCAGGACCCTGCAGATTGGGGTGGTGAGGGGGGTCCTGGGTCACTGGGGGTTCAGTGCAGTTGTGCCGTGAAGCCCCAGCATGGCAGGCACGCACTCAGGCTGGGCTGCCCCCGATGGCCGGGCTGGATCGAGGCATCTGTGGACCCCAAATGCTACTCCAGAGAAAAGGGCCGGGTGTTGCCCAGGGAGCCGAAGCTTGAGGCTGGCAGGCGGATGGTCCAGCTCCCTCCACAGTGCCCTCTCCTGGCCAGGGAGGCTGGGCTGGCACCCCTTCCGCTGGCTCCTGGTGGGCAGCCTCCTGGTGTCCAGGCTTCCCAGGGCAAGGCCCCTCCCCAGCCCCTCGTCCTGCACGTCACTGTAGTCCTGGGCCTTGCCCAGCCTGAAGTCATCCCCATCCCAGGGAAGAAGAGGACCGAGAAGTGGCAGCTGCCATCCGGGCTTCGGTGGCCGCGCAGCAGCAGCAGCAGCAGCAGCAGGACACACGCAGGAATGAGGACCAGGAGGAGGGCAGCAGGCCCAGGAAGGAGGAGGCAGGTGCGCGGGGTCCTGAGGAGCCCCGGGGCCCCCGGCGCCCGCCCCGGACTCAAGGTGAAGGCCCAGGTGAGCGGGCTTCCCTGTAGGCAACTCTACTCTGGCGCAGGAGGTGGGAGGTGGGCTCCTGACCAGCGTGGCGGTGCCCGGACTGGCAGGGCCTCCACCCACAAGGCCAGTGAGAACCCGTGTGCTCTCCAGTCACCCGACAGGGTCTGATCCTGCCCTTCAGCGTTGGTCAGCCCTGACCTAGGGTTCTTTTGTGTCTTGTAGGCTCCAAGGAAGCCTCAATAAATGGTCCTGTGAGCCAAGAGGCCTTGCCAGCAACTGGCTTGGCTGCAGCAGCCACATTCCCAAGGTACATGTGTGCACGAACCGGGGCTCCTATGTAAGGTGGGTGGAGGGTGGGTGCCGGGCAGGCCAGGGCCTGGCAGGCCACTGACCCCTCTCCCCTTCTCGGCACAGTGCTCTCCCGCTCCCCACTTCAAAGCTCAAGGACGAAGACTTCCCCAGTCTCTGTGCCTCCACTTCTTCCCCCTGCTCCGCAGCAGCTGCCCTGGGCCCCATGGGGCTGGCGCTGGCCTACTCTGTCCCCGCCAGGGGCAGGAGCACCTTCCAGGAGGAGGACTTTCCTGCCCTGGTGTCCTCTGCCTCCAAGCCCAGCACTGCCCCCACCAGCCTCATCTCTGCCTGGAACAGCAGTGGCAGCAAGAAGGTGGCGCATCCCGCCCCAGGGGCCCAGTCTGCCAGCGGGGGAAGCCAGCCCTCTAGGAAGGCTGGGAAGGGGGGTAAGGGTGGTAAAAAGAGCGGACTGCCCCGCACGGAGGAGGAGGAGGAGGAGGATGGCCGCTCCGGCCTCACCACCCAGGAGCTGCGGAGTGTGCCCACGACAGTCGCTGTCTCTTCCCTGCTGGCCGTGGCCTCCACCCAGACCTTCACCAAGGTCGGCAAGAAGAAGAAGGTGGGCTCTGAGAAGTCGGGTGCCTCATCTCCCCCGCCACTGCCCCCTGACAAAGATGGGCCCCCCGGGGCTGAGCAGGCCCCCGCGGCCCCCACTGGCAGAGCTGAGGGGTCAGCTGCTGTCATCGTCAACGGACACACAGAGGGGCTCGTCCCAGCTCGGAGCGCCCCCAAGGAACCCCCTGGGCTCCCGAGGCCCCTGGGGCCCCTCCCCTGCCCCACGCCCCAGGAAGACTTCCCAGCGCTCTGCGGCCCCTGCCCGCCCAGGATGCCCCCGCCCCCAGGTATGTGTGCCTGGCTCAGGCCTGCTTTTGGGCATTGGGAAGGGGCCAGGTTTTTGAGTCAGGCTGGAGCCCCTGGGCCCAAGAGGAGCATAGCTGGAGGTTGTGCAGGTGCAGGTGGGGAGAGATGAGCCTGTGCAGTGGTTTCCAGCTGCCTTGGAAACCTGGCGGCCAAGTCTGGATGCAGGCTCCATGTCTGTGAGCGGCGTGACTTTGGTCTGCCACATAACTTCTCTGCATCCTTTTCCTCCCAGTAAATCAGGGCACTCCTAGCCCCCTCTTGAGATGAAGGCAAATGAGTTAACTTAGGCCAGCATTCGCCACTAGGGAGCACAGCATGCATGCCGGCTTTTGGCATCATCAGGCCCTGGGCCTGCTTTGCGGGGGAGGTGCGGTTGTGGACAAAGCCTGATCCTGACCCTGGTGAGCTGGGCAGCTTATGGGAAGTGGGGGACCAAGGCTTGTCTGCCTGGCCAGCGAGGGTCACGTCCTGAGATCTTCCTGTGTGCCCCCCCATCCTCCACAGGCTTCAACACCGTGGTGCTCCTGAAGGGCGCTCCGCCTCCACCTCCACCGGGTCTGGTGCCCCCCGTCAGCAAGCCACCCCCCGGCTTCTCTGGCCTTCTGCCTAGCCCCCACCCGGCCTGTGTCCCCAGCACTACGACCACCACGAAAGCGTAAGTGTGGGTGGGCCACCTGGCCTCATGCCCCTGTGGGGAGAGTGCCCTCACCTTGGGCCACTCCAAAGGCTGAAGCCTCCACCTCCTCCCCATGTCCCGATTCCAAACCCAGGCCAACACCCGTGCCACAGGCCTACCTGGTCCCCGAGAACTTCCGGGAAAGGAACCTGCAGCTCATCCAGTCCATCAAGGACTTCCTGCAGAGCGACGAGGCCTGCTTCAGCAAGTTCAAGAGCCACTCGGGACAGTTCAGACAGGTCAGGCAGGCGGGGGTGTGGGGGCCAGCCCGGCCACCTGGGGCCCAGGCCTGGGCCGGGTGTGACTGGGTCTGGCTCTGGGTGGCAGGGCGTGATCTCCGCAGCCCAGTATTACAAGAGCTGCCGGGACCTGCTGGGGGAGAACTTCCAGAAGATCTTCAACGAGCTGTTGGTGCTCCTGCCCGACACAGCCAAGCAACAGGAGCTGCTGTCTGCACACACAGACTTTCGAGGCCGTGAGAGGCCTCCCAGCACCAAGGCCAAGAAGAACAAGAAGAGTGCATGGCAGGCCAGCACCCAGCAGGCGGGCCTGGACTGCTGCGTGTGCCCCATCTGCCAGCAGGTGCTCGCGCACGGTGATGTCAACAGCCACCAGGCGCTGCACGCCGCCCGGGACGACGACTTCCCCTCCTTGCAGGCCATCGCCAGGATCCTCACGTAGCTCCGGACGTAGCTCCTGCCAGCGCAGGCAGGAGCCGCCACACCCATGAGCCTCCTTTCTCCCTCTTCCTCCCTCTGGGCTGCCAGGCAGCCAGGTAAGGCCCTGGTGAGGCCACCCGCTCAGGCCCCTCAGCTGGCCAGCCTGCCAGGGATCACCAGGAAGGCCCGCCCCACCCTGTCAGCACACCGTCATGCAGGAGTCCATCTGGTTTTCTCCTGGGAACTGGAGAAAGACCCCTGCCTCAGCAGCAGGCTAGTCTGGGTTTACATTCTCGTGCTTTTGGAAGGTGCCGGGGAGGGAAGGGCTGGGATGCCAGGACCTGTGTGTGCTGTCAGAGCCGGTGGCCACAGTGGCCCGATCTGGGACCGCCTGAGCCTGAGGGCTGCGGCACTGTGGTCCCTGAGCTGTGGGGCCACGGGTGCTGGAGTCAGATGTTGAGTGTGTTGTGTAAACAGTTGGCTGTTTCGTTATTCAAGAACGTTCAGGATTAAAAGCAGACACGAAATTGTGCTACTTGAAGTTGAATCTTTTTATGAGACTAGCTGAAACTGGGATCTCAAATTGCCTCTGACCTTTTATAAGACAGTTTATCTTCAAATAAATTTATTTTGCAATAATGCACATAGCTGAGCTTCTCTGCCTTCCGGGGTCACCCCACTCAGAGTTGTCAGACACTACAGCTCAGGTGGTCACCAGTGAGTGCTGGGGTGGGGAAGACCTGTGGGGAGAGCTGGGCAGCTGGGCTTGCTCACAGGAAGAAGCAGCCAACCCTAGGCTCCAGTCCTGGAGGTCGAGCACTGCCCAAGCCTTCCAGGAGTAGAGACAGCCATGCTTGACCTACACTGTGTACCCAGTAAAACTATTCTTCCAGAACCTGGGAGTTACACAGACTCGAGGTTTCAATCCATAGACCAGTGAAGGAGCTACTAAAGATCAACAAGAACAATTTAGAAACAGTGCAGGGCATATCTGAAATACTGAAAGAAAATAATTTGTACTTAATTATTTGGATCCAGTATTTTGAAAAGGAACCAGACACCCAGTGAACTCTCCCCTTTCTGCCACAAACACATATAAATAGTAGGAAAAAAGGTCTAAACACATAGCTACATCCAAATAAGGCAACATCCTTAGATGAAAAGAAACGGAGATGTCTTTCTAAAAGAAGGAGAAGGGGGTACCCCAGGTGATGGAGGGGACGTGGCCTGCAGTGGGGCCAGGCCAGAGCCACATGGCTACATGGGCACTGCCTATCTGAAGCCGAGGGCCTGCCTGCCTGTGGCTGAGACTGGAGCAAGTTCCTGGGTGATGGCCATGCTCGGAGCCCACTAAGAGACAGAGCCTTCACCCTCTTCACTCTCCATGGGACTGCCTAGAGGCCACCTGCATTCCCCACCACACCGGAGAAGCCCCTCATAGCTGATGCCCTCTTTGCAGACCTGAGCACAAACAACACCCTCAAAGAGTAACCTGGAAGATGAGCTATCTCATTAACAATATTGAAAATACCGATTCTTAAGCAAGAACCATAACAATACCAGGCAACACTTAGCAGTGTTTGCTGTGTGACAAGCACTGCTCTGAGCTTTTTACAAACACACACACACACACACACACACACAGAGGTTTACGTTAACCCTTCCCGCACCTTTGATGACAAGAACTACTAACTATTTTCCTTTTCCGGAAGGGGAGCCTGAGGCATAGACAAGCTGAGAGACTTGCCCAGAAAGACCAAGCCTGAACACGGCCAAGCCAGCATTCCAGCTCCAGCTCTTACCTGCTTTATTCAACCAGAATGTTGTTAACCAATAAGAAGTCAGAAATGAAAAAGTAACTGAGATAAGAATCCCAATAGATGAATTCAAAAGTAAACAAGACCAAGCTGGGGAAATCTCCAAAGGGGAGTTGGCCAGGCAATGTGGCTCTGGATGCTGCATGGTACACATGGTGGGGTCCCAGGAGCAGAAGGCGGTAAGAAGCGGACATTTGGAGAAATCACGACTGCTTTCCCCAGCATTCTCCAGAACATGGGCATCAGCCTGGTCTCCACCTCCCTGCCCCTTTCTGGATTCTTGGCCCTGGTGCCCCTCAGGTCCCAACCTCTGGCACTGGAGGGGCAGGAGTAGAAAGGATTCCAAGAGTGTCTGGGCCACAGTAAACTCATATACAGTCTTTATTGTAAAGAAGTTGCAGTTGGAACATGGGACACTGAAAATACACAATCACGGATTGTTCTTTCAGAAGAGGGAGGGAGAGACCCATATATACAAAAATTGTAAACATGTTCACTTAAATATCCACAAATAGTTTGTCTATGCTACAACGTACAGGGTTGTCACTCAACTGCAACTCCAGAGGGAGGCGTCTGTCTGTAAAAATGTAATGTGGCAACCGCATTTGGTATTGACTTAATGTGAAAAGCCAGCTTTGAGCAATGCATGAGTACTCAGCTATGCAAAGGGACCCCCAACCTTGGGCTGGGCCTTAAAATGGGGTGCAGCATGGGGAGCGGAGGGACTAGTCCAGGGAGCCGAGGTAAAGGGGTTTGCGGGGAATGGCTGTCTCCAGGGCACGGTGGGAAGGTGAAGCCTCTAGGCCTCTCTCCTCATGAGGGGCGTGTCCTGCTGGGCACCCAGGTGTCTGGAGCCTCCCTTGGGCAAGGTCTCACTGAAGGGCTGGGAGAGGGCTGATGCCCAGGTCTACAGCCATGTTGTGCTTTCCTGGCCAGAGCTGCCCGCACCCCAGCAAGGGCCTGGGCCAAGGCAGGTAAGGGCTGGAGCTGGGGCCACAGAAAATAGGGGCTGCTTGTGGGGAACTATGAGGTGAAACCTGAAGACTTGACCACAATCACAACATCGACAGGGCTGGGCTACTCTAGTGAGCCTGTGAGAGGAAATGGAGGGAGGCTCCAGACAGAGCACGTGGCCCTACAGGGTGAACCACTGGGACAGAGCAAGGACCACCACTACCCACAGGGACAGGGGATGGGGAACAGTGGCCACGGGGTGAGGGTGGTGTCCCTTCCCCCAGTCACCCCCAGTCCAGGGCAGCCCTTGCACCTGGCTATGGAGGGCAGCTGGACACCTGACCCCAGAGTGTACAGGTGAGCCCTGCCTGGCTGGCTCATGAGGGGAATGGCCCGCTGCCTAGGCTGGTCCACTGGAGGCTGAAGGACACGTGCCCAGGGCTGTGCTGTTCTCTCCTCAGGACCTCTGGCCCTGGGCTGGGGACTAAAGGGACCGGAGGAACTTGGGGGGCACAGCCCAGTCACCCTGGAGGCTACCCTCTCTTGGCCCCAGATGGCCCACAGCATCCACACGTTGCTGTTGGGCCAGGAGGACCTGAGGGAGGTCCCAGGAAGCCTTGGATCCTGCATTGGTGGGGCAGCCTTTGTGCCTCGGTCTGGGCCTGCTGGCCACTAGTAGGCAGGAACTTGGTACCCTTTGGGGCTGGTGTCCAGAGTCTCGGTGAAGGGCGGGCTCTGGTAGGTCTCGGTGCTCTCTACACCGCTGCCCACTGGGTAGCCTGGGTAGGTCTGGCCCGCCCCAGCACCCAGCTGTTCGGTGGCAAAGAGCGACATGTCGGTGCCCAGACGGAACCGCTGCAGGGCCTTCACGGTAAGCGCCGCCTGAGGGGGAGTCCGGGGTCAGCCAGGGCCGACCCTGCCCCGACCCTTACCTGGCCCCAGTCCCTGCCGGCCACAGGCCGCCGGCCGCACTCACCCAGCTGAGGATGGAGAAGAAGCTGAAGGCGATGGCGGCCCGCGCCGCGTCTCCCGCCTGCGTCGTGCCCGGCCCGGGCGCCGTGCGCTGCCACTGGTTGGTGAGGAAACAAAAGCCCACGAACCACAGGAAGGACCAGAGACCTGCGGGCAGGTGGGCGGGCGGGTCAAGGGATGCTGCACCAAGGCGCCCGGCCCAACCCTGCCGGCAAGGAGAATCTGCAGACCGAGGACCCGACCCGTCCCGCCCAGTCCCGCCCAGTCCCGCCCCGCCCGGACCTGTCCCCGCCCCAATCGGCTGAGAATCTACGCGCTCCCTCTGGCCCCGCCCCGAAGCCCGCCCTCCCGACTCCGCCCACCCGAGAAGCCCCGCGCGCTCCCCCAGGTCCCGCCCCTCACGGCCCCGCCCACCTGAGAAGCCCAGGTCGAGCAGCACCGCACGGCGACGGTCGCGGACGCTGCTGATCTGCTGGAAGTGCACGTCGAGCAGCAGGAACGCGGCGCAGGCGAGGAAGGCCCCAAGGCCGAGCGCGACGCCGAAGCGGCAGGCACCCGCGTTGCCGTTGAAGACGCAGCGCAGCTCCGGGTCGCTGTCGGCGTTCACGTAGCCCTCGTTGACTATGGGCCCGAAGACGGCGATGGAGAACACCTGTGGGCGGCGGGAGCGCTCAGGGCCCTACGGTGGCCCCTTCCTGGTCGAGGCCCGAGGTCTCCTAGCCCACTGTGAGTGCCCATGCCCTCGGGAGTGTCCCTGCGTTCCCCTGCAGCACAGGATCTATCTCTGGTGGGGGGTCTTTGGGGACCCCCTCCCTTAATATCTACCTCAAGTTTAGTAAGTATGGACAAAACATACCATTTAGTGAGCATCAACTGTGCCCAGGCACTGTGCTTAAAATGGCTACACGTGTTTGCTCATGGAATCCTCCCAAACAACCACAAGAGTGCCACTGCTCTTATCCTCTTTGTAGATGGGGAAATCGGGGCTCCAACAAGTGAAGTGTCTTGTGGAGGGTTGCATGGTTGATAAGAGCCAGGGCTGACATTCAAGCTGGGTCCTCTGTACCTTGTGGAGCCCGTAGTGTCCCCCATGGCCCACTCCAGAGTGTGGGAACAGGAGCTTTCACCTGGACCAGTGATCCCCAGGCTTGAGTCAGCAGGGCTAGGTGAAGTAGATGTGGAGTCAGGCAAGAAGGGCGGGAGCATGGGGGGGGCGGGCAGCAGAAGGACAGCTGCACAGAGCTGTCAGCCAGGACCTGAGTGGAACCCACCCTTAGCATTTGGGAGCTGTGCGGGCTCGTTTCCTAGCATGCCAAATGTAGCAGGCACAACTCATGGGGTGCTGGGAACAGGAATAATGCCCACCCAGCGTCCTGCACTTTGTGGGCACTCCAGGGATGATGGCCCCACATGACTGTGGCTAATTAACACCATCCATACGTGCTTGGGCTTAAAAGGCGACACCGCTGACCTCTGGGGTTCAGTCAAACCTCAGTGCCCTGTGCCCACGAGGGCTGGAAGGCAAAGGAGTGGACCACAGTCCTTTTAAACCAGAAGCTGCTCTTTGAGCTCTGGGCAGCCCTATATTTCTAAAAAAAATACCTCAGATTTCAGCTTCATTTCTCTCCTTTCCAGCCCCAGCTCCTAGAGACTTAGTCAAGAGTGAAACCAAGGTGCAAGATATGGACACGTACCCACAGATTGGTGCACAAGTCAGGTCAGAGCTGGGACCAGAACGTAGGGTCCCTACTTCCTGGTCTGGCCAGAGTCACACCACCCAAGGGCCCCTGCCCCACCCTGGGCACCGCCCTCCTGGAACACAGGTGAGTACGTGCCACCACCAGCCACCACCAGGTGGACAAAACCCAGAACTCAGCATTCCACCTTCCATCTCTCCTGCCTGGAGGATGGGAAGGAGGAGCAGGCCACTGGGCCTAAGGTTGCTCCAGTAGGCTAGGCTGCCTCTAAATCTGCCCCTCCCACACCACCTCCCAGGAAGCCTTCCCAGTGTAGAGCCCCTTCCAGCTGCCCCAGTCAGAGGAATCCCAGAGCACACCCCCCAACTCACAGTTGCAACTGGGGGGCCTGGGAATGGCCAGCTCCCTTCGAAGGAGCCGGGAGGATGTGCGTGCAGAAGTAGGGGGGAGGCTCTGCCTGATTCTCTTGGCTCCGATAGCCCTTACTCGTGCTGAGGCTGAGCGCTCAAGCCCCTCCGCGAATCCTGCCCCCACCCCTGTGCCCGCTTCCAGGGTGTAAGCACAGGAAAAACCGAGCGAGAGCTGAGGAAGGGGATTGAGTTAGACCTAAAGAAGAATTGGGAGGTGGGTGCGGCGGGCGGTGACCTCTCAAGGTACCCGGCTGTCGCCGCCGGCCCCTCCCCCGCCCGCAGGTGGGCGCGCCCTGCCGGTGACGTCACCCCAACCTGAGGCCGGCGGGGGAGGGGCCGGCAAGGATGAGGATGGGGGCGAGGGGCAGGTGATAGGGATGAGGGAGGCGAGGCGAAGTGGGACGGGGTATCGGGGCGGGGCTTGGGCCGGGGCCACTCACCCAGGACGCGATCCGCAGCAGGGTCTGGGGCCGCCGCGCGAAGCTCACAGGGTCCAGGGCGGCCCCTGCGCGTCCCGCGCCGAACGAGGCTCCCTCCATGGCCAGCCCGGGTGGGCCGCGTGCCCCCGGCGCCCTCTGTCCTTCTGTCCGTCGGGCCGGCCCCGCCCGAGGCCGCCCGGGGCTGCTGCCGATGCTGCCGCTGCCGTCGCCGCCTTCCAGGAGTGCGCGCCGGCCGCGGCGGGGGCGCGCGGGGCGGGACCGAGCCTACACCCCTCCCTCTGGTCCACGCGCGCAGGGCTGGAGCCCTCACCTCTCTCCACCTTGCCCACCTTCCACCCCACCCCACCCACTCTCACCGCAGGACCAGGGTCCGAGACGGAGACCATCCACCAGGTCCCCATCAGGAGGCGGGGTCAAGGGGCTGAGTCCCCCACGTCCACTCACAAGTAGTCAGGAGTCAGCAGGGCAGGTGGACACTGGGCTCAGCCTTTGCCGTAGCCACGTGGGTGGACAGACCGACATGACCCCACTCCTCTGTACAGGGCCCTTTCCTGAGTGCCTAAGGAGGTAACAGGTCCAAGGGCTCCAGCGTCTCCCCCAGCCCTCAGGGAAAGGGAACCCAGCTTCCTGCCTCTGGTCCCCATAGACCAGAGGGAGGTTACTGGGGCCTTTCCCATGACTTCCCACTGCACCCTAGCTTCTCCTTCAGATTCTATCCTCCCTAACAGGGAGGGAGAATGGCCTCTGCCCTCAGGGACACTTGTCCAGGCGGGCAGAGCCCAGAGGCCCACATGGGTGGGAGTTGGGGCATCTCTGCTCTTTTCCTGTGGCTGGATGTTGTCATTCCGAGGGTGCTCACTGAGCCCTGCACACTCCTGGGTCTCCCCAACTGACTTTCAGCTGACATATTTAGTTTTGGGCCGAGGAGTGGGGAGAAGCATCAGAGATGGGGAGTTTGGAAGAGCGGGTACCTAGCTTCCCAGCACCCCCGCTGGGTCTTTTCCACAGATGGCCCAGCCCCAGGTTAGACAAGGTCCCTTCCTGCATGTTCCTTCCAGGCCAACCTGGCAGGGACCCAGATGACTCCTGTTTCTGTCTAGGACATTGAGGAAAGTCTGCATTTGTTGAGCATTTACAGTGCCAGGTGTTTCACCACGACCTGTGGAGGCAGGAACTGTTTTACTGCCATTCTTCAGATGGTAAATAGGCAGGTGGGAATTCCCTGGTGGTCCAGTGGTTACGACTCACGCTTTCACTGCAGAGGGCCCGGGTTTGATCCGTGGTCGGGTAACTAGGATCCTGCAAGCTGCACAGTTGGCCAAATTTAAAAAAAAAACAAAAAAAAACAGGGCTTCCCCGGTGGTGCAATGGTTAAGAATCCGCCTGCCAATGCAGGGGTCACGGGTTCGAGCCCTGGTCTGGGAAGATCCCACATGCCGCAGAGCAACTAAGCCCGTGTGCCACAACTACTGAGCCTGCGCTCTAGAGCCCGCGAGCCACAACTACTGAAGCCTGCGCGCCCAGAGCCCGTGCTCCGCAACAAGAGAAGCCACTGCAATGAGAAGCCCACGCATTGCAATGAAGAATAGCCCCCGCTCACCACAACTAAAAGAAAGCCGGCGCGCAGCAACGAGGACCCAACGCAGCCAAATATAAATAAATTTAAACAAACAAACAAAAGGCAGACTGGTTGAGTTCCTTCATCACACTTAGAAAGTGAAGAGCTGGGATTCAAATCCAGGTCCCTACTGTGCCAGGGCAGGTGTGGCCAGAAGTGCCACCCACTAGTTGACTCCATGACACTGTGCATCCAATCCTATCACCTCTCCCCTGTCAGTGACAGTTTCCTCTCTTGTCTCATGCATCATTCATTTCCCCCTTTTACTTGATCATTTACATCAGTGCCTAAACCTGCTCCATTCCTGAGCCCACTTCCCCTCCAGCTGTCACTGCTCCCTTTAGTCCCAGGGGCAATGCAGGCACTGCCATGCTGTCCCCATCCTCCTAGGAACACTTCTGATGTCACCCTCTCATGTTCCTCCTACTTCATGGGCCCTTTCTTGTTATCTCTTTCTGGTTCCCTCCTCTTGTTCCATCTGTGACCTTTGAGCCTTAGGGGTCCCAGGGCATGGTCCTGGGGCTCTTCTCCCTGCTCTATGCTCACTGCCTTGGTCTCCATGCTAACAGCTTGAGCCAGAATTTTCCCTTGAACTAGAGTCCCACTCATCTTAGCCTGGATACCCTGGAATACAGAATCTGTGGCAAAGTTAAAGAGTTTTATTGGGAGGTGAAACTTTGGGGAAGCCAGAGTTAGGGAAAAAGGAAAGTGAGGCAGGGAAGGAGGGAGAGCAAACATGGACGGCGTGCTCCTGAGCTGACCACAGCTTTGCTGGCTCCCAGCGCACAGGTGACTCGGGAAAGGCCAGAGACAAGTCCTGTGCTGGGGATGTCCATCTGTAGGAGGAAAGAGCAGTGACTTCTCTGCTGGTTGCTCCCTGCCTCCTATTTCTTTATGTCACCTGGCCCCTTGGGCAGCCCTGAGGAAGCCAGCACCCCCGTGGGGCCAGTGGGGTAAAGATGCAGAGGAGGCTGTGCCAAAGGTTGGCCCTTGCCCAGGGAGGAGCCGAGACACCATGGGGAGAGGTGAGAGCTGTACGACCACAGGGGTACGGCGCACTGTTGCTGGGCCGTTCCAGCTGGGAGCCAATGCCTGGGAGCAGGTGTGGCTGAGAGGATATGTGAAGGCCCAAAAGCTGGGTCCAGGTCACCCCCAGATCTGCTCCACTCACAGCCTTCGGAATCTCACTGATACACTGGGCAACTCCCTCCTTCCAGTGGCCAGAACCCCACAGCCACCTTGGGCTCCACCTTCAGAGTGTATCCGGTGAGGCCTCCCACTCACCCTGGGGCGAGCTTCCCTCTCAGCTGCCCCAGGGGTGCCTGCCCGGCCTCCTCTTGCCCACGCCTGCCTCATTCCATCTCAACAGCCAGAGGGACCTTTCAAAAGTCACATTCTGCCATTCCTCTGCTCCAAACCCTCCACTATGTTCCATGGGAGCTGGGTGTTAAAACCATATCGTTGCTGGGGCCTTGAGGACCTCCTGCCATGTGACCTCCCCTCACCTCTCTGATCCTCCCTTGGCTCCAGCAACTCAGCCTCCTTGGTGTTCCTGGAACATCCTGGCCCACCCTTGTCTTGGAACTGCTCCCTCTTCCTAAGGAGCCAGAACCCAGATAGGAGGAAGCAGGAGACCACAGAGGGACGAGGGCAGGCCCTGTCCATCGTTGCAAATCCCAGCACAAAACACACTGAGGCCAGGTCTTCAGTCACTTCTCCAGCATTTTATTTTTGGTCTCAAGCTCCACGGAGCCTCCTCTGACAGGCCTGGGACGGCTCTGCGAGGCCACGTGCCAGATGGAAGGCACATAGCAGAGCTCAGCCCCCAGGCCTCTTTCCTGAAGTGCAAATGGCACACAGCCTCTGGGGCTACCGTCCCTGTTGACCCCTAGCTTTCCCTAGCTACAACGTGGGGAGACAGTGGCCTGGCCCGGAACTGCGACACAGGGGAGCCCAGACAGGCCTGTCACCTTCCTGTGCGGGGAAGTAGGCAGCAGGGTGTCGAGTGGGTGGAAGGCCGAATCCTGAGAGGAAGGGACAGCCTAGGCTGCTCCTGCCTCCTTCACCTGCAGCCCCACGGGGCGCGGGCTGAGGGTGCCTGCAACGGGTACCTCCACTTACACTCCGAACCTGAGAGGGAAAGGGCTCCACGGGTAGCGTCTGGGGACCACCCAACTGAGACAAGGCAGGCCCTGGCTCTGACGCGCACTTTAATGAGCCCCACCCTCTCTGGCCAGGCCGCCCACAGGCTTTGGCTGCCCTCTAGTCACAGGAACCGTCCTTCCAGCCGTCGCGCCAGCGCTCGTCCACCAGCGAGCAGTTGAAGTCCGGCTTGCCTAGCTTGCGGTTCACCTCGTTGTGCAGGCGGCATAGCCACTGGGTGAAGCAGGCCCGAGTGCGAGTGTCTGGCTGGTTCCTGCATATCCTGCGTGGGGGGGAGCACACGGAGGAGGAGGGCAGGCAGTGCTCCCACTGTCCCCGCCCCACCAGCTCCTTGCCTGCTCAATTCAGGGAGGAGAGCTGGGGCACTGCTGTGAGCTACACCCAGAAGTGCCCTCATGCTCTGAATTCCCAGAAGGGGGCAGACCCTGCAGCAGCAAGGCCTGGTGGACTCCTAGGCCCGCTCAAACCCTCACCTCGGGAGCTTTGCAAACCCTGTCAAGAGCCCTGGGCAAGACATTGAGGCAGAGGCCTCAACTTTACAACCTGGTAACAATCAGGAATCCTCACCCCAGCGTCCCTGGCCCCAGGCAGTGTGTGGAAAGGGTGGGGCTGGCATAAAGGCAAAACTGAAAACCAGATCTGTTTCTTAGCACCTGTGGCCCTGCTGCATCAGCTCAGCAAGAGACCTTGTTCTAAATGCCCAGGCTTCAAACAGCAAGGGCTGCCCTGCCCCCCACATCCTGCCCAGAAACGCCATGGGTGCCAAAGAACAGTTCTTGGGCTCCCCAATGAAGAAAAGGTGGCTCCTGGAAGCAACAGCAGTGAGTTCCCAAGGTCTTGAAATTGGCAGTCCTGCTCCAGAAGTTAGGCAAAGTGGAGTCCTCCAAAACCTGCCAGACCCTCCATCAGTGCTAAGCAAGGGATCTCATGAGGGAAGCCCTCCCCGGAAGCCTTGTGGCTGCAGAAAGAAGCAGTACCCAGCAGCAGCCCCAGACAGCTTGGCCTTTGAGGAGAAAGAAGATGGCTCAGATGATCCAATCCCTTCTCTGTTGGTGGTCCCTGCTCTCAGCAACCCTCTGCCACCTCTGCATCTTATTTCTCTAGGCTCCCCTTTATGACATCAGCCAGGGGCCCCAGGCCCAGGCTCCAGGTGGGATGCTCTGCTCCCTGCAGACTGTGCAGACACAACTTACCTTTTCCTTATGTCTTCAGCACACTCCTCACACGGGTAAAACTTGGAAAATAAATGTATGAACTGAGCCATATCTTGCTGCTGTTCTGGGGTGGGCAGGTCGGGATAGTAGGCCGCCAGGGTGTGGAGGACGGCCCAGCTGTGGCGGCCCAGTTCCTCGCGATCCGGAGGACAATCTTCCCTAAACTTGCTGTCCCGCTGCGGAAGGAGGCCGACCAAGGGTCAGTTCGGTTTTCCCCAACCAGAAACCTACAAAGCTGCCCTTTATTCCCCACCAGCCGGAGGCCCGCTCACTGGAGACAGAAGTCCTGAGGCCGATCCAGCCCACATGTGGCTAAGAGCCGAAAGGCCAGGGTTACCTTGGGGGCAAGGTTTAGGAACAGCCAAACCCGGGGGGCAAAGTCTCTCAGGCTTAGGGCCTGTGGGAACGCTCGGCCTGGGTCTTGGGAAGTCTGCCCGGGGTGCTTGAAAACAAGGTGTGGGGGCCGGGGCTAGGAGTCAGCAGGGCTCGCGGGCCTCTGAGGGGAGGTGGCTCCCCCCTGCATCTGCACCTTCTGCTGTGTCCGCATCCACGACTTGAAGTCCACGCAGGCCCGGCAGGGCCGCCTCCGGGAGGCGTCCTCGGCGACCTGAGAATCGGAGGCCGGCGCCTGGGATGGCGTCCGCGCCGAAGCGGCAGAATCTCTCCGCCCCGCGCCCCGGCCGCGCGCGTCCGTCACCAGGTCGTCCATCACCTCGGAGCGCGCGCCGCCGGGCAGAAAGGAGAAGAGGCTCCCACCGCCGAAGCTCCCCCGCTCCCCGGGCGCCGCCATGTTGCCCGCGCAATGCCTGCCGGGCCAGGTCGGCCTCCAGATGGGCTTCCAAGTCGGCCTCCAGGCCAGCGCGCGCGCCGCCGCCAGGGCGCGGCCACAGGAGCCGGGCGCGCGCGCCGCGGGCGCGGGCGCTGGGCCTGAGCTGGGGCCGGGGCTGGGGCCGGGGGTGGGGCCCGGGGCGGTGTCCGGCCTGGAGGCGGGGCTGGGGGACTTGGTCCGCGCCCGGCAAGCGGCAGAGCCAGAGACAGGGGTCCGGGCTAAGGACGCGCCGGAGGCCCGGGCCGGGGTGCGCGCGGAACCGGAGGCCCGAGCCCTGGCCGCGCCCCTGGGCCTCGTTCCACGGCCCGTGCCCGACCTGCGTCGTCCGTGGCTGCGCTCCCGCCTCCTCCAGTAGAAGAGCAGCGTGTTGTGGAAGACGCGCCCTGGCCGTGCCGCGGCCTCGGGCTGCGGCCTCGGCCACGTCCGTGTTGCGGTCCGCGATGCCCCCATTGCTCCGCTCTGACCGTCCCGCGTGCCCGCGGCTTGGCTCTGTGCCCTCAGTTGGGGGAGCGCCCAGCTGGGCCGTGAGCGCACAGAGGGCGTGCTGTTGGTGCCGGGGGTCCAGGGGATCCACCTTGGCGACCGGCGCCATGGCAACGGGCGCCTGGCAACGCGGGGCGGGGCCGTGCCTGCAAAGGAGGAGGTGCGTCTCTGGGCTCCCGCGAGTACCGAGCGGCCCCTCTCCCCCACCTCCCCCGAATCCTACAGCCTACTTGAAGAGGTTAAACCCACGTCGGGAGTGGCCTCAGGGATACCTCTGCTTCCATATGTACATTAATTCACTCTGCAAGTATTTGTGTAGTGCCTAATCTGTTCTAAGCACTGTTCTAGGCACTGGTCAGTGCAAGGAGCAAGATTCGTCCGTCCCTGACCTCCTCAGCTCATAGTCCAGTGGTCAAGACGGAAAAAACAAAACCAAACAAACAAAAAAGAGTCACACTAATAAATGTTCAGGTACAAACTGTGATGGGGGCCATGAACAGGGCGTGGTAAATCTGGGAGGCCTCCTTGAGGAGGTCACCCTTAGGCAGTGGCCTGAAGGATGAGGAATCAACTGAGGAGGGCAGTCAAGGCCAAGGCAGGAGGGAGGAGGATCTTGGCTTCTTGCAAGGCCAGTGGGACAGGACCTGGGAAGGGTGGTGGGAGGAGAGATCCAGAGGTGGCCAGGGACCCACCAAGGACATCATCAACTGCCATGGCAGCTGGGAATTTATTCTGAGGACCCTGGGAAGGTGCTGGGAAGTTTTGGGCAGGGTACCCTGGCCTGATCCCATTTCTGTTTTGCAAAGATTCCTCTGAAGAGTGGATTTCATGGGAGCAAGTGAGGAGCACAGGCTTTGGGGGAGGATGGGGCTGTTGGTAGTTGTCCAGGTGAGAGATGAGGGTAGGGGGTGTTGAGAAAGAAAGAGTGGAAAGGATCTAGGTTGCTGGGGGTGTAGAGCAGGGGCTCTCAGTTGGCATAGGGAGAGGCCTCAGCATCTTTCTAGGTCCCTGGCTGTGAGTAAGCTGGCCCTTCTCCCACTTCTCTCCTCTGTCTTCCAAGGGAGCAGGATCTGTCCCACCCTGTACCCTACCAGGCCAGTGGCCCCCACTGAGAATCGCAAGTGTGACAGCTGGGCTGAAGGCACCTTGCAAAAATTAGGCCTATGTCCACAAGTGTTCATTGCCTGGGCCAAGACTAGGGAAGGTTTGAAGGTTTCAGAGAGAGCCACTGGTTGGACAGACACACAAAGTTTTCAAAGAGAGCCACTGGTTGGACAGATACACTCTGGCCTTTTGTCAAGGCCAGAGTGGTTTCCTGGAGGGATGCCATAGAGGCTGACCCCTCCCTCGAGGGCTTGGGGTAGAGGGAGTCTCAACACAGAGCTGGTGGCTCCAACAGGGGGAAGAACCACTGTGTGCCAGGGTTGGATGGGGCTCCAAAAATCTCCCCTATAAGGAAGCAGTCCAGAGATGTGGGGCACCTGGGCACACCATCTGTCTGGGGATTCTAGGGCCTTCCCTTCACCACCCCAGTTAGTGGGGGGATGGTCATCCTGATCTCAGAGGCTGTGTTTGCAGCAAACTATGATAAATCATGAATTCAGAGATGGCTCTCAAAACAGTCCTAGTCACCACCTCCCCCATCCCCCAAGCGCTGGTGACTAGAGATGGACCCTCTTCATCCTGCCCCAAGTCTCTCCACCACAGGGGAACCTACGGGGTAAAACTGTGACATCCGCCTCTCCCCAACACATGATGAAAAAAACCCTGACAGTTAATATCCATTTAACACAAATTTCCTCCTCTGTGATTTGGGGACATTACAGAGACCTTTCCTCCAATGTGAGGATTAAGCCAAACAAAGCACTTAAAGCCTTTAACACTGGGTCACTGGTTCCTGATGATGACAGCAGTTAGCTCCCCAGGGAGTTCAAAGACAGAACCAAAGGGCACACCCGGCAGGCGGCTCTGACCGATCTCAGCACTACACAGGGTGTGGGAGAGCCGGGAGGTGTGGCCAGGCCTGGCGGCACTTTGATGGCTCTTCCTTCTCCTCCTCCTCCAGCCATGGCCAGACTCCAGCAGGAGGGCCTCAGGCCACAGTCCCAGCCCCAGCCCCTCCACTCTTTCTTTGCTTCTCCTCCCACCCACGGAGCCCTGTGCTCCTGCCCCTCTACAGGCTAGGGGTGCGGTGAGGAAGCTGTGAAGGACCCAGTCACGGGCAGGGAAGTACAGCAAGGACCTGGCAGGTCTGGGGCATCGCCGGGGAATTCCAAACAGTCTTCTGGGTACCCAAGGCCTCCCCTCCTCCCCATGTAGGCAGGGAGGCAGTGGGACGCTTGACCACACCCGACAGACTCCAGAAACCTGTGACGGAGATCTGGGGAGGCCACAGCGATGGCAGGCCCCCGGCACCCAGTGTCTGTGAGCGGGGCAGCTATGGTACAGACAGACAGGCTCCAGGTGGGGACCGACGGGACCCCTGCCAGCCCCAAGGGAGAGGGAGGGAGTTCCTGGCCTAGTGCCTCCAAGAAGCCCTCAACCTTTCATCTAACAGACGTTCACCTTTTCCGTGTGCTGGTCGGATGACAGCGACACCTTTGCACGAAGAAGCTGGGAGGAGTTCAGGAGACTCCATGTGAGTGAGTTTGGAGCCACCCCGACTTCCCCCAACTGCATGACCCACCCGTGACCACCCCCCATTGCCTGCCCTTGTGCCCACTCGGGCTTCCAGCCCCTAAGATCCTGGAAAGGGACCCCCGCCCTCCCAGGGGAACCAGTGGGCCCTCGGAGACCGACATGCTCCTTCTCGCCCTCAGAAAACCCTCAAGGAGACCTTTCCAGTGGAAGCTGGTCTGCTGCGGAGATCTGACCGCATTCTCCCCAAGCTTCCAGGTCAGGCCAGCAAGGATCCCAGGAGGGGTGGGGGAGGCAGCAGTCTGATGCGGGGAGCCCTGGGGGTGCTGTCTCACGGTCAGTCCCTATCCTGCCCACAGATGCATCGTTGTTGGTGCACTGGGGCCGCACTGGCCGAGGCCTGGCGCGCCTGCAGCTGCTGGAGACCTACTCAAGGGCGCTGCTGGCGGCAGGGGAGCGTGTGGCCCACAGCCCGGTGCTCACTGGCTTCTTTGCACCACAACCCATGGACTTGGAGCCTGCGCTGCCAGCTGGCAGGTGCCTGACCCACCCCCAACTGTCAGCAGAAGCATCTGGAAGATGGGGGAGGCAGGGTGGAGGAAGGGCCAATGAGGACGGGAGGCTCGGAGGCTGGATGGACGTGTGGGGGATGCCAAGCAGTTCCCACACTTCCCATCCACCCACCTCTCACCTGCACCCTCACCAGCCTGGTGATCCTGCCTGCCCCGCAAGAGCCCCTGCCAGGCCCCACGGGCAGCCCTGCCATCCGCAGCCTGGAGGCTCAGAGCCTGCGCTGCCTGCAGCCCTTCAGCACCCAGGACACATGGGGCCAGCCCTTCCATGCTCGGGCCCAGGAGGCCCTAGATGTGCTGCTGCGACACCCCTCAGGTGGGCCTGGGCAGGAGTCTGGGGACACGCCCTTCTGCCCCCTGGGATGTCAGTGGGCCTCAGGAACCAAAACACCCCTTGCCCTTATCTTGGGCACAGGCTGGTGGCTGGTGGCGAATGAGGACCAGCAGACGGCATGGTTTCCTGCTCCCTACTTGGAAGAGGTGGCCCTGGGCCAGGGACGAGATGGGGAACGGTCCCTAGGGAGCAGTGGTGAGACTAACCCTCCTCCCCACACCCACCACCACGGGGCAGTGTTCAGCAAAGCTGAGTCACAAGAAGCATGCAAGCCAGGGGAGTGAGGCCATGGGATGACCAGGGGGTGCCAGTGGCCCTGTAGCGTGTGCTTGGTCCCCACAGTGAGCCGGAGCCCCACTGGGTTTTTTATTTATTTATTTATTATTTTTGGCTGCATTGGTTCTTCGTTGCTGTGCACAGGCTTCCTCTAGTTGCAGCGAGCAAGGGCTACTCTTCCTTGCGGTGCACAGGCTTCTCATCGCAGTGGCTTCTCTTGTTGTGGAGCACAGGCTCTAGGTGCGCGGGCTTCAGTAGTTGTGGCTCGTGGGCTCTAGAGCGCAGGCTCAGGAGCTGTGGCGCACCGGCTTATTTCTGTGACATGTGGGATCTTCCTGGACCAGGGCTCGAACCCGTGTCCCCTGCATTGGCAGGCGGATTCTTAACCACTGCGCCACCAGGGAAGCCCCACACTGGGTTTTAAAGCAGTCCCTGGTGTCAGCAGAGATCCAGAGGGGAGCCCGGAGGTGGTGATTCAGCAGATGATGCAGGGACCAAGAAGTGGGGCCCTGGCCTCTGTGGTGACCACCAAGGATCCATTCCCAGGGTCCCAGTTCTGTGCTTCCCATGCCTACGAGAGCAGCCAAGCCGACGAGCTGTCTGTGCCCGCAGGGGCACGCGTGCATGTGCTAGAAACGTCAGACCGTGGTTGGTGGCTGTGCAGGTGCGTGGGGTGGGGCTCTGGTGGGCCCAGTCTAACAGGGGTAGGGCCCAGTGCTAACCAAACCCCGCCCTCCCCCGCAGGTTCCGAGGCCGCACTGGTCTTCTACCAGCTGCAATGCTGCAGCCTGATGGGCTGGGCACACTCCTCAGCGGACCATGGCTCCACCTCAGGGTAAATGGTGGGGAGGACAGGGAGGGCGAGGCCCAAAGCTCCCCCAAGTCCCCCCAGGCCACAACCCTGCCGCCTACCGTGCCTGCCCGACCATCTCGGAGTGCCATTCAGAGCTGCTGCTGCACCATCACCCGTAAGGCACTAGGGCAGGACCCAGGGTGTCACGGACCCCCTTGAGAGTGTGTGGCACATATGGAAGGGCTGCGCTGTGCACCCCACAGCTGGAGCGGCAGGCCAGAGGCTCCAGACCCCAAGGATGATGGCTGGCAGCCACATCAGCCTCAGGGCTGTGGGATGCGCAGTTGAGGGTGGGATTCCCTGGCTGGTGGGGCAAGGAGACTACACTCTCCCTCGTCTTCTGAGTAAAGTTCTCCTGACTGACCCCCACCCAGTGTCTGTGCTGAGGGGCAGGGACTGGGGGATCTTGGGCCAGAGAGTGGGGGTGGGGCTGGCTGGTGGGCCCAGCCTCAGGCTGGCCCAGGCAGTGGTCCAGGACCTGGGGTGAGACAAAGCCCAGACAGACACAGGGAGCCGAGATAGCGAAGTACATATTTTGGTGTGTTTCAGAGGGCCACGGGGGCCGCGGGGAGGGTGGGCAGCTTCATGTTGTGCCATAGGAAGTCCAGGAAGGTGGCTGCTTGCAGCATCCGGCTGAGCCGTTGAAAGTGCCGCTCTGGGGGAGGACAGCAGGCAATCAGGGTAGGTGGAGTCTGGCTGGACGGCCCCCTGCGCCCACCCGGGGCTGGGCCTACATACCAGTGTAGGGCAGCAGGGCCTCAAGTGAGGCCCGCACACCGTCGTAGGCCAGCAGCTCTTCCGGGGCCTCGTGCCGCAGGAGCACGCCCAGCACGGCCTGGGCTTCGTGGCAGTGCCGTGAGTTGGTGTTCCACGTGACACAGAAGCGCAGCAAGGCCTCTGTGGGTGACGGGGACTGTCAGACCTGCCTGCTGGGCCACCCCAGCCTTACTAGGCACCATCCAGCCCCGACCTGCCCGCCCCAGACCTTTCTGGTCTCGCCGCAGTTGGAGCACCGTGGCTTCCAGCTTCTCGCAGGACTCGGGGTCCCTTTGGATAGCTATGGGAGGAGGAGAGAGGAGACTGAGCCCTGGGGAAGGGGCACCAAGGACCCGAGAGACTACCCCCCGCCCCGCCTGTCTGGCCCGAGGCAGCACTGACCCTGGATGACAGTCAGCACAGTGTGGGGCCGGTCTAGAGAGATGGCCAGGCCCAGCGCCCGCAGGTACCGCTTCTCGTGTAGCAGGTTGTCCAGTTCTTGCTGCCTGGTGGGGGAAGGAGGGGACAGGACCACTCGGGGACCTGGCTAGGGCTGAAGGCAGAGCCATCAGGGGCTGGCTGAGGAGTCTGCAGCCCGGGCCTGAGCACCCGCTGGGGGTGAGCTGTGTTGCTGCTCCGAGCCTCGGTTTCCCCAAGATATAGAGAGAAGGGACGCCAATGTGCCCTACTCCAAGGGGCGGGGGTGGTGCTAACGCATGGGACTTGCCGGGCGGGGTTGGGTGGAGACCCCCAACTCACTTGACCACCTGCTCCTCTCTCTTGGCCTGCTCCTCTGCCTGCTCCGCCTCGGTCACATCCTGGGGTCAGACTGGGGTCAGACTGGCACACCCACGCTGTCCTGCCCACTGTCCCCCCACCTCACCCCAGGCCACACACCTTCCAGAGGATGACGCAAGAGTCGCTGGCGCCAGTGAGGGCATGGTCATCCAGCCGGCTGCAGTGCAGCCCCCAGACCTTGTCCTCGTGGGCGTCCAGCGTCCTCACACACTCATTGTTCTTGATGGTCCAGAGCTTCACGAGCCCATCAGAGCCGCTGGGTTCAGGATTGGGAGGGGGCTCAGCCCTGGGGCCTGCCCCCAGCTCACCCCTAACCCTGCCCCGCCCTCACCCACTCACCTGGACAGCAGCTGTGTGCCGCGACTCACAAAGGCCACCTTCAGCACAGAAGCATCATGTCCCTCGAATGTCTGCAGGGTGAGGAGAGGGGAGGTGTGAGGTGTCACCAGGTGGGGGGCCAGGCCTGGGCTGAGGGCGGCTTACCTTGAGGCAGCTGAAGTCCTGCAGTGCCCAGAGCTTGACGGTGCCATCGGCCGAGGCCGTAGCCAACACCTGGTCCATGGGTGAAAACTGGACACACCAGAGGCCACGCCGGTGGCCCGAGAAGACGCCCAGCAACTGGCACTGTGGCAGGGCCCAGAGTTTGGCCGTGCGGTCCTGTGACCCCGTGGCCAGCAGCTTGTCGTTGGGGGCTATGGCCACACTGTTGATGTCCTGGTGGTGGGAGCAGGCAGCAGCTCAGATCCCCATCCCAGCAAGGGCCCTGCTACGACCCCACCTGTGTGCTGCGTGCGGTCACCTTGTCGTGGCAGTGCTGTGTGGCCTGGGCCTGTAGGAGGACAGGGCCACCATCGGGGCCTGTGCTCTTGGATGGCAGGGCTTCAGGGAGGGGCCACAGCTTCACAGTGCAGTCCTGGCTGCCCGTCACCAGGAAGGTCTCCTTCAGCCTGAGGCCCGATTTGGGGGAGGGGGAGACACCTGCTGAGCCCTGGCCAGACCTGTCTGCAGCGCACCACAGCTCAGGCCTGTCAGACCCTGGTCCAAACCAGAAAGACTGTCCCGGAATGTGAACTAATGTGCCACCGCCTGAACACCTCTGGGACCACCTGCTTCCACTCGAGTCTGCACTGCCTGCCCTCAGTGCTGTCAAACCTGGGGACTTGGTCCCAGCAATGGGAGCCCCAGGCCTAAAGAGCACCCTCTCCCCCTGGACGCTGCTTAGTGTCATTGTCCCTGGTCTAACACCCCTCCCCTTTTAACCACACAACCTTAAGATCACTTCTTAGGAACCTCCTACAGTAGCATCTGGGGATGCCCCAGCCCCTGTCCTCTAGTCCACATTCCTGGGCTGGAGACTCAGAAAGCAAGGCGAAACCTGCCTCTGCCTCCATGACACCCTGGACCCCAGCCCTGAACCGCTACCTTGAGCAACAAATGGTGCCCACGCTGTGTGTGTGTCCAGAGCCCTGAGCCACACAGGCCACCTTGCCCGCCTTGTTCATCCTCCAGACGCAGATGCTCTGATCCTGGGGATGGGATGGGTGACGAGAGGCTGGGCTGGGCTTCCCGACCCGGGGCCCTGTCCCCCCCACCTCTCGTGGTGCTTCACCTTGGCACAACTAACGAAGAGCCACCCCTTCCGGAACACATCTAGGGCCAGCACAATGTCTAGAAAAAGGTGGAGAGGACATGGCTAGAGAACAGTTGTGGCAAGGCGGGGCAATCCAGTCCTGGGTGAAGTCCGGGGGCGCTGGCCTGGCGCCCTCACCTGTGTGGCCGTGGAGAATCTGGCAGGCGGATGTCTGCAGCTCAAATACTTTCAGGCAGGGGCTGTTAGAGGCCACCACAATGTGGGAATCCTCGGGCCCGAGGAACCGGACGTCCAACACCTCCTCACTGTAGCCGGCAAACTGTGGGGGCGGGAGGGACACAGGCCGGGGCCTGTGTGAGTGAAGGGGTGGCATCCTGGGCTGTGGGCCGAGCAGGGGCAGCACTTGCTCACCTGTTTCTGCAGCTGCAGGGAGCGGGCCTCATAGAGCAGCAGGTTGTGGTCGGCAGTGACGCTGAGGAGCAGGCCAGCGGCTCGGGCCAGGGTGCAGTGGGTCAGCTCCTGCCCGGGGCCTGGCAGCTGCCGTTGTGCATGGACACACTGCCCAGAGGCCACCTCCCACACGCGCAGTGTGCCTGTGTGGGGACAAGGGCCGCTGGGACTCACAGGTCCACAGGCCTCCCTTACTCCTGCTGCCTGCCCTGGCCTGGCCCCACCCACCTTGGTCGCCAGCTGTCAGGAAGTGCAGGCCTGCAGACTTCACACCCAGCTCCGGTGCCGGCTCCTCTGGCAACAGAACCGCAGCCTCCACACTCTGAGGACGAGCAGGTCAGAGGTGGCAGCCCCACCTCCCACCCCGCCCCACTCACTGGCCCTGGTGCCCCACCTCAAACACCGGCACGGTCCTCGTGGCCTGGAGGCTCTGCAGGTCCCAAACAATGCAGATCTTGTCACGGCCTGAGCTGGGGGTAAACAGCCACCTCAGTTCCCGAGTCTCAGCTGTGGCCCTCCCTTTCCTGCCAAGGCCTGGGTGGCTGGCCACTGACCTGAGCATGGTGTGACCATCGGCACTGAAAGTCAGAGAAGTGACAGCGCTGTAGTGGGCAGTCAGTATGGCCAGGCACGACTGCTCCTGCAGCGACCACACGCGGATGCTGGTGTCTGCGGCTGAGGAGAAGAGGAGCAGGCGTGCGGGGTCCGGGTGGAAGGCCACCAAACTGCAGGCAGGTGGGGTGGGGCTGATGAGCTGTGCCACCCTGACTGTGACACCCCACCCACACACCCTCCCTCCCTCCTCCACCCCTACTCACTGTATGACGCCCGGTGAGCCCCGAAAGTGGTGTGTCCCATAGTGCCGCACGACATCCCAGACACGCACGGCCCCATCACAGCCGCCTGTGGGAATGTATTTGAGGTGCGGGGGCCGTATGCCCAAAGCCCCCTGCCTGGCTCTAGCCAGCCCCTCTACCCAGCCGGGGTCCTACCTGTGGCTAACAGCGTGGAGGTGGGGTCAAAGGCCATGGTGGCCACAGGGGCTGTGTGTATTGCCTTCCACAGGCGGGTGATGCTGCCCTCTTGCCAGGCCCACTGAGCCAGCAGCAGTGCCCGGCTGGCTGTCACCAGCACCTGGGGGAGCATGCAGTTCAGCTGGAGGCAGAGGCATGGACCCCGTCCTCATCAACTCTGGTTGGGAGGTACCGGAGCCCACCTCTTGTCCCGGTCCCATATACCTTGTCATCGGGGCTGAGATCAAAGGCAGTGATGTCCTCCTGGTCCTCCTGGGGCAAGAGTGAACGCACAGGGTGCCATGAGAATAGGCTGCCCCCCCACCAGCCCCTTACCCTGACCCTCCCCCGCCCGCACCTGCTCCAGGCTCTGCAGCATAGTCCCTGAGGCCACATCCAGGATGTTGACTCTGGTGCCACAGACACAGAAGAGGTGCTGCCCAGTCTGATCCAGCTAGTGACAAAGGGGTCTCAGTCAAGGCAACACTTTTCAGCCCCTGCCTGCCCCACCACTCTGCTCCCCTGGGCCAGTACCTGCACCTTCCCGCCCTTGTAGAAAGGCTCGATCTTGCGCTCGACAGCATAACTGGAGGAAAGACGGGGAGAGAGTGAACCACCCACCCCTTGGTCCTCAGTGTCCAGCCCTGCGCTAGGTGCTCTCCCAGAGATCAACCCAATAGGGCCCTACCCTTGAAGAGTTCCTGGGTAACAGCAGGGATGCAGGGGACATGAGGGAGGGAGAGTGACGAGCTCTTCTACTGTTCCTTTCTTTAACTCTCTCAGCTGTACTGTGAGGTGGGTGTTGGTACCCCCATGTTACAGAAGATTTGGGACCCTGGGCTGGTCCGTGATCCACACAGGTCCCAGGGCAGTCCAAGTCTTCCCAGAGACTCCCCAGTATGGAGGAACCCAGGCCTTGGGGGCCCCCTGCTGGCCATGAGAGGCCAGGCTGGGATACCAGCCCAGAGCGACATTCTCTTCAACATCTTCCTCAACATTTTCATCCCTGAGGTCCAGCCTGCCCCTTCCCTAAGCCTGGCTCCTTCCTCCATCCCACTCTCTGAGCAGATTCTCATTTCAGCAAAGCTGTCAGGCTGTCCTCTCCCCTCCCTCTCGGATACTTCCATGCTGGTCCAAGCCACTGCACTCTCCTCTCCGGGGAGCTGCTCCAGCCTCTTCACTTGGTCCGTATCACTCTCTCAAACCCTGCTCCCAGGGAGGCCTTCTAGAACATAACTCTGTTCATGTCATCACCCTGCCTTAAAGCCCTCCGCTCTCCTTACACGTTTACAAGACCCTGCCTTGACGGGTGTCTCCTGACTCTTTGTGTTCACACGGGCTGTTCCCTGTATGTGGCCTGGGTCTCTCTTCCCGAATTTCAAAGGTGCCTGGCTGACTCCGCTGGAGGAAGCCTGACAGCCAAGATGAAACGGAGCCCCCCTGAACCCACTCGACCGTCCAACAGATTGTCTTGGCATCAGGGCTTCCCCTTGCTAATGCGTATCACAGGCCCTGATAGAAACGATTTGCTTAATATGTTTATCCCACCAGACTGCTGCACAAGGCGAGGCTGAGTCTGTCTAGTCCCGGGTACTGAGCACTGAGATGTTCAGCATAAGTTTGGGGGTTGAAAAAGCACGGGATTGAGGGCTTCCTGACCACGGAGGACCAGCCCATCTCCTGACCTCTCTTCCTGCTCCCCGGAGAAGAGGGACAGCAGATGAAACCCCCCCAGGCTGCCTGCCCCAGAGGTGGTTCTTCTCCCGCTACCTGAGCGCTGGGGAGTCCCGCTCCCGTCTAGGACTAGCCTCGACCTGTGCTCAGTTCGCCCTTTCCTCCCTCTCTGGGATTTCTTGTCCCCCTCCCCCTCCCCAAACCGGCTCCAAGTTTAAGTAGCGGAAGCCAGCTGCACCCGGCGGGACTTCAGTGCCCGCCCTCCGAGAGCAGTCAGTGCCGGCTCTCCCGCGAAGACGCCGCGGGCCTGTCCGTATACAGCCCTCACCCCATCCCCAAACCGAATGGGTGCAGGACCCACGCCAGGCGCCTTGGCTACTCCGGCTGCGAAGCCGGCTCCCTCCCCCGGCGGCGCCCCGGCTCACTTGGACTTAAAGCGGCCCACTCCGGCCGCCGCCTCCGCCATGTCGCCACTGCCGCCGCCGCCGCCGCCGCCGCCGCGTGAAGGAGACCTGGGCGCCACACCACACTGTCGGCGCCGGGAGATGGCGTCACAGCCGGCAACTACTGTGACGTCACCAGCGCTACGGCCTTGGCGACATCTTTGCTGTGGGCAGCGGAGCGGCGTCAGAAGCGGAAGATGGCAGAAGCGTTTCCGGCCTAGAGGGCTGGCTGTAGAACAACGTGGAAGCGGCTGGGGCCGACTGGCAGCGTGCTGGGGTCTCCAGCTGCCTGTCATTTTACTGGACATTTAAAAAGGTGTTCGGGAACTTCCCTAGTGGCTCAGTGGTTAACAATCCGCCTGCCACTGCAGGAGATATGAGTTCGAACCCCGGTCCGGGAAGATCCCACATGCTGCAAATGAACTAAAGTTAAACCCCTGCGCCAGAACTACTGAGCCTGCGCTCTAGAGCCCGCAAGCCACAACTACTGAAGCCTGTGCGCCTAGAGCCCGTGCTACGCAACAAGAGAAGCCCCTGCAGTGAGAAGCCCGCTCACCGCAAGAAGAGTAGACCCGGCTCGCCGCAGCAAAAGGCTGTGCGCATTTTTATTTATAAATAAATAAATGAATTTTAAAAAAGCAAAAAAGGTATTCGTAGGAAATGTTTACTAAAGTAATCCCAAGACTCCTGCCCCCTTGGCATTCTGGGATTTGGGGCAAGAGTGGTCAGGTGTGGTGAGTTAGCAGATAGAGCCTGTGAACCGGGCTCTGCCTTAGGGCTTCCGGTATAGTATGAGAAATATCGCAGGTAAATTAATAAATCGGGTGATTTCAGAGTCGTTCAAATATTCATTGAGCACATTCCACGTGCAAAGCACTGTTCTAGGCACTTGGGAGACACCAGAGAAGCCGGTGAGCCAGTGTGAAGAACTGGTGGGAAAGAACTTGGAAAGGTCCAGGGAAACAGGCCAAGATGTCCCTTTCAGATGAGGTAATGCCTGGAGGGGGAGGCGTGAGGCCAGCAAGCACAGCGGTGGTGAGGCGGCCAGGCCTGGGCTCTGCGTTTATTTACTCCCCTATTTACAAGGTAGCTTGGCCCTGGGCCCCCCACATCTCAGCCCCAATGCTGCCTTCTGGGGGGGCCTCAGCCTCCTCTTGCGGGGCACCCAAGAGCAGGCCGTCATCTTCCAGGAACTCTCCGAGCTGGGCCAGCTGCCGGCGGATGAGGTTGGCAGACCGGTACACCTTGCGAATGCGCTGTAGCAGGCACAGCACCAGGGTCCGGCAGCGCTCCTGGCGCTGGCACCAGGCCTCGCGCAGCTCACGGTAGCAGTTGTGGCTTGCGCGTTCAGCCGGGCCCAGGGTGGCCCCGCAGCCCAGGGGGCAGCGCTGATGGGCACCATGCTGGCAATTCTGCCGGTGCTCGGCCAGGTTCCCACGAGGCACCCGCGACGTGCACCCCTCGTTGGGACAGGCCATCAGCTCGAAAGGGCATGAGTCCTGGTGCCCCTTCCGATGGGCCAGGGGGCACGTCACCAGGCAGCCAGCTTCGGCGTTCTTGCACTGGGGGTGGAGGAGAGCATCGTGTGAGCCAAACCAGGTGAGACACTGCCAGCCATGAGCCGGCCGCCCCCCATAGAATCCTCCATCCATGGCATTCCACTGAGCAGGAACCACTGAACTGGGAGCCTCCCAAGCTCTTATGTACCACTGGCTTGGTGGAGAGAGGGAAACAGTGGAGCAAATGCTTGGAGGTGGGAAAAATCTAGATCTCTGAGAGGAGGGGGACAGGACCTGAGGTTTAGAGAACAGGGAGTTACATGGTCTGGTGGATTGTTTGTATGCCAGGTTTTTTTTTTTTGGTTCCACTGTGTGGCTTGTGGGATCTTAGTTCCCCGACCAGGGATTGAACCTGAGCCATGGCAGTGAAAGCACTGAATCCTAACCACTAGACCATGAGGGAACTGCCCAGTCAGGTTTTAAAAAAAAAAAAAATCTCAATTTCCCCATCTATAAAACTACGGGGCTGGAGAGTAATGGGCAGCACAACAGACACTCCATCCTCTATAATCCCCATTTTACAGCTGGGGCTCCTGGAGCTCAGAAAGGTTAGGTAACATGCCCAAAGTCACACAGCAAGTAAGCGGTAGAGAAGTGACTCAAATTCAGCCAAGTCTGATGACTTCAAGGAGGGCAGTCTGTTAGTGTAGAAACCCTCAGTTCTGAGGATGGGATTCTTTTCAACCCCTCTTCTGGCTCTGCACCCCACCCCTACAGGGGTGAGGAGGGTAGGGTGGTGGGAGTGGGTGTTTTGAGCTACCTTGACTTCCAGGCGGCAAATGATCTTCCGGAGTTTATTCACATGGACCATCTTTTTCTGTGTCACCTCTTTCCTGCAGCACGGACAGGTCTTTTGTCTAGGAGACATGAGTGGGGGTGATTGTTGGGAGTGGGAGGAGAGCAAGTGGCAGCAACATGCCTCCCCTGGTGGTCCCTCCTTCTCTTTAGTTGGAAGAGACATAAGAGGGCTTTATAGGGAGCTCTCAGCTCTGAGGCTGGGGCTAAGGGCTGCAGATACCACAGGGTGACCAGACTCACATACATTAGTGTCCCAGGAGATTTGGCAGCTGAACTTTATGGCCGTCATGACCCAGTGTTTGGCTGACCTTCCTCTCTGTTCTGGGCCCCAGGAATGGCTCCCAGCCCCACCCCTGCCCTCCCAGCCTTTTGGGTGCCCAGTAGCACCTGGCTAGCCACGGGAGGATGCACTTCTTGCAGAAGATGTGGCTGCATGGCAACCTCATCGGCCTCTTGAGAACTCCATGGCAGACAGAGCACAGGAAGTTGCAGTCGGGAGGGCTGGCGAAGAGGTTGAGATCATACCCGCCACTCTGCAAAGGCCAGGCCAGCATCAGGGCCTGGCTGGGACTAGGATCTGGCTCCCCACTCCACATGCCCAGAGAAGGACCCCAGGAAGCTTTGGGTGGGAGGTGGGCCACATGAGAGCCCCAAGTGGAGGGCTGGGTCAGCACCCACTTTGAGGTGACAGCGGTGAGGGTCAAGACCCCCCATGACTACCAACCTCCAGCTGTAGAAGCTGGCCTTGGCCTGGAGTTAACACTTGCCCAGAGGGACTTTCCTGATGGCATAGTGGATAAGAATCTGTGCTCCCAATGCAGGGGGCCCGGGTTCGATCCCTGGTCAGGGAACTAGATCCCACATGCATGCTGCAACTAAGAGTTCTCAAGCCTCAACTAAGGAGCCCGCGAGCCACAACTAAGACCCAGTGCAACCAAATAAATAAATACTATTTAAAAAAAAAAGACTTGGCCAGAGCCCTCTGAAAGGTTTCCGTGTCCTATTTGGGAGCTTGTACCCCACTGTGCACATCATCTTAGTGAGGAATGGGGTCCAGCTCTGGACAGGTCTAAAAGCTCACCATGATCTCTGTCTGGATGGCAGCTCCACTGACCGCTGGGGCTCAGGAACCCCCATTTCATAGCAGGAGCAGGCTGACATCACAGTGGCATTGTCCAGCTCAGGCCAATCACAGCCCTGGCCCAGGGCACCACCTGGCTCTTGCTCCCCTCTCGAGAGTCACGGGGCAGCCCAGACCCGGCATAGGTCTCTGGAGCCCCTGCCTTGCCTCTGCGTTTGGGGTGGCTGACAGCCATCTTCAAATAGCACTAAGGCTGGAACCAAGCTTCCAGGGGCTACTTCCCCAAAGATGAGGCTCCAGCAGGAGTGCAGGGACTGTTCCCCTCTCCTTCCTCAAATAGGCTGCCCAGGTAGCCAGACCCCCAAGAGCTCAGGGGGTTTAGACATTGACTCATCACCAGATCTCTTAGGATCAGAGACCTATGGAGCTAGCTCCAGGGTACAGACCAGGAGTGAGGATCAGATTTCCGTGGTACCGCAGCAGGAGCCTAGCATGTGGGAGAGCCTCCCAGAGCAGGTAGGCTGACCGCCTGGGTAGGCCTATGAGGAAAGATGTAGGGAAACCAATTTCCATGTGTGAGGCACAGAACAGAGAACTGCAGTTTCAATACCACTGAGTGTTGAGCTCATCAAATCCTAAAGGCCCTAACCCTTTCCTGAGAGCAGTAGGGAGCCACTGCAAGCCTCTGAGCTGCAAGTCTTACACTCCCACCCTTGTTAGTGTTTTGCTGATTCAGCCTGACTCACCTCAAGCTCAAGGTACTTTACATGCTGATGTAGAAGATACGGGCTGTGGGTAGAAATAATATGGTTTCAAACCTGGCTCTGCCGCTTTTGGAGGGTGGGATCTTAGAAATCACCTGCCAACCTCCAAAACCGGGTTCTACCCCTGCGTGGCATCCACAGCAGAGTTGAGCTGGCCTGGAAGAGGTGTCCCACAAAGGTCTCTCCTCCACAGCACACCTCGGTCCCCACGTCAGCAGATGCGTTTTCCAGGATGGTAGTCGGGGGATCAAGAACACCCACACACGGATGAATTAGATCAACAGCTTTATTGAAAAACGAAAGCAGAGCCCTCCTTCCCCCGCGGTCATGGCGTCGTCGGCCTCAGGCTGTGAGCATCCAGGTATCCTGCGTGTAGAAGACGAGATCAGGGATCAGGTACCAGAGTCCAGAACATGAGAGCGGCCGCAACCGAGCCCGGAGCGGCGGCGCGTGTCGGGGCCTGGGTTTCACCTCCCCACACGGAGGAGCGGGCGGTGAGCTGAGGCCCCCGGTGGCTCTGGGCGCCGAGTCTCACCTGCGGCCACGGCCAAAGCCTCAGGTGATTTTCAACCAACGCCGATCTCCCAATCACCCCACAGCACCGCAAAGTGCCAGACCGAAGCACCTTCTGAACAGACCTACCTGCAGCCAGAGAATACGAGGTAGAGGCCGAGCATGCCCCTTATAGCAGCGTCCCAGTCGCGCAGATTCCGGGGCCGCACACACGCAGGCACTCGCAGAGCTCGGCGGGGGCGGGGCCCCTCGGAGCCAATCACAGGCTGTTTTATAGGCCCTTGGCGCAAGAGCGATTGGGGTGGGACAGCCGAGATCTCGCGGCGCTTGGCGCTATATAAAGACTCCCTTGGGGGCGGCTTCTTTCCTTTTTTCCCTAAAAACACGTGAGTATCCGCGTTAGTAGCGGCGGCCGGTGGGCCTGGGCGGTGGGAATCCGCCGCCATCGGCCAGCTTCCGGGCTGGTGCGCCCGTGCTCTGGGGCTGAAGCCCGGTCTGGGCGCCCGAGGCGTCCGTAGATGCCAGGGCCTCACTGACTGGCTGGTTCTTGTTACTCTTTTTAGCAAATGGCGGATGACGCCGGTGCTGCGGGAGGGCCCGGAGGCCCCGGAGGCCCCGGAGGCCCCGGGGGCCCTGGCATGGGAGGCCGTGGTGGCTTCCGCGGAGGCTTCGGCAGCGGCGTCCGGGGCCGGGGCCGGGGCCGGGGTCGCGGCCGGGGCCGAGGCCGCGGAGCTCGCGGAGGCAAGGCCGAGGACAAGGAGGTAGGTCTGCGCTATGCGCGTGAGGCGGGCCCTTGGACGGCGCCGGGAAGGCGGTCCTGGGCACCTGCTGCGCCTTTTCCTCTTCCAGTGGCTCCCCGTCACCAAGCTGGGCCGCTTGGTCAAGGACATGAAGATCAAGTCCCTGGAGGAGATCTATCTCTTTTCTTTGCCCATCAAGGTAAACACAGGTTTTTTTTTTTTTGGGTGGGGCCTTGGCCTGGGGTCGAGGGAGCTTTGTCATTGGTTGGACATTGAGGGGTCCTAGGCTCCACCTTTGGTGTTATTAAACAGTTTTGTCACATTTTTTTCTTGTAGGAATCTGAGATCATTGACTTTTTCTTGGGGGCATCTCTCAAGGACGAAGTTTTGAAGATTATGCCTGTGCAAAAGCAGACCCGTGCTGGCCAGCGGACCAGGTTCAAGGTAACCCAGCCATCTTATTTTCTTAGGCTGTTTCTACCAAAGGTTTTTGTGAGACTCTCTCAGCTCTGCATGGTTGCACTTGTCTTCACGCGTGTGACTTTCGTAATGGGGAGAGAGAGAAAGGATCTCCTCAGGATCTCAGATAGGTCTCCTGGTGGCCAGTCTTTCCTTGAGGGGCACAACAGACCCTGTGCGGTTGGTGGCTACTGACGTTATGAAGGGCAGTGGACCACCAACCACGTCAGTCTCTTTGCAGGCGTTTGTCGCCATCGGGGATTACAACGGACATGTTGGTTTGGGTGTGAAGTGCTCCAAGGAGGTAGCCACTGCCATCCGTGGGGCCATCATTCTGGCCAAGCTCTCCATCGTCCCCGTGCGGCGAGGCTACTGGGGGAACAAGATTGGCAAGCCCCATACTGTCCCTTGCAAGGTAGGCTGGATGGTGGTGCATGGCAGGGCCTGCAGTGGTGCAGACTCTCCAGCCCATCTCCTGACTCTACCCCTTCCCAGGTGACTGGCCGCTGTGGCTCTGTGCTGGTGCGCCTCATCCCTGCCCCCAGGGGCACTGGCATCGTCTCAGCCCCTGTGCCCAAGAAGCTACTGATGATGGCCGGAATTGACGACTGCTACACCTCTGCCAGGGGCTGCACTGCAACGCTGGGCAACTTCGGTAGGTGGCCGACATGTAGACTCTGGCTTCTCTCAGCTCTGCTCAGTCACATTCTGTGTGTGGTTGGTGTATTTTGAGAGAGAGAGGAAGGCCCTCCTAATGCACGACAGACTGGCCCACAGTGGCCTTTCTGTTCCTAGGAGTGCGACAGCTTCTTGCTGTAACTGGGGGTTCATCTCAGGTTAGTTCACTAATCCTCTCCTATTTTCTCTTTTTCAGCCAAGGCCACTTTTGATGCCATTTCCAAGACCTACAGTTATCTCACTCCTGATCTCTGGAAAGAGACGGTGTTCACCAAGTCTCCGTATCAGGTACTGCCTGCCCCGCTACCCTGTTAGGCAGGCCGGGCAAAGCAAAGGGTAGCAGTCTGTTTTGTTACAACTGAAGCCTCTTTTGTCTTTCTAGGAATTCACTGACCATCTTGTGAAGACCCACACCAGAGTTTCCGTGCAGAGGACCCAGGCTCCAGCTGTAGCCACCACATAGTTTTCTATAAGAAAAATAAAGTGATTGAAGCTAGTTTATATAGTTGTCTTGTTTTTTTGGGGGGGCCGTACCATGAAGCTTGTGGGATCTTCGTTTCCCGACCAGGGGTTGAACCCAGGCCCCCAGCAGTGAAAGTGCAGAGCCCCTAACCCGCTGGACCATCAGGGAACTCCCTATTCTCAAGTTTAGTGGTGGCTGAATTTGGAAGGGAAATGGGGCCAGTAAGATGAGAAATCTGAATAAAGCTTATCAGTGTGTCAAGGTTGGGGGCTAAAGATGACACCACAGAGATTCCATTACTCTTTATTTTAGCAACAGCGACAGACACGTGAGGTGGTTCGAGCTGCCTCAGGCAGCAGCAGCCTCTTTGGCGGCTTTTCTCTCTGCCAGCATCCTCTGCTTCTGTTTTGCCAGGCACTTCCTGGCAGAATAATGGGCCCCCAGGTCATGATCTGGGAAAGAGATGGGGAGGGGAGTCATGGTCCATGATGGGAATTTGTGGTCTTTTCTCCATGCAGGGAGGGCTCAGGCGGCTAAGACAAGTTACTGAGCAGACAAGGGATGAGGTAAGGTGATTTTTTTCTACAACCACCAGAGACTGGGCTAATTAGCAAAATGTTTAGTACCCAGCTGTGTGGAGACTGGAAGGAGGACTGTGAAGTGAGGTGGCAGAAGCAGGAGTAGCTGGGGGCAGGCTGGGGTGGAGCTGACTCACAGCGGTCCTGGTAGGCCTTGGCCACCTGGGTGAACTGCTCCAGCTCCTTGGCACAGTTCTGCCTGTAGCTCTCACCTTCCCTCTGCTGACAGGCCTTTAGCCTTTCCTGGATAATGTTGACGATTTCCTGATCAACTTTGCTGAAAGGAAAATGAGAAAGATGGTGAACAACAGGGGTCCCCAACCCCCAGGGCCGTAGACCACTACGGTCCATGGCCTGTTAGGAACCGGGCTGCACAGCAGGCGGTGGGCGTTGGGTGGCAGGCGCGAGAGCCAGCGAAGCTTCATCTGCCACTCCCCGTCGCTCGCATTACTGTCTGAACCTCCTCCCCCACCGCCACCCCGTGGAAAAGCTGTCTTCCATGAAACTGGTCCCTGGTGCCAAAAAGGTTGGGGACCGCTGGTCTAAGTCTATAAGGATTCCCTGTACTCGGAAAGTAAAATGAAGGCAGGGCCTGGGAGCCCTGTGGTCTGGGCCCTCCACCCCTAGATCTGGGTTGGCCACCATCTCATGGCATCGGGAGGGAATATGCTCATTGCACAGGGCTTTCAGTAGTATTCACTGACTAAAAGAAGAAGCCCAAGGGGGAGAACTTACTAGTCTCTTCTCCATTGCATTTCTGCTTCAAACATGCACAATATGTCCTTTTCCTTGCACTCAGTGATGTCCGGCACGCGGCGGAACTCACGGTGGTAGTAATAATACCTGTTCTTGGCATGCTGCCGCTCTATAAACTCTGCAAAAAGAAAACCTCAGGTGCAAAGAGAAAACCCCAAGTCCAAAGGCCCTGTTGGTTTGGACAAGCCACAGTTTGAAAGGGCTCTTAGCTTTGTATTTCTCATAAGCCGTGGAAGAGGCAGGTTTCCCAAATGTTCTCAGCTTTTACAAAGACTGGCAATTGGACTCCCAAAGAAGAGGTGTGGGCTGGCAGACAGTCCTGTAAAGGACTGGGCTACAAATGGCAATGTCTACCGTTTATGGAGTTTCTTGTAAGCCAGGAACCACCCTGTGTTGCATAATACATTAACTCACTTTGTCCCCACGATAACCCTATGGGGGGCAGATCCTTTTCATTTACAGAGAGGAGACCCAGGCTCTGAGAGATGGCAGGATTCAGAGCCTGTTCTCTGCAAGCCCACACCCTGCTACAGTCCCTCCTGCCGGCCCGGCTCCCCCAGAGCACGGGGATTCCACTGTGGAGGCAAAGAGGCCCCAACAGGGAGCCACCAGCAGGGATTCCAGTCCCAGTTCTGCTACTGCTGACCTTCCGGCCTCAACTTCCCCATGGGTAAATGAACAAGTTAGACCTAGTGAGATCTCATCCATCCAGACGTATAAAAAACTTTCTAGAAAACTGCTATACAAAAGAGGGAGCAGATCCACTACTGTCTTTTCCAGACCTTGGGGCGGGGTGGGGTGGGGTGGGGGTGGTTCCTCCCCCGACAAAGAGCCACCAGAGCATGCTATGCACCCCAAATGTTCTGTTGTTGAACGAATGGATTGATTAATTAGGTGCATGAATGAATCGCCTGGCACTAGGGACTAAGGGCATTATGCTCTGCCTGCTGCACCACCAAGATGGCTGAACCACAAACTGGACAACGATGGTTTAAAACGTTCACCTAGTTTGGACCAGAGATGGCGGAATTTGGGCAGCTCTCAAGCGTGGGCACACACGCAGGGCAAGTTACAGCACACGTAGGTGGAAGGGGCCTCGGCCATTAGTGACCACCCGGGCCATTTTGCAGGCATGCAAAGGGTTGGGAGAACCCCTGTACCTCAACAGCCCTCCGTGACCGCCTGCTGTGCAAAACGCAGGATGCAAAGCGTGCAGGGAGAGTGGGATCTAACAAGCCTCAGGACGCAGATGACTTCGATCAGCAAACAGCCCCTAACATTTGAGAGAGGCCGGAGACCAGGGGTCCGTGGACGGCGGCTGGGGCCATACAGCAGTGAGGGCTCTTGGTGTGTGTGTGAGTTGGGGCGTCTCAAGAGGTGAAGCCTGGGGTGCAGTGGGGGTCCAGGCTGAGTGACGGGTGCGGGGGGCCCGGGAACGGTTGGGGGGCCCCGGGGCGCAAGGCCCGGCTGGGGCTCGTACCTCTCGCGAGGGTCACTGGCCGGTCCACGAGGAGGTCGAAAGCCTTCGTAAAATAGGTGATAGGGTTGGTCAGAGAGGTCTGCGGCGAGGGCGCCGGCGTGCGGCGCGGGGGCTCGGGGTACACGTTGTTGTCCCAGCTGTCCGGCATGGCGGCGGCGCGCGGCGGGCTCGACTCTCAGACGCACTCCCGCGGCCTCCACCTTGGTCCCGCGGCCTAGTTCGCCCGCACAGAGGACACCGGAGAGCGGCCGCGCCTGCGCAGGACGGCCGGCGCCCGCGAGGCACCATGGGACTTGTAGTTCGCCCCGCCTGCCCAAGTGTGGCCTCGGGAGATGCTTCGCAGTGCGAGCGCCCCCTCATAGGACCGCAGCGCCATTGCACTCGCGACGAGCGCCTACTGTGTGCTGGGCGCTGGTATCAGCGGTGAAGGAAACAGAGATCCCTATTTACATTCTAAGCGGAGACAGACACAGGAGTAAGGAAACTATTCATTCAGTTCGGATGGCGTGTAGGCACGTGCCAAGTGCAGCAGGGAGCAGGATGATGAACACAGCTCGGCTCTTCTGGAGAACTCAGGCCGGTAGAGCAAATAACAAAGTCAACAGATAACACAAGCTGCCAAAGGCTGTACTCTTCCAGGAAGCCCTCCTGGATTGTCCATTCCCTACATCCCTCTCTGAGCTCCATTGTGTCTGCCAGGGCCCCTCATGGACTGGCTGATGCCACTGAGCTTGGAGAGGGGGCTGCCTGGGGCAGCACAGAAGGTAGGGTTTGCCCCCCCCCACCCCCACCCCCCGACTAGGGAGAAGTGGCTCCTACCCTGGGCACAGGGCACTCTGTTTTGGTTCTGAGGGTTCCATCCTGGCCCTGAGCACTGTTGTGCCCTTGAGGCAGCTCCACTGACCAGGGCCCTACTGGCCACCCTCTGTGATCTCCATACCTGGCACACCCCCTGGCTAGCACCAGGGAGGATGGGTGCTGGTCACTTCCTGCCCAGAGGCTGGGGTCAGTCATTAACTCTATGGACGCACAGAATCCGGAATCATAGTAACCTTAAATCTTCAAATCATGAACTCTTAGAAACTGTCACACTCAACTAATTATAACATTGGCCTGCAATGTCGGGCTGAACGAGGGGACCCAGTGGAGGTGGGCCGGAGTCATCGCATGACCCTCAGTAACCAGCACGAGCTCGCCCACCAGAGGAATATGAGAAAGCAGAGTATAGTACTCAGTTAAGGGAAAGCACCCAGATGATGGCTTTCTGCTGCCACCCAGCAGCGGACAGACTCAGAGATCATGCAGCAGAAGCAGAAAAAGGCAAATGAGAGGGAGGAACCCAAGCAGCTTTGTGGCTCCATGTCTAACCCTCTGGCCCTTGGCCTGTGTGGCTGGAGCCCCCACCGTGTGCTCCCAGGCCCAGCACCGAGGGTGTTCCCTTTGGCCCTGAGTCTGCAACATGTCGCTCCTGTGCTACCTTCCTTCAGGGAGCCCCTCTCCCCCAGGGCCATTTCTGGGCTGAGGGGTTTACCCCTTCCCAGTGATTTTTTTCCTGCAGGACTCAGCCCAAAGTATTAAAAGTAGCTTTGTCATTCAAAAACAATGACAAAAACAAAGAATTGTAGATTTTAGTAGCATAGAATTTTAGCACCCAGGGATGCAAAATCCACAGACCTGCAGAGATATCTTAGGCCTGTAAAACTCTGATTCTACAATTACAGAACTTTAGAACCATAAAATCTTTGAATTAAAAAATAAAAGATTTCAGGGACTTCCCTGGTGGCGTAGTGGTTAAGAATCCGCCTGCCAATGCAGGGGACACGGGTTCGAGCCCTGGTCCGGGAAGATCCCACATGCCATGGAGCAACTAAGCCCATCCACCACAACTACTGATCCTGCGCTCTAGAGCCCACAAGCCACAACTACTGAAGCCCGCGCGCCTAGAGCCCGTGCTCCGCAACAAGAGAAGCCACTGTAATGAGAAGCCTGCGCACTGCAGTGAAGAGTAGCTCCTGCTCGCCACAACTAGAGGAAGCCTGCACGCAGCAACGAAGACCCAACACAGCCAAAAATAAAATATAAATAAATAAATTTATTTTTAAAAAGTATAAAAAAAAATTTAAGTTCATAAAATTATCTTAAGGGACTTCCCTGGTGGTGCAGTGGTTAAGACTCTGCGCTCCCAATGCAGGGGGCCTGGGGTTCAATCCCTGGTCAGGGAACTAGATCCCACATGCATGCCGAAACTAAGGAGCCCGCCTGCTGCAACTAAGACCCGATGCAACCAAATAAATAAATATTAAAATAAAAAAGTATCCTAAGTGTTCTTGGCTCATAGCTACTAGAGTCAAGGGACCTTGATTGAATCACAGTTCTGGTGATCCTCTGGGCACAGAGCCAAACTTCCCCATCTTCCCGCCGTTTGTCCAGCTCAGGCTCACAGCCCTCAGGACAGCACAGGAATCTGCTCTGCTTCAAGGCCAGCAAACTGGACTCAGACCCTCCTAATGGCAGCTGCCCAAGGGAAGCTCCCCAACCCGAGTTCCTAAACCCCCTACCAGGCCAAGTTGTTTCTGTCTTGGAGGGTCACACGAAGCAGAAAACAAAGTGTGTGACCCAGTCCCAGGACCCTTGAGGAAACAAGTGCCAGCCCTAGCTCCAGGTGCACCCCCCCAGGCTGCCCAGGCTACCCCCCTTCGCCCTGCCCTGGGCCAGGCCCGCTCCTGACACCAGAGCCCACATCCGCCACAGGAGATGACAGAGCTCCCCTGCCAGGGGCTAAATCTGGGATCTGGCTGCTGTGCGTCCTGGCCCTGCCACTCGACCTCCGACGCCTGGTGAGGTGGCCCCTTCCCTTCCTAACCTGCAGGGACAGGCCTCCATGGTCAGTGGGCTGGCGGGGGCGGCGTTGGGGGGAAGCACGCCAGCTTCCTGGCGAGGGGCAAGTGGGCTTCTGGGATCTATCCCAGCAGAGAAGGTCCTTGGGCCTGTGACAGAGTAGGTGATTAGAGGGGACAGCAGGGGGCCCAAGCTCTGGCTTCCAGGCCTAGGACAGGCAAACAGAGGGACAGATGGCAGCGGCCCCCTGCCTCTGTGGCCTTGGCCACAGGGTGGACCTGCCTCTTCTGGGCCCAGCCAGGCAGGGCCAGGCCACTGAGACAGGAAGCCCATGGGTGAGGGGGGCTGCTGCTGGCTCTGTCCCTAAGACACTGCCCTTGGAGAAGTTTCCCTCCTTTCTTGTGGACAGATGCAGGCCCTGAGGGCCACCAGGTCTCAGCCTGGGGTCTCTAGCTCACTTCCGGTCTGGTCTCTGGGACCGCCCAGCTGCACCCAGCAGGGAGACCCCAGCTCTGATCTCCCTTCCCTTCTGTCCCCAGTCCCACCGGAAGTTCTCTGCCCCTCGGCATGGACAGCTGGGCTTCCTGCCACACAAGAGGAGCCGCCGGCACCGGGGCAAGGTGAAGACGTGGCCTCGGGACGACCCCAGCCGGCCCGTGCACCTCACGGCCTTCCTGGGCTACAAGGCTGGCATGACACACACTCTGCGGGAGGTGCACCGGCCAGGGCTCAGTGAGTGGGCGCTAGGGGCCCCTGGGGGGCGGGCCGAGCACCCTCGACCGCCAGAAGATCTGGAGGTCCTTCCAGATGCTAGGAGCCACAACTGGGGCCAGGCCCCGCCCATGGGCACCTCAGTCAGAATGTTGACTGCTGGCCGTGCCTCAAGAACTGATCTGTCATTGCCCCAGTTTACAGATGAGGAAATAGAGCAGTTATGAAACTTGTAGGAGCTAAGATTCAAGGGCAGGTGCCCCTACACACTTCCGGTTTTGAGATCATCGTAGTGTGGTTATAAGAAATAATACAGAGGGATCCCACGCACCCTTTACCCAGTTTCCCCAATGGAAACATCTCTTAATACCATGGTAATATGTCATAGCTGGATAATGACATGGATACACTCTACCCATCTTATGCTGGATTCTCCTGAATAAGATGTGTGTTTATTTAGTTCTATGAGGTTCTGTCACGTGTAAATGCGTGTACCCACCACCTTGGAACATTCCATTCCCACAACAGTCCCTCCTGTTGCCCTATTATAGCCACAGCCGCCACCCCCCAACCTTCTGGCAACCACTCATCTGTTCTCCATCTCTCCTAAAGTATATATTTTTTGGCTGCGCCACGCAGCTTGCAGGATCTTAGTTCCCTGACCAGGGATCGAACCCGGGCCCTCGGCAGTGAAAGTGCCAAGTCCTAACCTCTGGACCGCCAGGGAATTCCCCTAATATATATATATATATATATATATATATATATATATTTAAATTTTATTTATTTATTTTTGGCTGTGTTGGGTCTTCATTTCTGTGCAAGGGCTTTCTCTAGTTGCGGCAAGCGGGGGCCACTCTTCATCGCGGTGCGCGGGCCTCTCTCTATCGCGGCCTCTCTTGTTGGGAGCACAGGCTCCAGACGCGCAGGCTCAGTAGTTGTGGCTCACCAGCCTAGGTGCTCCGCGGCATGTGGGATCTTCCCAGACCAGGGCTCGAACCCGTGTCCCCTGCATTGGCAGGCAGATTCTCAACCACTGCGCCACCAGGGAAGGCCCCCTAATATATATTTTAAGCATATACTTCTTTGACTTCGGATCAGCCTCATTAATAACATCTATAAAATCATGGGTTTAGGACAAGTCTTAGGTTTTGTTCTAGAACTCATCCACATACATTCATAGTGCCCATTTGTACTCCCCTAGAGGACGCCCAACCCTACCCTTTGGGGGATGCTGCTCTGGCTGTGGCTCTCCTGGCCCACTCCTGTGTGGTCTGGTGGGGAAACCGAGGCAGGAGCGGGTCAGGCCTTACCTGAGCTGAGTCAGAGCTAGTGTGGACACTTGTGGGGTCTTGCCCAGCAGTGGCTCCACACGCAGGGCAGAGCAGGGAGAGAAGGGCCGGGAGTGGGGAGGCTCAGGGCTGGAGGTCAGGGGCCTGCTCACAGGGGCCTCTGTCCGCAACAGCCCTGGGGCTCTGGCGCTGGGTCCTCCTGCGGGCAGGTGGGGCTGTGGTCGGCACTTCCACCCCTTCCCCCTCTCCATGGGACTCTCCATGGGACTCCCCATGGGACTCGGAGGCCCCCCTCCACGCCTCTGTCTCTGGGTTTCGTTCAGAAATTTCCAAGAGGGAGGAGGTGGAGGCGGTGACGATTGTGGAGACGCCGCCTCTGGTGGTGGTGGGCGTGGTGGGCTACGTGGCCACCCCGCGAGGCCTGCGGAGCTTCAAGACCATCTTTGCGGAACATCTCAGCGACGAGTGCCGCCGCCGCTTCTACAAGGACTGGTGAGGCCCCGTGGGGATGCCGGGCGGTTGGGCAGGAGGAGGAGTGTCAGCAGCGTGTGGAAGGCAGGAAAGTGTGTGTGTGTGTGTGTGTGTGTGTGTGTGTGTGTGTGTGTATGCGTGTGAGTGTGTGATGCCTTCCCTCCAATAAAAGACAAGAGGGCTGGAGAGGAAATTAGTTAGAGGAAAAAGGAAAGCAAACATTCTCATCCTCAGGGTGAACTAAGGAACTAATTTGATGGAATGTCAGAGTTGGTTCCGAGCTTCCTAGCAGCCAGGGTGAAAAGGGAAATAGCCAACTGACAAGCTCTTTTCATCAGAAAGAAAGGCATCCTTAGGCCTCAAATCTTCCCTGGCATTAAGTCCAGAAAGGGAAGGCGCCTCTGCCTGAGGAACCTCACAGACACCCCCTTCCATATGGAGGCAGAGGCACGTATAGCCTCCATGGGAGGTGAGGATCTTGGGCCCCAGTGTCAGAGCAGGCTGTGTGACCATAGGCAAGCTGACTGACCTTTTAGAACCTCACCTCACCCCCCCACCACACACACACACACACACACACACACACACACACACACACACACACACTCCCCACAGACACCGTCAAATGGGAACAGGAGAGGTCCCCGCATCTTGGGGCAGCCCTGAGGATGAGCTGAGCAGAGTGTGTCAAGTGCTCAGCACAGGGAAAGAGCTCAGCGAACGCCAGCTGGCCTTGTTTTTGCTGCTGCAATTGTGATCAACTTGCCCCTCACCTGACCTCTGTGAACCTCGGTTTCTTCATCTGTAGGATGGGGATAATGATGTCCACCTTCCAGCATCCTGGCAAGGGTTAGGAACGATGGGGTGTGGGGCCTGGCCAGTCCTGACTGTTCGCTTTAGAAGTGGGTTCAGCAGCCATGGCAAAGTGGGCACGTGGCCGTGGCTGGCTGGCACGCCCCTTCCCTGGGCTCCTGCACATCTGCTCACTCTCAGCCCCAGGAGGCAGGGAGGGTACCCACTTTACGGAGGAGGAAACTGAGGCCTAGAGAGGGAAAGACAGTCTGTACTTAAGGAGGGCGCCCGGAACCAGCCCAGGGACCCCAGGGGCCCAGCAATGCCTCCCCTGGGAAGGGGAGGAGGGAGGAGGGGGACATCTAAGCCCATGCTTGGTAGGCTGCAGTGGAGGCTGCCGTGCTGGCCGTGCTGAGCACCCTCTGTGCGCGGCTCAGGCACAAGAGCAAGAAAAAAGCCTTCACCAAGGCCTGCAGGAGGTGGCGCGACGCCGACGGCAAGAAGCAGCTGCAGAGGGACTTTGCTGCCATGAAAAAGTACTGCAAGGTCATCCGGGTCATCGTCCACACCCAGGTCAGCCCCTACCCCCTGGTCCACACTGGTCAGCCAGTCCACCCCCTGGGCCCACCCTCCCTCAGCCTGGCTTCCAGGAGCCCTGGCAAATGTCAGCCTAAAAATACTGCGAGCCCCGGGCATAGGCCCAAAGTGTCGGCTGACCAGCCAGCCGCCGGCAGCCCCAGGGATGGGGTGTTGGGCATCAGTGCACTCTGAGGGCTGCGGGGTACTGGCCACACCCAGCAGTCAACCAAGGCCCTGAAATGCCCCAAAGGTCCAGGATCGTCTGCCCAGTGTTGGGTGTGGGGGGCCGGCCGCCTCTGTTTGGGGTCTGGCACATGTGGGTGTGAATCAACATTCGTAAGTGGGGTCTGGCTTCGTGTGGGCTGACAGGTTACCTATACCCTCTGGCTTTTTCTGGAACGTTCAGGGAAGCCTTCCCAGGCCCGGAGCAGTGACCCTCCCCAACTGCCTGAGTTACTCTCACACTTGCAGTTCCTGGTTTCGTGTGTCATTGGTTAACATCCATCTCCCTCCATAGACTTGAGCTCCACGGGGGCAGGGGTCACAGCTTCCTGCTCACTGCTGTACCCCACCCCCCAGGAGGCTTATATGCAACAGGTCCTCCATCAGTACTGGTTGAGCCCTATGCTGTGACCTAACCGCGTCCCTGCTTCCACCTCACACAGCAGCAGCCAGAGATGTTTAAAAATGTGCATCAGATCATGTCACACCCTGCACTTGGAATAAAGCCCGAGCTACTCCCTGTGAGACCTGCCTGGCCAGGCCCCTGCTCAACTATCACTGCCCTGAACCCTCCTCCCTGTTCACCACAGTCCAGACACACTGGTCTCGTTTCTGTCCCACCAACCACCACCTCCCCATCTTCCTTGCCACAAGGCCTTTGCATATGCGGTTCCCTCTGCCCCAAAAGCTCTCAGATCTTCACCTAGTGGTTCCTTCTTGCCATTGATGTCACCTCCTCAGAGAGGCCCTCCTTCACCACCCTCATGTGCAATCACTGTCCCCTCCACCCTCAATATTTCGTCACAACACTTAGGCCTATCCAAGAGTTTACTTGGTTTCTGCCGCCCAACTAGATGGCTCCATGGGGGCCAAGACGCTGTCTGCCTCATTCCATGCTGTATCCCCAGTGCCTCGCACAGAATGTGGCATATAGGCACACCAGAGCATGGGATCATCTGTTGAATGAATGCGTGCATGAAAGTCTGCCGGGGTCACCAGCTGGCTTTGTCGTGTCTGCAAATGGGGGTGTGTGTGACTTTCTGGGAACCGACTGGCCGTGCCATGTCTTACAGATGAAGCTGCTGCCCTTCCGGCAGAAGAAGGCCCACATCATGGAGATCCAGCTGAATGGCGGCACGGTGGCTGAGAAGGTGGCCTGGGCCCAGGCCCGGCTGGAGAAGCAGGTGCCAGTGCACAGCGTGTTCAGCCAGAGTGAGGTCATTGATGTCATTGCCGTCACCAAGGGCAGGGGCATCAAAGGTAGGGCCGGGTGGGGATGGTGGCTCCAGGAAGGCTGCCTGGAGGAGGTGGGGGCCAAATTGGCCTCTCAGCCACCCGCCCCTCCCACCTGCAGGGGTCACGAGCCGCTGGCATACCAAGAAGCTGCCGAGGAAGACCCATAAGGGGCTGCGCAAGGTGGCCTGCATTGGTGCCTGGCACCCTGCCCGCGTGGGCTGCTCCATCGCCCGGGCTGGGCAGAAGGGCTACCATCACCGCACAGAGCTCAACAAGAAGGTGTGTCCGCAGGCCTGGTTTGCCCGTGACCACACCCCAGTGAGTGGGGAGCATGACTCAGATGCTGCCTGGCCCCCTAAGGCTCTGAAATGCCCCCACCAGCGCTTGGGTCTAAGCCCACATTCTGATGGGTGTGGGCATCTTGCCAGCCCCAGAGGCTACCTGCTGTCCCCAATGTGCCCTGTGCTCCTGGCAGATCTACTGCATCGGCCGGGGGCTGCACACGGAGGACGGGAAGGTGGTTAAGAACAACGCATCCACCAGCTACGATGTGACCGACAAATCCATCACACCACTGGTGAGGGTGGGCCGCCAGTTTGGCTGAGGGGCCTGGTGTGCATGTGTGGGGCAGGCCTGTGGGGTGCTGCCCTCCCCCAAGAGCTCAGGCACCAGGGTGGACGGCCTGGGTGGACCAAACCCCTGCTGTTCCTGCATCCTCAGAGCCACCACTGCAGACAGCTCATCCTCCAGCTGCTGTCACAGGGTGCAGAGTGCAGCAGCTCCGACTGTGGCCTTGGAGTCAGGCTGCCTGGGCTCAAACCCCAGCTGCAGTGTGTAGCAGCTGTGGGGCCTGGAGCAAGTGACTTCACCCCTCTGAGCCTCAGTTTCCCTCCTCTGTAAAATGCAGATTTTTAAATAAGATAATCACGGGAAGGACTTAGGGTGTGGCTCAGATGCTGCCCTGATTAGTGATCGAGAATGTCACCCTAGGCCAGGGGAGTTCTCCTAGGGCCCCCAGCTGCCTCCTAACCCAGCAGCCCCTTTCCTGGACCCACCTTCCCACAGGGTGGCTTCCCCCACTACGGGGAAGTCAACAATGACTTCGTCATGCTGAAAGGTTGCATCGCGGGCACCAAGAAGAGGGTCATCACGCTGAGGAAGGTCAGTGCCGGGTGGTGAGCTGGGGAGTGGGAGCCCCATGGGCCTTGGGGGAGTTGGGGGGGCTGGCCTCCAGCCTGCTTCAGGAGGGGTGGGGATGGGGAAAGCAAAGAGGGAGAGGTTCTAACAGAAGCTGGGTGAGTGAGACCTTCCTGTGTGGGCTGGGGGTAATGCGAGGGGCTGAGAGGGGACCTCCCACGGTGACAGCTCCCCTCTCCCACCGGCTGCAGTCCCTCCTGGTGCACCACAGCCGCAGGGCCCTGGAGAACATCGAGCTCAAGTTCATTGACACCACCTCCAAGTTTGGCCATGGCCGCTTCCAGACAGCCCAAGAGAAGAGGGTCTTCATGGTGAGCCCACCAGCCTTGCTCTCTGGGGCTCCCACACCACATCCTACCTGCCCCAGAGCGGGGAAGCTGAGCAGATGGGGGTGGCACGCATGTCCCTGCACTCATCCACAGGAGGGGGCTTTTAGGGGTCCAGTCCCGGGCACTGATTCTTGCCAGAAAGGAAGTAGGGGAGGAACCAGTGGGAGAGGGCGCAGGGCCGACTCCGCGTAACCCAGGCGGCTGGTTAGACCCCTGTGACTAACGCTACTCCTGTCCCTCGCCCACCAGGGTCCCCAGAAGAAGCATCTTGAGAAGGAAAAGCCGGAAACCTCGGGAGACTTGTAGGCAGGATGGGATGGAGGGAGCCAGAAAGAAGCGCGGCACAACCCTCCCCTGTCCCCTTGTCTAATAAAAGCCAGAGACAACTCTTCCCGCGGTGTCTCAGAGTTGGGGGGCACGGAAAGGCTGGTCAACGGCCGGCAGCCCGGGGCTTAGCGCCGGGAAACGACGAGAGCATACGCGGCTCTGGGTGCACCGCGGCAGCCACTCCAAACCCAGCGCAGCTCAGCGGCTCGCCCTGCCACTAGGGGCAGGGCGGCAGGGGCGGGGCCGCGGGGGCCGCTGAGGAGTGGTCCTTAGTGGTGGGCGGGGCCTGCTGGAAGACGGAGGGGGCAGGTCCTCGGTAGGGGGCGGGGCCTCCTGGAGGCGGAAGCCGGAACCCTAGTCCCGGGGAGGGATTGGTCCGTGGAAAGGGCGGGTCAACGGGAGGCGGGCCCTGCGAGGGTGTCTCGCACCTCTGGACGTGATTGGTCCCCTGGGGGGGCGGGGCCTCGGGCGCCGGGGCAGGTCCAGGATCCGAGTGGGATCGGTTCTCGGGAGGCGGGGCGGGAGGCGGGCACAAGCACCAGGTCGTAGGCCTGTGGCCTCGGATCTGTCGGAGGCGGCGATCGTGCAGCGGTCTCGCCGGCGCCATGTCGTTCTGCAGCTTCTTCGGGGGCGAGGTTTTCCAGAACCACTTTGAGCCGGGTACGACCTGTGACCTCCTGGAGGACAGCGGGGGCGGGGACGCGTATTAGAGGGGGCGTCGCAGCCCTCCGGGTGGCGATGGAGCCCCGGAGTCCCGGGAATGGGGGCCGAGTGTGACCGCGCGGGGAGGAACGCATGTGGGTAAAGGGGATACAGAGGAGGGAGAAGTTGGGGGTTCCGGAGAGTAGGGGTACTTGAGGGGAGAGGGACATTGGAGAGAGGGGGTCGCTGTCCTCGAGGAGGACAGACCTTGAGTGTGAGCGTAGCCTTTTCCGAGGAAATCTGCGGGGTCAAGGTATGGGGGTGGTGACGCCGTTGCGGGTATCCGGGTCAGGATCGGAACTTTAGGGGGAGGCGGTGGAAGGTCTTGTCCAGGGGCAGCTCCTGTGACTGGCCTGCCTCTCCTTGGGGCATCCCCCTGATATTACCTCAGCCCTTTCTTCTCCCCGGTTCCCCAGACCTGCGGGGTAAGCTGGAAAGCACGTCTTGTTGGGATCCAAATGTGACCGCCTGGGTGCCTCCCCCACCTGCCCAGGGCCCCAGGTTTGGGTAGCCAGGAGTGCTGCCAGGCTGCCAATGGCCAGTGAAGTTTGACTGGATAGCCTGGGTCAGGTAGGAGGGGTGGAAGGTAGGGGGTGAGTGGTTGGTTTGGGGGCATGGCCGGCCGTCAGCCCTGGCCCCAGTCTTTGAGAGGCCCAGATGAATCCCCTTCTGGGCTGTGCTTTCTGGTCATGGACTAATTTGGTAAAAATATGCCCACAGGCAAGACTAGGGCAGCGACCTATCCCTGGGTGGGATTTGTTGGGTGTCAGCCCTCGAGGGGGCTGGGATGTGACACCCTGCGTCTCTGTGAGCCAGCTGTGACATAGGACCCTCTGGGCAAAGTCCTCCCTTCAGACTCTCTGGCTGTGGGACGCCGGGTTGTCCTCAGGCTACTCTGCCAAGCTGGAAACTCCACTCCTACAGCAGCTCCTGTTTCCTCTTTTCTTCCTCAAGTTACTGGTAAAGGCTGAGTAGGTCACAGACTCCAGGGCAAGCTGTCTCCAGGCCCGGCAGGGGGCAAAGGGTGACTCAGTACCCCTCGAGGGACCCCCAAGCAGTTTCCTGTTCTGCGAGTCAGTTTTGCAACCTTTCTTTTTCCCTCCTCAGGGTGATCTTTTGGAGGTAGGTTGAAACTCATCCTTCTCCCTGGCGCTCTGTCTTCCTGGGCCCTCTGTCTGACTGGAGGTCTTTTGCTGGGATCAGTCTTTTCCTGCTTGGAGAGCAGGCTGGTGTCTGGGCATCCACCTTATGGCTTCTTTGGGCAGAGGGAGGTCCACGTGGGAAGGGAGGGGGGCTAGTGGTGGTGCTGGCCATGCCACAGCCCCCACCGTGTGGGGCCTGCTTGTGTGTGAGGGGCAGAGCTGTGTCCTCATCAAGACTGCCTGGGTTCCTTCCTGGCTGCACACCCTATAGCTGAGCGTTTTGCATCCCTGAGCCTCAGCTTCCTCATCTGTAAAATGGGAACGTCTGCATTACAGGGCTGTTAAGAAGAGTGAAAGAAATAAGTGTGAAAAGTGGCTCTCCTGGTCTCTGGCACAGGCTCAGAACCGCTAAATGTGAGCTCCATGCTGTGTCTCCCCCACAGAGCCGATACCCAGGCTTATGGGTGGCGGGTGGGGGAGTGGGGAGGGTGTGCAGCCCACCCTGTAACCGGAGTGCTGCTGTCCTCTCCTGAGTTCAAGGATTTGGGTGCTCACCCCCGAGGCGCTGGAGCCAGCATCTCTGCTCTTGCCTCCCCTTCTGCCCCAGGCATCTACGTGTGTGCCCAATGTGGCTATGAGCTGTTTTCCAGCCGCTCAAAGTACGCACACTCATCCCCATGGCCGGCCTTCACCGAGACCATCCATGCTGACAGTGTGGCCAAGCGTCCAGAGCACAATCAGCCTGGAGCCTTAAAGGTGGGTGGTAGCAACTGGGGGGCAGTGAGGAGGTGTCAGCCAGGGGGGTCCTGAGAGCCCCCACCCCTTCCTGCTGCTCCCCCTACAGCTGTAGGGGCCTAGGGTCTGTCTATTCCAGGCCTCTGGCTTCAGCCAGGGGAGCTGACACCTCAAACTATTGGGAGACCCTGGGGTCCTGATGGGAACAGGGAAACAAGATGGTTTTCCGGGGCAGGTTCTGGGCCAAGGCCAACCTCTCATGCCAGCAGTTACCTTGGGAAATAGGCATGGGGAGGACCCCATGTGCTGGTGGCAGCAGGGGCCATGGCTGCAGCTGTTTTCATGGCTGTCTTGTGGTCTTCCCAGGTGTCCTGTGGCAGGTGTGGCAATGGGCTGGGCCATGAGTTCCTGAACGATGGCCCCAAGCGTGGACAGTCCCGCTTCTGAATATTCAGCACCTCACTGAAGTTCATCCCTAAAGGTGAGCTTGCCTGCCGGCAGCTGGGCACAGGCCTGTGTACAGGCCTTTAGACGCCCAGGGGCACACTGTTCTCATGCACTTACAGTGACAAAGCATGGGGGCACCAAAGTGCGCTGCCCAGGGCCACTGGAAGGTGGCTGCGGGACAGGGACAAAGGGCAGATGCCCTGCCTCCTGCATCTGGTTGATCGCGTGCAGGGCGGTACGGAGGCTGAGTTCCGGGGCTGTGCAGCTGCAGGCTTGCTCATCAGCCTGTCTGAGCCTCCTCATCTTCTGTGTAGTGGGCGTGATGGCAGAGCCTCCTTCACAGGCCCGTTAAGACTGGCTGCATGAAAGTGCACTGGGGTCTGGAGTGTAGTAGGGGCTCAGTAAATATGTGCTCCTGTTGGCAATATTCTTATCACTGGTAGATTGTTTGGGAGCCGTTTTTCATTTGTGTGTGTTTTATCTGAGCTCAGCCTCCTCTCTGGCCCGTTGCTCTGTGTCTGCATCCCCAGCCGCCCTCTGGACTCCTCCGCACTCTTTGTAGCTCAAATCCCTCTCCTCATTTGCTGCCCGCAAGACTGCGGCCAGTCCCTAGTCTCAGTTTTATCCTCTGTAAAATGAGGTTGCTAACAGCACCTGCTCGCTGCCCTCACTGTGGGGTTAAGTGAGGCTGTCCGTGAGGCCCGGTGTGTGATAAAGGTTTGATAATAGTTTTGTCCTTTTGTAGTTATTTGTCCTCCAGTACGTGTGGAGGAAAGACAGACTCTGGGTTCTCCGGCAGATCTCAGGAAACGAACTGGGCACAGAGACACCCCCAGGCTGCGGGTCTGGGTCCTCCCAGCTCTCTTGGTCTGCAGGCTGCAGCGGGAGTGGGCTGGGTCAGGGAACGGTGTCTGAAACCTAAGTTAGCAGCGACTTGTTTTTCTCTCCCCTCCCTCATTTCTTTCAGGCAAAGAAACTTCTGCCTCCCAGGGACAGTAGGTGGGCAGCCCACACCCATCCCAGATGGACGCTGCTTCGTGGCCACACTCTGGACATCCCACCTTAGAAGTGGAACCCCAGACATTTGGACAGGGGAGCGGGGGGAGGGGGGTAGCTGAAACATCAGGAAGGTTCCCGAGGCCTTGCCTCCGAACAGGCTAGGAGAAAGGAAAAGGCTGGGAAAAGGAGAAGGCTACACTTGGCTGCCAGGGAGGCCTGGAGGCCCCACTGTCGGCTCTCACAGGAGTCTCAGGGAGGGGGCTCTATGCCTGGCTCGTCTTAGAGTGATGGTGCAGCCCCCACCTTCTCTCCTCAGCCCACTGCCCCCTCCCTGCCTGTCTGGACTCACCCCCATGAGGCCCAGTTCTGAGATGGGCTCTGGCCCTCACTGAAGCTCTTGCCCGTCTCCAGCAGGCTGTGCTAGGAGAGAACGCAAACAGGGGCGGCCCCAATTGGCTGCTCCAGCCCTGGTCACTCTATGATTCTCTCTGACTAAACCCTTCCAGGCAGCCAGAGTGGTGATGATCTGTGACCCGCTGGGGGAGCAGGCAGAGGGGACAGATCTCTGGCCTCTCGGTTACGAAAGGAGAAATCCCGAACCTTGTTGCACCATCTATGTGGATGCTGCTTGCCCCACTCAGGCTTAGGAAAGCACCTATTGCTCCATCACCTTGACTGTGCAAGGCTGGGGACCCCGGAGCTCACAGCCTACAGTTCACTGCTTCTGGGGACACAGTGACTGTGCCTCACTGCACATGCTCTGAGGGTCCTGCCATCAGGGAGGGTGGGCGAAGCCCCTTCCATCTTGAATCCTCTTTGGAGTAATCAGGAGGAGATCAATAAACAAACAGAACCCAGGCTTGCTGTCTTTATTAACAACATCAGGGACGCCAAGACCCAGGGTCAGGCTTTGCACAGCTGTTTCACTTGTTCCACAAATAGTTATTGAGCTCAGTGTCAGGCTGTAGCTTCAGTGCTGGGGATGCAGCCATGAGAAAGGCAGATGGTGCCTGCCCTTAAGGTCTTTTTTTTTTTTTTTAATTTTAAAATTTAATTTTATTTATTTTTTTATACAGCAGGTTCTTATTAGTCATCAATTTTATACACATCAGTGTATACATGTCAATCCCAATCGCCCAATTCATCACGCCACCACCCCCACCTCCCCGCCGCTTTCCCTGCTTCGCGTCCATACGTTTGTTCTCTATATCTGTGTCTCTGTTTCTGCCCTGCAAACTGGTTCATCTGTACCATTTTTCTAGGTTCCACATATATGGGTTAATATACGATATTTGTTTTTCTTTTTCTGACTTACTTCACTCTGTATGACAGTCTCTAGATCCATCCACGTCTCAACAAATGACCCAATTTCGTTCCGTTTTATGGCTGAGTAATATTCCACTGTATATATGTACCACATCTTCTTTATCCATTTGTCTGTCAATGGGCATTTAGGTTGCTTCCATGACCTGGCTATTGTAAATAGTGCTGCGATGAACATTGGGGTGCATGTGTCTTTTTGAATTACGGTTTTCTCTGGGTATATGCCCAGTAGTGGGGTTGCTGGATCATATGGTAATTCTATTTTTAGTTTTTTAAGGAACCTCCATACTGTTCTCCATAGTGGCTGTATCAATTTACATGCCCACCAACAGTGCAAGAGGGTTCCCTTTTCTCCATACCCTCTCCAGCATTTGTTGTTTGTAGATTTTCTGATGATGCCCATTCTAACTGGTGTGAGGTGATACCTCATTGTAGTTTTGATTTGCATTTCTCTAATAATTAGTGATGTTGAGCAGCGTTTCATGTGCTTGGCCATCTGTATGTCTTCTTTGGAGAAATGTCTATTTAGGTCTTCCGCCCATTTTTGGATTGGGTTTGTTTTTTTTAATATTGAGCTTCATGAGCTGTTTATATATTTTGGAGATTAACCCTTTGTCTGTTGATTCGTTTGCAAATATTTTCTCCCATTCTGAGGGTTGTCTTTTCGTCTTGTTTATGGTTTCCTTTGCTGTGCAAAAGCTTTGAAGTTTCATTAGGTCCCATTTGTTTATTTTTGTTTTTATTTCCATTACTCTAGGAGGTGAATCAAAAAAGATCTTGCTGTGATTTATGTCAAAGAGTGTTCTTCCTATGTTTTCCTCTAAGAGTTTTATAGTGTCCGGTCTTACATTTAGGTCTCTAATCCATTTTGAGTTGATTTTTGTGTATGATGTTAGGGAGTGTTCTAATTTCATTCTTTTACATGTAGCTGTCCGGTTTTCCCAGCACCACTTATTGAAGAGACTGTCTTTTCTCCATTGTATATCCTTGCCTCCTTTGTCATAGATTAGTTGACCATAGGTACGTGGGTTTATCTCTGGGCTTTCTATCCTGTTCCATTGATCTATATTTCTGTTTTTGTGCCAGTACCATATTGTCTTGATTACTGTAGCCTTTGTAGTATAGTCTGAAGTCAGGGAGTCTGATTCCTCCAGCTCCCTTTTTTTCCCTCAAGACCGCTTTGGCTATTCGGGGTCTTTTGTGTCTCCATACAAATTTTAAGATTTTTTGTTCTAGTTCTGTAAAAAATGCCATTGGTAATTTGATAGGGATTGCATTGAATCTGTAGATTGCTTTGGGTAGTATAGTCATTTTCACAATATTGATTCTTCCAATCCAAGAACATGGTATATCTCTCCATCTGTTTGTATCATCTTTAATTTCTTTCATCAGTGTCTTATAGTTTTCTGCATACAGATCTTTTGTCTCCCTAGGTAGGTTTATTCCTAGGTATTTTATTCTTTTTGTTGCAATGGTAAATGAGAGTGTTTCCTTAATTTCTCTTTCAGATTTTTCATCATTAGTGTATAGGAATGCAAGAGATTTCTGTGCATTAATTTTGTATCCTGCAACTTTACCAAATTCATTGGTTAGCTCTAGTAGTTTTCTGGTGGCATCTTTAGGATTCTCTATGTATAGTATCATGTCATCTGCAAACAGTGACAGTTTTACTTTTTCTTTTCCAATTTGTATTCCTTTTATTTCTATTTCTTCTCTGATTGCCGTGGCTAGGACTTCCAAAGCTATGTTGAATAATAGTGGTGAGAGTGGACATCCTTGTCTAGTTCCTGATCTTAGAGGAAGTGCTTTCAGTTTTTCACCATTGAGAATGATGTTTGCTGTGGGTTTGTCGTATATGGCCTTTATTATGTTGAGGTAGGTTCCCTCTATGCCCACTTTCTGGAGAGTTTTTATCATAAATGGGTGTTGAATTTTGCCAAAAGCTTTTTCTGCATCTATTGAGATGATCATATGGTTTTTATTCTTCAATTTGTTAATATGGTGTATCACATTGACTGATTTGCGTATATTGAAGAATCCTTGCATCCCTGGGATAAATCCCACTTGATCATGGTGTATGATCCTTTTAATGTGTCGTTGGATTCTGTTTGCTAGTATTTTGTTGAGGATTTTTGCATCTATATTCATCAGTGATATTGGTCTGTAACTTTCTTTTTTTGTAGTATCTTTGTCTGGTTTTGGTATCAGGGTGATGGTGGCCTCATAGAATGAGTTTGGGAGTGTTCCTTCCTCTGCAATTTTTTGGAAGAGTTTGAGAAAGACGGGTGTTAGCTCTTCTCTAAATGTTAGATAGAATTCACCTGTGAAGCCATCTGGTCCTGGACTTCTGTTTGTTGGAAGATTTTTAATCACAGTTTCAATTTCATTACTTGTGATTGGTCTGTTCATATTTTCTATTTCTTCCTGGTTCAGTCTTGGAAGGTTATACTTTTCTAAAAATTTGTTCATTTCTTCCAGGTTGTCCATTTTATTGGCATAGAGCTGCTTGTAGTAGTCTCTTAGGATGCTTTGTATTTCTGCGGTGTCTGTTGTAACTTCTCCTTTTTCATTTCTAATTTTATTGATTTGAGTCCTCTCCCTCTTTTTCTTGATGAGGCTGGCTAATGGTTTATCAATTTTGTTTATCTTCTCAAAGAACCAGCTTTTAGTTTTATTGATCTTTGCTATTGTTTTCTTTGTTTCTATTTCATTTATTTCTGCTCTGATCTTTATGATTTCTTTCCTTCTGCTAACTTTGAGTTTTGTTTGTTCTTCTTTCTCTAGTTCCTTTAGGTGTAAGGTTAGATTGTTTATTTGAGATTTTTCTTGTTTCTTGAGGTAGGCTTGTATAGCTATAAACTTCCCTCTTAGAACTGCTTTTGCTGCATCCCATAGGTTTTGGGTCGTCGTGTTTTCATTGTCATTTGTCTCTAGGTATTTTCTGATTTCCTCTTTGATTTCTTCAGTGATCTGTTGGTAATTTAGTAATGTATTGTTTAGCCTCCATGTGTTTGTGTTTTTTACGTTTTTTTCCCCTGTAATTCATTTCTAATCTCATAGTGTTGTGGTCAGAAAAGATGCTTGATATGATTTCAGTTTTCTTAAATTTACTGAGGCTTGATTTGTGACCCAAGATGTGATCTATCCTGGAGAATGTTCCATGCGCACTTGAGAAGAAAGTGTAATCTGCTGTTTTTGGATGGAATGTCCTATAAATATCAATTAAATCTATCTGGTCAGGCTTCCCTCGTGGCGCAGTGGTTAAGAGTCTGCCTGCCAATGCAGGGGACATGGGTTCGAGCCCTGGTCTGGGAAGATCCCACATGCCGCGGAGCAACTAAGCCCGTGAGCCACAACTACTGAGCCTGTGCGTCTGGAGCCTGTGCTCCGCAATGGGAGAGGCCGCAACAGTGAGAGGCCCTCGCACCGCGATGAAGAGTGGACCCCACTCGCTGCAACTGGAGAAAGCCCTCGCACAGAAATGAAGACCCAACACAGCCAAAATAAATAAACAAATAAATAAATTTATTAAAAAAAAAATCTATCTGGTCTATTGTGCCATTTAAAGCTTCTGTTTCCTTATTTATTTTCATTTTGGATGATCTGTCCATTGGTGTAAGTGAGGTGTTAAAGTCCCCCACTATTATTGTTTTACTGTCGATTTCCTCTTTTATAGCTGTTAGCAGTTGCCTTATGTATTGAGGTGCTCCTGTGTTGGGTGCATATATATTTATAATTGTTATATCTTCTTATTGGATTGATCCCTTGATCATTATGTAGTGTCCTTCCTTGTCTCTTGTAACATTCTTTATTTTAAAGTCTATTTTATCTGATATGAGTATTGCTACTCCAGCTTTCTTTTGATTTCCATTTGCATGGAATATCTTTTTCCATCCCCTCACTTTCAGTCTGTATGTGTCCCTAGGTCTGAAGTGGGTCTCTTGTAGACAGCATATTAGATGGGTCTTGTTTTTGTGTCCATTCAGCAAGCCTGTGTCTTGTGGTTGGAGCATTTAATCCATTCATGTTTAAGGTAATTATCGATATGTATGTTCCTATGACCATTTTCTTAATTGTTTTGGGTTTGTTTTTGTAGGTCCTTTTCTTCTCTTGTGTTTCCCCTTAGAGAAGTTCCTTTAGCATTTGTTGTAGAGCTGGTTTGGTGGTGCTGAATTCTTTTAGCTTTTGCTTGTCTGTAAAGCTTTTGATTTCTCCATCGAATCTGAATGAGATCCTTGCCAGGTAGAGTAATCTTGGTTGTAGGTTCTTCCCTTTCATGACTTTAAGTATATCATGCCACTCCCTTCTGGCTTGTAGAGTTTCTGCTGAGAAATCAGCTGTTAACCTTATGGGAGTTCCCTTGTATGTTATTTGTCGTTTTTCCTTTGCTGCTTTCAATAGTTTTTCTTTGTCTTTAATTTTTGCCAATTTGATTACTATGCGTCTCGGCGTGTTTCTCCTTGGGTTTATGCTGTATGGGACTCTCTGCGCTTCCTGAACTTGGGTGGCTATTTCCTTTCCCATGTTAGGGAAGTTTTTGACTATAATCCCTTCAAATATTTTCTCTGGTCCTTTCTCTCTTTTCCTTCTGGGACCCCTATAATGCGAATGTTGTTGCATTTAATGTTATCCCAGAGGTCTCTTAGGCTGTCTTCATTTCTTTCCATCCTTTTTTCTTTATTCTGTTCTGCAGCAGTGAATTCCACCATTCTATCTTCCAGGTCACTTATCCGTTTTCTGCCTCAGTTCTTCTGCTATTGATTCCTTCTAGTGTAGTTTTCATTTCAGTTATTGTATTGTTCATCTCTGTTTGTTTGTTCTTTAATTCTTCTAGGTCTTTGTTAAACATCTCTTGCATCTTCTCGATCTTTGCCTCCATTCTTTTTCCGAGGTCCTGGATCATCTTCACTATCATTATTCTGAATTCTTTTTCTGGAAGGTTGCCTATCTCCACTTCATTTAGTTGTTGTTCTGGGGTTTTATCTTGTTCCTTCATCTGGTACATAGCCCTCTGCCTTTTCATCTTGTCTATCTTTCTGTGGATGTGGTTTTTGTTCCATAGGCTGCAGGGTTGTAGTTCTTGCTTCTGCTGTCTGCCCTCTGGTGGATGAGGCTATCTAAGAGGCTTGTGCAAGTTTCCTGATGGGAGGGACTGGTAGCGGGGAGACCTGACTGTTGCTCTGGTGGGCAGAGTTTAGTAAAACTTTAATCCGCTTGACTGTTGATGGGTGGGGCTAGGTTCCCTCCCTGTTGGTTGTTTGGCCTGAGGCAACCCAACACTGGAGACTACCTGGGCTCTTTGGTGGGGCTAATGACGGACTCTGGGAGGGCTCACGCCAAGGAGGACTTCCCAGAACTTCTGCTCCCAGTGTCCTTGTCCTCACGGAGAGACACAGCCACCCCCCACCTCTGCAGGAGACCCTCCAACACTAGCAGGTAGGTCTGGTTCAGTCTCCCCTGGGGTCACTGCTCCTTCCTGGGTCCTGATGTGCACACTACTTTGTGTGTGCCCTCCAAGAGTGGAGTCTCTGTTTCCCCCAGTCCTGTCAAAGTCCTGCAATCAAATCCCACTATCCTTCAAATTCTGATTCTCTAGGAATTCCTCCTCCCGTTGCTGGACCCCCAGGTTGGGAAGCCTGACGTGGGGCTCAGAACCTTCACTCCAGTGGGTGGACTTCTGTGGTATAAGTGTTCTCCAGTCTGTGAGTCACCCAGCCAGCAGTTATGGGATTTGATTTTACTGTGATTGCGCACCTCCTACCGTCTCATTGTGGCTTCTCCTTTGTCTTTGGATGTGGGGTATCTTTTTTGGTGAGTTCCAGTGTCTTCCTGTTGATGATTGTCCAGCAGCTAGTTGTGATTCTGGTGTTCTCACAAGAGGGAGTGAGAGCACGTCCTTCTACTCCGCCATCTTGGTTCAGGGCCTGCCCTCAAGGTCTTAAGGCATAGTTGAGACAGTAAGTTCATGCCAGATGAAGAGAAGGGCTATGTATAACTACAGCAGAGAGAGACGCTAGAATATGGGGGCGGGGGAGCAATTAGGGGGCTGGTGCTTGGGGCCCAGTGGTCAGGGAGGGGGACGCCAAGGAGGGGTCATGCCAGCTCAGCAGCGAAGGTGACAGAAGCAAGGAGAAGAGCTTCCCACAGTATATGCAAAGGCCCTGAGAAGGCCGCGGGCTTGGCCTGCCCCAGGCCCTGAAGGAGGATGTGCACAATGGGCCCTGTGAGGAGGTGTGGTGTACTCCAAGAGAACTACACGACTTTCCCAATTTACCTTTTTTTTAAAAATTAATTAATTAATTTATTTTTGGCTGCATTGAGTCTTCATTGCTGCGCGTGGGCTTTCTCTAGTTGTGGCGAGCGGGGGCTACTCTTCGTTGCGGTGTGCAGGCTTCTCATTGTGGTGGCTTCCCCCCAATTTATCTTGACAGAAATCCAGGGAACGTGTTGGAATGGATACTAAGGGTGGGATAAGGTTGGAAGGAACATAATGTTGGGTCAGGGCAAATTTATTGATAGGGGCTCACTAAGCAGAGATTCTGGGTTTAATGATATAGCTTGGGGGATCAGAAAGGGCTCGAATGGTTTGGTTGGTTGGTTGGCTGAAACATGGACCAAAAAGTGGCCAACACTGAATGAGCTGTAATGCCAGACTTGCCTTGGTTCAATGGAAGGAGGGATCCAAAGCCTTAGGGAGACTGGAAAGTTAGAGTGGGTCTGTCATTTAGGACCTGCTCTCCCACCTTGGAGGATCCAGACAGCACACCTCTCACCACGATTGTGAGGAAAATTTGTGCGCGGAGCCCCAGCATCGTAGAAGCGCTCTGTGATCACTCTTCTCTGTAGGCCAGGAATTACAGGAGACCTGCTGCCACTGAACCAAAAGACTGAAATTCACGGGGGTCACTGGATCCCGGGGTGACAGGACCACGTGGCGGCTCTCAGTGACCAAAGGCAAGGGAGCGGTGCTCACTGTGATGGCCAGCAGAGGCAAAGCGGCCGTCAGAATAGTCTGATTCCCACAGAATTACAGCGTCGGCCAGTGGGGCAGGGTGCTCCTGGAAGTGAAATAGATCGGAAGCCTGCTGAATTCTCACTTGATCTTAATGAGCAGAAGAGTTCTAGGTCAAGTGAGCAAGAGTATAACTTGAGTCATAAAGACAGTCATGACCCCTCATTCAATTCCCAGGCTTGAGCCAGTTTACATGCCCAGAACACCTTGAATGAACCAGAGGCGGGACCCCTCGAGGAAGGACCCTGCTATATCACCAAAAATTTAGATTGTTAATCTTTCTCCCAGCCTTCTCCAAAGTGACCTATACCAGGGCCACTGTGCATTAGGGAAAGGGAAGTAATCAGACATTTTGGGGACTACTGGACACTGGCTCTGGACTGATACCAATTCCAGGACACACAAACTGTGTCAAGTAGGGGCTTATGGAGACCCGGTGGTCAATGGAGTTTTAGCTCAGGTCCATTTCACAGTGGGTCTAGTGGGTCCCCAAACCCATCTTGCGGTTATTCCTCCAGTTCTGAGTGCATGATTGGAACAGACCTACTCAGCAGCTGGGAGCACCCCACATGGGGCAGAGTGGAGCCTGCAGGTGTGAAGGCAGAGGTGGTCAGATGAGGTTGGTGTGGCTGGGGAGGGAGGAGGGAGAGGCCAGTGCTGCCCCTTCCCTGACCCCCAGCCACAGGTCAGGAGTCTCTGCTGTGGCACAGGGTCACTGTGCAGGGGCTGCTGGCTCACCTGCTGGGCCTTGGTGGGCCTCCGGCTTACTTCTCAACCTTGGGCGGTGCACATAACCTTCCCCTGTCTGGGGAACCCAGCCTGTCTCCCTGTTGGGTGAGGGCACGGGAAAGCCATGGGGGGTGGGGCAGGAAGGTGGCGTAGATGCATGGATTCTGAGTGCATGTTGCTCTATGAGTTAGACCTGAGCCGCTGATCAGGGCAAGGTATGTGGCGGGTGGGAGGGGTCAGCACTGACAAAGTACCAAGGAGGCCAATGCGGAGGAGCCCCATTCAGGAGGGGCTTCCTGCAGCTCATCCCCTCCCCACAGTGCGGCAGCCTCCTTGTCTAGAAAACCTCTCCATCTCTGCCCTGCTGGGGGCCAGCACTGATTGCAGCTGCTAGAAAATCCCCCTGGGGTTGCAGAGAACCCTGTGTTTCCAGCTCGTATCTCTGACCAACCTCCCCTCTGTGTCCCAAGCTGGTCACCGGCTGAAGTGGAGCCTTGTCACTTGGGGTCATTACTGGCCCTGGGGCACTGTCCCAGCCCAGCCTGTGGCCTGCCCACGCCAAGTCTAGCAGCCAGCTTTGGCCCAGGGCAAGCCCACTGTAAGTGAGCAGTTATTGAGTGCTTAGTGTGTCTTCATGGGCATCACTGTGCTGAAGCTCTACCCTAACCCTGGTGGGGCAGGCACTCATTCTCCAGGAGAGGAACAGGAGGCTCAGAGAGGGGGCGGGACTTGCCTGAGACTACTCAGCCTCAGGTCCTCTCTGTCCACACCTGTCCCTTTCCTCTCTTCTTCACCCCCAATGACAAACGGTGGCTCTGGGAAGGTCATGACCACTTGTTGAGTGTAGTCTGATGTCAGCAGGCATGTTGAAGGTGGCTAGGGGTGGGGAGGGAGCCAGCTGAATGGTCAGCAGGAATCTCTGGGCCCCAGGGCCAGGATGGACCTTGGACTTTGCTCACCTCTCCCAGCACTCCTGGCTCTGCATACTGGCCCAGAGGGCTCCCAGAGCGTGAACTTGGCCCAAGAGCAGGCTGGCCTCCTCCTGCAAACTGGGCCAATGTGTCCAGGCCATGCCCCTGGGGCTGCGTCTCTGGGCTCAGACCTGTAGCAGGGTTGGCTGGAAGATCTGCTGGTGCCCAGGTGGGCTGGGGCTGGGGCCGGTGAGACTGGTAAGGGAGCTGTGAGTAGCAGTGCCTGGCTGCCTGCACCCCAGGGGCCCCACGCTCATTTGTACATGGTGGTTAACTGGGGGGGGGGTGGGAGCTGGCAAGCAGTGTCCTTGGAGAAGGGGAGTGAGGAGGGTGAGCCCCAGGACCCCGAGGTCCCATCACATCGCGAGCCTGGAAATGGATGGCCCCCGGGCAGTGTCTCTGCCAAGGGCTGGATGGAATCATGTCACCCACCCCTCCCCCCGCTGCTGGGTTACATCATAACCTCTGGCCTGCAGCCCCAGTTGCCTCTTGAGAAACAAAAGGCTCTTTGAGAGCCCATCCCCCTCTGCTCCCCACCCGTGCCCCCTTCCTTGCCAGGTGGAGCCCCTAGGACACAGCCTTTGGAGCCAAGTGTTGCATTTGGGAGCAGAGAGCTCCTGGTGCTCTGCCGACACCAGCCAACAGCAGCCAGCAGGCCCAGGCACAGCACGGCAGGGCAGGGCACCTTGGGCAGGGGACCAGTGGGAGAAAGAAGAAATCTGTCTGGGACTCTGCTGATCCCCAGCCTGGAGGCAGGGACCGGCTCAGAAGGGAGCTCAATAAACGCGGAACAGACAAGTGAATTGACAATGACTGGGACTTTCGCTCATCCAAGGCCTTCCTTTCTTCTGAGTGACAATTGCCAGGGAAAGCCGTGACCCTGGGGGGAGTGCTGCTCGGGGCAGGTCCTGTGGGTAGGTCCCAGGACCCCCTGACCTCATGCGGGCACGTGGGCCGGGCCGGCAAGTGGAAGTGGCAGCCCGGAGAAGTCAGCGGTCACCGCCAAGTCATCCACCGTGCCCCCACCCCCATACAAGGCCCTGGTAGGGGGCCTAGCGCTATGACCCCCTTCTGAGTCAACCGGTCCTCAAGGCCCCCTCGTCTGCAAGTGGGCCTAGGGACCGTGTGCAGGACGGACCAGCAGGGGCCGCTCAGGCCCCAGGAGCGCTGGGGCCTGAGCGGGTGCTGCAGTTCCCCGTGGCGCCGCCGGGGGCGCTGCGGCGACAGCTCTGACGGTCTGGGCGGGTCCCTGCGCCCAGCTCCCCCCACGCCGCGCCCCTTCCCGTGACCCCCACTCGGGCCGGGTCCTCGCGCCCTAACCACATCTCGCGCCCCAGTGGCCTCGCACCCCAGGCCGGCTCCGCGTCCCCTAATCCTCGCCGTCCCGCGCCCCGGCCCCAGCCCGACCCGGTGCCCCTCGCGACGCCCGCGGCCCACCCTGTCCCAGCCCAGCCCCGCGCCCCGGCAGCGCTTCCCCGCGGCACCCAGTGGTCGGCGCCGGCATCACCTGGCCCCCAGGTCGCGCCCACCCAACATGCCAGTGCCCGGCACACAGGCCGAGGCCTCTTGGCGTCCGAGGGTGCGGCGGCCGGTGATGGTGGGGCCGCATCTGGTGGGCTTCAAGACGGTGACTAGTGCGGGGCGAGCAGTCCGAGGCCGGAGTCAGCAGGAGCGGGACAGAGCTGGGGGCTGGGGGAAGGTGGAGACAGGACGCTCCCAGCCCCAGCCAAGGCTCAGCCCCTTCTCCAGGGCAGCTGGGTGGGACCCGCCTGCTCTGATGCCCCCAACCTCCTCTGGCTGTGGCCCTTCCACGCCTTCACTGTACCTGCTGCCACCCTGGCCCACCCCGGGGGCACCAAGTCCTGGAGTTCCACTTCCCATGCATCTTTGCCCACTTCTCTCCCCCACAATAGTGACAGCTCTCAGCTGTCCCAACCGGTGTGGTCTTTGCAAAATAATCATCAGACCAGGTAACTTCCCTCAGGGGTTCCCACTGGCTCTGCTTGCTGAGGCTCCACAGAACCATCCCCCCCACTGTCTTGATTTCCCACTCCACAAATGACAGCAGTGTTTTTTTTTAAAAAATCATAACTGTGTTGTTTTTATTACCCACAGTCCCTGCACCCAAACCCCTGCACCTGGGCCTCTAGGCCAGCCAGAGTCCATTCTAGAATGGGGTAATCTCGTTCCCTACCCCAAACACGGAGCCCTGAAGGGGTGCTGCCCAAGGTAGCATCAGGTGAATGTGCATCAAACTTCTGCTCGCTCCCTCTGCAGGGGCTGCACAGTCTCAGGATGAGTGAACCACACATCTGCATGAGTGAATCTGTGCCCTGGTGGATGCAGGAACCCCAGGACCACCTGTCACTCTACCCTGGCCCTGGGCACTAGGGCTCTGCTTAAGGAGCTTAGGGGCAAGAAGCCCAGGGAAGACAGTTGGTGGGCCTCCCAAGCAGACAGGAGGGGAGGCTGCTGGGGAGGGGACTGAGGGTTACCTGTCTATAAGCTCCTTCCACCCCAGCCCCTCAGCACCCCCAGCACCTGTCTCTAGGCGTGATTTGTTCCTTGTAAAACCGTGGAGAGTATCCATGGTTCAGCCCCTGGTTTCATGTCTTATCATGTTTCATCTCCAACTAGGACGTTTACAAGCTCCTCTTGGCTGCAAAGGGCTTGGCGGCTGCACTGCTGGAGGCTGGAGCAGAGACGAGGCGGGCACTGTGGGCTCTGCCCTGCCTCACCCCGAGATGCAGTCTGCCTGTGGCCCTGGGCTCCCCATCCCATCTCCGACTGCAGTGGCTTTTTGGTCCCTTAGTCTCAAGAGTGTGAGGGTTTTTGTACCTCATCTCTGAGACTGGAGCCCCTGGGGTGTGTCTGGAAGTTGGGGGAGGACAGGGAAGCTAGAGTCAGAGGAAGGACAGTGCTGACCGGTATAGGGGACAAGGATGGAGTCATTGTTCTCTGAGGAGGGGGTGGGAGTCAATTTTGAAGGTCCTGTTGTCAGAGCAGGAAGCCTGCCGCTTAGGGAGGGGTCTGGTGGGGAGCAGGGCAGAGTGCCAGGCACCTGCCCCAAGATGCTCGGCCCTGGGCTCTGGGTTCTGGGTCTTCCTGAGCCCCAGCTGAACAAGACTGGCTGCATACCTGTCTGTATGTCTGTCTGGCCAACTGTGGGCATGGGGTGTTTCTCCTGGAATTGCGGTGGGATGGAGTGTGGCCCTCCGTGGGGATACTGTTCACTGGCTGTGCTGGCCGTGCACCTGTGAGTAGGTCACTCGTGTGCAGGGAGGTTCAAACTTGGGGCTCTCCACACTGGGTGAGGGACAGTGGCTGGGGCCGGGCAGCAGATCTCTGAACCCCACTCCTGCCTCTGTGTGTGTGTGTGTGTGTGTGTGTGTGTGTGTGTGTATACGCCCGTGGTCGTGTGCCCTCTGCAGAGCATGGGGTTCCTGAGCCTGCGCCGGGTCCCTTGCTCCTGACAGAATGTGCTCACAGTCAGCTTGCAGTCCATGGGGACCCTCACCAGGGCACAGGCGGACAGACCTGGCCACAGAGCCCCAGTGGCTTAATGTGGAGCCTCTTAGATGATTCCCAGCCTTCCTCATGATGCCAAGAGGCTCCCACGCCCAGAGGCCTGGCGTGGGGCTGTGAAGCTAGAGGAGGTGGGGATGGGGTGGGGACAGAGGGAGTCCTGTTTCTGTCTGACCCTCCTTTCTTCCCCCTTTAGACTCACCTTGGGTATAAAGGCTGTTACCAGCCCTCCTCTTTGCAGGGCTGGGACTGCCAGCCTAGAAGGATTGTTGTAAATTGAGCTGGGCCAGGCTGGTGGGTGGGAAGCAATTTGCAGGCCCAGTTATGCATCCTGGGAACCCGGAGCCCTGCCCTCTCCTGGAGAAGCAGGGACCTGTGGCAAACGGCCCTCTGTCTGTGCTGAGCCCTCCAGGAAGACCCAAGGGAAAGGAGTGAGGGCGGCTGGAAGGAAGCTGGGGGCCATCCCTGTGCAGGAGAGGGGTCCGGCTCCTTCTGGCAAACCCTGGAGCCCTAGGCAGGCTCCGTGCATGTGTGTGACCGCTCAGGGTGGCTGGGGAAGCCCTCACTCCTCTCCACTCCTTGCCAAGGGGCCATTCATATGTCCTTCCTGATGCTGGAAATATTGTCTGCCCTGGCAAACCCTTGTGTCCCACGGTGTCCCCACGTCTAGCTGGTCACCAGGAATAAGACCCTGGATTCCAGCAAGCCAGGCTGGCTGGACACCTTGAGACTAGGGAGGCCTTTCCTCTGCAGCCTGGACCCCCAGGAGGATGAATTATGAAGTACTTAGGTCTTTCAGGGTGGGAGCAGCTTCAGGGCACCCCTTCTTGTGCCAGGGTCACTGTCACATGTCCACTACCTCCTTATCATAAAGAGCTTAGAAGCCAGGCACCCAAAGAGGTGGGGGCTGGTGTCATCTTTGTTTTATAAAGTAGGAAAATGAAGCTCAGAGAGGCTGGATACCTGCCGAGGTCACCTGCTAGGAGGGGTAGAGCTGGGATTGAATCAGCCTTCATCGCCTAAAAAGTTCTTGCTGTCAGCTTTGTACTGTGCTGCACGACCCCCCCGCTCCCCATGGCCTCCTGGCCCCCTTGTTCCCTACCAGGCTGAACTGGGCTCTGGGGGTAGGTGGGTAGACGTCTCTTAGGGGTCCCTCCCCAGGAGGAAATTGCATCCTCTATGTGCTCCGGCGAATCCGGCATCTCAAGTGGAAAAATCCCACACCAATCAAGGACAGCTGGGCCCGCCCTCGGCCACAGCCCCCTCCCCTCGGCTCCCCTTGCAGGCTGAGGAATCCCAGCAGGCTGTGGGAGTGGGTCTGGGGGGTAAGGGTGTGGTTCTAAGGGAGGAAGTTTCTGGAAGGCCCGAATGTGTGAAATCTCCCCCAGCTGTCCCCCACAGAGGGAGGGACTGCACGGTGTTATTAATCATTTTCCAGAGTGGGGCAGCTGCTTGCACACCCTGCGATGCTGTGGGGGCCTAGGCTGGGGGTGCCCACCCTGCGGAGGGGACAGGCTGGGAAGGAGGTGGAGAGGGGCGTGGGAGAGGGGTCCACACCTAGACTCTCTCAGACATACACACAGAGTCAGTTACTCAGTCACTCAACAAACATTCATAAGCACTCAACATGCTTAGGCATGGAGCCACAGCAGGGCTCAAGACTGACCCCATCCCTGCCCTTGCAGAGCTCATGGGTAGGTGGAGGAGATAGATGGGGATCAAAATCACCCACAGGGAAATAATTAGAGTATGCGAAGGAGACACAGACATAGCTGGGTAGCTGGGTCATGGATCTGTGAGGCCAGGCTGGGCCTTCCTCCCACCATGACCTTGCTCCTCAGGACTCCTTTCCTAGACCTGCCCTCTCTGATCCCCTCTGCTCTGGCCCCCCTTGTCATCTCCCCCAGGGATGGTGCGTATGTGACCCAGCAGCCTGCGCGGCTCAGTCCACCTCCTCTCCCACATTCTCCCTGTTCCTTCCTGGATGCCACATCAGACCCGACTTATTTGCACATCTGATGGCTGGCCTAAGGAGGGACCTCTGCCTGGCCATCCTGCATGGGGGTCCAGACAAGGTAAAAGGGGAATTGAAATTGGGCCATGTGGAGCCCTCGAAGCTGAGGGGCCCCAGGGGAGATCAGGCTGGGCAGAAGGGCCTGGCTGACACCTGTTTTCTCTTGACAGGAGGCGCGACCAGACAGGGCAGGAGTTGAGCCACCCTCTCAGGGCACAGGGACAGCCACCCACCCTGTGCCCCCATGGCCTGGTCTCTTTTGGGGCCCCAAAGTGACTTTTCACCTTGTGGCTCAGAGAGGGGGATTCACTGCCTCTAGGTCACACAGCGGGGAGCTGGGGCTGGACTCTGATGGCAAAGCAGGGCAGAGGCAGAGTGGAGGAGCCACTCAGACATCCTGGGGAGGAGGGAAGGCAGCAGCTCTGGGGGTGAGGAGCATGGAGATGTAGATTCTGAAATTCCCAGATTTAACCTTCAAAAGGACTCATCATAAAAGGCTAAATGTAGTTACCGTCTACCCAGCAATTCCACTCCTAGGTATATACCCAAGAGAAATGAAACGTATGTCCACAAAAGAACTTGTAAATCAACATTCACAGCAGCATGATCCTCAATAACCAAAAGGTGGATAAAACCGAAGTGTCCATTGACTGATGAATAGATAAACAGAATGTGATCCATCCATACAGTGGAATATTTTTCAGCCCTAAAAAGGAATGAAGCATTGACACACACACTACAACATAAATGATCCTTGAACACACTATGCTGAGTGAAAGAAGCCAGTTGCTAAAGGCCACATAATGTATGATTCCACTTATATGAAATGTGGAGAAGAGACAAATTCACAGAGACAGAAAGTGGATTAGTGGTTGCCAGGGGCTGGGGGAGGGGAGAACAGGGAGTGACTGCTAACGGGTATGGGATTTCTTTTTGGGGTGATGAATATGTTCTGAAATTTATTGTGGTGATGGTTGTACAACACTGTGGATATACTGAAAGCCATTGAATTTGAGAAACTAAATGGCTGAATTGCATGTTATGGGAATTGCATTTCAATGAAGCTCTTCCTTCAGAGTCAAGTTTCTATTTTAGGGACCAGAGGTTTGGGCTGGTAGGAGCCTGAGGCCATGTGCTAGAGAAAGATGAGGCTGGGACCCACTCCCCAGGGATGAGCCCCGGCTCTACCCCGTTCCTCCTCCTCGCTACCCCCATCCCATCACTATGCTCTCTGCTACTGGGCCTTTCCCCAGCCGACTGGGATGCTGTCCTGCTCCTTGCCTGACAATCACCTACTCTAGAAAGCCTTCTTCAGCCTCTCTCTCTCCACTCCCATCCTTCCACTGGCTTGTCTCTATTGAGTGCCTATCAGGTACCAGGCTCTGTGAGGTACACTGGTGAACAAACTTCCCAAGGCTGCCATCGTGGATGTCCTCAGATTTGCACCCACCCCTCACCTGAGAACCAGATGGTGGGTGGAGAGAGGGGATCAGATGCCAAACACCAAGCTGACTCTTGTCCTGGACCTCACTCCCCCACCCCCAGCATGTTTGGTGTCCTGCTGTTCTTGGTAAGTTCTTCCTGGAAAGTCCTCAAGGTGTATCTGTGTGTGTGAGTGTGTGTGTGTGAGTGTGTGTGTGTGTGTGTGTGTGTGTGTGTGTGTGGTGGGGGGCGGGATTAAGGAAAAGGCATTCCCAGAAGGGAGAACAGCATGAGCAAAGGCTAGGGGGTGCCTAACCAGTGCCTGTGCTGGGCAGGGAGATGGAGGGGCCATCAGGTTTTAAAGCTGGAATTTGGAGCCCTGAGTGGTGGCTGCTGAGGCTGTGGGTGGGTGCTGCAGGTGGAGTGGGTGGCTCTAAGGAGAACCAGACTGTCTGGAACAAATCCTGTTTTAAGCTAGACCAGAAGAAGAACATCCTGTGACCCTGCATGTGCCGGCATGCACCCCAGACAGCACTGTGCCAACACCCCACAGACGGGGCTCCTGGCTGAGTCATGCCCTAACAAGCAGATGCAGGCATGGCATCTGGGAACTGGGCTGAGGCCCTGGTCAGTGGTCTTCACCCATTGGCTCTGCAGAGCCCTCTTCCGGCCAAGGCTACCTCTGGGTGGGTCATGGAGGCCCCTGCCCCGGGGAAGTGCTCCAGGTTGCCCTTATATCCAGATACCATTAGGCTCAGGAACAGCCCATTAACCAGCAGAAGCCAGGGCAGTAGTCTCTGGGCATTGGCTGGAGGAAGGCTGGCCTCTTCGGGGAGCCCATGCCCACCTGCACCAACCCTGAGGCCAGGAAGCCTGGGGTAGAGGCAAAGGCAGGACATGGGTTCCATTCTGTCTCTACCTGGGACTGTGCTCACCTTCTCCCAGCCAGCTCTCCTCTGACTTCTTTGTGCTGGGCTGGGGTTCAGTGAGCCTGGGGGTGCATAAAACTCCCGCAGAGTGTCCAGCGCCCAGGAGGTCTCATTACTGGGAGTGGCCCCTGAGTCTCCCTGCCCCTCAGAGGAAGCTCCTAGGACAGGACCCAGGCTCCTCCTTCTAGTTTCCCCAGCACAGGTCTCCCGAATCCTTCACATCTCCAATAGGAGCCGCTTTGCCAGCGCCAGAGATGGGTCACTGACATCCCAGGGCAACACCAGGTGGACGAGGCTGCACAAACAGACCGTGTGACATGGTAAAAAGGGTCAGAAGACTGAGGTCTGAATTTCACTGGGCCCTTGGAAAAGACGCCTGTCCTCCCTGAGCCTGTCTCCCAGACTTTAAAATGGTAATCAACTTGGCTAGTCCTCTCCAACCGCCCTGCTAGTGACCCTGATGCATGGCAATGGCAAGCCAACTATCAGCAAGATGCGCCCCATTCCCGCCGCAGACTTCCCTCCACCTTCCCTGAACCCCTCTGCGCACTAGGGCCAGGTGCACGCGACTTCTTGGCCCACTTGGTCCTCCCGCGCACCTGCCGCGTTGCCCTCGTCCGGGAGGGGCAGCGATCGGCCCTCTGAGAGCGGGTCCTTTGGCCAGCAGCTCAGTCCTGTCACCGTCCTGCGTCCCAATCTGCCGCCGCCGCATCCCGAGCGGGCTGGGGCCTGGGGTCTCCGAGCGGGCGCGTCCGGCTAGTCACTGAGGCTCGGAGTCGTGCCGCGGCGCCCGTAGGTGCCGGCGAGTCCCGGGTGGAGCAGTGGTTCAAGCGGGGCGGGGCCTCTGGGCTGGGCGGGGCATCCCGCCCTAGCACTGGTCCCTCCCGGCTCCCAGAAGACTGGGCAGTGGGGCGCAGAGCAGAAGCCGGGCGCAAGCGGACTGAGCGCGGCGCGGGCGGGGATGTGCGCCCTCCTGCAGCCCCCGCTCCCAGGCCTGGGAGCGGTGTGGCCCCATGGCAGGTAGCGGCGGTCTGGGCGGCGGGGCAGGAGGCAGCCAGGGCGCCGGGGGCGGGCCCGGGGCCGCGCTTCGGGCGCCCCGTGCGCCTCTGCTGTTCGCTGCTCTGGTGCTCGGAGCCTACTGCCTTTGCGCCCTCCCCGGCCGCTGCCCGCCGGCCGGCCGCATCCCCGCGCCGGCCCCCCCGCCCGCCGAGCCGCCCCTCGCAGCCCGCAGCCCCGGGAAGTCCGGCCTGCCGGTGGCCAGTGGCTCGGGCCGCCGGCGCTTCCCGCAGGCGCTTATCGTGGGCGTGAAGAAGGGCGGCACGCGCGCCCTGCTGGAGTTTCTGCGGCTGCACCCCGACGTCCGCGCGCTCGGCTCGGAGCCCCACTTCTTCGACAGGTGCTACGAGCGCGGCCTCGCCTGGTACCGGTGAGCGCTCGTCCCGTCCGCCCCATCGGCTTCCTGGCGGGTGCCTTCTGGGAAACCGCGTGGTGTGCCCCAGGGGTCTCACTGGGGACCCCGCGGGGCGAGGACTCCAGGCATCTTCTGGGGCTGAGACCAGCCTGCGTGGGGGCTGAGGCTTGACCGGGAGGACGCGGCCCTCCTGCAGCAGGTTTTATGGAAAAGAGGGTCGGTCACTGGCCATGGACTCCCAGAAACTTTGAAAACTCCAGGGAAAGCCCTGGTTCGGAGCTAGAGTGCGATTCCAGCTGAGAAGTAGTTTGGAGCCTGTGGGGTCTGAGGTGCTTTAGAAATGCTTCATGCTCAGTTGACCCTCTCCCCTGCATCACTGAGGGGAGCATGTCTGAACTCTGGTCAGTTACCTTAAGAAAGGGTCTCCGGGTTCCCTGCAGCCTCCTAGAAAGTATCTGTCAACCCATTCCCCACCCCTAAGACCCCTGATCCTGGAGAGAGGAATCCTTCTCCATAGTCCTGGGCGTCTGGAGAAAGTCTGGTCTTTAGAAAGGAGGAGGGTGCCTTTGAGTCAATGCCCAGGGATGGGAGTTGGGACCCCAGCCTCATGTCATGGGGCTCTGTAGCTGCCCTGACTCCCACCCAGTATGGCCTTGGGGAGTGTGGTGGAATGTGGGGGAGCACCCAGCCACAGCTGAAGTAACCTGTCCTGGTGGCTGGTCAAACACCAGCCCCTCCCTGCCGAGGTTAGCACCGAAGGATGAGTGTGAGGCCCTGCCCTCTGCCTCTGTCAGTCGGGCACAAGCCTGCCTCAGCGCCCTATCCCTTCCTTCGGGGAAATGAGGGCTTACAGATGGAGGGTGAGTCACCCCACTCCCCACAGCACCAGCCTCATCCCCAAGCTTGGGCCAAGCCCCTAAGGGCCAGAGAGGACCCTGCCCAAGGTCACCTGGTGAATTAGTGGTGAGTGGGGGGTGGCAGGACTGAGACTTTTACCTCCAGGTTTACCAGTTTTTCTGTACCCAGATTCCACCCTGCCCCCCTCCCCACCTTGTTATCTTTGCTTTTTTGCATCAAAATTACTTATGGGTTTGGAGGGTTCCCACTGAGAACAGGGGGTTCTGGCTCATGAACTCTGAAGGGTTGCTGCTGTCAGAGGTCTAGGGAAGTTGTGTGGTGATGGGGGAGGTGAGTCCATCCCTGGACCCGACTGTCTGAATCCCTGCATTCTCAGCACTCAGGGAGAGACCACTACCCCACTCTGACAGTGCTTCAGCATCTGAAAGCATCCCTAATTCCTCACTTCTGTGCAGAGGAAGAAGAGGAGGAGGGGAGAAGGAGGGGGGAAGGGGGAGGATGGGGAAGGGGAAGGACACACTGTTAACCATAGTGCAAATTTCAGAGCTCACTACTGACCCCATAAGCTGGGCTAATGAGGGGCTGCAGGAGAGTCTAGAATTGGGTTTAGACCTAAAAAGGCTCCCAAAGAGCCAGGGATCCTGAGAGCCCATCCAGGCCCTCCCTGGGCACATGCTCCAGCTCTGGGGGACTGGTCTGGGGAGCCTAAGGGGCCTGAGAGGAAGCCAGCTGGACCCAGATTCGGGGTCAGATCCTCAGCACAGGGGAGGGGCTCTTGGGACATTGGTGTCCCTGAGGCCGGAGATGGGAGTGGGATGATTCAGCAGCCTGTTTAAGTCTGGTAGAGCAGACTTTCTCCTTCCTCAGCCCAGCCACCGCACTGGGGGGAGGGGTGGTGCAGAGGAGGCAGAGGGTCAGGTCCATGGCTTCCGCCCCTTTAATCCGGAGCTGTCCCTCGGGGCTGGCTAGTGCTGACCCTTCACTGGCTGGTGCAGGGCTGAGCTTCTGGAGTGCGTGTGTCCACATGCCTTACAAGGGACGAGGCCGTGCGCTGATGTGTGTGCACATGGGCATGGTGTTGCTCACAGGCACCTGTGCCTCTGAACCTGACTGTCCTTCCAACCAGCCGTGAGTGTGCAGTGAACCTCTGAAAATGCCCACTGCTGCCTGTTTCCCCAGCTGCAAAGAGGACGCCCAGCCCCCGGGCAGGGAGGGTCTGGTGGCCTTGTCTGCTCTCAGGACCCTGGGCCCAGCCTCCAGAGCCTGTTCTTGGTGGAGGTGTGGGGCGGTGAGTAGAGGAGCAGTGACCAGTGCCCCCAGTTGACTTTCTGAGACACCTGTTCCCACTGGGCTGTGACCAGGCAGTGACTCTGGCCCTTCCCTTGGCCTTGGCAGGGGTGCTGGGCTGCTCAAAGTTGACCTTGGCCAAACCGGTCCCCCTCTCTGGGCCTCAACTCATCCCTCAGTCTCTTGAGGATCCTCCTTCTTGGGGACCGTGACCCCCAAGTGTCCCCAAGCTCACACAGCATTTGTTCATCTAGTCACTGACTCATTGAGCACCTTCTGTTTGACAGGTGCTGGGGTCACACAGACAAACACCCCCAAGTCTCAGTTCAGAAGGGGGTACCCTGTCTGGGGGCAGGTGGGGGCTGTACTTTGACCTTAGTATTTTGGAAAAGCACAGAGACCAGGAGGGATGCAGGTAGGGCAACCCCCTTGGCTCCTGACACTGTGTTGTTCCAGACAGGAACCATAGCTGGTTTCTGCTGAGTCCCAGGCCCCGCTGGATGAGGCCCAGGCGAGGTGCAGGATAGGGGGGTGGGGGTGGGGCTGAGACAGAGGAGGGAGAGTCGCCTGGGGCTGGATGGAAGCCGCAGGGAAATGCAGACCAGATGAGCAGGGAGGGAGTGTCCGCAGAGCAACTTGTCAGATGTTTGCCGTGTGGGGGTCAGAGTCCTGTTCCTCTCATCCTCTCCCCAGTCTCTCCCACCCCCAAGAAGCCCCCATCCCCACCCTCCTCTGTGCCTGGCTGGCTGGGGACAGGCTTCTGAGGCCCGGGCAGGGTGAGTAATTGATCCCAAAGATCTCAGATCTCAAAGCTGGTTTGTGGCAAGAGTGGGCCTGGAAAGTCAGCCTCCCCCATCCCCGTTCCCATCCCCCTTCCACGGTGGGGCTGGGGGCACCTCCCTGACTTCCTCTCCTCTGACTTCCTTGGAGAGAAAACAGCAGTGGGTGCTAAAGTCCCTCTAATTTTTGTCAGCTTCCTTGCAGCCCCTCCCCCCAGGCAGGCATGAAGGGGTGGGGCTACTCAGAACCATGTGAGCCCAGTCTGGAGAAGGAAAGAGGGTGCTCCTGGGGTCACTGGGCACCTGGGGGAGGAAAGGGATGGGAAGGGGGTGTCAGAGGTCGGTGAGGAGGGTCCCAGAGCAGTCAGGGCTGGTTCCCTCCCTCAGGAGGGTGATGAAGGGAGGGCGGTGACTTCTGATGACGTCTGTCGGCACTGGCTTCTGTCTGTGGGTCTCAGCATCGAGGTCCAGTGCTGGGAAATCCCCCTTCTTTTGTCCTCCCTCTGTGGGAAGGGGGGTTCCCTGAGCTGGCTACCCCAGGCTGCAGTCCTGAACCTCAGCCCTTGGCCTTGTTCCCACACAAGTTCTCTTTGAACTTATTCACAGGGAGGGCTGGGTGGAATTCCCACCTGGATTCCTGGGAGCAGAAGCCAAGCCAACACCGCCTCCCAGCAGCTGCAGCCGACATCCACCCCAGCACTTCCTGCTCCGTCTCTGAGCCTCAAATGGGGCAGTGAGTGGGGTGGAAGAAGTCCCAGATTACTCCTGGGACATGGGGGGAGCAGAATTGTCTCCCATGACTTCTGTAGACCAGCTCTGCCCAGGGCCTTAGTTTGAGGGGAAGGGCAGCTTCCACAGCCGGCAGACCGTGCAGCCCACCCCACTCCCCTGAGCCAAGAGGCTGGTGTCAGGGGAGCCGGCGGCATGCCTGGGACTCATGTGTGCATGTTCTCCAGTCCCGACATCAGCACCCTCCAAGCTGAGCACCCCAACTCGTGTGCCTGTACACCTGGGTGTCCAACTGGCCTGAGCAGGAAGAGGAGACTGTCTCTCAGAAGCTCGAGTCTGGGGGTCACTAGGCTGGATGAGACCTGAATTCTGTCCTGTGTGTCACCCTCCTGGCTGGGGCCAGTCCTGAGGGCTGTCAGCGGGATTGGGGGCAGCTCCCTCAGACATGGGGGACAGAGACCCCCCCCCCAACCCATCCCTAGCACAGAGCCTGATAGCCTCTGCCTCTGTTGACCTAGTTCCCAGCCCTCCCTCGGAGCTGTTTGCTCAGCTGGCCCTGCCGCTGCACCCTGCCCCTCCCCACCCTGTTCTACCTGGCTGGCAGGGTGGCCTCAGGATGCTACCCAGGGTCCCTGGCCTGCCTGGTTGGGGTGCTAGGATGGGCTTCCCCAGGTTTGGGGTTGTCAGGGGTCTGTCACCAGCCGACTCCCCCGGAACCTTGGGATGGGGTCAGTGCCCCCCAACCCCCACCCCTGGTCAGAATGAGAGGATTGCTCGGAAATGCTGCAGCTGCAGCCTTGCACCATGGGTTCCAAGCCGGGTCTGGGCAACCCAGGTGGCTGGGGTCTTGAGACAGATCCTCAGGCTGCCTCACTGACCTCTCCAGTGTCCTGGGCTGCGCTGTGGCTTTCAGCATTCTGGGGGGCCCAGGTCGGGGAGAATTAGCAGGGCTGCCATCAAAGGCGGGAGACGCCATACAGGGGAGGGAGTGATAGGAGGGGCAGCTGCCCACTTTTAGGGACACTTGTCAATAACTAATGGCCTAATTCATGGGACACCATCAGCCACTTAATGAAAGTGTGACTGGGGTAATTACAGTGCAGGGGCCTGTGAGGGTGGGGAGGGTGGGTGGAGCCTTGTGGGTGGCAAGTCTGGGGAGTGCTGGGTCTGGGGTGAGAGGCACAGCAGTGTCAGGGTTGGGGTGCAGTCAAGCTCTGGGAGGGGTGTGGATAGCCTTGCAGGATGGGCCCCTACTGTGAGCCTGTGCTGAGGCTGGGTGCCCTCACGGCCCACACTCCAGGCTGCCCACCCAGGCACTTAGGATGGGTGGGCCTGGTGGGGAAGGGGAGATGGGGAGCCTCGCCTGTCTTGTAGGTATAGGGCTTCCCTGGAGGAAGGGGAGGTTAGTCTTGGGCCCCTGGGGGCCGGTCTAGCATGGGAGGGCTGGAGGAGGGCCAGCACCTGCTCATGCCCCCCTCTCCACCCACCTTCCCACAGGAGCCTGATGCCCCGCACCCTGGATGGGCAGATCACCATGGAGAAGACCCCCAGCTATTTCGTGACCCGGGAGGCCCCACGCCGCATCCACGGCATGTCCCCGGCCACGAAGCTGATCGTGGTCGTGCGGAACCCCGTGACCCGGGCCATCTCTGACTATGCGCAAATGCTCTCCAAGACACCGGGCCTGCCCAGCTTCGGCACCCTGGCCTTCCGCCGAGGCCTGGGCCCCGTGGACACGGCCTGGAGCGCCGTGCGCATCGGCCTGTACGCCCAGCACCTGGACAACTGGCTGCGTTACTTCCCACTGTCCCGCTTCCTCTTTGTCAGCGGTGAGCGCCTGGTCAGCGACCCAGCTGGGGAGCTGGGCCATGTGCAGGACTTCCTGGGTCTCAAGCGGGTCGTCACAGACAAGCACTTCTACTTCAACGCCACCAAGGGCTTCCCCTGCCTCAAGAAGGCCCAGGGCAGCGGCCGTCCCCGCTGCCTGGGCAAGTCCAAGGGCCGGCCCCACCCGCGTGTGCCCGAGGCCATGGTCCAGCGCCTGCGGGCCTTCTACCGGCCCTTTAACCGCAAGTTCTACCAAATGACCGGCCAGGACTTCGGCTGGGACTAATGGGGTTGGGGAACCCACGCCCTGCCTGGGGATGCTCAGTGACCTTAATTTATGCCTGTCACCCAGCCGGAGTGGGCCCTGTACACAGGGCTGGGCAGAGAGAAATATTTACAAAATAAAGTTTGGATCTGTGTTCTTCTACGTGCCCTTGAGGGTTGGAGGGTGGGGTTGGAGGTGCCAGCTCCTGCGGGGATGATAATCCTACCAGCTAACATTACTGGGCACTGTTCATGCTGGGAGTGGTTAAAAACCCGATCCTTGTCTATCCCTCGAGGTGGGCAGTGAACTTGGCCACCTGTCACAAGTGAGCAACTTAGGCTCAGAGAGGTTTGGGGCCTGCTCGGTGACATACAGCTCAGCCCTGGTGATTCTGGAGACCACCCTCAGGCTCTCTTCTCAGCCCTGGGATGCCAAGCTGGGTTGTCCCGTATTCCGAATGGGGAAACTGAGGGCCCAGGTTGCTTGAGTGGTGGGGCAGGATTAAAGCTGGGTCTGTCCGGTTCTTCAGGCTGCACCCATGACCTCAGCTAATTCTGTGTCCCTGTGTCCACTGGACACTTCCTCCTGGAAACCTGGTGGAATCTCTGGACAGCGGGTATGAGGTGACTCCTGTGTGCAGGGTGTTTCTTTTTAAAAAATAATTAATTAATTAATTAATTTTTTGGCTGCGTTGGGTCTTTGTTGCCACATGCGGGATTTCTCTAGTTGCGTTGAGCGGGGGCTACTCTTCGTTGCGGTGCGTGGCCTTCTCATTGCAGTGGCTTCTCTTGTTGTGGAGCACAGGCTCTAGGCATGCAGGCTCAGTAGTTGTGGCTCATGGGCTCTACAGCACAGGCTCAGTAGTTGTGGCGCACAGGCTTAGTTGCTCCGCAGCATGTGGAATCTTCCTGGCCCAGGGATCGAACCCGTGTCCCCTGCATTGGCAGGTGGATTCTTAACCACTTCACCACCAGGGAAGTCCCAGCATGTTTCTTCTAACAGCCTCCAAGGAGCTCCCTGCACAACCATGCGTCACCCACCCAGGCACTGCCCACCACAGTCCCCACCCACCAGACTGCAGAGCACGCCCACTCCCCCAGGCCCTCCATGCCCCACTTTTGTGTTGTTTATTCAGCTTCTTCCCCTGGGGATGGGCAAGAATGAACACCCAGCTGCAGCCCAGCTGCCAGCTCAGCTCTTAACCAAGTTAGGCCAGACTCAGGCAGGCTGGGGTGTCCTGTCCATCCTTCTCCCCCCAGAAATGCAGGGCCTCTCAGTAATGACTGTCACCAGCTCCTGGCCACAGTGCTGTCTGCCAGGTGCCCACCAGCTGCCCTGACAATGACCTCCAGGGCCCCTTAGGCCCAGGCCTGGCATGCCCTGGGCCCTTGCAGGACCTGGCCGTGACCCCTGTTCCCCAGGCCTTGGGTCTGTATCAGATGGGCCAGGCCAGGGGCAGGGCTGGTGGGAATGTGGTGGCAGATGTGGGCAGATGTCGAGGAGATGTACCCACAGCCTCCTCCCTGCTGCGGACCTCTGATGTGGGTATGGGGGAGGGCTGGCACAATCTGCAGTAACGATGGTGAGGAGGGGTGATGCTCTGCTTTGGAATCCCGCTGGGTGGTGAGCACTGGCCTTGGCAGCTCTGTCCCCACTCCCTGGACCGGGGACCCACTTACGGATGGCATGGCAGCCTGTCCCGGATGGCAGGGGCAGGAGGGGAGGCAGGACAACCCCTGATCCCTGGCCTTGTTCTCAGCCTGGTCCCTGCGTGTTTCTTCTTCTCCCCGGGCATAACCGTGTCCAAACTTTCACCATCTCATGAGCGGATGGCTTCAGGTCACCTCTTTTGTTCTCTGGCGATGAGCTCTCTGCACGCATGGCAGCCACAGGGGTGTCTTCAGAGTAAACCAGACCCCATTATTTTGAAACACTCCAATGGGGCTTCCCTGGTGGTGCAGTGGTTAGGAATCCGCCTGCCACTGCAGGGGACGTGGGTTCAAGCCCTGAGCTGGGAAGATCCCACATGCCGCAGAGCAACTAAGCCCGTGCGCCACAACTACTGAGCCTGCGCCGTAGAGCCCGCGAACCACAACTACTGAAGCCCGCACGCCTAGAGCCCGTGCTCTGCAACAAAGAGAAGCCACTGCAACGAGAAGCCCTCGCACCGCAACAAAGAATAGCCCCTGCTCGCCACAGCTAAAGAAAGCCCACACGCAGCAACGAAGACCCAATGCAGCCAAAAATAAAGAAATAAATTTATTTTTAAAAAAATTGAAGGCAATTTATTCATTCTTTGAAAACAAAACAAAACAAAACACTCCAACCTTCTCCCCCACCCCCTTTGCTTCTAGAATGAAGACCAGATGTCTGACTGCAGCTGTTCAGGCCCTCTAAGGCATGCACCCCCCACCCCCCAGCCTGTGTGCTCCTCTCGCATCTAAGCTTCTGCCCCATCAGCTCCTTCCACCTGCCATGGTCTTTCTTACTTCATAGCCTTTGCATATGCGGTTCCCTCTGCTGGGAATGACTTTCCCTGCAGAAGGTGAAGATTGAGGGGGAGGCAGCCTTAGAACTGGAAGCCATACTCTCCCTGGGGCTCATTTCCTCCCTAGAGGGACTTAGGAGTTCCTTTCCCGAGCCTGCCACCATGATCCACTTCTCCCTTCCTGAAGCTTCTTGGATGTAGAGCTGTGGGGTCGGGGGGCACTAGTTTGTCTGGTTTGGGGGCCAGGCTCAGCTCAGAAGGCAGACTCTGGAAGCAGTGAGGAGAAAGAGTGAACTGACTTGTTCTGCTCACCCCCCTCCCAGGGGAAACTGGGCCTAAGAGCCAACACCCAGCGCCAGGTGCCCAGCTGGGTCTCAGAACACACTGAGGGCAGATGTGGGGGTCCTCCTGGCTGTGCCTGGAGGTGGGGCTCCATGGGAGAGTCACTGCCTTTAATTAAAGTCCCTAAATTGCTTCCTCAGCTGTTCAGTCGGTTTTCCATGTTGGAATGTTCCAGATGGAGTGAGCAATGCTGATTCAATTACCCTCTTCCTATTCCTCCCAGTGGAGAAGGGGCAGACAGACTGGGATGGGGTGGGTGGGGCTGGGGACTCTTCACAGCCCTGGGTGTCTGAGAAGGGGCTTGGAGATGTCTGGGGAGGTGGCTGCTTCTAACTTGGGGGTCCTTTCCCCACTCCAGACCTTCTAGCCATGGTTGGTATGGGTTGGGGTCCAGCGGGGTGAGGACCGTGTCCTCTACTCTGAGCGTTGCATACGCAGGCACTGGAGACCTTGAGCAGACCCTGAGGGCCCGAGTGGCCCCTGTATCAGGCTGGAGACAGGGGAGGCATTGGACCTGGATCCACCCTTCCCACTGGCCCCAAGATACTTTGCTATTGTGCATCTTCATTCTAGATTGGGTAGGAGCCCCAGAAAGTCCCGGTAGCTTGATCGTCCTCCTCCTGCCATCCGCGGAGCCTGGTTCCTTCCCTCCCACGGGGGAGGCCCCACCAGCCTGGGGATTCTCAGAACACAGCTGTGGCCACTGACCTGCTGAATCCTGTCCTCAGCGGCGGCCCCTCTTCCCAGGGCTGGGCCAGCCTTCCTGTGGCCAGAGCAGGCAGGGCTGGAAGGGCCTGGCAGACTGACCCTGCTCGCTCCCCTCTCAGGCTCCTAAGAGTGGCTGCAGGGCACGACCAGGTGTGGGAAGGGAGATGGGCTCTGGAGGGAAGTCTGGATCCTGGGGGAAACCTCGGGCAGCACCAGTGAACCCCCTTTGTCCCAGGATGAGGGGTGCTTTGGGGAAAGACCTGATCCTCCTGGTCCCCATGGCTGGTCCCTGTGAGGCCCAGGGTGGACACATCTGGGACCTGTCCCTCCAGCCAGATCCAGAGACCCCTCACAGATTTAGACTGTCCTGTTCCCAGGAGGGTGCCAGGCCACGGTGAGAGGGCTTGAGTGATGCGTGGAGGGAAAGCCAGCTTCGCCTTCCAATGAACTGAATCTCTTGGGAGCTCCCCACCTCTTTCCTGGCTTCCTAGGTCTGAGCCCTCCCCCCCATCTCGCCAGCCCACTGGGGCCCCTTGTTCCCATCAAGCAGCTGCTGGACTGTGGTGGCTGAACAGGCTCCTCTGCACCGCCTCCAGGACAGCCAGGGGCAGCGTGCAGACCTCCATGCTTTCCTCTGGGTGGCCACAGCAGCCGGTGGGACTCTGGATTCCATCTGTGCCCCGGGAGCTGTGCAGTGGGGCCCTGGGGATTTGCTAACACCATGAGCCCTGTGGCTCATTTTTGTGGGACTCTCATTTTTAGAAGTTTCCTCTTAAATTGGCAAGTGCTGACTCCTGAGGACTCCCTCCTTGGAATCAAAGGCCAGGTGGGGGATGGGGGTGTCCGTAGGGGTAGGGAGTGGGGAGTAGGTTGAAGGTGGGAGGGTTGGGGGTAGGGGGTGGGGAATGAGGTGGAAAGATAGGGAGGGAGGGGGGATGGGGAGTGAGCCAGGGGTGGCCTTGGGACCCAAAGAATCCTTTTCATCCACTTTTCCCCTGGGGACACCCTTTGGGCCACTGGGAACCATTGGTCCCAGGCATGGCCTTAGCCAGGGCCTCCCTCTCCTGCAGGAAGCCCCTGCACCGATGGCCTGGAGATCTCTGTGCTCCTCCCTGGGGCTCTCTAGTTCTGAACTCACTTTTTCTCTCTTTCCTGTATGTCCACCTTATGCTCCCTGAGGAAAGGGATCACCTTCCAAAGTAACAGGAAAAGCACAGGGGGAGGGGGCAGCAGGTGCCTCGAGGTGGGAGGCAGACAGGCAGAGGTCAGGTGATGGAGGGCTGGTTAAGAAAACTGTGACTATAAAACAAGCCCTCCGTGTATACACCCAGAAGAATTAAAAACAAGTGTGCAAATAAAAATTTGTACACCACTGCTCATGGGAGCAGTATTCTCAAGAGGCAAAGGGTGGAATCAACTTGTGTTCGTCAATGAGTGAGGGAAAAAGCAAACTCTGGTCCATCCATACAATGGAATACTATTCAACCATAAAAAGGGACGAAGTAGTGACACGTTAGAACATTAGCACCCTTGAAAAAAACGCTGATTGAAAGAAGACAGACACAAAAGGTCACATGTTGTATGATTCCATGTATGCAAAGTTTCCAGAATAGCAAATCCATAGAGACAGAAAACAGATCAGTGGTTTCCAGGGGCTCGGGGTCAGGGGGGCTGGGGGTGAGCACTTAATGAGCACGGGGTTCTCTTTTGGGGGATGGAAATGTTGTGGAACCAGGTAGAGGTGGTAGCTGCACAACCCTGTGAATGTACTAAATGCCGCTGAGTCGTTCACTGTAAAACTGTTTATTTTGTTATGTGAATTTCACTTCCATTTTTTAAAAAAAGGACTTGATAGAAAACTCAGCAGTATAGGGATGGGTCAGAGAGAGAAGGTTCTGGGAGATCTTTCTTAGTTTTCCAAGGAAATGAAGGAATCATTAGGGAATGCAGACCACAGATGGAACAGGGTGGAAGTTAAGGGAGACACGGTTCAGGGGCGGAAAGTGAGCCTTCTTCCCACAAGAGGGCTGAAGGGAAACTTTCGCACAGAGCTGGCTCTGCTGTTGGGAGCATGCCTTGTTCCCAGCCACGTGTCCCATACCAGTGCCCCTCAGCTCTCAGCCGACGTTGGGGGGGCCCTCCACAGGTCTCTGGGCTCACTCTGCGTGTGGCTTTCTTTTCTCCCGCAGATTCTAGCCTCCTGGTCTCCTGCACGCTCAGCCTGGCTCTTCTTCCGGGGGAGTTGCCTGGCCGGCCTCGGTTACCCTCCCTGCCCCAGGGGGTGATTGTGGGACTCACCTCCTTGTTTCCTGTCTCTCAACAACACTGCCCTGTGCTGCCCGCTGTCCAATGTCTGAAAACCAGTTTTGTAGGTTTTGTCCTGTTTTTCACTTGTTTCAGGTAGAAGGGTAAATCCAGCCCGTTACTCTATCTCGGCCGGAAGTGGAGACTTTTACATCAGAGAGAAAGAAATGACTATGTTATCCTAAAGAAAGAGATAGAACAGGGCAACGCTTTGTGCCCTGGCCGGGCTCTGGCCTTGCTAGCAGCAAGGAATGGGACACGTACCCCACAAGGATCCACCAAGATTGACAGGGCTGAGTCCTAAAGGACTTCCCTGGGCAAGTCTGACCACTCTGGCCCAGGCTGGGACTGGCCAGAGGGGTGTGCTGGCCAGATTGCCCACTGTCACCCACCCGTCCCTCCTGTCTGCTCTGTCCCCATCCAAGATGCAGGGAGGGTCCTGACATCTCAGAGGTGAACGAAGCCACTTGGGTCACACAGCCCCTGTGGGGAGAGGGAGAAGGGGGACTTAGGCTCCTTGGGCCTGAACCCGGGAGACAGTGCCACTGAGGGGCCACCATGCGCAGGCCTCGCTGGTGGAGAATCCAGTTCAGGGGATGGACTCACACCAACCCAGTATCACAGGAGGTGGATTGAAAACCACACACCAGGTTATTTAATTGCTCTGTGGGCTCAGGGGACCACTGAAGGCCTTGTGGGGCCAGGGCCACCTGGAAGAGTGGGCTCTGAGCAAGGCTGTCAGGTGGAGGGTCTCCAGGTTCTGGGAAGAGGGTCTTGGAGCTTCTTGTGCGAGAACTGGGGATGAGAGGGCTGGTGTTGGGTGGAGAAGCAGTCCCCACCACCCCTGGCCTCACACACTGGAGGTGGTACATCTGGGCCTCATGGGCACACGTGGTTCCCTAGAGTCTCAGGAACTACTGGAACTCTGGGGGCCTTGGTGTTTCTGAAGGTAAGAGATTTCTTCCCAACTTTGACTGCTCCAGAAACTGCCTACAGATTATTCTTTCTTATGACTTCCACCTGGTTGTGAACATCCAGGACCTGCAATTAGGTCCAGAGATCCAGACTGTGAACGAACTGTCTCAAAATGTGCCCTTGGGATTTTAATTTATGGAGGTGACTGAGTGATGACACAGAGAGGCCAACGCCATTAAAAGAATTTTTATTTTAATTTTTTTTTTGGCTGTGCCACACTGGCATAGAGTATCTTTAGTTCCCTGACCAGGGATCGAACCTGTGCCCACTGCAGTGGGAGTGCAGAGTCTTAACCACTGGACCACCAGGGAAGTCCCATAAAAGAATATTTTTATTACTTACATTTCCTAAGAGAAGGGGCATGCCACGCCATGCAAGGCCACATGGGGAAGCACCAGTGCTGGCCAGGAGGCAGAAAGAAGCCAGAGAAGCTGAGACCAGAGCCTTTGCTGAGGCTTCCAAGGGCTTCCGAGGGAAAGGCAGGGCAGGACAGGGTGGACAGCCTAAGATGGGTTAGTTTGAATAGTTCCAGCATAGGGGCTGTCCGTCTTTGTCTGGTCCCTGGCTTGGGTGACTTAGGTGGGGCAATACTGGTGTGGTGGGGGGGGGGGCTGGATGAGGTGGGGGGTTTGGGCTCTGGATCCAAGGCAGATGTAAACAGCTGTGGCTGGTAGATTGGCCCTGAGATTAATGATGTGAAATAGACAAGCACAGAATCTAAGAAAACACAATCAGAACACCAGCCCTGTGTCCTTTGTGCCAGAGCTATTCCTTTGCAGCCCTGGCTCCTCGCTAAACCCTGGACCACAGCCCTCATACTGTTTTGGTTTTTTTTTTTGGCCATGCGGCATGTGGGGTCTTAGTTCCCTAACCAGGGATCAAACCCACGTCCCCTGCCGTGGAAGCTGGAAGAGCGGAGTCTCATCCACTGGACCTCCAGGGAAGTCCCATCATACTGGGGTTTTGTCTTTGACGTGAACTGTGCTCTGGGAGATTCTGGGTCCCGGGCTGTTGGGGCCTTGGGCTGGGCATGTGTCTGAGACACAGGGTCCACTGGCCGGGTACAACAGCCCCTCACGGCCCATCCCACCCCACCCCACCCTGCTCCCCTTGGAGGCTTTTTGTCTGCTGCCAGGGCAAGGGTGGTGCGTCTGGGAGCACAGTCTGTGCCAGGCAAGCTGGCCTGGGGAGAAGAGATTTGCTCAAAACCCTGGGTGGGGTTGAAGGTGGGCATGCTGGCCTAGGCCTCTCTCTGGAGGCCGGCCAGTGTGAGGGGGACTGGAGGCAGGGCCCCACCCTCTGGACAGGGGCGCCAGGGCTGTATCTCCTGACAGCCGAGGGCAGGGCCTGGCCGGGAATGCCCTGAAGGCCTGGCTCACTGAGGCCTCTGTCCATGGTGGTTCCCAGGCCGACCTGGTGGACGGTGGGCCACGAAAGCCAAGGAGACCCTCCAGGCGAGTAAGTACTGCAGACCACCGACCTCGGGCGATGTCGCTGCCCGAGAGCCTGCTGCCCTGAGACGTTCGGCCCCACCTTTCAGAAACGATGAGACTTCTCTAACCTGACGGCCAGCATGGGAACTGCCCAAGTTGCCAGGGACATCAGACAAGAGGCTGGGGACCCTCCTCCTGCTCAGAGCCAAGCTCCGGGCTTTGAGGCTGAGGAATTCCCTTTATACTGCTTAATCTGAGCCACATTGCCTGTGATTTTTTCTGGAAGAGCTGTTCCAAAACAGCCAATCAACCAAGACAGTTAATGCAAAACTGTTGCCAGGAGGATTTCATACATGAGGGTTCTGATCGAGGGGAGAGTGGGGCCCACAGTCAGGCAGTGGAGAACAATCAGAGATCTTGTTCTCCTGGGTCTCACTCTCAGGCCTCCTGAGCAGCCCAGAGCGCCAGGGGAAGAGCTGGCCGACCCGCAGCCACCCGCAGGTCAGATCCTATCACTCCCTTCCATCTGCCATGAGGGAGGATGGAATACCTGACGGAGAGCCAATCTGGAGACGAAGAACGCTCTGACCGCCCGCAGGGAAGCCTGTCTCCCACGTGAGGGGAGGGAAGTGGGAGCGGCTGTGGAGCAGGCGGACCCCTCCGTCAACCACACCGATTTTGGGGGGGAGAAGCATCCAGAAACTGTCTGACCCCTGGTCTCACTGTCTGGACTCTGGTGGGGAGTGGGGGGGACAGGGATGTTTAGTGCCTTCATCACTGGCTGGTCCTGTCAGGTGCGAAGTGGGGAGACGCCCACAGTCTAAGAGAGAGCATCTCTGGGGCGCAGAATCCCAGGCAAGGCCTGGAGGAAGGAGAAGAAACAAATCCGGGATTCCCTTTATCCCTAGTGAGCTCCCAGCCTTGTGGGGGCTCAGAAAGAACCCAGAAGTCGGGGGATTAGAAAGAATGGGAAAGAAGGAAAGGAGGCAGACGCCAGTGTAATAATGACCACTAGCATTTCCTGGGCACTCACTCTGTACCAGGAATTGGCGGTTGTGAGGTTTGCACAGAAGAATGTATTGAAAGTACTTAGTGCAGGACTGGCATCAGGCAGATGCTCAATCAATGCTGTTTTATTTATCAGGTAGCTGTGTCATTACCCCCATTTTACAGATGAGTAAACCGAGGCTGAGAAGAGATATGAGTTACCAGGAGGTGGCAGAGCACGCACACCCAGGTTCGTCTGCCCGAGGCTCAGGCCCTCATCGCTGGTGTTGTGGTGTTAGTGGTTCAAGTGGATGCTAGCTCAGAGCAGGGAGAGGAAGCAGCCCCTCAGGGCTGGTCCTTGGTGGACAGGCATGGTAGGCAGAATTCTGAGATGGCCTTGAAGATCTCCAGTCCTTGGTGTACACATCCTGTAAAATCCCCTCCCCCTAAGAGTGAACCTGACGGATGTCATTCTTGTGACTTACTTGCTAATCAGTTGACTTTAAGTTCATCGTAATGAAGAGCATTCTGGGTGGGCCTGACCTAATCAGGTGGGCTCTTACAGGGGTTTATCTGGGTGATAAACACGTTGCGGAACCAGATGAGGTCGTGGCTGCACAATATTGTGAATACACGAAACGCCACTGAATTGTTCACTTTAAAATGGTTCATTTTATGTTATGTGAATTTCACCTCAATAAGAAATTTTTAAAAAGGGAGTGTCTTAGCATGGGCTGCTACAATAAATACCCCAGGCTGGGTGACTTAAACAATGAATATTTATTTCTCAACTTTCTGGATGCTGGAAGTCCAAGATCAAGGTGTTGACAGATCTGGTGTCTGGTGGGGCCTGCTTCCTGGCTTGCAGATGGCGGTTTTCTTAGGTGTCCTCACATTGTGGAGAGCAGAGGGAGAAAGCAAGCACTAGTGTATCTTCTTATAAGGGCACTAATCCCGTTCATGAAGCTGCACCCTCATGACCTAATCACCCCAAAGGCTCCACCTCCTAATACCATCACCTGGGGAGGTTAGGATTTCAACATGAATTTTGAGGGTCCTGGCCAACAGTCAATGAGAAAACAGGGACCTCCGTCTTACAAATGCAAGGAAATGAATCCTGCCAACAACCACGGAGTTGGGAGGGGTCCCCGGACCTCAGAAGAGACCCCCCTCCCATCCTGGCTGACCCTGAGCTAAGCTGTGCCTGATTCCCCACTCACAGAAACTAAGTTGCTAAATTTGTGGTCATTTGTTGGTCAGCATAGAAAACGAACACAACAAGGTGGGCCAGCCAGGAAGAATGTCCTGGAAGAGAGGAGCAGGGCTCAGATAGGGTTCATGCCGCACTCACTTTCTGGATGATGAGGTGTGTGTGGAGGAGAGTCTGGAAGCTTCGGGACAGTGGTTTGTTTTCTACCAGTGGTTTCTGACTGTGGGTCCTCATGGGTGGGCAGCCCCCCCCCGCCAGGTCACTTACCCCACCACCCCTCCCCCGAAGTACTGGGAAGCCTGGCGCCACTCTGGATGAGACCCCGTGGGGTACAGTCTGGTTTTTATTAAGTATCATAAGCTCAATATTAATTCCTGCCAGAAACAAACATTTAGTCCCTGTCCCGCTGTAAACACAGATGCTTTGAGACACAGGTCCTTGGGTCATGGGGAAGATGTGCGTAGTCCTTCCAAAGTCCCCATCCGCCCCACAGAGCCTCTGGTCTGGAGGATAGGTCAAGGAAAGGGAGGAACGCCAGGGCTAAAAAAATCCCAAACCTGATGACAACGTCCTGGGCTCCTTCCTACGGCAGCATTGAGCTGGAGCTGGTGGACAGTGATGGGAACAGTCTGTGTCCTCTCCGGGCAGCAGTTAGGAGGGGTTGTGTTAAGGGTATGTGCTGCCACCAGGAACTTTTCTGGGGACATTTCTAGTCCTGTGACACGCTTGGCGTGATTCGGGCAGAACTCACTCTTCAGGGCCCAAGGTCCTCCGAGGGACCCTCAGAGCCCTGAACATGAGAGGAGTGGGAAACTGAGACTTTTCTCAGGAGGCTCCTGCCTCAGCAGACAGGAAGTGAGGCCACAGGAGTTTACCTGCCCAAGGGGTCTCTGGTGGGTTGAATAGCATCCCCCCCCAAAATTCATGTCCAACCAGAACCTGTGACTTGAGCTTATTTGGAAATAGGATTGTTGCAGATGCAATTAGTTAAGGATCTTGATATGAGAGCATCCTGGATCAGGGTGGGCCCTAAACCCAATGACTGGTGTCCTTTGTGTGTGTGTGTGTGTGTGTGTGCACTTTTATTAGTTAGTGATAAAAATAATCAATATAAATTATTATTTATTTATTTATTTTTTATTGGGATATAGTTGTTTTACAATGTTGTGTTAGTTTCTACTGTACAGTGAAGTGGAGTTCCCTGTGCTATACAGCAGGTTCTTATTAGTTATCTATTTTATACATATTAGTGTATATATGTCAATCCCAATCTCCCAATTCATTCCCTCGCTCCCCAGTTTTCCCCCCTTGGTGTCCATACGTTTGACTGCTGTCCTTTTAAGTGGTGAGGGCACAGAGAGACACCCAGAAAGGATGGCCATGTGATGACAGGGCAGAGATAAGAGTGAGGCCAAGAAACACAAAGCATGCCCAGCAACACCAGAAGCTGGAAGAGGCAGGAAGGATGCCCCCCATCCAGAGCCTCCAGAGGGAGCCCAGCCCTGCCGACTACTTGATTTCAGACTTCTGGGCTCCTCACCTGTGAGAGAATAAATCTCTTGTTTGAAGACACCCAGTCTGAGGTCCTTTGTTACTGCAGCCCCAGGAGAGTAGCCCAGGGGTGGAGAAAAACAGTCGGCGCTTCCCTTCTCCTGCGTGGATCCTGGAAGTGGGTCGGCCTTGGTGGGGGCTGTCTGCCTGGGTTGGGGGGACACAGTGGGGCCTCAGTAAACACGTGTCCTGAATGGGGGAGAGAGACATGGTGTTTGGCCTCCCAACTTGAAGCAGCTTGGTGGCATTGCAAGAAGAACTTAGCATTCACTTCCGATCGCTGCCTTAGTGAATCACCACACACTCGTGCCTTTTTAAAAAAATTATATTGACGTATAGTTGATTTACAATGTTGTGTAGCGCTTGTCTTAAAGCAACAGAAATGTGGTTTTTAAAAATAATTAATTAATTAATTTATTTTTGGCTGCATTGGGTCTTCGCAGCTGTGCGTGGGCTTTCTCTAGTTGCGGCGAGTGGGGGCCATTCTTTGTTGCGGTACGCAGGCTTCTCACTGTGGTGGCTTCACTTGTTGCGGAGCACGGGCTCTAGGCGCGTGGGCTTCAGTAGTTGTGGCACGAAGGCTTAATTGCTCTGCGGGATGTGGGATCTTCCCAGACCAGGGATCAAACCTGTGTCCACTGCATTGGCAGGAGGATTTTCAACCACTGCACCACCAGGGAAGTCCCAGAAATGTGTTTATCTTACGATTCTGGAGGTCAGAAGTCCAGCATGGGTCTCACCAGTAAAATCATGGTGTGGGCAGGGCAGCGTTCCTTCTGGAGGATCCAGGGGAGAGTCTGTTTCCTGCTCAGACTATTGGCAGAGTTCAGTTCCTTGTGGTTGTAGGACTGAGGTTCCCATTTCCATGCTGGCTGTCAGCTGAGGGCCATTCCCAGCTTCTGGAGGCACCTGCATTCCTCGGCTCCTGGCCCTTCCTCCATCTTCAAAGGCAGAAACAGTGGGCTGAGTCCTTCCCATGCCTCAGATCTTTCTGAGCTTTCTTGCACGGTTACACCTCTCCAACTGCCGCCGGGAAAAAGTCCCCACTTAAAAAAAATTTTTTTTCTATTTTTTGGCCGTGCCACACGGCATGTGGGATCTTAGTTCCCCAACCAGGGATCAAACCTACGCCCCCTACACTAGAAGCTTGGAGTCTTAACCACTGGACAGCCAAGGAATTCCCAAGGTCCCCACTTCTTTTTTTTTTTTTTTTTTTTTAAATTAATTAATTAATTTATTTTTGGCTGTGTTGGGTCTTCATTTCTGTGCGAGGGCTCCCTCCAGCTGCGGCGAGCAGGGGCCACTCTTCATCGCAGTGCGCAGGCCTCCCACCGTCGCGGCCCCTCCCGTTGCGGAGCACAGGCTCCATACGCGCAGGCTCAGTAGTTGTGGCTCACGGGCCCAGCCGCTCCGCGGCACGTGGGACCCTCCCAGACCAGGGCCCGAACCCGCGTCCCCTGCATTGGCAGGCAGACTCCCAACCACTGCGCCACCAGGGAAGCCCAAGGTCCCCACTTTTAAGGACTCTTGTGATGACATTTGCCCACCAGGCTAATCCAAATCCTTAACTTAGTCTCATCTGCAGAGTCTGTTTTGCTATATAAGGTACATATTTACAGGTTCTAGGGATTAGGACGTGGACACATTGGGGGGCCATCACTCTTATGACCACAGACCCCAAAGCAATAACCCCAGGATTGATCTTTGCTCGGGGACTCTGAGGCACAAGATGAGCTGTCAGAGGCTGGTGTCTGGGGGAGCAGTGACCTCACTGCCCTGGGCTGGCCCTGAATCCACCTACCAGGCGTCCTCCCCTGGGGGGGCCAAGTCCCCTGCTGCTGTCGGGCTAGAGCTCCCAGTCTCTCCAAGTCTGCCTACCTCACACACACCTGGGGATCTCAGGCCCCTCCACACTCTGGGATTCAGCAGGTCCACGGGGCCGTGGGTGTCTGTGTAACAAGCTGCCAGGTGATTCTAATGCTGGGCTGGGGCTGCTGCCTCACTGCTCCCAGAATTTCCCAAACCCCTGCCCCCGCCCCCTCCTTGTTAAGGCCCGGTCACGTGCCTCAATCATGGCCCCCTCACCTGCAGCCTCTGAGCCTGGGCGCCTCGTCTGACAGAAGGTGAGTCCTCGAGGGCAGAGTTGCGTCTCATCCCGTCTCCGTGTGGGCCCGGCCCCCTGGACAGGGCTCCGTGGACGCTGGCGCAGTAGATGCCCTGTGGACCTCTAGCCTGTGTTTCCCTCCTGAAATGAGGGAAGAAAAGGCTGTGGTACAGGAAGCCCTGGAGAATAAGGCCTCAGGGGCACAGCTGCAGGTCAGCAACGCAGTCACTGTCAGAAGGCCTCTCTCTGTGGCTCTGTGGGTAGGGACCCTCAGAACAGCCCTCTGGGCTGAACTTCCTCCTGAGTGCTGCTGTTGTGAGGGAGCCCTAAGGAAAGGGAGAACCTCGTGGGGCTGTTGGAAGCCCAGCTCTCTGTCTTGGTGTCTGTCCACGCCTTGACGACCACCTTCCCTGTGCCTGTCCTGCTGGCCCCCTCCTCTTTCCTCCAGGGAAAGGCTGACTCCAGCTCCCCTGGCCGGGCTGGTTTGCCTCCTTCCAGCCTGAAACTCAGGGAAGACACCTGGTGAGGCTGACAGTGTGATGACTGGCACTGTGGTACTGGTGACACAGGTGTAACCGTAGCTGCTGGTTACTGGATTTTTTTTTTTTTAATAAATTTATTTATTTTTGGCTGTGTTGGGTCTTCACTGCTGGGTGTGGGCTTTCTCTAGTTGTGGCAAGTGGGGGTTACTCTTCATTGCGGTGGCTTCTCTTTTTTGCAGAGCACAGGCTCTAGGCACGTGGGCTTCAGTAGTTGTGGCACATGGGCTCAGTAGTTGTGGTTCGTGGGCTCTAGAACGCAGGCTCAGTAGTTGTGGTGCATGGGCCCAGTTGCTCTGCGGCATGCGGTATCTTCCCAGACCAGGGCTTGAACCCGTGTTCCCTGCACTGGCAGGCAGATTCTTAATCACTGAGTCACCAGGGAAGTCCGGTTACTGGATTTTTTACTGCACGCCCATCACTCCCTTGGGATGCGTGGATTGTCTCTCTGCAGCCTTAAATGGCTTCATGAGGTGGGTGTAACCATTGTTCCCATTTTACAGATGAGAAAACTGGGACTCTGAGGGGCCAAGTGACTCACTGAAGTTCACACAGCTGAGAAAAGCCCCAACCAAGACTTCAGCCCAGATCGGTCTGCCCCAGAGCCCAAACCCTTAACCTTTCAGGATGCTGACAGGGTGTGTGGGGCCCAAAGGGGTGCTGCCGGATCAGGGTGGCAGACGCTTCCAGGGGGAGGTGGGAGCTGGGCTTTGCAGGAGTAAGACGGGGTGGCGGCTGGTGGGGAGTAGGGGTGGTGGCACGGCTGACAGGCCCTGGATGGGAATTCGCCTGTGCCCCCTGCTGCATTCACATCCTGGTATGATCTGTGGGTGTGTCCCCTGTCCCAGCTGAGGGATGCCAGGAGAACGAGGGTGGCTCGAGCACCCCTCCCCCTCATACTCTGTCATGGTGCAAACGCAGGACGGATGGAGTTGTCTGAAGGGAAGGAATTCATGCCTGTCTTCCCCACTGTGCACTAATTTTGCAGAGACATTGTACCTGCCTCCTGAGGTCTTGTTTCAGATGCGTTTCTGCTCTCAGGGCCTCTGGACGCTGGTTTCTCTCTCCTTGAACAACGGACTTCTGCTCTAACCCTGCCAGGGGAGAGCTCTTGGAGAGAGCTGATTGATTTGACAGTGGAAATAGCTACAGGGTAGACAAGGGCCAAGGCCAGCTCTCCCACTGGTGCCCATGCCCGGGAACCCCTGCCCACCCTCTGGTCTGCACCTCTGCATCTCGGTACAGAGTGGGTTTCTGTCATCTCCTAGGGTAGATGGACCGTGGCTCCTGCACAGCAGAGCATCACTCCCCTTGGTCACTGGTGCATAGAGAGGAAGGACAGAGGCGGGGACTGGGAAGCAAAGGGAAGGTGGTTGTCCTGGGAGGTGTGCTGGCCCATCAGACAGGACGTGTGACCCTGGAACCACCCCCACCCTGGCCTAGCTTCTTCATCTGCCACTCGGATGTGCCTGAGGAGGGCTTGTTGGCTGCTCTTTCACAGAGAATCTTAATTTCTATCATTCCCCAAATATGTGCCAGGCATGCACCACATACACTAGGCAATGTGCCAGGCTCTGGAGGTGCCTTTTGAACAGAGCACAAGTGGTCCCTGCCTGGAAGAGCACAGGGTCTGTCTGGGAGGGAGACAGACAATAAACAAATAGTCACCCCTGGCATCCACAATCTGATAAGTGCCAGGAAGGGGGAGGACATCAGGCGGGGGACTGTGGTTGACTGAATAATGGTCCCCAAAGATGTCCATGTCCTAATCCCTAGAACCTGTGAATATGTCCCTTACAGCAGGGGTCCCCAACCCCCAGGCTGTGGACTGGTAGTGGTCTGCAGCCTGTTAGGAACCGGCCGCACAGCAGGAGGTGAGCAGCGGGCGAGTGAGAGAAGCTTCATCTGCCGCTCCCCATCACTCATCATCGCTCCCCATCGATCCCCATCGATCCCCATCACTTGCATTACCTCCTGAACCATCCCTCTGCACACCTGTCCGTGGAAAAATTGTCTTCCACAAAACCGGTCCCTGGCACCAAAAAGGTTGGGGACCGCTGCCTTACAAGGTAAGAGGGGCTTTGCAGATGAGATTCAGTTAAGGAGGTGGGAGATGATCCTGGATTATCCTGGTGGCCCAGTGTCATCACAGGGTCTTTATGAGAAGGAGCCAGAGTCTTCAGCCAGAGTCAGAGGAGATGTGAGGATGGAAGCCAAGATCTGAATGATGCAAGGAAGGGGCCACGAGCCAAGTAATGTGGGTGCCTCGAGAAGCCAGAAAGGTCAAGGAAATGGCTTCTCCTCTAGGGTCTCCAGAAGGAACCAGCCCTGTGGACACCTTGATTTTAGACTTCTTTCTTTTTTTTTTTTTTTGATTTTAGACTTCTTGGTGTTACACTTCCAGAATCATAAGAGATTACATTTGTTACAGCAGCGACAGAAAACAAATACAAGGACTCAGTGACATTCCCCTGAGAAGTGACTTTTGGGTTGAAACCTAAGAAATGAGAGGAAGAACAGGTAGAAAGCAGACATAGTGTTTTTCTGGCAGAGGGAACAGTGTGTGCAAAGGTCCTGAGCTAGGAGGCTCTTAGTCTCTTAGGACAGCAGTTCTCAAACTTTTTGGTTTCAGGACTCCTTTTACACTCTTAAGAATTATTGAAGACCCCAAAGGGCTTTTGTTCATGTGTGGACTAAATCCCGGGCCAGCTACATAATTCTTAGGGCCTGGTGTGAAATGAAAATGTGGGATCCCATTTTTAAAAAGCAGGAAGCAAGTGCTGTTAAAGGTACTAAAATAGAAGCTTTCCTTTTTTTCCCACAATCTCTCTCTCCGGCTCGCGTGCATGCACTCAAAGTGTCATGGTGATTTTATTTGCTATTTAATGTCATTCTAAGAAAACAAAAAATTTAAAATTTAAATATTAGGATGAGTTTTACTATCTATCTTTATATCCTGCAATGCCTGTTTCAATGCAGCCTGAGAGAATTTAACTGGTATAGAGAATCACTGAAATTACTCTATTTGTATTGTTTAGCTTGTCCCCAGAGGGTCCCTGGAGCAGGGCAGGCACAAACGGGAGGCAGAGTCAGGAAGTGAGGAAGGAGGAAGAGGTGCAGGGCTGGCCCCAGGCACGCTTCCTGGGCCAAGGATCCTCACAGGCTCCCAGGGCCGGGTGACTCACACACCCCAGCCTGACAGCCCCCTCCCGCCAGTCCCAGGAGCGATGCACCACGGCCTGGCCGGGTGCTTGAAGCCAGGCAGCTCTTTCTCATGGGCCTGTTCCAAGCCATGGCGGACGGTGGATGGGCAACCTCTAAGGATAAACTGCCATGCCTGGCCACACAGGTACCTGGATGGGGGTAGGCAAGAGGCTCACACCTGCCAGGAGGAGGGTGTCTTGGGTGGGGCTGCTTTGCCCCAATGTGAGAAACTTAGCCTGACCCTGACTCTTCGCTCATTTGCATCTGGGCTTCCGCTGTGCGGTGGAGCGATGTGGAACACAGCTTCCCCTTCCCCACCCAACTTGACTCTGTCTCTGGGCACTGAAGTTGCAGGTTGGGAAGGAGGGTGCTGGGTGGGGAGGATTTTTATTTAGCAAATGAAAATACAGGATGCCCAGTTAAATTTGAATTTTGAGTAAACAATGAATAATTCTTTAACATAAGTATGTCCCATGCAATTTTGGGGACATATAGTGTCTCTCCTATCTGTGGGGGGGTTGGTTACAGGACCCCCAGGATACCAAAATCTGCAGATGCTCAAGTCCCTTTTATAAAGTGGAGTAGTATTTGCATATAACCTCTGCACATCTTCCCGTATACTTTATTTATTTATTTATTTTAAAGCTTTTATTATTTACTTATTTTTTGGCTGTGTTGGGTCTTCGTTTCTGTGCGAGGGCTTTCTCTAGTTGTGGCAAGCGGGGGCCACTCTTCATCGCGGTGCGCGGGCCTCTCACTATCGCAGCCTCTCTTGTTGCGGAGCACAGGCTCCAGTCGCGCAGGCTCAGTAGTTGTGGCACACGATCTTAGTTGCTCCGCGGCATATGGGATCTTCCCAGACCAGGGCTCGAACCCGTGTCCCCTGCATTGGCAAGCAGATTCTCAACCACTGCGCCACCAGGGAAGCCCTTCCCGTATACTTTAAATCATCTCTAGATTACTTATAATACCTAATACAATGTAAATGCTATGTAAACAGCTGCCAGCACAGTAAATTCAAGTTTTGCTTTTTGGAACTTTCTGGATTTTTTAAAAAATATTTTCAGTTCGCGATTGGTTGAATCTGCAGATGTGGAAGCTGCAGATACGGAGGACCAACTGTACTTAAGTTTAAGATGTATTCTTTGTTTATCTGAAATTTGAATTTGTGTGTCTTGTATTTATCTGGCAACCCTGTGGGCAGACCCAAGGCACGAGAAGGCTGAGGAATGGGTGTCTGAGGTAGGTGGTGATTTGCGGCCGGGGGAACCCTGTGTGCTGATATCCACGTTCCAGCACATGCTCTATTGCCCCATCGACTTCACTTATAAAACACAAGTTCAAAGATAAAATTACTAAGAAGTTTAAGACAGCAGAGCATGAGGCCAAGTATGGGGTCCTTCCGAGCCTGGGGCCCTGTGTGATCATGCAGGTTACACACTCATCAGCCAATCCTGGGTATATCCGTTGACATTTATTATACTAGAAATTAAACTCGAGAAAAATTTAAAATATTTATTTACTAACTCAGCTAAAAACAGTAATAAATCCATTAGATGTTTACATAGATAACATGTTTTATGAAAAATAACTGTAGTTTCCAAAACAAACAAGAAAAGTTAGCAAGAAGAGTGGTTTTGTTTTACATTTTGGAAAATCTTTTTACTATTTGGCCTCACAGAAGTCTCTAGAAGACAGCCGGGTTCTCATATCTGCTTTTGTGTTCACCCCTTCAAAGTGTGTGTTTCAGTGATTTTAGTGTATTCAGAGAGCTGTGCATCCGTCATCAGGATCAGTTTTAGAACATTTCATCACCTCCCCCTGCAAATAAAAGTCCTTATCCCCATTAGCAATCACTCGCCATTTTCCGCTTCCCAGGCCCTGGTGACCACCAATCTACTTTCTATCTCTATGGATTTGCCTATTCTGAATATTTTATATAAATGGATTCATACAATATGTGACCTTTTGTGTCTAGCTTCTTTTACCTACCATCATGTTTTCAAGGTTCATCCATGTTGTAGCAAGTGTTAGTTGGATTAGACTTATGCCTAAGTTTTCTTCCAAGAGTTTTATAGTTTTAATTCTTACATTTAGCTCTTACATTTACATTTAGGTTCCATTTTGAGTTAATTTTTGTATATGGTGTGAAGTAGGGGCCCAATTTCATTCTTTTGCATCTGCACATCTGATTTTCCCAGCACCATTTCTTGAAAGGACTATTCTTTCCCCATACTTCTGTCAAAAAAATCAATTGATTGTATATGGATGAATTTATTCTGGACTCTCCATTCTATTCCATTGATCTCTGTGTCTAGCCTACAACCAGTACCACACTATTTTGATTACTGTAGCTTTGAAGTAAGTTTTGAAGTCAGGAAGTGTGACTCCTTCAACTTTGTTCTTTTACAAGATTGTTTTGGCTATTCTGGGTCCTTAGAATTCCATGTGAATTTTATTTTTAAAATTTTATTTATTTATTTATTTATCTGGTTGCATTGGGTCTTTGTTGCTGCGCATGGGCTTTTTCTCTAGTTTTGGCGAGCGGGGGCTACTCTTCGTTGCGGTGCACAGGCTTCTCATTGTGGTGGCTTCTCTTGTTGCGGAGCATGGGCTCTATGTGCGCAGGCTTCAGTAGTTGTGGTGTGTGGGCTCAGTAGTTGTGGCGCACGGGCTTAGTTGCTCCGCAGCACATGGGACCTTCCCGGACCAGGGCTCAAACCCGTGTACCCTGCAATGGCAGGTGGATTCTTAACCACTGTGCCACCAGGGAAGTCCCCCATGTGAATTTTAGAACCAGCTTGTCAATTTCTGCAAAGAAGCCAGTTGGGATTTTAAAAGGGATTGCATTGACTCTGTAGATCAGTTAGGGGAGTGTTGCCATCTTAGCAATATTTAATCTTTCAATCCATGAACATGTCTTTCTATTTCATTGATTTCTTTCAACAATGTTCTATAGATTTCTAAAAAAATTTTTTATTATTATTTTAAAATAAATTTATTTATTTATTTATTTTTGGCTGTGTTGGGTCTTCGTTGCTGCGTGCAGGCTTTCTCTAGTTGCAGCAAGCAGGGGCTACTCTTCGTTATGGTGTGCGGGCTTTTCATTGCAGTGGCTTCTCTTGTTGCAGAGCACAGGCCCTAGGCATGCGGGCTTCAGTAGTTGTGGCTCGAGGGCTCAGTAGTTGTGGCTCATGGGCTTAGTTGCTCCACGGCATGTGGGATCTCCCCAGACCAGGGCTCGAACCCGTGTCCCCTGCAATGGCAGGTGGATTCTTAACCACTGCGCCACCAGGGGAGTCCCCCATGTGAATTTTAGAACCAGCTCATCAATTTCTGCAAAGAAGCCAGTTGGGATTTTAAAAGAGATTACATTGACTCTGTAGATCAATTTGGGGAGTATTGCCATCTTAGCAATATTTAATCTTTCAATCCATGAACATGTCTTTCTATTTCTTTGATTTATTTCAACAATGTTCTATAGCTTTTAGAGTATGAGTTTTGTACTTTTGTTAACTTTTTCTTAAGTAATTTGTTCTTTTTGATGTTAATGTAAATGGAATTGCTTTCTTAATTTCATTTTTGGGTTGTTCATTGAAAATGTATAGAAATATGACAGATTTTTGTCTGTTGATTTTATATCCTGCTATCTTGATGAATTCATTTATTAGTTCTAACAGTTTTTTTAGTATATTCCTTAGGATTTTCTACATACAAGATCATGACATCAAATTGGTTTTGTCCAATGCATTCTCATGATTGGATCGAGGTGATGGATTTTGGGGACGAATCCCTCAGAAGTGAGGTGCCCTTCAGTGTATCCCATCAGGGGCTCATGCTGTCCATGAGTCTTATTCCTGGCAGTAAGGGGTAGTTCTTACTTCTTCCTTTCCAATTTGGATACCTTTTATTTCACTTTCTTGCCTATGTACACTGGCTAGAAACTCCAGTGCAACACTGAATAGTATGCTGAATGGCAAGAGTGGACATTTTTGTCTTGTTCCTGATATTAGGGGGAAAGAATTCAGTTCTTTCACCCTTGAGTATGATATTGGCTGTGGGTTTTTCATAGATGCCCTTTACTATGTTGAGAACATTCCTTTCTATTTCTAGTTGGTGAGTGTTTTATCAGAAACAGCAGTTTATTAGCCACGTACACTCACAGCCCAGGGAAGGAGGATGCTGTACACCACGCAGGGCCACGTGGGGTTGCACTCAGGAACAGAGTGAACCAGCAGGGGCTGTGGGAGGAGGCTTTGTAGTAATAAGAGGGCAGGTGCCTCCTGGTTCCCACAGGAGGATGTGATGTGCTTGCTTGAGTAATCCGTGGGCTGGCGGGGAACTGAAGCCCACTGCTCATGGCCCATCAGGGGCTGTGTTCCATTTGATAAGGGGGGCTGTTTGGCTAGGGGACCCTATCTGTGGAAGCCGAGTTGGGTGGGGAACTTGCAGCTAGGACATTCAAAGCCCTCCTGGTTTCAGATGTCAAAGTGGTATATAATGTTGGGCCTTAATTTGGGGCCTTCCACCTAAGGTCACTGGGGACCTGCATGGGGGGGGCGCGTCAAAGCCTGTCTACGGTTGGTTCCTGGGGGCAGACCTGGAGTCACCTGCTGGACCAATGCATGAACGCGGGCTGCAGCAGCTTCCCTTCAGATGCCCGGGGTGTGGAGCTCAGTGGGACCACTTCTCTCCTCCCCTCTCATCTGAATGTTTCGATTGACTTCCTTTACTAAACTGTATTCACCTGTGCAAATATTTGTGGTTGGCCCAGCCCGCTGCCCAGTCCTCTCTTGCTGCATGGGGTTGCTGCTGGTGTTGAGCTGCACCTCAGAGGACAACATCTCTCAAAAACACTGCCTGTTCAGTTTTTTTCCTTTCCCGGGGACACGCACCATTTATTTTCACCTACATAGCATGCACACACAGGTCTTATTTTAAAAGCATTAAGAACAATACCACTGTGCAATTATGGAACTACCACAGCAATTCACAGTCAGTCATGAGAACGCTTGCATTTGTCAGCCAAGAGCTCCCGGCACCTCAGTCACCTGCTGGTTAACCCCGTGTTTTCTCTGTGACGTTGCTCTCTTGCTTCCAAGGCTCAGACCTCAGAAAAAGAAAAATGGCAGAGCGCACCGTACTGGGATTCCCCAAGTTCTCCTGGACTGAAGGCGATTAACACTTTCTGCCCTGGAAGTTAACTGCAATGGAATGTGATTCAGCGGAGATGAAATATTTTATCTGTTGCTTGTAGGTGCCATTGCTGGGAGGAGAGTTCCGGGTTCTGGGGTTTGCCCCTCTAGCTCTGATCCCAGGCTGTAGGCAACTCATCTATGTTTGAGTTGGATGGATGGGCAGAAAATCAATGGTTTTGCTCTGCTGACAAAAAGGCTCCTGGCAACTCGAATGCAGGAGACCATTAAAATACCACTGACACAATTATTTACTATGAGGATGTAGCTATTGATTTAACAGTTATATGAATGAAATGCAGGAAAACGAGTGACAGCTGGGGGTAGCAGTCTTTTCCCCAGAAGTGGTCCCCCTGGAGTGTGGCAGCTTAGGTGGGGGGAGAGCTGAGCTCTTTCTTTTTTTTACATTTGAAAAACTTTTTATCATGAAATAATTTTAGACTTATAGAAGAGTTGCAGAGATCATTCAGGGAGTTCCCATGTCACCTGTCACACAGCTTTTTCCTCCTAATGTCAATGTCTTACATAACCAAGTACAATGACCAAAACCAAGAAATCATCACTGGCACCACATTGTTAACTGACCACAGACTGTGTTCGAATGTCATCAGCTCTGAATCTAATGTCCTTTCTCTGTCCCAGGGCTCCACATTGCATTTAATTGTCATGTCTCCTTCGTCTCTCATCTGTGACAGTTTTTCAATCTCTCCTTTCCCTCTGTGACCTTGATCCTTTTGAAGAACAGTGTTCATGTGTTTTGTAGAAAGTCCCTCAAATTGGTTTTGTCCAATGCATTCTCATGATTGGATCGAGGCGATGGATTTTGGGGACGAATCCCTCAGAAGTGAGGTGCCCTTCAGTGTATCCCATCAGGGGCTCATGCTGTCCATGAGTCTTATTCCTGGCGCTATGAACCTTTGTCCCCTGGTTAAGGTGGTGTCTGCCACCTAAAGTGACTATTTTTCCCTTGGTAATTAATAAACATTTAGGGGGAGGTACTTTGGGGTCATGCACATATTCTGTTTCTCCCTAAACTTTCGCCCACTCATTTTAGCATCCTCGATGCATTGAGCATTTGGTTTGAATTCCAGAAATTCTCTGAGCAGCCCTTTTTCCCTCCATTGCAGAATTAAACTCAAGCTGCCAAAGGTCTGCAGGCAAAGTCTTTCTAAAGTCCGTTGTGAGTTAGCGGACCCAGGAAAACTGTCACCAAGTGCGCACGTCAAGGTGACACAATTACATGAATGGTTCCAACAGGCCACTCTGTCCGGATGTTCCCATGAGAGAAATGACCTGTGGGCTCTCCCCATCTTCGGTTCTGGTCACAAATGTGACTTTAGGGTTAGATCAAAAGGCACCCGCTTCTTCAAGCCCACATCGCTGCCACCAGCGTGTCATTTTTGTCAAGGAATGTGTGCAATTAATAAAGGCGGCAGGGCTGGCTGGGAAACCAATTACAACAAACACATCAGGTGTCGATAGGGAGGCACAAACACAGGTCCCATTGATTGATGCCAATCACCCTCGGCACCTGGCCCTCCAGCCCGTTTTTTTACACCTTTGGGGACCATTGTAAAATGTCAGTTTCCATGCGTTTCCAAGCGTGCTCACACAGTGTGTGCTTTTGCCAAAACCTGGGTTATGTATGCAGGGAACCAAGAGTGTATTTCTTGCTGCTAATGTCTGCTTTGTTCTGACTCTTCCCTGGTATGTCATGTAAGGCTTAAAAAAAAAAAAAAAAAAAAGCTTATAAAGAAAGAAAACCCAAAAGGCAGAGCCTCTTGAAGTGATGGCCTTCACCGATCTCCTGGGTGGAAATGCTCTTCTTGCCTCTTGGGCCTGGTGGGCGAAGGTCTGCTGGCTGCTAGCCCACCAAAAGAGATGGGCCCCTCACTCCAGAGCTTTCCAAGGTGGCCCATTCTGCTGCTGGACGGATTGAGCCCGGTTCCTGAAATTCTTCCCTCCCCACAGCTGGGTTCTTCCCCCTGAGTCCTCACAGGGCAATGGCAGTGACTTGAGGGCAGGGACCACGTGTCCGTCTTTCATCCTAGAGCCCAGCCCGGAGCCTGACCCAGAGTCCGTGCTCAGGAAACCTTTGTGGAGCTGAGTCACTGGAGAGATTTGGCAGAGAAACTCACCCAAGCCCGAAGCCTCTGGAACCTCTGGGATATTCTTCAGCAGATCGTCCTGCTTGCTCGGCGCCTGATGTGTGGGGGGAGTGGGCAATGGTGCTTAATCACGTTCTGTGTCAATTAAGTGTTTGGCTCGGTGCTGCCCCTGGGAGGGACAGGAGGGCGGTGATCCCACGGGGGTCAGGGCAGCCTGGGCGCAAGCCCTGGGATGGAAACTGTGGGCAGGAGGACGGGCTGAGTGTGTGTGGATTCTCCTCTGCAGACCTCAATGGCAAGTCTGTTATTTCGGAGATGAGGGTGCTTGCGTCTCATTAGAGCAAATCCCAAACCCTCCTCCTGGGGCTTTCAGGTGAGAGGCCGGAACGGTTTTTCAAAAAAAATTAGTTGTGTTTTCTGGGGTGGAGATGGGCCACAGCTGTGTCCCTGGCCCCCGTGGCTGACAGGATCCAAGGAAGAGCGGGCTTCCTGATCTACCCAGGCAAGTTGGGTGAGCGGGAAACGGGAGGCCAAGTGGGCTCCAAGAAGTCTCCTCAAGCATCCAGAGGCTCACCCCAAACCTCGGTGCTTGTGGAAGCTCATGGGCCAAGTCTGGGGTCTTGCAAGTAAGGGGGCTGCTTCCACTGTGACATCTTCTCAGACCCAGACACTTCTACTTACACGGACCCCTGTGGTGACACTGGGTCCACCTGGATAATTTAGGATCATCTTTTTTTTTTTTAAGTAACTATTTCTTTTTTTTTTTTAATTTTATTTATTTATTTATTTATTTATGGCTGTGTTGGGTCTTCGTTTCTGTGTGAGGGCTTCCTCTAGTTGCGGCAAGTGGGGGCCACTCTTCATCGCGGTGCGCGGGCCTCTCACTGTCGCGGCCTCTCTTGTTGCGGAGCACAGGCTCCAGACGCGCAGGCTCAGTAGTTGTGGCTCACGGGCCTAGTTGCTCCGCGGCATGTGGGCTCTTCCCAGACCAGGGCTCGAACCCGTATCCCCTGCATTGGCAGGCAGACTCTCAACCACTGCACCACCAGGGAAGCCCCAGGATCATCTTATTTTAAGGTCACTGATTAGCAACCTTTTTTTCCCCCTTGCCAGGAAACCCAACATATTCACAGGTTTGGGGGTTAGGATGTAGATATTTTGGGGGGCCATCTGGCTCCTCTCTGTCCCAGAGCCTGGCACTCAGAGGAGGCTCTCGCTGTATTTGTTACCGGCTGGGTGGACAGTGGTTGACGGGTGTGGGAGGACAGAGCTGCGCCCAGTACCTGGGACATCCCCTCCTCGGGGCATTAGCAAGACCTTGAGATGAAAACAAGCCTCGCTCTGGTCTCTGGAGCAGCTGTGCCCACTCGTGCCTCTTAGAATGACCTATAGGCACACACACACCAAAAAAGAAATGGGAGAGAAAGATTAAAAATAGATTTTATTTAACCCAATATATGCAAAATATTACCATTAAAGTGATTAGTATGTATTACTAATGAGATATTTTACATTCTTGTTTTTCATTTGAAGCCTTTGAAATCCGATATGCATTTTGCACTTAAAGCACATCTCAGATCAGACTGGCCACGTTTCAAGGGCTCCAAGAACCACATGTGGCTAGTGGCCACTGCATTGGGCAGTGCACATCTAAATCACTAGGCATTCACAGAGAAGGTTTGGTAATTTAGAAGTAACAACTACGTACTCCAGGCCAGGACAGACCCACTTAGTAAGTTACAGTCACTGTAATTCTTATTCCCTCTCCCTCCCTCTACTTCTTCTTTCCTCCATCAGCCTTCTGGCAACTGGGCTGTGAGTTTAATTTTTATTTACTTATTTATTTATTTATGGCTGTGTTGGGTCTTCGTTTCTGTGCGAGGGCTTTCTCTAGTTGCGGCAAGTGGGGGCCACTCTTCATCGCAGTGCGCGGGCCTCTCATTATCGCGGCCTCTCTTGTTGCGGAGCACAGGCTCCAGACGCGCAGGCTCAGTAATTGTGGCTCACAGGTCTAGTTGCTCCACGGCATGTGGGATCTTCCCAGACCAGGGCTCGAACCCGTGTCCCCTGCATTGGCAGGCAGATTCTCAACCACTGCGCCACCAGGGAAGCCCTGGGCTGTGAGTTTAATCTCAGCTCTTCTCCTTACTGACTGGGGACCTTGCCTGAGTCACTCACCCTTTGAAGCTTCCGTTTATTCGTCTGTAAAATGGAGATGGTAATCCTTACTCGCTGATAGTCAAAAGGACCAAACAACACGTTCCTGGCCCTGGCTTCCGTGGACACTCCTGTTCTCTGCACCATCAGCCTCAGACCCTCAGTGGCCCCGCACTGAGGGCAGTTGCCAGGAGCTTCCCTCTAGCGGAGAGGCAGAAGGGGAAGACTGTATTATAACTAGAAAATACTGTAAGGCCAATGGTAAAGCTTCAGTGGACTAAAGTCAGAAATATATATATATATTTGGCAGCAACATGCGGCTTATGGGATCTTAGTTCCCTGACCAGAGATCAAACCCGGGCCCTTGGCAGCGAAAGCGCGGAGTTGTAACCACTGGGCTGCCAGAGAATTCCCTAAAGTCAGAAATATAACCCAGGGACACAAAGGAGATGAGAACCCTACACAGGGCCTCTGGGACTCTGAGCCTGAGAGCAGGACAAAATCTTGTGCTCAGGCACCTGTCCTGCATCAGCGCAGCCAGTTCTCCTCAGCTGTCCCACTGGAGTGAATTACATTATGGGAACCCCTTGGAGATACGGCAAGTTCAGTTCCAGACCACTGAAATAAAGCAAATATCACAATAAAGCGAGTCACGTGGATTTTTTTTTGTCTCCCAGTGTGTATAAAAGTTATGTTTACACTATGCTGTAGTCTATTAACTGTGCAATTGCCTTATGTCCAAAAGAACAATGTACATACTTTAATTCAAAAATTCTTTATTGCTAAAAAATGCTAACCATCATCTGCGCCTTCAGTGAGTCGGTAGTATATTCAAAGATCATGGATCATCATGACAAATATAATAATAATGACAAAGTTGGAAATATTGCGAGAATTACCAAAATGTGACACAGAGACATGAAGTGAGTAGCTGCTGTTGGAAAAATGGTGCCAGTAGATGCTTGATGCAGGGTGGCCTCAAACCTTCAATTTGTATTTGTAAAAAAGGCAACAGAGTGGAGATCAGTAAAACAAGGTGTGCCTGTAATTCCTCTGTAGTTGGGTCGCTGTGTGTCTCGAGGGACTGGTTTCATCTCCAGGAGCAAGTGGGGCAGGGAAAAGACCTCCTGAGTGGGTCAGTAGGTTGCAAGGATAAACAGAGGCATCCTGGCACTCAGTCATAAGGTCCCAACCCTTGTTCTGACTATTTGACACCCCCCGCAGGACAGTGACAGGCACCTTGGAAGCGTCCTGTACCAGCTCCAGGAATTCTGGACTCTGGTGCTTTTATGTTTTTCTGCTGGACAGCAAAGGGGCCTTGTTATGCAGGGTGATTAACCAGTCCTGGAAGGGCTGTGTGCTTTTCTCAAGTTCATCAGAGGTGGGAGAGTCCCTGCTCTTTGTGGCTTTTCTTCACTGCTCTGCATCACCTACTTGCTCCTTAAGGGATGGGAGGGGACACATTTTGGAAAATAAAACTGCGGGGCAGTGTAATGATCAGATGCACACTTGTGGTTCTCTGTGAGGTAAGTGGCAGTGAATCAGAAACTCTTCTGGATTTGGGTTGAGTTCTATAAGCCTGTGTGAGTACGTGGAAAATCAAGGCTTGGTGTTTGGGGAACCCAGGAAAATTCTGGAAGTTTCCATTGTCTGGGGAGTCGACAGAGCCTGTGTCCCCAGGACTCCAAGATATCTCGGGCTCTCCACAGAGGGAGGACTTCCCAGCAGAAGTGCCCAAATCTCCAGAGCCCTGGGCAAGTGAGGAAGGCTGAAAGGAATTTACAAACAGATGGACAGCTGTGTCTGTCCACTGGGCAGTAATTGCATCCTATTAGCATTGCTAATTTGCATTGTTATCAGTTTCTACAACTTACAGAGTTGTGTTTTTTTTTGTTTTTTTTTTGGCCGTGACCCGTGGCTTGTGGGATCTCAGTTCCCCTACAGGGTTTTTTGTTATTTGGTTTCTTTAAATTAATTAATTAATTGATTTATGGCTGTGTTGAGTCTTCGTTGCTGTGCGCGGGCTTTCTCTAGTTGCAGCGAGCGGGGGCTACTCTTCGTGGCAGTGCACGGGCTTCTCATTGAGTATCTTCTCTTGTTGCGGAGCACAGGCTCTAGGCGTGTGGGCTTCAGTAGTAGTGGCTCACCGGCTCTAGAGCACAGGCTCAGTAGTTGTGGCGCCTGGGCTTATTTGCTCTGCTGCATGTGGGATCTTCCCGGACCAGGGATCGAACCCGTGACCCCTGCATTGGCAGGCGGATTCTTAACCACTGCGCCACCAGGGAAGCCCAGGGATGTGATTTTTGGTTGCTCATGTCAAGATGTCTGTGTGAGAAGCTCTGTAGGTTACTGTTTTCCCTGTGCGCACCCAAATAAGCAATCTGTGGGCACTGTACGAATGTCATGGTCCTCATGAAATGTGCCTCCTGGATTTGACACCCATTAACGATTCTTGTCTTTACCAACCTTTACAATGATGGTTGCAAAATGGAAATTTTCCAATTCAGCATTCCTTCACACATACCAGTCTGCAGTTGGCTTTCTACGATAAGCAAGAGCCCTCCTTTCTCCCCCACTTATTTATTTATGTATTTATTTTTGGTATGCCCTCATGATTTTTTCAAAATAAATTTATTACAACTTCTTAATTATCTTGGTGCTCAAATTGTCCCAAGTGTGATCAGTGGGAGCCCTGTCAAGCTGGCTCCTGGGTCCTTTAGCCATGCACCATCATTTTTTTTTTTTTTTGAATACTTCCTTACTTTCTGGTATAACAAGGTATTTCAGGCTCATCTTGGCCTTTCCTGTCCCAGTCCTGGAATCAGCCATTTTTCCAAGGAGCCCTGGTTCCTGTTAGTGAGGAATGGTGTTAAGCACCAAGATCTGGGCAGTAGGTGTGCTCATTTTTGCTGTGGTGTCTTTGAGACTCTTCCAAAGGACAGAGCTAGAAAACAAATACACGTATATGCACACGCACATTCATGTACCTACAGGTATATACACATACACAAATGCTTGTATTCACACCTGTGCCTGTTTTAGAGACCATGTGTCCACACCAATACCCCCATTTCCAACCCATCCTCCTGTCCATATTTGTATTTCTATTTTCAATACCAGCAACACCTTTATGCATTTGCTCAATCCTATAATATATCCTAAAATAGCATTAGAACTGCTGCACAATGTCCACTACAAACAACAAATCTGGTAAAGAGTTCCAGAGTTTTCCCTGTTCTGCTGACCTCCCCGCTCCCCCCCGCAAAGACTAAGAGTATATAGTGAAATCCTGGATTCACAAACGCTGGGGGTACTTCTCCTCAGTCTCTTCTGTGGGGTCATGATATCCATCAGCAGTACAGTTGGGTTCATTTGTCTCAGTTTTCTTCAGTTTTAGGGTTTTTATCTTTCCGTCATCGTTAATTTGCTTTTATTTTTTGAGTATGTAGAAGGTGCTTCAAAACTTGAAACTATATAAACAGGTATATTCAGAGGACTGTCACGCATCCCAATCTCCCTCTTACCCTGTTTCCTCCCACCTCTTGTAGACAAACATCTTCATTGTTTTCTGGTTTATCTCTGAGTTTCTGTTTGTAAAGATAAGCATGTGTGCGTACACACACACACACACACACACACACACACACACACGTTTTCTTATTTTTTTTTCCTTAGGCAAAAGGTAGCATACTATATATGCTCTTTTGTACTTTGCTTCTATCACTTAATAATGTAGCTTGGAAATGACTCCATAGCTGTTCACAGAGAGCTTCCTCATTCTTTTTGGCATCTGTAGTGTACTCCATTGTGGAGATAAACAATAGTTAATTCAACCAATCTCCTATGATTGATCGGTAATCAGTGACAATTTCATTTGTCCCATCTGTGTCTTTTTAAAAAATTGTGATAAAATACACATAACATAAAAATTACTGTTAACCATTTTGAGGTATATAATTCAGTGGCATGAAGTACATTCACATTGTTGTGCAACCACCATCACCATCATCTCCAGAACTCTTTTAATCTTACAAAACTAAAACTCTGTCCCCATGAAACCATAACTCCCCATTCTCCCACCCCCAACCCTGGGCAACCACCACTCTACTTTCTGTCTCTATGAATTTGACAACTCTAGGTACCTTGTGCAAATGGAATCAAACAATATGTGTCCTTCTGTGTCTGGTTTATTTCACTCAGCATAATGCCCTCAAGTTCCATCCATGTTGTAGCATGTGTCAGAATTTCCTTCCTTTTTAAGGCTGAATAATGTTCTGTCTTCTGTCCCTCTTAAAAATGAAGTTTTCCCCTATTTGAATTGGGTTGAACAGTAAGAAATGCAAAAAGTGAGCAATTGTACTGAGCTGTATAGTCTGCTGTGTCTAGCTGGGGAGTTATTATCTTAATTATGTGCAGAAAATTTGTAGTGTGTAATCCTTTCACCTAAAAAACTACTGACGAAAGAATTGATAATGTATGCTCCCCTCCCAGGAGATGGGGAGCAATTCCCACCTTCCTCCCTCTTGAGGGTGGGCTAGGCTTAGTGACTTACTTCCAAAGTAAAGAGTCTGGAAGGAGAAAAATAGTAGCTTTACAGTGGAGAAAACTGGCAGACACACCTTGACTGGGTGATCAAGGTGAATGTTATCCGTGATGAGTCATGAGGAGGTCAGGCACCTTGAAATGATGTGATAAGAAGAGCACCTCACTTCTGTGGGGTTATTCCCCAAACCTATAGCCCCACTCTAATCACAGACACACAAAAAACATCAGAGAAACCCAGCCTGGGGGACATTCTACATGATTCCTGACCTGTACTTCTTAAGACTGTACTTCTTAAGACTGTCAAGGTCTTGAAAAACAAGGAGATTGAAGACCCTTTACAGACCAGAGGAGACCAAGGAGGCATCAAGACTAAATGCCATGTGGTCCCTGGATGGAATCCAGGGACAGAGAGAGGACATTAATGGGAACACTGATGAAATCCAAACCAAGCCTGGAGTTCAGTTAGTAGTAATGTCTCACTGTGAGTTTCTTAGTGACAAATACACCACAGTTATGTAAGATGCTATCAGTAGGGGAAACTGGGAGAGGGTATGGGGGTACATGCCGTACTATCTTTGCAACTTCTCTTTAATTCAAAAATTATTCCAAAATAGAAAGTTTATTTTGGAAAACTGCTAAAGATCAGAGAGCTGGTACATTGGCTCTCAGTATATTGAAAAATACAAACATTTGTTAAATAATGGTGAGGAACATTCTGACCAGAAATTTTAAAATATATATTTATTTATTTATTTGGTTGCCCTGGGTCTTAGTTGTGGCAGGCGGGCTCCTTAGTTGTGGCATGTGAACTCTTAGTTGCGGCATGCATGTGGGATCTAGTTCCCTGACCAGGGATTGAACTCAGGCCCCCTGCATTGGAAGCACAGAGTCTTAACCACTGCACCACCAGGGAAGTCCTTTGACCAGAAATTTTTTGAAGTAGAAAATATTATTTTTTTTGGCTGTGAGGCTTTCAGAATCTTTGAACCCCGGCCACCACAGTGAAAGCACCGAGTCCTAACCACTGGACCACCAGGGAGTTCCCTGCGGGGAACCAAGTTTTGAAGACTAGTCTTCAGGCTCACCCACGTTAAAGCGTGTGTCAGAGCTTCATTCCTTTGTAAGGCTGAATAATCTTCAGTGTGGTGAACTTTCATATGGAACTTTCTCCACAGTTTGGACAGCCAGTCAGATGCTGTCAAAACTTTATAAGTTGGGACTTCCCTGGTGGTCCAGTGGGTACGAGTCTGCGCTCCCAATGCAAGGGGTCTGGGTTCGCTCCCTGGTTGGGGAACTCGATCCCACATGCATGCCGCAACTAAGAGGTCACACGCCGCAACTAAGAAGTCCACATGCTGAAAGTAAAAGATCCTGCATGCCACAGCGAAGATCCCACATACTGCAACTAAGACCCCGCGCAGCCAAAATAAATAAATAAATAAGTAAATAAAAATAAATCTTAAAAAAAAAACTATAAGTGTTGGACATAACACACACCTGGGGCCTAGTTCTTAAGACATGGATTGGCACCACTCATAGACTTTTGGGGTTGATTGGTCTGGGGTGTGGCCTGGAGAGTCGGTGGGTTCCAAGCTCCCAGGTGATTCTATTTTGCAGTCAAGGTTGAGAACTGCAGCCCTGGGGCCTGCTCCTGAGAGTCCCTGAGGGCAAGGGAGCAAGAGTCAGGGAAGGCTCCCTGGAGGAGGCAGTATCCAAGCAGAGGGGAGGCCTTAGGGAAGGCATGGGATAAAGAGCCACATGGAGGGTGGGAAGGAACAGGCCTGACACCCCTGGATGCCAGTTGGTATCTTTTGGGTGCAAACAAGAGAAAAATGCAGTCCAAACAGTCATGCGTGCAAAGGGAGTTTACTGGTGTCTCACCTGGAAGCTGGTTGGAAACACAGGACCTCGGCCCCACCCAGGTCTCCCTAGATCAGAATCTTCATGTTAACATCATCACCCAGGTGGTGGTGTCTTTGCACCTCAAGGTTTGAGAAGCATGGCTTTAGACGATGGAAAACTGAAACTTGGAACAGAATATTCTGGCTAACCAGGGGTTTTTCTACAAGCTGACACAGTAATTGTACCTGCAGATCTTGTCTGCAGATTTTCAAGCCTTTGCATACAAATCCCAGGAATGTTACTCATTTGGCTCCAAGCAAGGAGCAGGCACATGGCGCATTGTCACATGTGGGCCCCTGGGAATCCGAGGGGACCTGGGCTGACACCTGGATTTTCTTAGGTTCATCCTCCTATAGGAACATGACTTAGTTGTCTCGGATCTAAGCATATTGTGTTGCATGAGTGTTTGGCTCCTGGGAGGAGCTGGGCTAATCAGTATAAGAAGAAAATCAATTTTTAATTGATCATTTGGAATTGTTTATTTCCATACCTGTCTCTGATCATTGGTCTCTGTGCTCATTTCCTACAGGACAAGAAGTAATGAATTATCCATTCCATGTGTGTTAAAAGAGTCAGCCGATTCTCGTTCACAGTAGTTAAGTCTCTAAACTCACTGTGAACACTGAGTCAGGGAATCAGTCCTGGGGAAATACAGGGTCAGGTTCCTGCGAGCCTCTGGTCACAAAATTTTGTCAACTGATCAATACATAACCTTGTTTTGTGAGAGTCTCTGTTTAAAGGCACCTTATTTTACATATATTGTTGGGTCATTATCATTGAACTCAAGGCCCACAGCACTATAACTCCCACCTGAATGAAGCTTATGTAACACGGGTATTTTCTCTGTGGGGCCCGTCACAGCCTTCACATGCTTAGGACACTAAGCCATCACTTCTGCATTTTCGTGCCATTTTAAATGGTGCAACTATCAACAAATACTCAAAAATTAGCAAAAAGGTGGCATGAAAGAGACCTGGAAGACACACTTACTCACAGTATGAGAGCTGAAAACTCACTGTGATCAGGAGACATGTTTTTTGCTGCTCTGCTTGTCTGTGAATGACCTCAAAAATGTCCAATATTAGGGAGTTCCCTGGTGGTCTAGTGGTTAGGATTTGGCACTTTCACTGCCGTGGCCTTGAAATAGGAGGGAAGCAGTCAGGGTACAACCTTTGAAAGAATGATATAGCCTGAAGACATGACATAAACTGATTAAAACCAAATGGGTCCAAGATGGCGGACAAGTCAACTTCCACTAGACCTTGAGCCTCAGTGTACGCTCACTGTAACACATCAGCAAGCTAAATGACACACCCACAGGCTCCATGACTGTTCTAAGGCGACCATAAGGATCAAAAAGCGAGCGGTGGCCCAATTCCTGGAAATCCCCGCCCCTTTGCAAAATAGCTGGAGTACTCCTCCCACTCATTAGCCTACGAAATTACCCACCCCTATAAAAACTGACAACTCCATACCCTGGTCCCTTTCTCACCGTCTGAGATGGCCCACACTCTGTGGAGTGTGTTTTTCTCTAAATAAATCCACTTCTTACCTATCATTTTGTCTCTCACTGAATTCTTTCTGCGACGAGACATCAAGAACCTGAGTTTCATTAAGTCCTGAAACCAGATGTGTGATCTCAGTTGGAAGACTGTAGGTTTTGGCTGGGTTCAAGTCCTGGAGGCGTGGGTTCAAGTCCTGGAGGCGTGGGTTCAAGTCCCAATCAGGGTTTTGGCCGGGTATGAGTCCCAGCTGCGTGGGTTCAAGTCCCAATCTGGGTTTAGGATGGGTTCGAGTCCCGCACAGGCACGTGGGTTCAAGTCCCGATCTGAGGTGCATGGTTTCAGCCTAGGTTCAACCCAGGTTCAATCTTCTGGTTGGGGAACTGAGATTCCACAAGTCACGTGGTGAGGCCAAAAAAAAAAAAAAGGCATCCAATATTGCTTTTGTGGTTATAAATAAATTTTAGCAAGTAGGTGAGTTCGCAAATATGGAATCTGCCAATAATGAGAACTGATTTCCCATACTTGGAGGAAAAACAGTTTTTACCATCATGAATTCCAGCTGAGAAGTCTGGAAGTTGAAGGCTGAATAATTTTGGAAGGCTGATTCTTTTTTTTTTTAATGGCTGATTTGGGCAAATAAATGCCAGGCAATGGGGAACAGTGCCAGCACAAGCCCCGTTTTTGCTCTATTGCCACTGCTGCTCCCTAACCAGGGGCAGCTCAGTCTGCCACCCCCACTGGATGGACCTCCCCCTGCCACTGCCCACCTCATCGAGAGACGCTCAGAGATCAGGACAATGCCAGGCAGTGGGAAGGCTCCAAAAAGCATGTGACACGTGAATGTACTTATGAATGAGCGTAGATAACCTGTCCACACGGGTGTCGGTTTTCCTACTATTGGAAAAAAACCCAACAAAAGAATTTTTTAAAAGACTAGGACAAAAGGAAGAAAGAAGAAACCTCTTACAGAACCTTGCCTCCTTGACTGCATCCCTCGAGTAGAAAGGAACACACTGAGTCTCACCAGCCCTTTCTCTGAAACCCAGTGTCTGAGGGAGCGGAAGGTCGGTTATCCTAAAATCTGATAAAGAATCTAATATTCAAAACAGCTCAGTTATGTGCACAGCCTTGAAAGGAGACACAAGCCAGATGTTCCCAAGATACGCCGGAATTATTCTGTTATCTTAAGGAGACAGTAATGTTTTTGAAGAGTGATGGGGTAAGACAGCCGAAGATTTTCTGTCCTTCGAATGTATATTTATAATCACTCCCAGTCTCAGTCATTCTGTTGCTCCTCTCAAAGGCATCCGCAACAAGACCAGGAATAAATGCAGGCACTCCTTCAGGCACTTGTCAAATCCAAGGGACACAGGTGGGAACTCCGCACATTACGCCCCTCCCCTGCAGCTGGGAGAGCCGAGAATGGCAACCCACTGGGACCGTAAGAGAGGGTGCAGCTTCCCACGCAGGAATTGATGATTATGAGGAACAAGAGCCATCAATGGTTGGGTTGAGCTTTTCCTCCAGAATTCAGCTCCATCTACCTGTCACAAAAAACTGAATTTATTTTTCAGGAAGACTCAGCAAGATTTCTTTCTAGCAAAGACCTGGAAAATCAGGGTGATTAAAAAGCATTTACTGGGCTTCCCTGGTGGCGCAGTGGTTGAGAATCTGCCTGCCAATGCAGGGGACACGGGTTCGAGCCCTGGTCTGGGAAGATCCCACATGCCGTGGAGCAACTAGGCCCATGAGCCACAATTACTGAGCCTGCGCGTCTGGAGCCTGTGCTCCGCAACAAGAGAGGCCGCGATAATGAGAGGCCCGCACACCGCGATGAAGAGTGGCCGCCACTTGCCCCAACTAGAGAAAGCCCTCGCACAGAAACGAAGACCCAACACAGCCATAAATAAATAAATAAAATTAAAAAAAAAAAAGAACCCGTATAATTAAAAAAAAAAAAGCATTTACTGCAGATGTTTTTACCAGCTGTGATAAAGGCAACCAGTGCAAAAGATTCCCAAGTAGCAGCATCTATGAGACAAATATAGTCTTAAAGGACAGATATCAGAACTTCCCAGGGTACCTGTCCCCCAGGTATCACTAAGCAGGTCAGACTCATGCTGATGGTGGAAGTTACTTGATCGAGGGGTACAAACACATGTGGCATTTTTATGGAGTGTGTACCATTCCCTGTTTCTCATTCTGAATCTCTTTACCTGAATCTCTTCTATAGATCCCTGGAAAGGGGGTGGGCTTCCTGGATCCCTGAGAGAGGGCACATAAGGAAAAGATGGAGCTATTTAAAGGAAACAATACACACTATTTATTTATATAAGTCTGTGAGCAAATTGCAACCTGTGCAGTTGAGGCAAATTATGTATAGACTGTCTACTGCTACATGTGAGTACCTGTAGTTTATAGATTGCCCTTGGGAATCTTGGATTTGAGACCAGGCAGCTCGGATTTCGATAGATAACTCTGGCACTCTTCTTCCCTGTGGCCAGCAGCCTGTCCCATCCATACGTTGCATGTAATTCTTTGACTTTCACAGGATAAAGGGGCATTCTTTCACAATGAAGCCGTCTCAGATAGAATCTATGTGTTCTACAGTGATTTCAGAGTTAGTTGGGAAAGAAATTTTTCTTTTCCTTTTTTTTCTTTTTCTTTTAAGCTGAGAACACAACTGCCAATGCAGCCTTTACAAAATAGGACATTGCCAAAAACAAAAATATTTAGGTGTTTCCCTTACAACGCATTTATGTAGGAAAGATCTGGATGTCTAAGGAAATATAATTAGAACATAGTTTTATTTATGTGTTTATTTATTTTTGGCCACACTGTGCTGCTTGTGGGATTTTAGTTTCCCAACCAGGGATCGAAACTGGGCCCTCGGCAGTGAGAGCGCAGACCCCTAACCACTGGACCACCAGGGAGTTCCCAGCACGTAATTTTAAGAATGCAATAGAACTTAATAAATCTCAGAAATGGCTAGGATAATCCAGTGTCCTGTAAATAGAGCTGAGCCCCCATTTAATGAGGCTAGAAAGTGACTAAGTCCTATCTGTTGTGTGGCAGGGATAGTTTCAGAGACGGGAGCTTTGGGGACGGCCCCCGAAGAGGGTGTCCTGGGGTCTTTCCCTTGATCTTGGGCAGAAGCTCCCACAGAGTCCCGGCAATACAGCAATATTGTGATGGTAGGTGTTATGATCATGGGCAAGAGATAGGGCAGCCAGACTGAGCCGGAGTGCAGAGGGACATGCCACCCACATGCCACGGACCTGGGGAGCAGGGGCCTACCTACCCCAAAGAGGCAGGAGAGAGAATAGACCAAGGATGTGGCATCAGTTGCCCTGACTTTGCACCTTCCTTCACCATTTGCTTGGGGCCTGGATACAAATGACAATCCTCCTGAACCTCTGCTTCCTCACTGGCAATCAAGCGGGTGATACTTACAGGGTGTGTCCCGAGGTCATTCTGTGGCTCCAATGAGTAATGTTGTGGAAGGCTTCGTTTTAAATATTTGGGGCAGAGGCAGCCGTTGGTACATCAGGTTAAAAGTGTCAACAAAATTACCCCAGTGGGTGTTGCCTGTACTTGGGTTGAATAGTGTCCCTGCACCCACAAAATGCATGTCCAATGGGAACCCCAAAATGTGACCTTATTTGGAAATGGGGTCTTTGCAGATGTAATCAGTTCAGATGAGGTCATACTGGACTAGGGCGGGCACTAAATCCAATGACTGGTGTCCTTATAAGGAGCCCCGTGGGGACACAGACATACGCAGAGGTAGGGGACCATGTGACAACGGAAACGAAGATGGAAGTGTTGCAGCTACCAACCTAGGATTGTCCAGGACTGCCTGCAGCCCCCAGAAGCCGGAAGAGGCAGGGAAGGATTCTGCCCTAGAGCCTTGGGAGGGAGCGTGGTACTGTGACACCTTGATTTAGGACTTCTGGCCTCCAGGACTATGAGAGAAGACACTGCTATTGTTTTAAGCCCCCCAGTTTGTGGTGATTTGTTACAGCAGCCTCAGGAAACAAACACAGTTGTCCAAAAGGGTTAAACAGTTCTGCCAACCAGATGACAGATCCCCATGTCCCTGGGGACACACCTTTGCCCTCCTGCCTCCTGCACAAGCGAAAGCTTCAAGGTGACAGCAGATGGGACTGAAGCCCAAGAACAAACCTTCGGATTGGTTTCCAGAATAAGCAGGGACTTCGTTTTATTTACAGCATCTGCGTCAGTGCTTGGCACACAGTAGGAACTGCAGGTTTCTTTTCTTTCTTTTTTTGTTTTTCTAATTTTTATTGGAGTATGGTTGCTTTACAATGTTGTGTTAGCCTTCACTGCACAAGGAAATGAATCATCCATACACATACAGATATCCCCTCCCTTTTGGAGTTCCCTCCCATTTAGGTTACTACAGTGCATTAGGTAGAGTTCTCTGTGCTTTACAGTATGTTCCCATCAGTCGTCTATTTTATACATAGTTATCAATAATGTATATGTGTCAATCCCAGTCTCCCAACTCCTCCCTCGCCACACCTTTCCCCCTTGGTAGCAATACATTGTTCTCTACCTCTATGTTTCTATTTCTGCTTTGCAAATAAGATCATCTAGGAACTGCAGGTTTCTTGAATGAATGAAAGCCTGAGTATGGAGAACAAGATAAATAAGTATTGCTGCTATCCAAGTGGAGGGCAACAGGCTAAATAAATAAATAGTCTATAGACAAAATGATTACGAATGTCATGAAATACCATGAAGGAAATGCATAGCATGCTAACATACAAAAAGATGGAGAGACCTAGGACAGAGTCGCAGGGTGACCAGTCGAGCAAACTAAGAAACAGAGAGGTTAAGCAACTTGCCCAAGGGCACACAGCCATCCTATCCTCTAACTCAGCCAGAATTATCAATCTACATTCGAACCTGATCAATAGAGGCTTAGGACTTTTATTGTCTTCTTCACCAACCCCCCATGCAAATAAAATCAAGGCCAAATTCTTAAGATAAAAAAGTCACTTTGATTTTGATAGGTTATTTGGTTCAAATGGAGGGAACTGAACTTCCACTGCCAGAGTCCTGGATTAGTAAATTATTAGTCATTTTCTCTATTAAATATGTGCTTGGATTCCTTAAAAAAGGCTTTCTAACCCCTCAGTAATTCACACGCTTGTAAATCCTAAGCCAGAAAGTCAGCAAAGGAGTTAATAACTTACTAAAGTGACAGAGTAAAAATTTAGATTAAATATCACAGTGTCTCTCACATTTGCTTCCTTGCATTAGAACCTACAATCTTACTATTTTACACGTTTCAACATTCAACTGCGAGCAAGTGCAGCCATTGGATGAGGGAAAGAATTTTAGTACCTTTACAGCTCCCTACTTGTATTGCCACTAGTCTGACAAAAAAAAATTAAATTACAGGTCTTTTCATTTTGCTTTATGTATTTTTCTTGTTTGAAGTATAGAGAAATGTTATTTCACCAGCGGTAACAGCACATGGCATAAATACAACTTTATATTTTTGATACCTTGCAGTGTGATTCTGATCAATCTTTAAGGTTAAGATTTTACTTGGTAAAATTTCTCAAATAATTGTAATAGATTTTTAAGAGGCAAAATAAATAATTGAATAAAATTCATGTCTACAATGCATCTAGAATGGATGAAAACAATATGAGCTCTCATAGGAAAATGGTGTTAATCTTGAACAAATTACTTTGTGAGTTATTAGATAGTACAGGGACCCCCCGCCCACACACACACACCCCATTTGTGTTATCAGCAAATTTTGAATTGACTCTCTTTGGGAACATTAACCACAGTAAAAATGGTCTGGACAAAGTGTATTAGTAAAAATCTCTTTATTAATTAAAAAAGGAAAAAAGGTAATTGTATTCTCTGCCAGGTCGCTTAAATCACTTGCTACTTGCAGATTCTTGCAGCTGCTTGAGATTTGCTCAGATCTTTGGGAAAACTAGTTGAAGACAAACAAGTGTGAGCCAGCAGTAAACAATTCAGAGTGTACCTGCTGGAGGGTTGAAGAGCTGTTACTTTGTGGAGAGAATCTGCTGAAACACCCCCAGACCATGCCCCTCACCCCCCACCCTACTCCCACCTGGTGTTTGTTTTCCAAAGCTACCTGAGCGTCCACAGCTCCTCACTGAAGCCAGCAGTGAGTCGAGCAGGAGTTTGTGGGAGAGAGGATGGAGGGTGTCTCAATCTCGGCATTATTGACATTTGAGGTTGGATTCTTTATCATGGAGGCTGTCCTGTGCCCTGTAGGATGTTTAGAAGCATCCCTGTCCTCTACCCTCTAGGTGCCAGTAGCACCGGAACCCCTCAGCTGTGACAACCAAAAGTCTCCAGATGTCTCCAAATGTCCCCTGGGGGGCAGAATTGCCATCCTCTCCTTGAAAGCCACTGTGCTAACTCAATCAGGCCAACTTTGGGGGCATGTGCCACATGAGCAAATAAAACTACAGGCCACCTGGTTAAAACTGAGTTTCAGATAAACATTGAATAATTTTTTAGTGTAAGTATGTCCCAAATATTACATGGTCCAGCCTGGGCATCCTGTATTTTATCTGGCAATGCTAGGTGGACTTGGGGAGAAATAGGACACTGAAATGAGCCCCGTTACGGAGCCAAAGTAGTCATCGATTCTGAAACAATCCAAAGATTAGATTAAATCCAAAGTAATTTCCAGAAGGTAATTTCCATCTCTTAGCTCCTGTGTTAGGACTGAATGCAATAAAATGTTTGTGACAGAACTGAAAGTGTCCTTAAGATGTGTTCCCTTTTTAGGTAGTTTGAAAAGATAATCCAATTTTATGATTTTATAAAACCACTACTGCTAAACATTTACTTACATGTCTACACATTTTACTTTTTTGTGCAAGTGAATTTATAAGTGAATTGGGTTCACTGATTTTTATTCTTTGAGTCCAGACTACTTTTAAAAAGATACAGTTATTGGAAAATAGTCTGGGTGAATTTTTTCTTTTTAAAATAAAAATAAAACATAACAAACTGTTTATGGTTTTAAAAAAAGTAAAACAATATAGAAATGTATAAAGTGAAAAGTGAAAGTCCCCTCTCCCACTATCTCTGATGCCCTAGACCTATTTCTGGAGATAACCACTATCAACAATTTCTGATAAATTATTGTGTTCTACCAGAAATTTTCTGTACATAATCAAGCAAATAAACACACCTGCCCTTCTGTGGTGGGCAGCCTTTGAGATGGTTCCCAGTGACCCGGAGTCCTGGTATTCGTGCCGGGGTCATCCTCGCCCCTTGAGTGTGGGCAAGATTCTGCTCTGTAGAATGCAGCCAAGTTGAGGGATATACTTCCATGATTAGACTACAAAAGACTGACTTGCGTCTCGTTAGCAGACTCCATTCCTCTCAGTGTTTAATCTTTGATGAAGCAAGCTGCCCTGTTGGGGAGGTCTCCCTGGCACGGAGCTCAGGCCCTCAATCCAACAGCCCTGGAGGGACCGAATTCTGCCAACCACCATGTGAGTCTGGAAGTGGATTCTTTCCCAGTTGAGCCTTCAGATGAGACCTTAGCCCTGGATGACACTTTTTTTTTTTCTTTTAATTTTATGTATTTATTTTTGGCTGCGTTGGGTCTTTGCTGCTGTGAGGGCTTTCTCTAGTCTCTAATTGCGGCGAGTGGGGGCTACTCTTCATTGCGGTGCACACGCTTCTCATTGCAGTTGCTTCTCTTGTTGCGGAGCATGAGTTCTAGGCAGGCGGGCTTCAGTAGTTGTGGCATGCGGGCTTCAGTAGTTGTGGTTCATGGGCTCTAGAACGCAGGCTCAGTAGTTGTGGTGCATGGGCTTAGTTGCTCCGCAGCATGTGGGGTCTTCCCAGACCAAGGATCAAACCCGTGTCCCCTGCATTGGCAGGCGGATTCTTAACCACTGTGCCACCAGGGAAGTCCTGGATGACACCTTGATTGCAATCTTCTGCAAGACCCCAAGTGGAGGACCCCCCTAAGGAATGCCCAGATTCCTGACCCACAGAAACTGTGATGATAAATGCAGGTTGCCTTAAGCTGCTAAGTTTTGTGGTAGTTAGTTACGTAGCAATAGGTAACTGGTTGCTAGGTAACCTTCCTTTTACACAAATGGGATTTGACCCTCCAAGCTGTTTTGACTGCTCTGAGAAATAAGGAACAAGAGCTGGTCTAAAAGGAGAAACACCAGAACAAGGAGTAAGGAGTCAAAGTTGATGATTTCTTGATCACTAAGTATCACAGTCCAGCTGTGGTATCAGGGATGGATCGGGTACACAGCAGTGCCCTTGTTTAACTGCATTTTTTTAAAAAAATTAATTAATTAATTAATTAATTTTTGGCTGTGTTGGGTCTTCATTTCTGTGCCAGGGCTTTCTCTAGTTGCGGCGAGCGGGGGCCACTCTTCATCGCGGTGCGCGGACCTCTCACTATCGCGGCCTCTCTCGTTGCGGAGCACAGGCTTCAGACGCGCAGGCTCAGTAATTGTGGCTCACGGGCCCAGTTGCTCTGCGGCATGTGGGATCTTCCCAGACCAGGGCTCGAACCCGTGTCCCCTGCATTGGCAGGCGGATTCTCAACCACTGCACCACCAGGGAAGCCCCTAACTGCATTTTTTTATGCAACAATAACTTGTTGCCCTAAAGGTGTGGGGAGATGTGAAGTGAGTATCAAGTTACAATCTAACATTTAGGAATAAGTGCAAAAAGGCAATTAAAACCAGAGAAGGGCCCAAAGCAAGACCTTTCAGCGCTGAGTCAGAAACCTGGGAATGATAAAGATTTCTGTGAGCTTCGCTCATTGTGAGTTACTTAGTACTTCCATGGAACCATTATTGCAGCAGCTAACACGTGGGATCACGTGTCTGAGTAAAATGAAACATCACAAATATCTAGGTGTCAATAACTTTAAATATGGAATAACTTCCCCTGTTTTATTGACATTTTTACTACAGGTTTTTTGATATAATGATCTCAATATTTTTAAAGAGCACTTTTACAGGGGTTCTCAAAGTGCCCACTGTCACAGTTTCCTGGCAAAATGTCAGAACATCAAGAGCCGAGCCTTTAAACCTGAGTTTCAGCCTATCCTAACCCTGCTTTTGCTAGTAACACAGAGCTTTAATTTACGGAGAGAAACCAAGCCCTTCAAAACATCATAGCTCTGGGAGGATCCCACATGCCGCGGAGCAACTAAGCCCGTGAGCCACAACTACTGAGCCCACGTGCCACAACTACTGACGCTCACGTGCCTAGAGCCTGTGCTCCGCAACAAGAGAAGCCACTGCAATGAGAAGCTTGTGCACCGCAACGAAGAGTAGCCCCCGCTCAACACAACTGGAGAAAGCCTGCATGCAGCAATGAGGACCCCATGCAGCCAAAAATAAATAAATAAATAAATTTATTTAAACAAAAATCATAGTTCAATTTGTTTCTGTCTTACAAACCAGCAATGTGTTTCTAAAACACACTGGTTGCCACTCAAGCCCTTCAAACGCAATTACTCTCCACTTTGTATAATCGATGCATTTCAGCCATGTTGACCGTAAAGCAATTCCTTTATAGAAACCATTGGTTTTTATGAATTTTTTTTTATGAATTATGGTTTTCTCAGGGTATATGCCCAGTAGTGGGATTGCTGGTTCATATGGTAGTTCTACTTTTAATTTTTTAAGGAACCTCCATATTGGTTGTATCAATTTACATTCCCACCAACAGTGCAGGAGGGTTCCCTTTTCATCACACCCTTTCCAGCATTTATTGTTTCTAGATTTTATAATAATGGCCATTCTGACCGGTGTGAGGTGATACCTCATTGTAGTTTTGATTTGCATTTCTCTAATAATTAGTGATGTTGAGCATCTTCTCATGTGCGTCTTGGCCATCTGTATGTCTTCTTTGGTGAAATGTCTATTTAGGTCTTCTGCCCATTTTTTAATTGAATTGTTTGTTTTTTGATATTGAGCTCCATGAGCTATTTATATATTTTGGAGATAAATCCTTTGTCCATTGTTTCATTTGCAAATATTTTCTCCCATTCTGAGGTTTGTCTTTTCGTCTTGTTTATGGTTTCCTTTGCTGTGCAAATGCTTCAAGTTTAATTAGGTTCCATTTGTTTATTTTTGTTATGTGGCACATATATACAATGGAATATTACTCAGCCATAAAAAGAAACTAAGTTGAGTTATTTGTAGTGAGGTGGATGGACCTAGAGTCTGTCATACAGAGTGAAGTAAGTCAGAAAGAGAAAAACAAATACCATATGCTAATACATATATATGGAATGTAAAAAAAAAAAAAAGATACTGATGAACCTAGTGGCAGGGCAGGAATAAAGATGTAGACATAGAGAATGGACTTGAGTACACGGGGAGGGGGAGGGGGAAGTTGGGGCAAAGTGAGAGTAGCATCGACATATATACGCTACCGAATGTAAAATAGTTAGCTAGTGGGAAGCAGCAGCATAACACAGGGAGATCAGCTCGGTGCTTTGCAATGACCTAGAGAGGTGGGTTAGGGAGGGTGGGAGGGAGGCTCAAGAGGAAGGGGATATGGGGATATATGTATGCATATGGCTGATTCACTTTGTTGTACAACAGAAACTAACACAGTATTCTGAAGCAATGATACTCCAATAAAGATCTATTAAAAAAAAACTTTACGGACACTTAAATTTGAATTTCATATAATTCCCACATGTCATGAAATATTATTCTTCTTTTGATTTTTTTCAACCATTAAAAAATGTAAAAACTATCGTATGGTTCTCTAGTCAAAAAAAAAACACATGGTGACCAGATTTAGTCCATGGGATAGAGCTTGTCAACCCCTGATCTAGATGGCACATTTTGTTCTCCCAGCTCCCAAAACTCTTTCTTCTGGGTCTGGATATTTTCAATGTCTTTTAGAGTTGGATTGCACAGTTACATATTTGCAGAAGGTGCAAACATGTAAAAGATTATTTTTTTCTGTTCATTAACCTGGACTTAAAAAAAAAATCCCACCTGTCCTTTGTTTTTTTACTGGTGAATTTAGTCCATTTACATTAATTGTCATTACTGACATACCTGGACTTGTTCCTACTATCATTTCAGTTTATCTTTTCTATTTCCTTTTAGTCCTTCCTTACTTAAAAAATGGATGTCGATATTTCCCCCACAATAATATAAGACTTTAGCACACCCTCATTCCTTGGTCTTCTCCCATCCCATGATGTTGGTAACTTTTAATTCTGTCTTATTGTGGATATATTTTCTCTATTTGTCTAAACTTAGAGATATCTAAAGAACAACAATAATATTTTTCAAGGAATTTTAGCATCTGTACTTCCTATATCTTTGTAGCTTCTCTTGTGGTTTCTTTCCTCTTATTTAAATACTTCATCCCAAACAATTTTGCTTGGGTCTTGTGTCTGAAAGCTTCTGAGGCCTGTATGTCTTTAGAATATTTTTATCACATCCTCATTTTTTGAAAGCAGTTTGACTGATTACAAAGTTCTAAGTTATTTTCCTTTAATATTTTGAAAATACTATTCCATTGTCCTTTCCTTTTTTAGGCTTGCAGTTTCACTGTTGCAACATTTATTACAAGGTCCTGGTAGTGATCTTTTAAAATTATTAATATTGAGATATGATTCATATACCATAAAATTCACCCTTTCAAACCACAATTCAGTGATTTCTAGCATATTCACAAAATCATGCAACCATCACCACTCTCTAATTCCAGAACATTTTTATCATGCAAAAAAGAAACCCTGTACTTATTAGCAACCAATCCCTGCTTCCTCCTACCCCCAGCCTCCAGCAACCACTAATCTAATTTCAAAACGACTATGTTGGGACTTCCCTGGTGGTCCAGTGGTAAAGAATCCGTCTTACAATGCAGGGGACATGGGTTCCATCCCTGGTCAGGGAACTAAGATCCCACATGCCACGGGGCAACTAAGCCTGAGCGCCACAACTACTGAGCTCACGTGCCTCAAACTAGAGAGCCTGCGTGCCACGAACTACAGAGCCCACGTGCTGTGGAACCCGCACGCCACACGCCACAACTAGAGAGAAGCCCGCGTGCCGCAATAAAAAGTTCCCGCGTGCCTCAACGAAGATCCCGCGTGCCACAACTAAGACCCGAAGCAGCCAAAAATAAATTAGTAAGTAAATAAGTAAATAAAATAATTTTAAAATCTTAAAAAAAAAAAAGACTATGTTTTTGCCTATCTGGACATTCCATATCCAGAAAACCATGCTCATTCTCCACCCCATTAAACAACCTCGCAGATCAAGTCTTTACCATCTTTTCCTCTTAGGGGTTGTATTGTGTCTCAGTTCTAAGCCCCAGCACCTCAGAATGTGACCTTATTTGGAAATAGGGTCATTGCAGATTGAGCCCTAATCCAATATGACTGGTGTCCTTATAAAAAGGGGGGATTTGGGTACAGTTAGTCACACACAGAGGGAAGACGATGTTAAGATGCAGGGTGAAGATGGCTTTGTGACTGGAATCTACGAGCTGAGAAACACCAAAGACTGCAGCAAACCCAAGAAGCTGGAAGAGGCAAGGAACCCTGGAGCCCTCAGAGGAAGCACGGCCCTGTGGCACCTTGATCTTGATTTCCGGCTTCCGGAACTGTGAGACAGTACATTTGTGTTGGTTTAGCAACTCAGTTTTTTGGTTATGCAGCCACGGGACAGGAGACCCTTCTCAGACTGTCCTCCTCCAGCGGGGTCCTGGGGGGAGCAGCGGGAGAGCAGCTGCTCTGCTCATGTCTCACAAGTGCTGGGCTTTGGGGCCCTCCTGATTCTACCTGGGGACACCTGGACCAGAAGTGTGGGGCCCCTCAAGCACAGGGAGCAGGCAGGCACTGCTGTTCCAAAGGTGGTGGTGGGTAGAGGCCAAAGAGGAGCTCACCGCTCCCCTGTTCTTACCTCTAAGGCCACGGGCTGCTTCTGTGCCAGAAGATTCAAACAGCCCTGTCACCCAGGAGCCCCTGTAACCCAGGTGTGCTCACAGGTTGTCCCTTTTGCCTCTCAAGCTCTTCCAGGGTTGATCAGGGGAGGGAGCCACTGCTGTGCTAATGCTACCTCTTGGTCTGAACAATCCCACCCACCCATCATATATATATATTTTTTTGTTGGGCATTTTCTCTGTACCAGGTCCTGTGCCAGTCACTGGATACATACGAGGTAAAAATACAAGATATGCCAGCCTTCAGGTTGCCCACAGCCTGGTGAGGGAGCCAGGAACACGTTTCAAGAATAGAAAGTAAACCAGTCACTCCCCACTCACACTCTGGATTAAATCTCTTAGCTGCCCCTGCCTTTGGCCCCAGCGGCGTTCCATGCACCCCTCGTTCCCGGCATGCTAGTCCCTGGCCTTTCCTCAGTTCCTTGAACATATGCCAAGTGATGGAGGTAAGAGAAAACATTGTTTTAATTTTATAGATTAATTGAAACCCAGAGGGGTTACATAGTGCACCTCAAATAACTCACCTGAGGGATACTGAAGAGGGATTGAAACTCAGGCCATCTGTGGGGTGGAAATGGTTGGTTAACAACACCCCCTGCCCCGCCCCAATATCATTCCCCTCTTCTTTGATAACAGAAGCTTGAACTTTATCTGGGCACACTGCCACCTGCTTCCCTGGAAACCTTGTGTGGCTGTGTAGCTCCCTAAGCCCTGGGTATATGAGACACAAATCAAAGTGTGTGTAGTTCTTCCAGGAAATCTCCTGCAAAGGATGGGGGCCTGCCCTCTCCCCATGCCTCTCCTTTCATCTTGCCACTTGGAACACAGACTGGATAGCCTGGACCATGAGGATGGGACCACACTCTAGAGGTGGTAGAGCAAGAGCTGGAAAAAACTTGGGTCCCCAACAGCTTTGCCAAGTAGCCCTAGAGTGTCTGCTTTGAACTTCAATGTGAGAAAGAAACAAACGTCCATCTTGTTTTAGCCTCTGTTATATATTTTTTTAACTCTTATTTGCAGTCAGGGTGGGTTTCATGGGTGCATCACTTTGCAGTGGCCCAGGCTCCCTCACTTAGAAGGGGCCCCACCCCTTGGTTGACTGCTCTGCTGTTGCCATCTTGAAATTCTTAATGGTATTTTAACAAGGGGCTCTGTGTTTTCATTTTGAACAGGGCCCTGAACATTCTGTAGCCGGTTCTGTTTGCAGCTGAACCGAATCCTAAATGATACAGTCTGACTCTGAAGCTCATACTCTTGCTGCTCTCTGGACAACTGTCCTCTGGGTTACCCAGGTCTAAGATCAACCTCTGTGTCTGAAGTGTAGGGAACATGGGTTGTTTTTGCCTCTTAGTGTCCATTGGCCTTTCCATTAGAAGGACCCCCAATTTCCTTTGTGGTTGTGGGTTTGGGAGGGGCGACCTCACCCCAACTCCAGGGCTGGGAATCTGAAGTAGGCCCAAGACAATCAATGTTTTCCATTCCCTGGTCATAGGGTTGATTCAGGATGGGGACATTGACCCACTTGCAGCCAATGACAGGCAGACCTAGAACTTTTTTTTAATTGAAGTATAGTTGCTGTACAATGTTATATAATTTATAGCTGTACAATATAGTGATTCACAATTTTTAAAGGTTATACTCCATTTATAATTATTATAAAATATTGGTTATTTTCCCTATGTTGTACAATATATCCTTGTAGCTTATTTTATTCCTAATAATTTGTACCTCTTAATACCCTACCCCTATATCACCCCTCCCCTGTCCCTCTCCCCACTGGCAACCACTAGTTTGTTCTCTATATCTGTCTGCTTTTTTTTTGTTATATTCATTAGTTTTTTGTATTTTTTAGATTCCTCATGTAAATGATATTCTATTTGTCTTGTATCAGAAGTATTTGTCTTTCTCTTTCTGACTTATTTCACTTAGCATAATGCCCTCCAAGTCCATCCATATTGCTGCAAATGGCAAAATTTCATTCTTTTTTATGGCTGAGTAGTATTCCATTGTATATACATACCACCTCTTCTTTATCCATTCATCTGCTGATGGACACTTAGGTTGCTTCCATGTCTTGGCTGTTATAAATAATGCTGCTATGAACATTGGGGCACATGGGCAGATCCAGACCTTTCGTTTCATCTGTAGAGAAAAGGAGCTCCAACATGGATGCAGAGAAGCTAAAACCTGAGGACACCGTTTCCGCCCTTGGATGAAGTTTTCTCTCCACCTGGTCCCCAACCCTGACTTTCCAGTTACTAGAACCAATAAACTCCACATCCACCACTACCACCACTATCTTTTTCTTTAAAGCCATTTAAATTGTATTTTCTGTCACTTGCAATGGCAAAAGTCTCAATTAACTCAGAAAATTTTCACAGAGGGAAACCTTCACGCTAATGTCTTAATGAAAATATTAACAGGACTATCAGCTTTGCAGGGTTTTGATGTTTTGTTTTGTTTCTCAGCTACTTTAACACAGCAAATCATGTTTGGGAAAATGATCAAGATGCCTTTTAGGACCTGGGCAGCTAAGAGTCTGTCTAGACTCTCCTGCCTCCATATCACAGTGGAATAAAGAGTCTGTTTACCTAGAGTGTACTTTTAGGTCTTTAAGAAGGATACTCAGAGGTACACCAGATAAAAGATAAGTACAATGAACAGCATAAAAATTGTCTATCAATTTTATTAAACAACCGTTTCTGCCATCCTCAAGAGGATAGGAAACTGGAAAATATCACAATTTTGACTTCTCTAAAATGTTTAGTCTCAAGTTGATATAATTCATAGAGCCAGTAAAATTTAATCTTTTTCGTGTGTCTGTGATAAAGTATACATAACATAAAATTTACCATTTTAATCATTTTTAAGTGTACAATTCAGTGACAGTAAATACTTTCACAGCATCTATAACCATCACCATTATCTATTTCCAGAACTTTATCATTATCCTAAACAGAACTCAGTCTTTATACTCTAATATTTTAAAATTACAACAAAGAACACTGATACAAGACAAACTTGATCCAACTGGGAAACGTTTCTATTTTAATAGGTTGACTCCTTCCTAAACACTGTGATAGCAAACCTATATTTATGCCAGAACTCTGGAAGCATTCACATAAGTAGGTAAAGGGTTTTCAGATGTTAATAATCTAAGATGCGTCTTAGAGCTAGAATTTGAATCTGTCATTCCTAATATCTTTTCTTTTTTTAATTAATTAATTAATTATTTATTTTTGGCCGTGTTGGGTCTTTGTTGCTGCACGCAGGCGTTCTCTAGTTGCGGCGAGCAGGGGCTACTCTTCGTTGCAGTGCGCGGGCTTCTCACTGCGGTGGCTTCTCTTGTTGCGGATCACAGGCTCTAGGTGAGCAGGCTCAGTAGTTGTGGTTCATGGGCTCTAGAGCACAGGCTCAGTAGTTGTGGCGCGCGGGTTTAGTTGCTCTGCGGCATGTGGGATCTTCCCGGACCAGGGCTCAAACCCGTGTCCCCTGCATTGGCAGGCAGATTCTTAACCTCTGTGCCACCAGGGAAGTCCTTGTCATTCCTAATTTCTTACTCCCTATAACATTTTACTGTCTTGCCCAGTGGGTTAATAAATTAAAAATTGTATTAAAACTTATAAATCCAAGACGTACCCTGTATTAACATCTCCCCTCATAAAATTATTATTTAAAAGGGAATCTGTATGGAATCACTGTTGTAAACTTTAACATCTTTTCTCTCTAGTTATAGTTCAAAGAACATCATGTTTTCAACATGTTTTCAAGTTTTCCCCCTTACAATTGTAAAGAGACTGATAAAATAAATATGTTTTGTTTAGTGGAGAGGTTGGCAAAACATAAATAAAAGGATATGACAGTCTTTTTTCCTATGAATCCGTGGCTTGAAGCCTTTGAAATAACTTGATCAGTGGTTGGTATTGTGTGATATGGTGACCCCCAAATGCCTGTCAGTTCGCTGGCATGCCATTTTTCAACAGCACTGTGTAATTATGGTGGGCTTTATTGACATAATAAATGTGAGAGCACAGGTGGTATCCATTTCCATCTGTTTAATTGAAGAAATGAAAGATCTTTTAATATGGAGTTGACATGGAGAATTTGTCAAGCCACAATAAAATTTTGCAATAGCTGTGACCTTGGGGTCAGAAAATGACTGATCAAGAGGAAAAAATTTTTATGACATAGAAGTGACTATAGTGACTTATTTTATTCTTAGCTGTGAGGCTGGTGGAGAGAATGAACTGCTTCCCACCACCGTCTGTTCTAAAGCTGAGTAGGAAAACCTATACAAATATTGTCTGATGTCATAAGCTATCATTAAAATATGGTCAACCTCTATTTCAAGAATGCTGAAAAAAAAGCGAAGAGTCCTGGAATTCTACTATACTAGGTAGCCCTTTTAAGCTGACATCAGTGTGCACAAACACTAAGACATGAATAAAACGCATCGGTGATTTTCTTTGAAACAGTACATGAGGCCACATACAGATAACTTTTTCTCATACAACTCAAGATGTAAATATCAAAAGAACATTTAATTTAAGGGCAAAACATAAAAAGTTGTGCAAATTCCAAGGATCTTTTTTTAAATTTTTACTTTATATTGGACTACAGTTGATTTACAATGTTGTGTTAGTTTCAGGTGTAACCAAGGATCTTTTTTTTAAAAAAAAAAAAGCTGACTGCTTTCGATCAATGAATTGGAACAGAACTTTGTGCCTTCTATTCATTGCCTCTCTGTCTTAGCTGTGGTAAGAATTAAATGACAGATGGCAAAGAAAACTTTGGTGTGTCTTTAAAGGTGATTCATGCTGGGAAAACTTGAATTTAAACAACAGATAATAATATGTGTTATAAGGGGTACCTTTTTTCTCCTCCTCTTCCATAAACCAGAACTTTTAGGATGGTATAGATATTTCTGGAAGTTCTCTGCAGACTTGAAGTGTTGGGTTTTCCAATGCCGAGAAGTTCACAGTTGCCTGGCTCATAGTTTCGACAAGAACAATGAGGAAATTTGAGGTTCACTTAAAAAAAATAATGGCTTTATGAGATATCATTCACATATCACACAGTTCACCCTCTTAAAGTATACAATTGAACCATTTTTCGTATAGTAGAGTTGTGCAACTATCTGGTTCCTGAAATTTTCCTCACCCCTTAAAGAAACCTGGTACCCATGAAACAGTAATTTGCCCCTTTCTCTCCCTCCCCTTAACCCTAGGCAAACATTAATCTACTTTCCGTCTCTACGGATTTGTCTATTATGGTCATTTCACATAAGCGCAATCATATAATGTGTGTCAGTTTGTGACTGGCTTCTTTCACTTAGTATAATGGTTTCAAGTCCCTCCTTGCTGTAACAGGTATCAGTACTTCATTCCTTTTTATGGCCAAATAATATTCCATTGTATGGATAGACCATTTTCACTATTTCTAAGTACATCCATCCATCCGTCAGTTTAGGGACATTTGGATTGTTTCCATTTTGGGTTATTATGAATTATGAACATTCATGTACAACTTTTTGTGTGGACATATGTTTCCAGTTCTTTTTTTTTAAATTAATTAATTTATTTATTTTGGCTGCGTTGGGTCTTCATTGCTGTGTGCGGGCTTTCTCTAGTTGCGGCGAGGGGGGGCTACTCTTCGTTACGGTGCTCAGCCTTCTCATTGCGGTGGCTTCTGTTGTTGCGGAGCACAGGCTTTAGACGTGCGGGCTTCAGTAGTTGTGGCATGAGGGCTTAATTGCTCTGCGGGTTGTGGGATCTTCCCAGACCAGGGATCGAACCTGTGTCCCCTGCATTGGCAGGTGGATTCTTAACCACTGTACCATCAGGGAAGTCCCAGACAGTAACTCTATGATAAATTGTTTGAGGAACTGCCAGACTCTTTTTCCAAGCAGCTGTGCCTCTTTCATCCCCACCAGCCATGTAGTAAGGTTCTGTTTTCTCTGCATCCCTGTCAACACTTGTTATTGTCTGTCTTTTTAATAATAGTCATCCTCATGGATGTGAAGTCGCATCTCATTGTTGAGGCTCTTTTTTCAATTTGCATGATTCCATTGCCTGTGGACTAGATGTTTCTCCTCCATTCCCCCTCCTACTGCCCAGCCCTTCCCATAACTCCCATTGTTAATTTTAGTATTATGCCTATTTTAATACCTCATAAAGACCTATTTCCCTCATCACACCCTGTTTCCTAAGCCACTTCGAAGGCCGTCACAATTCCTTCACAACTTTCACTCTGATTGTGGCACCAGGTTGGAACATTCATTACTTGGTGGCATTTCCATGCCTCCTACCACATTTAACAATTCAATTGAGACCCACTCCCCCCACAAAAAAAGTGATCTTAAACGTGTAGAAAAACCAATTCGAGGGAAAGAATTTCCCAGTTGATGACCTGTGTGTGTCTGCTGCGTGGAACTTGGTGACACCTGTAGAATGCTGCTGAGGCTGCAGGACCCTGCGTGGCCGTTTCCATCTGAGCTGTACCAAGGAAGGACAGAAGCATTGACACTCCCAGGAAACATGTGAGGGTTCTCTGCTTCTTTTGTGTACTAGAATCTGGTTAATTTAGGGAAAGTTGAGTTGAAAAGGAGAATGGTAGAGCCATTTCAACTTGTTTTCATAGGCTGCCTGGCCCCAAAATACTATCAGCCAGGAATACCTGTTATGGTATTTTGCAACCCATTTTAGTGATGGTTATCAATGGAATGTAACCTTCTATGATTTCCCATCCATTATTTCATAGGGATGAGTACACTAACCATGACCCTTATGAGTTTAAAATAAAAGGGGGTGGGGGAGGAGTCATGTTTATTTACATTTTACATCGAGTAGAATAACTCTTCTAAGATTGTTACAGCAAACTAAGTTAGAACTAGAAAGAACTTGAAGAAGCCCTAAAATACAAATCTAATTGATCTCCCCTCATCACACACAGCAACCTCTATACACCCCAAGTGAGCAAGATGCCCCTCCTCCTTTTCAGCATTGCCACATTTTAGAGGTTGATATTATTCATGATTATCGAATGATTCTGTGCAAGTTGCCACATTAGCAATGAGAGGATTCTGACATGAACAAGCTTTCAAAAGCTTCAGTCTAGGAGAGACTGACATATAAACAAATAGACTGCATTTTCCCACAGGGTTTGGACTTTTGTATTCATCTCTGTCCCACTGGATCTGTCCAAACCTTTTATTTGACACATAAGGAAAATGAAGCTCAGAGAGTCTTGACCGACACAGCTAATTAGTGGCAAAACTGAAATTTTGACCGCACAGGCTGACTTTTAGTTTCTAGAATTCATTTATTTTCTCGTTTTAGACAACTGTGCGATAAAACAGCTAAGATGAGAGAACTCTGACTAATGTGCACTGAAATTAAGCATGTTGAGAAATATCCATGGTCCTTATCCCAGAGTGATCATTAAAAATAAAAATGTCTTTTGTAACTGAGGTTTTCTCTTGCTTCCTTTAGCATTTGCCCAACGTGTGGACAACACAGACAGGCTCTTGAGCTCTGAGCAGATTCCTAAACATGTAAAATAAACTGAACACAGAACAACATCTGGGATTTGGACCCAGAGGAAGGAAAGTGTAGGGCTGCATGTGGAAATCGGCTTTTCCCAAGCACCCATACTCTTAGCTTGGAGTAATTTGGACTATAAAGTCACCTAATTGGGCAGTCGTCATTCACGATGGTGTGGTGGCTTCATGTGGGGTAGCTCTTAAAAATGTCTTCTAGAAGTAACAATGAAGTGCTGAGTGTCAGCCTCACTGACAATGAAAAACATGGGAATAAAGACTGTTGTCACAGGACCAGTAGCTGTTCCGTATCTGTTAAACTATTTGTATATTTGCAGTGCGGGAAATTCATTACTAAACATAAATTCATTACCTCTCTAAAAGTCTTGGGGGGAAGGGGCATATTTTAGAGAAATGGTGGGAAAGAGGGCTAGAGTTTTAATTTGAGTCCAAATTCTAGAACGTGATGAATTCCAAACTAAGGAATTGTTATTTTAATCCTGGGATCTGTAAACAGTGGCTCACAGGCCAAATCCGGCCCACTGCCTGTTTTGTAAATAAAATTTTATTGGACACAGACATGCTCGTTTGTTCAGGTATTGTCTATGGGTACATTTTACACTATGCAGGTAGAGTTGAGTCATTTTGACAAGACCATCTGGCCCACAGTGCCCTTTATATGATGACCCCTTACAGAAAAAGCTGGGCCCCGTAAGATAGGCAGGATTGAAGATTTCACAGCAGGGGAATGCTGGGATGGGAGCTGGGAGCTTAATCCAGCAGGAGGGTGTAGGGGGGCTGGACCAGGCAGAGGTAAGCTTCCAACGTGACACCACTGGGGCGAAATGAAGCAACAGAAATGGGAAGACCAGGGCAGGTTCAAGAGGTTTTCTAAATATGTGGGAATAGGATCTAAAAAAGAGTGGATATATGTATATGTGTAACTGATTCATTTTGCTGTTCAGCAGAAACTAACACAACATTGTAAACCAGCTATACTCCAATAAAAATTAATTTAAAAAATTAATTGCTTATATCTGGAATCTAAAAAAACAAGGGTACAAATGAACTTATTTACAAAGCAGAAGTAGAGTCAGGGATGTAGAAAACAAAGGTATGGTTACCAGGGGAATGGGGGGGGGAAGGTAGGATGAACCGGGAGATTGGGACTGACATATACACTACTATACACTACTATATATAAAATAGATAACTAATAAGAACCTGCTATATAGAACAGGGAACTCTACTCAATACTCTGTAATGGCCTAAATGGGAAAAGAATCTAAAATAAAAAAGAGTGGATATATGTATATGTATGTTATAACTGATTCACTTTGCTGTACAACTGAAACTAACACAACATTGTAAATCAACTACACTACAATAAAAATTTAATTAAAAAGTTAAAAGAAAGAAAGAAAGAAAAGATTTTCCAAAGAAAAATAGAACCCAACAGCTGATTAGGTGAAGGTAGAGTAGAAGATGCAAGGCTACATTTCAGGCTCTGAGCTTGGGTTACTAGTGCACGTTTATGACAGAACGTGAAGAAGAAGGGCCGGCCTGAGCTTCTGAGTTTAGTTTTAGGTGCCCTGAGCTTAGCTCCACCTGGTCCCTCTAGTGGGTAGAGATGCCTGCAGCCGGGTGGCACTATGGAGCTGGAAACTGAGAGGTCAGTGATGTGGTTCATTGCAATGTAGCTGGTAAAGTTGTTTGCAATAATTTCAGAAGGTTTAAAAAATTGTATATGTCTAACATAAACTGTGGTGAAACTGGCCCAGGACAGCCCTCCAGAGAGGTGGGCCTTCCTAATGTTGTCACAGGAGTAACCCTCCAGTGGGGCGGGCTGGGGGGCAGCTGGGTTCTCTTCCCCAAATGGAAGCCTGTGTTTTGTGTGCTCATGACCTCCTTCTCCTCCAGCTCTCCTTCCCTCAACACGTTCTCTTTGGTACAGTGCACAGCAGGCATGTAGGGCACAGAAATGACACACTGCAATACATAGCATGGACCACAGACACCAAATGACAGGCACCGTGGCTCGATTCCAGACCACCGCAATAAAACTGAGTCGCACAAGTGTTTTGGTTTCCTTGTGCATTATAAAAGTTATATTTACACTATGCTTAGTCTATTAAGTGTGCAATAGCATTATGTCTAAAAAAAACAATGTACATACCTTAATTTAAAAGTTCTTTACCGGGGGACTTCCCTGGTGGCGCAGTGGTTAAGAATCTGTCTGCCAATGCAAGGGACACGGGTTCAAGCCCTGGTCCAGGAAGATCTCACATTCCACGGAGCAACTAAGCCCGTGAGCCACAGCTACTGAGTCCACGTGCCTTAACTACTGAAGCCCCTGCGCCTAGAGCCTGTGCTCCACAACAAGAGAAGCAACCACAATGAAAAGCCCGTGCACTGCAATGAAGAGTAGCCCCTGCTCGCCACAACTAGTGAAAGCCCTCGCCCAGCAACGAAGACCCAACCCAGCCAAAATAAATAAATAAATAAAATAAATTTATAAAAAAAAAAAAGAGGGCTTCCCTGGTGGCGCAGTGGTTGAGAATCTGCCTGCCAATGCAGGGGACACAGGTTCGAGCCCTGGTCTGGGAAGATCCCATATGCCGCGGAGCAACTAGGCCCGTGAGCCACAATTACTGAGCCTGCGCGTCTGGAGCCTGTGCTCCGCAACAAGAGAGGCCGCGACAGTGAGAGGCCCGCGCACCGCGATGAAGAGTGGCCCCCGCTTGCCGCAACTAGAGAAAGCCCTCGCACAGAAACGAAGACCCAACACAGTCAAAAATAAATAAATAAATAAATAAATAAATAAATAAATAAATAGAGAGAGAGAGAGAGAGAGAGAGAGAGAGAGAATCATAATAAAACTAGGTGTGACTGTGTTCCAGACCCTGCTCCTGACTCAGTTTAGTTTATTTACTGTAGATCAGCTCGTACATCAGGCTCTTAGTAGGTTTTTCCGTTTCACTTTGTAGTTAAACCCTGATCCTTAACTAATTTCATTCATTCGCCAACGTTTACAGTTTCCCCTCTCAGTTACTGTGCTCGGGGAACAAATCAAGTTTTTGTTGTTGTTGTTTGAGCCCCTCGGACTTGAGAAGGAATCTGTTCTTCCCACAGCTCCTGAATCCTGACTCAGCAGTTTGCAGGGAACATTCCTGGGCTCGTGGTCCTCAGGTTACTCCGGAGTTGCTACTGCTTTGTGTTTTTATGAACGCTCTCTTTTCCGATGCAACTTCAAATTTTCCTGAATCCGGCTCCCCCCAAATGCCTCTCATGTGCTCCAATAGCTCTTCAATTGCTCCATTTTGCCCCTAAACCCGATTTCCACATTTAGTTTTTCCAACCCCATTCACGGGTTACTTCGCTTCTCTTCAGAAAAATTTTGCAAAAATTTACACAAATATCTGTAAATGCTAGTGCATCTACATCTGTTTTTTTTTTTTTTATGGTTAATTGATTTTCTTTCTTTTTTTTTTAGTTGAAGTATAGTTAATTTACAATGTTGTGTTAGTTTCAGGTGTACAGCGAAGTGATTCGGTTATATATATACATATATATATTTTTCAGGTTCTTTTCCCTTATAGGTTATTACAAAATACTGAGTACATTTCCCCATGCTATACAGTAGGTCCTTGTTGTACAATCTGTTTAAATGTTGGCTGGTCCCATTACAGACGGAAGAGTGGAGAGTGAGGCTAATAATTAAGTTGCCTGTATTTCAGCTCCTGGGAGGGATATTGTAATCACTGGACCAACTTTAGAAAAGTTATTTTGTTGTTGAATAAATAAAAGGTGGTCTTGTAATTCATTAAAAGAATTGTCAATTTTTTCCCCACCAATTAGTACGTGTGAAGTTGATTACTACATGTTTTCCCTGTCACGCCTTTGTGACATGCTCCTTGATGGTCTGACAGCTGGCATGCTCCGGGGAGGTGACGGGTGTAGCCTCACGCCATTTCTTTAGCCAGACACACAAGCTATTTCAGTGCTGACCTTTGTTCACTCACCCTCGACTTCTACATCAAGTGGCAAGGCTAGGCATTCCCTGTCCTTGCTTCTGTTCACATCCATCCAAAATATATTAAGTTAATTCTATTGTGAAGAACAAAGCAAGTTCACAGAATTGCTATAAAAATGGAAGAAATGAATGCTTTACGCAATGAGGGGGGGGTCCCAATTTTATTATTAACATCAAACAATCCCATTCTTTCAGGCTTGTGTTTTGAAGCAGCATGTCTTATGAAAAGCCTGTTGTATCCTGGTGAGGCTGACTATGCTTGCTTAATCTTAGATAGCTCTCAGCAAAAATTATTTGCTAAAATATGAAAAAATACAAACAAAAATTTAAACCATTATTCCCCCACTGAGGCTCAAATGAAAAGTGCATGCAAACTATTTCTATACCTTTTTTTTTTTCTTTAGAATTGACTTAAAATCTTTAGGGAAGATCAACGCATGTTCTTGTAAAGACAAAGACTGGAAAGGAATATGGAAAAAATTTTAAAGCTTTCTCTATTAAATTTTAAATGGTGGGAATGCAGGTACTTCATTTTCCTTTCCACTATTATTTAGGAAATTAAAAACTAACAAAGGAAGGAATTCCCTGGCTGTCCAGTGGTTAGGACTCGGTGCTCTCACTGCTGGGGCCAGAGTTCAATCCCTGGTCAGGAAACTAAGATCCTGGAAACCGTGCAGCCCTGCCAAAAAAAAAAAAAAAAAAAAAACCACAAAAAAAACTATGTTTTGATAACTACATAAGACTTGCCCCTGATGTTGTATTTTTCTTTTGTCTTATATGGTTGTGTAATAAGTATCAAAGTTGTTTTTCCTTTTAAAGAAAGAAGCTCAATAATTTAAGTAATGCTACATGTGGACAGTAGTTTGTGACAAATTTAAAGGATTTTGTTATTGGATCTTAACTTATTTGCCCCTGATTAGTACTCTATCAACAAAAATTAGTTTATAAGTCATTAGACTAAAAAGATTTCCAAATGGTACTAACTAAAAAGCTAGCGATGTTTTGTCAGGTTCACCTAAGCTCAATATTTAGCACATCAAGTTATACATATAGTGTATATCTATATGTATATATCTGAAATGATATAAATAGCATCATCAGTATTTATCGTTATTGTTCTAGCAGCCTGGCCTTCCTTTACACTCCCCCATCAGGTGACAGGGTCTGCATCCAGCACCCATTCCCCTTCTAAAAACCTTATGAGCAATCATGCACCCTTTCCTTCCATGCACTATTCTTTTGAGATAGAGTCACACGCAGTATAAGAAATAATAGAGATCCCTGTTACACTTGATCCACTTCTCCCCAATCAGAACATCCTGCAAGCTCACAACTAGGTTACTGAAGTAGACACACCCAGTCTTTTCCAGATTTCCCCGGTTTCACTAGCACTTGTTTGTAGGTGTGCATTCAGCTGCTGCACTTTCTATAGCAACGCCTCCTGCATTTCTGCCGTGTTTCAGCAGAAAAGATCCCCAGCATCTTCCTGGGCGCCTGGTTCTTAGCACCCCGGACTCCCGCCCCGGAGGGTCCTCGAGTCTGGAGGACAGGCTTGGGCCCCCGGGAAAGGAAAGAAACGGGAACCACTCGCGCCCAGCCTCCCGGAGTCTCGCTCCTCATGACCCGCACTCCAGAAGGACTGAGGACCTCAAGGCGGCCCGAGGGAACAGGGCAGGGCCGAGGGCGGAGTCAGGGCGCAGGGGCGGGGCTGGATAGGAGTTAGAACTCTGGGGGTGTCAGGGCGTGTGTGGAATCGGAGTTCGGGGGCGGGGCGGGGCGGGGCGGGGCGGGGCGGGGCGGGGGTGGGGTCGGAGCTGGGGGTCGGAGCAGAGCCCGGGCGTGGGTGGAGTCGAAGCTCGTGGGGCGGGGAGGGGCGGATTCGGGGTCGAAGTCTGAGGTCGGCGGGGGCGGGGCAGAGTCGGCGTGGGTGGAGTCGGCTCTCGGGACGGGCGGGGCCAGCGCGAGGCGGGGCGGGGCCTGCGCTAACGGTCGCGCGGCATTCCTCGCGCGACGGTAGTCGAGCTGTTGGGTTGTGGGCCGAACGCGCTGTGGAGAAGCGGCCAGGCGGGGCCTGTGTGTGGTGGACCGCTGTCCAGGTGCGAGGAGCGGCTAAGCGAGCGCTCCCGGGAGAAGCCGGCGCGGACGCCTGAGGTGAAGCCCGGTGGCGGCGGGCGGCGGGTCCCGCGCGGCTGTGGGCGGTGGATGGCTGGCTCTCGTCCGCTCCTGAGGGCGGATCTCAGGGCTGCGGCGTCCGCGGTGGGAGCGGCCTCCCCTCCCAGCTGCCCGCGCGCTTGGCAGGTGGTGGCGAAGGCGAGGCCCGCGCCTCTGAGCCCCCGGCCCCGAGTCCTGGCCGACCCTCGGGCCACCCCCGTCTCCCCGCGCGGTGGAAGCCGGCGGGTTAGGGTTCGTAGGACACGCCCGGATGCGAAGTGGGCAGGTGACGTCGGCTTTTAGTCCAAACACGCGGGGACACAGTCACGTAGCAACACGCAGAACACCTTAGAGTGTGGACGTCCGCGTAGAGCGCGGCGAGTGCAGACGCGGGGGTGTAATCATGCGGGATATATACCCACGTCCTGCAGTGACTCAAAAATGAATTCCCCCCAGAGACTGGCTTACGTTAGGGTTCGCGCTTCGTGTTGGACATTCTGTGGGTTTGACAGATGCCTGAGGACACACAGGGTTACAGGATCCTTCAGAGCAGTTTCACTGCCTCGGAAACTCCCTACCCACGACTCACCCCTCCCTCCCGCAACTTTAGATGGTGTGCTGTCTCTATAGTTTTGCCTTTTCCAGAAATGTCATAGAGTTGGAATCTTCAGAATACATTTTAAAACATAGAGTGAATAGGGAGAGTCGCATTTCACCTCAGAGTTTCAAAGGGACCGCTTTCAATCCCTGTTTGCCAAGCGCTGGACTTCTCATCTATAAGGTGCAAAAGTGTGAGGAGGGCATGAAATGACAAACTTTGGGAAATGGTATTTGAATGCAAGTCATGCATGTTTCCTCTTTCTTTCCTCCCTCCCTTCCTTCCTTCCTCCCTCCCTCCCTTCCTTCCTCTCCTTCCTTCCTTCCTTCCTTCCTTTTTTTTTCTCTCCTTCCTTCCTTCCTCCCTCCCTCTCTCTTTCTTTCTCTCTCTTTCTCTTCTTCATTCTTTTTTTCAAAACAGCTTTTAGTTAGAAAATTTGAAACTACCTTGAATGGTTACTAACAAGCATTCTTCTAGAATTTCAAACTACAGGGCGTGCCCTGGTGGTCTAGTGGTTAGGACTTGGCCCTTTCACTGCCATGGCCTGGTTCATTCCCTGGTTGGGGAACTAAAATCCCACAAGCCGCACGATGGGGCCGGGAAAAAAAAAAAAAAACTTAAAAAAAGTGCAAAATTTGCTGAGTTCCCATTGAAGCAGTAAAAGGAGTAAAATCTACTTTTTTGAATTGGATTTATAAAGATAATTGAGCAACTGTTCCCCTCTGTGAGAGATGACCAATTTTGTCAAAGTTTGTTAAAAAATCTTTGGTTTGTGATGAAAGTTTGGCGGGATTTCCATGTATAGAAATAACCACATAAAGAGGACTTCTCTGTAGTAGCCCCAGCACAGAGTAAAATAGCAAATTATAGGACCATCATTGCTGAGCTCTTTGAAAGCTCTATTTATCTAGAATAGCAGGATATAAACTGTACTTGTTTCTATAATTTAAATGCTGGATATAAATGTAAAATTAGCTGTTAACTAAAGTTCTATTTATCCAAAAAGTTAATTATAGCAATATTATTCTCAAATTACAAATCAGGTTGATTTTAGGACTCATTCATTAATTTAGTCAGCAAATAACCAGTAGCTCCTATGCATGATGCACTAAACTAGGCACTGTAGGACACAAAAGGGGGCAAGATAAGGCACAGCCCTATCATCATAGACCCCACTCTGTAATGAGGGAGAAAGACAGCACACAAGCAACAATTATGAATTAGGAATGCTAAGAGAGGGAATAGAGGCTGGGGGATACTTGAAGGAGGGTAGTAGGAAAGTCTTCTCTTTGAGATCCAAAGAATGCTGAAGATCCTGTCTTGGGAAGATGTGAGGGTGGCATTGGAGAGGATGCTCAAGGAAGAGGGAACTGTGTATACCAAGGCCCCAGGTCCCATCTGTGGAAAGGAGAGCAGCCGCGGTGTCTGGAGAGTGGTAATGGGGGTGGGGGGTGTGGGAGGCAGGGAATAATGTGAAATGAGGAGGAGACGGGCAGAGGCCAGATCAGCTGGGCGTTACAAGACTGTAGCAGAGTTTGGATTTAACTGCGTGCAACTGGGAAGAGTTTTAAGCAAGGGAGAGACAATCTAAGTTTTTAAAGAATTCTCAGTTGTGTGGGGAAGAGATGGAGGAGACACGAGTGGAAGCAGAGGGTGGTAAGGTCAGGGAGATGGGGGGAAATGATCAGATTCAAGAGATAATTAGGAGGGAGAATTGGCAGGACTTGGTAAGGATTGTTTTGGATCTGGGCGGTGAAAGAGAGGAAAGGTTAATGATGACAGAGTGGATGGTAAGGGAATTTTCTTTCTTTCTTTTTTCTTTTTTTTAACATTTATTTACTTGGCTGCTCTGGGTCTTCGTTGTGGCTCTCAGGATCTTTGCTGCCGCATGTGGGATCTTTAGTTGAGGCATGTGGGATCTAGTTCCCTGACCAGGGATCGAACCTGGGCCCCCTGCATTGGGAATTCGAAGTCTTAGCCACTGGATCACCAGGGAAGTCCGGTAATGGAATTTTCTGTTGGCAGGGTCTGAGGTAGCTCCAGGGCACCAGCACAGCACCTGGCACACAGGCCTCCGTGAATAATTGTTGTACTGATAGGAATGGAAAGCACATACAGGAGGCACAAACACACACACTCCTTCCTGGCCCTGGAAAAATGTCAGCAAAGTTTATGAATTGCCCCCTTCAGCCCTCTGCTCGCAACTCCTCCATCCTGGGCCCAGGACTCTGACTCACTCTGGGCTGCTCAGAATTTGAGACCATGGCATCAAAATCAGAAAGTTGGTGGGGTTTGCCCTTAGGGTCTGACTGACAGCCTCAGCTGACCTGTGGGTCAGAGCCAGCAGCTAGCAATGCCTCTTCCTTTTCTGGGTCCAGAGTCCCCTTCTCTTTTTCCAGAGCCACAACGAGAGTAAGGACCAAGCAGTGCAGCTTTGTCCTCTGGAGGAAAGCTCTAGCAAGTAGGAGCATGAGGGGCTTGGGCCCTACCATGCCCTCATGAAACCTAAAGCAAGGGACCAGGAAGGCCCTGGGAGGAATGGGCCAGGCCAGGCTGGGCTCTGATCCAGGCGGGAGGTAACCCTTCAAAAGTAGGAGGAGGGCACAGAACTCAGGGAAGGGAATTTGGGAGACCTGGGTTGGGGGGCTGTCAGAGATGGTCATGGTGTATCTAGTGTCTGTAGTATAGGGTCAGCCTCATAGTAGACACTCCACAACTATTACCTGTTACATTGCCATCATGTTACCTTAACCAGACTAGTTTCACCACCACCTCTTCTTTACTTTTACCCTTATCAAGTATCTGAGTCAGTGGCCTTGAGGCTGTATACATCTCTAGTCCCACATCTGGCCCTCTGTTTTCGTTGCTCCTCTCTGACCACCCCCCATCCTGATTTAGGGACTGATACATATCAGACACTCAACCAATGCATGTTGAATGAATAAACTATGTATAAAAACCAGATAATTGCAGTACTCTAGATGAGGAATGACTGAGCCTTGGGCTGAGGAGATGGCATTGGAGATGGAGAAAAGGAGATATTTAAAATATATTTGGAAAGTAGAAGGGACAGTAGTTGCTCTTGAATGGTGTAATCTCTGTATCACCATATTGAGCTCTTTATTTCATGTTAATTTTGTATTTCTCAAAATGTCCATGTAGAGAAGCAAGTTGTCATTTTTTTGGTAGACAGACACTAAGGTATATCACCATATATTTTGAATAATAGTAGAAAGTGAAGGAACTTCAAAGAGTTCATGTGATATCACTTGTAAGTCAATAACCACCAAGAGATATTAAGGGGTAAAAATTTGGAGAACTCAATATGTAGATGGATAGTGTTTTTACACAAAATCTGGCTACTGAATAGTTCTTCCTCTCTAACTTCAAGTGTGTAGCACTTGACAGGCTCTCAATAAATGTTTGTTGAGTGGATGGATGAATGAATGAATCCATCAGGGTTTGTCAAGAATTTCAGAGACTGAAATTGCATAGTAAGCGAGATCAGACTAGGCTGAAGAATAAGTAGGACCTTAAGGCTGCTTAATTCCCCATTGTTTATTCTGGCTTGAATGCAGAAGCTGCTACATTGGATAAGAATGAAAAGCAGTGTTCTCATCTGTCAAGAGCCTGTGAACATCTAGGCACCTTACGTACATTATTTTGAATTCTCACAACAACACTGGAGGGTAAATATTATCCATATTTTGTGGATGAGAAAATTAAAGCTCAGTAATTCAAAACATTTGGCTACAAACTAGTGGCGCTGGAATTCATAATCATATTTGACTAACTCCACAGTCTTCCTGAAACTTGTATTATGCGACATGTCCTGAAAGTGCAGCCTGTAGCTGAGGTCATTCACTGTTAAAAAGGCCACGTAATATGAAGTGAAATGCAGTAAATCTGCTAGTTTGGTGTAGCTGACAGTTGTTATTACACTAAAACCTTTTCTAGTGATGATATGGAGGGACAAGCCACCATTTCATTTATTTGTTTATTGAGTGCTTTTTATGTGCAAGGTAGCATTGAAATGCACATACAAAAAATTTTTAAGATGCTACCTCTGCCCTGATGGAGCTTACTTACCATTCAGAGGTGAGGATAAAGTACTACCTATCCCCTTACACAGTGTAACTAAATGCATGATTCGAGGTGGTTACAATAGAGTTTTGCTATGTTTTTTTAAAGTAGGCTTTATGGTAATAAATATTTAAATCTGCAAATGTCCCATTGAATCATCTCTCATCTGAAACTAAATTTGCAGGGTGCTCAAATATTGCTAAATTATTTTTTTGAAAAGTGAAAGTCAAAAATTGAAACCTAACTATATCATTCAAAACTTTAAAAGGACATTTTGAAACATGCTTTTTACAGGTTGAATCTAACTTGCATTTCATTGTTGTAACATAAAATTTTCCCAAAGAATGAGTAGAATATCCAGTACTTTCCTAATAAATACTTTTTTCAGTCTTGGAATTTTTCAAGGTTTATTTCAGTTGTTTAATTTATGCATCTAAATTATATTTTCTAATATGCAGGTAAAAGAATGGCTAACTCCATTGCATCAAAGAACTTTACTGCACTTTCAGACCTGCATCCAAATATGGCTAATCTGGTAGGTTTCAGCGGTGTAGTGGTTCATTTGATCTCTGTTGAAACTTTAGGTGGTAATATTACATTATGTCAACATTATTGATTCGTTTCAACACGTGCTTGTATAATTGACAAGTATACAGATACTCACTGCATTAGTGATTGTTAGATATTAAACACTCCTAAACTTCTTTGTATTTATGCCAGCTAAATGAAAATTAATCTTTCTTTTGTCTATGGATTAGGAGATTGTAGATATGACTAGCGATTGTTAAAAATTATCAAAAGTTTACTTGTATTATATTTTATTTTATTTATTTATTTTTGGCTGCCTTGGGTCTTCGTTGCTGCAGGGGCTTTCTCTACTTGCTGCGAGCTGGGGCTACTCTTTGTTGCGGTGCGTGGGCTTCTCATCATGGTGGCTTCTGTTGTTGCAGAGCACGGGCTCTAGGCACATGGGCTTCAGAAGTTGTAGCTCGCAGGCTCTAGAGCACAGGCTCAGTAGTTGCGGTGCACGGGCTTAGTTGCTCTGCGGCATGTGGGATCTTCCCGAACCAGGGATCGAACCCCTGTCCACTGCATTGGCAGGCGGATTCTTAACCACTGCGCCACCAGGGAAGCCCTTGTACTATATTTTAACTAAATATTTAGTAAGTACTCAAATTTAGCATTATAAAATTAAAACATTGTCGTTCAGCAGTATCTATTCTCTAGTCAAATTGTACAAGTTATATACTGAAATACTTGCTATTATGCTGCTTTTATGAGATAAAGGTACACAAAAGATGTATTTCTGAAATCATTATGTGAAAATTCATTTTGGGGGAAGGGGTTCTGGGGGAATCAGTCATGTCAAGTATGCCAAGATTGTTATTTATTTAAAAGAAATCTAGGTGGAATCATCTTATAAGGTGAAGAACTCATTGTAAAGCAATTATCATACTGCCTTACTTTTCCTACCCCCAGCAGTCTGCTGTTTACATTTGGAATTTGCAAATCAGATTTCTTAAAATGGGATAAATTTACATATAACTTCAATAATTTGCAATTTAAACTTTATTAATGTTAAAAATAATTATTGATTTTACAATTTTTCTTGAAAGGTAAACTATTTGTTAATTGCCTCTTCAGTTAGAAAATCTTACTCAATATTTCCATTAGTTGTTTTCCCAACAAAATTCAGTGAGATCTGCATGCATATGGAATTTAAAGAAATAATAGCAATGTGTCTAAATGTAATAAGACTAGCTAATAGCTCAGCTAGGATGTGGTAGTCTTAAAAGCTTGAATGTATTTTATTTACATTTTTTTCAGATTTATTTTGGCTGCGTTGGGTTCTCGTTTTTGTGCGCGGGCTTTCTCTAGCTGCAGCGAGTGGGGGTTACTCTTCGTTGCAGTGCGTGGGCTTCTCACTGTGGTGGCTTCTCTTTGTTGCGGGAGCACGGGCTCTAGGCATGCGGCCTTCAGGAGTTGTGGCTCGTGAGCTCTAGAGCACAGGCTCACTTTGTTTTGTGCATGGCTTAGTTGCTCCGTGGCGTGTGGGAACTTCCCAGACCAGGGCTCAAACCTGTGTCCCCTGCATTGGCAGGCGGATTATTAACCACTGCACCACCAGGGAAGTCCTTGAATGTATTTTAAATGTAACAGATTATTGCAAGGTTGAAATCAGTTGCTAGAATTAGTGATATAAATTCATCCTTTCAGAAAAAGGTAGTTATTTTTATTTCTTAAAGCATTTAAAAAATACTTAATTTTTCTTTGTCACTGAAGAGAACATTAAAAATTTTAAAGATGTTAATATCTTTAAGGTTTAAGATCTAGGACTTCAGAGCTTAGATTTATTAGCAGCAATATGCAAGTTTTGTTACAATCTAATTTATGTTACTGTCCAGCATGTTTGCATTAAGAAGCTAAGCAATTTTATGTGGATTGTTAGAAAACCCTATATAAAAGAAAGCTTTGAAGACCATGGCAAATTAAATTGCATTATACATGTGCTTTGAATGAATTCAGTAAGGACTGATAGCATAGGGCAGTTACTGTGCTCCACCTAATGATTGAAAATAAAGTAGAAACATACTAAGT